>NC_135233.1:170554276-172954276 GCF_051348905.1 Ranitomeya variabilis | reverse complement strand
TCCACCTGTTGACATTGATTTTGGGATCAAGATACTCCTGCATCATCCTTTTCAGTCGTTCACAACGTGTCAGACATATTCTTTGTACTGCTGGTGCACGGGCTGTTGTAAAAAAATGTGTGAAACATGTGCAGAGTGGAATTCCACTGTGTCGGCACATTGCAAAGCAAATGGTTAACCGGTAGACCAAAAGACCTCTTTAGCGATGCAAGTCGATGACCAGAGGAGTGCGATCGGCGGAAGTGAGCACACATCGACCATGCATTCTGTTGCAGCAGCTCATCCAGGCTAGGATAGTGGAGGAGAAATTGGTGTACCACCAGGTTGAGGATGAGAGCCATGCAAGGCATGCGTGTGAGTTTGACCCCAGCCTAGGGTCGTCACCAGGTTCGCATCATTATCGCACAGGGCCTTCCTTGGCTCCAGGTTCAGTGAAGACAGCCATTGTTCAAACTTGGGACATTTAGATATAGATAAAACACCTTTATTAAAAGCCAGGATGTTGGCTGTTATGATCCCTAGTGGCTGAGGATCACAAATAGATCAGCAAGTGATTAAACTAAGGACAAGCTCTAGGGAGATGGTAACTGGACTGATCGCAAATCTGAACCTATCCAAAACAACTAGAGGTAGCCGGTGAACAGAGTTCACAACAGTTGGCGTAGGCATACAATTGGTGCAGGGATGTGAAAGTAAGGGCATATATGGACAAAAAAAAATGCTCTTGGCCGACATTGTACTAGAGCTACTTGATAGTGATCTGATCCTGGGGAGATCTCATCTTTGTAGGTCAAGAACCAAAGACCAACTACATCAATCAAGCATCAAAGACCTACTTCGTAGATCAAGCTCCGAAAGTCAGATGTTGAATGCCGGCCAGAGAGAAATGCCTGTCATCTCTCAAAGAAGACACCGAGTGAACCAAGCCATTACTCCCAGCGTAGACATAAGGTACAGAGTGTGGGCTGGGGCCGTGCTACAGGGAACGAAGACTGCCAGTGTGATTAGCATACTGTGTGCCAAGTGACTCACATATCTACGACTTGCTCTCTAGCTGGAAATACCGGCAACCCCCTCTAGGGCCAGTGTAAAAATTAGCCCCAATGTGGTTTGCACGTTAATGACCAGGCCAATTTTTACAATTATGACCACTGTCAATTTATGAGCTAATAACTCAGGAACACTTCAAGGGATCCCACAGATTCTGAGATTGTTTTTTCATGACAAATTGTACTTCATGATAGTGGTAGAATTTCTTCTTCATTTTAACTTGCGTTTATTTGTGAAAAAAATTGGGAACATTTTGCAATTTTCAAACTTGTAATTCTTATGCCCTTAAATCAGAGAGCTTTGTCAAACAAAAGAGTTAATAAATAAAATTTTCCACATGCCTACTTTACATCAACACAATTTTTGAAACAACGTTTCTTTTTGTTAGGAAGTTATAAAGGTTAAAAGTTGACCAGCAATTTCTCATTTTTCCAACAAAATTTACAAAACCATTTTTTTAGACCACCTTACATTTAAAGTGACTTTGAGGGGTCCATATGATAGATAATACCCAAAAGTTACACCATTATAAAAACTGCACCCCTCAAGGTGCTCAAAACCACATTCAAGAACATTCAAGAAGTTTACAAATCCTTCAGGTGCTTCACAGGAATTTTTGGAATGTGGAAATTCACAACAAATTTACATTAAGGTAGACCCCAATTTTTTTTATTATTGCAAGGGTAGCAGGAAAAAATGGGCCCCAAAATTTGTTGTGCAATTTCTCCTGAGCATGCCGATAACCCAAAATGTTGGGGAAAACCACTGCCTGGGTGCATGGCAGAGCTTAGAATGGAAGAAGCGCAATTTGACTTTTTGAATGCAAAATTTGGTGAAACGATTAGCGGATGCCATGTAGTGTTTGGAGAGCCCCTGATATGTCTAAATAGTGAAAATCCCTCACAACTGACATCATTTTGAAAACTAAACCCATCAGGGAACTTATCTAGATGCAAGGTGAGCACATTGAACCCTGAGGTGCTTCACAGAATTTTAGAACGTTGAGCCGTGAAAATATAAAAAAATCACATTTTCCCCACAAAAATTTTTTTAGCCTCAAATTTTGCATTTTCATAAGGGTAGCAGAGGAAATTGCAGCATACAACTTGTTGTGCAATTTCTCCTGAGTACGCCAATACTTATGTATGTATGGGAGAAGACTACTGTTTGGGCGCATGGCAGGGCTCAGAAAGGAAGAAGCATCATTTGACTTTTTGAATGTAAAATTTGCTTGAATCGTTAGCAGACGCCATGTGCCGTTTAGAGAGTCTCTGATGTGCCTAAACAATGGAAACCTCCAACAAGTGACACCATTTTGGAAAGTATACCCCTCAAAGAATGTGTTTAGATATGTGATGAGCACCTTGAACCCCCAGGTGCTTTACAGAAGTTTATAAAATAAAATATCACATTTTCCCCACAAAAATGTTATTTTAGCCCCAAATTTTCCATTTTCACAATCATAACAAGAAAAATTACCTATTACAATTTGCTGTGCAATTTCTCCTGATACCAATTTGTGGGGGAATATTAATTTTGAGGTACAATGCAAAGCTCAGAAGGGAAGAGGCACCATATTGGAGTTCAGATTTTGCTGGAATGGTTTGAGGGTCCATGTCACATTGGCACAGTCCCTGAGATGCCAGAACAACAGAAATTTCTCATATGTGAACTCATTTTATAAATTACACTCCCAATGAATCATCTGGTGGTGCCATGATCATATTAACATCACATGTGCCTCACAGAATTTTATACCATTGAGTGGTGAAG
Source organism: Ranitomeya variabilis (assembly GCF_051348905.1). Lineage (NCBI taxonomy): Eukaryota > Metazoa > Chordata > Amphibia > Anura > Dendrobatidae > Ranitomeya > Ranitomeya variabilis. The sequence continues at coordinate 172,951,453 of NC_135233.1, read as the reverse complement.
AAAGAATAAATTACTTTATTACAACTAAAATGTTGTTTTATCCCCAAATTTTTAATTTTTCTAAGGGCTAATAGGAACATTTTTTACAACAAACTGAAGTCTATTTTTCCTGAGTGTGCCAATACCCTACATGTAATCAGGAAATATTTTTCAGGTACACTGCAAAGCTCAGAAGCGAAGTAGCGCCATAATATAGTTCAGATTTTAGTGCAGGACCTATGGCATCCACAGTTCCTCCATGCACCTCATTATAGGGAATCTTCCACTTGGGGTTCCGTCTGAGTCACGTATTTCAGAGATTTACACAGAAACCTTAGTGTAAGTGTAAGGAGGTGGCAGTGACCATCGTGTGTTTCCTCTCTCCTGAACACTGAGCACAAGATTCACGTGCGGCACCCTGACAGTTATTCATGATCACTAATGCTAATGTAATGTTCGGTTCCCTAATGTTCATTAATGTGTGTCATGTATTGTAATGTGATGCATTTGTTATATACTGTGTGTAAACTTAGGGACAGTATAGGACCATAGGGGGATTAGAGTAGATGGGGCACATTAGAGATAGAGAATAGGATAGATAAGAGTATTAGTTTAGGCACAGACAGCAAGGAGTTAAGTAGATGGGAAGGGCACAGAGCAGAGCAGCACAGAGCAGGGAGATATAGGACAGACATTTCCTGATTCTGTCAGACACCCGGACAGTCTTCACAAGGGGCAGAATGCATACAGTGAGACAGTTACAGGCTGTGGGGGAAAAGTCTGCAGATGGCAGTAAGTGTCCCCCCGGCTGAAGAATAGTGCAGTCAGACACCAGCTCAACAGGACAATCCCCAAGAAGGATCCGGGGTCTAAGACTGGGGCGGGAGCAGCTGAGATGGCATTCCCAGTACCTTTCCCTATTGGAACCGGACAAGGGGCTGACAGGGAGCTGGTGATGCTGAAGGTATAGATGGGGCATGAACTGTCAAAAAATGCTGCCAGGATAGTAGAGGAAAGGAAAGTGCAGACAGGAGAGAGTCTGGCTAGAGGTACGGCCGTGAACGCTGAAAGTAAAGAGAGAGAAATGACAGAGATACTAGAGTTTGGGAAAGTAGAGGAAAAGTAGAGGAAATGTTGCCCTGTGTGAACTGTGCTGCTGATGTGAAGAATGCAGATAAGTAGATGTCTCTGTGTTTGAACTGTGCTGTTTGTGACATGAATACGCTGCTGTCTAGTAAAGTTAAGCTGTTGGAAAAGACCTCGTCTTTGCAGATTTGCGGAGCTCATGAATGTGGAGCCGGCATGGCAGCAGCTGATGGGAATCTGACATAGCCTGTGAGTGTGCTGTGGTGCATGCTGCACGTGCAGCACAAGGAACTTTATTTCTCTTTTCATGACTGTTGCTTAATGGACTCGCCCATGACTACCACCCCGTGCCACTCTGTTACATTTGGCGTAGTGGGCAGGATCTAATCCAGAAGCCCGGCAGCTACACAATTGGTGGAGAAGATTCCCAAAACTTGTGGACTGGTGACAGCCTTGAAAGAGTTAAAGATGGCGGTTGATAGTGATTTGAAGATGGCGCCGAATGCTGACAAGGAGACAGCGGTCAGTGGTGCGAAGATGGATGGCACCGCCTTTCATGGGTGTCATGGAAGGAAATTGGTGCCAAAAGGAAGGAGGCCATATCCCCCTGTGATTAATGCCCACCTGGAATGGGTGCGGGTGAAGAAGTAGCTTCAGCCTTTGCAGCAGAGCATGAGGAAATGGGTGGAGCAGCCAGAAGTAACTTCACACATCAACAGATGGAGCCCAGAAGAGCAAGACAGCATGCCCGGAAGAGGGACGCCATTACCCAGCAGGTTACCTACTGAGAGCATGTAGGATATCTGCGGAGACACCATCACGTGTTTCTCAACGCAAGCAGTGAATAGCCAGGCCTTTCCCTGGGAAGGAACAACCACGGGAAGGGCAGCATCCAATAAAGGAAAACATCCAATACAGGAAAACCACCTATGCCAAGCATGGTATCCATCCACAGACAGCTGTTTCGGGGTGGTTGCCCCTCATCAGTGTGGAGTAGGAATCTGGCTATTAGGAGCAATGCCTAGTAAAAGGCTGTAAAGGCACAGATGATTGGCCTCGGGGAGACCAAAACATCCAACACCACGGAGGCACCATCACATGTTTCTCAATGCAGTGATCCAGAACACTGCCCCCATCCCTTATGGGAAATATGCAAATGCATGTAGGATATCTGCGGAGACACCATCACGTGTTTCTCAACGAAAGCAGTGAATAGCCAGGCCTTTCCCCGGGAAGGAACAACCACGGGAAGGGCAGCATCCAATAAAGGAAAACATCCAATACAGGAAAACCACCTATGCCAAGCATGGTATCCATCCACAGACAGCTGTTTCGGGGTGGTTGCCCCTCATCAGTGTGGAGTAGGAATCTGGCTATTAGGAGCAATGCCTAGTAAAAGGCTGTAAAGGCACAGATGATTGGCCTCGGGGAGACCAAAACATCCAACACCACGGAGGCACCATCACATGTTTCTCAACGCAGTGATCCAGAACACTGCCCCCATCCCTTATGGGAAATATGCAAATGCATGTAGGATATCTGCGGAGACACCATCACGTGTTTCTCAACGCAAGCAGTGAATAGCCAGGCCTTTCCCCGGGAAGGAACAACCACGGGAAGGGCAGCATCCAATAAAGGAAAACATCCAATACAGGAAAACCACCTATGCCAAGCATGGTATCCATCCACAGACAGCTGTTTCGGGGTGGTTGCCCCTCATCAGTGTGGAGTAGGAATCTGGCTATTAGGAGCAATGCCTAGTAAAAGGCTGTAAAGGCACAGATGATTGGCCTCGGGGAGACCAAAACATCCAACACCACGGAGGCACCATCACATGTTTCTCAACGCAGTGATCCAGAACACTGCCCCCTAAATGCATTTGCATATTTCCCATAAGGGATGGGGGCAGTGTTCTGGATCACTGCGTTGAGAAACATGTGATGGTGCCTCCGTGGTGTTGGACCTACTGAGAGCAGACCTAATCTCAAGTGATTTGCGGCGCTCATGAATGCGGAGCTGTCATGGCAGCAGCTGAGGGGAATCTGACAGAGCCTGTGAGTGTGATGTGTTGCATGCTGCACATGCAGCACAAGGGACTTTATTTCTCTTTTCATGTACAAGGTGCCAGGGTGCTCACTGACTGTTGCTTAATGGACTTGCCCACGACTACCACCCCGTGCCACCCTGTTACATACGCGCTAAGCACAGAGCGCAGGATAAATGTGTGCCGAGCCTTACTGCAATCTTTGGGAAGCAGAATGAACAAATCAACAGCAGGTGAAGAATTGTTTTTATTTTTTTTACATTGTTCCTCATGTGGTGTAAGTGATATGGTGACTTTATTCTTCAAGTCGATGTGATTACAGCGATACCACATTTATATATTTTTTTATGTTTGGCTGTTGTCACACACTAAAAAATGCTTTTTACTGTGAAAACTAGTTTTTGCATCACCAGATTTTGAGAGCTATAATTTTCCCATATTTCTGCCCACAGTCATGTGAGGGATTGTTTTTTGCAGGACAAGTTGATGTTTTTACTGGTACCATTTTCAGACACGTGACTTTTTTTATCGCATTTTATTCCGATTTTTGAGAGTCATAATGACCAAAACCTAGCAATTCAGTTTTTTTAAAAAAAATATTGTTCTGCATGTGGTAAAATTGATAAGGCAGGTTTATTCTTTGGGCCAGTAAGATTGCAGTGATACCCTTTTATATCTTTTTTATGTTTTGCCACTTTTACACAATAAAAAATATTTTATAGAAAAAAATTTTTTTTTGCATCTCTTTATTCCGTGGGCTATAACTTTTTATTTTTCCACTGATGGAGCTTAATGACAGCTTGTTTTTTGAGGAACAAGATGATGTTTTCAGTGGTACCATGATTATTTTATTTGGTATTATGATAAAGCATTGTTTTTTGCCTCATTTAACTAGTGGAACAGTTTTATAGGTTGGGTCGTTCTGGACGCGGTGATGCCAAATATGTGTACTTTTATTGTATACATATATTTTTTTAATAAATATTTATTCATGGGTACAATATATACAGTATATATTTTTATCATTATTTTTTTATTATTTTTTAAATATTTTTATTTATTTATGTTTTTACTTTTTTACTTTATCCCACTATGGGACTTTCATTTTTTTGCAGGCTGATTACTAGTATAGAATATGCTGGTACATCCCTATGCTGTGTAAACTGTCAGCGCTGCACTGACCAAGTTGCTTCATCATGCTCTGGGCATGATCAAGCAACTTTGCTACCTCTGGTGACCCGCATGTCATCAATACGACATCGGGTCACCATGGCAACGATAGGGACCCTGCAATGACGTTGCAGGGTCTCCAATCCAAAGGCAGGGGGGCTCTCTTCCCTCTGCCTGCTCCTGAAATGCTGCGATTGAGGTCGATCACAGCATTAAGGGGGTTAAAGTGCCTGGAGCGGTGCGGGACCACTCCTGGCACTGAGTGCTGGGTGTCAGCTGTCAATATCAGCTGAAACCTGGCAGCGACTGCGCATGCACAGCCTCTGTGCATGGAAAATCGCTGGGAAGTATCCATACATCACAGGCCAATAAGTACTGTCACAGGGACGTATGGATACGTCTCGGGTGGTAAAGGCGTTAAAGAGAATAAGACTGTAATGGGCCTAGTAGTAAAAATGACACCCGTTAAGCTGAAACATAAAGGCTAATCTTTAGTATGGAGCTCATTTACATGTATCATCCGATTCTCTCATCAGATGCTACTGGCCAATGTGAGCAAGCCCTAAGTGGAAGGTCTGGATTGCAGGCATTCAGTTCATCACTGGTACTTTTTTCTGTGGAGACATGCTGTTGTGATGGATGCAGTATGTGGCTTAGCATTGTCTGTCTGATATATGCAAGGTCTTCTCTGAAATAGACATTGTCTGGAAAAGAGAATATGTTGTTCCAAAACTTCTACATAAGGCCGGGGTCACACTTACCAGTAGAATGCGAGAAACTTGCACGAGTCTCTTGCATCAATACCCGGCACAGCCGCTGGCTCTCAGGAACGAAGCGTTCAGCAAATACAAGTAGCCGTACACTCCGGTCCCGAGTGCTGGCGGCAGTGCCGGGTATTGATGCAAGAGACTCATGTGAGTTTCTCGCATTGCACTCGCAACCACAAGTGTGACCCCGGCCTAATACTGAGGCTAGTTTCACACTAGCATTCAGCAGGGCTGCAGAGGGCAGCCTTCTGTTAGGTGTTGAGTTACCGCCTCTGCACAGTGGGAATCTCAAACCATCTCCGCTGTGGTCTCCCATTCTTCTCCAGCTGCAGTGGAGTCTGCTCAGCAGAGATGTCGGTCCAGGCGTCTTGCTCAGTCTCACTCTGTGCATAGAGTTACTGCTGCTTTTCCAGCTTCTGCCATTAAAGCCAATGCTGGGCAGCGGCGAGCAGACGCTTTTGGGACTAAGTCCTGCTTTTCCCCTTCTGAGCATGCCCAGGGCAAGATCTCCCATTGGAGATCGAAAGTCACATGCTCAGATACTGCAGCTGATCCAATTGGTCCTCCAGGAAGGTCCTGAAGGTGCTGAACTTCTGTGGCAGCTTTCCATTGGTCCTTTTTGGAAGGTCCTGTACGTGCTGCAGCTATATAAGCTTCGCATGACCGCATGACCATGCGCTAGTGTACATTTGTATACGTGTGTGTGTTGATGAGTGCAAGTCATTCTTTAATATCCCCTCCCTTGTGTATTACTGCTCGCGAAAGGTGGATGCTTGCTGTCTAGCGCCCGACTAGCTGTCAACATAAAGACACACGATACAGTGTCTACTGCTGTAGCCGCCAGTGCGGCGCCGTGCGCTTATAGAGCGCTTTCTTATCCCAAGTCTGGGTGGTCAGTGGCGTCCGCCAAAGCGGCACAGCACACACTCTTGTGCTTTAAGTTATTCTGTTACTTTGACACCCCAGTTGCGGTGTCGAGCACAAGTGGTCTGTAAGTACTCTAATCCAGTGTCTTGGGATAGAGTCCTGAGACTCCTTGCTTGCGCTCTTGGTGCGGTACCGCGGCCCTGTGACGCAACAGGGTTTGCCTCCTTCACACAGGGTGAAGTTAACCCATGTGTGTATCCACATTGTACCGCCATATAGTCCGTCACTACTCAGCAGCAGGTTCCATCTCTGCACAGTGTGGACCCCGGGCTGCGAACGCACCTTATACCATCTCTCTTATAATTTGGTGCGTTCCGCTAGCCCTAACACCTTCTTCCTCCGTTAACCCCCGTCCACTGCCGCACCTCTTCCTTCAGCTCTGCCTACATCTGCATGCGTCCTGCGTACCCTATCTTTAACATTGGGTACACAGGCCATGTGAATGTATGCGGATGCCTCTGCATGCGTCGTATTGACGCTGTGCTGAACTGCATTTTGTTGCGGTCGGCGCAGCGTCAAAATGACGCATGCGGAGGCAACCACATACATCCGCATGGCCTGCGTATCGAATGTTAAAGATAAGGTACAGAGAACGCATGCAGAAGTAGGCGAAGCTGAATGAAGAGGTGTGGCAGTGGGCGGGGCTTAACAGAGGAAGAAGGCTGCCGTCCGCAGCCCTGCCGAACTCTAGCGCAAAACAAGCCTAACATGCTCTTGTTATACACAGTAATGTGTTTTAGTTGAAGATTGACCCTCCAGCTGTTTTTCATTTGTGCCACTCACTTTTTCAGCCTTTCATTAACCCTTTTCCAACTTTTTGAATTGTGTGGCTCACATTAATTTCGAAATGAATGGATTTAACCCCTTTCTGACATTAGACGTACTATCCCATCGAGGTGGGGTGGGCCCGTAGGACCACCGACGGGATAGTACGTTATATGCGATCTGTGCACTATATATGTGATCATTGTGATCATATGCACTATGATCGCAGTGTTCCGGCTTGCGTGCTTCCCTGAGACCCCCAAAGCAACGCGATGTGATCGCGTTGCTGCGAGGGTCTCTCACCTCCTCCTCCCTGCAGCAGGCCCGGATCCAAAATGGCCGCTGCATCTGGGTCCTGCAGGGAGGTGGCTTCACAGCGCTTGCTCAGAGCAGGGCAGCGATCTTACACTATAACATGATGCCCCCCCCTTGGGGCAATGTTATAGTGTAAAAAAAAAAAATATTCACATGTGTAAAAAAATAAATAAAAAAATTCAAAAAAAAAATAAAAATAAAATATATTGTTCCTATAAATACATTTCTTTATCTAAATAAAAAAAACAATAAAAATACACATATTTACTATCGCCGCATCCGTAACGACCCGACCTATAAAACTGTCCCACTAGTTAACCCCTTCAGTGAACACCGTAAAAAATAAAAAAAAAACGAGGCAAAAAACAACGCTTTATTATCATACCGCCAAACAAAAAGTGGAATAACACGCGATCAAAAAGACAGATATAAATAACCATGGTACCGCTGAAAACGTCATCTTGTCCCGCAAAAAACGAGCCACCATACAGCATCATCAAAGAAAAAATAAAAAAGTTATAGTCGTCAGAATAAAGCGATGCAAAAATAATTATTTTTTCTATAAAATAGTTTTTATCTTATAAAAGCGTTAAAACATAAAAAAATGATGTAAATGAGGTATCGCTGTAATCGTACTGACCCGAAGAATAAAACTGCTTTATCTATTTTACCAAACGCGGAACGGTATAAACACCTCCCCCAAAAGAAATTCATGAATAGCTGGTTGTTGGTCATTCTGCCTCACAAAAATCGGAATAAAAAGCGATCAAAAAATGTCACATGCCCGAAAATGTTACCAATAAAAACGTCAACTCGTCCCGAAAAAACAAGACCTCACATGACTCTGTGGACTGAAATATGGAAAAATTATAGCTCTCAAAATGTGGTAACGCCAAAAAATTTTTTTGCAATAAAAAGCGTCTTTCAGTGTGTGACGCCTGCCAATCATAAAAATCCGCTAAAAAAAATGGCTATAAAAGTAAATCAAACCCCCCTTCATCACCCCCTTAGTTAGGGAAAAATTAAAAAATTTAAAAAATGTATTTATTTTCATTTTCCCATTAGGGTTAGGGCTAGGGTTCGGGTTGGGGCTAGGTTTGGGGCTAGGGTTAAGGCTAGGGTTAAGGCTACAGTAAGGGTTGGGGCTAAAGTTAGGGTTAGGGTTTGGATTACATTTACGGTTGGGAATAGGGTTGGGATTAGGGTTAGGGGTGTGTCAGAGTTAGGGGTGTGGTTAGTGTTACCGTTGGGATTAGGGTTAGGGATGTGTTTGGATTAGGGTTTCAGTTATAATTGGGGGGTTTCCACTGATTAGGCACATCAGGGCTCTCCAAACGAGACATGGCGTCCGATCTCAATTCCAGCCAATTCTGCGTTGAAAAAGTAAAACAGTGCTCCTTCCCTACCGAGCTCTCCCGTGCGCCCAAACAGGGGTTTACCCCAACATATCAGCGTACTCAGGACACATTGGACAACAACTTTTGGGGTCCAATTTCTCCTGTTACCCTTGGGAAAATACAAAACTGGGGGCTAAAAAATAATTTTTGTGGAAAAAAAAGATTTTTTTTTCACGGCTCTGCATTATAAACTGTAGTGAAACACTTGGGGGTTCAAAGTTCTCACAACACATCTAAATAAGTTCCTTGGGGGTCTAGTTTCCAATATGGGGACACTTGTGTTTTTTTTTTACTGTTTTGGTACATTAGGGGCTCTGCAAACGCAATGTGACGCCTGCAGACCAATCCATCTAAGTCTGCATTCGAAATGACGCTCCTTCACTTCTGAGCTCTGCCATGCACTCAAACGTTGGATCCCCCCACATATGGGGTATCAACGTACTTAGGACAAATTGGACAACAACATTTGGGGTCCAATTTCAACTGTTACCCTTGGAAAAATACAAAACTGGGGGCTAAAAAATAAATTTTGTGGAAAAACATTTTTTTTTTATTTTCACGGCTCTGCGTTATAAACTGTAGTGAAACACTTGAGGGTTCAAAGTTCTCACAACACATCTAGATGAGTTCCTTAGGGGATCTATTTTCCAAAATGGTGTCACTTGTGGGGGGTTTCAATGTATAGGCACATCAGTGGCTCTCCAAATGCAACATGGCGTCCCATCTCAATTCCTGTCAATTTTGCATTGAAAAGTCAAATGGCTGTCAGGACTCTGAACATTTTGATTACCTTTTGTGCACTACTGCCCTTTTCCAAGATGGCGTCTTTGGTCTCATGTGCACTGTGTCTTCCTGCTATATAACTCCACCCCAGCCTTTAGTCAGTGCTAGAGTATTCTGCCTTGCATCCAGCTCCTGATGACTCCCTGGGTTTGCACCTGCACCTGCTCCTGTGAACCTGTGTGGATATCCTGCTACTCAGCTCTGAGTTTCTGCTGCATACATCGGTTTCCAGTAATCCTCCATCTGGCCGCTTGTGTTTGTTTCCATCTGCATTTGCTGGACATGTAAGCTGTTGCTGCTCTGCTTAAACCTGAGACTTTTACCCAGGCCTCCCTGGTTGTGCTAAGATATTATTTGAACTGCCTTATAAGCATATCTATCTGTGTTTGGACTACCAAGGACTTATTCGTGTCAAGTATCCTCAAGAATAATTGTGCTTCATAGACTTTCTGCGTGATTGCATTTTCCTCTGAAGTTTCCTATAGACTGTTAAGCTGCATTTAATATTTACACCAAGTATTGTGGACTTGAGTTTCTCTCTGCACCTGTTTGAATTACCGTGTGATAATATAGACTTTACCACTTATAAAACTGTGTCCTGTAGTTGTTTTGTTCCATGCAAAGAGTCTCCTGAGTCACCCTTATAATCTTTACAACGGCACTCCTTCAAACAGTGGTTTACCCCCACATATCGGGTATCAGCGTACTCAGGTCAAATTGTAAAACAACTTTTGGGGTCCAATTTCTTCTCTTACCTTTGGGAAAATAAAAAATTGGGGGCGAAAAGATCATTTTTGTGAAAAAATATGATTTTTTTATTTTTACGGCTCTGCATTATAAACTTCTGTGAATCACTTAATGGGTCAAAGTGCTCACCACACATCTAGATAAGTTCCTTAGGGGGTCTACTTTCCAAAATGGTGTCACTTGTGGGGGGTTTCAATGTTTAGGCACATCAGTGGCTCTCCAAACGCAACATGGCGTCCCATCTCAATTCCAGTCAATTTTGCATTGAAAAGTCAAATGGCGCTCCTTCGCTTCCGAGCTCTGCCATGCGCCCAAGCAGTGGTTTACCCCCACATATGGGGTATCGAGACAAGACAAATTGTACAACAACTTTTGGGGTCCATGTTCTCCTGTTACCCTTGCTAAAATAAAACAAATTGGAGCTGAAGTAAATTTTTTGTGAAAAAAAGTTAAATGTTCATTTTTATTTAAACATTCCAAAAATTCCTGTGAAACACCTGAAGGGTTAATAAACTTCTTGAATGTGGTTTTGAGCACCTTGAGGGGTGCAGTTTTTAGAATGGTGTCACACCTGTTTATTTTCTATCATATAGACCCTAGCAAAAAAAAACAAATAGAATATTTAACCAAGGTCCAAAAAACTAAGCAAAACCAAAAAAAACCTTGTATTTTACCAGATCATAGATAAAACCAAATCTTTATTTCTCACTTTAAAACATTAAACAGACAATGCTCAGGTCAGTTGGATATATTATTTAATTTGCAAAGAACCTGCCTCTGACTCAAGTAGAGTGCCCAGTCATGTTCATCCACTATTCAGGGGCATTTAGAAGTGATCTTAATATACCCAAGTTACAGAAATATTGGCTTGGATCATTACTTTACTGAGGCTGCTCATGTTTTGGTCTCAGAACATGGCAATCAGCTACAGTGTGGAATAGCCAACACTGTTGTAACACCCTCAGGGTTATAGGTATAATACAGCCTGGAGAGTCTCCCAATAAATTAAAATATAACTTTTAATCAGGATATTAAAAATGGACAAACATAACACACATAAAAAGCATAGATAATGTGCTCATGGCAACCAGTGCTCAAGGATAAAAAAAACTGGCTTGATCTCACCAAATAGAAGCGGATGGATATCCACAAGTACCTTACAACGCTCACAGGAACCAAAGGAAGTCCAAATAGCAGGATGAGGTAGGGGGTATGGGGTTAGTTCCCTAAACCCCTGTCGTGCACCTGTAGTACTCCTGTCCTAACAAGGACAGGCCCCAAGTGAGCCCTGCTATGGACACCCACCAACAGAGCCGTATTTGCCACTAGGCACTTGAGGGCACGTGCCTAGGGCGGCAGGATGCGGAGGGGCGCACTTGAGCTAGGTTTTTTCTTTTTTTTTTTTATAAAAGTCCGAGGTCAAGTCACCTTAATGAGCGGTACCACGTGACCACTCATACAGGAGGGAAGATGCTGCAGAGATGCCGGGAAGGTCTGCGCCGCGCGGTGAGAGGTGAGTATGACAGGGGAGAAGGATGGGGGAGCCATGCACGCAGGGTGGGAGGATAGGGGAGCCATGCACGCAGGGGAGGAGGATAGGGGAGCCATCCACACAGGGGAGGAGGATGGGGGAGCCATGCACGCAGGGTGAGAGGATAGAGGAGCCATGCACGCAGGAGAGGAGGATGGGGGAGCCATGCACGCAGGGTGGGAGGATAGGGGACCCATGCACACAGGGTGGGAAGATGGGGGAGCCATGCACGCAGGATGGGAAGATGGGGGTGCCATGCACGCAGGGTAGGAGGATGGGGGAGCCATGCACACAGGGTGGGAGGATGGGGGAGTCATGCACACAGTGTGGGAGGATGGGGGAGCCATGCACAGTGTGGGAGGATGGGGGAGCCATGCACACAGGGTGGGAGGATCGGGGAGCCATGCACACAGGGTGGGAGGATAGGGGAGCCATGCACACAGGGTGGGAGGATGGGGGAGCCATGCACACAGGGTGGGAGGATAGGGGAGCCATGCACGCAGGGTGGGAGGATGGGGGAGCCATGCACGCAGGGTGTGAAGATGGGGGAGCCATGCACACAGGGTGGGAGGATGGGGGAGCCATGCACACTGGATGGGGGAGCCATGCACACAGGGTGGGAGGATGGAGTATAAATATGGAGTATAAATACTGGGCCCTATAGGGGGGACACAGTGTAAGAGGACAGTGTGAAGAGGGGGCCGGTATAGAAAGGAGAGGTCAGTGTGAAGAGCATGTACCATAAGAGGGACAGTGTGGGGGTCATATTTTGTGCAGACGATATAGTGAGGGGCAATTTTTTATTCAGGAGCATTATAATATATATATATAGAATGTGCTCAGAAGAATACAAATCGCATGCTTATAATAATAATAATCTTTATTTTTATATAGCGCTAACATATTACGCAGCGCTTTACAGTTTGCACACATTATCATCGCTGTCCCCGATGGGGCTCACAATCTAAATTCCCTATCAGTATGTCTTTGAAATGTGGGAGGAAACCGGAGTGCCCGGAGGAAACCCACGCAAACACGGAGAGAACATACAAACTCTTTGCAGATGTTGTCCAAGGTGGGATTAGAACCCAGGACTCCAGCGCTGCAAGGCTGCTGTGCTAACCACTGTGCCACCGTGCTGCCCACGTGCTTGCGCTGACATGACTGTCCACCGGCAAGGGAGAATCCTAAAAGTGTGCAGTGCATGAGTTGTGAGAATTCAGAAGCTGCGATGTCAGGATTCAGCTCTGCAGGTTCCAGTAGTCGTCACATGGACACTTCACTCACATGCGACTTTCACACTTATGGTCCTGTGACACCGAGCTTCTCTTCCTGCTTCTCTCAGTTTTTCACTGAACATTGAGAGCATTAGGGAGAGGAGCTTGTGGGCACATGACTGAGTGTGCAAATCGCATATGTCCTTGGAGGAGGGGGGCACCAAAATGAATTCTTGCCCCGGGTGCCAGAAACCCTAGATACACCTCTGCTGGTATGCTACTGCGAGCGGCGATTACCGGGTCCGGGGGAGGGATGTCTGTGCACAGGCAGTGAGGCAGGGACTGAGGGTGTGCACAGAGAGAGTGGAGACCCGGAGACTGCCCGTCCTAGTCTATGCCGTAGCCTGGAGCCCTCATTATATGTCAGTGGAATATGTCAGTTAATAAATTGTTTTTCTAAAGCTTTATAGTGTAGTTTTAGGTCAGAGGGATGGTTGGGATGAGCTAGCAAGGTGCAGGGACAGGTAGTGATGGCTACTTGTGGACATGTGCGGCAATTGTGGTTTTGCACTTGCAGTGATACAAAAAACACTGCTAGCAGTGTTTTTTTCCATTGCTGCAAGTACCGCATTTGCCGGATCGCGGCAAAACCGCAAGTGCCGCACATGTCTGCAAGTCCCATAGGGAATGAATAAGGCAGTGTTGCCGTAAGTGATCCATTATGCGGCAGATGCGGAAAAACTGCCAGATCTGCTGCAAAACGCAACTTTCACATCAGCGATTTTTGCCAAAGTCACTGCCGATAGTGTTATACTCACCAAAGGGGGAGGCAGCACTAAAAGTGCCTAGGGCAGCAGAAACTCTAAATACGGCCCTGCCCACCAACATAAGATTAAGGTCAAAAACCTCCCTACGCATTTCATCCCCAGTCCTGGGGATTCATCAGGGGACTTCTAAACAGCCAGTAGGCCACAACGTATTAAATCTTAGATAAAGTGTCCATCAACATTAGATAGCCCAGCAGTGGCTGGATATCCATAAAGAAATGTAACTATGTATGACTGTGTGTCACTGCCTATCGTGAGTCCAGGTCTCAGAACACGGACAAATTTCAATGCATTGGATACTTCAGACATTTTTATAAATACGCTTCCCTTCTCTTTTCACCTGATCACTGCTGCTTAGTAGGGTTGAGCGAAACGGGTCGACCATTTTCAGAAGTCGCCGACTTTTGGCAAAGTCGGGTTTCATGAAACCCGACCCCTGTGTGGGGTCGGCCATGAGGTCGGCGATCTACTGAATCTGGTATCGGGATTCCGATACCGAGTTCCGATATGTTTGCGATATCGGAAATCGGTATCAGAATCCACATTTAAGTGTAAAATAAAGAATTAAAATAAAAAATATTGATATGCTCACCTCTCCGGCGCAGCCTGGACATCGCCGCTGGTAACCGGCATCTTCCGTTCCTAAAAATGGCGCTTGAAAGACCTTTCGAATGCTTCACGGCTTGTGATTGGTCGCGGCGGCCCACGTGACCGCTGAGCGACCAATCACAAGCCGGTGACGTTATTCTCAGGTCCTGTTCTGGTTCTCAGGTACATGAGAATTAGGTCACGGCTTGTGATTGGTCGCTGAGCGGTCACGTGGGCCGCCGCGACCAATCACAAAGCCGTGACGTCATTGGAAGGTCCTTCACGCGTTCATTCTTAAGAAGGAAGGCTGCCGGAAAGAAGCCGAGGGTGAGTATATTCCTATTAGGTATATACTCACCCTCGTACGTGCCCTGCTTCTTTCCGGCAGCCTTCCTTCTTAAGAATGAACGTGTGAAGGACCTTCCGATGACGTCACGGCTTTGTGATTGGTCGCGGCGGCCCACGTGACCGCTCAGCGACCAATCACAAGCCGTGACCTAATTCTCATGTACCTGAGAACCAGAACAGGACCTGAGAATAACGTCACCGGCTTGTGATTGGTCACTCAGCGGTCACGTGGGCCGCCGCGACCAATCAGAAGCCGTGAAGCATTCGAAAGGTCTTTCAAGCGCCATTTTTAGGAACGGAAGATGCCGGTTACTACCAGGGCGCGTCAGAGTGTGAGTATATCAATTTTTTTTATTTTAATTCTTTATTTTACACGTAAATATGGATCCCAGGGCCTGAAGGAGAGTTTCCTCTCCTTCAGACCCTGGGAACCATAGTATCCCATTGCACTGCATTGGGTTTCGCGTTTCGGCCGACCCCGACCCCGACTTTTTTATAGGATCGGCCGATTTCACTCGACCCGACTTTTGAGAAAGTCGGGTTTCGTGAAACCCGACCCGATCCTATAAAAATAAAAGTCGCTCAACCCTACTGCTTAGGTATTTCAACACACTCTACACCAGGGGTCCCCAACCTGTAGCTCGGGAGCCACATGTGGCTCGCTGTCCCATGAATTGTGGCTCGCGGCTGTCTGTCAGCTTGGTGCATTAGCTCCAGTTGTAGCAAACCGTTAGGAAGAGCACATCTGAAAATGGTGAATTTTCTGAGCAGCCCTGCACAGAAGAGCAGATCTGGATGCACATATACTGGTCTTAGGGGTTTTGAGATGATTTAAGAGGAGGTGATTGAAGCTGGATGTGACAGTGTCTTGGGAGTGCTTTATAGGAGGATACTGAATTGGGGTATTGTAGGAACCCATGGATCTTTGTATACTGCTTTGGGGTGATTGATTTTTCTGGAAAAGCTTTGGTTACCAGTATTGTGTGGGGGGCGGGAACTGAATGTGGGTCGCTACCCTCTCTCAAGGCTGGATGTGGCTCTTAAGGTCAGAAACGTTGGGGACCTCTGCTCTACACTATACCTCCCCTTAATACTTTTCCATCATCCATGAAGTGAAATGTTTCTTCCATATAAGATTCAGGATAGTAGTAGATTTCATATCACATGTAATACTTTGCCCACAATCATATGTTTATCTTACAATATAAAGGCTAGCAATATGTCCAAAGGCTACAGACTAATTATTTTTTTTCTTTGTTTTCACAACTGCGTGACCATAATTATTTTAGAGTGTTCAATAATAATAATAATAATCTTTATTTATATAGCGCCAACATATTCCGCAGCGCTTTACAGTTTAACAGTTTCAAACACAACAATCATAGGTAACAATGTTAACAATACAGTAATAAAGCAAAATAAGACAAAATAAGACGACCCTGCTCGTGAGAGCTTACAATCTACAATGAGGTGGGGGAGATAAAAAGTTCAATAATGTGTTGAGTGTAACAACTCTGCTGGCATCACGGCATGGCCTCTCATCTCTCACACTATCTTTCCCACTGCTCCAGGTCATGTTGAGGTTTCTGTTTCTTGCCAGTGCCATATTTTGTGCCTCTGCATGCTTCCTGGCTGTGTGTATAGGGGGGCGGCGTCTGAACTCTCTGGTTCTTATAGGAATCAGGTGCACCTGTCTAATCTGTTCCTGACCAATTATCCAGAGTCCTCCAGTATTTAGTGCAGCTCCACCCAGTGGACTGGGCCTGTGCACTGTGTTAGCTCAGTTTGTGCTTAGCTTCTGAGTTTGCCAGGCCTTGCTCTGTTACTCCCTCTCTAGAGGCTTTTCTGCTTGCCCTGCCTTGATCTTGTTTTCCGCCCTCCAGGAGGCAGAATATCCTGGTCCCTGTGTCTTTGTCCTTGTTTCTTGTCTTGTTCCATTTCCCTGTCTGAACTTAGTCTTATCTCGGTCTCCTTGTCTGTGGCTTCCTTCCCTGTTGTGTCTTTCCTTGTGTTCTCAGTCTGCTTATGCTCCACACTCTTGCGGCTCTGCCTGCTCTGTACCTTTGTGGCTTTACCTCTGCTCCGCACTCCTGCGGTTCTGCTCTGTTCTACTCTGCTTAGCTTCTGCTGCTGCAGTAATCTCTTGCTGCAGCTCCTCTCCACATTCCTTGCGGTTCTGCTCTGCTTTGCTGCTGCAGAAACCTCTTGCTGCAGCTCCTCTCCACATTCCTTGTGGCTCCACTCCGCTCTGCTTAGCTTCTGCTGCTGCAGTAATCTCTTGCTGCAGCTCCTCTCCACATTCCTTGTGGCTCCGCTCTGCTTAGCTTCTGCAGAAATCTCTTGCTGCAGCTCCTCTCAGCATTCCTTGCGGTTCTGCTCTGCTTAGCTTTTGTTGCTACGCTTGCTGCTCTTCCACTCCTATCTGCAGCCTTGCACTTCTCTTCCTGTGTGAACAGGTCCCAACCTGTTCCTTCATTCTCCTTTCCTTCTGGCTTGTTTCCGTACCTGGATCTCCTGTGTGAACAGGTCCCAACCTGTTCCTTCATACACCACACCAACCAGCCCTGTGTCTCTGTCATTCCTGCCAGCCCTTTGTTCTCTGCCGTGCCTGCCAGCCCTGTGTTCTCTGCCGTGCCTGCCAGCCCTGTGTTCTCTGCCGTGCCTGCCAGCCCTGTGTTCTCTGCCTTGCCTGCCAGCCCTGTGTTCTCTGCCAGCCCTGTGTCTCAGCCGTGCCAGCCTACTCGTCTGAGTTTCAGCCGTGCTCTTCTGCCAGTCCTGCCTGATGCCTGCACCTGTCCTAGTGTTCCTGTTCTCCAAGTGGGATCAGCAGCCACAGCCAGACACCACCCTAGAGTAGCACCTGGCAGCTGCCTGCTGCACAAGCCTGACCTCACCATCAGAGGCTCCAGTAAAAACCCAGGCAGCTGTCATAGTCACGCCCCTTCCAGGGTAGTCTGGTTTGTGGCACAGTGGGGCCACAACCCCCCCGAGCTTACGCTCACCAGTCAGGGCGTGAGCATGACATTGAAGTTCTACATCTTAATTGAAAGACAAACGATCTGGACAGTGCGCCTACCTTGACATTCTTCTCCACCAGCCGGAAATGGAAAGTAAAATTGAAACATGCAAAGTACATAGACAGCTTGGCCTGTCGTAGATTAAGTCATTGTGAAGACTGTAGATTGACTTTGTTCTTGTGGTTAATGTAAATACCCATTGGATGTGCAGCCCCCTCCAGCCAGAATCACCACTCTTCCAGTGACAGTTTAATCACAAGTAGTTCGCAATAGCCAATTAAATAATTGCGTTTTGGAGCAGAGAAAATCTTGGAAGAGAAACCGCAAGTCACCATGTGAACAGATGAGGGCATCTGGGAAGGAATGGCTCCTGCTCATGAGGAAGATGCATCCATCTCCAGAAAGAACTGCGCATTATTGTCCGGACAATGCAGCACAGAAACGAAGGAGAAGGCCTGCTTTAAAGATACAAAGGCACTTTCAGCCACTGGGGTCCATATTTTAGGACTGGCCCCCTTGCAGGTCAGGGCTGAGATAGGAGCAGTCCGGAAAGAGAATTAGGTGATGAACTGATGGTAGTAGTTTGTGAAACTGCAAAATTGCTGGATAGCTTTCAGACGGTCTGGCAGGAGTCACTTCAAAACGGCGGGCACTTTTTTGAGAGCCATCTTCAGACCTTTTTCTGAGACGATGTATCCAAGAAATGGAAGAGTAGTCTGCTCAAAAATGCACTTTCACATTTGGCATACAGACAGTTCTTCCTTAGCATCTGCAGAATCTGACGAACATCTCTTCGATGTGAAGGCAGGTCGGAGGAGAACACCAAGATGTCATCGAAGTACACTACACTTGATTGCAAAGACTTCCCTGTTACCAATGTCATAATGTCTCTTTGCAAGTGACAGTTTTTTAGAAAAGTATGCACATGGAGGCCATTTACCAGGAGACGCACCTTGTGACAATATAGCCTCCACACCCACTTAAGACACATCAACTTTTACAATAAAAGGCTAAGTGACGTCAGGCTGTATGAAAATTTGCACAGATGCAAAATACTCCTTTAAGGTACTGAATGCCTCCATAGCCGAACTGAACCATTTGGAAAAGTCTGACCCTTTCCTGGTCATATCCGTCAGAGGTTTAGCCACTACCGAAAAGTTTTTGATGAACTTATGGTAACAGCTGTCGAAACCCAAAAACCTTTGTAATTAGAGATGGGCGGGCACCTGGATGTTCAGGTCCCGTGGGTTCAGCCGAAGAGTTACAAAAAGTTTGGGTTTGGGTACCGTAACAGTACCCACACCCGAACCCGGACCACATTCACTTGAATGGAGAGCCCGAACATCCAGTGTTAGCCATTCTGTCATTTGCTTGACAGTGCGGCAAACAATGCTTGTGATCGGCGATGAAACCATCCCTGTGTCAGGACTCTGAACATTTTTTATTACCTTTTTGTGCATTACTGCCCTTTTCCAAGATGGCGTCTTTGGTCTCATGTGCACTGTGTCTTCCTGCTATAAAACTCCACCCCAGCCTTCAGTCTGTGCTAGAGTATTCTGCCTTGCATCCAGCTCCTGACCTCTGGTGACTCCCTGGCTATATACCTGCTCCTGTGAACCTGTGTGGTGATCCTGCTACTCAGCTCTGAGTTCCTGCTGCATACACCAGTTCCAGTAATCCTCCTTCATCTGCTGCTCGTGTTTACTTCCATCTGCATTTGCTGGATATGTAAGCTGTTGCTGCTCTACAAGAACCTGAGACTATTACCCAGACCTCCCTGGTTGAGCTAAGATATTATTTGAACTGCCTTATAAGCATATCTATCTGTGTTTTGGACTAAGCAAGGACTTATTCGTGTCAAGTATCCTCAAGAATAATTGTGCTTCATAGACTTTCTGCGTGATTGCATTTTCCTCTGAAGTTCCCTATAGACTGCTGAGCTGCATTTGATATTGGCACCAAGTGTTGTGGACTTGAGTTTCTCTCTGCACCTGTTTGAATCACCATGTGATAATATAGACTTTACCACTTATAAAACTGTGTCCTGTAGTTGTCTTGTTCCACGCAAAGAGTCTCCTGAGTTATCCCCTATAATTATTACAGGATACTCTAGCCTAAAAAAAAAAAGGAGACTGCTGGAACAATGACTGCAGAAAGCAGACTAGAGCAGGTGTTTTCCATAATTAGATCACTGTAGAAAGATGTGGAACATCTGCAAAAGAAGTTTGGAAGCTTTGAACACAATCAACAAGTGTTTGGACAGACTTTGCAGGACTTAAGCACCCGCATGGCAGCCCAGGAAAACAAACTTGCTGGCATAGAGTCCCAGTATGGACGGGCTTTTCAGGACACTAGCACACAAATAGATGCACAAGCGACTTTTCCCTCTGGGCAACCGCCACCAGCTAGCCCACCTAAGTTGCCCCCATTCAGATTTAATGGTGATCGCAACAAATTTCGTGGCTTTGTGAATCAATGTATGCTATATTTTGATGTGCATGCTGACCAATTTCCTAATGATAGATCCAAAGTATTGTGTGTAATAATGCTGCTGAGCGCACGAGCGCTCGCCTGGGCGAATCCGATGATTGAGTCTCGTGACCCACGGTTAAATAACTTGGATGATTTCTTGGCCGCTATGGCAATGTTTGATGATCCTAATCGCCGTGCAACCACTGAATCTGCTTTATTGTCTTTACGCCAGGCAAAACGTTCTGTTATTGAGTATGCTACTGAATTCAGGAGATTAGCGGTAGATACCAATTGGGACAGTTATGCACAATTGCCTATTTTTAAAAGGGGTCTGTCTAGTATTGTAAAAGATGAACTAGCTCGCTCTGAGTCACCACAAGAGCTAGAAACATTTATACAGCATTGTGTGCGCATTGACATTCGCCTTACTGAGCGTAGGCAGGAGAAGTTTGCTGCATATAGCCGTATTTCTAACTTTTCCCTTCCTTCCAAAGAGCCTGCAGGTAAAACATCTCGGGAGGTGGAGGAGGTGCCCATGCAAATTGATTCCGCTCAGAGGCGCGAGATCAATGAGTGCCGGGAGCATCGCCTTCGTGAAAGTCTATGTTTCTACTGCGGCCAGTCTGACCACTTCTTGATCAATTGTCCTAAGTGTCCTAGACGGCCTAACAAGGTGCTAGCAGCAGTAGGGGAGTATGACAACTGTGATGATGAATCTGACATCTCTGAATGTAGCCTGCCTTTAAACGCTGTATTCCATTCACTTTCTATGACTTCACCCCCCAAGGAGCTTAAGGAAAAGTACTCTCACTGTTCTCTCCCTATTATGATCCTGTGTTCAGGACAGTGGATTTCCAGTGCAGCTATGATTGACTCTGGTGCAGGTGGAAATTTCATGGATATCGCATTTGCCAAGGAACATGGTATTGAAATTCAGCAAAGAGCCT
Organism: Ranitomeya variabilis; assembly: GCF_051348905.1. Lineage (NCBI taxonomy): Eukaryota > Metazoa > Chordata > Amphibia > Anura > Dendrobatidae > Ranitomeya > Ranitomeya variabilis. The sequence goes on along the minus strand of NC_135233.1, from coordinate 172,930,526 downwards.
CTCCAATTACCATGGAAACAGTGGATGGGTCACCTTTAATCTCTGGGCCTGTGGATCAGGAGACCGTACCTCTTAAAATTTTGTTGGAGCCTAATCATCAGGAGCAACTTTCTTTCTCGCTAATTTCTTGTCCTCATTTTCCTGTGATTTTAGGCATTCCTTGGTTGCATTCTCAGAACCCAATTATCAACTGGGAGACCAAGGAGATTATCTTTCCAACAAGGAGCAACTCAGCGTTAACAGAAGCTGTCCCTGAGTCCACGGCTACAGAACCACATGTATAGGTATTTTCTTTACCTCCAGCATATAAAGAGTTCTCTGACATCTGTGACAAGAAGAATGCAGATCAGCTTCCTCCACACAGGCATTATGACTGTCCCATTGAGTTGCTTCCTGGGGCAGCTATTCCTTTTGGTAACGTATACCCTTTGGCGGCACCTGAGTTTCAAGCCTTAAACGAGTATATTGATGAAAATCTGGCCAAAGGCTTCATACGTCCTTCTTCCTCACCAGCAGGGGCACCTATATTTTTGTAAAGAAGAAGGATGGGACCCTGAGACCCTGTGTTGACTATCGGGAACTCAATAAGGTAACCGTATGAAACCGTTACCCTTTGCCTCTGATTCCCGAATTACTGGAAAGAGTCCGCCATGCTAAGGTGTTCTCTAAACTGGATCTTCATGGGGCTTATAATTTGGTGCATATTTGTCCAGGGGATGAGTGGAAGACAGCATTCAGATGCCGGTATGGACACTTTGAATCTCTTGTGATGCCCTTCGGGCTTTGTAATGCCCCTGCAATGTTTCAACACCTTGCTAATGACATTTTCAGAGATTTGTAGGACCAGCTTGTAGTGATCTATTTGGTCGATATACTAATCTTTTCTGACTCTCTACAGGAACATGAAGAACATGTCAAAACAGTTTTAAGACGTCTGAAAGAGAACCATCTGTATATTAAGTCGGAGAAATGCGAGTTCCATTGTTCTGAGATACAGTTCCTAGGTTATATCATCTCTCCCCAGGGGCTGAACATGGAATCGGGTAAGATTCAGGCTATCCTTGACTTGCCGGTACCCAAGAACGTTAAGGAGGTCCAACATTTTATTGGTTTTGCAAATTTCTACAGACGCTTCATTCGAAATTTTTCTGATATTGTCCGTCCCATTACTTCCTTGACAAAGAAGGAAAAGCCCTTTAAGTGGTCATCACAGGCTCAAGAAGCTTTTGATCGGCTTAAGATCTGTTTCACATCAGCACCGCTGTTGATACACCCAGATCAAACACTTTCTTTCATTGTGGAGGTGGACGCTTCTGATAATGCTTTGGGGGCTATTCTCTCCCAAAGAACTGGAGAGAAGGGTCTGCTACATCCTTGTGCTTTCTTTTCCCGTAGACTAACCTCAGCAGAGAAGAATTACGACGTGGGAGACAAGGAATTGCTGGCTATTATTGTGGCTTTCAAAGAATGGAGGCATCATCTGCAAGGAGCTGCACAAAAGATCATAGTGCTAACTGACCATCGCAATTTAGAGTTCCTTAGATCCGCTAGATGTCTTTCTCCTCTTCAGGCTCGTTGGAACTTATTTTTAAATCAATTTAACTTTGTTATCTCGTACCGTCCAGGTTCTCGTAATGGGAAGGCTGATGCTTTATCCCGAATCCATGCTGCGGATTCTGTACCTGGAGCCCCGTCCAAGACCATTCTATCTGATGCCAATTTCATCGGAGTTATCCACGATCAGGACTTGTGGAAGGAGTGCAGCGAAGCCTATGACGGTGATGTATTTCTGGCCAACCCACCTGTGGATATTAATCTTGTCTTTAAAGGTGGCATGTGGTTCAGAGATCGACATATCTACGTCCCTGAGGTCATCCGTCTGCAGATCCTCAAGTTGGTACATGACTCCAAGTTGGCTGGTCACAGGGGGGTACAGAAGACACAAGAGTTCCTGAGCCAATTCTTCTGGTGGCCAACTTGCCTGAAGGATACCAAGGACTATGTTCTCTCTTGCGAGGTATGTGCTCATTACAAGACTCCTCATGTGGCACCTACGGGTCTTCTATAACCATTACCTGTTTTGTCCCGCCCTTGGGGGTCTGCTGCCTACATCAGGGGGCATGAATACAATCATGGTGGTAGTTGATCGCCTGACTAAAGCTGCTCATTTTATTCCGTGCACCGGCCTCCCCTCAGCTAAAGATACAGTGAACTTGGTTATACAGAATGTCTTTCGGTTGCATGAGGTTCCGGATGAGATCATCTCTGACCGTAGAGTGCAGTTCACTTCAAGATTCTGGAAGGGGTTTTGCTCTGCACTCAATATTAATGTCTGTCTCTCTTCCGCTTACCATCCCCAGACAAATGGTCAGACTGAGCATACCAACCAGACGCTGGAACAATATCTAAGATGCTATGTCAGCCATCTCCCGGATGATTGGTTGGAGTTGTTGCCGTTAGCTGAATTTTCATATAATAATTCTCAGAGCACCTCCACTAAATTTACACCTTTCTTTGCCAATCTGGGTTATCACCCGTGTATCTTACCTAGGTCTTCAATTAATTCTCCGGTTCCGGCAGTGGAGGAAAGGCTGACTGCGATGAGGCAAGATCTGGAGGTTCTGAAGGAATCCCTGACCACAGCTCAAGAACCTTCTAAGAGATCGGCTGATAGATTCCGTAAACCTGCACCCATGTTCAAGGTAGGAGATTCCGTGTGGTTAGCAACTAAGAATCTGAAGTTATACATTCCTTCACAAAAACTTGGTTAAAAATTCATTGGCACCACAATTTGTGGTGGAGGAAATTGTTGATTCCAGGATTCGCAGGAATCGGCTCCAATATCTGATAAGATGGCAGGGATATCCCCCTGAGGAAGACTCTTGGGAACCTGTGGAAAACATCAATGCCCAACAGAAGATTTCTCGTTTTCATCAGAGATTCCCTGAGAAACCAGGTCCAAGATCGTCCTGAGGCCGCTTCTAAGGCGGGAGTAATGTCAGGACTCTGAACATTTTTTATTACCTTTTTGTGCATTACTGCCCTTTTCCAAGATGGCGTCTTTGGTCTCATATGCACTGTGTCTTCCTGCTATAAAACTCCACCCCAGCCTTCAGTCTGTGCTAGAGTATTCTGCCTTGCATCCAGCTCCTGACCTCTGGTGACTCCCTGGCTGTATACCTGCTCCTGTGAACCTGTGTGGTGATCCTGCTTCGTGTCAAGTATCCTCAAGAATAATTGTGCTTCATAGTCTTTCTGCGTGATTGCATTTTCCTCTGAAGTTTCCTATGGACTGCTGAGCTGCATTTGATATTGGCACCAAGTGTTGTGGACTTGAGTTTCTCTCTGCACCTGTTTGAATCACCATGTGATAATATAGACTTTACCACTTATAAAACTGTGTCCAGTAGTTGTCTTTTTCCAAAGAGTCTCCTGAGTTATCCCCTATAATTATTACACCCTGCTGGTCAGAGCGCCGCAGTTCCAACACTGTCAAAAGACAGCGTGAGCCTGCAGCTGTGATCGGAGGTATAAAGCTCACCTCAGGTCACTGGTGTCAGTTGATGGGACTACTGCTCCCATCAGCCGACATCTGCTGCCACTAATAACAGTGCGAGCATGAGCAGCTGATGGGAGAATTCATCAGCCGGCTCCTGCACTGTAAATAATTAATTGGAAAAAAAACGCAAGAATTCCCCTGTATTTTTGATAACCAGCCTGGTGAAATCACAGCTGGGGGCTGCAACCCTCAGCTGTCAGCTGCAACACGGCGGGTTATCAAGAATAGATGAGTCCTCACGCTGTTTTTTAAATTTAAAAAAAACGGCGTGGGGTCCTCTTCATTTGTGACAACCAGCCTTGATAAAGCAGACAGCTGGGGAGCTGGTATTCACAAGCTGGTAAGAGGCCATAGATATTGCCCCCAGCCTAAAATAGCAGCCTGCAGCTGCCCAGAAAAGGCATATCTATTAGATGCGCCAATTCTAGCACTTTGCCCGGCTCTTCCCACTTGCCCTGTAGTGATGGCAAGTGGGGTTCATATTTGTGGGGTTGATGTCACCTTTGTATTTTCAGGTGACATCAAGCCCACAGCTTAGTAATGGAGAGGCGTTTATAAGATACCTATCCATTACTAATCCTATAGTTGTGTGGTAAATAAAGACACAGCCAGAATAAAGTCCTTTATTAGAAATAAAACAAAATTCACTTTTCCATTTTTATTTAAAAATAACAAACACAGTTAAACTCACCAAAAGCCTATTTCACCAAAGCCCTTGTTCTCCTGTAATAAAAATAAAATAAAATAAAAAAACAACAATATACTATACCTGTCTGTTGTTCTGTCACACGCCATAATCCATGTCTGGGAGATAAACAGTTTTTAACCTGGATGGTGCCAAGATACGATTGTCCAGGCTGAGAAACCCTGGTGACTGAGTGGCTGCGAGAGCAGCGTCAGTGACCAGTGGCGACATCATTGAGGTTATCCCGGGTCACTGAGCTCTGTTCTCAGCTGGGCTGAACTGTGGTGACCCCAGTGAGATCCCCGCTAGCTGATGAAACTCCCCCTCAAAAAAATCCCAGTGAAATTCCAAGTTTCGAGGTAGCAAAACATGAAAAATGCTAAGGGAGTGAATACTTTCACAAGCCACTCTATAGTTCCCTTTTATTTGCTGGTTTCTTCAAGATTTGAACAGGATGCTATTTAAAAATTCTCTACTACATTTTGTGCTTCACAGTGTGTTTGCTTGCTTACGTTCGTGTTATTGACTTCTTTTAAAAATCCTACTTTTATAAATAGCTTTTTGTCCTATTACCAAACGTACAACATAGAACAAATATTTCTTCTTAATTAAAATGATAACACACAAATCTTCTTAGTATAACAGGAAATTATCATACAATAACTTACTCAGATATGGAGGCACATTTTGGTGTAATGTTTTCAATATGCTCTGCACTCTGATTTCCATCCATCAAGAAACATGTTTTTCTGCTTTCTGTGTAGGAATGACAAACAGATATTTATATAATAAAAATTCAGTGATTTATTTTTACACATCTACAACTATCAAAAGCCAACTTTCAACATAATCTAAATTGCTAGGATATAATAATATATAGCACAACATGAGAACAATTTAAAGTTTAAACATTGCCTTCCAAAAGTAGAAAAAAGAACCCTTTATTCAAATGAAACCTTTCTTTTCGGTTTCTCTGCATTCAATTTTGTAGTAAACAAACCTAATCTGAACTGAAAGATGCATTCCTCTTCCCCATCAAGTTTTCATCCTCTTACAATATTGAAGTCATCATAATATAGCAATGTAGAAACAGGAACCTTCTTGTCCCTGCATTTATCATTCCCCTCTCCAACTCCTGACCCAGCTGCTCTCTCCTCCCCTCTGCCAGGGACTTTAGCAGAGACTCATGAGTCATGCAGGGAAAATTGACTTCTTGTTTTTACATAGCTGAGTTGAAAGGCAAAATTAGTAATTGTAAATACACAGTGCTATAAAATATGATGATTGCAATATATAAAGAGGATAAAAAATTTGATGGGAGTGTTTCTTGAAAGGGTGATTAAAAATTATCAACTATTTACTGAAAAGGTGTTAGTCCAGCCATACACATTAGTTGGCCGTATAATACTTCTGTTGATAGCTTGGCTGACAGCAATCTTAGCCGATTCTCCCATATCACAGGAGCGCAGATATGTCAGCCGGTAGCTTATCTCCGGAAATACAATCCGATCAGCAGTCTGAAATCGGACATCCCCCTCGACATCTTCCCTGACGATAACTCGGCCATTGTCCTCATACACAGTCACCTGTTGACTGAACCCATTGGTGCTGGTGGGTTCAGTTGACATTAATCAAATGTGTGGAAAATGGTGACCGCGGCACTCAGGGTTTCTTGGGAGGTGCACAAGTTAGGAATCCAACCCGTCAAGTGTAACTGAAAATTACTTGGCACTCAGGAGAAATTCGTTGCAGAATTCAGAATTAAATTTTATTTTGGTGCATCCAGCTCAACATATAAACGTTTTCGGTCTATACAAATGAGACCTTCATCAGATACAGTTGTGAATGCTGGAGACCATAGGTGGTGTGTGCAAGTCACACACTGGGTAAACTGGTAGCCAGGGAACGGGAGCGCAGCGGCGCCTAGGAACATGCGGAGAGGTATGAAGTGCTCTGGAAAAGCGAGGTACTCGCAAGGTAGGAGGCGCTGAAGAACGCTGATGCCACGGACGCTGTGGGCGAGTGTCTCCCTGCATCACAGCGCAGCGCCCACAGCGTCCGTGGCATCAGCGTTCTTCAGCGCCTCCCACCTTGCGAGTACCTCGCTTTTCCAGAGCGCTTCATACCTCTCCGCATGTTCCTAGGCGCCGCTGCGCTCCCGTTCCCTGGCTAGCAGTTTACCCAGTGTGTGACTTGCACACACCACCTATGGTCTCCAGCATTCACAACTGTATCTGATGAAGGTCTCATTTGTATAGACCGAAAACGTTTATATGTTGAGCTGGATGCACCAAAATAAAATTTAATTCTGAATTCTGCAACGAATTTCTCCTGAGTGCCAAGTAATTTTCAATTAATCAAATGTGTATTTAAGACTCTCACCAATAACCACAAAAGGGTCCCACGTTCCTACTTTATGTAGAGATACAATTTCACTTGAGTCATGCCACCCCTTTTAATCTCTATAGAACTGTAGTACAGAACTAGTCACATCTCCATCAGTAAATGTAGTGGCATTACCCACTTCATTCAAACAGAGAACTCAGAAATTAATTTGGTGATCGATGGAACTCCAAGCAGTCAAATCCTTACAGATCTATCAGTTATCACTTATAAAATGGATGGGTGATAATCTCCTATTCCCTGAATACCACAGTACTCTAGGACTAGAAGTCATCTGTCACTTCTTCTGGCCTCTTGAGTTAACTATTTCAGTCTCATTTTCTCACAGGTTTTACTACCTGGATAATTCTTCTCTTTTCCATTATCCAACAACACATGATTAGAAAATAACTAGCTGAGTCAATGTAAGCTCTATGTAGAAACAGGAGATCAATTTGAGTCAGTGCAACAGTCCGCACGGGGGGGGGGGGATAGAGAAGTTGGGTCAGGATTTGAAGCGGGGAATGATTTTTGCAGGGACAAAATACTTCCTGTTTCTACATAGAGCAGAGAAAAGACAAGAATTAGCTGGGTAGAAAGGCAAAATGAGCAATTGTAAGTACACAGTGCTATACAATATGATAACAGCAATATATTAAGAGGATAAAAACTTTGACGGGAGTGCTACTTTAATTATTGTCTATGTAGCTGTGGAGAATGCAGGTTGTCACTTTGCAATAATGATGAACTGTTCTGCTGCGTTCCTACCACTCAAGACAACAGTCGTGCTAAGTTTACAGTGATATGCGGTTTTACATGTTATGTGAATAGTGGTGTGCGACTTCCATATTGAGTAATGGTAATATACAGCGTGTAAGAATGTAAAGTATTAATCTATAAAGTAACTAGTGCATTGTGCCAGGTAAGCACATAATTAGACTAGGAATAAGATAAGTACTGTTCATATAATTAAGTGATAAGCGGTATAAGACATAGATAAGGACAATGGGTTTAGTCTATGGGATAGGACATAATTAACCCTTTCATGACCTTGTACGTACCCATATGTCCTGGTTGGCTGGTACTTACGAACCTTGGACATATGGATACGTCATGGTGATTTTGCGCACACACGGACTGCGCGCACTTGATCGTCGCTGGGTGTCAACTGAAAAAATTGGAAAAATTAGATCAGGTTTTCCCAAAACAACGGCATCATCTACTAGTATTGAACACCTCTCAATTATTATATAACCACATATAACCCTTTCTATTAGCCAAAATAATAAAGGAAAGGTCAGAGAGTATTAAAATATATTAATTTTTATTTATCCAAGAATTGTTAAAATCAAATCAGAGTAACACAAAAGCAGGAATATAAGGGGATAATGATTAGGATATTATATCTATTAAAGTGAAATATTATATGTAGTAAGAGCTGTAAACCCAACCTGCCGCCTCAACGCACGTTTCGCCGGTCTTTGTAGGTTGGGGTTCACAGCTCTTACTACATGTGAGTTATATTTAGGTATATGCACTTACTATTTACTTGCATTGTTTGCACGCTTGCACTTTCTGCTGAGCTATGCGGTACACACTATGATATTGCCCTTATGTCTGATTTCACAGACAGATTACACATGGATACATTCTTATAATATATAGCCATACACTTGGTCTAGGTTATCTTTCTGCTTTTTGTCATTGTAGGACCCCTGATGGGTCCATTTGATCTTTATATGTAGCTATACCAACTTATTACTATGTTACATAGTGTGTAATTTATAATATTTACACTTGCTGTGCATATAATATTTCACTTTAATAGATATAATATCCTAATCATTATCCCCTTATATTCCTGCTTTTGTGTTACTCTGATCTGATTTTAACAATTCTTGGATAAATAAAAGTTAATATATTTTAATACTCTCTGACCTTTCCTCTATTATTTTGACTAATAGAAAAAATTGGAAAATTGTAAAAAAAAATAATCACAAAATAATAAAATATATTGTACCCATAAATAAATATTTTTATGAAAGAATAAAGTGCACGTATTTAGTATTGCCGAGTCTGATACAATGTGACCCATTAAACTGTCCCACCAGTTAACCTCTTCAGTGAACACCGTAAAAAAAGAGGCAAAAAATGATGCTTTATCACCATACCACCAAGCAAAAAGTGGAATAAAATGCAATAAAAATATGAATGTAAATAGAAATGGTGTCACTGAAAACGTCATCTTGTCCAGCAAAAAACAAGCCGCCATACAGCTCAATCAGTGGAAAATAAAGTTAAAGCTCTAAAAATAAAGCAATGCAAAATTAATTATTTTTCTATAAAATAGCTTTCATTGCTTAAAAGTGCGAAAATGCAAAAGAAGTATATAAATGTGGTATCACTGTAGTCGTACTGATCCAAAGAATATAGAAAAAAATTAAAGTCCGACTCAACAGGACTGGATTTTCCTTTTCTTGTTATTTTTCAGTTAGGTCCATATATATTTAGACAGAGACAACATTTTTCTAATTTTGGTTATAGACATTACCACAATGAATTTTAAACAAAACAATTCAGATGCAGTTGAAGTTCAGACTTTCAGCTTTCATTTGAGGGTATCCACATTAAAATTGGATGAAGGGTTTAGGAGTTTCAGCTCCTTAACATGTGCCACCCTGTTTTTAAAGGGAACATAACCAAAATTATAAAATTTTGTCTCTGTCCAAATATATATGGACTTAACTGTGTATATATATATATATATATATATATATATATATATATATATATATATATATATATATATATTATGTTGAAATGAGCAACTAGAAAAATTGCAATAATAATTGAAACACCAATTTACACATTTTTTATATATATAATAAAAGGAATTTAACCCCTTCCTGACATTTGACGTACTATCCCGTCGAGGTGGGGTGGGCCCGTATGACCGCCGACGGGATAGTACGTCATAGCCGATCGGCCGCGCTCACGGGGGGAGCGCGGCCGATCGCGGCCGGGTGTCGGCTGCATATCGCAGCTGACATCCGGCACTATGTGCCAGGAGCGGTCACGGACCGCCCCCGGCACATTAACCCCCGGCACACCGCGATCAAACATGATCGCGATGTGCCGGCGATGCAGGGAAGCATCGCGCAGGGAGAGGGCTCCCTGCGGGCTTCCCTGAGCCCCCCGCAGCAACGCGATGTGATCGCGTTGCTGCGAGGGTCTTACCTCCCTCCCTGCCTGCTCCAGACCCGGATCCAAGATGGCCGCGGATCCGGGTCCTGCAGGGAGGGAGGTGGCTTCACAGACGCCTGCTCAGAGCAGGCACTGTGAAGCAGCCTGCACTTCTCTCAGATCGGTGATCTGTCAGAGTGCTATGCAAACTGGCAGATCACCGATCTGTATTGTCCCCCCCTGGGGCAAAGTAAAAAAGTAAAAAAAAAAATTTCCAAATGTGTAAAAAAAAATAAAAAAAAATATTCCAAAATAATGAAAAAAAAAAAAAATATATTATTCCCATAAATACATTTCTTTATCTAAATTTAAAAAAAAAACAATAAAAGTACACATATTTAGTATCGCCACGTCCGTAACGACCCAACCTATAAAACTGCCACACTAGTTAACCCCTTCAGTAAACACCGTAAGAAAAAAAAAAAAAAAACGAGGCAAAAAACAACGCTTTATTACCATACCGCCGAACAAAAAGTGGAATAACACGCGATCAAAAAGACTGATATAAATATCCATGGTACCGCTGAAAACGTCATCTTGTCCCGCAAAAAACAAGCCGCCATACAGCATCATCAGCAAAAAAATAAAAAAGTTATAGTCCTGAGAATAAAGCGATACCAAAATAATTATTTTTTCTATAAAATAGTTTTTATCGTATAAAAGCGCCAAAACATAAAAAAAATGATATAAATGAGATATCGCTGTAATCGTACTGACCCAACGAATAAAACTGCTTTATCAATTTTACCAAACCCGGAACGGTATAAACGCCTCTCCCAAAAGAAATTCATGAATAGCAGGTTTTTGGTCATTCTGCCTCACAAAAATCGGAATAAAAAGCGATCAAAAACGGTCACGTGTCCGAAAATGTTACCAATAAAAACGTCAACTCGTCCCGCAAAAAACAAGACCTCACATGACTCTGTGGAGCAAATGTGGAAAAATTATAGGTCTCAAAATGTGGAGACGCAAAAACTTTTTTGCTATAAAAAGCGTCGCTGGTTTCACACTTGCGTTTTTGTCTGCAGCGTTTTTTGCACAAAAAAACGCATGCGTTTTTTCCCTATATTTAACATTGAAAACGCATGCGGTTTTTTTGTACGCGTTTGGTCGCGTTTTCAAACGCATGCGGGTTTTTTCTGCATGCGTTCATTTTCAGAAATACAACCTGCAGTATTTTCTTGCGTTTTTAAGCACATGCGTTTGTTTGCGTTAAAAACGCATGCATTTTTATCGAAAAAAACAGAAAACACACTGAAAAGCCACCCACCACCATCAAGGTGATAAAGGGATCCAAACCCTAACCCTAACTCTACCCCTAACCTCACCCCTAACCGTTTAATGAACATTTTCTGACAGTCATAGTGCCACGTATTTCAGTGCCACGTATTTCAGTGCCACGTATTTCAGTGCCACGTATTTCAGTGCCATGTATTTCAGTGCCACGTATCACGTATTTCAGTGCCACGTGTTTCAGTGCCACGTATTTCAGTGCCACGTATCACGTATTTCAGTGCCACATATTTTAGTACCACGTATTTCAGTTGCACGTATTTCAGTGCCACGTATTTCAGTGCCACGTATTTCAGTGCCACGTATCACGTATTTCAGTGCCACGTGTTTCAGTGCCACGTATTTAAGTGCCACGTATCACATATTTCAGTGCCACGTATTTCAGTGCCACGTATTTCAGTGCCATGTATTTCAGTGCCACGTATTTCAGTGCCACGTATTTAAGTGCCACATATCACATATTTCAGTGCCACTTATTTAAGTGCCACGTATTTCAGTGCCACGTATTTCAGTGCCACGTATTTCAGTGCCACGTATTTCAGTGCCACGTATTTCAGTGCCACGTATTTCAGTGCCACGTGTTTCAGTGCCACGTATCACGTATTTCAGTGCCACGTATTTCAGTGCCACGTATTTCAGTGCCACGTATTTCAGTGCCACGTATTTCAGTGCCACGTATTTAAGTGCCACATATCACATATTTCAGTGCCACTTATTTAAGTGCCACGTATTTCAGTGCCACGTATTTCAGTGCCACGTATTTCAGTGCCACGTATTTCAGTGCCACGTATTTAAGTGCCACATATCACATATTTCAGTGCCACTTATTTAAGTGCCACGTATTTCAGTGCCACGTATTTCAGTGTCACGTATTTCAGTGCCACGTATTTCAGTGCCACGTGTTTCAGTGCCACGTATTTAAGTGCCACGTATCACATATTTCAGTGCCACGTATTTCAGTGCCACGTATTTCAGTGCCACGTATTTCAGTGCCACGTATTTCAGTCACGTTTAGGGTTAGGGTTAGGGGTAGGGTTAGGGTTAGGGCTAGGGTTGGAGGTAAAGTTAGGGTTGGGGCTAAAGTTAGGGTTGGGGCTAAAGTTAGGGTTAGGGTTTGGATTACATTTACGTTTGGATTAGGGTTGGGATTAGAATTATGGGTGTGTCAGGGCTAGGGGTGTGGTTAGGGTTACCGTTGGGATTAGGGTTAGGGGTGTGTTTGGGTTAGGGTTTCAGGTAGAATTGGGGGGTTTCCACTGTCCAGGCACATCAGGGGCTCTCCAAGCGCGACATGGCGTCCAATCTCAATTCCAGCCAATTCTGCGTTGAAAAAGTAAAACAGTGCTCCTTCCCTTCCGAGCTCTCCCGTGCGCCCAAAAAGGGGTTTACCCCAACATATGTGTTATCAGCGTACTCGGGACAAATTGAACAACAACTTCTGGGGTCCAAGTTCTCTTGTTATCCTTAGGAAAATAAAAATTTGGGGGGCTAAAAATCATTTTTGTGGGAAAAAAAAGATGTTTTATTTTCACGGCTCTGCATTATAAACTGTAGTGAAACACTTGGGGGTTCAAAGTTCTCACAACACATCTAGATAAGTTCCTTGGGAGGTCTAGTTTCCAATATGGGGTCACTTGTGGGGGGTTTGTACTGTTTGGGTACATCAGGGGCTCTGCAAATGCAACGTGACGCCTGCAGACCAATCCATTTAAGGCTGCATTCCAAATGGCGCTCCTTCCCTTCCGAGCTCTGTCATGTGCCCAAACAGTGGTTCCCCCCGACATATGGGGTATCAGCGTACTCAGGACAAATTGGACAACAACTTTTGGGGTCTAATTTATCCTGTTACCCTTGTGAAAATACAAAACTGGGGGCTAAAAAATCATTTTTGTGAAAAAAAAAAAGAATTTTTATTTTCACGGCTTTGCGCTATAAACTTTAGTGAAACACTTGGGGGTTCAAAGTTCTCAAAACACATCTAGATAAGTTCCTTGGGAGGTCTAGTTTCCAATATGGGGTCACTTGTGGGGGGTTTGTGCTGTTTGGGTACATCAGGGGCTCTGCAAATGCAACGTGACGGCTGCTGACCAATCCATTTAAGGCTGCATTCCAAATGGCGCTCCTTCCCTTCCGAGCTCTGTCATGCGCCCAAACAGTGGTTCCCCCTCACATATGGGGTATCAGCATACTCAGGACAAATTGGAAAACAAATTTTGGGGTCCAATTTATTCTGTTACCCTTGTAAAAATACAAAGCTGGGGGCTAAAAAATCATTTTTGAGAAAAAAAAAATAATTATTTTCACGGCTCTGCGTTATAATCTGTAGTGAAACACTTGGGGGTTCAAAGCTCTCAAAACACATCTAGATAAGTTCCTTAGGGGGTCTACTTTCCAAAATGGTGTCACTTGTAGGGAGTTTCAATGTTTAGGCACATCAGGGGCTCTCCAAACGCAACATGGCGTCCCATCTCAATTCCAGTCAATTTTGCATTGAAAAGTCAAATGGCGCTCCTTCCCTTCCAAGCTCTGCCATGCGCCCAAACAATGGTTTACACCCACATATGGGGTATCAGCGTACTCAGGACAAATTGCACAACATTTTTTGGGGTCCAATTTCTTCTCTTACCCTTGGGAAAATAAAAAATTGGGGGCGAAAAGATCATTTTTGTGAAAAAATATGATTTTTTATTTTTACGGCTCTGCATTATAAACTTCTGTGAAGCACTTGGTGGGTCAAAGTGCTCACCACACATCTAGATAAGTTCCTTAGGGGGTCTACTTTCCAAAATGGTGTCACTTGTAGGGAGTTTCAATGTTTAGGCACATCAGGGGCTCTCCAAACGCAACATGGCGTCCCATCTCAATTCCAGTCAATTTTGCATTGAAAAGTCAAATGGCGCTCCTTCCCTTCCAAGCTCTGCCATGCGCCCAAACAATGGTTTACACCCACATATGGGGTATCAGCGTACTCAGGACAAATTGCACAACATTTTTTGGGGTCCAATTTCTTCTCTTACCCTTGGGAAAATAAAAAATTGGGGGCGAAAAGATCATTTTTGTGAAAAAATATGATTTTTTATTTTTACGGCTCTGCATTATAAACTTCTGTGAAGCACTTGGTGGGTCAAAGTGCTCACCACACATCTAGATAAGTTCCTTAGGGGGTCTACTTTCCAAAATGGTGTCACTTGTAGGGAGTTTCAATGTTTAGGCACATCAGGGGCTCTCCAAACACAACATGGCGTCCCATCTCAATTCCAGTCAATTTTGCATTGAAAAGTCAAATGGCGCTCCTTCCCTTCCAAGCTCTGCCATGCGCCCAAACAATGGTTTACACCCACATATGGGGTATCAGCGTACTCAGGACAAATTGCACAACATTTTTTGGGGTCCAATTTCTTCTCTTACCCTTGGGAAAATAAAAAATTGGGGGCGAAAAGATCATTTTTGTGAAAAAATATGATTTTTTATTTTTACGGCTCTGCATTATAAACTTCTGTGAAGCACTTGGTGGGTCAAAGTGCTCACCACACATCTAGATAAGTTCCTTAGGGGGTCTACTTTCCAAAATGGTGTCACTTGTAGGGAGTTTCAATGTTTAGGCACATCAGGGGCTCTCCAAACGCAACATGGCGTCCCATCTCAATTCCAGTCAATTTTGCATTGAAAAGTCAAATGGCACTCCTTCCCTTCCAAGCTCTGCCATGCGCCTAAACAATGGTTTACACCCACATATGGGGTATCATCGTACTCAGGACAAATTGTACAACAACTTTGGGGGTCCATTTTCTCCTGTTACCCTTGGTAAAATAAAACAAATTGGAGCTGAAATAAATTTTGTGTGAAAAAAAGTTAAATGTTCATTTTTATTTAAACATTCCAAAAATTCCTGTGAAACACCTGAAGGGTTAATAAACTTCTTGAATGTGGTTTTGAGCACCTTGAGGGGTGCAGTTTTTAGAATGGTGTCACACTTGAGTATTTTCTATCATATAGACCCCTCAAAATGACTTCAAATGAGATGTGGTCCCTAAAAAAAAATGGTGTTGTAAAAATGAGAAATTGCTGGTCAACTTTTAACCCTTATAACTCCGTCACAAAAAAAAATTTTGGTTCCAAAATTGTACTGATGTAAAGTAGACATGTGGGAAATGTTACTTATTAAGTATTTTGCGTGACATATGTCTGTGATTTAAGGGCACAAAAATTCAAAGTTGGAAAATTGCAAAATTTTCAAAATTTTCGCCAAATTTCCATTTTTTCACAAATAAACGCAAGTTATATCGAATAAATTTTACCTTTAACATGAAGTACAATATGTCACGAGAAAACAATGTCAGAATCGCCAAGATCCGTCAAAGCGTTCCAGAGTTATAACCTCATAAAGGGACAGTGGTCAGAATTGTAAAAATTGGCCCGGTCATTAACGTGCAAACCACCCTTGGGGGTGAAGGGGTTAATAAAAAAAAAAATTGTGTAGAATTCACATTCACCTTCATAACATGGTATAATTATATCATGTCATTATCAAATATGTTTGGGGGGTTTTATTCAGGTGTATGATTTAATTTTTCTCATTTCAACATTACACATTTATACATTGCATGTGTTTATAATAATTTTGGTGTGTGACTTTATATATAATTTTTTCACCCGCACTTTGGAAAAATTCATGGACACTAACAATTTGCAGTTTTGTAATGTCATTCTAGTATTTGCTACATCGCTTTCTATATGTAACACCCAATTATTAAGTGAATTAAGAACATCTGTATTATACCTTGCAAAAGAATATATAAATGACTGCATGTTATTTGACCATTAGTCATGAGTAAGACGGCCTAGTGCAGTCGAAATGCGTTGACTGGCTCCAATTTTTTCTATTTTCCTTGATGTGAGGCCAGGGCAAGGTCGGTGTCTGAGCCCCAGGTGGATGAGCATAGAGCAACTGGGTGAGCTGGAATTAAGCTTTTATAATTGATCCAAAGAATACCGATCTGAAGAATAAAGTAGTCTAATCACTTATACTACATGAGGAACAGCGTAAAAAAATAAATAAAACCAATTCTTCACCAGTTGATTTTTTCATTATGCCGCCAAAAGATCACAGTAAGGCTCGGCTCAAAATTTATCCTGCGCTCTATGCTGAGCTCTTACATTGTGGAAACCCCCTCCTGAAGATTACCAATAATGAGGCAGATAGAGGCACTGTGGATGCCGTCTGACCTGTGATATGGTGGAGACCGTCTTTTTATGCGTGTATAAAAGTGCCGTCAGGCACAGTTTTGCACACTGCTCAAAAAAAGGACACCGCTGAATAGAGCCCAGACCTATTCAAGAGGAAATCTGCCACACTTAGTGTCCACATGTTTGGCATGTCTATAGCAATAAGTTCAAAAAACTGTTTGTAACATCAGCAGCAGTAGCACCAGCAGTCACAGAAGACATCACAAATGGCAGACTGTAATAGCGCGATATCAATGCAGCACACTAAAAACGACACCATCGTCTGCGAATGGGGTGCAAAAGTCATTGGAGATCCATGACTTATTCATTTTGATGATAGTTAGGCAGCACCTTTAGAGGACAGCCAGATACGCTTATCCATCAGTACACCACAAGCAGTGTTGAAGACACGTTCTGAGAGAACACTGCTTGCTGCACATGACAAAACCTCCAAGGCATGACGTGCGAGCTCAGACCACTCTTCCATTTTTGAAGATCAAAATGCAAAAGGGTCCAAACCCCTGATAGCATTGATATTGAGCTCCAGATACTCCTGCACCATCCTATCTAGCCATTCATAACATGTCAGACTTGTACTCTGTTCTGCTGGTGCACGTGCTGGTCTAAAAAATGTGTGAAAAGACTCACAGAAATTGCTTATGCCACTTACACTGCTGCTGCTGATGTTAGTGTTTTTGAAATGACACCTTGATATCCTGGGGTTGAACATCTAGAAAGGGGATGTACACTGTGTGCCTCACTGCTGTCTTCTGTAAAACCACTCTTATGATTGTCTACAAGCGTGTTGAAGATTGAGTGGAATAGGTTGCCACGAGAGGTGGTGAGTTGTTGTTCAATGGAAGTCTTTAAACAGAGGTGGTTTAGTGAGTCCTGCATTGATCAGGGGGTTGGACATGATGACCCTTGAGGTCCCTTTCAACTCTAACATTGTATGGTTCTATGACTGTGATGGCCATCAACTTTATGAAACTGCCTGTATCCACCAGGTGGAAAGGCAACATTTCTATGGTCAAAAGATTGGAGATGGTGGAGTTCCAGCTCTTAGCTTTCACTTGTGTAGGAGGAAACATTCTTTTAAGTGATCACAACTGTGGGACCAAGGGCTTGCTGCTGTGTTGGAGTACAGAGAACAGGACAAACTGCTGGACTGTGAATGAAGCGTCAGGTGGAGATGTTATGGTGGATTAAGAAAGATGTGTTGTGCTAGGTGACACAAAGCAGCAGTAATGCCCACTTCCAAAACAGCTGACGGGCTCTCACTCACCCTGACTGTAGGGGTTAAACAAGTGGAGGTTCTGCGGACAGAGACCTGTGTGAGAAGACTTGTTATGGTGATGGAGGAGGAAGAAGGAGCAGATAAGGTTGATGAGATGGCCGGTGGTTGGCGAGGCCCACTAGTCCGCATTTGAGAACAGTGTGATTCCCATAATAAGGCATGTCGATTGTGCATGTGCCGGTTCATGCATGTAGTTGTCAAATTATTGCAATTTTTGCCTCTACTGAGAATTTTTTTGCAAATTTGACAGATAGCGTGTGCTGGGTCATCCTTTGCGGTCTCAAAAAATGCCTAGTCTAGGCAACTTTTGCCACCTCTGCAAACTGAACACTCACGGACGATGTTGGCCAAGGCCAGAGTTGGGGCTGTAGTTGCATCACTCCGTGTCTGTATGGGAAGCCGCAATGTAACCTTCTCATCTTCCTCCTCCTCCTCCACCTTCTCTGCTGAGCTATTTAGCTGCATGCTTCTGGGTTTACACCAAGTGGGATCTACAACCTCATTGTTGTCATCTCTGTTCTCACACTCCACACTTTGAGAGTCACCCTCGTCCTCTTCCTGCCCTGACACCACAGTACAGCCCGTGAGAGCCTCTGGTGTCTGAGTCTTATCAGAATCCCCTCTACCCTTGGTGGTAAACGTCTGGTGAGGAGGGTCTGGATTCTGCTCGAATCCTACTTCGTCTGGCCCCAGATCCACCAAGAAAAATTTTGGGCATTTGTGCAGATGCTTTCCTCTAGAATGTGTGAACAGCTCTGCAGGATGGCCCATCTGTGGTTTCTCACAGTCAGTTGGGCATTTGGAAATTTTTGATGTGGAGGGGGAACAAGTGTGATTGGGGTGCCACCTCTGAGGATTGTACTATGTGTGATGTTTAGGTGAAGGAAGAGGAGGAGAGGCCGCTTGATACAGCGCTTGCCATCCACTGTAGCACATGCTCATTCTGAGCTTCATCTACAAGGCATACCACTGTGAAGCTGCAAAAGAAAGGGAGTCGAGTAGCTGTCTGTCCAGTAACAAGATGTTATCAGTGGTCTATTGCTAGCACGAGACGTGTTTGTTCTGTTGAACGTTCATTAACATTAACACTAGTGATGGGCGAGCACTAAAATGCTCGCGTGCTCGTTGCTCGGGTCGAGCAAATTGGAATACTCGGGTACTCGACCCGAGCAACGGGATTGGGGTCCAATTTCTCCTGTTACCCTTGTGAAAATAAAAACTTGGGGGCTAAAAATCTTTTTTGTGGAAAAAAAAATATTTTTTATTTTCACGACTCTGCATTATAAACTTCTGTGAAGCACTTGGGCATTCAAAGTTCTCACAACACATCTAGATAAGTTCCTTGGGGGTCTAGTTTCCAAAATGGGGTCACTTGTGGGGGGTTTCTACTGTTTAGATACATCAGGGGCTCTGCAAACGTAACATAATGCCCGCAGACCATGCTATCAAAGTCTGCATTCCAAAACGGCACTCCTTCCCTTCCGAGCTCTGCCATGCGCCCAAACAGTGGTTTATCCCCCACATATGGGGTATCAGCCTACTCAGCATAAATTTCACAATAAATTTTGGGGTCCAATTTCTCCTGTTACCCTTGTAAAAGTAAAAATTTGGTGGTGAAAAGATCATTTTTGTGGAAAAAATATGATTTTTTTTATTTTCATGGCTCTACATTATAAACTTTTGTGAAGCAGTTGGGGGTTCATAGTGCTCACCACATATCTAGATAAGCTCTTTGGGGGGTCTAGTTTCCAAAATGGGGTCACTTGGGGGTTTCTACTGTTTAGGTACATCAGGAGCTCTGCAAATGCAACATGACACCCGCAGACCATCCCATCAAAGTCTGCATTCCAAGCAGCGCTCCTTCCCTTCCGAGCCCTGATGGGTACCCAAACAGTGCCCCCCCCCACATGTGGGGTATCAGCGTACTCAGGACAAACTGGTCAACAGATTTTGGGGTCCAATGTCTCCTGTTACCCTTGAGAAAATAAAAAATTGCAGGCTAAAAAATCATTTTTGAGGGAAAAAAAAGGATTTTTTATTTTCACGGCTCTACGTTATAAATTTCTGTGAAGCACTTGGGGGTTTAAAGTGCTCACCACACATCTAGATAAGTTCCTTAAGGGGTCTAGTTTCCAAAATGGGGTTTATGCTGTTTAGGCACATCAGGGGCTCTCCAAACGCGACATGGTGTCCGATCTCAATTCCAGCCAATTCTACATTGAAAAAGTAAAACGGCACTCCTTCTCTTCCAAGCTCTGCGGTGCGCCCAAACAGTGGTTTACCCCCACATGTGGGGTATCGACGTACTCAGGAGAAATTGCACAACAACTTTTGTGGTCTAATTTCTCCTGTTAACCTTGTGAAAATAAAAATTTTGGGGCAAAAAGATCATTTTTGTAGAAAAAATGTGATTTTTTATTTTCACCGCTCTACGTTATAAACTTCTGTGAAGCACCTGGGGGTTTAAAGTGCTCACCACACATCTAGTTAAGTTCCTTATGGGGTCTAGTTTCCAAAATGGTGTCACTTGTGGGGGGTTTCCACTGTTTAGGCACATCAGGGGCTCTCCAAACGCGACATGGTGTCCGATCTCAATTCCAGCCAATTCTACATTGAAAAAGTAAAACGGCACTCCTTCTCTTCCAAGCTCTGCGTTGCGCCCAAACAGTGGTTTACCCCCACATATGGGGTATCAACGTACTCAGGAGAAATTGCACAACAACTTTTGTGGTCTAATTTCTCCTGTTACCCTTGTGAAAATAAGAATTTGTGGGCGAAAAGATCATTTTTGTGTAAACAAATGCAATTTTTTATTTTCACGGCTCTACTTTATAAACTTCTGTGAAGCACTTGGGGGTTTAAAGTGCTCACCACACATCTAGTTAAGTTCCTTAAGGGGTCTAGTTTCCAAAATGGTGTCACTTGTGGAGCGTTTCCACTGTTTAGGCACATCAGGGGCTCTCTAAAGATGACATGGCATCCGATCTCAATTCCAACCAATTCTGCATTGAAAAAGTCAAACGGCGCTCCTTCTCTTCCAAGCTCTGCGGTGTGCCCAAACAGTGGTTTATCCCCACATATGGGGTATCGGCATATTCAGGAGAAATTGCACAACAAAATGTATAGTTAAATTTCTGTTTTTACACTTGTGAAAATAAAAAAATATGGTTCTGAATTAAAATGTTTGCAAAAAAAGTTAAATGTTCATTTTTTCCTTCCACATTGTTTCAGTTCCTGTGAAGCACGTAAAGGGTTAATAAACTTCTTGAATGTGGTTTTGAGCACCTTGAGGAGTGCAGTTTTTAGAATGGTGTCATACTTGGTTATTTTCTATCATATAGACCCCTCAAAATGACTTAAAATGTGATGTGGTCCCTAAAAAAAAATGGTGTTGTAAAAATGAGAAATTGATGGTCAACTTTTAACCCTTATAACTCCCTAACAAAAAAAAATTTTGTTTCCAAAATTGTGCTGATGTAAGGCTACGTTCACATTTGCGGTCAGCGCCGCAGCGTCGGGCGCCGCAGCGGCGCCGCATGCGTCATGCGCCCCTATATTTAACATGGGGGCGCATGGACATGCGTCGCACTTGCGTTTTGCGCCGCATGCGTCGCTGCGGCGCCCGCGTCCGGGCGCAGAGGACGCAGCAAGTTGCATTTTTGCTGCGTCCAAAATCAATTAAAAAAAGGACGCATGCGGCGCAAAACGCAGCGTTGTGCATGCGTTTTGCTGCGTTTTTGTTTGCGTTGTGCGCTGCGGCGCCGACGCTGCGGCGCACAACGCAAATGTGAACGTAGCCTTAAGTAGACATGTGGGAAATGTTATTTATTAACTATTTTGTGTGACATATCTCTCTGATTTAAAGGCATAAAAATACAAAGTTTGAAAATTGCAAAATTTTAAAAATATTCCATTTTTTTCATAAATAATCGCAAGAAATATCGAAGAAATGTTACCACTAATATGAAGTACAATATGTCATGAAAAAACAACCTCAGAATCAGCGGGATCCGTTGAAGCGTTCCAGAGTTATAACCTCATAACATGACAGTGGTCAGAATTGTAAAAATTGGCCCG
This sequence comes from Ranitomeya variabilis, assembly GCF_051348905.1. NCBI lineage: Eukaryota > Metazoa > Chordata > Amphibia > Anura > Dendrobatidae > Ranitomeya > Ranitomeya variabilis. Next base: position 172,908,764 of record NC_135233.1, on the reverse strand, counting down.
GTCATTAAGTACCAAATTGGCTCTGTCACTAAGGGGTTAAAGGGCCATTATTAAACAGTGGGTCTCCTATGCTGTTATTGCCTATGCAGTGAGTGGCTGGGCTGCCAATAATTACGATGCACCCCAATATCCCTTTCACAAGAGGTACAGGAGGGCTTCCTGAAAAAATGGTGCATTGAATACAAGGCCTGCCCTGCTATCAAGTCATATGCACCCCAAGAATCCTTTGAACCCAGGTACTGGATGGCCACAGGAAAATACACTTCATATTACTCATTTTGTAATCCCATACTGTTTTCTTATGTATTGACTGCAAGGCCTGCCCTGCTACCAAGTCATATGCACCCCAATAAGCCTTTGAACCCAGGTACTGGATGGTCACAGGAAAATCCACTTCACATTATTCAGATGGTCTTGCCATACTGTTTTCTTATGTATTAACTGCAAGGCCTGCCATGCTACCAAGTCATATGCACTCCAATAAGGCTTTGAACCCAGGTACTGGTTGGCCACAGGATTTCACATTCTTCAGTTAGTACTACCATACTGTTTTCTTATGCATTGAATGCAAGGGCTGCCTTGACCCAAATTTGTACGAAACACAAACCCCCCTTGGAAGAAACATGGAGGAGGGCCTCATAAAAAAACTGTCCCATTACAAAGGAGCGGGTCTCCTAGACTCGTAAGTGCACTAAGTACATGGGCTGACAAACATTTCCCCATGGGGGTACATTTTTTAAAAATATATTTTATGTTATCATAGACACCCTTAACAAAAAATTGGCTATAGCAGAAAGGACCATGTTAACCCTGGTGATCTAGTGGCGGAGAATGATGAGACGTTGATGAAGGCCTCATTAAAAACTAGGCCCAATGTAAAGGAGCAGGCCTCCTAGAGTTGTAATGCCCATACACTAAAGGTACCTTCACACTAAACGACTTTGCAGCGATAACGACAGCGATCCGTGACGTTGCAGCGTCCTGGATAGCGACATCGTTGTGTTTGACACGCAGCAGCGATCTGGATCCTGCAGTGATATCGCTGGTCGTTGCTGAAAGTTCAGAACTTTATTTGGTCGTCAGATCGGCGTGTATTGTTGTGTTTGACAGCAAAAGAAACTATGCCAGAGATGTTTTACAATGGTAACCAGGGTAAATATCGGGTTACTAAGCGCAGGGCCGCGCTTAGTAACCCGATATTTACCCTGGTTACCATTGTAAAAGTAAAAAAAAAAACAATACATACTCACCCTCAGATGTCTGTCACGTCCCCCAGCGTCCTCGCTGCTGCTCAGAGCTTCCTGCACTGAATGTGTCAGTGCCGGCCGGAAAGCAAAGCACAGCGGTGACGTCACCGCTGTGCCCTGCTACTGCCGGCGCTTACACAGTGCAGGGAAGCGGACGCCGGGGGACGCGAATGTAAGTATGTAGTGTTTGTTTTTTTACATTTTACACTGGTAACCAGGGTAAACATCGGGTTACTAAGCGCGGCCCTGCGCTTAGCAACCCGATGTTTACCCTGGTTACCCGGGGACTTCGGCATCATTGGTCGCTGGACAGCTGTCTGTGTGACAGCTCTCCAGCGACCACACAGCGACGCTGCAGTGATCGGCATCGTTGTCGATATTGCTGCAGCGTCGCTTAGTGTGAAGGTACCTTATGTGCAAACATTTCCCCATGGGGGCTACATTTTTTAAAATTTTTTATGGGGATCATAAGACACCCTTGCCAACAAATGGACTGGCTGTAGCAGCATAGAACAAGTTCACCCTGGTGTTCTAGTGGCGGTGGATGATGAGACGTGGAGGAAAGCCTCATTAAAAAATAGGCCCAATTTAAAGGAGCAGGTCTCCTAGACTTGTAATGCCCATACAGTAAGTGTACAGGCTGACAAACATTTCCCCAGGGGGGAGTAAAAAAATTTTTTGTTTCAAATTAGTAACGGGCATCATAAAAACACCCTTGCACAAAAATTGAGTGACTTTTGCATCACGGAATACATTCACACTTGTGTTATAGTGGTTCTGGATGATGAGGATGAGGATAAAGAGAAGGATAACACCAAACAGACCAAATCAGGAAGCGGATACCCATGTGTGGTTGTGAAGATGTGCATGAGAATACACCTCCACAAAAAAAAAGCAATGTATTTGAGGTTATGTTTCGCTGTTTTCTTTTGGTGGTGTACAGAAGTCTTGCCCACTCCAGCCCTTGTTCATTTTCATAAGAGTCAGCCTGTCAGCATTTTCAGTTGACAGGCGGATGCGCTTATTTGATATCATTCCACCAGCGGCACTAAAAACCAGCTCTGACAGAAAGCTAGCAGCAGAGCAGGCCAGGACCTTCAAGGCATAGAGCGCCAGTTCATGCCACATGTCCAGCTTGGATACCCGATAATTGAAAGGCACAGAGGAATCATGGAGGACGTTTGTACGATCAGCAAGGTGCTCCCTCAGCATCTTCCCAAACATTGCACTTGTTGTGACAGCACCCCTTGCCTCTGATGTGGCACGATGGGAGGGTCTGAGAAAACTGTCCCAGAACTTTCCCATTGTTCCCCTGACTGTGCTGGATTGTACTTCTGTCTCTCTCGCTTGGACTCCTTGGTTTTACAACAAACCCTGACGTCTGCTGCCAGCGTTCTCAGATGGGAATTTTTTTAGTAATTCTGCTACAAGGGCCCTCTGGTACGGAAACATTTTAGTACACCTGTCTGCCTCTGGAAGAAGAAATTGAAAGTTCTCCTTGTAGTGTGGGTCTAGAAATGTCACCAACCAGTAATGAGTGTCACAAAAATTTTTTATAATGCGAGGGTCACAGGAAACCCAGCGCAACATAAAGACAGCCATGCGTACCAGACTGCTAACAGGCAAGACTTCCATGTGCTCACCAACAGGACAACTGACCATGCTGTCCTTATCCTCCTCCTCCCTGTACTCAGGCCATCCCCGCTGAACAGACGGTATGACAGCTGTGCTTGTAGTACCATCTACAGCGCATGAAAGTAGCTCCTGTTCTTCCTCCTCTTCCTCCGCCTCATTGTCTACCGATCCACGTTGGGACGACATGAGGCTGGGCTGAGTGTAATCACCCTGTATGGTTCCTTGCTCCATGTCCTCATGCTCTGCCTGCAATGCATCCTCTTTCATTGTGAGCAGAGAAGTTTTCAGAATGTAGAGAAGCAGGATGGTGATGCTAATTATGGCGTCATCGCCGCTCACCATCTTGGTGCAGTCCTCAAAGTTTTGGAGGATGGTACATATGTCTGACATCCATGTCCACTCCTGAGGTCTTATGTGTGGAGTCTGAACTGAATAACGACGGCCATGTTGATGCTGGTAGTCAACAACTGCCCTCTTCTGCTCACAAATCCTTTTGAACATATGCAGTGTAGAATTCCAACACGTGGGAACATCACACACCAGTCAGTGAGCCGAAAGCTGCAAACGCTGCTGAAGCACGGCAAGGGTGGCTGAAGCTGGAGCTGACTTTCTAAAATGGGCACACAGGTGGCATACTTTCACTAGCAGATCCAGCAGCTCCGGGTAGCTTTTGAGAATAGTTGAATGACGAGGTTAAGCACATGGGCCAGTCACGGTACGTGTGTGAGCTGGCCTTGCCTCAGAGCTGCCACCAGGTTCCAGCCATTCTCACACACTACCATGCCTGGCTGTATGTTCAGCAGTGTCATCCAAAAATCTGACTGCTCTTTCAGCGCTGTCCACAACTCATCAGCATAGTGCGGTTTGTCACTTAAGCAGATTAGCATCAGCACAGCCTGTTGCTGCTTGGCTGAGGAAGTGCTGCAGTGCTTCCAGCTTCTTACTGATGTGCTCATTTTAGAGATGGATGCTGAAGAGGAGGTGGTGCTGGAGCTGTAGACTGTGGGGGCAACCCTGATTAACGTAGGGCCCGCAATCCTCGGCATGGGCAGGAAGTGTTCCATCCCAAGGTCCGACTGGGTCCCGGCTTCCACTATGTTAACCCAGTGTGCTGTCAGAGAGATGTACCGTCCCTGCCCACAACACTTGTCCACGTGTCCGCGGTTAAGTGGACTTTCCCAGTAACAGCATTGTTGAGGGCACGGGTAATGTTGTGGGACACGCCCTGGTGTAATGCCGGTACGGCACACCGAGACAAAAAGTGGCAACTGGGGACCGAGTACCTTGAGACGGCTGCCACCATCAGGTTGCAGAAAGCTTCCATCTCAATGAGCCTAAATGGCAACATTTCGAGTGCAAGCAGACAAGAAATGTTAGAATTTAGTACTTTGGCCTGTGGGGCGTTGACTGGGTATTTCCGCTTGCGTTCCAATGACTGGGGTATAAAAAACTGAGGGCTGCGCTGGGACAAGGACGTGGATGGGCTTGATGATGATGCTGTTTGACTGTGGGCAACAACAGGTGCAGGGCACGAGGCAACTTCACAAGCACCGTGGACTGGGGATTGGCTTCTATGCAAAACAGTGGAAGAAGCAGTGGTGTCACCTGCACACAGTGCTCCTGGAGCCTGGGGTTTGGCCCACAAAGTCGGGTGCTTTGCTGCCATGTGCCTGGTCATGCTGGTGGTGTTCAGGCTGGTTGTTTTGCTACCCCTGCTGATGTGGGTATGGCAGGTGCTGCTAATGGCCTGTTTGGGGTTATCAGCATAGTCTTTAAAAAATAACCAGACTCAGGAAGCTCTAACAGTTGGAATGGCAACTTCTGTCATGTTGGTGTTACGGGGAATGGATGCACGACTTCTGCCTGTGGCCACCACACTGCTTCTTCCTGCCTGTTGGGGTGCTATGCCTCCTTCCCCATGTGTGCTGCTGTCCTCGCTCTGCATGTCCTCCTGCCAGCTTTGGGTCAGTTACTATGTCATCCACCACCTCCTCTTCCACATCCGCAACCTGCTCCCCTTCCTGACAATTGTGTCTGATCATCGTACACCTCTTGTGCCACTTTCCCACCATCACCTTCGTGTGACCGTGGCTGTTCAAATCTTTGAGCATCGCTACATACGATCTCATCTGGCCCTAGTTGATTGGCCGAGAGTCCAAAATGTTTAACGGGAAAACTGAACAGCTCTTCGGAGTGTCCAAGTGTAGGATCAGTTGTCTCAGAGCACTTGGCATGGTGGGAGGAAGGAGGATCAGGGTGAAGAATATCCGAGCCATATTCATGGCTACTCAGACTTGACTATGTGGAAGATATGGTGGTGGTGGTGGTTAAATGACAGGAAGCATTATCCGCTATCCAACCAACAACCGTTTCACACTGCTCTGGCTTCAATAGTGGTGTGCTGCGGTCCCCTAGAAACTGGGACAGGAAGGTCGAGCAAGAAGATGTGGGTCTTTGTTGTGGCCCACTTTCACCTTGGCCACAGCCTCGTCCTCTGCATGCATCATCAGCATCACGACCACTTCCCCTTCCCTTGGCTTGCCCATTTTAAATGGACTACTGAAATATTTTAAAAGTTCAATACGAATGGATTAATTTTGATAAAATTTATATGTGATCAGTATGCCTAAAAAGCAAGGATTTGGAGACCACAGATAGACCAGGGGTCTGACAGAGATAACAGACTGCTTCAATATGTGGCCTGTATTTTTTTCAATTTTTTTAACCAAAAAATACTGTATAGACCAAGTGTAGCAGACAAAAACCTGGAATGTATGCTTGCAAAGCAAGGGTTTGGACACCACATATACACCGGGTGTCTAACGGGGATAACAGACTGTTTCAATATGTGGCTTTTTTTTTAAAACCATAAAATACTGTATAGAACAAGGGTAGCAGATAGACAAAAAAGTGGAATGTATGCCTGAAAAGCAAGAATTTGGAGACCACAGATACACCGGGCGCCTGACGGAGATAACAGACTGTTCCAATATGTGGTGTGTGTTTTTTTAACCACAAAATACTGTATAGACCAAGGCTAGCCAACCAAAAAATGTAATATATGCCTGCAAAGCGAGGATTTGGACACCACAGATATGCCAGATGTCTGACGGAGATAACAGACTGTTTCAATATGTGGCCTTTATAGAAAAAAAGAATTAACCACAAAATACTATAGAGACCAAGGCTAACAGACAAAGAAATGCAATGTATGCCTGCAGAGCGAGGATTTTGACGCCACAGATACACCGGGGGTTTGACGGAGATAACAGACTGTTTCAATATGTTGGCTGCTTTTTTGTTTTAAAATTTGTTAACCACAAAATACTATATAGACCAAGACTAGCAGACCAAAAAATGCAATGTATGCTTGTAAAGCAAGGATTTGGACACCACAGATACACCAGGCCTCTGACGGAGATAACAGACTGTTTCAATATGTGGCCTGTTTTTTTTGTCTTAAAATTGTTTTAGCTACAAAGTCCTGTATAGAACAAGGCTAGCAGACCAAAACATGCGCTGTATGCCTGCAAAGTGAGGATTTTGACACCACAGATACACCGGGCGTCTGACGGAGATAACAGTCTGTTTCAATATGTGGCCTTGTTTAAAAAAAAATGTTAAACCACAAAATACTGTATAGACCAAGGCCAGCAGACAAAAAATGCAGTGTATGCCTGCAAAGCGAGGATTTGGACACCACAGATACACCGGACGTCTGACGGAGATAACAAACTTTCAATATGTGGCCTTTTTTAAAAAAAAATGTTAAACCACAAAATACTGTATAGAACAAGGGTAGCAGACAAAAAAATGCAATGTATGCCTGCAAAGGGAGGATTTTGACAAAACAGATACACCGGGCATTTGACGAAGATAACAGACAGGCCACATATTGGAACAGTTTTTGTTTTTTTTTAACCACAAAATACTGTATAGATCAAGGCTAGCAGACAAAAAAATGCAATGTATGCCTGAAAAGCAAGAATTTGGAGACCACAGATAGACCAGGCGTCAGACGGAGATAACAGACAGATCACAATGCAGCCTTGATTTATTTTGGCCCACCAAAATTGTGTCAATAAGTAGGCTATGACACTAAAAAAAAAATTGGAGTACTAAAATTGTAAAATATTTAGCACAATGATATGCGATGCGTGTGGTTGCATTGATAGCAAGTGCCAGAGGGTGGAAGCACACGAGAACAAAGGAGCTTGGAGGAGAGCTGTGACTGGGCTCCCTCCAAGCTGGAGCACAGGAACCAGGCACCGGGAGCCCAAGACTGTGTAGTACTTCATGTCCCACAGTAGAACCGGAGGACAGTAAATTTTAAGTCGACTGTCCGCACCTCAACCTAAAGGTACAGCAACACACAGAGCCCGAGTCATGACAGAGACTCTGTAAAAAGGCTTAAGTCACCTACCATGCAGATACTGTCCCAGGACAGGAGAGAGATGACCTTGACGGAAACCACAGGCAGTAAGGAACTCGCTTATTCAGCGCGAGGTGGAAGGCATACGAACCTCACCTGGGAAAAAGATCTGTAATTGCTTCCAGGCTGACCAGACCTCACCAACACCCGTTGCTGGTAGCCTGGACTGTGGCTGTCTACCATCAGTAAACCAGGTAAAGAGACTGCAACTTTGAGTCCTCTATTTATTTCTGGCACCACACCATCTTTGCCAAACACACCGGGAGCCCTAGGGACCCCAGCTTCACCTGTGGGAAGCCATACGATCTTTGCTGCAGTGCCATCACTCCCCAGAGGACCCCTGTTAGCAGCATCGGTCTCCTCTGACCGAATACCACAGGTGGCGTCACAAACATTTCTTATTTTACAAACTTTATTCAAACCCGTTTAAAGACCATCCCTTTAACATGGGCACCCAAGGCCACGGACCGGATCGCCGCTGCCGCCGTGACACATCCCTTTAAGTACCTGACCCTATACTGAGTACACCACGGCCCTGGCGGGCATTCCAACAACATACTACATTACATTGAAACCACCCAAAAAATCTTTGATATGAATAAATTAAGCTGGGGTGGGTGTTTAATTAGTCTTTGGTATACGCCACACTGTATCTGTGCACCAGTTTCTCCTGTCTAATGAAGTTCCAGAATCTTGATAACTTCTCTTGACGTTGGCATTGTCGATGTTCCGGTGGGCTCTTAACCCCTTAAGAACTTCCCCTCCATAAAAACCACCCAACCCAAAATTAAGACCAGGACAACAAAATTGGATAGTAATGGCCACAGCAGCCTTTATTTTAAATAACATACAAATATATTTAACAGTAATATAAATAACATTGGGAGGTTCCTTAAAGGTCCCAAAATCTGGTGATCAAATGTAACAACAATTATTGTGAACAAATAACAAAACCTTAGATTACTCCCAGCCGTTGCCCCACTGGCTCGGGAGCACCAATACCCTTACTGGGATCTACTGTCCACTTAAACCCTGGGGATCCGACAAACCACTGCCAAAATCCCCCCAAAGATCACCGGACCAAAACATCGTACAATAACAATTGAGGAATCCATATCCCCACAGATCCCCAAGACCAATTTAGCACCAACTTCAAGGATCCCCCCCAACCGCCACAATGGAGGCATTTGACCACCTCAAATGCCAGAGATCCCACTACCCCAAAATGCTATGGCCCTCTCAATACCATCCTGCAAACCAAGCACCCATAAATCAATGCTTACAGCATTCAAACGTACTCCATCAGCCAACCAAAAATCGTCACCATCTTTCTCCAAATCAAAATGACGAACCGACACACCTATGTCCTAACCACAAAATTGGACACCGCTCTATTAACTTTTATCTGGGTCTTATTGATCTTTTCAACCAGTCTCGCATTACGCCAGCATTTTCGTGGAACAATCTCCGACCACGGTCAACCCCCTAAAGGACAACCACAACCTAAGCAAATCATGCATAATATCCTTCACTAACTCCCAGAATGGGCGAACCCCCAAATCATTTCCCCCAAGATGAAGTACCAAAATATTAGGTGTCCTATTGAGCCTGGCGCTGTTATGCTCCTCCTGAAGGAACCTGCTCCAACCCATACCCCTAAAACCCAGCCACCTGATCACCACCACTTTCCTGGAAAAGCCAAGCTGCCTACCCTTGCACCTCACGTCCGCACACTGAGCTCCCCAATAAACATAGGAATGGCCCAGGTCAACAAGGGAATTGAACCTACAAATAAAACACAACAATTTACCACCAACATTCTCAACAAAAGACAAACAACTCCTTTCAAACTTGTAAATCATCCCCAACCCATTGTGTCCGAATATAACTCTCATACCGCCTGGAGTCCCATCTCCCAATCCGCTGCACCACCTCTGGGCCCAAACCGGCAACTGCTGCTTCTGTCGCCGCCCCAATTCTGACAGAATGAGATGCAAACCGGGAGGCATCCAAACCCATCGACGCCAGACTTTTCCAAAAAATTTACACAAACTAAAACCTTCATAAAAAGGAACGATCCACATGACACAATAAAGACCACTCCCTACAGGGCTGAAAAACATAACACTGTAAACAGCGTACTGGACACATTAAGGATCCTTGCACCACACCCAAAAACACTCGCTTACACCTCCCCTCCTGGTCACCTGATCCAAAAATCCAAACCCCTGTTTGAGATCACCATATTCTTTGCCAGCAGACCTCCCCCCTTATTTCTACTGGGAGATACGATTTCCCCCACTCCCAAAAAAGGCAAGGGAAAACGCCAACCGAAAGAGACTAGCCTCAAAAACGAAACACCAATCCTATCCAAACTCCCACCTAACTGTTCCAAAATGCTGTACGACACTGGGCGCCTCAAATCCCCATGATTACTCCGACACCTGAACTCCTTCAACGCCTGTTTTACCAAGAACAATTTAGTCAAATCCTTCTGGCCCCCGTAATTTGAAACCAAAAGCCAAAGCTGCACTGATCTGCAAACAACCACAACAATAGAGCTCCCACAAGCAGCCCGGAGACCACCATCCAGAGCCCTACCGCACACTCCAAACCATCATCCTTCGCATCCGGGGCCAGATACTGAAAGCGTTCGCACTGTAAACGAGATAAAGAGTCAGCAATGGAATTCCTGACACAATGCACATGAGAAGCCGTCACATTTAAAGACAAACATCAACACCAAATGCCGTAACACACGAATCACAGACAAAGAAGATACCGACAAATTGTTAATGGCACACACTACCCCCATGTTATCATATTTGAATCATACCCTCCTGTCCTGAAACTCTTTCCTCCACAAATGCACAACCACCAGAATGGGAAAAATTTCCAACAAAGCAATGTTCTTGACCAGGCCTGACTGAAACCACTCCTCCGGCCACTTAACCGTGCACCACTGGCCTCCAAAATATGCCACAAAACCAACCCCACCAGACACATCCGTAAACAGCTCCAATTCACAGTTCTCAATCACTTCTCCCATGAGCAAAAAACATTTTTTATATTGCACCAAAAACCGATCCCACACTTCCAAATCCGCCCTGTGCTCACACAATAGTAGACACAGTAATGATGTGGAGCCCGTACTCCGGAAGTGGCACCAGACAAGTGCTGTGAAAAAACCTTTCCAATTTGGATAATGTGGCAAGTGAAATTCAGCTTCCCAAGAAGCGACTGGACTTCCCGCAAAGACAGCTTCTTCAGACACCTGGCCTGAGCCACCTCTTCACACAAGACCGCTACCTTGTCCTCCAGCAACCTGAATTCCCAATTGACCGAGTCAATTACGATTCCCAAAAAAGACAGGCACGTACAAGGCCCTTCCGTTTTTCCCAGAGCAAGCGGTACACCGAATCGCTCTACTACAAATTCCACGGCCCTCAAAATCCTCTCACAACACCTGGAATGGCCGGGATGATACACAAAAAATCATCCAAATAATGTACCAGGGAATCATAACCTGACACCTCACTGACAGCCCATTCAAGAAACGAGCTAAACTCTTCAAAAAACGCGCAAGACAATGAGCAACCCATAGGTAAACACTGGCAACAATCTAAAGGCCGATTCAATATCTGTTTTAGCCAATGCAACACCCGCCAGGGCAGTGGGGTACTCGGTATCGGGTTCGGTACTTAAAGGGATGTGTCATGGCTGCGGCGACCCGGGCCTTGGCCCTGGGCACCCAAGTTCAAAGGACAGTCTTTAAAGGGGTTTGTGAAATAAAGATTGTGTTCGTGACACCACCTGTGGTATTCGGTCAGGGATGACCGACACTGCTTAAAGGGGTCCTTGGGGTGATGTTGTGGCAGCAGGGATGGTATGGCTTCCCGCAGGTGAAGCTGGGTCCCCAGGGCTCCTGATGTATAGATAAGGATGGTGAGTGGTGTAGCAAGAAATGGAGGACACAGGTTTGCAGTCTCTTTACCTGGTTTACTGATGAATTCAGTTGTAAAGGCACAGATGATTGGCCTCGGGGAGACCAAAACATCCAACACCGCGGAGACACCATCACGTGTTTCTCAACGCAGTGATCCAGAACACTGCCCCCATCCCTTATGGGAAATATGCAAATGCATGTAGGATAGCTGCGGAGACACCATCACGTGTTTCTCAATGCAAGCAGTGAATAGCCAGACCTTTCCCCGGGAAGGAACAACCACGGGAAGGGCAGCATCCAATAAAGGAAAACATCCAATACAGGAAAACCACCCATGCCAAGCATGGTATCCATCCACAGACAGCTGTTCGGGGTGTTTGCCCCTCATCAGTGTGGAGTAGGAATCTGGCTATTAGGAGCAGTGCCTAGTAAAAGGCTGTAAAGGCACAGATGATTGGCCTCGGGGAGACCAAAACATCCAACACCGCAGAGACACCATCACGTGTTTCTCAACGCAGTGATCCAGAACACTGCCCCCATCCCTTATGGGAAATATGCAAATGCATGTAGGATAGCTGCGGAGACACCATCACGTGTTTCTCAACGCAAGCAGTGAATAGCCTTCCCGTGGTTGTTCCTTCCCGGGGAAAGGTCTGGCTATTCACTGCTTGCGTTGAGAAACACGGGATGGTGTCTCCGCAGCTATCCTACATGCATTTGCATATTTCCCATAAGGGATGGGGGCAGTGTTCTGGATCACTGCGTTGAGAAACACGTGATGGTGTCTCCGCGGTGTTGGATGTTTTGGGCTCCCCGAGGCCAATCATCTGTGCCTTTACAGCCTTTTACTAGGCACTGCTCCTAATAGCCAGATTCCTACTCCACACTGATGAGGGGCAAACACCCCGAAACAGCTGTCTGTGGATGGATACCATGCTTGGCATAGGTGGTTTTCCTGTATTGGATGTTTTCCTTTATTGGATGCTGCCCTTCCCGTGGTTGTTCCTTCCCGGGGAAAGGTCTGGCTATTCACTGCTTGCGTTGAGAAACACGTGATGGTGTCTCCGCAGCTATCCTACATACTGATGAATTCAGGCAGCCACAGTCCAGGGTACCAGATCACGGATGCAGGTGTGGTCTGGCCGGCTTGGAAGTGAGTTGGGAGTCCCCTTTACCAGGTGGGGTTGGAAGCCTTCCTTCTAGCGCTGTGGTGTAGTCCCTTGCTGCCTTAGGCCTCACACAAAGTCCTTACGTATTCTCTCTGTCCCCCTTTAGGTAGGACAATACCTGTATGACATGTAACTCGAGCCTTTTTATAGGATGTCTATCATGACCCGAACTCTATGCGTTACTGTGTCTTCAAGTGTATGGTGGACAGGTAACTTGCAATCTGCTGTCCCACCGGTTTCTGCTGTGAGACGTAGAGTACTGCACAACCTCGGTCTTCTGGCTATCAGTTTCATGCGCTTCAGCGTGGAAGCTCAGTCGCAGCTTCTCCCCAGCTCTTCACTTTGCCTGTGCTTCACTTCCCCTTCACACTCTCTACAATCTGTTCTGCTTTCCTTTCTCTCTCTTTCCAGGAGCTGCAGCATCTCATGTGGCTGCACGGCCCCTCACTTTCCTCACAGGAGCTGCAGATCCTCTTGTCTGCAGGGCCCCTTCCCTTACACTGACTGACTTTCCCTCCAGATCAGAATATATATAGAGGAGCCACCCACAAGCTGGATCAGAGCTCCCCCTTCTGGCCTGGAGTATGAACATGTTGCATGTTTGTGATTACCTGATAAAAGGAATCCTTCATCACTTCCAAGCACGACATCACTCTCCCCGTGAGAAAAGCAATGCCACTGTAACAACCAGGAACCTGGTGTTACACCAACAATGCCCCCTGCCCACAACTCCGAACCCAACGCACTGCCTCATCAAAAGACGTATAGGCCACAGAACATACCTCAGTCACTGACTTCCCACGAGGAAAAGACAAATGAAGGATAAGCCTGAACTTATTCGGCTCTTTTTTGAGAACGATTCCCAGCGGGAAACAACTAAATCCTTAAAGAAAGGAACCTTGAATGTCCCATCCATATGCCCTAGCACCACTTCTTTGTTCAATTTTTCTGTAACCACCTCAGGATATTGTTTGACCGATCTAAGATTCTTAACTACATGAGGAATCTCAAAAGGAGGAGCAGAGATTCTAAAACCATCCCTAAAACCAGCTAGCTACAGCTCCCCCTTAACACTATCCAGATACCTACTTAGATAAGGGACCATCGCGGCCAGCTTCACTGGCATCTCCCCCTTTTGTATTACCACTCTCTGCTTTTGCCTTGTTCTTTCTTAAACATTTTGCAGTGCCATGCGAGGAACCACTGCCGTGTGAGCAAAGGTGCTTGAACGTGCAGCTAGCCCCAAATTTGTACTGACTGTCATTAAATTGCCAACATAATCGGGGTTTCTGACTTCCGGACTGCCCCGACTGACCTCCTGCCCCTTGTGTGTTCCCCTGATTGGTAGACTGGCCACCCCCATGGCCCCTCCCTGGGTAGGAGGCTGTTGGTAGTATAAGAAGCAGGCCACCCGACTGGACCGTTGCCAACATGATCCGCTGTGTCATCACCGGAAATAGTCATCCAGGCACGCGCAGGTTCCGCTCCCACACAGACTGAGGGGAAGGCCTGCAAACCGCCGCTGGACCCAAGCCCAGCTCTTGGATTCCTACCAGACCAGGGCCTGCTGGAATGTTTGAGGCCCAGCGCTTGGCCTGGAAGGTCCCTACAGGGGCTCCTGCACCGGCGCTGGGTGCGAGGAGCAGCATCAGCGGACAACCGTTCCATGGACCTAACTCACCAAGGGTGCTGCTACTGAGGAGAAACTTCAGGCCTTGACCCCCTGCCGTCACCCAGGATCTCCGCCACCTGCTGCTCCAACCAGCCAGGTGGATGTGACTCCACTGCTGCCCTAAGCCTATCCAGGACTTTTGCCACAGACCCCATATCGCGCGCTGCAGGAGGACAAGGGGACTGTTCGGGCTGATTCAGGAGTGGAAACTGAGGTAACCGCCCCAATCACTCGACCTAAAGTACCCCCCTTAATTTACATACACCCACCCCACTAAAACCTTCTCCCACTCCCTCCAACCCACTGTCATGACAGCCTCCTCTTATGCCATGGGGGGAAGGGCGGCTCGCTCCAGCCTTTCCTTTCTTTAAATTACTCTAACATCAATAAAATCAACAGTTGGTGTGGAATAGGAGTTTTTTTGTTGGTGAAACTATTGATTTCCTGAATATACCGTAGTTATTTTTAATAGATTTTTCACTTAGTGGCCTGACTATACAATAGTTTTAAGGTCTTACTACTAATCTTTGATTTATACTTGAATATCTACAGTCATAGGACAATAAAGGGATTATTTTAATAAAAGGCCGATTTTTATTTTAGGGCACTTTCACACTTGCGTTTACCTGATCTGTGGCAGGCTGCGGACTTCCTCCGTGAAGCCCCGCCCTCGACCGCACCTCCGCCGCTAGCTCCGCCTACTTCTGCATGCGGCCGCATGCGACCTCCGTACCTATCTTTAACATTAGGTACGCAGGTCGTGCGGCTGTATGCGGATGCTGCCGCATGCGTCGTTTTGACGATGCGGAAAAAAAAAATGCTACAGGCTGCGTCCTACGCTGGTCGCCGCATCGTCAAAACGACGCATGCGGCAGCATCCGCATACAGCCGCACGACCTGCGTACCTAATGTTAAAGATAGGTACGGAGGTCGCATGCTGGCCGCATGCAGAAGTAGGCGGAGCTAGCGGCCGAGGGCGGGGCTTCACGAAGGAAGTCCACAGCCTGCCGCAGATCAGGTAAACGCAAGTGTGAAAGTAGCCTATGTTTTTTTTTTTCAAAATAAGGTAAATTTTAGTAAAACAAACAAAATACATGTTGTATCTTACTTTTACATTTAATTCATCCTTTTATAACTTTTACATGTTAAAATTGCACCTCGGAGAAGCACTTTAAGCTCCCAGAACTGGCAATTAGTGATAAAAGCGGGCTCCTGAAGGGTGGCAGATGGAGTGTGGCAGTGTATAACAATAGCCCTCCTGCTATTGGTAACTTGGATTCATAGCAAATGTTACTCGTTTGTTCCAGTTCCAGCAACAAGCGCGGCATCATGCCTCTGTCTCGTCTGGTTGCTTGTGATCTCCAGTGTGTGGGGTTAAAGCTGTGGCAAACTGAAAAGTCTGATTATCTAATTCTACAAGGTCAAATAAACTGCTTGTGTATTCCTGTAGTTGGCCCTGCACTACTCTATTGATGCTACTGTACATCCGAGTCTCCACTTCTTTTCAACTTGCAGCACAGGTGCGGAGGAGACAGGGAAAGTAATTTCTCTATCTCCTCTGCTGCCGGCGTTGGCGGGAATTGGCTGATATCCAAGTGCAGTGCAATGTTTCGCTCGCACCCATTGACTTGTATGGGTGCAAGTGAGCCAAGTCTCAATGCCAATCACAGCATGTTGCAATTTTTCTCTCATGCTGAATCAGCATGAGAGAATAATAGCATATCTGTGCTGCCCCATAGAGTAACACTGGGCCGAGTGCTATGCAATGTTTTATCACAGCACTCAGCTGTGTCATACAGTAGCGCGACTCCGGCCTTAGTGTAGTGACTGCACAGCTTCAGAATGCTATTGGCCTACAGACTAACCCTATATCTACAGGTTAAAAGATTTTTTTTACATGACAGGTTCCCCTTAATACAATTTCACCTCATCACTGCTATGCATCATGAGTTTTTCCCTTTTAGGAAAAAAAAGTATTTTTTTTTAAATAATTATTCGTCAACCTTATTTAAACTTGATGGATATATGTATTTTTCTCAAAGGCACTAATCTACTATATAATTGTCTAAGGGTCACTTCCGTCTGTCTGTCCTTCTGTCTGTCTGTCTGTAACGGTTATTCACTGTGCGCGTCACTGATTGATCTCGGCAGCTGCCTGTCATGGCTGCCGTGACCAATCAGTGACGCGCACAGTCCGGAAGAAAATGGCCTCTCCTTACTCCCCGCACTCACTGCCCGGCGCCCGCATACACCCCTCCGCTCACCGCTCACACAGGGTTAATGCCAGCGGTAACGGACCGTGTTATGCCGCGAGTAACGCACTCCGTTACCGCCGCTATTAACCCTGTGTGACCAAGTTTTTTACTATTGACGCAGCCTATGCAGCGCCAATAGTAAAAACATCTAATGTTAAAAATAATTTAAAAAAAATAAAAAATAATTATATACTCACCTATGCCGACTTTCCCGCTCCTTGCGATGCAACCGGCACGTTCCGGTGCACGGATGGTCTGGCCCAAGGACCTGCCATGACGTCACGGTCATGTGACCGCGACGTCATCACAAGTCCTGCGCGCCTGCGCTGAAAGGACCTACCGTGACGTCACGGTCACATGACCTCGACACGGTCACGTGACCGCGACGTCATCACAGCCTGGGACCGGAAGCTGCCGGCTGCACCCGACACAGGCGACACAGCTACAACGTGCCAGCGGAAGGTGAGTATGTTTATTTTTTATTTTTTTAACCTGTGTCATACATGGCTGGGCAATATACTACATGGGCTGTGCAATATACTACGTGGCTCTGTGCTGTATACTACATCACTGGGCAATATACTACGTCACTGGGAAATATACTACGTAACTGGGCAATATACTATGTGGCTCTGTGCTGTATACTACGTCACTGGGCAATATACTACGTGGCTGGGCAATATACTACATAGCTGTGCAATATACTACGTGGCTCTGTGCTGTATACTACATCACTGGGCAATATACTACGTCACTGGGCAATATACTACATCACTGGGCAATATACTATGTGGCTCTGTGGTGTATACTACGTCACTGGGCAATATACTACGTGGCTCTGTGCTGTATACTACGTGGGCTGGGCAATATACTACGTGGCTGGGCAATATACTACGTGGCTGGGCAATATACTACGTGGCTCTGTGCTGTATACTATGTGGGCTGGGCAATATACTACGTGGGCTGGGCAATATACTACGTGGCTGGGCAATATACTACGTGGCTGGGCAATATACTACGTGGACATACATATTCTAGAATACCCGATGTGTTAGAATCGGGCCACCATCTAGTTATATAATAATATTTAAGATCTCAGACTCACCTTTGTTTAATTGTGTGTCATCTTGCAAAGAGGCAGTAGTTCCACAAAAGACTTGTAAAACAGTACTTTCCTGCTGTGATGAATGAACACATGTCACTTCATAGATGATCTTTTTTCTGGTCATCTGGAAACTTTACAAATCAACATATTTTCAGTCAGAATAGTAAAATACTTACCAAGTACAAAACATTAGTCAAAAGTTTAGACATTGTTTATATGTGTTCTTTCAGATTTAATTATACATAATCTAACACTGGCACTATGAAAGCCAATGTTTTTGTAGATCCAACAAGGCTGAAATGTTCCTTATTAATTTAATCATTACCACTAATGTCCTTAAAATGTACCATTTTTAATGTAAACACCATGTAATCCTAGGGTAGCAGTTGTGGCCTTGACTCAATTTAATTGCATATACTGTATCTCTTCCTGATATTTGTATTTTCACAAATGTTTCTTCCAAAAGTGAGAGCTATATGTTCTATTTTTTCCAAAAATATTTAACCCCTTCACAACCGCCCTGATTTCAGTTTTTGTGGTTTTGTTTTTTCCTCACTAAAAATCTTCAGTGATCTCACTGAGGTTCATCGGGCCGCTCACAGTGAACAGTCCATGGGAGCACAGCTTCAGTGACTGGCAGTAACCTCTATGACTTCACCGCTCGTCACTGAAGCTGCACTCACAGCAGCTCAGGTGTCGCAGAGATGTATTACGACGTGGAACAGTATGGATTATTCTCATTTCAGACAGGTGAGAGAAATGATTGCTTATTATTTTGTTTTTACAGGGGACATGGGCTTCAATGGACTAGGTGTAAAGATGAGTATAACAGTTTGTTTTTTATTTCTAAATAAATGTGTAAAACAGGGCGCTGAGTTTTATTTCAAGTAAAGGATTTTATTCTTGCTGTGTATTTATTTCAATACTTTCTATGGGATTAGCAATGAGGGCATCTTATAGAAGCCTCTCCATTACTAACCCCTGGGCGTGATGTTACCTGACAATACAAAGGTGACATCAACCCCAATACTATTACCTCACTTGCCACCGCCACAGGGCAAGTGGGAAGAGTGAGGCTAAGCCACCTTTAGTGCATTTTATGGATGGGCCATTTCTGGAGCAGCTGAGGGCTGATGTTGGCCAATCAATGCGCAAAGTACCTTATTTTGTACTGTATTTTTCATAGCACTTTTGCAGATACAGTGCAAAACAGAAAGGAACCATAACTGATTTAATGAGCCATTCGTAGTTTCAATGTTCTACAGTAATCATTCATGGTATATCATAGTGCAACCTTTATCGTTTTTCAAGTTATATGCTTTTTCTGGTAGGCAACAGTTCACACTAGCTTGTATGTGCTGATCTTTTTCTTCATTTGTATCGAAGGCTGATATTGGTAGCCTGGGAGGGGGGCAATATCTCAGGCTTCTTCCCAGGCTATTACTATCAACCCACACTTGTCTGTTTAGCCTTTGCTGGTTTGAATTTATAGGATGAACCTCCAAAAAAATATTTCTGGGGTCCCCCG
Source organism: Ranitomeya variabilis (assembly GCF_051348905.1). Classification (NCBI taxonomy): domain Eukaryota; kingdom Metazoa; phylum Chordata; class Amphibia; order Anura; family Dendrobatidae; genus Ranitomeya; species Ranitomeya variabilis. Next base: position 172,889,775 of record NC_135233.1, on the reverse strand, counting down.
TAAATTCATTAGGAAAGGCTAAGCAAACAGCTGTGAGCTGTTAATAGCATGTGAACCTTTTGGGATACTGTCCCTTTTCCCAGATTTTTAACATCAGCCCCCACCCTGTTGTGGGATTTCCCTCTGCTGGTTATGAAAATTACGTAGGAGCTCATGCCTTTTTTTATTTCATTCTTTATTTTACACAGGAGGTACACAGCTGCTGCTGAATACAACTTCCATCATTGTCTCTTGAGGGAGACCAAGCAACAATGAAGAGAGCTGCCTTTAGCAGCTGGAATGGCCGACAGGAAAAACTAGGTTCTACTAAAAATAACAGCAGATATAGCAAATTGTCTAAAACCTTACAAGTAATCAGAAAGAACTGGCACATTTTAGGGAAAGATACTGAGTTGAAAGAGGTGGTTGATAGGGGCCCTTTGTTTGCTTGCCATCGCAGCACAAATCTTAAAGACCTTTTAGTCCATAATCGGGTGAAAAATGATCAGGAAAGTTGGCTGAGAGCAAGAATCCCTAAAGGGAACTTCAGATGTGGTCAGTGTAATTTCTGTTCTTTCCATTTAACAGGCAATATGATTACAATTGGCCCTATTCACCATCAGGTCCGCAATTTTGTTTCCTGCAGGACCACATATGTAGTTTATGTAATTTTCTGAACTTGCGGCTTCTTCTACATTGGTAAGACTATCCGTCCACTTTTTGTGAGGGTTAGGGAACACTTTAATTCCATTAAGTCAGAGAAAGGAGTTTTTTAAGAAAGGTGAGTGCTTTTCATATTTTTTCTACATTGGGACTTGGCACTATGTATATATTGCTTCCTCCTCACTGAGGAGGTGCCTGCACAACCTTCCTGTTCTGCAGTCTAAGTTGCATAAGGTTGCATACCAGTACCTGCTGCACTCTAGTGCAGATCTTGTCTGCTGCACTCTTGTGCAGATCCTGCCTGCTGCACTCTCATGCAAATCCTGCCTGCTGCACTCTGATGCAGATCCTGCCTGCTGCACTTTGATACAAACTCTGCCTGCTGCACTCTGATTCAAGCACTGCCTGCTGCACCCTGATTCAAGCTCTGCCTGCTGCACCATCCACTCTGTCCTACTGGGTCCAGCTGCTGTGTGTCCGTTGGCCTGTACTGGAGTGACACCTGGCATTCATCAGGAGTCAAGCCTAACCTCACAATCAAAGGCTCTAGTGAACAGTTTGGTGCTGGCTTAGTCATGCGCCTCCAGGCTCTCCGTGGTGTGTGGCACAGTGGTTCCACTAACCACCTCCATGACAGTTTGCTCAGGCCCTGGACCCCAGATGCTGCTCGATCAGACCATGTACCAAGAGCTATGGTGACCGAAAGAAATGCAGGAGGAGCTGTCCATGCAGTTGCAGTCCCTGACTACCAAGTTAGAGGCCTTAAACATCTCTCCAGAGTTTCCGCATGTTGAAGCAGCCGTGTCTTCTCCAGAGACTCCTCAGATTGTTTGCTTAGTTTGAGGTCCAGGCCCTGACTCACAGCTCCACCACGCTTTGACAGGAATCCAAAACTCTGCTGGAGGTTCATCAATCAATGCCAGTTACATTTTTAACTCCTTCCTCACCACTTCCCGTTGGACCGAGCAAAGGGAGCAAAGCTAATCTAATAAGCTTCTATGACGAAGTAAGTTCCGGACTGGACCAAGCGAACGCAGTGGATGTGGTGTATATGGACGTTTCAAAAGCTTTTGATACGGTGCCACACAAAAGGTAGATACATAAGATGAGAACAATGGGAATAGGGGAAAATATGTGTAAGTGGGTTAAGAACTGGCTCAGGGATAGGAAACAAAGGGTGGTTATTAATGGAGCACACTCGGACTGGGTCACAGTTAACAGTGGGGTACCACAGGGGTCAGTATTAGGCCCACTTCTTTTTAACACATTTATTAATGACTTTGTATGTGGCATGCAGAGTAAAATTTCAATTTTTGCAGATGACACTAAACTCTGCAGAGTAATCGCTACAGAAGAGGACAATTTTACATTATATTACAGGAGGATTTATGTAAACTAGAAGGTTGTGCTGATAAATGGCAAATGAGCTTTAATGGGGATAAATGTAAGGTCATGCACTTGGGCAGAAGAAATAAGATGTATAATTATGTGCTTAATTGTAAAACACTGGATAAAACTGTCACTGAAAAAGACCTGGGGGTATGGGTGGATGACAAACTCACATTTAGTGGCCAGAGTCAGGCAGCTGCTGCAAAGGCAAATAAAATAATGGGATGCATTAAAAGAGGTATAGATGCTCATGAGGAGAACATAATTTTACTGTGGCGACATGGGTCACTCCATTCGAGTCTGTCCAGTGAAGCCAAAGAAGTTCCGGCATCTAGGGCCGGTAGAAGAGGCCTCCCTAGATGGAAAAGACATCTCTCTACCTCTGACTCTTACTGTGGCCGTGACAACTGGTAAATTCCAGTTTATTGAGTCAGCGTATTTGGATTCCAGGGCAGCCGGAAATTTTATAATCCAGGCTGTAGTGGATCTGTTCCAAATACCAGTTCATCCACTCCAGAACCCCATGGCAATAACATCTGTTGATTGCAGAACTCTTCTGGAGATGGTTCATCTGGCTACTGAGCCGCTTGAGGTCCATATTGGGATTCTTCATACTGAGAGGATAGTCTTCTATGCTCTTTCCCACATGTCTCACGCCTTTCTCATGGCTATGACAGCACAAACCTGTGTTGGACTGGAGAACTGGAGAGGTGCTCCACTGGGGACATTCTTGTCATGTGAAGTGTTTGGCTCCAGTACGTCCGGCTAAGGCCCCGTCTTCTCCAGCATCACTGCCCGATTTGCCATCTGCCATCTGCCTATTGGTCCTTTGCTAATGTATTTGACAAAAAGGAATCAGAGACTTTTCTGCTTCACAGGCCGTATGACTGCCCTATTGACTTGATTCCCGGATCTGCACCCCCTAGAAGCCGAATTTAACCTCTGTCCCCAGCCGAGACTCCGGCTATGTCAGACTACATTCAGGAGAATTTGGCCAGGGGGTTCATTCAGAAGTCATCCTCTCCTGCTGGGGCCGGGTTTTTCTTCATTACATAGAAAGATGGATACCTCCGACAGTGTATAGACTATCGGGGTCTCAACCAGATCACGGTGAAAAATAAATACCCTATCCCACTGATCCCTGAGTTGTTTGACTGATTAAGTGGTGCCAGGATCTTCACCAAGTTAGATTTAAGAGGTGCCTATAATCTAATCTGCATTCGCCAGAGAGATGAACGGAAGACGGCTTTCAACACCAGGGAAGTACATTATGAATACCAAGTGATGCCCTTCGCTCTCAGTAATGCACTGGCAGTATTTCAATAGTTCATCAACGATATCTTCCGGGACCTGCTTTATTCCTGTATTGTTGTGTATCTGGACAATACTTTGGTATTTCTCTGGATCTTGCCTCTCACAGATGAGCCGTTTGGCAAGTTCTTCAGCGTCTTAGGGAGAATCAACTCTACGCCAAGTATGAGAAATGCGTTTTTGAACAGTTTGCCTGTTACGCCAGTGTGTTTGTGCATTGTTTCCCCGGCGTTACTCTGCATGTCTGTGCTCTTACCCTTTGCTCCTTTCCCCCTAATCAGCTGGAATATACTGTTGTCTGTTATCTGTTTGGATGCTGCTCAGTTCCCTGCTTCTGCTGCGTTGCCATACATGTGTTGTAAAGTCTTTGCTTTGCTGCATGACCATCTGCGTGTGCGGTCCCTGGCTGCTGCTGCGGAAGCTATCCACGGGTTGTGAGGTCCTCTGCAGCTGGTTCATGACTTTCCACTTGTGTCCAGGCTTGCAGCTGCGGCCAAGTGCCCTAGGCCTCAGTTCCTGTGCAGGCTATGCTGTATTGGTTTCTGTCTATGCTTAGGGTGCGTGCGGCCACACCTTCCCCGCTTTTATTAGGGTCAGTGTGTGCACTTGAATTGCTGTCCCCAGCCTATTGCTGAGGGCAGCTCCTATTTAAAGTTCCTATTTCCTATTGGGAGTGTCCAGAGCTTCTCATTAGGTTGCATAACCTAGCTGTGTCGGTTGTCAGGAGTCCAGATGTCCTAGATGTCCAGCCTGTGTCCAGATATCCAGTCGATGGTCCTGGTGGTCCAGCCGGTGTTTTAGAGTCGGTCCCACTCATGTTCCTGGACAGGCTCCTCCTCCTTGTTCCTGGGGAGTCTGTCATGGTTCCCAATGGCAAGGGAACGTAAAAAACACATAAGTAACGAACGAGCTCTCGGGTGATGGAAACTCGAGTTGACCGTGAGCTAAATCTACCACACAACTAACAGTAGCCAGGGAGCATACCTACGGCTTCCTATATGCCACGCGCCAGCCGGAGGACTAACTACGCCTGGTAGAGGAAGAAACAGACCTGGCTTACCTCTAGGGAAATACCCCAAAAGATGATAGCAGCCCCCCACATGTAATAACGGTGAATTAAGAGGAAAAGACATACACAGTATGAAAGTAGATTTAGCAAAGAGAGGTCCACTTACTAGATAGCAGAAGGATACAAAAGAGGACTTCACGGTCAACTGAAAACCCTTTCAAAAACCATCCTGAAATTACTTTAAGACTCCTGTGTCAACTCATGACACAGGAGTGGCAATTTCAGCCCGCAAGAGCTTCCAGCTACAGAGAATTACAAAAACTGCAAACTGGACAAAAGGTACAAAACAAAAGGACAAAGTCCACTTAGCTGATCAGCAGACTAGTAGCAGGAACATGCAACCGAAGGCTCTGGTTACAATGATGACCGGCAAGGAAATGACTGGAGAGCAAAGCTAAATAGGAAACTCCCAAACACTGATGGAAGCAGGTGAACAGAAGAAGCAAAGTGCAAACAAGTCACCAGTACCACCAGCAACCACCAGGGGAGCCCAAAAAGCGGATACACAACAGTACCCTCCCCTTAAGGAGGGGGCACCGAACCCTCACAAGAACCGCCAGGGCGATCTGGATGAGCCCTATGAAAGGCACGAACCAAATCCGAGGCATGAACATCAGAGGCAGTTACCCAAGAATTATCTTCCTGACCATAGCCTTTCCATTTAACCAGATATTGAAGTCTCTGTCTGGAAATACGGGAGTCCAAGATCTTCTCCACGACGTACTCCAATTCACCCTTCACCAGCACAGGAGCAGGAGGTTCAGTAGAAGGAACCACCGGTACCTCATATCTCCGCAACAATGACCGATGGAACACATTATGGATAGCGAAAGATGCCGGGAGGTCCAAACGAAAGGAAACAGGGTTAAGAATCTCCAAAATCCTATAAGGACCGATGAACCGAGGCTTAAATTTGGGAGAAGAAACTCTCATAGGGACAAAACGGGAAGACAACCACACCAAGTCCCCAACGCGAAGGTGGGGACCAACACGACGACGACAGTTAGCAAACTGCTGAGTCCTCTCCTGGGACAATTCCAAATTATCCACCACTTGTCCCCAAATCCGATGCAACCGATCCACCACCGCATCCACTCCAGGACAATCCGAAGATTCAACCTGACCAGATGAAAAACGCGGATGAAACCCTGAATTGCAAAAGAAAGGAGAAACCAAAGTGGCAGAACTAGCCCGATTATTAAGAGCAAACTCCGCCAACGGCAGAAAGGCAACCCAATCATCCTGATCCGCAGACACAAAACACCTCAAATAAGTCTCCAAAGTTTGATTAGTTCGCTCCGTCTGGCCATTGGTCTGAGGATGGAATGCAGACGAAAAGGACAAATCAATGCCCAACCTGGCACAGACTGCCCGCCAAAATCTAGACACGAACTGGGTACCCCTGTCAGAAACGATGTTTTCCGGAATACCATGCAAGCGAACCACATTTTGAAAAAACAGAGGGACCAACTCAGATGAGGAAGGCAACTTAGGCAATGGCACCAAATGAACCATTTTAGAAAAACGGTCACACACCACCCAGATGACAGACATCTTCTGAGAAACAGGGAGATCCGAGATAAAGTCCATAGAGATGTGCGTCCAAGGCCTCTTCGGAATAGGCAAGGGCAACAACAACCCACTAGCCCTAGAACAACAAGGCTTGGCCCGAGCACACACATCGCAAGACTGCACAAAAACACGCACATCTCGAGACAGGGAAGGCCACCAGAAGGATCTAGCCACCAAATCTCTGGTGCCAAAAATTCCCGGATGACCTGCCAGAGTAGAAGAATGAACTTCCGAGATGACTCTAGTGGTCCACTCGTCAGGAACAAACAGTCTACCAGACGGACAACGATCAGGTCTATCCGCCTGAAATTCTTGCAAAGCACGTCGCAAATCTGGAGAGACAGCAGACAAAACCACTCCATCCTTAAGGACACCAGCAGGTTCAGAATTCCCAGGAGAGTCAGGCTCAAAACTCCTAGAAAGAGCATCTGCTTTCACATTCCTAGAACCCAGTAAGTACGAGACCACAAAATTAAACCGGGAAAAGAACAACGACCAACGTGCCTGTCTAGGATTCAGGCGCCTGGCAGACTCCAAATAAATTAAATTCTTGTGATCAGTCAAAACTACCACCTGATGTCTGGCACCCTCAAGCCAATGACGCCACTCCTCAAATGCCCACTTCATGGCCAAAAGCTCCCGATTACCAACATCATAGTTTCGCTCGGCGGCCGAAAATTTTCGCGAAAAGAACGCACAAGGTCTCATCACTGAGCAGTCGGAACTTTTCTGCGACAAAACCGCCCCCATTCCGATCTCGGAAGCATCGACCTCAACCTGAAAGGGAAGAGAAACATCAGGCTGGCGCAACACAGGGGCAGACAAAAAGCGGCGCTTAAGCTCCCGAAAGGCCTCCACGGCAGCAGGGGACCAATTGGCAACATCAGCACCCTTTTTAGTCAAATCCGTCAGAGGTTTAGCAACGCCAGAAAAACCAGCTATAAATCGACGATAAAAATTAGCAAAGCCCAAGAATTTCTGGAGACTCTTCAGAGAAGTAGGCTGCGTCCAGTTGTAAATAGCCCGAACCTTGACAGGGTCCATCTCAATAGAAGAAGGGGAAAAAATATACCCCAAAAATGAAATTTTTTGAACCCCAAAAACACACTTTGAACCCTTTACACACAAAGAATTCTCCCGCAAAACCTGAAAAACCCTCCTGACCTGCTGAACATGAGACTCCCAGTCATCAGAAAAAATCAAAATATCATCCAAGTACACAATCATAAATTTATCCAAATATTCCCGGAAAATATCATGCATTAAGGACTGAAAGACAGAAGGTGCATTAGAAAGGCCGAAAGGCATTACCAAATACTCAAAATGGCCCTCAGGCGTATTAAATGCGGTCTTCCACTCATCCCCCTGCTTAATTCGCACCAAATTATACGCCCCACGAAGATCAATCTTAGAGAACCACTTAGCCCCCCTTATGCGAGCGAACAAATCAGTCAGCAAAGGCAACGGATACTGATATTTGACTGTAATTTTATGCAGGAGACGATAATCAATACAAGGCCTCAGAGAGCCATCCTTTTTAGAGACAAAGAAAAAACCGGCTCCTAAAGGTGATGAAGAAGGACGAATATGTCCCTTTTCCAGGGACTCCTTAATATACTCGCGCATAGCAGCATGTTCAGGTACAGATAGGTTAAACAAACGACCCTTTGGAAATTTACTGCCAGGAATCAGATCTATGGCGCAATCACAATCCCTGTGAGGAGGGAGTGAACCAATCTTAGGCTCTTCAAAAATATCACGATAATCAGACAAAAATGCCGGAATCTCAGATGGAATAGATGATGAAATGGACACCATAGGAGTGTCCCCATGAGCCCCCCGACATCCCCAGCTTAACACAGACATAGCCTTCCAGTCAAGGACTGGGTTATGAGACTGTAACCATGGTAATCCAAGCACCAAAACATCATGTAAATTGTACAACACAAGGAAGCGAATCACCTCCTGATGGTCTGGAGTCATACGCATAGTCACTTGCGTCCAGAACTGTGGTTTATTACAAGCCAAAGGTGTAGAATCAATACCCTTCAGAGGTATAGGGACTTCCAGAGGCTCTAAATCAAACCCACAGCGCCTGGCAAAGGACCAGTCCATAAGACTCAGAGCGGCGCCCGAGTCCACATAGGCATCCACGGTAATAACTGATAATGAACAAATCAAGGTTACAGACAAAATAAATTTGGACTGTAAAGTGCCAATTGAAATGGACTTGTCAACCTTCCTAGTACGCTTAGAGCATGCCGATATAACATGAGCAGAATCACCACAATAGAAGCATAACCCATTTTTACGCCTATAATTCTGCCGCTCGCTTCTGGACATAACTCTGTCACATTGCATTTTCTCTGGCGTCTCTTCAGAAGATACCGCCAAATGGTGCACGGGTTTGCGCTCCCGCAAACGCCGATCAATCTGAATTGCCATTGTCATGGACTCATTCAGACCTGTAGGCGCAGGAAACCCGACCATAACATCTTTAACGGCATCAGAAAGGCCCTCTCTGAAATTTGCCGCTAAGGCGCACTCATTCCACTGAGTAAGCACAGACCACCTACGAAATTTTTGGCAGTATATCTCCGCTTCATCTTGCCCTTGAGATAGGGCTATCAAAGCTTTTTCAGCTTGAATCTCCAAATTAGGTTCCTCATAAAGCAACCCTAAAGCCAGGAAAAACGCATCCACATTGAGCAACGCAGGATCCCCTGGTGCCAATGAAAATGCCCAATTTTGAGGGTCACCTCGCAGCAAAGAGATTACAATCTTAACCTGCTGGACAGGATCTCCTGAGGAGTGAGGTCTGAGAGAAAGGAATAATTTACAATTATATTTGAAATTCAAAAACCGAGATCTATCTCCGGAAAACACCTCTGGTGTAGGGATTTTAGGTTCAGAAATAGGAGCATGTATAACAAAATCTTGTAAATTTTGAACCTTCGTAGCAAGATTTTTTAAACCTGCAGCCAAACTCTGGACATCCATGTTAAGCAGCTAAGGTCAGAGCCATTCAAGGGTTAAGAGGAGGTAAGAAGCAGCTAGACAGCAATTAAGGGCTAGGCAGCAAAACTCTGAGGGAAAGAAAAAAAAAATAATTTCCCTTCAACACTTCTTTTTCTCCTGCTTCAGCCCAAACAATTAACACTTTGCGGGCCGGTCATACTGTCATGGTTCCCAATTGCAAGGGAACGTAAAAAACACATAAGTAACGAACGAGCTCTCGGGTGATGGAAACTCGAGTTGACCGTGAGCTAAATCTACCACACAACTAACAGTAGCCAGGGAGCATACCTACGGCTTCCTATATGCCACGCGCCAGCCGGAGGACTAACTACGCCTGGTAGAGGAAGAAACAGACCTGGCTTACCTCTAGGGAAATACCCCAAAAGATGATAGCAGCCCCCCACATGTAATAACGGTGAATTAAGAGGAAAAGACATACACAGTATGAAAGTAGATTTAGCAAAGAGAGGTCCACTTACTAAATAGCAGAAGGATACAAAAGAGGACTTCACGGTCAACTGAAAACCCTTTCAAAAACCATCCTGAAATTACTTTAAGACTCCTGTGTCAACTCATGACACAGGAGTGGCAATTTCAGCCCGCAAGAGCTTCCAGCTACAGAGAATTACAAAAACTGCAAACTGGACAAAAGGTACAAAACAAAAGGACAAAGTCCACTTAGCTGATCAGCAGACTAGTAGCAGGAACATGCAACCGAAGGCTCTGGTTACAATGATGACCGGCAAGGAAATGACTGGAGAGCAAAGCTAAATAGGAAACTCCCAAACACTGATGGAAGCAGGTGAACAGAAGAAGCAAAGTGCAAACAAGTCACCAGTACCACCAGCAACCACCAAGGGAGCCCAAAAAGCGGATACACAACAGGAGTCTCCAGTCTTGTTTCCTGGTGATGGCTCTGCCTGTGTGTCCTGGATCTGACCAGCCGATGTCCTGAGCTGCCATGTTGATGTTCCTGGACCTGTGCTGTCTGTGTCTTGCCTGTGTCCCGATGTCCTGCCTATTTCCTGGGGTCCATCCTGTGATGACATCTGTCCAAGGTGTCTGATGTTCTCCTGTTATGCCTGTGCAACGCCTGAGGCCTGAGAGAGAGGTTGTCCTGATATGCCCGTGCCAGATGACCCTGGACTGCATCAACCCGTGATGACCTCTTGCCATCGTCTGACGTCTGCTGACCTATGATGTGCACCCTTCCTTGATGTGCAGAATCGGGAGCCTACATTGTTATGTCTTGTGTTCTGTATGATGACTTTGTCTAAATAAACTTTATGTTTCTTCATACCTGAAGTTGTGTGGAGTCATCTAGTCCTTCATGTCACCACCTTGCCCATATGCTCAGCTGCCACAGAACCCAGTTGCTGCCCTTCCCTAGTCTGGGTAGGCCCAGGTATCCCTCTGTGGTCCAGCGGATATGGATTTTCAAATGCGTAACATACAGATCAGGTTTATTGGAGTCACCACAGTAGTAATAAAGTGTCAAGGTAATGTTTCGCTCCCGTAATGGGTCTTTGTCAAACCTCACTTTTGGTGAAGATAAGAGTAGGGAAAAGGAACCGCAGTAAAGTGTAGGAACTCACAGGTGGAGCTAGTTGGCAATATATGAATGGATCTGGAAGGGCACGGAAAGGGACAATAGTCCCGTTGGGAGCTGCGGGTCCCGTGTGGAGAGTGCCTGTGGTGATGTGATGCACTCTCCACATGGGACCCGAAGCTCCCACTGGGTCTATTTTACGCATTTGAAAATCCATATCTTGAGTGCGGCTGTTTTTCTAATTGTATGACTTCGACTTGATTAGCTCCAGGTTCAGCCTGCACCTACTTTGTGTCCAGCAGAGTGCACCCCATTTTCTCTAGAACAAAATTTAAAATAGTTCAAATTACCTCCATGCACATTAGAAAAATGTTTAGATGCCGCAGATGCCGAAATCATGTTTGGATTAACCGCATCCGAAAGATGTCGCCTGATTCTAACCTTTGATGGACAAGTAGTACAACCTACATATTGTAGTTTGCATTTGGTACACTCAATTAAATAAATTACATTAGACGTATTGCAATTTATATAATTTTTTATTGGAAAAAACGTAGAATTATGTGTTGAATAAAAGGAATCACTTTTATAGGCAAAATCACATGCCTTGCATTTTGCCGCACCACAATTAAAGAAACCTTTAATGTTCAGCCAATTATTAGAGGAATCATGTGGATTGATATTACTACTAAATAGACTGGGAGACAATAAACTACTCAAAGTAGGATCTCTTTATGCTCAAAAACTAATGTTATTTTTCATGATTAGCCTAAGATTATCATCCTTACTAAGCATAGGTACAGTAGATTTTTTTTAATGATAGCTGTTATAATATTAAATTATGGACTATATTGGGTGGTAAAAGTAATTTTAGACTTCAAAATATCAATCAATTGTTGTTTTTTATTTTTATTAATGAATAATTAATTTCCATCATATTTGGAAACTTTTCTCAAGGATCCATTCAGATTCCATCTAGGATACCCCCACTGAGAAAATCTGTCACACAAATCCAATGATTCTTTTTTAAAAGTTTGTACATCTGAGCTGTTGCATTTAAGTCTTATTAATTCACCAAATTGAATATTTTTAATTATATGTGGAGGATGACAAGACCTTGCTGTAACTATTGAGTTACATGCGGTAGGTTTCCTTTACGGTGAAACGATTAAAGTATTATTCTTGGTGTCACAAGACAACGTCAGAAAATTCATAGATCTCTCATCAAAACAATATGTGAACTTCAAACTGAAGTTATTATTATTGATATGGTCTACGAAATCAATGACCTCCTACCGGGGGCCCTATATCAGGAGGAGGTCGTCGATGTAGCTACCATACCAAACAATACTATGACCAAATGGGTTTCTTTCATTAAACAAATATAGCTCCTCCTATCTAGTCACAACTATATTTGCTAAGGATTAAGAAATTTTGCACCCATGCTAACGCCCATTTTCTGCAAGTAAAATGCAAAGTAAGAATTCAACAGCTGATAAAAGAAAATCTTTAGTCACAGCATCATAAGCGCTATATATATATATATACAGTACAGACCAAAAGTTTGGACACACCTTCTCATTTAAAGATTTTTCTGTATTTTCATGACTATGAAAATTGTACATTCACACTGAAGGCATCAAAACTGCATTAACACATGTGGAATTATATATTTAACAAAAAAGTGTGAAACAACTGAAATTGTGTCTTGATGACTGCTTTGCACACTCTTGGCATTCTCTTGATGAGCTTCCAGAGGTTGTCACCGGAAATGGTCTTTCAACAATCTTGAAGGAGTTCCCAGAGATGCTTAGCACTTTTTGGCCATTTTGCCTTCACTCTGCGGTCCAACTCACCCCAAACCATCTCATTTGGGTTCAGGTCTGGTGACTGTGGAGGCCAGATCATCTGGCATAGCACCCCATCACTCTCCTACTTGGTCAAATAGCCCTTACACAGCCTGGAGGTGTGTTTGGGGTCATTGTCCTGTAGAAAAATAAATGATGGTCCAACTAAATGCAAACCGGATGGAATAGCATGCCGCTGCAAGATGCTGTGGTAGCCATGCTGGTTCAGTATGACTTCAATTTTGAATAAATCCCCAACAGTGTCACCAGCAAAACACCCCCACACCATCACATCTCCTCCTTCATGCTTCATGGTGGGAACCAGGCATGTAGAGTCCATCCGTTCACCTTTTCTGCGTTGCACAAAGACACGGTGGTTGGAACCAAAGATCTCAAATTTGGACTCATCAGACCAAAGCACAGATTTCCACTGGTCTAATGTCCATTCCTTGTGTTCTTTAGCCCAAAAAAGTCTCTTCTGCTTGTTGCCTGTCCTTAGCAGTGGTTTCCTAGCAGCTATTTTACCATGAAGGCCTGCTGCACAAAGTCTCCTCTTAACAGTTGTTGTAGAGATGTGTTTGCTGCTAGAACTCTGTGTGGCATTAACCTGGTCTATAATCTGAGCTGCTGTTAACCTGCGATTTCTGAAGCTGGTGACTTAGATAAACTTATCCTCAGAAGCAGAGGTGACTCTTGGTCTTCCTTTCCTGAGGCTTTCCTCATGTGTGCCAGTTTCTTTGTAGCGCTTGATGGTTTTTGCCACTGCACTTGGGGACACTTTCAAAGTTTTCCCAATTTTTTGGACTGACTGACCTTCATTTCTTAAAGTAATGATGGCCACTCGTTTTTCTTTACTTAGCTGCTTTTTTCTTGCCATAATACAAATTCTATTCAGTAGGACTATCAGCTGTGTATCCACCAGACTTCTGCACAACACAACTGATGGTCCCAACACCATTTATAAGGCAAGAAATCCCACTTATTAAACCTGACAGGTCACACCTGTGAAGTGAAAACCATTCCCGGTGACTATCTCTTGAAGCTCATCAAGAGAATGCCAAGAGTGTACAAAGCAGTCATCAAAGCAAAAGGTGGCTACTTTGAAGAACCTAGAATATAAGACATAATTTCAGTTGTTTCACACTTTTTTTTTAGTTTATAATTCCACATGTGTTAATTCACAGTTTTGATGCCTTCAGTGTGAATGTACAATTTTCATAGTCATGAAAATACAGAAAAATCTTTAAATGAGAAGGTGTGTCCAAACTTTTGGTCTGTACTGTATATATATATATATATATATATATATATATATATATATATATATATATATATATATGTATCTTAGTGATGCGATAAACTTGACAATGCCACATTATGAGGAATAGAATGATAAAGGCTTATGACATCTCAAGAAATCAAATCAAATCTATCTTAGGTCCGTGAATCTCCCTAAGATTTTAGATGAGCAATTGAGCTATCTGAATGCCCCCTTTACAAAAGAAGAGATTATTTCGACCATAAAACAATCTAAGAGGGCTAGCGTGCCTGGGCCGGATGGATTTCCTAATTATTATTATCAAACTTTTCAGGAGGAGCTAGTTCCTTTCTTGTTGAGAATATTTTCGAGGTGGAAGGACGAGGGGTCAATCGCTAAAGTCAACTTGGAGGCTACCATTGTCACTTTAACCGAAACCCGGTAAAACACCCATAACCCCAGAAAATTTTAGACCTATAGCTCTCTTGAACACCGATATAAAAATTTTTACCAAAATGTTAGCCTCTCGTTTAAATCAGATTATTCCAGATCTGGTCTCACCAGACCAGGTAGGGTTTGTGAGGGGTAGAGAGGCGAAAGATGGAATACGCCGAATGATAGATTTAGTTCGGATTGCAGAGCTGTCAAGCCTCCCCAGTGCATTCCTGTCATTGGACGCAGAGAAGGCCTTTGACAGGGTGCACTGGGGATATGTCCGGGCAGTTCTGGAAAAATTTGGGTTGGGAGGATCAATTCTCACAGCTATTTTAGCCATATATGCGGCCCCTTCGGCGAGGGTGTGGACGGCGGGTGCTCTATCGGAACCTTTTTATATAACAAACGGGACGCGACAGGGCTGCCCCCTGTCCCCAATAATCTTTGTTCTATGTATGGAACCACTGGCGGAAAGGATTAGGATCTCGCCTTTAATTTCAGGGGTAATGGTAGGGAAGGAAGCTCATAAAATAAGTCTTTATACGGATGATATTATTATCTCTTGTTTGAATATTAAACAGTCCTTATCGACAGTCTTAGAGGAGCTGAAGGAATTCAGTGAGATATCATTTTATAAATTAAACCTGAATAAATCATCAATTCTTCCAGTGGCAATGTCAATAGAGTCCATACAAGATATGAAGAAATTATTTTCATTTCAGTGGTTAAAAGAAGGAATTCCCTATTTAGGGATAATGTTGACAACTACAGATCAGATAATAAAAGTAAACTCTACAAATCTACATACACAAATTAAAATTTTATTAGAAGATATGCATAAAATCACCACTTCCTGGGTAGCCCGTATTAATGCTTTCAAAATGATAGCCTTACCAAAGATTTTGTATTATTTCAGGACCCTCCCCCTAAATATACCAAAAAAATATATTAATGATTTACAATTATTAGTTAGTAAATACATATGGGCATATAAGAAACCACGCGTAGCATGGGTGTCACTATATCTACCTATGGAAGTAGGGGGGATGGGAGTCCCGGATTTAATGGCATATCATAGAGCCTCAATATTAGTGGGTTTAAAAGAATGGTGGCAGATGAATGGAAACCACAGATGGATGCAGATAGAAAAATTTTATTCTAGACGGGGTTCCACGCGTCTGGCGCTAGAGACAGAGTTAATTCAAATGGGACCTACCTCCCCCTTATTGCCAACAATGCAGGCAGCAATCCGGTTATGGAGATTGTTAATACCCTCGCTGCTAGGGATACCATGTGAAACATTGTCAATATATGCCATTGAGCCCCATATTCCTTATTTAAACCTCCAACAATGGCGAGGGGCGGGTATACAAACTTTAGCAGACATAATGGAAATCACTGGAGTTATCCCTTTTGATCAATTAGCCAAGAAATATACCGGAATACGAAAATATTTTTATCAGTCTTTACAAATTAGGAATTTTTTAAATAAAATTGTAATAGCGAGACATTCTGGCACTATGGGAGAGGGAAAGATGGGAAAACTCATAGTAACATCAGGTCCAACTATAAAAGGAATATCAGTGTTTTATAGAGCTTTAATTAACCCAGTTGAAGAGATTAAACTGCCTTATATGGAAAAATGGGAGCTAGAGTTAGGGGAGGTATTAGAATTAGAACTATGGGGAAATAGCATAAAGGAGGTTAAGAGAGTGTCATCGTGCATAAATCACGTGGAACAATTAAAGAAGACTCAAATGAGATGGTATCTAAGCCCAGAGAGAATTGCAAAATTTAATCCGCAATCCTCCCATTTATGTTGGCGAGGATGTGGACAAGTAGGCAACCAGAGACATATCTGGTACTCGTGCCCGAGGCTTCTATCCTTTTGGGGCAGTGTGTTGAAGCTGATTATGGAGATTTCAGGGGTAACGGCACAAATTACACCCTCAATGGTGATTTTACACATTGGTTTGGAAATATTTCCTAAACAAATTAGAGGGTTGATATCACATATACTGATAGCAGCTCGAATATTGTTGACTAGAAAATGGAAGGAGACCTTTCCTCCAACCCTAAAAGAGCTGACCGAAAAGCTGAATGTAACATAGTAACATAGTTAGTAAGGCCGAAAAAAGACATTTGTCCATCCAGTTCAGCCTATATTCCATCATAATAAATCCCCAGATCTACGTCCTTCTACAGAACCTAATAATTGTATGATACAATATTGTTCTGCTCCAGGAAGACATCCAGGCCTCTCTTGAACCCCTCGACTGAGTTCGCCATCACCACCTCCTCAGGCAAGCAATTCCAGATTCTCACTGCCCTAACAGTAAAGAATCCTCTTCTATGTTGGTGGAAAAACCTTCTCTCCTCCAGACGCAAAGAATGCCCCCTTGTGCCCGTCACCTTCCTTGGTATAAACAGATCCTCAGCGAGATATTTGTATTGTCCCCTTATATACTTATACATGGTTATTAGATCGCCCCTCAGTCGTCTTTTTTCTAGACTAAATAATCCTAATTTCGCTAATCTATCTGGGTATTGTAGTTCTCCCATCCCCTTTATTAATTTTGTTGCCCTCCTTTGTACTCTCTCTAGTTCCATTGTATCCTTCCTGAGCACCGGTGCCCAAAACTGGACACAGTACTCCATGTGCGGTCTAACTAGGGATTGGTACAGAGGCAGTATAATGCTCTCATCATGTGTATCCAGACCTCTTTTAATGCACCCCATGATCCTGTTTGCCTTGGCAGCTGCTGCCTGGCACTGGCTGCTCCAGGTAAGTTTATCATTAACTAGGATCCCCAAGTCCTTCTCCATGTGAGATTTACCCAGTGGTTTCCCGTTCAGTGTGTAATGGTGATATTGATTCCTTCTTCCCATGTGTATAACCTTACATTTATCATTGTTAAACCTCATCTGCCACCTTTCAGCCCAAGTTTCCAACTTATCCAGATCCATCTGTAGCAGAATACTATCTTCTCTTGTATTAACTGCTTTACATAGTTTTGTATCATCTGCAAATATCAATATTTTACTGTGTAAACCTTCTACCAGATCATTAATGAATATGTTGAAGAGAACAGGTCCCAATACCGACCCCTGTGGTACCCCACTGGTCACAGCGACCCAGTTAGAGACTATACCATTTATAACCACCCTCTGCTTTCTATCACTAAGCCAGTTACTAACCCATTTACACACATTTTCCCCCAGACCAAGCATTCTCATTTTGTGTACCAACCTCTTGTGCGGTACGGTATCAAACGCTTTGGAAAAATCGAGATATACCACGTCCAATGACTCACCGTGGTCCAGCCTATAGCTTACCTCTTCATAAAAACTGATTAGATTGGTTTGACAGGAGCGATTTCTCATAAACCCATGCTGATATGGAGTTAAACAGTTATTCTCATTGAGATAATCCAGAATAACATCCTTCAGAAACCCTTCAAATATTTTACCAACAGTAGAGGTTAGACTTACTGGCCTATAATTTCCAGGTTCACTTTTAGAGCCCTTTTTGAATATTGGCACCACATTTGCTATGCGCCAGTCCTGCGGAACAGACCCCGTCGCTATAGAGTCCCTAAAAATAAGAAATAATGGTTTATCTATTACATTACTTAGTTCTCTTAGTACTCGTGGGTGTATGCCATCCGGACCCGGAGATTTATCTATTTTAATCTTATTTAGCCGGTTTCGCACCTCTTCTTGGGTTAGATTGGTGACCCTTAATATAGGGTTTTCATTGTTTCTTGGGATTTCACCTAGCATTTCATTTTCCACCGTGAATACCGTGGAGAAGAAGGTGTTTAATATGTTAGCCTTTTCCTCGTCATCTACAACCATTCTTTCCTCACTATTTTTTAAGGGGCCTACATTTTCAGTTTTTATTCTTTTACTATTGATATAGTTGAAGAACAGTTTGGGATTAGTTTTACTCTCCTTAGCAATGTGCTTCTCTGTTTCCTTTTTGGCAGCTTTAATTAGTTTTTTAGATAAAGTATTTTTCTCCCTATAGTTTTTTAGAGCTTCAATGGTGCCATCCTGCTTTAGTAGTGCAAATGCTTTCTTTTTACTGTTAATTGCCTGTCTTACTTCTTTGTTTAGCCACATTGGGTTTTTCCTATTTCTAGTCCTTTTATTCCCACAAGGTATAAACCGCTTACAGTGCCTATTTAGGATGTTCTTAAACATTTCCCATTTATTATCTGTATTCTTATTTCTGAGGATATTGTCCCAGTCTACCAGATTAAGGGCATCTCTAAGCTGGTCAAACTTTGCCTTCCTAAAGTTCAGTGTTTTTGTGACTCCCTGACAAGTCCCCCTAGTGAAAGACAGGTGAAACTGTACAATATTGTGGTCACTATTTCCTAGATGCCCGACCACCTGCAGATTTGTTATTCTGTCAGGTCTATTAGATAGTATTAGGTCTAAAAGTGCTGCTCCTCTGGTTGGATTCTGCACCAATTGTGAAAGATAATTTTTCTTGGTTATTAGCAGAAACCTGTTGCCTTTATGGGTTTCACAGGTTTCTGTTTCCCAGTTAATATCCGGGTAGTTAAAGTCCCCCATAACCAGGACCTCATTATGGGTTGCAGCTTCATCATATGTGAATTGTAAATATGAATTAATGTTGTCTCAGTCTCGCACTAGGAGAAAAAAGGTAGCAAAGATTTGGCAAACCTGGACAGCGAGTAAATACCATTTGTCCTAAAACAGTTGTTATATGATATATATATATATATATATATATATATATATATATATATATATATATATATATATGTATATATATATATATATATATATATATATTTCTTTTTTTTTTTTTTTTGTGTTGTAATTATAATTTGTATTGGAATATTTTATGTTTGTGTTGTTATGTGTTATCTTTGAAAATAAAATAAACATTTAAAGGAAAAAAAAAGAAATCAAATCAAATATAGTGATCTGTCCAATGGAATTTATCAAAGACCGCTGTAACATATTTAGAATCCCTAATAATACTAGGAATTTCCTGTACTAAAGGTTGCAGATGGTGATCCACCCAAACCCCCAAATGTTCCCCTATAGAGTTAATTCCTGCCACAATCAGCCTCATAGGTGGTGGAAAAATGCATTTATGAACCTTAGGGAGTGAATGATACTGTATATAGTTATAACTAGATATTCATTATATAAATAATCTGCCAATCTTTTGTAAAAAAAAAAACATATGTAAACCATCATAAATCAAGTTCTTCACAATTAAGTTGTATTCCTCTGTAGGGTTTGTAAAAATTTCCTCATAAACCAATGTATTTTCCAAATCCATCATATTAAGTTTTCTGTATAATCCAGCATCCACTAAAACTATTGCACCCCCTTTATCCGATTTCCTTATCATCAAATCCCAGTTATTTCTCAGCTCAGTCAAAGGCAATCTTTCTTTATGTGTCAGATTGAAATTACTCCCATATTACTCCCATTTATGTCTGCTAAACTCTTTAGATTCTTTAAATGTATCAAATCTCTTTCTACCAGATCTTGAAAATCATCTAAGGCTACGTTCACACTTGCATACCGGGGCTTTGCGGACGGCAGCGTAATTCCTTCCTGTCAACTCTATTTGAGATAGTTATAGTGGATTTTGAAATTAGATGTTTATGCCTTATGTGGACTGAATATGAGAGGTGGTAATGTTATAATGAAATTAATTTATTTTTGTGAATTTATATGATATGTTGTTTATATGTTCAAATGGGTTTATTATGATATACTTGTTATATTGTCTTTCCTCCTTTTTAACTCAGCTGTTTTTAATCTATTATGTTAATTTTTGTTTAATCATGTGATCTATGCATCTGTTTGATGGACTATATAAGACCTTTCAACTGGAGACGTGTTCAGATCTTGAAAAAGACTAAAGTCGAAACGCGTTGATCTGTTCATACAAAGCCATGTGCCGACAATTGATATATTTGGAACGATTTTTTAACAATATGAAATAAAAGTTATTTTTTAGTTCACCCACACCTATTGCTGTATTGTTCTGTTTTCTACTGTGCAATATTGGACTACCCCACCAGATCTGTGCAAGGCATTGGCTGAGTTAGGGGAATCGGTCGGAAGGCTTGGTAAGCTGACTTTATATTTTTTGTATGCAACAATATCTCTAAGATCCGGACTGTCGATGCGCAAGTGGGTGCCATGAGATGGTGGATTACAGCTGTAGAGATCGCAGGAACGCGAGATGCAGTGACGGAAGGGAGGCAGAGCAAGGGTTAACAGGTTTATTTACAGGGGAAATGCTCCACGCAGGGAGGTAAAGAGTTAAACAGTGTAAGTAGCAAAACTGAAGTACGATGGTACAAATAAAAACAATATGGTAGCAAAGGTTACAGGAAGTCCAAACACTGCAGCTACTGCTGTGTACTCTATAGCGCCGACAATGGCAGACCCGGTGTCCTTACTAATGGAGTTCAGCACACAACAATACCCCACCTTCTGGTGACAGTGGTCGGTCTCCGGTACCTTACACTGTCCCTAGTCCATGTACTGTAGTGGCTAACTAACGGTGAAAGCCACAGTCCTGTACGAGCCCAGCGTGGCTCTGCTAACATACGCTGGCAAGGTTAGGTCACAAGTGTCTGGGCCGATATTAACCAGCACAGTCAGGGGTAGCTGACGGTCATGCTCCGGTCTCAGTCAAGCAGCACGCACGCGGTACTCACTATCCTGGAGCGTCTGGCACCTGACTTTATGGCGGTCACTGGTCGATATGGCGTAGGTGCTCCCTGGACAGAGAACTCCTTTCTTTGTGTCTACTGCAGCATCCGACTTGGCTCTGCTCTGCATGCATGGCTTTTCAAGACTCTGCTCCACACGGCTCTTTCTTTTGGCACAGCTCTGCTCTGCATGGCCCTCTCCACAGGCAACTGGGGTTCCTTCTATACGGCCTGTCGTCAAGTCAGTCCTCTCAGGTGGGGGAAGCAGAGCGCACCGCTCACCGCTCTGCGGGCTGCTCTCTGCGCTCCCTCTGTTCTGCTCTGTGTTGCCGCCAGACTGCTGTGTTTTGCGCACTTTCCTCCTCTCCTACTCCTTCACTTCGCGCATTTCTTTAGCTCTCCCTGCCCTCCTGGAACAGCAGGAAGCTCCATTTCACTGGCTTCCCCCAGACAGCAGGGGAAGGTCCGCCCCACTCAGTTTTTCCCCCGGGAACAGAGGATGCAGCCCCTTCAGTTCCAAACCCAGCATGCAGGTACCCGCGGTCCGGTCTATCTCTTTACACAGCAATCGAGGGGGGCTCATGGTACCTGCAAACTGTTAGTTAAGGAACAGGAACCGAGGAGCAAATTGAGGAGGACAAGGAGGAGGTGATGGATGCACAATAGTCAGGACATGAAGAGGATCATGATCCCCTTTATGTTGTTTGTGGTTGATGGGAGGGCACAGAGGAAGCAAGCTTGAGTGTTACCCCGCTACCAACACACCATGGACTTCGACATCAAGTAAGCACCTGACACATGGGAGCCTTCTTGCTGCACTATCTGCAACATGATGCTCGAATTGTTAGGATTAGAAATAGTGCTGACTGCTGGGTTGCCACTCTGCTAGATCCACAGTACAAGAGTAAATTTTGCCGGATGCTTTTCGCCCCAGAAAAGAAAGCAAGCATGCTGGAGTATCAAAACATACTTGTAGACAATCTTAAGGCTATGTGCACACGATGCATTTTCGAGGCATTTTTTTCTGCGTGGAAATGGTCCAAAAACACAATGGAATCCTTATGCAAGGTAATTCAATGACAATCCTGAAGTGTTGTGCACATGATCAGTAAATTTCTGTGCGTATTTGCAGTGCATTTTTTCTGCAGCATGTCAATTCTTTTTGCATTTCTGCAGCGTTTCCGCACCCATTGACTTTAAATGAGTCAGTCAAATCGGCAGCAAAAACAAGGATAAAAATGTTTGCAGATTTGCTGTGGATTTGCTGAGTTTTTGAATTGCGTTTTACCATCTTTCTTTGGTGTTTCCCATGCTGTCATCTGTGTGACAGCGTGAGAAATACCGGCGCGGTGGTTCTTATCGGTGGTAACGCTACCGCCAGTAAGACCATCGGTCATAGCGCTGCAGGGTCATGCTGTCAGATGTCAGCGTGGTCCCACAGCTGACTGTGACCCACAGCGGTGACCTGCGGTAAAAAGCTTGTGTGGGCCGATGAGACTACTGCTCCCATTGGGCTATGTCAGCTGTTACTGTTAACAGTGAGAGTAGGTGCCGCTGATGGAAAACGTAGTCTCATCTGCGGGCACATGTGCTCACAGTTAAAAAAAAAAGTTAAATTGCATACATAATCATATAAAAATTAAAAAAACGTTATACTCACCTAATGCCTAATCCCTGATGCTTTCGTCTCCTAGAGATAATGTAAAATAATAAACCAACATGTACTCACCTGTCCGCCGTAGTCCACTATTCCAGATTGTCCCACGGCGTTCTCACATATAGAACAGTCACATCGGGAGATGTGACCGCTCTACCTGGCCACCGGCAATACACTATCAGGAGGTAATCGCTCCCGCAGTGTATCTCTGAGCTGCTGTGAGAGCTCACCAGAGTTCACTGGTGTTCTCCCTTACAGCACCGCTACGTGAGAACTTGCCCATGCAGCAGTGATGCCGTAAGGGAGATCACCGGAGCTGATCAGCTGATGAACTCTGGTGAACTCTCACGGCAGCTCAGTAATACACTGTGGGAGCGATTACCACCTGTCAGTGTATTGCCAGCTGTCTTTGAGAGCAGTCACATCACTGATGTGACTGCTCTCAAAGTGATCAGGATTGTTGTGGCACATTATGGATTATCTTCTCGGCGGACAGGTGAGTAATTTTGTGGTTTATTATTTTATTTTTGTTGCTGGAGACGTTGGCTTCTGTGGATTAGGCATTTGTTAAGTATGGTTTAATTAAGATTATTAAAGGAGTCTGTGTCATTATTTCAAATAAAGGACTTTATCCTGGGAGTCTGTGTTTTTATACAATTTCACTATGGGGTTACTAATAGATAAGTGTCTTATAGATGCCTCTCCATTACTAACCTGTGGGTGTGATGTCACCTGACAATACAAAGGTGACATTAACCCCACAAATATGAACCCCACTTGCCACCACTACAGGGCAAGTGGAAAGAGCAAGGATAAGCACCAGATCTGGAGCATCTGATAGATGCACCTTTTCTGGGGTGGCTGAGAGCTGATGTTTTTAGTCTGGGAGGGGCCAATATACATGGCCTCTTCCTAGGCAATTAATATCAGCCCGCAGCTGTCTGCATAGCCTTTGCAGGCTATTATTTATATGGGTACTTCATGTCATTTTTTGGGGGGTCCTCCAATCTTAATAGCCAGAAAAGGCTAAGTATACAGCTGTGAGCTGACATTCACAGCCTGGGAAGCTCCATGGGTATTACCCCCTTCCCAGGCTATAAACATCTGCCCCCAGTCGTCGACTTTCCCTCTGCTGGTTATTAAAATTACTTTAACATTAAGAGTTGCTGTCGGGTTACAGCCTATGTATGCTCGTTCCTACATAGGCTGGTGATAATGTGTGTGTCGGTTTGTGTGTGTTTGTGTTTACTTATCGGGTTAGTAATGAGGGTGTCGGGCTGACTCCTTTTCATTACTAAGCCTAGAGCTACATGTCAATGGAAGCTGCTGCCCTAATCTCACTACCCTAATGCCACACTGTATCAGCATGAAAAAGGTGGTGTTGAGCCAAGATATTACATAACAAAGCTTTTTTCTTAAATATCTTTATTTAGCTCAAATAAAGCCTTCATTGATTTACAACAACGCATGCAAAAACACACCAAATCACGGCAAAGATGTTCGTTTTTCCTGCCAAGAGATGCAGAAATTTCTGCAACCAAATACTCAACGTGCCCACATAGCCTACGAGTGGTTTTCCGCAAGATAGCATTGAGGTACACAGTGTGCATTGCAGTTATATACTTCCAATCCTGGGAACGGCATGTCATCAATGCAAAACATTGGCAGAAGTAGCAGTGTAAGTGGCAGAAGCAATTTTTTTGAGTTGTTTCACACATTTTTTTTTAGACCAGCTCATGCACCAGCAGAACAGAGTAGAAGTCTGACACATAGTGACTGACTGGAGAGGATAGTGCATGAGTATCTCTGTTAATAGTATATATTTATTAGACCAGTAATATGTAAAAATGTATGGCCATGAACCAAAATAAGAATATGTGAGTGAGTAAATGAATGAATGAAAAAATTTTATTTAACTCAGAATTGAAACACTTTCTCCTTATAATGGAACCATATCATCAATATTTAATGAAGCAATATTCTTGTGCTTGACATTACTTTATTAAATATTGATATTTTTCTCTTGATTGAGATAAAAATAAATATTAAGAATAAAAATTAAGTAAGAATAAAAATTGAAAATTAAAAATAAGAATAAAAATAAGGCCCTTATATGTTGATGACAAATGCAGAGTCGTTGTGTTCTCAGTAACACAGACCCTTAACACATCCATTATCTGTATGATTTCATATTTGTCATAACCTTGTGTTACCAAAATATTCAAATTATTCCACTTCGTCTGTAATACCCTTCTTAGTGTAAAGAAATGACTCTTCACAATACTTCATCTTATTATACCCAATAGTTATACCATTGTACCTTATTTATATTTCTTCTTTATTAAAATATGTGAAGAAGAGGTATTGATCAAATGTGATGATGTAATCGGTATCAAAAACACATTTCCCCCTAAACACCAAAACATATTATGTTATGAAATAATTCATATATCAAAACCAAAATTAAAAAGAGATTATTTTATAAATAATCTGTATAAATTCTATACTTGCTTTATACCATATACACTGTGTTCCAAATTATTATGCACAAAGAGTTTAGGAGTGATAAGGTTAGAATTTTTTTGTGTGTCATTTAAACTCATTGATGGTGACGTGTGTCACTGAAAGCAATTGCAGATACCTGTGCAAATTAGTTTGGCAGGTGTGTCCAAATAAAGGCAAGACTACTTAAGAAGGCTGTTCCACATTAAGCAGCCTACATTTTTTGCCAAAATGGGAAAGAAAACGGATGTGTCGGCTGCTGAGAAGCAACAAATTGTGGAGTATTTAGGTCAAGGCATGACTACAATCAACATTGCCAAGACACTTCATCGTGATCATCGCACAATCAAGAAGTATGTAGCTGATTTCCAGCACACACGTGTGCGTGCTGATAAGGAAAAATTGAGGACTCTTTCCAACAGGCAATTGCGTAAGGTTAAAAGAGCACCTGCAAAAATGCCTTGTCATAGCAGCAGACAAGTTTTTGAAGCTGCTGGTGCCTCCAACGTCCCCAGAACAACAAGATGCAGGGTCCTTCAGAGGTTTGCAGCTGTGCGTAAGCCATCCTGTTGACCACCTCTATCCACTGCACACAAGCAGAAACGGCTCCAGTGGGCCAAACGATACATGAAGACTGACTTCCAAACTGTTTTGTTCACCGATGAGTGCCGTGCAACGCTCGATGGTCCAGATGGGTGGAGTGGAGGATGGCTGGTTGATGGACACTCCATGAAAACACGGCTAAGGCGCCAACAAGGAGGAGGTGGAGTAATGTTTTGGGCTGGAATCATGGGGAGAGAGATTTTCGGCCCCTTTATGATCCCTGAAGGGGTAAAGATGAACTCCATAATCTATGTGGAGTTTCTAAAACAACACTTCCTGCCATGGTTCAAGAGGAAGAACCGTGCTTTCCGCAGCAAGATCATTTTCATGCATGATAATGCACCGTCTCATGCTGCAAAAAACATATCTGCATCTCTGGCTGCTATGGGCATAAAAGAGGACAAACTTATGGTGTGGCCACCATCTTCCCCTGACCTCAACCCCATTGAGAACCTCTGGAGCATCATCAAAAGGAGTGTCTATGATGGCGGGAGGCAGTTCACATCTAAGCAACAGCTCTGGGAGGGTATTCTGTCCACATGCAAAACAATTGAAGCAGAAACCATCCAAAGACTGACAAATTCAATGGACGAGAGAGTTCAGAAGCTTCTTTCGAACAAGGGGTCCTATGTGCAAATGTAACATCACCTAGAATAAAGTTTTCACTTGAAAACTGATTGATTTCATTTTGTAATAAGCTGATGATGCTTATAACTTCACAATTGACCATTTTTTTGTTCAAAATAAAAAAAAAAGTTGAAAACTCTGCTGTGCATAATAATTTGGAACATACATTTTGAGTGTTTTTTTTTTTTAAAAAGATACTGTTTTCATAGGCAGTTTGTTCCAAAACATTGCAATTATACTAGAATAGTAGATGACTGGAAAATAACAATGACTGCAATTCAGATAGGTAATTTAGAGAAAATATGAGGAAATATTATTTGCATAATAATTTGGAACACAGTGTATTTGTCTGAAGATGTTTACTCATCTATGTAAGCATTAAAGGGAACCTATCACCCCGTTTTTTAAAGATTAGATAAAAATAGTGTGAAATAGGGGCAGAGCTGGGCTTTACATTACTGCCTTTTTGGTGCCTTTACACCCCCGTTAGGCTGCTGAAATACCTTTGTGAAGTGGCCGTTTTGTCCTGTCACTCAAGTTGGTCAGGTCGGATGGGCGTGGTCACAGCGCTGTTTCTCCCCCAGATCAGGCTCATCATTACGTTGGTGGCGTAGTGGTGTGCGCATGTCCAAGGTCCCGAATCCTGCACAGGGGAGTGAAAATAGCAGCGATGTCCGTTATTCCATTGGTGGTCGGTGGGCGCGGCCATCTTGCTTTGGCCGCGCGTGCGCAGAAGCGGCGCTCTGCTGGCCGCGGCTTCAGGAAAATGGCCGTGGGCATCCGCGCGTGCGCAGATGGCTATCGCGGCGGCCATTTTCGTGAAGCAGAGATGCGAACTCTGCTTCACGAAAATGGCCGCCGCGATAGCCATCTGCGCACGCGCGGATGCCCGCGGCCATTTTCCTGAAGCCGCGGCCAGCAGAGCGCCGCTTCTGCGCACGCGCGGCCAAAGCAAGATGGCCGCGCCCACCGACCACCAATGGAATAACGGACATCGCTGCTATTTTCACTCCCCTGTGCAGGATTCGGGACCTTGGACATGCGCACACCACTACGCCACCAACGTAATGATGAGCCTGATCTGGGGGAGAAACAGCGCTGTGACCACGCCCATCTGACCTGACCAATTTGAGTGACAGGACAAAACGGCCACTTCACAAAGGTATTTCGGCAGCCTAACGGGGGTGTAAAGGCACCAAAAAGGCAGTAATGTAAAGCCCAGCTCTGCCCCTATTTCACACTATTTTTATCTAATTTTTAAAAAACGGGGTGATAGGTTCCCTTTAAAAATAACATAAAATATCATAAAAATGTAGATTTTCGCGATAAACCATTTTGATGTGTGATTACACTTATCTCCTATTAACTATATTAAGAAATAATGATTACTAAAGAAATATATGTTGAGTAGATAATACTTCATCATATCTTAATATTCTAATAATTAAACTGATTTGTATTATCTACTATATAATTGTCTAAGGGTCACTTCAGTCTTTCTGTCTGTTCTTCTGTCTGTCTGTCTGTCACAGAAATCCCAAGTCGCTGATTGGTCGCGGCAAAACGGCCATGACCAATCAGCGACGGGCACAGTCCAGTGGCAAAATGGCTGCTCCTTACTCCCCACAGTCAGTGCCCGCTCCATACTCCCCTCAAGTCAGCGCTCACAAAGGGTTAATGGTAGCGTTAACGGACCGCGTTATGCCGCGGTGTAACACACTCTGTTAACGCTGCTATTAACCCTGTGTGACCAACTTTTTACTATTGATGCTGCCTATGCAGCATCAATAGTAAAAAGATCTAATGTTAAAAATAATAACAAAAATAAAAAATCATTATATACTCACCTTCCGTTGGTCCCCCGGATCCAGCCGAGTCCTTTCCCGCTCCTCGCGACGCTCCGGTGACCGGTCCATGCATTGCGGTCTCACAAGATGATGACGTAGCGGTCTCGTGAGACCGCTACATCATCATCTCACGAGACCGCAATGCACTCTTGGGACCGGAGCGTCGCAAGGACCATCGGTAAACACCTCGGCTGGATCCGGGGGGCCGACGGAGGGTGAGTATATAACTATTTTTTATTTTAATTCTTTTTTTAACAGGGATATGGTGCCCACATTGCTATATACTACGTGGGCTGTGTTAGATACTGCCTGGGCTGTGCTATATACTACATCTCTGTGCTATATACTATGTGGGCTGTGCTATATACCACATGGCTGTGGTATATATTACATGGCTGGGCAATATACTACATCGCTGTGCTATATACTACGTGGTCTGTGTTATATACTGCATGGGCAGTGTTATATACTACGTGTCTGTGCTATATACCACGTGTCTGTGCTATACGCTACATGGCTGGGCAATATACTACGTGTCTATGCTATATACTACGTGTCTGTACTATATACTACGTGTCTGTGCTATATACTATGTGGGCTGGGCAATATAATACATGGCTGGACAATATAGTACGTGGCTGGGCAATATAGTACGTGTCTGTGCAATATGCTACGTGGCTGGGCAATATACTACGTGGCTGGGCAATATACTACGTGGCTGGGCAATATACTATGTGGGCTGTGTTATATACTATGTGGGCTGTGTTATACACTATGTGGCTGTGCTATATTTCTCTGCTGTATCTGTGCATCATGAATTGTGGTATGTGTTAAAGAGGGGGGCCCACTGAGACTTCTTTCGCCCGGGGCCCTCAAAAACCTGAAGCTGGCCATGGCTTCACTGATTGTTCGCGGCCGTGCGTGACCAATCAGCGACAGGCGCAGTCCGCCCGTGAATTGGCGCGGAATTTGAACCACGCTTCACTAAATGGTCGTGGCCAGCCGGCTGAATCCTGTGTATAAATTGCATTATTCTGAAAACTTCATAAATAAACTACATACATATTCTAGAATACCCAATGCGTTAGAATCGGGCCACCATCTAGTTTCTCATAAAAAAAAGTTTTGTTTTTTCCTAGCATACCATGAGGCCTCTCATACATCACACATACAACATTATTCTTACGTTATATTCTCTCTTAGCAGCTGCTCATATGCTCATCTGTCACCTATCACTCAGACAGTGACAATTATAAGTTCAAACATTTTACCATTGATTGTGTTCTGACATTTTTAATGAGAGTTTTGTACAACCATTCAAATAAGGACATTAATGTAAAGGTACATTCTATCCGACCAATCCTTAATTTTTGAAGAATATTAATATCTGGACAATTTTCATTCAAAGCACAGAAGATCAGAATTTTTCAATCTGTCCTTATCATTTAATCCTTCATGTGATTTGTTATCACACTGCATTTTTAATGTTAACCGTCTGGAAAAAGTTACAGGAAGGCACATTTCAAACAGCTGATTTTTCTCCTCATCAGTTAAAAACTCTCAAATATCTCTGAATTTCTACACGCATGGATTTTGTTATCATATGCACAAATGATTTTGCATAATTTTAACACATTTTTCCCACCAGATGGACACTCCAAGTTGTGTCTCCATCTGGTGGGTTGCCTGTAGTGGAAGGGGTGTCAGAGCCCCATTATACTATTTCTGCTGTGGGAAAATTGATGCCACTTTAGTGGTGTCTGCCCCTAATCTTTGGAAATGGATGATAGAAGAAAAGACATTGCACTAGAGCTGTGGATGTAATGAACCAATACGTGCACACTGCCCCGGCAATCTTATAAGGGCATCAAAAATGTAAGTAACCAAATAGAAGTTGCGTCTCCTTCATGTGTGTTGCCTGTAGAAGTAGGGCTCCCAGACAAGCAGGTATGAACTTACTTTCAGTTAACTACCTGTGTTACTATCCTTAAATTTAATTTTTTAAACAATATCTGTCTACAAAGATGATTTTTCTGCCATCTGAGTGTCGCTCAGCAGAAAAGCTGTTTGAGCTGTTGCAAAAGGTATCAGGGCTCCCAGCACAGCTGGCCTACATCGATCCCAAACCCAGCTCTTAATTTGAACTTAAATTCAAAGCTGTAAATGCTGACCCAGATCCTGGCTCATAAATGGTCGATGCCTGACTGTTGCTGAGCCATTATACATTTTCTACTGTGGGTCAATTGATGCCAGGTTTCCTGGTGTCTGTTCCTAATTTTTGGAAATGTTTGGACTCCAAGTTGGGTCTTCATGTGTGTTGCCTAAATTTGGCTAAATTTGACAGGGCTCTCGAGCACCAGGCCTAACACCTGTCACTCATCCACCTGTTGGTGATCAATGTTTAAACTATAAATGCTGGTCCAAGCCCTGTCCCATGCATCCATGCAGCGCAGTTATACTATTTGTACTCGGTCAGTTGGGCGGTTGGAGATTTGTGATGTGAGGGGGAAACAAAGGGAATGAGGATACCACCTCTGAGAACTCTACTGTGTGTGATGTTAAGGTGGAGGAAGAGGAGGAGAAGCCACTTGATTCAGCGCTTGCCATCCACTGGAGCGCATGCTCTTTATGGCACTCATCTAGAAAGCGTACCGCTGTGCGGCTGCCAAAGAAAGGGAGTCAAGTAGCCCGTTTAGTAATAGAAGTTGTCAGCTGTCTTTGGATAGGACGGGCTGGTATTTGTTTAGTAAAGCTTTCAGTAAGATTACCACCTACCCCACATACACCAAGCCTATTCCCCCTTCGACCACAACCTCGCTTTTTCCCCACTCATGTTGGATGTACCCTTCCCCTCTTTTAACCAGCTGTTCCACAGCCCTGGGCCACCAACTGTCCTTCAACTGTCAGTAAATTAACAATCTGTATTTATTTGCTTAGATAATGTGGCTGGGCCATATAATTAGCACAAAAGATTTAGATGCTGAAATGTGGACTGAAGTCTGGACCACACAATTAGCACAAAGGATTTAGATGCTGAAATGTGGACTCCTGGTTGAACAACACAATTAGCACAAAGGATTTAGATGCTGAAATGTATACTGCTAGCTGGACGACTCAATTCGCACAAAGGATTTAGATTCTGAAATGTGGATTCCTGGCTGGACCACATTGTTAGCACAAACTACTTAGATTCTGAAACGTGGACTCCTGACTGGACCATACTATAAGCAGAAAGGATTTAGATTCAGAAATGTGGCCTGGTGTATGGACCACACCATTAGTAGAAAGGATTTAGATTCAGAAATGTGGACTTGTGGTGTCTGGACTACACTATTAGCAGAAAGGATTTAGTTTCAGAAATGTGGCCTGGTGTCTGGACCACACTAGTAGCAGAAAGGATTTAGATTCAGAAATGTGGCCTCGTGTCTGGACCACATTACTAGCGGAAAGGAGTTAGATTCTGAAATGTGGCCTGATGTCTGGCCCACACTATTAGCACAAACTATGTAGATTCTGAAATGTGGCATGGTCTCTGGTCCACACTTTTAGCACTTTAGATGCTGGAAGGTCGATTTTACACAGGATCCTATCTATCTGAATTATCTGACTACTTTCAGCAGCAGTAACAGTCTCTCTGCACTGTTACACTGAGAAAATGGCACAAAAACAAGATGTCCACTTTTTATATGAAGATGGACATGTGACTTCGGCAGCCAATGACAGAAGCCCTTGTGTCTGGATATTGTGGATGTGTTTTGCGCCCGGATTGGCTGCCAGAATCTCCACACAATAAGTTAATTTAAAAAAAATACAGTCAGCGGCTCCTCTGACCTCTCCCCACCCCACACACCCCCTGCTCATCTTACAGCACCACTATCCTAGCCGAAGTCCTACCAAAAGCATTAGTGGAAACTCAATCATTTAAAGAACTTTGGCTGATTATTGCTGATTTTGGGGAAAATGCTTGGGAATTCGAACACATATCCGAATGTGCGATGTTTGTGTTGAATTTGAGATTGGTGAACGTTTTCCAAGCATGTTCGCTCATCTCTAGTCCACATGACATCCTCATCTTCTCTCTCTCTCATAACTTATCCATCTGTTTTTTAATAGCTGTTAAGAGATTTCTGCTGTTGCATGCCTTAGAGATCTGTTCTTCTGCTATCTTTACATGTCCTGCTACCGCACTCAATTCATTATAGGTTAAATGCAGAAGCAACTCAATTACACAGTTTCCACATCCATTGTGGCTGGTTCTGCTATTGTGCTTTTATAATGCTGGTTCACTTTAATTGGTGTAGCAGAGTTGAGTTGAGGTGCTCTTCTGCTGTTTGAATAGCTGGGCCTTTGCTCAATTACAGTCTTATTCCCTCTGAGAATTCCCTGTATGGGCCACCAATGTTGCATGCATGCCTTTCAGCATACAAAGGCGGTACAAAGGAAACATGATGTAATGCTTGAACCCAGACTGGATGGCTCGAGCAAGGATTGTGGCCCCACTGTGCTACAAACTAGACTAACCCTGGAGGGGCGTGACTAAGCCTTGGTGTTCACTGGAGCCTCTAGTGATGAGGTCAGGTTTGTGCGGCAGGTAGCGGCCAGGTAACTGTTGTGAACTCTGTTTTCAGGCTCCCTCTTGTGGTCACAGGTGGTATTGTGTGACTTTTGTTTTGGGCTCCCCCTGGTGGCTTTGTTTGTTATCCTGCGGGTCTGTGGCTGATCAGCTGCCTCATTATTCTCTTGGGAGTTTCCTATTTAGCTCTGTTTCACTTCCACTTGTTGCCGGCTGTCAATGTATTCAGTGCTATTCTGATTTCTTCTGACTACCTTGCTACCAATCTCTTCAAGAGAAGCTAAGTTTCCGTTTTGTTAATTTTTTGATCATCTGTGTTCAATATGTTTCTTGTCCAGCTTGCTAATATGTGATTTCTCAGCTTGCTGGTAGCTCTAGGGGGCTGAGTTTCTCCCCCCCACACCGTTAGTTGGGGGGGTCTTGAATTCTCAGCGTGGATATTTTGGTAGGGTTTTTTGCTGACCGCACAGTACTCTATCTGTTTTCTGCTATCTAGTATTAGCGGGCCTCATTTGCTGAATCTGTTTTCATTCCTACGTGTGTCTTTTCTCCTTACCTCACCATTATTATTTGTTGGGGCTTCCTATATCCTTGGGGTTATTTCTCTTGAGGCAAGTGAGGTCTTGCTTTCTCTTTAGGGGTAGTCAGTTTCTCAGGCTGCATCGAGACGTCCAGGATTTTAGGCACGTTCACCGGCTACCTTTAGTGTGTTTGGATAGGATCAGATTTGCGGTCAGTCCAGTTACCACCTCCCTAGAGCTTGTTCTTTGCTTAGTAACTTAGCTGGTATTTCCTGTGATCCCCAGCCACTGGGATCATAACAGGCGAGGAACTATAGTTCCTTTAAGCTAGAGTTCCTATTAAGGTCTCCTCTCCTAAGTTCAAGCCTCGGTTTATCGGTCCTTATAAGATTTTGGAAGTCCTTAACCCTGTGTCATTTCGTTTGGACCTCCCAGCATCGTTTGCTATTCATAATGTGTTTCATCGGTCGTTGTTGCGGAGGTATGTGGTGCCTGTGGGTCCTCCGGTTGAGCCTCCTGCCCCTGTGCTGGTTGAGGGAGAATTGGAATACGTGGTGGAGAAGATCTTGGATTCTCGTATTTCTAGACGGAGGCTTCAGTATTTGGTTAAATGGAAGGGCTATGGTCAGGAGGATAATTCCTGGGTTGTCGCCTCTGATGTTCATGCGGCCGATTTGGTTCGTGCCTTCCATGTGGCTCACCCTGATCGCCCTGGGGGTTTTGATGAGGGTTCGTGACCCCTCCTCAAGGGGGGGGTACTGTTGTGAACTCTGTTTTCAGGCTCCCTCTTGTGGTCACAGGTGGTATTGTGTGACTTTTGTTTTGGGCTCCCCCTGGTGGCTTTGTTTGTTATCCTGCGGGTCTGTGGCTGATCAGCTGCCTCGTTATTCTCTTGGGAGTTTCCTATTTAGCTCTGTTTCACTTCCACTTGTTGCCGGCTGTCAATGTATTCAGTGCTATTCTGATTTCTTCTGACTACCTTGCTACCAGTCTCTTCAAGAGAAGCTAAGTTTCCGTTTTGTTCATTTTTTGATCATCTGTGTTCAATATGTTTCTTGTCCAGCTTGCTAATATGTGATTTCTCAGCTTGCTGGTAGCTCTAGGGGGCTGAGTTTCTCCCCCCACACCGTTAGTTGGTGTGGGGGTCTTGAATTCTCAGCGTGGATATTTTGGTAGGGTTTTTTGCTGACCGCACAGTTCTCTATCTGTTTTCTGCTATCTAGTATTAGCGGGCCTCATTTGCTGAATCTGTTTTCATTCCTACGTGTGTCTTTTCTCCTTACCTCACCGTTATTATTTGTTGGGGGCTTCCTATATCCTTGGGGTTATTTCTCTTGAGGCAAGTGAGGTCTTGCTTTCTCTTTAGGGGCAGTCAGTTTCTCAGGCTGCGTCGAGACGTCCAGGATTTTAGGCACGTTCACCGGCTACCTTTAGTGTGTTTGGATAGGATCAGATTTGCGGTCAGTCCAGTTACCACCTCCCTAGAGCTTGTTCTTTGCTTAGTAACTTAGCTGGTATTTCCTGTGATCCCCAGCCACTGGGATCATAACAGGTAACACTCCAGGGTAGTGTCTGGCAGTAGCAGCTGATCCCACAGGGGGACAGGACACTAATGACAGGTGCAAACAAGTAATGTAGATAGCTGAGGTTTAGACTGGCAAGTACTGGTGGGCACAGATGATGTACTGGCAGGCAGGCACGGTTGGCACTGTGGCAGGCAGGCAGGCATGGCTGGCACTCTGGCTGGGAGGTTGAGGCAAGGACTTAGTACAGACAAGGTTAGACACTGGAATAAGTTCAGGATGAAGTATTCAGGCCTGGGTGTACAGTCCCCAGGGTGACAGAAACAAGACAAACAGGAAACAGGAACAGACCTGGGTATACAGCCCCCAGGGTGGCAGAAACAAGAGCAGGAACAGGACAGGACCTGACAACTCAGTAGCAGAACACAGACTAAGAGAGAATGTTGCTCAGGCCTCTTCCTATTGGTGGAGATGCCTTAAGTACCCGGTACCTCTTGGCAATAGGCTGAGGACACATAAGGAATGTGAACACTGTCTCTTTAAGACTCAGGAAGTGCTGGCGCCGCCGCCCTAAGCATACAGCCAGGAAGTATGCACACACCAAGCAGAGGACACATGGTATACAGCATGGAGCAGATGGAGGGCAGAACTCCTGATAGGAGATGGGAAGCCATGCAGTGATGCTGGCAGGGATGTTACACCCAATTTCTTTTTCGAATCCTGAGGAAATTTTACTCAGGGCAGCCATTTATTATAATTCTTCACTGTATAGGTGAGGAATCGGTTTACAAGGGCACAGCTATGACACAGTTCTGAGCTGAAGTTGAGCGCAGGGTCTTATTCAAGCTTCTTTTCATCACACAGAATCACTTCTCTTCATGCAATGCTTCATCAACATATATGAAACAACATATATGAAAGTCTTTTTACAGATAACTTCTCTTCACACACAGTGTCTTATACTAAGCAGAAATGTACCTTGCTCATGCAGTGATGTTGTGGAAGGGGGATGAGTCCGGTGCTGTAGCTCTCTCATGTCTAGGTATTAAAGGTGCTCCTGGCTGTCCTGACTGCTTCTATGATTACAGCAATCATTTCCCAGGAAGAACTGGGCTATGCAGCTTGTCTGATTTAAGTCTGACAGAAGACTCTCTAGCACACACCATACTCTTGGATGTCCAGGACACAATAACAACTTTCCTAGTATACCCTGGAGATGAGCTAACCACTCCCTATCTGCTATAACAATTTTAACCTCTATAGTTGCTGGATGTGTCACAACTCTGTTGTTGGGTGTCCCGGGACCAGGGGCTCATTACCTGTCCCTAACGATAGGGTGCCTGTCATGATTCCCAATGGCAGGGAAACATAAAAACACAACGATAACGGATGAGCT
Source organism: Ranitomeya variabilis (assembly GCF_051348905.1). Taxonomy (NCBI): domain Eukaryota; kingdom Metazoa; phylum Chordata; class Amphibia; order Anura; family Dendrobatidae; genus Ranitomeya; species Ranitomeya variabilis. The sequence goes on along the minus strand of NC_135233.1, from coordinate 172,853,717 downwards.
CTGGGTGATGGAATCTCGAGCTGACCGTGAGCTAAATCTACCACACAACTAATAGTAGCCAGGGAGCATACCTGACTAACCCTAGACGCCACGCGCCAGCCGGAGGACTAACTACCCCTGGTAGAGGAAGGAACAGACCTGGCTTACCTCTAGGGAAATACCCCAAAAGATGATAGCAGCCCCCCACATGTAATGACGGTGAGTTTAGAGGAAAAGACATACACAGTATGAAGGTAGATTTAGCAAAGAGAGGTCCACTTACTAGATAGCAGAAGGATACAAAAGAGGACTTCACGATCAACTGAAAACCCTATCAAAAAACCATCCTGAAATTACTTTAAGACTCCTGTGTCAACTCATGACACAGGAGTGGCAATTTCAGCCCACAAGAGCATCCAGCTACAGAGAATAACAAAACTGCAAACTGGACAAAAGATACAAAGAAAACAAAAGGACAAAGTCCACTTAGCTGATCAGCAGACTAGTAGCAGGAACATGCAACCGAAGGCTCTGGTTACAATGATGACCGGCAAGGAAATGACTGGAGAGCAAGGCTAAATAGGAAACTCCCAAACACTGATGGGAGCAGGTGAACTGAGACAGCAAAGACACACAAGTCACCAGTACCACCAGCAACCACCAGGGGAGCCCAAAAGCGGATTCACAACAGGTGCCCTAGCTTGCCCTGTTCCCTGGATTACTTTAGATGGTGAAGACAAGGGGGCCACATACCTTTCCTTAGCTCCTGAATCCACTCTCAGTCTGTACCTTTCCCCCATCCAGGGAAGAGGAGAGTAGCAGTGTACCATAATATACCAACCAAACTATCAAGGTAATCCGAACAGGGATAATGAAAAATACCAAACATACAAATAAACAGTACACAGACAACACAGGACTGCACCGGGGAGTGGAAAAATGGGGTTAAACCAAAGTAGGAGAAGAAAGGGAATTATCACACACTCTAATAACGACCAACAACCTGCAGCCATGAAGCATAAGCCTGCTCTGACAATGAGTATTAGCCTGGGCCCAGTTTATATAGGAGATGGGAGTGGCTACCAGTGCACAGCTGAGAGCCTTAATGCAGGAAAGCTTCCAGGAGCTCTCAACTGAGCCGATTAACCCCTGCACTGCTAAAATAAATTTACAACATTTAATATGAAGGTGAAATGCTTGTAATACAGGAGTAGGAAATCTTAGACACTGCAGACTTCTGGCTCCTCCCTGTCGCAGTAAACCCGTGACAAGATGATTCTAAGTCAACAGTGCAGCTTCTATCTATCACAGTAGCTTAGTTTATAAAGCTATAACATACAGTATATTATTTTGTCCAGTTCTACCTATCATGTTGCAATGTTGTTGATTAAGGAAAGAAAAATCTGTCAAAAGCCAAGTTTCTCATCTTTGGGGAAATATTCCTTCCCAACTTCTTACATTCTATTAAGAATACATTCTGAGATCAACACCCATCTCTAGTAATTCAGCAATCATAAATTGTAAAATTATTACACTAAGGCCAGGGCCACACAAGCATTGATCCAAGTGTCAGTTTACTGTGATCTGATTTTCTTGCATGAGGGAGTCATATAACAGGAGCAAAAAAAACAGAGAACGTAAAAGGCTGGTCCACTACTAGGTCAACCCATTCTGAAACTAAATGTTCTGCCCTGATAATAAAGACTATACTCACCTCCCGTGCCAGCACCGTTCCAGCAAAATCGGCACTCGCTCTTCCCGTGGCTGTAATGTGCTGTTGTGACATGTGATGCCAGCCTTCGTACGAACCGAACATGAATAGGAATCCAGGGCTGCAGCTAAAAACTTGCTCATCATGTTCAGTTTGTCCGCAGGTGGAGACAGTGGTGCCAGCACTGATTGAGTGCCAGGCATCACGTGTCATTCCACCACATCACAGCCCCGGGGACCACGAATGCCGTCACCTCTGGAACCGAGGCGGCACTGGGAGGGGAGTATAGACTTTATTATTTTATTGGGCCCGAACATTTAGTTTAAGAAGGTGTTATCCTAGTAGTGAACAACCCCTTTAATTTATCCATCTTCTTCATTGTTTGTGTCCGCATAAATCGGTCTGCACTTGGATGACATTCAAGTGCAGTTCGATGTCTTATACGCATCCATAGAATGGTATGGGTGCATTTACTACAATTTGCAGAGCCACGCGTACCATGCTGCAGTTTTTTTCTCATGCCGAATTTTCATGAGAAAAAATACCAGTTCTGCACTACCCCTTATAATAATATTGGTCCAAGTGCTATCCTATAAAACAGCGGATTGCACTCATACGAGTTATATGTTCGTGTGAGCGAGCCCTTACAAAAGTAATAATCCAGGCTCAGTTTGAACTATTTTAATGATTTTACCAGTGCGACATCCTCTGGCAGACAGTTACATTGTTTCGCTGATGTTACCGTAAGTAATCCCCTCAGTTTAATTAAAAGCATCCTTTCATAGTGTGCCCTATTGCTCCATTAAGAGACTTGGGGGAACCCTATTCTTGTCAGTGATTGGGGTCCCAATGTTTGGATCCTGACTGATCAGTCACTTACAGTATCATCCTGTTAATAGATGATCACTCATCACTGGAAACCCCATTCATTCCTACTCATTTATATATGTGTTCTTTTACACAACTTTTATTATAAGCATTATTGTTAGTTTAACTTACTCTGATAACTGATCTGTAGAAGGACAATTGTTTGAGCCAACACCAGTAAATTCAATTTCCAAGCCAGAATTTGGTATTTCTGACAGATTCTCACAACACGTAGCATTTTGTTTCACATTTTCTGTTGCACCATTGTCTGCATAGTTTGGAAATAAAAGGAAAATGTATCAGTATCACATAATGACAACTTTTATACTTGGCTTTATTCACAAGTAGCCTTACTATAGGTAAAAGCTGCTCAATAACTATTACAAATAAAAGATAAAGATGTAGCTTATAGTTATAGAATATGTAAAATAAAATATTCTATAAGTTATCCGAGTCACTTGTTTATGTTGTTGAGATGTTGTATTTTTCCTACAGAACCAAACACCATTGAAATAGCCATTTGCTGGGTTTGAATTTATATACCGTATTTTTCGGACTATAAGACGCACCGGACCATAAGACGCACCCCAAATTTGGGGTGAAAATTGCAAAAAAAAGATTTTTTTATAAGATGGGGGTCTGTCTTATTGTCCGAATTCACAGTATCTTACATGAGGGCTGGCGGTGGCAGAGCAGGGTCACAGGAGGCATGATGTCGGCAGAGGTGGAGTGATGCGGTACGGCGTGCACCTGAGCAGGGTCCCTTCCTGCTTAGGTGGGCGACGCCATGGCCTGGTGTCCATGGGAGGGTTGCAGCAGTGGTGTGGCGATGGCAGAGGTGCGGGGATAATGAGCGGTATGGCGTGAGCAGGGTCCCTTCCACAGGTGAGGTGACGCAGCGGAGCCGGGTTAATACAGGCTTACCGGCAGTGGTGTGGCGGCGGCGGAGGTGCGGCAGCAGAGGTGCGGGGATGAGGAGGCGCAGTGAGCGGTATGGCGTGAGCGGGGTCCCTTTCACAGGTGAGTTGATGCAGCAGCCCGGTAAGCAGCAGAGCCAGGTGAATCATGTTGTTACGGTGGTGGTGGCCATCTTCCTGAGGCCGCGCGTGCGCAGATGGAGTGCTCTGCTTCCAGGGGCTTCAGGAAAATGGCCACGCGTGCGCAGATGGAGATCGCGGCGGCCATTTTCCTGAAGCCGAGATCTAAATCTGCGAACTCAGCTTCAGGAAAATGGCCACCGCGATCTCCATCTGCGCACGCGCGGCCTCCCACGGCATATTTTCCTGAAGCCCCGGGAAGCAGAGCACTCCATCTGCGTATGTGCAGTCTCAGGAAGATGGCCGCCACCACCGATAACAACATGATTCACCCGGCTCTGCTGCTTACCGGGCTGCTGCATCAACTCACCTGTGAAAGGGACCCCGCTCACACCATACCGCTCACTGCGCCTCCTCATCTCCGCACCTCTGCCGTCGCCGCACCTCTGCTGCTGCCACACCACTGCCGGTAAGCCTGTATTCCAACTATAAGACGCACCCCCATTTTCCCCCCTTTTTGGGGGGAGAAAAAGTGCATCTTACAGTCGGAAAAATACGGTAGAACTTGAAAATAATAAATATCCCAAAGCAAAAATACAAGGATGCTACATACTGGCATGTTCTGTAGGCGCTTAAACCATTTACTTAAGTTATAATATAGGTGGAGTTTTACTGCACATTGAGATCACTGTATCACATGGACTTTGAAGACCACCTAACAACCTAACATTTTTCATAGATGAGAAACAGTAACCAAAGAATGGTAACAAAAGTTGCTCTACTTAAAGTACAGTAGATGTAACCATATTTGAAAAATGATAGAAATTACTTTGGAGAACAGGAAGGAAATACAGTGGCTTTCATCACCTAAATTCTCGTCAGCTAATGTATTAATGGAAACCTGTTGGGTTCTCCAAGTCTACATTCACATATCTATGTAACATGTCTGTGTGCAGTTGTTTTTATTCTAAATGATATGAGGATGGAGGTGTTAGTCCATGCTGCCGATGTTAGATGCAGGAACCAAAGGACAGTGGTGACATTAACTAAACGGTTTATTCGTTACCGTTACGCATGTCGAAATTGTACCAATTTCTTCATCAAGAGGAATACAGTAATAAATCAATTTACATAAATCTGATGAAAAAGTTAGTCAAACTTCAAAATGCATAGAGAATAAACCACTTGGTTAATCTAGTCACTGTCCTTTGTTTCCTGCATCTAACATCGGCATCGCGGATTTCCAGTCTCATTCTCCTACCATTTGGTCTACACAACGGGTTTCCTAGTTTGGGGTTGCTGTAGCAGCTTGATTCCTTGTTGTGGGTTAACTTAAAACAACTCTGAAATGTGAGAATTTCCCTTTATCTCACTTCTATTAATTCCTTCATTGGATGAGACCCTATTGGGTGGTGTCTCCATTTTCCTCATTGTTTTTATTCTCGAACATCACATGGTTCCATAGAGTTTCATTGATCCATACACATCTGTTTTAGGGCTCATTCAAGCAAGCATATTATATAATAGTGTGCATCAATAGTGAATTCGTATAGCACAAGGACAGTACACTGACCAATGCAACTCTAGAGGTCCTGTTCAGATGACAGTTAATGCATACGAATCAATTGTACATATAATACATGAACATGCACTAATCTCTTCCATATTTTGGATAAAACCAAAATTCTGTGGTTGCACAAAAAAAAAAATCACATCCCATATGAACCATCCATATTGCATCCGATTTTTATGGATGCACTGCAATTCTTAATGTAAGAAATTGTATTTAATCTCATACATTTTAAACTGTTGGTGTATAATGGCACACACATGTAAAATATGGACATACAGATGAAAATATGGATGAAAAGTCATCAGACTTCTTTCAGGATGAAAATCGGATAATTTTTCATACGCATCAGAATCTAGCCTCAAAATTAATCTGTCTACAGGATGTGAGATGCATCTTATTTTTTTCACATGGATCAAATGTCCACGTATAAAGTTGTACAAAAAAGGAGCATGCACAAGTCTTTTCTGCATTTAGGATGATACTTAACCCATTAGTGATCAAGGCTATTTCGACTTTAATGACCAGGCAATTTTTTTAAAATCTGAACAGTGTGACTTTATGTGGTAATAACTCTGGAATTCTTCATTGTTTCCCATTGATTCTGAAATATTTTGTTTCCGTGACACATTGTACTTTATTTTAGTGGTGAACTTAGGTTATGTTATGCGTTTATTTGCTAAATTGGAATTTTGGCACAAATTTTGAAAAACTCATAATTTTTAAACTTTTAATTTTTACACCTTAAACCAGTTAGTCATGTTGTACAAAATAATAAAAAAATAACATTTCCCCATATGTCTACTTTACATCTGCATCATTTTCCAAACATAATTTTATTTTGTTAGGATGTTAGAAAGGTTAAAAGCTTAACAGCAATTTCTAATTTTTTCAAGAAATTTACAAAACCTGTATCTTTAGGGACCTATTCAGATTTCAAAGGACTTTGGAGGTGCCTATTCAAGATGAGCGAGCACTAAAAAATGCTCGGGTGCTCTTTGCTCGAACTGAGCAATTCCTAATACTTGCATGCTCGTTTTGAATAACAAGTGTAATGCAAGTCAATGGGAAAGCTGAGCTTTTTTCCAGCAGGCCCTACAAAGAGGTCTGGTGGGCAGTGAAAATGTTTAAATGGATGGAAAAAGTGCTGAATGGAAGAAAAACAGCATGGGGAAGACATCTGGAAGCATCTCTGACTCCCAGATCCCTGATGAGAACAATGGTGTCACACTTTTACTCCACTTTAACCCCTTTACCCCCAAGGGTGGTTTGCACGTTAATGACCGAGCCAATTTTTACAATTCTGACCACTTTCCCTTTATGAGGTTATAACTCTGGAATGCTTCAAGGGATCACAGTGATTCTGACACCGTTTTCTCATGACATATTGTACTTCATGTTAGTGGTAAAATTTCTTTGATATTACCTTTTTTTTAATTTGTGAAAAAAATGGAAATTTTGTGAAAATGTTGAAAATTTCACAATTTTCCAACTTTGAACTTTTATGCCCTTAAATCACAGTTATGTCACGCAAAATACTTAATAAGTAACAATTTCCATGTCTACTTTACATCAGCACAATTTTGGAACCAAAAGTTTTTTTTGTTAGGGACTTATAAGGGTTAAAATTTGACCAGCAATTTCTCATTTTTACATCACCATTTTTTTTTTAGAGACTACATCACATTTGAAGTCACTTTGAGGGGTCTACATAATAGAAAATACCCAAGTGTGACACCATTCTAAAAACTGCACCCCTCAAGGTGCTCAAAACCACATTCAAGACGTTTATTAACCCTTCAGGCATTTCACAGGAATTTTTGGAATGTTTAAAAAACAATGAACATTTAACTTTTTTTCACAAAAAAATTAATTTAGCTCCAATTTGTTTTATTTTACCAAGGGTAACAGGAGAAATTGGACACCAAAAGTTGTTGTACAATTTGTTGCGAGTATGCTGATACCCCATATGTGGGGGTAAACCACTGTTTGGGCGCATGGCAGAGCTCAGAAGTAAGGAGCGCCATTTGACTTTTCAATGTAAAATTGACTGCAATTGAGATAGGACGCCATGTTGCGTTTGGAGAGCCCCTGATGTGCCTAAACATTGAAACCCCCCACAAGTGACAACATTTTGGAAAGTAGACCCCCTAATGAACTTATCTAGATGTGTGGTGAGCACTTTGAACCCCCAAGTGTTTCACTACAGATTACAAGGCAGAGCCGTGAAAATAAAAATTCTTTTTTTTTCCACAAAAAATTCTTTTTTAGCCCCCAGTTTTGTATTTTTCCAAGGGTAACATGAGAAATTGGACCCCAAAAGTTGTTGTCCAATTTGTCCTGAGTACGCTGATACCCCATATGTGGGAGAAAACTACTGTTTGGGTGCATGGCAGAGCTCGGAAGGGAAGGAGCGCCATTTGGAATGCAGACTTAGATAGATTGGTCTACAGGCATCACTTTGCATTTATAGAGCCCCTGACAGGGCCGTATTTAGAGTTTCTGCTGCCCTAGGCACTTTTAGCTTGACTCCCCCATTGGTGAGTATGACACTATCGGCAGTGACTTTGGCAAGAATCGCTGTTGTGAAAATAGCCTTTTGCAGCAGATCGGGCAGTTTTTTCGCATCTGCCGCGTAACGGATCACTTACAACGGATCACTTACGGCAACACTGCGTTTGGCTTCATTCATTCCCTATGGGATTTGTGGCACTTGCTGTGATCTGACAAATGCGGTACCATACCTCCCACCTCTTGAAGGGAAAGAGGTATAAAGGTTGCGGCGCACGTAGTGCGCCTTGGCAAATTTTAGGCCACGCCTCTGACCACACCCATTTCACAACTAGTCACACCCATATCCAAGTCCCAACCACAGCCATTTAGCACTGCTGATCACAACTGTTTCATATACAATAATTATAACCAAAAAAATATGGCCACACATGATGCTCCATACTGTATAATGACCGCACATGATGCTCCATACTGTATAATGGCCGCACATGATGCTCCATACTGTATAATGACTGCACATGATGCTCCATACTGTATAATGGCCACACATGATGCTCCATACTGTATAATGACCACACATGATGCTCCATACTGTATAATGGCCACACATGATGCTCCATACTGTATAATGACCCCATATGATACTCAATAGTGTATAATGCCCCCCTCCCATCTTGTATGCATGGCTCATCTTCCTCCCATCCCATATGCATGGCTCATAATTCCCCCCCCCGTATGCATGGCTCATATCCCCATATGCATGGCTCATAATTCCCCCCCACCTCCTGTATTCATGGCTCATAATTCCCCCCCTGTATGCATGGCTCATATCCACCCCCCCCGCCCCCTGTATGCATGGCTCATATCCCCCCCACCTCTTGTATGCATGACTCATATTCCCCCCTATGCATGGCTCATCTCTCCACCCCCCCTCCCCTGTATGCATGGCTCATATCCCCCTATGCATGGCTCATAATTCCCCCCCACCTCCTGTATGCATGGCTCATAATTCCCTCCTGTATGCATGGCTGATATCCACCCCCCCGTATGCATGCCTCATATCCCCCTATGCATGGCTCATAATTCCCCCCCCCCTGTATGCATGGCTCATATCCGCCCCCCTGTATGCATGGCTCATATCCCCCTATGCATGGCTCATAATTCCCCCCCACCTCCTGTATGCATGGCTCATAATTCCCCCCCCCCCGTATGCATGGCTCATATCCGCCCCCCTGGCTGTATGCATGGCTCATAACCCCCCCACCTCTTGTATGCATGACTCATATTCCCTCTATGCATGGCTCATCTCTCCCCCCCCAAACCCCCCCCCCCCGTATGCATGGCTCATATCCGCCCCCCTGGCTGTATGCATGGCTCATAACCCCCCCACCTCTTGTATGCATGACTCATATTCCCTCTATGCATGGCTCATCTCTCCCCCCCCAAACCCCCCCCCCCGTATGCATGGCTCATCACTCCCCCCTCATGCATGGCTCATCACTCCCCCCTCCCCCCCATGCATGGCTCATCACTCCCCCCTCCCCCCCCATGCATGGCTCATCACTCCCCCCTCCCCCCTCCCCCCATGCATGGCTCATCACTCCCCACTCCCCCCTCCCCCCCCATGCATGGCTCATCACTCCCCCCTCCCCCCCCATGCATGGCTCATCACTCCCCCCTCCCCCCCCATGCATGGCTCATCACTCCACCACCCTCCCCCGCTCCTTCTCCCATGGCACGGGCGGCTTACCGTCCTCCTTCAATCGCCCCTGTCCTCGGTCCCTCATACTCACCTGTCAGCTGTCTCACACCAAGCGGGCGCGCCGACGGCGACATCCCTCCGGCTCTCTGTCCCGACTCCCGGCGCACAGGCGCAGGCTCGCAGCTCCTTGTTCCTGCGTGAGCGGTCACATGATACCGCTCTCATTAAGGCTCATGAATATGCGCATATTCATGAGCCTTAATGAGCGGTACCACGTGACCGCTCACTCAGGACGCGCTACAGAAGCTGAGACCAGGCATCGCTGGAGCAAGGTGAGTATCGTCTTCAAGGGAGGCGGGGGGGCGGCGGTCGGAGGGTGGGTGGTCGGCTGGTCCGGGGGGGGGGGGGCTGGGGGGGCGAGGGTTGGGGCGGTCGGGAGGTGGGAAAAAAACAAACAAAAAAAACAAAAACACCTTGCTCGCTTGCTCAGGTGCCGCCCCCCGCATCGTCCCCGCCCTAGGCACGTGCCCTCGAGTGCCTAGTGGCAAATACGGCCCTGGCCCCTGATGTACCTAAACAGTAGAAACCCCCCACAAGTGACCCCATATTGAAAACTAGACCCCTGTTGTGAATTTGGATTCTGGGCTCCCCCGGTGGCCGCTTGTGGAATTGGACTTGTCATCCTCTTTCCTGTTTCACCTGGTTCCATCAGTAGTGGGTGTCGCTATTTAAGCTCATTTCTCTGGTGGTTTCTTGCCGGTCAACAATGTTATCTGATGCCTCTCAGTGCTTGTTCCTGCTTCTAGACTACTACTAGATAAGTTGGACTTTTGTCCTTGTTTTGTTTTGCCTATTTGTTCCAGTTCACAGCTGAAGTTTTGTTACTGTGTCTGGAAAGCTCTCGTTGATCAGGGATTGCTACTCTGGCGTTATGAGTTAATGCCAGAGTTTAAGGTAATCTCTGGATGGTGTTTTGTTAGTGTTTTTCTGCTGACCATGAAAGTATACTATCTGTCTTCTGCTATCTAGTAAGCGGACCTCAAATTTGCTAAGACTATTTTCCTGCTGCGTTTGTTGTTTCATCTGAACTCACCGTCATTATATGTGGGGGGCTACTGTCTTCTTTGGAATATTTCTCTAGAGGTGAGCCAGGTCTTATATTTCCCTCTGCTAGCTATTTAGGTCTTAGGCCAGAGCTGGGCATCTAGCGATAAATAGGAAATGCTACCTGGCTATTTCTAGTTGCGCGGCAGGCTTAGTTCATGGTCAGTATAGTTCCATCTTCCGAGAGCTTGTCCCTCTATAGGCTTGCTATGATCTCTGCCTGCAGAGATCATGACAGTTTGACCGGCCAATAAAGTGTTAAAGACCCAGGTTTAGAAAGGAGAGTTATAAGAAGTCTGCTGGAATTTTTTTTTTTTTTTTTTTCCTCCAGTCTGCCTTGCTGCAGTCTTTTTTCTCTCTCTCCTCCTAATCTCTGTATGCTCTGTGTGCACCTGACAATAATGGATCTCCAGAGTGTAACTGCGGGTTTGAATAATCTCATCACGAAAGTACAAAATTTACAAGATTTTGTGGTACATGCTCCGGTATCTGAGCCGAGAATTCCTTTGCCGGAGTTCTTCACAGGGAATAGAGCTAGCTTCCAGAATTTCCGAAATAATTGTAAGCTTTATTTGTCCCTGAAGTCTCGTTCAGCTGGAGACCCTGCTCAGCAGGTTAGGATTGTGATTTCCTTGCTCAGGGGTGACCCTCAAGATTGGGCCTTCTCATTGCCAGCAGGGGATCCTGCGTTACGCGATGTGGATGCGTTTTTTCTGGCCTTGGGCTTGCTTTATGAGGAACCTCATTTGGAACTTCAGGCAGAAAAAACTTTGATGGCACTATCTCAGGGGCAAGACGAAGCTGAAGTTTTCTGCCAAAAATTCCGTAAATGGTCTGTGCTTACTCAGTGGAATGAGTGCGCCTTGGCGGCAACTTTCAGAGAAGGTCTCTCTGATGCCATTAAGGATGTTATGGTGGGGTTCCCTTTGCCTGCAGGTCTGAATGAGTCCATGACAATGGCTATTCAGATTGATAGGCGTCTGCGGGAGCGCAAACCGGTGCACCATCTGGCGGTGTCTATGGAAAAGACGCCAGAAAGTATGCAGTGTGATAGAATTCTGTCCAGGAGCGAGCGACAGAATTTTAGACGGAAGAATGGATTGTGTTTCTATTGTGGGGATTCTACTCATGTTATATCGGCATGCTCTAGGCGTACAAAGAAGCTTGATAAGTCTGTTTCCATTGGCACCATTCAGTCTAAGTTTATTTTGTCTGTAACCCTGATTTGCTCTTTGTCATCCATTGCCACGGACGCCTATGTTGACTCTGGCGCCGCTCTGAGTCTTATGGATTGGTCCTTTGCCAATCGTTGTGGTTTTGATTTAGAGCCTTTGGAGACTCTTATTCCTCTGAAGGGGATTGACTCCACCCCATTGGCTAATAATAAACCACAATACTGGACACAAGTAACCATGCGTATCAATCCGGATCACCAGGAGATTATTCGTTTCCTGGTGCTGTATAATTTACATGACGATTTGGTACTGGGATTGCCATGGTTGCAGTCTCACAACCCAGTCTTGGACTGGAGAGCAATGTCTGTGTTGAGCTGGGGATGTAAGGGTATTCATGGGGACGTACCTTTGGTTTCTATTTCGTCGTCCATTCCCTCTGAAGTCCCTGAGTTCCTCTCTGATTATCAAGACGTCTTTGACGAACCCAAGCTTGGGTCGTTACCTCCGCACCGTGAGTGCGATTGTGCCATAGATTTGATACCGGGTTGTAAATATCCAAAGGGTCGTTTGTTTAATTTGTCTGTGCCGGAACATGCTGCTATGCGGGAATATATAAAGGAGTCTTTGGAAAAGGGACATATTCGTCCATCTTCTTCTCCCTTGGGAGCTGGGTTTTTCTTTGTCTCAAAAAAAGACGGCTCTTTGAGACCATGTATTGATTATCGGCTTCTGAATAAGATCACTGTTAAGTATCAATACCCATTGCCATTGCTTACTGATTTGTTTGCTCGTATAGAGGGTGCTAAGTGGTTCTCTAAAATTGATCTTCGTGGGGCGTATAATTTGGTGCGGATCAGGCAGGGGGATGAGTGGAAGACCGCATTTAATACGCCCGAGGGCCACTTTGAGTATTTGGTCATGCCTTTTGGTCTTTCTAATGCCCCTTCAGTTTTCCAGTCTTTTATGCATGATATTTTCCGCGATTTTCTGGATAAATTTATGATAATATATCTGGATGATATTCTGATTTTTTCTGATGACTGGGACTCTCATGTCCAGCAGGTCAGGAGAGTTTTTCAGGTTCTGCGGTCTAATTCTTTATGTGTGAAGGGGTCTAAGTGCGTTTTTGGGGTCCAGAAAATTTCCTTTTTGGGGTATATTTTTTCTCCCTCTTCCATTGAGATGGATCCCGTCAAGGTGCAAGCTATTTGTGACTGGACTCAGCCCTCCTCTCTTAAGGGTCTTCAGAGATTTTTGGGCTTTGCCAACTTTTACCGCCGATTTATTGCTGGTTTTTCGGATGTCGTTAAACCACTGACTGATTTGACCAGACAAGGCGCTGATGTTGCTAATTGGTCCCCTCATGCTGTAGAGGCCTTTCAGGAGCTTAAGCGCCGTTTTGCCTCTGCCCCTGTGTTGCGTCAGCCTGATGTGAATCTGCCTTTTCAGGTTGAGGTTGACGCTTCGGAGATCGGAGCTGGGGCAGTGTTGTCGCAGAAAGGTTCCGACTGCTCCGTCATTAGGCCTTGTGCCTTCTTTTCTCGCAAATTTTCGCCCGCAGAGCGGAATTATGATGTTGGGAATCGGGAGCTTTTGGCCATGAAGTGGGCGTTTGAGGAGTGGCGCCATTGGCTCGAGGGGGCTAGGCATCAGGTGGTGGTATTGACTGACCACAAAAATTTGATTTATCTTGAGACTGCCAGACGCCTGAATCCTAGACAGGCGCGCTGGTCTTTATTTTTTTCTCGCTTTAATTTTGTGGTGTCATACCTACCGGGTTCTAAGAATGTTAAGGCAGATGCCCTTTCTAGGAGTTTTGACCCGGACTCTCCTGGTAATTCTGAACCCACAGGTATCCTTAGGGAGGGAGTAATTTTGTCGGCCGTTTCTCCTGATCTGCGGCGGTCCTTGCAAGAGTTTCAGGCGGATAGACCGGATCGTTGTCCGCCTGATAGACTGTTTGTTCCGGATGATTGGACCAGCAGAGTCATCTCTGAGGTACATTCTTCTGCATTGGCAGGTCATCCCGGAATTTTTGGTACCAGGGATTTGGTGGCAAGATCCTTCTGGTGGCCTTCCCTGTCACGAGATGTGCGAGTCTTTGTGCAGTCATGTGACGTTTGTGCTCGGGCCAAGTCTTGTAGTTCTCGGGCTAGCGGACTGCTGTTGCCCTTGCCTATTCCTAAGAGGCCTTGGACACACATCTCGATGGATTTTATTTCAGATCTGCCTGTTTCCCAGAAGATGTCTGTCATCTGGGTGGTCTGTGACCGTTTCTCTAAAATGGTCCATTTGGTTCCTCTGCCCAAGTTGCCTTCTTCTTCTGAGTTGGTTCCTCTGTTTTTTCAGAATGTTGTCCGATTGCACGGTATTCCTGAGAATATTGTTTCTGACAGAGGTACCCAATTTGTGTCTAGATTTTGGCGGGCATTCTGTGCTAGGATGGGCATAGATTTGTCTTTTTCATCTGCTTTTCACCCTCAGACTAATGGCCAGACCGAGCGGACTAATCAGACCCTTGAGACATATCTGAGGTGTTTTGTCTCTGCTGACCAGGATGATTGGGTTGCTTTTTTGCCATTGGCAGAGTTCGCCCTCAATAATCGGGCCAGTTCTTCCACCTTGGTGTCCCCGTTTTTCTGTAATTCGGGGTTTCACCCTCGATTTTCCTCCGGTCAGGTGGAATCCTCGGATTGTCCTGGAGTGGATGCGGTGGTGGAGAGATTGCATCACATCTGGGGGCAGGTTATGGACAATTTGAAGTTGTCCCAGGAGAAGACTCAGCGTTTTGCCAACCGTCATCGTCGTGTTGGTTCTCGGCTTTGTGTTGGAGATTTAGTGTGGTTGTCTTCTCGTTTTGTCCCTATGAGGGTCTCTTCTCCTAAGTTTAAACCTCGGTTCATCGGCCCTTATAGAATATTGGAGATTCTTAATCCTGTTTCTTTCCGTTTGGACCTCCCTGCGTCCTTTTCCATTCATAACGTTTTTCATCGGTCGTTATTGCGCAGGTATGAGGTACCTGTTGTACCTTCAGTTGAGCCTCCTGCTCCGGTGTTGGTTGAGGGTGAGTTGGAGTACGTTGTGGAGAAAATTTTGGACTCTCGTGTTTCCAGACGGAAACTCCAGTATCTGGTTAACTGGAAGGGTTACGGCCAGGAGGATAATTCTTGGGTCAATGCATCTGATGTTCATGCTTCTGATCTTGTTCGTGCCTTCCATAGGGCTCATCCTGGTCGCCCTGGTGGATCTGGTGAGGGTTCGGTGCCCCCTCCTTGAGGGGGGGGTACTGTTGTGAATTTGGATTCTGGGCTCCCCCGGTGGCCGCTTGTGGAATTGGACTTGTCATCCTCTTTCCTGTTTCACCTGGTTCCATCAGTAGTGGGTGTCGCTATTTAAGCTCATTTCTCTGGTGGTTTCTTGCCGGTCAACAATGTTATCTGATGCCTCTCAGTGCTTGTTCCTGCTTCTAGACTACTACTAGATAAGTTGGACTTTTGTCCTTGTTTTGTTTTGCCTATTTGTTCCAGTTCACAGCTGAAGTTTTGTTACTGTGTCTGGAAAGCTCTCGTTGATCAGGGATTGCTACTCTGGCGTTATGAGTTAATGCCAGAGTTTAAGGTAATCTCTGGATGGTGTTTTGTTAGTGTTTTTCTGCTGACCATGAAAGTATACTATCTGTCTTCTGCTATCTAGTAAGCGGACCTCAAATTTGCTAAGACTATTTTCCTGCTGCGTTTGTTGTTTCATCTGAACTCACCGTCATTATATGTGGGGGGCTACTGTCTTCTTTGGAATATTTCTCTAGAGGTGAGCCAGGTCTTATATTTCCCTCTGCTAGCTATTTAGGTCTTAGGCCAGAGCTGGGCATCTAGCGATAAATAGGAAATGCTACCTGGCTATTTCTAGTTGCGCGGCAGGCTTAGTTCATGGTCAGTATAGTTCCATCTTCCGAGAGCTTGTCCCTCTATAGGCTTGCTATGATCTCTGCCTGCAGAGATCATGACAGACCCCCCATGGAACTTATCTAGATATGTGGTGAGCACTTTGAACCCCCAACTGTTTCACTACAGTTTATAACACAGAGATGTGAAAATAAAAAAATCATTTTTTTCTCACAAATGATTTTTTAGCCCCCAAAATTTTTATTTCCCCAAGGGTAACCAGAGAAATTGGACCCCAAAAGTTGTTGTCCAATTTGTCCTGAGTACGCTGATACCCCATATGTTGGGGTAAACCCCTGTTTTGGCGCACGGGAGAGCTCGGTAGGGAAGGAGCACTGTTTTACTTTTCAGAGCCCCTGATGTACCTAAACAGTAGAAACCCCCCACAAGTTACCCCATATTGAAAACTAGACCCCCAAGGAACTTATCTAGATGTGTTGTGAGAACTTTAAACCCCCAACTGTTTCACTACAGTTTATAACGCAGAGCTGTGAAAATAAAAAATCATTTTTTCCCACAAAAATGATTTTTTAGCCCCCAAAATATTTATTTTCCCAAGGGTAACCAGAGAAATTGGACCCCAAAAGTTGTTGTCCAATTTTTCCTGAGTACGCTGATACCCCATATGTTGAGATAAACCCCTGTTTTGGCGCACGGGAGAGCTTGGAAAGGAAGGAGCACTGTTTTACTTTTTCAACGTAGAATTGGCTGGAATTGAGATCGGACACCATGTCGCGTTTGGAGAGCCCCTGATGTGCCTAAACAGTGGAAACCCCCCAATTTTAACTGAAACCCTAACCCAAACACACTCCCTAAACCCTAATCCCAACCCTACCCTTAACCACACCCCTAACCTGAACATGCCCCTAACCCTAATCCCAACCACACCCCTAACCCCAACACACTTCTAACCCTAATCCCAACCCTAACCACACCCCTAACTCCAACACACCCCTAACCCTAATCCCAACCCTAATCCCAACTGTAAATGTAATCCAAACCCTAACCCTAACTTTAGCCCTAACCCTTACTTTAGCCCCAACCCTAACTTTAGCCCCAACCCTAACTTTAGCCCCAACCCTAACCCTAACTGTAGTCCCAACCCTAACCCTAACTGTAGCCCCAACCCTAACTGTAGCTCCAATCCTAACTATAGCCCCAACCCTAACTGTAGCCCCAACCCTAACCCTAACTTTAGCCCCAACCCTAACCCTAACCCTAATAGGAAAATGGAAATAAATAAAAAAAAAATTATTATATGTCCCTAACTAAGGGGGTCATGAATGGGGGTTTGATTTACTTTTATAGCAGTTTTTTTAGCGGATTTTTATGATTTGCAGCTGTCACACAGTGAAAGACGCTTTTTATTGCAAAAAATAGTTTTTGCGTCTCCACATTTTGAGAGCTATAATTTTTCCATATTTTGGTCCACATGTGAGGTCTCGTTTTTATTGGTACCATTTTCGGGCACGTGAAATTTTTTGATCGCTTTTTATTCTGATTTTTGTGAGGCAGAATGAACAAAAAACAACAATTCGTGAATTTCTTTTGGGGGGGCGTTTATACCATTGCACGTTAGATAAAATTGATAAAGCAGTTTTATTCTTCGGGTTAGTACGATTACAGAGATACCTCATTTATATAATTTTTTTACGTTTTGGCGCTTTTATTCGATAAAATCTATTTTACATTAAAAATAATTATTTTTGCATCACTTTATTTTAAGGACTATAACTTTTTTATTTTTTTGCTGATGATGCTGTATGGTGGCTCGTTTTTTGCAAGACAAGATGACGTTTTCAGTGGTAACATGTTTATTTATATCCGTCTTTTTGATCACGTGTTATTCCACTTTTTGTTCGGCGGTATGATAATGCCTGTTTTTGGTTTTTTACGGTGCTCACTGAAGGGGTTAACTAGTGGGACAGTTTTATAGGTCGGGTCATTACGGACGCGGCGATACTAAATTTGTGTACTTTTATTGTTTTTTTATTTAGATAATGAAATGTATTTAATGGAACCATTTTTTTTTTTCTTTCATTATTTAGGAATTTTTTTCTTTTTACACATGTGAATATATATTTTTTATTTACTTTTTTACTTTGTCCCAGGGTGGGACATCATGCTATAGTGTCAGATCGCTGATCTGACACTTTGCAAAGCACTGTGTCAGATCAGTGATCTGACAGGCAGTGCTCCAGGCTTGCCAACGCCTGCTCTGAGCAGGCGCTTGAAAGCCACCTCCCTGCAGGACCCGGAAGGAGCCCCACGGCCATTTTAGATCCATGGCCTGCAGGGAGGAGGTAGGAGACCCTATGAACAATGCGATCGCATCGCATTGTTCCGAGGGTCTCACGGAAGCCCGCAGGGAGCCCCCTCCCTGCGTGATGCTTCCCTATGCCGCCAGAATGCTGCGATCATGTTTGATCACAGTGTTCCGGGGGTTAATGTGCTGGATGTCAGCTGTACTAATCAGCTGACACCCGGTGGCGATCGGCCGCGCTCCCCCTTGAGCGCGGCCGATCGCCTATGACGTACTATTCCGTCCATGGGAAGTAGGGCCCGGGTCACATTGGCGTGAATAGTACATCTAATGGCAGAAAGGGGTTAAGGAGTGACAATAAAACATTCCAAACCAACGACTAATTGAATTTTACAGAAAAAAAATAATAAGAAACATTTTGCCCTGTATAATGACTTGCATATAAGGCAACATTTAAAACGGATATATAAAAAATATATAATATAAGTAAACCAAAATTATTATTTTTTTATTAACAAATATGAAATTTCAGTTTAGTTTATGATGGAAGCAAGAACTGGCAAAAATTAGGGATTGTCATGTATTGGATCTCCTAGTCTCATAAAGGCTATGCACTTTTGAAGGTTATATACTAAGGAAATGTACTCCAGACCATGGAATAGTCTAATAGTGAGCAATATAATACTGATAAGGGTATGTGCACACGTTGACAAAAATTTCTGCATCTTTTGGTAGTAAAAACGCAGCTGCAAAAATGTGCGTTTTTGGTCCTTTTTTGCCCTGCATTTTTGATTGATTTGAGTAAAGTCAAAGGTGAAAAAAACAGGGCACAAAAGCACAGAGAATTGACATGCAAATTTGGTGCCGAAAATAATCTACTGCAAGTAAAAAATACTTAACATTTGCATGACACTTTAGGTTTCTCACTCATTTTGCTGGCATCTAGTGATGAGCTCGTCACTACTCGGTACTGGCCCAGTATCACTGTACTCAGTGTACTCGGTGAGCGCCGAGAATTTCCGGGATTACTCGTCTGAAACTCCACCCTGCATTTTTGGCGGTCTTTAGAGACCCAATCAACATGCAGGGATTGTCTGCCAGGCACTGTAACACCGCAGCCATCTTTGTTGTGGTCTTGCAGTGATTGGCTGGCAGCACAGCATCATCAAGGGTATTAAGAGACCCGACGCCGCCCTGCTCAGTGCATTCAGCTCCGGAATCAGACAGTGTAGGGACAGCTGCTGCTGAGACAGGGTCAGATTTGGGCATTTCTTAGGCCTGTTTCACACGTCAGTGGCCCCGGTACGTGTGGTGACAGTTTTCTCACGTACCAGAGACACTGACTCACGTAGACACATTAAAATAAATGTGTCTCTGCACATGTCAGCGTGTTTTCACGGACCGTGTGTCCGTTTGAAAAACACGGAGACATGTCAGTGTTCGTGGGAGCGCACGGATCACACGGACCCATTAAAGTCAATGGGTGCGTGTCATCACGTACCGCACACGGATGCCGTCTGTGTGCCGTCCGTGTGCTGCTCGTGTGCCGACTGAGGACCACACGGACCGTGCAGGAGACAGCGCTAGAGTTAAGTGCTGTCCCCCACCTATGTGTCCTATGTCCCCTATAGGGGTGGGGCCGCATATTCATCACTGTAATGAGCGGTACCACGTGACCGCTCACACAGGACAAGCTGCCGGCGCTGAGAGGAAGCATCGCGGGATCTGGGTGAGTATTTTAATGCCAGCGGGTGGGCGCACAGGGGGTGGGAGGCGGGAGGTGACCAGGAACTTTATTTTAAACACACACACAAAAAAAAAAAACTTGATTTTTCATTCCTTCTCTCCAGCGAACGCTGCTGGGGAGAAGGAATGAATGCCGGCTTCAGCACCACACGCAGGGGGACAGCACTTAACTCTAGCGCTGTCTCCTGCACGGTCCGTGTGGTCCTCAGTCGGCACAAGGGCGGCACACGGCTGCCGCACGTGTGCCACACTGATGTGCCACGTGAGCACATGGACACGGATAACTCCGGTACCGATTTTTCCGGTACCGGAATTATCTGGACGTGTGAGACTGGCCTTAGTCAGTATGGGGTCTACCATCCTAAACTACTCAAATCCAGCTAAACCAACAGTCCTTCTAAGGACTAATTCCGGAGTATATAGGTTGCAATGTTACGTAAGCAGGGGTGTGTACGTCGCTCTATAAATATCAGTGCAAGGCCTGCAGGCTATGTATGTGTGTATATAGATATCATTGCATACATCAAGAGTGTCCATTCCATTACTGTCTGCTGCTGCTACCTATAGCATATATTGACCGTGTATACCTAGCCCCAGGAAAACATTTTTTGCCAGGTTAATAGAGATTATTTTAATGCAAAGCAATTCAGAGCCCTTTTTTTTCTCCATTTGCTTTTTGACACTGCACAATACAGCCAGATCCTTTTCCTAGCACAGCGTGAAAATCCAGCAATTTTAAAAGGATCACAAAAATCACTTATGAGTGAGCAGAAAAATCTTTCATTTTTTTGTGATACGGTAGAGTAGAATTTTTTTTGAGAATACAGGCCACATATTTGGCAGTGTGGTAATTCCGTGACAGGCCTCATATATCTGCGTTCTTCAAGTTTGGGCATTCTAGGCCGGTTTTCCACTGTTTTGGTGTCTGTTATTCTACTTATACACAGCACTATTTTGCCTAAAAAAAATACAGGCCACATATTTGGCAGTGTTGTATTTCCGTGACAGGCCTCATATATCTGCCTGCTCCAAGTTTGGGCATTTTAGGCCATTAGTCCAGTTTTTTCCCTGTCTGTGACTCTACTTATATACAGCACTATTTTACATTTAAAAAAATACAGGCCACATATTTGGCAGTGTGGTATTTCCGTGACAGGCCTCATATATCTGTGTGCTCCAAGTTTGGGCATTTTAGGCCGGTTTTACACTGTTTTGGTGTCTGTTACTCTACTTATATACAGCACAATTTTGCATTTGAAAAAATAAAAATTACAGGCCACATATTTGGCAGCGTGGTATTTCCGTGACAGGCCTCATATATCTGCGTGCTCCAAGTTTGGACATTTTAGGCCGGTATTCCAGTGTTTTTCCTGTCTGTTACCCTACTTATTGACACCAATTTGATAACCAAAAAAACATTATTAACTACAGTCAAGATAGTTTAAAGTGTGCTTTTTCTGCACACGTATCACATACAAGTTCGCTCCCAATTCTGCCATTTGTAGTGAACGTGTAAAATATTCTAGTCCATTTACAATGGGCAAAGTGCATTGCAAGGGACTAGGAAGTGAACGTGATGGCCGAGGCCGTAGGCAAGCTGAAATTGGGCCACAAAAAAACACCCACATCTTCTCGCTGGATCTTAGTGTCCAAAGTCCTAGGGGACCACATCAAGACAGCACTATTGAAGCCAGAGCAGTGTGAAAAGGTTGTTGGTTGGACAGCAGATAATACTTCCAGTTACTTGACCACCACCACCAGCACCGTCTTCCACATGGATAAGTCTGAGCAGCCATGAATCTGGACCGCACATTACTCACCCTGAACCTCCTTCCTCCCACCATTCTGAGTGCTCTGAGACAACTGATCCCACACTCAGACACTCCGAAGAGCTGTTTTCTTTTCCATTTATAGAATCAGATCCTTTCGATGCCAAGGATTGTGGGCCCTACATCCTACCTCTTTCTCTTCAGCCTATATCACTAAAACAAGCACATCAGTCCCAAGCTGGAAACACTGCAGCAATGCCAAATCCAAGCAGCAACAGGCTGTGCTGAAATAATATATGCTTAGGTGACAAACCACACAATGCTGAAGAGTTGTGGACAGCTCTTAAAGAGCAGGCAGATCTGTGGCTGACACCGCTGAATCTCCAGCCAGGCATGGTTGTGTGTGACAGTGGCAGGAACCTGGTGACAGCTCTGAGGTGAGGCGAACTGACACACGTACCATGCCTGACCCATGTACTTAACCTCGTTGTTCAACGGTTTCTAAAAAGTTACCCAGAGCTGCCGGATCTGCTTGTGAAAGTACGCCGCCTGTGTGCCCATTTTAGAAAGTCAGCTACAGCTTCAGTCGCCCTTGCCGTGCTTCAGCAGCAATTGCAGCTTCCGGCTCACCAAATGGTATGTGATGTCCCCATGCATTGGAATTCTACACTGCAGATGGTGGAAAGGATTTGTGAGCAGAAGAGGGCAATTGTTGAATACCAGCATCAACAAGGCCGTCGTTATTCAGTTCAGACTCCACACATAAGACCTCAGGAGTGGACATGGATGTCAGACATATGTAACATCCTCCAAAACCTTGAGGAGTTCACCAAGATGGTGATCGGTGATAAAGCAATAATTAGCGCCACTATCCCAATTCTCTGCATTCTGAAAAGCTCTCTGCTCACAATGAAAGAGGATGCATTGCAGGCGGAACAGGAGGACATGGAGCAAGGAACCATACAGCCTCATGTCATCCCAAATTGGATTGTTTGACAATGAGGAAGAGGAGGAAGAACAGGAGCTACTTTCATGTGCTGTAGACGGTACTACAAGCTCAACTGTCATACAGTCTGTTCAGCGCGGATGGCCTGAGGACAGGGAGGAAGAGGAGGATGACACCTTGGTTAGTTGTCCTGTTGGTGAGGACACGGAAGCTTGCCTGTTACCAGTCTGGCACGCATGGCTGACTTTATGTTGCGCTGCCTTTCCCGTGTCCCTCGTATTGTAAATATTTTGAGTGACAGTCATTACTGGGTAGTGACACTTTTAGACCCATGCTGCAAAGAGAACTTTCAATCTCTTCTTCCAGAGGCAGACAGGTGTACTAAAATGGTGCATTACCAGAGAGCCATTGTGGCAGAATTAGTCAAAAAAATTCCCATCTCAAGACGCTAGCAGCAGACATAACAGTTCGTTGGACAACCAAAGAGTACAGGCAAGAGAGACACAAATCCAATCCAGCAGAGGCAGGGGAACAGTGGCAAAGTTCTGGGACAGTTTTCTCAGACCCTACCCCACGCCTCGGGGCCAGGGCGATGGGAATGTCACAAGGAATGGAATGTTTTCTAAGATGCTGAGGGAGTACCTTGCTGACCGTAACAACATCCTCCGTGATTCCTCTGTGCCTTTTAATTATTGGGTATCCAAGCTGGAAACGTGACATGAACTGTCTCTCTACGTCTTGGAGGTCCTGGTCTGCCCTGCTGCTAGCATTTTGTCATAGTGGGTTTTTAATGCCGCTGGTGGAACTATCACAGATAAGTGCATTTGCCTGTCAATGGAAAATGCAGACAGGCTGACTCTTACAAAAATGAACAAGGGCTGGATTGGGCCAGACTTCTCTACACCACCAAATGACAGTGAAACATAACCTTCAATACAGTGTCTTTTGGGGAGGTGTATTCCCATGCACCTCTTCACACCCACACATGGGTATACACTTCCTGATTTGGGCTATTTGGTGTACTCCTCCTCCTTGTCCTTATGCTCATCATCCACCACCACTAGAACACCAGGATGAACGTGTTCTATGCTGCTACAGCCAGTCAATTTTTTGGTGTCTTTTTGGCAAGGGTGTTTGTCAGCCCATACATTTAGTGTTTGGGCATTCCAAGTCTAGGAGACCCACTCCTTTAAATTGGGCCTATTTTTTAATGAGGCCTTCCTCCACGTCTCATCATCCACCACCACTAGATAATTATTATTATCTATTATTATAGCGCCATTTATTCCATGGTGCTTTACATGTGAGGAGGGGTATACATAATAAAAACAAGTACAATAATCTTAAACGATACAAGTCACGACTGGTACAGTAGACAAGGGATGGGTGAGGATACAATAGGTGAGAGACATTACCTGTATAATCCCCCATCGCATGTTGAAAAACGCCGCGAGGGTGCATTATACAGGTAATGTTAACGCACTATGGGGCATGATGTATTGCTATGTGTTTGCATATTCCAGTTGGAATGCTCTTTCTCAGAATGAAGATTTTATAACCACCGCTTATATCATCTGACTAATCAGGCCTGTCATGTGATCTTTGTTTGACAGGTGATAGGCCACTGATGCCTTGTAGCACACTATTTAATTGGAAACAATTGTTCCTCCCACTCTCTGCAGTATAGCATAGAGGGTGGCAGCTCTATTTCTTTATGTAGCACTGAAGCACTTTATCTCCCACGTAAGGGAGTCCCCTGATGATACGGCTTGCAAAGAAACACGTTGGGACATTCAAATAGGGAGAGTGCAGGGCATGTTATACCTCAGGGATGTGGACTGTCCTTATAAGGGCAGGAGCTCAGGGATTCAGATTTATTGATAGCCCCTCAGGGATTGACAGGGAATTGTCTCCCGACGACGTGGCTTGATGGATTTCTCCACTGCAGCAAGTTTGGGCTCCACCTTACCTGTCTTCGGCAATTGGTGAGATCGTTCCATTATTATATACTAGACTGTGGCCCGATTCTAACGCATCGGGTATTCTAGAATATGCATGTCCCCGTAGTATATGGACAATGATGATTCCAGAATTCGAGGCATACTGTGCCCGTCGCTGATTGGTCGAGGCAACCTTTATGACATCATCGTCGCCATGCTGTGCCCGTCAGCCTGGTGGCCTCGACCAATCAGAGACACGGGATTTCCAGGACAGACAGACAGACAGACGGAAAAACCCTTAGACAATTATATATATAGATGTGTACACCTTTTCTTTCCAATTGACCTCACCCCTTTATCTTGTGATAACTGCTGATATGAATGCAACCAAGGTTACCTGTTTATTGGTATTGGCACCTGATGAATGCTATTGGATATAGGCATTATCACTATTGAATTAGGTACCTTGGATTGAATAATAGGACACTGGGCAACTGCGAGTGTCCTTACAAAATCCTTAAAGGGGTACTAACACATTTATGGTACTTTCCCTGATAGGGTATACCTAGTAGTACTCTCTTTGACGTAGTTTTTAGGTGACAATATATCTATTTTTATTTGTTACATAATAAAAGTTATGTTTTAATTCCTACTTATGCTATGTTTCCAGGCCTTGCAGTTAATACATAAGAAAACAGTATGGCAAGACCAACTGAATAATGTGAAGTGGGTTTTCCTCTGGCCATCCAGTACCTGGGTTCAAAGGCTTATTGGTGTGCATATGACTTGGTAGCATGGCAGGCCTTGCAGTTAACACATAAGAAAACAGGATGGAAGGACCAACTGAAAAATGTGAAGTGGATTTTCCTGTGGCCATCCAGTACCTGGGTTCAAAGGCTTATTGGTGTGCATATGACTTGGTAGCAGGGCAGGCATTGCTGTTAATACATAAGAAAACAGCATGGCAGGACCAACTAAATAATGTGAAGTGGATTTTCCTGTGGCCATCCAGTATCTGGGTTCAAATGCTTATTGGGGTGCATATGACTTGGTAGCATGGCAGGCCTTGCAGTTAACACATAAGAAAACAGTATGGAAGGACCAACTGAAAAATGTGAAGTGGGTTTTCCTGTGGCCATCCAGTACCTGGGTTCAAAGGCTTATTGGGGTGCATATGACTTGGTAGCAGGGCAGGCCGTGCAGTCAATGCATAAGAAAACAGTATGAGAGCACAAAATGAAGAATGTGAAGTGGATTTTCCTGTGGCCATCCAGTACGTGGGTTCAAAGGCTTCTTGGGGTGCATATGACTTGGTAGCAGGGCAGGCCTTGCAGTTACAGTAATACATAAGAAAACAGTATGGCAAGACCAATTGAATAATGTGAAGTGGGTTTTCCTGTCGCCATCCAGTACCTGGGTTCAAAGGCTTATTGAAGTGCATATGACTTGGTAACAGGGCAGGCCTTGCAGTCATTGCATAAGAAAACAGTATGGGATTACAAAATGAATAACGTGAAGTGGATTTTTCTGTGGCCATCCGATGCCTGGGTTGATTCAAAAGGCTTATTGGGGAGCATATGACTTGGTAACAGGGCAGGCCTTGCAGTCAATGCATAAGAAAACAGTATGGGAGTACAAAATGAATAATGTGAAGTGGGTTTTCCTGTCACTATGCAGTACCTGGGTTCAAAGACTTATTGTTGTGGATATGACTTGATAGCAAGGCAGGCCTTGCATTCAATGCAATATTTTTTGAGGAAGCCCTCCTGTACCTCTCGTGAAAGGGGTACTGGAGCGCGTTGTAATTCTTGGCAGCCCAGCCACTCACTTCATAGGCAATAACAGCATAGGAGACCCACTGTTTAATAATGGCCCTTTAAGAATATTAATGCCGCCTGATGCCCCTCTAAAAATAGACTTTGTGACTTTAAGAGTTCCTCCCTCATAAATGAAACAAGATGTGTCTCCTTATGTGTCACATAAAACATGGCCAACTAGGGTTGTTAAATGTTACAATGACATTTCCCAGTGAATGCATTTATATTGGTTGAAAGCAATATTAAAGTTGAAGAACGCATCAAAAACGCTGTGAGTGAACATAGACCAAGTGGTGGAGGAACATTTTGGTCTGTGGTTAATTATTTTGCCTTATATACAAGTCATTAACCTGGAACAGATGTACTTTAACATATTTCCCAGCAAAATCCATTTTGGTTACGTTTTTGTATGTTTTTTGGTGCACCTGTAAAAAATGGTGTGAACTCTGACAACATTGTTTACACCTGTGACCTAGGAGTCAGAAATGCTTCCAGGGGCAATCCCGATGATGTTCCCGAGTCATTTAAGAAGTGTTTCTATCATTTTCAGATGTTTTTAGACCTTAAAAGGACCCCTGGGGGGGGGGATCGTGGTAAAAATGCTCGGGTCTCCCATAGACTTACATTGGACTCGTGCTTATACCCGAGTATTCCAATTTGCTCAACCCGAGTGCAGCGCCCCAGAGTCCTGGTCATTGCAGTACTGTTGCTCTGCCACTAAGGGGAGTGATGGTACGTCTGATTGCACTAAAGGAGTTCACCTGACCAGGTAACACACACCCACAATACACTTCACATTCCGGCCACCAGGGGGGGTGGTTCTATCGATTAGACCACTCCTCACACTTGGGTAAAACTGGGAGTTGAACAGGAAGTCAGGAAGAAAGGAGCTGGGAAGAGCTCGAGAGAGGACCTGTCAGGTGTGGGATCCTGGCAGAGCCCTAGTGAACAGGAAAGAACGTTACGGAGACGTGCCTGTGCTTACAGTCTCCTAAGAAAGGACAAGAAGCAAGGGGTATTGTGAAGGAGTGAGAAACGGGAATACAGCAAAGAGGTGATAGGACCAGAAGGAGTCGTGCTGTAAGATCGAGGTAACATCCTTCTGAGGTGCAAAGTCGGTGGCCGGAACGCCGAGAAAGTAAGAGACTCTAAGCATTACTTCAAACCACGGCAGGACAGCCAATTCTAGGTTGGCTGTCTCACTTAAACACCTAAGCAGAAAACGGAGGCAGCTGTGGGAGAGGGGCGACTCTAGGGTCCCGGAAGAACTCCAGGCCTACCCCGTCATACGGGTGCGTCCTAGCCATATCATCTGGGGGACGGAGAGAACGAACATCAGAGACACACACAACAGTTGTGAGGACTATCTCGGGGTGCTCAGCAGGGAAGTACTACAACACACAGGCGCTAGAAGGTAGACACTGATTCCCACCTGCTAAGGGAACTCCGGATGTGCCTTTGGACCGGCCGGTCTCAGCCAGCCCTGTTAACGGTGCTCTGGATTGAGTATCTCGAAACCTTCAGTAAAGAGGTAAAGAGACTGCAACCCTGTGTCCTCGTTATTCATTGCGACCTGCACCATCACAACTTTCATTGGACACCCCTTAGCAGGGTCACGGACCGGGTCTAGCCACCGTGACAATCCCAGAACTGAGACAGAGAGGCCCGGTACCGGGTACCCCTCGGCCCTGCGACAGTGGGGGCGCTCCAATTTGGCGTCACGAACAGGATCTACTTAGGCCTGAAGAATCAGGTCATGTGTGCCTTGGAACTGTGATTTATTGTGCTTGGACTGTGACTTATTGCAAAGACTGTGTATCGCCACTTGCCAAGAGTTCCCGCCACAATTCGTCATCGCCGCGCACGGAGGGAGGAGCCCTAGCTTCGTGGGTGGAACCGGTCAAAAGGAGCGCGGAACGAGAAAGCGCGGTAAAGTGCCAATCCCGGAAGAGGAACCCCGACCTCCAGCAGGTTAGTAGGAGGAAGGGACGGCCATGTCTGAGTCGGGAGGAGTGGAGGCGGCGGTCGCAGCCGTGGACACAGAGGTAGCTCCGGTCCCCGCAGCGGACGTAGCCGCAGCCCTCATACCACCACCGGTTGCCGCAGAGCCCGCTGCCCCATCAGCCAGTCGGAGACTGCCACCACCACAACGGCCATAATGCCCTTCTCTATGCCGTACCTGCCCGGAGCGGCCTGGCTCCCGCGATACTCCGGGGAGTCGCATACATTGACTGACTTTAAAGAAGGGATCTGCAGCCTGCTCGAGTTCTACCCCTTGACAGAGCCTCAGAAGGTTCATATAATAACAAACCAACTCTTTGGGGCGGCTTTGAGAGAAGTGAAGTCCTGGCCCGCCGCGGATAAGGGATTCTGCACAGCAGGTTTTTGCAAAGCTTAAAGCCTATTTTGATACCCGTACTGCTACAGAAATTAAATTGACTTTCTATGGATGCAAACAGAGACCGCAGGATAGCTTACGGGACTATGCCCTTAATCTCCAGGAGGCGCTGCGGGCCATTAAGCAGAGTGACCCCGGCAGCATGCAAGATGAGGATAAACTCCTGAAAGAACGGTTCATTGAGGGGCTCCTGTGCAGCCACCAAAGGGGCCAATTGCACTTCCTGGCCATGCAAAATCCAGACCTGACTTTTGCGCAGTTCAAGGATAAAGCCATCCAGGCGCTGCAGGAGCGACAGCCCAGCCGTGCGGTACCCCCCAGGCGTCAAGCCCTCATGTACCACCAGGAGGTGGCGCCAGATGCCCCAGTCGCTGCCGAGGCCGATGCCCAGAGCTTAGAGGACGACTCCCCCGCAGGACTCCGCCTCCAGATGCAGGAGCTGACCAAGAGCGTTGCTGCCCTAGCCTGGACTGTGCAGTCCCTACAGAAGGCCACCAAGGAGAAGATCCAGCTGGCCTCCAGACCAGAGGATGTCCCCTGGATGCGACAGAGGAGGACTCCGCCGACCAGAGGCCGGGACGACGACTGCTTTCATCGGGACGGACGACCTATCTGCCGCCGCTGTCACCAGGTGGGCCACCTTGCAAGGTACTGTCCTTTAAATGAGCAACCCCTGGGGCAAAAGGCCAACCCCCAGGAGTAGGACGATCAGGCCCACAGCATTGGAGAGCCAAATAGGTTGGAGGGCGACCAGTTCTTCCTGTTGTGATCGACGGTATCCCCATGAACGCTTTGCTGGACACCGGTTCTCAGGTGACGACTATGCCTTACGTGCTTTATAAACGGTATTGGGAGGACACCGATATTACTCGTGGCCCCGATGACGATTTCACCATAATAGCCAGTAATGGTCAGCCATTGCCACAAGTGGGGCATAAAGAGGTCACCATCAAGGTGGGGCGGGTGGAATTGAAGGCCCAAGGGATTGTAATTGTTGATGTTGACCGCCGTGAATGTAATCCCATGATGACTATCGGTACCAATGTTATAGAAAATTGTCTTGCAGAAGTTATCGTCTTGTTACAACAGGTAGCAGAAACCGCTGGCTACAGTGAACAATGCGCCCTGCAAAAAGAAATCAGGGCTCTGATGCAGAGACAACAGGTAGAGTTGACTGGTGGTGAAATTGGTCGTGTCACTGTGATCGATTCAAACCCTATCGCGATACCCCCAGGAGTGAGATGTTAATACGGTGTCGGGCAGCCATAGGCCTCAGGGGTAAGGACTACCAGGCCCTGGTAGAACCCGTATATTCAGACAATAGGCCTACTGTCCTAACAGCCAGGGGGGTGGTCAACGTCCGCCAGGGGAGGGTGCCAGTACGTGTCCTTAATTGTGGGGAGGAAGAGGTCCATCTCACCAAGTATGCCATGCTCGCCAAACTGTTCACTGTCAATAATAGTGTGATACAGACACCTGGACCCTTGGTCCCATCTAACCTGGCGGAGGACAACGGTTCGGCAGGGCACTCGAAAGATTGGTGTCGGGAATTGCATGTGGGCACTGACTCTACCCCATCCCACCAGAAACAGGGGGCCTACAGGGTGGTTCACGAGTACGAGCGGGTATTTAGCAAACACCCCTTAGATTTTGGACAGGTAAAAGGGATCCAACATCATATCCCCACAGGAGATCATCGACCCATAAAGGAGAGATAGCGCCCTGTACCCCCAGCTCATTACCAGTGTGCCAAAGACATGTTGCGAGAAATGAAGGAGGCTGGGGTGGTGAGAGACAGTTGTAGCCCCTGGGCAGCTCCATTAGTCCTTGTTAAAAAGAAAGATGGTACAATGAGGATGTGTGTTGATTATAGGCAGTTGAATCGCATTACACATAAGGATGCATACCCACTGCCCAGGATAGAGGAGTCTCTGGCTGCCTTAAAATCTGCTAACTACTTCTCTACCTTAGATCTCACCAGTGGGTACTGGCAGGTTCCCGTGGCGGAGTCGGACAAAGAGAAGACGGCCTTCACGACACCGATGGGTCTCTGCGAATTCAACTACATGCCCTTCGGATTATGCAATGCCCCGGGGACGTTCCAGAGGATGCTGGAGTGCTGTCTGGGGCACAAGAACTTTGAAACCGTACTGCTGTATCTGGATGATGTCATTGTCTTCTCTAAGACCTACGAAGACCATCTGAAGCACCTGGCCGAGGTGTTTGAAGCCCTGTCCAACTTTGGCTTAAAGGTGAAACCGTCCAAATGCCATTTGCTGAAACCCAAAGTGCAGTACCTGGACCATGTGGTGAGTGCTGAAGGAGTGGCCCAAGATCCCGACAAGGTTACGGTGATCCAGGACTGGCCGAAACCCAGCAACCTCCATGAAGTCCGGCAGTTCCTCGGGCTGGTAGACTATTACCGGAGGTTCATTAAGGACTTCACCAAGAAGGCCGCGCCATTGCAAGACCTGTTGGTGGGCCAATCTAAGAATACCAAGGGGAAGAACACCCCATTTGATTGGAACGAGGGGCTGGAAGGATCCTTCACTTGCTTGAAGTCGGCACTGACGGGAGAAGAGGTACTGGCTTACCCTGAATATGACCAACCGTTTGTGCTGTATACAGATGCCAGCAATGTAGGATTGAGAGCCGTGCTGTCCCAGGTCCAGAAAGGCAAGGAGAGAGTAATCGCTTACGCCAGCAGGAAGCTTCATCCCACGGAAAGGAACCCTGACAACTACAGTTCCTTTAAGCTGGAATTCCTTGCCATTGTCTGGGCAGTGACAGAGAGGTTCAAGCACTACCTGGCCTCGGCGAAATTCACCGTCTTCATGGATAACAATCCGCTGACGCACTTGGATACAGCCAAACTCGGGGACTTGGAACAGCGGTGGATGGCCCGGCTGTCCAACTACGACTTCACCATCAAGTACCGGGCAGGACGCAAGAATGCGAACGCCGATGCCTTGTCCCGGATGCCCAATTTGCCGGAGATGGGAGAGGACCCGGAGGCACTTGAAGAGGTAGAGCTGCCCGCATTCCATCGCCCCAGAGCCGCTCAGTGCTCCCATCATGTGAAGAACAGGCACAAGAAACAACAGGATGCCACGCTGAATCCCCTGCCCCATCTCGGATGGGCAGAGACCCAGGATGGTGACCCCGCGGTCCGTCAGGTAAAAGAGCTCCTGATGCAGGCAGGTTTGCATCCCGGCCCGGATGATCCACAGGAAACACAACAGCTGTGGAAGGGGAGAAACAAACTGTTTATTCACGATGGTAAGCTGTGTCAGAGAAGCATCGACCCACGTACTCATGAATTGGTATGGCAGATAGTGGTGCCAAGGCGAGATGCGCCCATGGTTCTGGGAGCCTACCACGATGGAGCCGGACACTTCGATGGAGGAAGCTGGAGAGGCTACTCCGAGGAAGGTTCTATTGGATTGGCATGAAGAGAGCCATCGAGAAGTGGTGTCGGGAGTGTGGTCCATGTAGCATACACCCGAAGGACCGTGACAGCCAACGGGCTCCCTTGCAGCCCATCATCACCAAACGGCCACTCGAACTGGTCGCGCTGGATCATGTGAAGCTAACGCCTAGCCGGTCAGGCTATATCTACGCTCTTACCATCGTGGATCACTACTCCAGGTTTTTGGTGGTTGTACCTGTCAAGGACCTAACGGCCAGGACGGCCGCCAAAGCCTTCCAGCAGTACTTTTGTAGGCCCCATGAGTACCCGGAGAAGGTACTGACCGATCAGGGACCAGCATTCGAAGCAGAGGTGTTCCAGGAGTTCTGCAATCTGTACGGGTGTAAGAAGATCAGAACCACACCGTATCATCCCCAAACCAACGGGATGTGTGAAAAGATGAACCAAGTGGTGATCGACTTACTGAATACCCTACCTGTAGAGGAACGGAACTTGTGGCCAACCAAGTTGCCTGACTTGGTGGACATGTACAATCACATTCCAGTGAATTCCACCAACTGCACTCCAGCGTACCTGATGCGAGGAAGATCTAGCAAGTTACCCGTTGATCTGGACATGGGGGTCCTAACCCCCGAAGATACCTCGCAGGATACAGATTGGGATGCAGAGAGGCAGCAAAGGTACCGCCAAGTACAGGAATGCGTGGAAAGAAGTCTCGCTCAGGCCAGACAGAAACAAGAAAGAGACTACAACCAGCATGCTCCTGCGATTCCCTTGTCACCTGGTGAGCAAGTACTCAAACAAAAGAGGAGACTACACAAACTCGATGACCAATGGGAAGCGGAACCGTATACCATCCTGCCATCCGATTTCGACAACACGAAGGTCTGTCTCATCAGCAAGGATGGAGGGGAGACCTCGACGGCGATATCCAGGGACCACCTTAAAGTCTGCCCTGATAAGTTGAGAGAGAGGGAAACGGCTCCAGGAACCTCCCCACCTGTAGAAGGGGAGAAGATGATACACACTGTTCTTGGTGATTTTCCCCAGTCCTGGACTCAGATAAATCAGGCCATCGTGGTACCTGTCCTAACGTTTTATCAACCGAACCCACCAGAACTAATTGTGGTGCCAGATCATCCAGGCCCGCAATCTCAGCAGATCCTACCTGAAGATGCCATGCCAACCGTTGAACCGGCAAGTCCTCCCTCTGCTATCGGCGAATCTGCCGTACCCACTGTCGGTACCAGCAGCCCTGAGAGCTCCAGCATGCCAGTGCTACCCAGACTCACTAGAAGCGTAGCTAGAAGACAGTGCACTACACCAGCGGTAGCAAGCATAGCGGGCCCTGTTAGGCCAATAGCAACCCCTGCACTGCGGAGATCGACACGCAGCACCAAGAATCAAACTCCACTCCGCTACAAAACTTGGAGGTATTAATGAGGGCTGCTATTTAGTTGAAAATGTTTGTGTGCATATCTTTTGTTACAGGTTTAAAAATGGAAAACGGAGTAATGGACAGTGAATTGCTCCAAAAACTTCCAAAAGGGGACCCCTTTGTTTACCCGGGGTCCCCGCTGTTTCAACCACTGGACTGGGAGTCATAAACTGTGCATGACCCAAGATTTGCGTAACGTTCAAGCGTTCTCACCTCCCATAAAGGGAAGCATGGTTATATAGTTACTGGTTCATAGCATTTACTTGTTTATAGTGTTTCAAAGTTTTGTGTGTTTCCTGCTAACATGTAATGTTGTTTTTCTTTTCCCAGTCCGGGAGTACTGGATTTAACCGGGGGGGAGTGCAGCGCCCCAGAGTCCTGGTCGTTGCAGTACTGTTGCTCTGCCACTAAGGGGAGTGATGATACGTCTGATTGCACTAAAGGAGTTCACCTGACCAGGTAACACACACCCACAATACACTTCACACTCCGGCCACCAGGGGGGGTGGTTCTATCGATTAGACCACTCCTCACACTTGGGTAAAACTGGGGGTTGGACAGGAAGTCAGGAAGAAAGGAGCTGGGAAGAGCTCGAGAGAGGACCTGTCAGGTGTGGGATCCTGGCAGGGCCCTAGTGAACAGGAAAGAACGTTACGGAGCCGTGCCTGTGCTTACAGCGGCAGTCTCCTAAGAAAGGACAAGAAGCGAGGGGTATTGTGAAGGAGTGAGAAACGGGAATACAGCAAAGAGGTGATAGGACCAGAAGGAGTCGTGCTGTAAGATCGAGGCAACATCCTTCTGAGGCGCAAAGTCGGTGACCGGAACGCCGAGAAAGTAAGAGACTCTAAGCATTACTTCAAACCACGGCAGGACAGCCAATTCTAGGTTGGCTGTCTCACTTAAAGACCTAAGCAGAAAACGGAGGCAGCTGTGGGAGAGGGGCGACTCTAGGGTCCCGGAAGAACTCCCGGCCTACCCCATCATATGGGTGCATCCTAGCCATATCATCTGGGGGACGGAGAGAACGAACATCAGAGACACACACAACAGTTGTGAGAACTATCCCGGGGTGCTCAGCAGGGAAGTACTACAACACACAGGCGCTAGAAGGTAGACACTGATTCCCACCTGCTAAGGGAACTCCGGATGTGCCTTTGGACTGGCCGGTCTCAGCCAGCCCTGTTAACGGTGCTCTGGATTGAGTATCTCGAAACCTTCAGTAAAGAGGTAAAGAGACTGCAACCCTGTGTACTCGTTATTCATTGCGACCTGCACCATCACAACTTTCATTGGACACCCCTTAGCAGGGTCACGGACCGGGTCTAGCCACCGTGACAATCCCAGAACTGAGACAGAGAGGCCCGGTACCGGGTACTGTTATGATCCTTAGTGGTTGAGGATCACAAATTACTCCAGCTAAGTAACAAACATAGGACAAGCTCTAGGGAGGTGGCAAACTGGACTGACCGCAAATCTGAACCTATCCAAACACACTAGAAGTAGCCGGTGAACGTGCCTAAAAATCCTAGACGTCTCGAGCCAGCCTGAGGAACTAACTACCCCTAGAGAGAAAGAAAAGACCTCTCTTGCCTCCAGAGAAATAATCCCCAAAGATATAGAAGCCTGTTGTGAACTATACCTTTTGGCTCCCTCTTGTGGTCACTAGTGGTTTGGCACTTGATTGTCCTTTTCCAGGTTGGTTCACCTGCTTCGTTAGGTCTGGGGTGTTTCTATTTAAACTTCCTGGATTCTCAGTCCAGTGCCTGGCATCGTTGTAATCAGTCCACTTCTGTTTGCTCCTGTCTTCAGGTCCTGGTTCTTTGCAAGATATAAGCTAAGTCCTGCTTTCGTACTTTTTGATCATTTGCATTGTTCATATATTTTTGTCCAGCTTGTACAATATGTGATTCCTGATATCGCTGGAAGCTCTAGGGGGCTGATATTCTCCCCCCACACCGTCAGTCGGTTTGGGGGTTCTTGGATATTCAGCGTGGATATTTTGCAGGGTTTTTGCTGACCATATAAGCCATCTTACTATATTCTGCTATTAGTCAGTGGGCCTCTCTTTGCTAAAATCTAGTTCATTCTTACGTTTGTCTTTTCTTCTTACCTCACCGTTATTATTTGTTGGGGGCTTGTATTACTTTGGGGTCTTTTCTCTGGAGGCAAGAGAGGTCTTATTTTCCCTTATAGGGTTAGTTAGTTCTCCGGCTGGCGCGAGACGTCTAGGGCAACGTAGGCACGTTCCCCGGCTACTGTTTAGTGTTTGTGCTAGGATCAGGTATATGGTCAGCCTAGTTACCACTTCCCTATTGAGCTTGTACTTATGTTTGCAGACTTGCTATAATCTTTGAGATTCCCTGCCATTGGAATCATAACAGTATGCCAGGCCATAAATAGTTAATGCATTGCTGAAGTGGGATTAAAAGAAAAGAAGTTCTGAGTTTTTTTTTGTTTTTTTTTTCTTCTTCCCCTTTATCTCTGAGTGGCTGAAGCCTTGCTGCAGACATGAATGTTCAGACCTTGATTACTAGTGTGGATCAGCTTGCTGCACGCGGCGTGCAGGGCATTCAGGATTTTGTTGTTAGCAGTCCTATGTCAGAGCCTAAGATACCCATTCCTGAGCTGTTCTCTGGAGATCGATTTAAATTTAGGAATTTTAGGAATAATTGTAAATTGTTTCTATCTTTGAGACCTCGTTCGTCTGGAGATTCAGCTCAGCAAGTTAAAATTGTTATCTCCTTCTTGCGCGGCGACCCTCAGGATTGGGCTTTCTCGTTAGCGCCAGGAGATCCGGCATTGGCGGATGTTGATGCGTTTTTTCTGGCGCTCGGATTGCTTTATGAGGAGCCTAATCTTGAAATTCAGCCAGAAAAAGCTCTGCTGGCCATCTCTCAGGGACAGGATGAAGCTGAGGTGTACTGCCAAAAATTTCGGAAATGGTCCGTGCTTACTCGATGGAATGAATGTGCTCTGGCCGCA
Organism: Ranitomeya variabilis; assembly: GCF_051348905.1. NCBI lineage: Eukaryota > Metazoa > Chordata > Amphibia > Anura > Dendrobatidae > Ranitomeya > Ranitomeya variabilis. The sequence goes on along the minus strand of NC_135233.1, from coordinate 172,817,388 downwards.
AATTTCAGAAATGGCCTTTCTGAAGCCATTAAGAATGTGATGGTGGGTTTTACAATTCCTACAAGTCTGAATGATTCTATGGCGCTGGCTATTCAGATTGATCGGCGTTTGCGGGAGCGCAAAACCGCTAAACCTCTGACGGTGTTGTCTGAACAGACACCTCTCTCAATGCAATGTGATAGAACGCCTTACCAAGGTTGTCAGCCCTGTCACCATTGGTAATTTGCAGCCTAAATTTATTTTGTCTGTGACTTTAATTTGTTCATTGTCTTCCTACCCTGTTATGGCATTTGTGGATTCAGGTGCTGCCCTGAGTCTTATGGACTTGTCCTTTGCCAAGCGCTGCGGTTTTGTCCTGGAGCCTTTAAAAGTTCCGATTCCTCTCAGAGGAATTGATGCTACGCCACTGGCGGAAAATAAACCGCAGTATTGGACCCAAGTGACCATGTGCATGACTCCTGAACATCGGGAGGTGATTCGTTTTCTTGTTCTGCATAAAATGAATGATTTGGTCGTTTTGGGTCTGCCATGGTTACAGATCCATAATCCGGTTTTGGATTGGAAAGCTATGTCTGTGTCAAGTTGGGGTTGTCAGGGAATTCATTGCGATTCTCCGCCGGTGTCTATTGCTACTTCTACTCCTTCAGAAGTTCCTGAGTATTTGTGTGACTATCAGGATGTATTCAGTGAGTCCAGGTCCAGTGCTCTTCCTCCTCATAGGGACTGTGACTGCGCTATAGATTTGATTCCTGGCAGTAAATTTCCTAAGGGACGATTATTTAATTTGTCTGTACCCGAGCATGCCGCGATGCGTTCTTATGTCAAGGAGTCTTTGGAGAAGGGTCATATTCGTCCATCCTCTTCCCCTCTTGGTGCGGGATTCTTTTTTGTGGCCAAGAAAGACGGGTCTTTGAGGCCTTGTATAGACTATCGGCTTCTGAATAAAATCACTGTTAAGTTTCAGTATCCTTTGCCACTATTGTCAGACTTGTTTGCTCGGATTAAGGGTGCCAAGTGGTTCACCAAGATAGATCTTCGTGGTGCGTACAACCTTGTGCGCATTAGGCAGGGAGATGAATGGAAAACTGCATTCAATACGCCCGAAGGTCATTTTGAATACTTGGTGATGCCCTTTGGGCTCTCTAATGCCCCTTCAGTGTTTCAGTCCTTTATGCATGATATCTTCCGGAAGTATCTGGATACATTTTTGATTGTGTATCTGGATGATATTCTAGTTTTTTCGGATGATTGGGATTCTCATGTAAAGCAGGTCAGGATGGTGTTTCAGGTTTTGCGTGATAACGCTTTGTTTGTGAAGGGCTCAAAGTGTCTCTTTGGAGTGCAGAAGGTTTCCTTTTTGGGGTTTATTTTCTCCCCTTCTGCTGTGGAGATGGACCCAGTCAAGGTCCGAGCTATTCATGATTGGACTCAGCCCACGTCTGTTAAGAGTCTTCAGAAGTTCTTGGGGTTTGCTAATTTCTACCGTCGCTTTATTGCTAATTTTTCTAGCGTTGTTAAACCTTTGACGGATATGACCAAGAAAGGTTCTGATGTGGCTAATTGGGCTCCTGCGGCCGTGGAGGCCTTTCAGGAGCTGAAGCGCCGGTTTACTTCGGCGCCTGTTTTGTGCCAGCCTGATGTCGCACTTCCTTTTCAGGTTGAAGTGGATGCTTCTGAGATCGGTGCTGGGGCGGTTTTGTCGCAGAGAGGCTCTGGTGGTTCTGTGATGAGACCATGTGCCTTTTTTCTCTAGGAAGTTTTCGCCTGCGGAGCGGAACTATGATGTTGGTAACCGGGAGTTGTTGGCCATGAAGTGGGCATTTGAGGAGTGGCGTCATTGGCTCGAGGGTGCTAGGCATCGTGTGGTGGTCTTGACTGATCACAAAAATCTGATGTATCTCGAGTCTGCTAAGCGCCTGAATCCTAGACAGGCTCGTTGGTCATTGTTTTTCTCTCGTTTTGACTTTGTGGTCTCGTACCTGCCTGGTTCAAAGAATGTTAAGGCTGATGCTCTCTCTAGGAGCTTTGTGCCTGACTCTCCTGGAGTCTCGGAGCCAGCTGGTATTCTTAAAGAGGGAGTATTCGTGTCGGCCATATCTCCTGATTTGTGGCGTGTGTTGCAGAGATTTCAGGCTGGTAGACCTGACTCGTGTCCACCCGACAGACTGTTTGTTCCTGTTAAATGGACCAGCAGAGTCATTTCTGAGGTTCATTCCTCGGTGTTGGCAGGACATCCGGGAATTTTTGGTACCCGAGAGTTGGTGGCTAGGTCCTTTTGGTGGCCTTCCTTGTCACGGGATGTGCGGTCATTTGTGCAGTCCTGTGGGACTTGTGCTCGGGCTAAACCTTGTTGTTCTCGTGCTAGCGGGTTGCTTTTGCCCTTGCCCGTCCCAAAGAGGCCTTGGACACACAATTCCATGGATTTCATTTCTGATCTTCCGGTGTCTCAAGGAATGTCTGTCATCTGGGTGGTGTGTGATCGTTTTTCCAAGATGGTCCATTTGGTACCCTTGCCTAAGTTGCCTTCCTCTTCCGATCTGGTTCCTTTGTTTTTTCAGAATGTGGTTCGTTTACACGGCATTCCGGAGAATATCGTGTCCGACAGAGGATCCCAGTTTGTGTCCAGATTCTGGCGATCTTTTTGTGCTAAAATGGGCATTGATTTGTCGTTTTCATCTGCCTTCCATCCTCAGACTAATGGTCAAACGGAGCGAACTAATCAGACACTGGAGGCTTATTTGAGATGTTTTGTTTCTGCGGACCAGGATGATTGGGTGACCTTCTTGCCATTGGCTGAGTTTGCCCTGGATAATCAGGCTAGTTCCTCTACCTTGGTTTCGCCATTCTTCTGCAACTCTGGTTTTCATCCTCAATTCTCCTCGGGTCATGTTGAGTCTTCTGACTGTCCTGGGGTGGATTCTGTGGTGGATAGGTTGCAGCGGATTTGGAATCATGTGGTGGACAACTTGAAGTTGTCACAGGAGAAGGCTCAGCATTTTGCCAACCGCCGCCGCGGTGTGGGCCCCCGACTTCGTGTTGGGGATTTGGTTTGGTTGTCTTCTCGGTATGTCCCTCTGAAGGTTTCCTCTCCTAAGTTTAAGCCTCGCTTTATTGGTCCTTATAAAATTTTGGAAATTCTTAACCCGGTTTCTTTCCGTTTGAATCTTCCTGTCGTTTGCCATTCACAACGTGTTCCATAGGTCTTTGCTGCGACGGTATGTTGTGCCTGTGGTTCCTGCTGTTGAGCCTCCTGCTCCGGTGTTGGTTGAGGGCGAGTTGGAGTACGTGGTGGAGAAGATCTTGGATTCTCGTCTCTCCAGATGGAGGCTCCAGTATTTGGTCAAATGGAAGGGCTATGGTCAGGAGGATAATTCCTGGGTGGTCGCCTCGGATGTTCATGCGGCCGATTTGGTTCGTGCCTTCCACGCTGCTCATCCTGATCGCCCTGGTGGTCTTGGTGAGGGTTCGGTGACCCCTCCTTAAAGGGGGGGTACTGTTGTGAACTATACCTTTTGGCTCCCTCTTGTGGTCACTAGTGGTTTGGCACTTGATTGTCCTTTTCCAGGTTGGTTCACCTGCTTCGTTAGGTCTGGGGTGTTTCTATTTAAACTTCCTGGATTCTCAGTCCAGTGCCTGGCATCGTTGTAATCAGTTCACTTCTGTTTGCTCCTGTCTTCAGGTCCTGGTTCTTTGCAAGATATAAGCTAAGTCCTGCTTTCGTACTTTTTGATCATTTGCATTGTTCATATATTTTTGTCCAGCTTGTACAAATATGTGATTCCTGATATCGCTGGAAGCTCTAGGGGGCTGATATTCTCCCCCCACACCGTCAGTCGGTTTGGGGGTTCTTGGATATTCAGCGTGGATATTTTGCAGGGTTTTTGCTGACCATATAAGCCATCTTACTATATTCTGCTATTAGTCAGTGGGCCTCTCTTTGCTAAAATCTAGTTCATTCTTACGTTTGTCTTTTCTTCTTACCTCACCGTTATTATTTGTTGGGGGCTTGTATTACTTTGGGGTCTTTTCTCTGGAGGCAAGAGAGGTCTTATTTTCCCTTATAGGGTTAGTTAGTTCTCCGGCTGGTGCGAGACGTCTAGGGCAACGTAGGCACATTCCCCGGCTACTGTTTAGTGTTTGTGCTAGGATCAGGTATATGGTCAGCCTAGTTACCACTTCCCTATTGAGCTTGTACTTATGTTTGCAGACTTGCTATAATCTTTGAGATTCCCTGCCATTGGAATCATAACAGAAGCCCCCAACAGATAATAATGGTGAGGTAAGAGGAAGGCACATACACAGGGGTGAAAGCAGATTCAGCAAATGAGGCCCACTAATACTAGATAGCAGAAAATAGAAAAGGGAATCTATGCGGTCAGTAAAAAACCCTTACAAAATATCCACTCTGAGATTTCAAGAACCCCCACACCAACTAACGGTGTGGGGGGAGAAACTCAGTCCCCTAGAGCAACCAACAAGCGAGGAAATCACATTTTAGCGAGCTGGACTAAAAACATAATGAACACTGATAATCAAAAAATGATCAAACAAAAACTTAGCTTGTCTTGGAGAGACTGGGAGCAAGGTAGACACAAGGAATCTGAAGAGCACTGAATACATTGATAGCAGGCAAGGAACTGAGTCTCCAGGTGAGCTAAATAGGAAACCAACCAAGGATAACGAACCAGCTGATGCAGCCAACCTGCAGAAAGACAACACTACACAGTACCGCTTGTGACCACTAGAGGGAGCCCAAAAATAGAATTCACAACAGGGTACCCCTCGGCCCTGCGACAGTGGGGGCGCTCCACGAGCAATGAGCACCCAAGCATTTTAGTGCTCACTCATCACTACTGGCAAAACTACTTTTTTTGGGTGTTATGTATCACAAAAATGTACTCCAGGACCTAGAATAGTGTATGGGCAAGAAATGTGAACAAACAAGCAACATATTCAAATGCTTTTTTCTATTGTTATATACCACCAATAAGTAACAGAAAGCATGTAATACTCTATGGATGAGTAATATAATACTGAAATATTTTTCTACGCTTTTTGTAAGTTTTACATAACACCGTACTGCAACAATAACAGTGTTAAACTGTATGGATGAATCAAGGAATAAAAAAAAATTGAACAAAACTATTTTGAAAGTCTAGTTGACGTACTTATACAATCATATAGACTTTAGAAACAAAAACTTCAGAGCAGCAAATATTTTCTTATTCCATATCTCCCTTAAACCAAGTGGTAGGGGTGCTAGAGTAGCACAGGACGCTCTCGAATAGCCATTCCACACAAAAGAGAAAAAAAGAGCACAAAAAGTCCCAAATAAAATCAGAATCATCATTTATTCAAATTTACATATAAAGCAAACAAATTAATAACAGCAGAAATTCACAGACAAAGTAGAATAGCTGATATCACAGGTATAACACCCAGGAGCCGCGTGTACTAAAGTGGATGGGAAGGCAGAAGATGGAACCACATGAGAAAGTGCCAGTGCACTTCACAAAATTCACAAAAAACATATATTGATGACTGGAAGACAGTACTGCTCAGAATGCAACCATTGTAACCATAAAAAAGTATAAATAAGGAAATAGTGTAAAGATTTATACGTTGCAGTGAAAAAAAGAAGCGGTATAGTGATCCTATCAGTCAAAATAAACAATCCAAGAATTAGGTGTGTATCACTTTAAGAAAGTGATAACCTCACTGAGAGTGCCTAATCGAGCTATTACCCATGGTCTCCACTGAGGTAACCTATGTGTGCAGCCGCAACGCGCATTTCCCCTGATACACACCTAATTCTTGGATTGTTTATTTTGAATGATAAGATCACTATACCGCTTCTTTTTTTTTCACTGCAACGTATATATCTTTACACTCTTTCTTTATTTATACTTATTTATGGTTACAATGGTTGTATTCTGAGCAGTACTGTTTTCCCAGTCAACAATATACTGTATGTTTTTTGTGAATTTATTTTTTATTCACTACACTAGCACTTTCTGATGTGGTGCCATGTTCTGCCTTCCCATCCACTTTAATACACGCGGTTCCTGGGTGTTATACCTGTGATATCAGCTATTCTACTTTGTCTGTGAATTTCTGCTGTTATTAATTTGTTTGCATTATATGTAAATTTGAATAAATTATGATTCTGATTTTATTTGGGACTTTTTGTGCTCTTTTTTTCTCTTTTGTGTGGAATCATATAGACTTTGCAGAAAGTACAAAGCCAGACAGAAATTATGATGAGGCTCATACATACACCCCTGATAGGTAACAACTGGCGGGCCTCATTAAAATATTGAATATTACAACACTATGTGCTGCTGTCATCTGGTGGTGTGGAAAATTGTGGGCTAATCCAGGCTTTGTTCATTTTTCTGAGAGTGAGCCTGTCTGCATTCCTTGTTGACAGATAAAAGCGCCTGTCTGTTATGACCCCTCCGGCGACACTAAAAACCCGCTCAGACAAGACACTAGCAGCAGGGAAGCACAACACCTCCAAGGCATAGAGGGACAGCTCATACCAGGTGTCCAGCTTTGAGACCCAATAGTTGAAAGTCGCAGAAAAATTAGGGAGTACACTGGTTTGGTAGGACAATTATTGCATGACCATCTTTGAAAACTTTTTCCTCCTTGTCAAAAATACCCAGTCATCAGGTCTTGGCACTGGACTGCTGTCATGAACTTGTCCCACTCCTTTGACAGTATACCCTTGCCTCTCTCTGTGTGTCTCCCTGGACTCTCTTCCTTGGTTGGGCAAGAAAAATGCCCCCTGCCACTAGCGTTGTCTGATGGGAATTTTTTCAACATATTTTCCACAATGGCCATCAGGTATAGCACCATTTTAGAAGACCTTTCCACCAAAGGAAGAAGAGATGCAAAGTTCTCCTTGTAGCGTGGGTCTAACAGGGTGAAAAAACAGTACTCTTTTTTGCCCAAGATGAATGTAATATGAGGTTCATGAGAAAGGCAGCGGTACATAAAGTTGGCTATATGTGCCAAGGTCCATACAGCCAACACTTTCTTGTCTCCGTCATGATGACGGCTCTTCATTTCCTTCTCCTCCTCCCTCTCGTCCTTCTCTTTCCCATCCTCAGCCCATCCACATAGGAGAGATGGGATAAAGGTTGTGTGGCTACTAGCCTATGTTGCGCTAGACACCAGCTCCTGTTCCCCATCCTCAGTGTCCACCTCCTCATTGATACCGAATCTATGCTGAGGACATTAGATGAGGCTGGACTGGCTACAGTCTCTCTGTGTTATGTCTTCCTCCATCCCCACCTGCTCAGCATGAAAAGCTTCATGTTTCATGGTAAGCAGCAACTGTTTAAGTAGTCACAGAAGTGGAATAGTTGCATTGACTATGGCATCATTGCTGCTCACCATCTTTGTGGAGTCCTCAAAGTCTTTTAGAACTGCACAAAGGTCAGACATCCATGCCCACTCATCAGTTGTTGTATGCAGAGGCTGACCAAAATGCCGGCAGGTGTGTTGGAGCTGGTACTCAACCACTGGCCTCTTGTGCTTACAAAGCGTTGCCAGCATGTGCAGTGTGGAGTTCCAGCTTATGGTGATGACGTTGCACATCAGTTGGTGAGCTGGCACTTGCATGCTTTGCTGCAGCACTGCTAAAGCGCTGGCAGCTGTAGCCGACTTGCGGAAAGGGGCACTCATGTGGCATACCTTGACCAGAAGCTCATAGCAAATCTGGGTATGTTTTCAGAAAATGCTGAACTACCAAGTTGAGCACATGTGACAAGCATGCTACATGAGTGAGCTTGCCAAGCTTCACAGCCACCACCAAGTTACACCCATTATCACCCACGAACATGCCTGGTTGGAGGTTCATCAGCAAAAACTGCAGATCTGTCTGGTCTGTTATTTCTTTAACCCCTTTCTGACATTAGATGTACTATCCCTTCAAGGTGGTATGGGCCCGTATGACCACCAACGGGGATAGTACGTCTAACGCGATCAGCCACGCTCATGGGGGGAGCGTGGCCGATCGCGGCCAGGTGTCAGTTGTCTATCACAGCTGACATCCGCTCCTGGCTCCCTGCATGCTTCCCTGAGACCCTCGGAGCAACACAATGTGCTCGCGTTTCTCCGAGCGTCTCCTCCGTCCTCCTCCCTGCAGGCCCCGGATCTAAAATGGCCACAGAGCTCCTTCCAGGTCCTGCAGGGAGGTGGCTTGCAAGCGCCTGCTCAGAGCAGGCGCCAGCAAGCCTCCTGCAGTGCCTGTCAGATCAACGCAATTTTATTGCAAAGTACAAAATTCAAGGAATAGTATGATTGAATAGTATGAGTGTGTACACTTTTGTATATGTTAACATACAAAAGATAATAAGTACATATAAGGATTAAATACATATAATGATTACGTATATATAAAGATTAACTACATACAGTATACTTACATCATCAACAAGAGGCTTTTAAACATCATCCATCTGGAATATCAGAGAAGCAACACCAAGACAGAGAACCCCTGGGAGATTCACTACACTGCATGGTCATCCCCAATTATGCAGGTATGAGCACACTGTACATGGAAAGGTACCCCAGTTTATGCATCTGTCTTAGTCACATTTCTCTGGTCTTATATATTGATTTACACTATGTAGTAACTCTAGTTTCACCCAGCCCTTCAAGTGGCCAGCTTTCAAGGTTGTATGAAACTGAGATATCATAGAGTCATCAGATGAGGGGCCATAAACCCCTAGAGCAGCAAACATATAGAGGCTTAGAACTGTTTGTGAAGTGAATAAACAAACATTTCTCAAGATTGTGTCACTATGAGCATTGTCTGTCACATCTGTAAATGTTTTACAAGAAATGCAGCTATGTAATTGTCTGAATACATTCGATATACAGTATTTTAATCTGAATTCCAAATCGCCATTTGTATGTTCGCCATTTGTACATGTGATGCAGCCAAAGTTATGGCTCTCAAGGAGAGAGACGAATATAGAGGACAAAGAAATATTTGTAATGAACTACTGACCCAAACTAACCACATTGCTTTATCAAATTTATATGAAGTGTATTGTGTCCAATGTAAGCAACCAGGCAACACAAAAAGGAGCTTTTCAAGTAAGCTCTTTAAGGTGCACAAATGTTATGAAGTCTTTGCCAACAAGGATGTGGTTTCATCAATATACTATTGCCAACACAGCCCACCTTGCACAAAATTCTGTGGCCTATAACAGTACAGAACACGTTCACCCAGGTCGTGTTGTCGGAGATAAGGAAGAGACATTGCAGGAAACAGTTAAGAAGTAGCCCAATGTAGGGGTGTGGGTCTCTGTGACTTGCACTGGAGTGCATGAGCTGACAAAATTCCCCAATAGGGGGTCCTTTTTTAATAAATAAAATAGTGCCATCACAGTCCTCTTGCCCAAAATTCACCGGCCTATAACAGTACAGAGCACGTTCACCCTGGTCATCTAGTGGCAGTTATAGAAGAGACATTGCAGGAGACAGAGTAAAGAAGTAGGCCCAATGTATGGGTGTGGGTTTCTGAGACTTGTAATGGAGTGCATGGCCTGACAAGCATTTGCTCATGGGGGGTAAATTAAAAAAATATATATTTCATGGGGATCATAGACACCCTTGCCAAAAATTGACTGTCTGTAGCAGCGCGGAACACATGAACCCTGGTGATCTAGTGGTGGAAAATGATGAGAAGTGGAGTAAGGCCTTATTAAAACCTAGGCCCAGTTTAAAGGAGCATGTCTCCTACACTTGTAATACCCATTCACTAAGTGTATAGGCTGACAAACATTTCCCCAAGGGGGATACATTTATTAAAAATATACTATGGGCATCATAGACACCCTTTCAAAAAAAGGAGGTAAATAACAAAAGGGAGGAGCAAACACAAGTTCATAGAATTGAAGCCTGAACGTTTCCAACGAGGTATGTTTGTCCCTAGCAACAGCTCAGAGACAGGATTATAAATAAAAATATAATATAAAAGTCTTTGAATAATTTTCTATTGTAGAGGTATACACTACCTCATTAGAGCACTGTCGAGAGATAGGGAAAATGGAAAAGCTAAGAATAAATGGTAATAATAGACGTACATCTCTTTTTTATTACATTTGCCCCTGTGGGAGCAACATTTGTTTTGGTTTCCAATTAATTATGGGCATCATATTTACACCCTTGCAAAAAAAATAATTGACTTTGGCATCACGGAATCCGTTCACTCTGTTGCTCTACTGGTTGTGGATGATGAATATGAGGATAAGGAGGAAGATAACAATAAACAGACCAAATATGGATGCGCATACCCATGTGTGGTTGTGAAGAGGTGCATAAGAATACACCTCCCCAAAACAGAGAATGTATTTGAGGTTATGTTTCCCTGTTTTCACTTGGTGGTGTACAGAAGTCTTTCCCAATCCAGCCCTTGTTCATTTTTATAAGAGTCAGCCTGTCAGCATTTTCAGTTGACAGGCGGATGCGCTTCTCTGTTATAATTCCACCAGGGGCACTAAAAACCCGCTCTGACAGAACGCTAGCAGCAGGGCAGGCCAGGACCTCCAAGACGTAGAGGTCCAGTTCATGCCACATGTCCAGCTTGGATACCCAATAATTAGAAGGCACAGAGGAATCACGGAGGACGTTTGTACATTTGGCAAGGTACTCCCTCACCATCTTCCCAAACATTACACTTCTTGTGACAGCACCCCTTGCCTCTGTGCTGTCACGATGAGAGGGTCTGAGAAAACTGTCCCAGAACTTTGCCATTGTTCCCCTGCCTGAGCTGGACTGTACTTCTGTCTCTCTCGCTTGGACTCCTTGGTTGTACAACAAACTCTGACGTCTGCTGCCAGCGTTCTCACATGGGAATTTTCTAAGTAATTCTGGTACTGCAACATTTTAGTACACCTCTCTGCCTCTGGCAGAATAGATTGAAAGTTCTCCTTGTAGTGTGGGTCTAGAAGAGTCACCAACCAGTAATGAGTGTCACCAAAAATTTTTATAATGCGAGGGTCACATGAAACGCAGCGCAACATAAAGTCAGCCATGTGTACCAGACTGCTAACAGGCAAGACTTCCGTGTCTTCACCAACAGGACGGTTGACCATGCTGTCCTCCTCCTGCTCCTCCTCCCTGTCCTCAGGCCATCCCCGCTGAACAGATGGTATGACAGCTGTGCTTGTAGTACCGTCTATAGCACATGAAAGTAGCTCCTGTTCTTCCTCCTCCTCATTGCCTACCAATCCACGTTGAGAAGACGTGAGGCTGGGCTGAGTGTGATCCCCTGTATTATTCCTTGCTCCATGTCCTCATGCTCTGCCTGCAATGCATCCTCTTTAATTGTGAGCAGAGAGGTTTTCAGAATGCGGAGAAGCGGGATGGTGATGATAATTATGGCGTCATCGCCGCTCACCATCTTGGTGCAATCCTCAAAGTTTTGGAGGATGGTACATATGTCTGACATCCATGTCCGCTCCTGAGGTCTTATGTGTGAAGTCTGACGACCTTGTTGATGTTGGTAGTCTGTTGTGAATTCTGCTCTTGGGCTCCCTCCAGTGGTTATAAGTGGTAGTGCTGCTGTCTTTGGATCACAGCAGTCATTAGGTGTGTCCACTTATTGCAAGTCTGACTGAGCTATTTAGTCTTGCTTGACCCTTTAGTTAGTGCCAGTTGTCCATTGTTTCCTGGAGGATTCACTTCTCTGCCTGGTCTCTCTTGCTTGCTGATCATTTCAACAAGATAAGTGCTGGCTTTGTTTTCTGCAGTCCACATGCTGTGGGCCTGTTCGTTCTAGTTACCTTCCATGTTTTGTCTTGTCCAGCTTGGTCTGTATAAGGATTTGTTTAGCCAAGCTGGTATCTCTGGAGATGCAGATATACCCTCCATGCCTTTAGTTAGTTGTGGAGTTTTGTATTTTCTGTGGTGGATATTTTCTAGTGTTTTAATACTGACCGCATAGTACTCTGTCCTATTCTTTCTATTTAGCTAGAATTGGCCTCCTTTGCTAAATCCTGATTTCAGTCTGCGTATGTTATTTCCCTCTCTTCGCACAGTCAATATTTGTGGGGGGCTGTCTATCCTTTGTGAAGGATTTTCTCTGAGGCAAGATAGTTTTCCCCTTTCTATCTCTAGGGGTAATTAGTCCTCCAGCTGTGTCGAGATGTCTAGGGAGTGACAGGTACATTCCACGGCTACTTCTAGTTGCGGTGTTAAGTTCAGGGTCTGCGGTCAGTACAGGTACCACCTTCTCCAGAGTGCGTCTCATGCTGCTCCTAGGCCACCAGTTCATAACAGTAGTCCCAGCGCGTGGGGATATCACACACCAGTCGGTGAGCTGGAAGCTGTTGACGCACGGCAAGGGCGGCTGAAGCTGTAGCTGACTTTCTAAAATGGGCAGACAGATGGCGCACTTTCACTAGCAGATCCGGCAGCTCCGGGTAGCTTTTCAGAAAACTTTGGACCATGAGGTTAACCACATGGGCCAAGCAAGGTACGTGTGTGAGCTCACCATACCTCAGAGCCGCCACCAGGTTATGGCCAATGTCACACATGGCAATGCCTGGCTGTAGGTTCAGTGGTGTCATCCAAATATCTGACTGCTCTTTCAGTGCTGTCCACAACTCTTCTGCATTGTGCGGTTTGTCACCTATGCAGATTGGCTTCAGCACAGCCTGTTGCCACTTGGCTGAGGCAGTGCTGCAGTGCTTCCAGCCTCTGACGGGGGTGTTGATTTCAGAGATGGAGGATGAAGAGGAGGAGGAGGTGCAGGAGCTGTAGACTGTGGGGGCAACCCTGATTGACGTAGGGCCAGCAATCCTCGGCATGGGGAGGATGTGTTCCATCCCAAGGTCCGACTGGGTCTCGGCTTCCACTATATTAACCCAGTGTGCCGTCAGTGAGATGTACCTTCCCTGTGTCGTGGGGAGACTAGGTAAGCTAAGGCTGGTTACCCGGGCCCCTGCGATATCCCTCAGACTAGGGAAAACCCTGTCTGTCCCTCTCCCAGAATTTACAATAATGGTGTGTTTGTCTGGGCCGCCAGGCCTGGCCCTGACTCCTGTTTCAGCCCTATGCTGAAATCACCACCCGCCACCCAGTGAATAGACCTCACACCAACCCCCACAGAAAGCACAGACAGGGAAAACTAAAAAATGCACCACGCCGCAGACACACAGGAAAACATAATAATGTGACTAGGGCAAAACAAAGACAAATATAGGAAGGAGAAATATCACAAAGGATAATACACCACCAGATACGATATTGCTTCTCCAAGACCACCACTCCAGACCGGAATCACTAGGCACGAGGCACAAGCTATAATCGGCGACGCCCAAAGTCCAGCAATACTATTTAAAGGCCGTGGGAGTGACCCAGGCTCCAACCCGAGTACCAGCTAGATTAACCCTGGGCAACCTGGATAAAGATCTAGCCGGCGCCACTGAGCATATAGTGGACTAATGTGGAATTACCGCTGTCTGTCGGACGCCCTAGTGTGAATAGCGTCCGACATGACATTACCCCGCCTTTTACGAGGGACCCCAGGGCCCTCACGACTTATAGGACCCGGCTTGTCTGGATGGCGGCGGTGAAACATACTGACCAGCCGGTCCGCATGTATGTCCAAGGCTGGTACCCAAGACCTCTCCTCCGGCGCATAACCCCGCCAGTGTACCAGGTACTGTAAATTGCGGCGCACCACTCGAGAGTCACCCACCTTGGAGACTTCAAATTCCAAATTGCAATCCACCAAGACCGGAGGTGGCATAGGCGCTGCTTCCACGGAACCCACCACCTTTTTTAATAAAGATCTGTGGAACACGTTGTGTATCTTATATAACGTAGGGAGCTCCAATCGGTAGGCTACCGGATTAATGATGGCGGCGAACCTAAATGGACCAATAAACCTTGGACCTAATTTCAGGGATGGTATTTTGAGTCTTATGTTTTTTGTGGACAACCACACCCAGTCACCCACACTCAGGTCCGGACCTGGCACACGTCTACTGTCAGCCACACGTTTGTACCTAGCACCCACGCTCAACAAGCGCTGTTTCACTCTCCTCCAGACAGATGACAGTTGTGCTCCTAACTGGTCCTCCTCTGGGACGCCAGCAGAGCCCCCCTGACGCAGAGTACAAAATTGAGGATGGTGCACGTAGACACAAAAGAACGGGGACTCCCCAGACAATTCCTGACGGTGATTATTTATGGCAAACTCCGCCAAAGGAAGGAACGTCGACCACTCCTCCTGATTGTCAGAAACAAAGCAGCGTAAATACTGCTCCAAATTCTGGTTAATACGCTCGGTCTGACCATTTGACTGAGGATGAAACGCCGAAGAATGCGACAACTTGATCCCCAGCCATGAGCAAAATGCTTTCCAAAATTTTGCCACAAACTGAGTACCCCTATCAGACACGATGTCAGACGGGACCCCGTGAAGTCTGACCACCTCCTGAACAAGTACATGAGCCATAGTCTTCGCGTTAGGCAACGAAGGCAAGGACACAAAGTGCGACATCTTTGAGAACCGATCAACAACCACCAGGATGACCGTATTCCCAGCTGAGGAGGGCAAGTCTGTAATAAAATCCATGGAGATCTCCTTCCATGGCCTACTGGGTACCCCGAGAGGAAGTAGTGTGCCAGCAGGACAGGAGCGAGGCGTCTTAGCCCTAGCACACGTGGTGCATGCTGACACGTACGAGACCACGTCCTGTCAGATTTTGGGCCACCAAAACCGACGAGACACCAACTCCAAGGTACCCCTAACCCCTGGGTGGCCAGCCAGGACAGCATCATGATGCTCACCCAACACCTTTAATCGAAGATGGAGCGGTACAAATGATTTGTTAATGGGAAGCTCTGGTGGTACCTCCTCCTGAGCCTCGGCAATCTCAGCCTCAACCTCGGTCGTGAGAGCCGAGACCACTACACCCTTTTGGAGGATGGATACCGGATCTTCCCGAGGTTCTCCCCCCGGAAAACACCTGGACAAAGCATCCGCCTTAGTGTTCTTAGACCCCGGTCGGTAAGTAACAAAAAAGTTGAATAGCGTGAAAAACAATGCCCAGCAAGCCTGCCTGAGGGACAGATGCTTGGCTGACTCTAAATAAAGCAGATTTTTGTGATCGGTGATAACTGTAACCTGGTGGACCGACCCCTCCAAGAAGTGTCGCCATTCCTCAAATGCCAATTTGATAGCCAACAACTCCCTGTTGCCGATATCGTAGTTACGTTCGGCGGGCGACAGCTTATTGGAAAAGTAAGCGCATGGACGCAACTGTAATAATTATAGGGGATAACTCAGGAGACTCTTTGCGTGGAACAAGACAACAGGACACAGTTTTATAAGTGATAAAGTTTATATTATCACACAGTGATTCAAACAGGTGCAGAGAGAAACTCAAGTCCACAACACTTGGTGCAGATAATAAACACAGCTTAGCAGTCAATAGGAAACTTCAGAGGTAGATGCAAACAAACAGAAAGTCTATGAAGCACAGTTATTCTTGAGGAAACTTGACACGAATAGATCCTTGACTTAGTCCAGACACAGATAGATATGCTATTAGGCAGTACAAATCATATCTTAGCTCAACCAGGGAGGCCTGGTTAATAGTCTCAGGTTTTGCAGAGCAGAAACAGCTTACATGTCCAGCAAATGCAGATGGAAGTAACACGAGCAGCAGATGAAGGAGGATTACTGAACACTGGTGTATGCAGCAGGAACTCAGAGCAGAGTGGCAGGATCTCCAACACAGGTTCACAGGAGCAAGTGCAGGTGCAAGGCCAGGGAGTAATCAGGAGCTGGATGCAAAGCAGAATAATCTAGCACAGACTGAAGGCTGGGGTGGAGTTTTATAGCAGGAAGACAAGTGCACATGAGACCAAAGACGCCATGTTGGAAAAGGGCAGTAATGCACAAAAGGTAAAAAATGTTCAGAGTCCTGACATTACTCCCTCCTTAGAAGCGGCCTCAGGACGATCCTGGACCTGGTTTCTCAGGGAATCTCTGGTGAAAACGAGAAATCTTCTGTTGGGCATTGATGTTTTCCACAGGTTCCCAAGAGTCTTCCTCAGGGGGATATCCCTGCCATCTTATCAGATATTGGAGCCGATTCCTGCGAATCCTGGAATCAATAATTTCCTCCACCACGAATTGTTCTTGCCCATCAATCACCACAGGCTTCAGAGGTGGCACAACACGTCCCTGGAAGGTATTAGGAGATACAGGCTTTAGTAAAGATACATGAAAAACTGGGTGTACCTTCATTGTCCTAGGTAGCTTCAGCCGGCAGGCCACAGAGCTCACAATACCGTTGATCTTGAAAGGGCCAATGAATTTCTGTCCAAGTTTTTGTGAAGGAACGTTTAACTTCAGATTCTTAGTTGCTAACCACACGGAATCTCCTACCTTGAACATGGGTGCAGGTTTACGGAATCTATCAGCCGATCTCTTATAACGTTCTTGAGCCGTGGTCAGGGATTCCTTCAGAACCTCCAGATGTTGTCTCATTGCAGTCAGCCTTTCCTCCACTGCTGGAACCGGAGAAATAATTGGAGACCTAGGTAAAATACACGGATGATAACCCAGATTGGCAAAGAAAGGTGTAAATTTAGTGGAGGCGCTCTGAGAATTATTATATGAAAATTCAGCTAACGGCAACAACTCCAACCAATCATTCTGGAGATGGCTGACATAGCATCTTAGATATTGTTCCAGCGTCTGGTTGGTACGCTCAGTCTGACCATTTGTCTGGGAATGGTAAGCAGAAGAGAGGCAGACATTAACATTGAGTGCAGAGCAAAACCCCTTCCAGAATCTTGAAGTGAACTGTACTCCACGGTCAGAGATGATCTCATCCGGCACCCCATGCAACCGAAAGACATTCTGTATAACCAAGTTCACTGTATCTTTAGCAGAGGGGAGGCCGGTGCACGGAACAAAATGAGCAGCTTCAGTCAGGCGATCAACTACCACCATGATTGTATTCATGCCCCCCGATGTAGGCAGCTCCACAATAAAGTCCATTGATATAGACCCCCAAGGGCAGGATGGAACAGGTAATGGTTGTAGAAGACCCGTAGGTTCCACATGAGGAGTCTTGTAACGGGCACATACCTCGCAAGAGAGAACATAGTCCTTGGTATCCTTCAGGCAAGTTGGCCACCAGAAGAATCGGCTCAGGAACTCTTGTGTCTTCTGTACCCCCCTGTGACCAGCCAACTTGGAGTCATGTACCAACTTGATGATCTGCAGACGGACGACCTCCGGGACGTAGATACGTCGATCTCTGAACCACATGCCACCCTTAAAGACAAGATTAATATCCACAGGTGGGTTGGCCAGAAATACATCACCTTCATAGGCCTCCCTGCACTCCTTCCACAAGTCCTGATCGTGGATAACTGCGATGAAATTGGCATCAGATAGAATGGTCTTGGACGGGGCTCCAGGTACGGAATCTGCAGCATGGATTCGGGATAAAGCATCAGCCTTCCCATTACGAGAACCTGGACGGTACGAGATAACAAAGTTAAATTGATTTAAGAATAAGTTCCAACGAGCCTGACGAGGAGAAAGACATCTAGCGGATCTAAGGAACTCTAGATTGCGATGGTCAGTTAGCACTATGATCTGTTGTGCAGCTCCTTGCAGATGATGCCTCCATTCTTTGAAAGCCGCAATAATAGCCAGCAATTCCTTGTCTCCCACGTCGTAATTCTTCTCTGCTGAGGTTAGTCTACGGGAAAAGAAAGCACAAGGATGTAGCAGACCCTTCTCTCCAGTTCTTTGGGAGAGAATAGCCCCCAAAGCATTATCAGAAGCGTCCACCTCCACAATGAAAGGATGTGTTGGATCTGGGTGTATCAACAGCGGTGCTGATGTGAAACAGATCTTCAGCCGATCAAAAGCTTCTTGAGCCTGTGATGACCACTTAAAGGGCTTTTCCTTCTTTGTCAAGGAAGTAATGGGACGGACAATATCAGAAAAATTTCGAATGAAACGTCTGTAGAAATTTGCAAAACCAATAAAACGTTGGACCTCCCTAACGTTCTTGGGTGCCGGCCAGTCAAGGATAGCCTGAATCCTACCAGATTCCATGTTCAGCCCCTGGGGAGAGATGATATAACCCAAGAACTGTATCTCAGAACGATGGAACTCGCATTTCTCCGGCTTGATATACAGTTGGTTCTCTTTCAGACGTCTTAAAACAGTTTTGACATGTTCTTCATGTTCCTGTAGAGAGTCAGAAAAGATTAGTATATCGTCCAAATAGATCACCACAAACTGGTCCAACAAATCTCTGAAGATGTCATTAACAAGGTGTTGAAATGCTGCAGGGGCGTTACAAAGCCCAAAGGGCATCACAAGAGATTCAAAGTGTCCATACTGGCATCTGAATGCTGTCTTCCACTCATCCCCTGGACGAATACGCACCAAATTATAACCCCCACGAAGATCCAGCTTAGAGAACACCTTAGCATGGCGGACTCTTTCCAGTAATTCGGGAATCAGAGGCAAAGGGTAACGGTTTCGTACGGTTACCTTATTGAGTTCCCGATAGTCAACACAGGGTCTCAGGGTCCCATCCTTCTTCTTTACAAAAAAAATGGGTGCCCCTGCTGGTGAGGAAGAAGGACGTATGAAGCCTTTGGCCAGATTTTCATCAATATACTCCTTTAAGGCTTGAAGCTCAGGTGCCGCCAAAGGGTATACGTGACCAAACGGAATATCTGCCCCAGGAAGCAACTCATTGGAACAGTCATACTGCCTGTGTGGAGGAAGTTGATCTGCATTCTTCTTGTCACAGAGGTCAGAGAACTCTTTATATGCTAGAGGTAAAGAAGATACCTGTACATGTGGTTCCGTAGCCGTGGACTCAGGGACAGCTTCTGTTAACGCTGAGTTGCTCCTTGTTGGAAAGATAATCTCCTTTGTCTCCCAGTTGATAATTGGGTTCTGAGAACGCAACCAAGGAATGCCTAAAATCACAGGAAAATGAGGAGAAGAAATTAGCAAGAAAGAAAGTTGCTCCTGATGATTAGGCTCCAACAAAATTTCAAGGGGTACGGTCTCCTGATCCTCAGGCCCAGAGATTAAAGGTGACCCATCCACTGTTTCCATGGTAATTGGAGAGGCTCTTTGCTGAATTTTAATACCATGTTCCTTGGCAAATGCGATATCCATGAAATTGCCACCTGCACCACAGTCAATCATAGCTGAACTGGAAATCCACTTTCCTGAACACAGGATCTTAATAGGAAGAGAACAGTGAGAGTTCTTTTCCTTCAGCTCCTTGGGGGGTGAAGTCATAGAAAGTGAATGGAATACAGCATTTAAAGGCAGGCTACATTCAGAGATGTCAGATTCATCATCATAGTTGTCATACTCCCCTATTGCTGCTAGCACCTTGTTAGGCCGTCTAGGACACTTAGGACAATTGATCAAGAAGTGGTCAGACTGGCCGCGGTAGAAACATAGACTTTCACAAAGGCGATGCTCCCGGCGCTCATTTATCTCGCGTCTCTGAACGGTATCAATTTGAATGGGCACCTCCTCCACTTCCCGAGATGTTTTACCTGCAGGCTCTTTGGAAGGAAGGGAAAAGTTAGAAATATGGTTATATGCAGCAAATTTCTCCTGCCTACGCTCAGTAAGGCGAATGTCTATGAGGTATAAATGTCTCTAGTTCTTGTGGTGACTCTGAGTGAGCTAGTTCATCTTTTATAATACTAGACAGACCCCTTTTAAAAATAGGCAATTGTGCATAACTGTCCCAATTGGTATCTACCGCCAATCTCCTGAATTCAGTGGCATACTCAATAACAGAACGTTTATCCTGGCGTAAAGACAACAAAGCAGATTCAGCGGTTGCACGGCGATTAGGGTCATCAAACATTAATGCCATAGCGACCAAGAAATCATCCAAGTCATTTAACCGTGGGTCACGAGACTCAATCATCGGATTCGCCCAGGTGAGCGCTCGTGAGTAGGGTTGAGCGACCTTTAGTTTTTTAGGGTCGAGTGGGGTTTTGTGAAACCCGACTGTCTTAAAAGTCGAGTCGAGTGAAATCGGCCGACCACCGTTTAAAGTCGGGTTTCGGCCGAAACACGAAACCCAATGAAGGAATTTTATTTTAATTTTTTTATTCTCTCTCTCTCTCTCTCGCTCTCCCCCTCCGTCCCAGCACAGAAAATTTCGTATTGCACATTCCAACTCGCTGCTGCGCACAAGCGATAACATGACAATAGGCGTTCACTCCCCTAAGACCTATGTCATCACTCTGCCCACGCTCATTCATTGACTGAAAAAATGGCACTAAACGCGTCATACGAAACGCGACTTTGGCGCCAAGATCGCGTACCGCATGGCCGACCCCGCACAGGGATCGGGTCGGGTTTCATGAGACGCCGACTTTGCCAAAAGTCGGCGACTTATGAAAATGAACGACCCGTTTCGCTCAACCCTACTCGTGAGGTCAGTAGCATTATTACACACAATACTTTGGATCTATCAGTAGGAAAACGGTCAGCATGCACATCAAAATATAGCATACATTGATTCACAAAGCCACGAAATTTGTCGCGATCACCATTAAATCTGAATGGGGGCAACTTAGGTGGGCTAGCTGGTGGCGGTTGCCCAGAGGGTAAAGTCACTTGTGCAGCTATTTGCGTGCTTATGTCCTGAAAAGCCCGTCCATACTGGGACTCTATGCCAGCAAGTTTGTTTTCCTGGGCTGCCATGCGATTGCTTAAGTCCTGCAAAGTCTGTCCAAACACTTGTTGATTGTGTTCAAAGCTTCCAAACTTCTTTTGCAGACCTTCCACATCTTTCTGCAGTGATCTAATTATGGAAAACGCCTGCTCTAATCTGCTCTCTGCAGTCATTGTTCCAGCAGTCTCCTTTTTTTTTATGGCTAGATTATCATGCAATAATTATAGGGGATAACTCAGGAGACTCTTTGCGTGGAACAAGACAACAGGACACAGTTTTATAAGTGGTAAAGTTTATATTATAACACGGTGATTCAAACAGGTGCAGAGAGAAACTCAAGTCCACAACACTTGGTGCAGATAATAAACGCAGCTTAGCAGTCAATAGGAAACTTCAGAGGTAGATGCAAACAAACAGAAAGTCTATGAAGCACAGTTATTCTTGAGGAAACTTGACACGAATAGATCCTTGACTTAGTCCAGACACAGATAGATATGCTATTAGGCAGTTCAAATCATATCTTAGCTCAACCAGGGAGGCCTGGTTAATAGTCTCAGGTTTTGCAGAGCAGAAACAGCTTACATGTCCAGCAAATGCAGATGGAAGTAACACGAGCAGCAGATGAAGGAGGATTACTGAACACTGGTGTATGCAGCAGGAACTCAGAACAGAGTGGCAGGATCTCCAACACAGGTTCACAGGAGCAGGTGCAGGTGCAAGGCCAGGGAGTAATCAGGAGCTGGATGCAAAGCAGAATAATCTAGCACAGACTGAAGGCTGGGGTGGAGATTTATAGCAGGAAGACAAGTGCACATGAGACCAAAGAAGCCATGTTGGAAAAGGGCAGTAATGCACAAAAGGTAAAAAATGTTCAGAGTCCTGACAGCAACTCGCCCAAAGATGAGCCTTGTGACAACACCGCCCCCACTCCAACCTCAGACGCATCGACTTCCACAGTAAATGGTTTCGATACGTCCGGTTGCACCAGAATGGGGGCTGACGCAAAACTGTTCTTCAGGAAATCGAATGCGCGCACAGCAGCCTCAGACCAGGCGGAGAAATTGGTACCATTTTTCGTCATGTCAGTGAGCGGTTTAGCAATGATAGAAACATTTTTTATAAACTTTCTATAATAATTAGAAAACCCAAGGAACCGCTGGAGCGCTTTTAGGTTATCAGGCCGTTCCCAACGCAGCACCGCTTGCACCTTAGCGGCGTCCATTTTAAAACCTGAAGCAGACATAATATAACCCAAGAAAGGCAACTCCTGAACCGAAAATACACATTTCTCAAGTTTTGCATAGAGCTTATTCTCTCTGAGTAGCTGTAACACCTGCCTAACATGCTCTAAATGAGTATCACGGTCGCATGAATAAATGAGAATGTCATCTAGGTACACAATAACGAACTTCCCCAGGACATGCGAGAACACATCATTTATGAAATGCTGAAATACTGCAGGCGCATTTGTCAACCCAAATGGCATCACCAAATTTTCAAAATGACCCTCGGGAGTATTAAAAGCCGTCTTCCACTCATCCCCTTGACGGACTCTTATGAGGTTGTACGCCCCCCTGAGGTCAAGCTTGGAGAACCACTTAGCACCAGCCACCTAGTTGAACAAATCAGGTATCAGCGGCATAGGGTATGGATGACGAACCGTAATCTGGTTTAACTCCCTGAAATCCAGACACGGGCATAACCCGCCATCTTTCTTCTTAATGAAGAAGAACCCCGCTGCAACAGGCGAGGACGAAGGCCTGATGTGCCCTTTGTTCAGACTCTCAGCAATGTAGTCTTTTAAAGCTTGCCTCTCAGGACCAGAAATGTTAAACATCCTTGCTTTCGGCAATTTGGCCCCTGGTTTTAACCTAATAGTACAGTCATAGGGTCGATGTGGAGGCAACTCTGAGCAACCCTTCTCAGAGAACACATCCGCAAAATCCAGCAGTGACTAGGAATGCTAGGAGTCACAGTGGACACACATGTGGCCAGACAATTCTCCTGGCAGAATCCGCTCCACTGGATTATGTCCTGGGTTTTCCAGTCAATCACCGGGTTGTGCATAGATAACCATGGAAAACCTAGAACCATTTGTGCAGGAAGATTACTGAGCACCCTACATGTAACCTGCTCAAAATGTAGGACACCAAGGTGGAGTTTCACCTCAGCCCCAAACTCAGTAATCTCCCCCTGTGGGAGAGGTGCTGCATTGATGGTGACCACCCGGATAGGATGAGGCAGTTTTCCGATCCTGAACCCGGCTGTGCGCGCAAACTCCTCATCAATGAGATTAGTGGCATAACCACTATCCACAAAAACAGTGATTGGCATCTCTTTCCCAGCAACCATAACTCTGGCAGGGAGCATACATTGAGAGACCACATGGAAGATATGCATAAGCTCAGATTGGCCTCTTCCACACCTCTGAGCTTAGTAGTTTTCCGCCGTTGCACTTTTCTTAGATAACAGAGGACAAGCATTTACATAATGCCCATTTATACCACAGCAAAAACAGACTCCCTGCTTCCTGAGCGAGGGGACTCGATGATGTGACACCCATGCGATTTGCATAGGCTCCGTGGGCTCACCTGCAGCAACCTCACGTGCACCTACGCCCTCCCCCATAGGCGGCATCTCTTGCGCCCCCTGATGCAAATGGCGATCAATGTGGATAACAAGACTCATAGCAGACTCTAGAGAGCAGGAGTCTCATACTGTACATCAAAAGGGCTTGTTTAACCCTTCTCGAAACCCCATGTACAAACTGACTCCGCAGTGCGTGGTCATTCCATTGTGTGTCCACCGCTCAGCGGCAAAATTCAGAACTGTAATCCTCCGCCATTCGCTCCCCCTGGCGGAGAGCGCGTCTTTTACATTCTGCTAGAGCTATACTGTCAGGATCATCATAAATCAGCCCAAGAGCAGAAAAAAAACTCTCCACTGAGTTAAATGCAGCTGACTCAGATGGTAAAGAAAATGCCCATGCTTGGGGGTCTCCGTTCAGTAATGACAATACCAGGCCCACACACTGAGACTCATTATCTGAGGAGATCGGGCGCATACGAAAATGTAATTTGCAAGCTTCACAAAAAATAACACATTTACTGCGTTCCTCAGCAAACCTCTCAGGTAAAGGGATCTTTGGCTCTGCAACTCTACTGCAGTTTCAGCTTGCACATTAGATACTACTAGACCCTGTTGCTGAACCGCCCCCTTCAACTCAGTGACCTGTAAGGACAGCGCCTCCAATTGGCGGGTTATGGAAGTCATGGGATCCATGGAATACAAAATTTTGGGGCCGATTATAATGTCACGGGGAGACTAGGTAAGCTAAGGCTGGTTACCGGGGCCCCTGCGATATCCCTCAAACTAGGGAAAACCCTGTCTGTCCCTCTCCCAGAATTTACACTAATGGTGTGCTTGTCTGGGCCACCAAGCCTGGCCCTGACTCCTGTTTCAACCCTATGCTGAAACCATCACCCGCCACCCAGTGAATAGACCTCACACCAACCCCCACAGAAAGCACAGACAGGGAAAACTAAAAACGCACCACGCCGCAGACACACAGGAAAACACAATAATGTGCCAGGGCAAAACAAATACAAATATAGGAAGGAGAAATATAACAAAGGATAATACACCACCAGATACGATATTACTTCTCCAAGACCACCACTCCAGACCAGAATCACTAGGCACAAGCTATAATCGGTGACGTCCAAAGTCCAGCAATACTATTTAAAGGCCGTGGGCGTGACCCAGCCTCCAATCTGAGTACCAGCTAGATTAACCATGGGCAACCTGGATAAAGATCTAGCCAGTGCCACTGAGCGTATAGTGGACAAATGTGGAATTACCGATGTCTGTCGGACGCCCTAGTGTGAATAGCGTCCGACATGACACCCTGCCCACAAGCACTTGTCCACGTGTCCATGGTTAGGTGGACTTTCCCTGTAACACCCTTGCTGAGGGCACGGGTAATGTTGTGGGATACATGCTGGTGTAATGCCGCTACGGCACACCGGGAGAAATAGTGGCGACTGGGGACCGAGTACCTTGGGACGGCCACCGCCCTCAGGTTGCGGAAAGCTTCTGCCTCAACAAGCCTAAAAGGCAGCATTTCTAGCTGAAGCAGAAGTGAAATGTTACAATTTAGGACTGTGGCCTGTGGGGCGTTGGCTGGGTATTTCCGCTTACGTTCCAAAGACTGGGGTATAGACAACTGAAGGCTGTGCTGTGACAAGGACGTGGACGGGCTTGATGATGGTGCTGCTTGACTGTGGGCAACAGCAGGTGCAGGGCTAGAGGCATCTTCATAATCATGGTGGACTGGGGATTGGCTTCTACACAAAACAGTGGAAGAAGCAGTGGTGTCACCTGCAGACAGTGTTCCTGGAGCCTGGGGTTTGACCCACAAAGTCAGGAGCTTTGCTGCCATGTGCCTGATCATGCTGGTGGTAGTCAGGCTGGTTGTTTTGCTACCCCTGCTGATGCGGGCATGGCAGGTGCTGCAAATGGCCTGTTTGGGGTTAATGGCAGAGTCTTTAAAAAATAACCATATAGATTAATACTAAGAGACCTAGCCCTCAACTTTAGGTAAGATGCAGCAGGAAAAATTTATTGTAGTAAATACAGGAAAACGTTTCAGTCAATTGTGACCTTCATCAGTTACAGGAGGTTATTAAATGAAAGAAGGTAACGGGAATTATAATCACTGCACGATCATATATCAAAATTAGTTCAGCGTGGTTGTTGTAGGCAAACCTGCTATGAGCAAATAGGAAGATTCCTGGAGCTGCAGTGCTCTCCAACGCGGAATCCACCACTTGTCTCTTGTCTTGTTTCTTGTTGCGGTGGATGCCGCGTCGGAGAGCACTGCAGCTCCAGGAATCTTCCTATTTGCTCATAGCAGGTTTGCCTACAACAACCACGCTGAACTAATTTTGATATATGATCGTGCAGCGATTATAATTCCCGTTACCGGCTTTCATTTAATAACCTCCTGTAACTGATGAAGGTCACAATTGACCGAAACATTTTCCTGTATTTACTACAATAAATTTTTCCTGCTGCATCTTACCTAAAGTTGAGTGCTTGTCACGGGGGTACTGGGTAGACTAAGGCTGGTTACCCGGGCCCCTGCGATATCCCTCAGTCTAGGGAAAACCCTGTCTGTCTCTCTCCCAGAATTTACACTAATGGTGTGCTTGTCTGGGCCACCAGGCCTGACCCTGACTCCTGTTTCAGCCCTATGCTGAAACCTCCACTCGCCACCCAGTGATTAGACCACACACCAACCTCCACAGAAAGCACAGACAGGGAAAACTAAAAATGCACCACGCCGCAGACACACAGAAAAACACTATAACGTGCACAGGGCAAAACAAATACAAATATAGGAAGGAGAAAGATGACAAAGGATAATACATCACCAGATACGCTATTTCTACTCCAAGACCACCACTCCAGACCAGAATCACTAAGCACGAGGCACAAGCTATAATCGGCAACGCCCAAAGTCCAGCAGAACTATTTAAAGACAGTGGGCGTGACCCAGCCTCCAAACCGAGTACCAGCTAAATTAACCCCAGACAACCTAGATAAAATCTAGTAGGCGCCACTGAGCGTATAGTGGACGAATGCGGAATTACCGCTGTCTGTCGGATGCCCTAGTGTGAATAGCATCCGACATGACAGTACCCCGCCTTCTACGAGGGACCCCAGGGCCCTCACGACTTATAGGACCCGGCTTGTCCGGATGGCGGCGGTGAAACATACTGACCAGCCGGTCTGCATGAATGTCCGAGGCTGGTACCCAAGACCTCTCCTCCGGCCCATAACCACGCCAGTGTACCAGGTACTGTAATGTGCAGCGCACTACACGAGAGTCAACCAACTTGGAAACTTCAAATTCCAAATTGCCATCCACCAAAACTGGAGATGGCGTCAGTGTCACGTCCACGGAACCCACCACCTTTTTTAATAATGATCTGTGGAACACGTTGTGTATCTTATAAACCGTAGGAAGCTCCAATCGGTAGGCTACCGGGTTAAAGATGGCGGCGACCCTAAATGGACCAATAAACCTTGGACCTAATTTCAGGGATGGTATTTTGAGTTTTATGTTTTTTGTCAACAACCACACCCACTCACCCACACTCAGGTCCGGACCTGGCACCCGTCTACTGTCAGCCACACGTTTGTACCAAGCGCTGTTTCACTCACCTCCAGACAGATGACAGTTGTGGTCCTAACTGGTCCTCCTCCGGGATGCCAGCAGAGTCCCCCTGATAAAGAGTACAAAATTGAGGATGATGCCCCTAAACACAAAAGAACGGGGACTCCCCAGACGATTCCTGGCGGTGATTATTTATGGCAAACTCCGCCAACGGAAGGAACGTCGACCACTCCTCCTGATTGTCAGAAAAAAAGCAGCGTAAATACTGCTCCAAATTCTGGTTCATACTCTCGGTCTGACCATTTGACTGAGGATGAAACACCGAAGAATGCGATAACTTGATCCCCAGCCGTGAGCAAAATGCTTTCCAAAATTTTGCCACAAACTGAGTACCTCTATCAGACACGATGTCAGACGGAACCCCGTGAAGTCTGACCACCTCCTGCACAAATACCTGAGCCAGAGTCTTCGCGTTAGGCAACGAAGCCAAGGACACAAAGTGCGACATCTTTGAGAACCGATCAACAACCACCAGGATGACCGTGTTCCCAGCTGAGGAGCCAGGTCTGTAATAAAATCCATGGAGATCTCCATCCATGGCCTACTTGGTACCCCTAGAGGATGTAATGTGCCAGCAGGACGGGAGCGAGGCATCTTAGCTCTAGCACACGTGGTACATGCTGATACGTACGAGACCACGTCCTGTCGGATTTTGGGCCACCAAAACCGACACGACACCAACTCCAAGGTACCCCTAACCACTGGATGGCCAGCCAGAACAGCATCATGATGCTCACCCAACACCTTTAGGCGAAGATGGAGAGGTACAAACGATTTGTTAATGGGAAGCTCTGGTGGTACCTCCTCCTGAGCCTCGGCAATCTCAGCCTCAACCTCTGTCGTGAGCCGAGCCCACTACACCCTTTTGGAGGATGGGTACCGGATCTTCCCGAGGTTCTCCCCCCAGAAAACACCTGGATAAAGCATCTGCCTTAGTGTTCTTAGACCCCGGTCGGTAAGTAACAAAAAAGTTGAATCACGTGAAAAACAATGCCCAGCGAACCTGCCTGGGGGACAGACGCTTGGCTGACTCTAAATAAAGCAGATTTTTATGGTCGGTGATAACTGTAACCTGGTGAACCGACCCCTCCAAAAAGTGTCGCCATTCCTCAAAAGCCAACTTGATAGCCAACAACTCCCTGTTGCCGATATCGTAGTTACGTTCGGCGGGCGACAGCTTCTTGGAAAGGTAGGCGCATGGACGCAACTCACCCAAGGATGAGCCTTGTGACAGCACCGCCCCCACTCCAACCTCAGACGCATCGACTTCCACGGTAAATGGTTTTGATACCTCCGTTGCACCAGAATGGGGGCCTCATTACCTGAGGAAATCGGGCGCATACGGATAAATAATTTGCAAGCTTCACGAAAAACACATTTACTGCGTTCCCCAGCAAACCTCTCAGGTAAAGAGCTCTTTGGCTCTGCAACTCTACCTGCAGTTTCAGCTTGCACATTAGATACTACTAGACCCTGTTGCTGAACCGCCCCCTTCAACTCAGTGACCTGTAAGGACAGCGCCTCCAACTGGCAGGTTATGGAAGTCATGGGATCCATGGAATACAAAATTTGGGGGCCGATTATAATGTCACGGGGGTATTGGGTAGACTAAGGCTGGTTACCCGGGCCCCGGCGATATCCCTCAGACTAGGGAAAACCCTGTCTGTCCCTCTCCCAGAAGTTACACTAATGGTGTGCTTGTCTGGGCCACCAGGCCTGACCCTGACTCCTGTTTCAGCCCTATGCTGAAACCTCCACCCGCCACCCAGTGATTAGACCACACACCAACCTCCACAGAAAGCACAGACAGGGAAAACTAAAAATGCACCACGCCGCAGACACACAGGAAAACACTATAACATGCACAAGGCAAAACATATACAAATATAGGAAGGAGAAATATAACAAAGGATAATACACCACCAGATACGATATTTCTACTCCAAGACCACCACTCCAGACCGGAATCACTAGGCACGAGGCACAAGCTATAATCGGCGACGCCCAAAGTCCAGCAGAACTATTTAAAGGCAGTGGGCGTGACCCAGCCTCCAACCCGAGTACCAGCTAAATTAACCCCGGACAACCTAGATAAAATCTAGTAGGCGCCACTGAGCGTATAGTGGACGAATGCGGAATTACCGCTGTCGGTCGGACGCCCTAGTGTGAATAGTGTCCGACATGACAGTGCTAGGTCTCTTACTAATAATCTATATGGTTTGGGAAACTGTCCTTAGCACCCCTTCTCTAGTAGTGCTCACGGTTAAATTTTCCCTTTAAAAAATAATCAGACTCGGGAAGATCTAACAGTTGGAATGGCAACTTCACTCATGTTGGTGTTACGGGGAATGGATGCACGCCTTCTGTCTGTGGCCACTACACTGCTTCTTCCTGCCTGTTGGGGGGATATGCCTCCTTCCCATGTGTGCTGCTGTCCTCGCTATGCATGTCCTCCTGCCAGGTTGGGTCAGTCACTATGTCATCCACCACCTCGTCTTCCACATCCGCACCCTGCTACTCTTCCTGACTTTCCAGCAATTGTGTCTCATCATCTTCCACCTCTTGTGACACTTTCCCACCATCGCCTTCGTGTGACCAAGGCTGGTCAAAGCTTTGGGAAGCTCTACTTGCGATCTCATCTTTCCCCACTTCAAGTTGACCAGCCGAGAGTCCAGAATCTTGAAATGGAAAACTGAACAGCTCTTCAGAGTATCCAAGTGTGGGATCAGTTGTCTCAAGGCACTCGGCATGGTGGGAGGAAGGAGGATCAGGGTGAGGAATATCTGGGCCACACTCATCGCTACTCAGACTTGACCATGTGGAAGACATGGTGGTGGTGGTGGCTAAGTGACTGAAAGCATTCTCCGCTATCCAACCAACAACCGTTTCACACTGCTCTGGCTTCAATAGTGGTGTGCTGCGGTCTCCTAGAAACTGGGAGAGGAAGGTCAAGCGAGAAGATGTGGGTCTTTGTTGTGGCCCACTTTCACCTTGGCCACGGCCTCGTTCTCTGCATGCACCATCAGCATCACATTCACTTCCCCGTCCCTTGACTTGCCCATTTTAAATGGACTACTGCACTATTTCAAAAGCTCAACACAAATGTATTTATTTGGAGCTAAATTATATCTAATCAGTATGCCTAAGTAGAGTCACAGACAGGAAAAAACTGGACTAATGGCCTAAAATGCCCAAACTTGGAGCATGCAGATATATGAGGCCTGTCACGGAAATACCATGTTAGGGCTGGCGGAATGCACCGAATAATTATAAAGATAGTAATAAGGTGCGTTCACAGCCCGGGGTCCACCGTGCAAAGATGGAACCTGCTGCTAGGTAACGGTATATGGCGGTACTATGCCAGAATAAACACGGGTTCCGTCACCCAGTATGAACGGACAAGAACTCTGTTGCTTCACAGAGATGCAGAGAAACAAAGGAAACGATGTGCCGTTAGCAGTCACAGGATGCAGCAGATGGACGCTAGTGGAATCCCTGAAATTCACCCCCACTACGCTGGTGATTGATCTCGCTCTGACCCTCGGTGTCTTTTGAGCCCGCGCCTGAGGACGCCCTGAGTCAGATGCTGAGATCAAGCAGGAATTCCCACCCTACACTAACCAATAATGTTAATGTAGCTGAGAAGCCATTATTAGGCACTGACTGCTTGCTCCACTCACCCTAATACCAAGACAACAACCAAAGGGATGGGGATCATTTAGGGTTAGGGCACATAGTCAAGTCTATACTAGTGCATGGCCATGCGAACCTTTTATAGTCGCAGCCTTCCAGGACCTTCCTGGCGGTCCAATCAGAGCTGCTACAGGACCTGGGCATGTGACCCCCGACCTCCAATGAGAGGTCATCCCACGGGCATGCTCAGTAGATGAAAAGCAGAACTTAGTCCCTGGAACTTCTGCTCGCTGCTGATCAGTGCTTGTTACAAAGGCTGAACCTGGGACAGCAGCTGTAACCAGACGCACAGTATCAGCTTGAGCTAGACTCTGGGACCGACATCTCTGCTGAGCAGACTCCACTGCGGCTGGGGGAGAATGGAAGACCGCAGAGGACATGGTGCGAGATTCCCCCTGTGCAGCGGTGGGAACTCGACACCTGACATACAACACTGCCAAATATGTGGACTGTATTTTTTAAATGCAAAATAGTGCTGTATATAAGTAGAGTAGCAGACAGCAAAAACAGTTGAAAACCAGCCTAAAATGCCCAAACTTGGAACATGCAGATATATGAGGCCTTTTTTATTTTTTGGTGAATTTAAACCCCCCCCCCAAAAAAAAGAGTGGCACAAGGCTACCAAACAGAACTATGCTACTGTGGTAATACGGTTTTTCAAAAACAGATACACCAGGACTAAGCCTGACATAACAGACTGTATTCATTTTTTGGGGCTTTTGGATGAATAAAAAAAAAACAGTGGCACAAGGCTAGCACACACAATGATGCTACGTATGCCTGACAAAATATGATTTTTAAACAGGCATCAGTCTGACAGAAAAGACTGTATATTTTTTTGAGGGGGTGGAATTTTTGGAAAAAAGAAAAAAAAAATGAAAACTGCAACTAGGTATATAGTAAATAAGCAGCAGCAGACAGTTATGGAGCTTTGGGAGGGATGCAGTGGGAGCTATGTACGCACATACAGTGCCTGCAGGCCTTGCACTGATGTGGAAATGCTGTGCCCTGCCTACCTAGCACTGCAATATTGGGACCCACGAATTAGCCCTATAAAGGACTGTTGGCATACCTCCTAACTTTTGAGGAAGGGAAAGAGGGACAAAGTTAGCAAAGCGCTGTGCGTGCCATGGCAAATTTTAAGCCACGCTTCTGACCGCTCCCATTTCACAACTAGTCATGCCTCAACCACACCCATTTAGCACTGCTGATCACAATGTTTCATAAACAATAATTATAAACAAAAGAATATGGCCACACAGTGCTCCATACTGTATAATGGCCACACATGATGCTCCATACTGTATAATGGCCACACATGATGCTCCATACTGTATAATGGCCCCACATGATGCTCCATACTGTATAATGGCCACACATGATGCTCCATACTGTATAATGGCCCCACATGATGCTCCATACTGTATAATGGCCCCACATGATGCTCCATACTGTATAATGGCCACACATGATGCTCCATACTGTATAATGGCCACACATAGTGCTCCATACTGTATAATGGCCCCAAATGATGCTGCATACAGTATACTGGCCCCAAGTGATGCTGCATACAGTATAATGGGCCCACGTGATGCTGCATACTGTATAATGGCCACACATGATGCTCTGTACACGTCATACACACACGGCTCCTCTCCATACACCTCGTACACACACACGACTCCACTCCGTACACCTCATACACACACACACACACGACTCCGCTCCGTACACCTCGTACACATGCGGCTCCACTCCGTACACATTGCACACTCTGCTCCGCTCCGTATACCTTGTACACACACGTGTCATGAATCCCCAATGGCTAGGGATAGCACAGGATAAGCAAAGCTAAGAAAAATATCGGACGAGCTCTAGGGTGATGGAACCTGGGCTGACCGCTGCCCTACGCCTGACAAACGCAACTAGAGATAGCCAGGGAGCGTGCCTACGTTGGTTCTAGACGCCACGCACCAGCCTAAGAGCTAACTAGTACTGCAGAGAAAACAAAGACCTCACTTGCCTCCAGAGGAATTAACCCCAAAGATATAGTTGCCCCCCACATGTATTGACGGTGAAATGAGAGGAAGGCACACACATAGAAATGATGTATACAGCTTTAGCAAATAGAGGCCCGCTAAAAACTAGAAAGCAGAATGACACAAAAGGGAACTGAGCGGTCAGCAAAAAACCCTAATCAAAAAAACCATCCTGAGATTACAAGAACCCATGTGCCAACTCATGGCACATGGGGAGAACCTCAGTCCACTAGAGCAACCAGCTAACAAAGAGACATTCTAAGCAAGCTGGACAAAAAAACCAAACAACTGAAAATCAGCACTTAGCTTATCCTGAAAGATCTGGGAGCAGGCAGGCAGGAACCAAACAGAGCACATCTGAACACATTGATAGCCGGCAAGGGAAATGACAGAAAGGCCAGGTAAAATAGGAAACACCCAGCCTCTGATGGACAGATGGAAACCAAAGGCCGCAACCCACCAAAGTCACCCAGTACCAGCAGTAACCACCAGAGGGAGCCCGCAAACAGAATCCACAACAGTACCCCCCCCCTTGAGGAGGGGTCACCGAACCCTCACGAGAACCCCCAGGGCGATCAGGGTGAGCTCTATGGAAGGCGCGGACCAAATCAGTCGCATGAACATCGGAGGCGACCACCCAGGAATTGTCCTCCTGACCATAACCCTTCCACTTAACCAAATACTGGAGTTTGCGTCTGGAAACACGAGAATCCAAGATCTTTTCAACAACATACTCCAATTCTCCCTCCACCAGCACCGGAGCAGGAGGCTCGACCGAAGGAACAACAGGCACCTCATACCTCCGCAACAACGACCGATGGAACACATTATGAATAGCGAACGATGCTGGGAGATCCAAACGGAAGGATACAGGGTTAAGAATCTCCGAGATCCTATAAGGACCGATGAACCGAGGCTTGAACTTAGGAGAAGAGACCTTCATAGGGACAAAACGAGAAGACAACCACACCAAGTCCCCAACAAGAAGTCGGGGACCCACGCGGCGACGGCGATTAGCAAACTGCTGAGTCTTCTCCTGAGATAACTTCAAATTGTCCACCACCTGATTCCAAATGTGATGTAGCCTGTCCACCACCACGTCCACTCCAGGACAATCCGAAGACTCCACCTGACCAGAGGAAAAACGAGGATGAAACCCCGAATTACAAAAAAAAGGAGAGACCAACGTGGCCGAACTAGCCCGATTATTAAGAGCAAATTCGGCCAGTGGCAAAAAAGCAACCCAGTCATCCTGATCAGCAGAAACAAAACACCTCAAATAAGTTTCCAAGGTCTGATTAGTTCGCTCCGTCTGGCCATTCGTCTGAGGATGGAATGCAGACGAGAAAGACAAATCAATGCCCATCTTGGCACAAAACGTCCGCCAAAATCTAGACACAAACTGGGATCCCCTGTCAGAAACGATATTCTCCGGAATCCCATGCAAACGAACCACGTTCTGAAAAAACAAAGGAACCAACTCAGAGGAGGAGGGCAACTTAGGCAAGGGCACCAAATGAACCATCTTAGAAAAGCGGTCACACACAACCCAGATAACGGACATTTTCTGTGAAACCGGGAGATCAGAAATAAAATCCATGGAAATGTGCGTCCAAGGCCTCTTCGGGATGGGCAAGGATAACAACAACCCACTAGCCCGTGAACAGCAAGGCTTAGCTCGAGCACACACTTCACAAGACTGCACAAAAGTACGCACATCCCTAGACAAGGAAGGCCACCAAAAAGACCTGGCCACCAAGTCTCTTGTACCAAATATTCCAGGATGACCAGCCAACACAGAAGAATGGACCTCGGAGATGACTCTACTGGTCCAATCATCTGGAACAAACAGTCTTTCTGGTGGACATCGATCCGGTTTATCCACCTGAAACTCCTGCAATGCGCGTCGCAAGTCTGGGGATACGGCGGACAATATTACCCCATCCCTAAGGATACCAGCAGGCCCAGTGTCTCCAGGAGAGTCAGGCACAAAACTCCTGGAAAGAGCATCTGCCTTCACATTCTTTGAACCTGGCAGGTATGAAACCACGAAATTGAAACGAGAAAAAAACAACGACCAACGAGCCTGTCTAGGATTCAAACGCCTGGCAGACTCAAGGTAAATGAGATTCTTGTGATCAGTCAAGACCACCACGCGATGTTTAGCACCCTCAAGCCAATGACGCCACTCCTCAAATGCCCACTTCATGGCCAAAAGCTCCCGATTACCCACATCATAATTGCGCTCGGCGAGCGAGAATTTTCTAGAGAAGAAAGCACATGGCTTCATCACCGAGCCATTAGAACTTCTCTGTGACAAAACCGCCCCCGCTCCAATCTCGGAAGCATCAACCTCCACCTGGAAAGGAAGTGAAACATCTGGTTGACACAACACAGGAGCAGAAGAAAACCGGCGCTTAAGTTCCCGAAAGGCCTCCACGGCCGCAGGAGACCAATCAGCAACATCAGCACCCTTTTTAGTCAAATCAGTCAAAGGTTTAACAATACTGGAAAAATTAGCAATGAACCGACGATAAAAATTAGCAAACCCCAAGAACTTCTGAAGGCTCTTAACAGATGTAGGTTGTGTCCAGTCACAAATAGCCTGAACCTTAACGGGATCCATCTCAATAGTAGAAGGAGAAAAAATGTACCCCAAAAAAGAAATCTTCTGGACTCCGAAGAGACACTTTGAGCCCTTCACAAACAGAGAATTGGCCCGCAAAACCTGAAACACCTTCCTGACCTGTAGAACATGAGACTCCCAGTCATCAGAAAACACCAAAATATCATCCAAATACACAATCATAAACTTATCCAGATATTCACGGAAAATATTGTGCATAAAGGACTGAAAGACTGACGGAGCATTGGAGAGTCCAAAAGGCATTACCAAATACTCAAAATGGCCCTCAGGCGTATTAAATGCGGTTTTCCACTCATCACCCTGTTTTATCCGCACCAGATTATACGCACCACGAAGATCTATTTTAGTGAACCACCTAGCCTCCTTAATGCGAGCAAACAAATCAGTAAATAATGGCAATGGATACTGGTATTTGACTGTAATCTTATTCAGAAGGCGATAATCTATACAAGGCCTCAGGGAACCATCTTTTTTTGCCACGAAAAAAAAACCTGCTCCCAGAGGGGATGAAGATGGACGAATACGTCCCTTTTCCAAGGACTCCTTAATATAATTCCGCATAGCA
The DNA here is from genome assembly GCF_051348905.1 of Ranitomeya variabilis. NCBI lineage: Eukaryota > Metazoa > Chordata > Amphibia > Anura > Dendrobatidae > Ranitomeya > Ranitomeya variabilis. The sequence goes on along the minus strand of NC_135233.1, from coordinate 172,781,468 downwards.
GTATGCTCTGGCAGTGACAGATTAAATAAACGACCCTTAGGGAACTTACTGCCAGGAATCAATTCTATAGCACAGTCACACTCTCTATGGGGAGGGAGCGAATTGAGCTTAGGCTCCTCAAAAACATCCCTATAATCCGACAAAAACGCAGGGATCTCCGAAGGAGTAGATGAAGCGATAGAAATCGGAGGTGCATCATCATGAACCCCCTGACATCCCCAGCTTAGCACAGACATTGTTTTCCAGTCCAGGACAGGATTATGAGTTTGTAACCATGGCAGACCAAGCACTAGTACATCATGTAAATTATACAGTACAAGGAAGCGAATCACCTCCTGATGAACGGGAGTCAGGCGCATGGTCACTTGTGTCCAATACTGCGGTTTATTCATAGCCAATGGTGTAGAATCAATTCCTTTCAGAGGAATAGGAACTTCCAGAGGCTCTAGACTAAAACCACAGCGTTTAGCAAATGACCAATCCATAAGACTCAGGGCAGAGCCTGAATCCACATAGGCATCAACGGAAATGGAAGACAGTGAAAAAATCAGAGTCACAGACAAAATGAACTTAGACTGCAGAGTATCAATGGCAAAAGATTTATCAACCCTTTTTGTGCGTTTAGAGCATGCTGATATAACATGAGCTGAATCACCACAATAAAAACACAAACCATTTTTCCGCCTATAATTTTGCCGTTCACTTCTGGACTGAATTCTATCACATTGCATAGTCTCAGGTGCCTGTTCAGAAGACACCGCCAACTGGTGCACGGGTTTGCGCTCCCGTAAACGCCGATCAATCTGAATGGCCATAGCCATAGACTCATTCAGACCTGTAGGCGCAGGGAACCCCACCATAATATCCTTAATGGCCTCAGAAAGACCATTTCTGAAGTTTGCAGCCAGGGCGCACTCATTCCACTGAGTAAGCACCGACCATTTCCGAAATTTCTGACAATATATTTCCGCTTCATCATGCCCCTGAGAGAGGGCTAATAAAGCCTTTTCAGCCTGAATCTCTAGGTTAGGTTCCTCATAGAGCAATCCCAATGCCAGAAAAAACGCATCCACACTGAGCAATGCAGGATCCCCTGGTGCCAATGCAAATGCCCAATTCTGAGGGTCGCCCCGTAGGAACGATATAACAATCTTGACCTGTTGAGCAGGGTCTCCAGAGGAGCGAGATTTCAAAGAGAGAAACAATTTACAATTGTTCCTGAAATTCAGGAAGGTAGATCTATCTCCAGAAAAAAACTCTGGAATAGGAATTCTAGGTTCAGACATGGGAGTGTGAACAACGAAATCCTGTATGTTTTGAACCTTTGCCGCGAGATTACTCAGGCTGGAAGCCAAACTCTGGACATCCATGATAAACAGCTAAGATCAGAGCCATTCAAGGGTTAAGAGGAGGTAAGAAGCAGCAAGACAGCAATTAAGGGCTAGGCAGCAAAACTCTGAAGGAAAAAAAAAAAACATTTCCCTTGAACACTTCTTTTTCTCCTGCTTCAGCCCAAACAATTAACACTTTGTGGGCCGGCTATACTGTCATGAATCCCCAATGGCTAGGGATAGCACAGGATAAGCAAAGCTAAGAAAAATATCGGACGAGCTCTAGGGTGATGGAACCTGGGCTGACCGCTGCCCTACACCTGACAAACGCAACTAGAGATAGCCAGGGAGCGTGCCTACGTTGGTTCTAGACGCCACGCACCAGCCTAAGAGCTAACTAGTACTGCAGAGAAAACAAAGACCTCACTTGCCTCCAGAGGAATTAACCCCAAAGATATAGTTGCCCCCCACATGTATTGACGGTGAAATGAGAGGAAGGCACACACATAGAAATGATGTATATAGCTTTAGCAAATAGAGGCCCGCTAAAAACTAGAAAGCAGAATGACACAAAAGGGAACTGAGCGGTCAGCAAAAAACCCTAATCAAAAAAACCATCCTGAGATTACAAGAACCCATGTGCCAACTCATGGCACATGGGGAGAACCTCAGTCCACTAGAGCAACCAGCTAACAAAGAGACATTCTAAGCAAGCTGGACAAAAAAACCAAACAACTGAAAATCAGCACTTAGCTTATCCTGAAATATCTGGGAGCAGGTAGGCAGGAACCAAACAGAGCACATCTGAACACATTGATAGCCGGCAAGGGAAATGACAGAAAGGCCAGGTAAAATAGGAAACACCCAGCCTCTGATGGACAGATGGAAACCAAAGGCCGCAACCCACCAAAGTCACCCAGTACCAGCAGTAACCACCAGAGGGAGCCCGCAAACAGAATCCACAACACACACGGCTCTGCTACGTACACACGTGGCTCAGCCCCGTACACCTCGTACACATACGACTCTGCTGCATACACCTTTCACACGCTGCTCCAATCCGTACACCTCTTACACACACGGCTCCACTCCGTACACCTTGTACACACACGACTCCGTTCCATACACATTGCACACTCTGCTCCACTCCGTATACCTTGTACACACACGGCTCTGCTACGTACACACGTGGCTCAACTCTGTACACCTCGTACACACACGACTCTGCTGCATACACCTTTCACACGCTGCTCCAATCCGTACACCTCTTACACACACGGCTCCGCTCCCTACACCTTTCATACGCTGCTCCAATCCGTAGACCTCATACACATGCGACTGCGCTCCGTACACCTCATACACATGGCTCCATACACCTCTTACACACACGACTCCGTTCCATCACCTTTCACCCGCTGCTCCGATCCATACACCTAGTACACACACGGCTCTGCTACATCCACACTGTAAACACCTCCTGACCTCACACATACGCTTACCCTCTTCCAGCACCATGACAACCAGCAGAGTCCTGTACATGGAGGTCATTCCGATCATGTGACCCCTGACTCCTCCCATCCTGTGACCTCATCACAGGTCCTGTGCGCACAGAGCAGCCAATATGTGGTGTGCTGCTCTGCGGGTGCACTGGGACTCAGGGAGCTGACTGGGTGATATTACACACCTCCCAACCAGTGCGGGACAACTAATGTCCCACCCGTGATCGCGGGGCTGACTGTCAAACTCGGGTCAGTCCCACTGGATCTGGGACGGTTGGGAGGTGTGCTGTTGGTTTCTCAGGAGTTGTGGATTTAACAGTTGCAGACCTACACTAACTATTAAAACCACGATTCTGACCCTATCTCTGCAGCAGCTCTCCCTACACTCACTGAAAGTGGCGAGCAGGGCAGCGCCAGGTCTCTTATACTCGTGATGATGCTGTGCAGCCAAGCCAATTGCTGCACGACCACAACAAAGATGGCTGCTGCGTATCATGGCCTGGCCGACAATCCCTGCAGCGTGATTGGGTCTCTAAAGTCCACCAAAAATGCTGGGTGGAGACACCAGTTCCCGCCGAGTAATCCCGGAAATACTCGGTGCTCCGCGAGTATACTAATACTCAGGCAAGTAACGAGTAGTGGCGAGCACATAAGCTCATCACTAGTAGGGACCTGTTCAGGCTGTAGGAGCAGGGACCGATTCAGGGAAGACAGGAACACGGACTGGTATAAGTTATATATGGGAACGGATAAGGACCTGTTCAGACTGTAGGAGCAGGGACTGATTCAGGGAGGACAATGAGGTGTGGAACGAGAGCAGAGCAGAACCGCCAGGAGTGGAGCAGGGCAGAACCGCAAGGAGCGGAGTAAAGAATGGCGCGAAGCCGCAGAGTGCTGAGCAGAGCAAGGTTGCAGGGTGCGGAGCCAAGAGTGGAGCAAAGTCGCAGAGTACGAAGCTGTAGAAGGGAAGTGCTCCAAAATGTATATCTTTATGTAGAGATGTGTTTAGTTTCATTTAGGACTTAGGGAATGTACTTTTGCCTGTGGACAATAGACTTGTGACCTCATCCCCACACACCTGGGGCTGGACACACCACTTCTAGCTGGACATAAAAGGCACAAGACACATGTTCTCTGCTCTCTTTTTGCTCTCTGGCTTGCTGGGAAGATCATGGACCCACATGGTGGATAAGTACTCTGCATCCCCTTTTCTTACTAGGCCCTGTAACCTCTTAGGCCTTACGGTTAGTAAGCTATAGATTGGGAGGGCTAATATTGTATGTGTGATTTGGGTAATCGGGCAGTTAATTGTGGGTTTTTATATTGTGGGGATTTTGTTGTGATATTACTGGACATTGTGGGTTATTACTGTGTGATACTTTTGGGATATCACTGTATACTGTTACTGTAGTGATATTACTGTATCAGAGTTGTGATATCCATATATATATATATATATATATATATGTATATATATATATATATATTTACAGTCGCCAGCTTGGGTATAAATATATATGTATGTTATAGACTGCAGACTTGTGTGTGTAATAAATATCCTTCATTGTTACACTGTTTTGTCTCAGTTAGTATATAGTATAAGGAAAAGATACGTTGAGGCATATTTAGTGGATATTAATTATTAATAGTCAAGTTTGGCGATAATAGTTAATATCGGACCTCAATAGAGGTGTAGGGAGAGTTCCTATGGTATTAGGGGGGTAACCTTGTCCATTTACAGAAGCCAAGAGCAGAGCAAACCCGCAGGGTGCGGAGCAAAGAGCAGAGCAAGGTCACAGAGTGCAGAGCCGAGAGCAGAGCAAAGCAGCAGGGTGCAGAGGAAAGAGCAGAGCAAGGTTGCAGAGTGCAGAGCCGAGAGCAGAGCAAAGCCGCAGAGTACAGAGCTAAGAGCAGAGCAAGGAAGCAGAGTGCGGAGCCAAGAGCAGAAGGAGTGAACACAAAAAAACACACAGAGAGATAGGGAAGACTCAAGACAGGAACACAAATGGACAGGTATAGGACTTAGTTCATACAAGGACAGGTACGAGACAAGGCACAGAAACGAGGATACAGACGGCGGAAACAAGAGTCACAGGCTACAGGCACTGACAAGGGTACAAAGCCCCACTAGGTAGCAGATACAAAAGATAAAGAACACAGGTACAGGCCAGGGTACAAAGCCCCACTGGGTGGCTAACACAAGAGATAGAGACGAGACCTGGCACCTCAGCAGCGAGAAACTAACTGAGGAAGTAAGTTGCTCAGGCATTCCCCTAGAGGTGGGAATGCCTTAAGTACCTGATGCCTCTTGGCCATTGGCTGGGGACAACTTAGGAGAATGCACACAGTCTCAATAAGAGTCAGGGAGAGTCGGCGCCAACCCCCTATGCACACAGCCAGGAAGTATGCAGAGAGAAGGCAGGAGACAAGAGGCACACAGCATGGAGCTGGCAGAAGACAGAACTCACAGCATGGCCAGAGTAGTGAGTAAGTTGGTGTGTAAGGCAGATGGGGGAAGGGAGGCCATGCAGTGATGCCAGCAGAGTTGTTACATGAAGCAGAATGAAGTCTCACTATCTTATACCTGTGAACAAAACCAAGGCACTCCCCCTGTGGTGACCTCACTTGGTGGCTGAATACTCCCCTTTCTTACAGATATGAAAAGCCATCTCTAAACTTATCTCAGCATATGAACCTCGTAGAAGAATGACACAATTATCTGTAACAACCTGCTGAAATCACTGCATGGCCTCCCATCCCCCACCTGCTTTACACACAAACTCACTCACTTCTCTGGGCCATGTTGTGACTTCTCTCTGCTGCTGGCTCCATGCTGTGTGCCTCATGTTTTCTGCTTGCTCTGTGCATGTTTTCTGTCTGTGTGCATAGGGGGTGGCACCAGCAACTCCTGTGTCTTATTGAGACTGCGTGCACCTTGCTAAGGTGTCCCTGGCCAATTGCCATGAGGATTCCTGTATTTAAGACTTCCCCACCCATTGGTGGGGGCCTGTGCAACTTACTCCCTCAGTTAGTTCTTAGCTGCTGAGATGCCAGGCCCTGTCTCTGTGACTCTTGTGTCTGCCACCCAGTGGGGCGTTGCACCCTGGTCTGTGTCCTGTGTTAGCCACCCAGTGGGGCGTAGTACCCTGGCCTATGGCCTTATGTAGCCACCCAGTGGGGCGCCGCACCCTGGCTTGTGCCCGTGTCCCTGTGCCTTGTCCCGTTCCTGACTTTGTCTTAGTCTAGTCCTGTTCCTGTGTTCGTTTATATCCCTGTCTTGGTTTGCTTTCTCTGCTGTGCACTCTCTGTCTTGCTTTGCTCTGCTTTCGGCTCTGCTCTCTGCGACCTTGCTTTGCACCTTGCTCTGCACTCTGTGGTTTTGCTCTCGGCTCTGCACTCTGTGGCTTTGCTCTCGGCTCTGCTCTCTGTAGCTTTGCTCTGCACTCAGCTCTGCACTCTGACTTTGCTTTGCTCTGCACTCTGTGGCTTTGCTCTGTGGCTCCGCTCAGCTCTCACTCTGATCCTTGCGGTTCTACCTTGCTCCGCTCCTTGCGGTTCTTCCCTGCTCCGCCTCCTGCGTCTCTGCTCTTGGCTCCGCCTCCTGTGTCTCTGCTCTTGGCTCCGCCTTCTGCGTTTCTGCAACACTTGGCTCCGCCTCCTGCTCTTGGCTCCGCCTCCTGCGTTTCTGTGCTTTGCTCTAGCTCTTGTGCTTCTGCTTCTGCTTTGCATCCGCTCTTGCGGTCTTTCTCTACCTATTCATAAGTCCTCCTGTCTGAACAGGTTCCTACCTGTTTTCATATATCTGCCTATATACCCTACCCTACCTGTCCTGCCAGTGTTTCAGTCTTGCCCACCTGTCCTGCCAGAGCGTCAGCCATGCTCGCCTGCCAGAGTGCCAGCTGTGCATGCCCGCCTGTTGTGAATTTGGATTCTGGGCTCCCCCGGTGGCTACTGGTGGAATTGAACTGGTGTCTTCATCTTCTCTGTTCACCTGTTCCCATCAAGATGTGGGAGTCGCTATATAACCTTGCTGTTCTGTTAGTTGCTTGCCGGTCAACAATGTTATCAGAAGCCTCTCTGTGCTTGTTCCTGCTCCTAGACAACTACTAGATAAGTTGGACTCTTGTCCATGTTTGTTTTTGCATTTTGTTCCAGTTCACAGCTGTAGTTTCGTTACTGTGTCTGGAAAGCTCTTGTGAACAGGAATTGCCACTCTGGTGTTATGAGTTAATGCCAGAGTTTTAAAGTAATTTCTGGATGGTGTTTTGATAGGGTTTTCAGCTGACCATGAAAGTGTCCTTTCTGTCTTCTGCTATGTAGTAAGTGGACCTCAAATTTGCTAAACCTATTTTCATACTACGTTTGTTATTTCATCTTAACTCACCGCCAATACATGTGGGGGGCCTCTGTCTCCTTTCGGGGTATTTCTCTAGAGGTGAGCTAGGACTAATATTTTCCTCTGCTAGCTTTATTTAGTCCTCCGGCTGGTGCTGGGCATCTAGAATCAACGTAGGCATGCTACCCGGCCACTGCTAGTTGTGCGTTAGGTTTAGTTCATGGTCAGCTCAGTTTCCATCTTCCAAGAGCTAGTTCCTATATATGCTGATGCTATGTTCTCTTGCCATTGAGATCATGACAGTTTGACCGGCCCACAAAGTGTTAATTGTTTGGGCTGAAGCAGGAGATAGAGAAGTGTTTAAGGGAAATTTTTTTTTTTTTTTTTTTTTCCCTTCAGAGTTTTGCTGCCTAGCCCTTAATTGCTGTCTAGCTGCTTCTTACCTCCTCTTAACCCTTGAATGGCTCTGTGTCCACCTGTTTGTAATGGATCTTCAGAGTGTAACTGCAGGTTTGAATAATCTCGCCACGAAGGTACAAAAATTGCAAGATTTTGTTTGTCATGCACCTGTATCTGAGCCGAGAATTCCTTTGCCGGAATTTTTCTCGGGGAATAGATCCGGGTTTCAGAATTTTCGAAATAATTGCAAATTATTTTTGTCCCTGAAATCTCGCTCTGCCGGAGACCCTGCACAGCAGGTCAGGATTGTGATTTCCTTGCTCCGGGGCGACCCTCAAGACTGGGCTTTTTCATTGACACCAGGGGATCCTGCGTTGCTCAATGTGGATGCGTTTTTTCTGGCCTTGGGGTTGCTTTATGACGAACCTCATTTGGAGCTTCAGGCAGAAAAAACTTTGATGTCCCTATCTCAGGGGCAAGATGAAGCGGAAATTTACTGCCAAAGATTCCGTAAATGGTCTGTGCTTACTCAGTGGAATGAGTGCGCCCTGGCGGCGACTTTCAGAGAGGGTCTCTCTGATGCCATTAAGGATGTCATGGTGGGGTTCCCTGTGCCTGCGGGTCTGAATGAGTCCATGACAATGGCTATTCAGATCGATAGGCGTCTGCGGGAGCGCAAACCAGTGCACCATCTGGCGGTTTCCACTGAGAGGTCGCCAGAGAGTATGCAGTGTGATAGAATTCTGTCCCGAAGCGAGCGGCAGAATTTTAGACGGAAAAATGGGTTGTGTTTCTATTGTGGTGATTCTACTCATGTTATATCAGCATGCTCTAAGCGCACTAAAAAGCTTGGTAAATCTGTTTCCATTTGCACCTTACCATCTAAGTTTATTCTATCTGTGACCCTGATTTGCTCTTTGTCATCTATTACCACAGACGCCTATGTCGACTCTGGCGCCGCTTTGAGTCTTATGGATTGGTCCTTTGCCAAACGCTGTGGGTATGATTTAGAGCCTTTGGAGACTCCTATTCCTCTGAAGGGGATTGACTCCACCCCATTGGCTAATAATAAACCACAATACTGGACACAAGTAACTATGCGTATTAATCCGGATCACCAGGAGATTATTCGCTTTCTGGTGCTGTATAATCTACATGATGATTTGGTGTTAGGATTGCCTTGGCTGCAATCTCACAACCCAGTCCTCGACTGGAGAGCTATGTCTGTGTTGAGCTGGGGATGTAAGGGGGCTCATGGGGATGTACCTGTGGTTTCCATTTCATCATCTATTCCCTCTGAAATTCCTGAGTTCCTGTCTGACTATCGTGACGTCTTTGAAGAATCCAAGCTTGGTTCGTTACCTCCGCACCGAGAGTGCGATTGTGCCATAGATTTAATCCCGGGTGGTAAATACCCAAAGGGTCGTTTATTTAATCTGTCTGTGCCTGAACATGCTGCTATGCGAGAATATATAAAGGAGTCCTTGGAAAAGGGACATATTCGTCCATCGTCATCTCCCTTAGGAGCCGGTTTTTTCTTTGTGTCAAAAAAAGACGGCTCTTTGAGACCATGTATTATCGGCTTTTGAATAAAATCACTGTTAAATATCAATACCCATTGCCGTTGCTGACTGATTTGTTTGCTCGCATAAAGGGGGCCAAGTGGTTCTCTAAGATTGACCTTCGGGGGGCGTATAATTTGGTGCGAATCAGGCAGGGGGATGAGTGGAAAACCGCATTTAATACGCCCGAGGGCCACTTTGAGTATTTAGTGATGCCTTTTGGTCTTTCAAATGCTCCGTCAGTTTTCCAGTCCTTTATGCATGATATTTTTCGCGATTATTTGGATAAATTTATGATTGTGTATCTGGATGATATTCTGATTTTTTCGGATGACTGGGACTCTCATGTCCAGCAAGTCAGGAGGGTTTTTCAGGTTTTGCGGTCTAATTCTTTGTGTGTGAAGGGTTCTAAGTGTGTTTTTGGGGTACAGAGGATTTCCTTTTTGGGATATATTTTTTCCCCCTCTTCCATTGAAATGGATCCTGTCAAGGTTCAAGCCATTTGTGATTGGACGCAGCCCTCTTCTCTTAAGAGTCTTCAGAAATTTTTGGGCTTTGCTAACTTTTATCGTCGATTTATTGCTGGTTTTTCGGATATTGCTAAGCCATTGACCGATTTGACTAAGAAGGGTGCTGATGTTGCTGATTGGTCCCCTGATGCTGTGGAGGCCTTTCGGGAGCTTAAGCGCCGTTTTTCCTCTGCCCCTGTGTTGCGTCAGCCTGATGTTGCTCTACCTTTTCAGGTTGAGGTCGACGCTTCTGAGATCGGAGCTGGGGCAGTGTTGTCGCAGAAAAGTTCTGACTGCTCCGTGATGAGGCCTTGTGCCTTCTTTTCCCGTAAATTTTCGCCCGCTGAGCGGAATTATGATGTTGGGAATCGGGAGCTTTTGGCCATGAAGTGGGCTTTTGAGGAGTGGCGCCATTGGCTTGAGGGGGCCAGACATCAGGTGGTGGTATTGACTGACCACAAAAATTTGATTTATCTTGAGACCGCCAGGCGCCTGAATCCTAGACAGGCGCGCTGGTCATTATTTTTCTCTCGGTTTAATTTTGTGGTGTCATACCTACCGGGTTCTAAGAATGTTAAGGCGGATGCCCTTTCTAGGAGTTTTGAGCCTGACTCGCCTGGTAACTCTGAGCCCACAGGTATCCTTAAGGATGGAGTGGTATTGTCAGCCGTTTCTCCAGACCTGCGGCGGGCCTTGCAGGAGTTTCAGGCGGATAGACCTGATCGTTGCCCACCTGATAAACTGTTTGTTCCTGATGATTGGACCAGTAGAGTCATCTCTGAGGTTCATTCTTCTGCGTTGGCACGTCATCCTGGCATTTTTGGTACCAGGGATTTGGTGGCAAGGTCCTTCTGGTGGCCTTCCCTGTCACGAGATGTGCGAGGCTTTGTGCAGTCTTGTGACGTTTGTGCTCGGGCCAAGCCTTGTTGTTCTCGGGCTAGTGGATTATTGTTGCCCTTGCCTATTCCTAAGAGGCCTTGGACGCACATCTCTATGGATTTTATTTCAGATCTGCCGGTTTCTCAGAAGATGTCTGTCATCTGGGTGGTGTGTGACCGTTTTTCTAAGATGGTCCATTTGGTTCCTCTGCCCAAGTTGCCTTCTTCTTCCGAGTTGGTTCCTCTGTTTTTTCAAAATGTTGTTCGTTTGCATGGTATTCCTGAGAATATCGTTTCTGACAGAGGGACCCAATTCGTGTCTAGATTTTGGCGGGCATTCTGTGCTAGGATGGGCATAGATTTATCTTTTTCGTCCGCTTTCCATCCTCAGACGAATGGCCAGACCGAGCGGATTAATCAGACCCTGGAGACATATCTGAGGTGTTTTGTGTCTGCTGACCAGGATGATTGGGTTGCTTTTTTGCCATTGGCGGAGTTCGCTCTCAATAATCGGGCCAGCTCTGCCACTTTGGTGTCCCCGTTTTTCTGTAATTCGGGGTTTCATCCTCGATTTTCCTCTGGTCAGGTGGAATCTTCGGATTGTCCTGGAGTGGATGCTGTGGTGGAGAGATTGCATCAGATCTGGGGGCAGGTGGTGGACAATTTGAGGTTGTCCCAGGAGAAGACTCAGCTTTTTGCCAACCGCCACCGTCGTGTTGGTCCTCGGCTTTGTGTTGGGGATTTGGTGTGGTTGTCTTCTCGTTTTGTCCCTATGAGGGTCTCTTCTCCTAAGTTTAAGCCTCGGTTTATCGGCCCGTATAAGATATTGGAGATTCTTAACCCTGTTTCCTTCCGTTTGGACCTCCCTGCATCCTTTTCTATTCATAACGTTTTTCATCGGTCATTATTGCGCAGGTATGAGGTACCGGTTGTGCCTTCCGTTGAGCCTCCTGCTCCGGTGTTGGTTGAGGGTGAGTTGGAGTACGTTGTGGAGAAAATCTTAGACTCTCGTGTTTCCAGACGGAGACTCCAGTATCTGGTCAAGTGGAAGGGATACGGCCAGGAGGATAATTCTTGGGTTAATGCATCTGATGTTCATGCCTCTGATCTGGTTCGTGCCTTTCATAGGGCCCATCCTGATCGCCCTGGTGGTTCTGTTGAGGGTTCGGTGCCCCCTCCTTGAGGGGGGGGTACTGTTGTGAATTTGGATTCTGGGCTCCCCCGGTGGCTACTGGTGGAATTGAACTGGTGTCTTCATCTTCTCTGTTCACCTGTTCCCATCAAGATGTGGGAGTCGCTATATAACCTTGCTGTTCTGTTAGTTGCTTGCCGGTCAACAATGTTATCAGAAGCCTCTCTGTGCTTGTTCCTGCTCCTAGACAACTACTAGATAAGTTGGACTCTTGTCCATGTTTGTTTTTGCATTTTGTTCCAGTTCACAGCTGTAGTTTCGTTACTGTGTCTGGAAAGCTCTTGTGAACAGGAATTGCCACTCTGGTGTTATGAGTTAATGCCAGAGTTTTAAAGTAATTTCTGGATGGTGTTTTGATAGGGTTTTCAGCTGACCATGAAAGTGTCCTTTCTGTCTTCTGCTATGTAGTAAGTGGACCTCAAATTTGCTAAACCTATTTTCATACTACGTTTGTTATTTCATCTTAACTCACCGCCAATACATGTGGGGGGCCTCTGTCTCCTTTCGGGGTATTTCTCTAGAGGTGAGCTAGGACTAATATTTTCCTCTGCTAGCTTTATTTAGTCCTCCGGCTGGTGCTGGGCATCTAGAATCAACGTAGGCATGCTACCCGGCCACTGCTAGTTGTGCGTTAGTTCATGGTCAGCTCAGTTTCCATCTTCCAAGAGCTAGTTCCTATATATGCTGATGCTATGTTCTCTTGCCATTGAGATCATGACACCCGCCTGCCTGCCAGTGTCCCAGCCGTTCCTGCCAGTGTCTCTGTTGTACCCATCTGCCTGCCTGTGTCCCAGCTGTGCCCGCCTGTCTGCCAGAGTGCCAGCCATGCCCACCTGCATATCTATGTTCTGTTCCCCCAGGTAGGATCAGCAGCCACAGCCAGACACCACCCTGGAGAGGTACCTGGTAGCTTCCTGCCGCACAAGCCTGACCTCACCATCAGAGGCTCCAGCAAATACCAATGAAGCTACTTAGTTACGCCCCTTCCAGGGTAGTCTGGTGTGTGTTCCAGTGGTACCACACCCCTGCGCCAACCAGTCCGGACGCGAGCGTGACATTATCATTCTTCCGGGCATGAGCTGGGCATTAATTTGAACCCAAACATGAGTTATCTGTTTGACCCGTTTAAGTAGTAATGTGTTTCTCAAATTCTGCCAGGCACTGTGCTTAGAAAATGCACTGGTGTGTAGCACTATCGTCGCACATCCCAAACATGCAATTTTCACACCTATATCGCTACTTGGGGTCGAGTTATTTCATCACTTTCATAACTTTTCCATAAACACAGAAGCACATAGTTTCAGACAAAGAGGTTTCTGTTCACATTCTTGAGGGAGGGGGATACGTGGTTTAGAATTACACAGAGCTGGCAAGTGAAAAGAAGAGTTTTCTAGGCAGAGTAAAGAGGGGGGTCAGAAAGCCCACAGCGTGTGTCTGTACTCAGCTCTAATGGAACCTTCTGGATGTAGCAGAGCTTAGTGTGCATGATAATATAGAATCAAATACATAATATTCCTGACAATGCACATGATGAAATAACAGAAACAACATTTTCAAAATGTCTCCGTTTATTCATCAAACATTAGGACCACGCGCAGAAAAACATGCACTTACACTTGTGGCCAAAAGTATTGACACCCCTGCAATTCTGTCAGATAATACTCAGTTTCTTCCTGAAAATGATTGCAAACACAAATTCTTTGTTATTATTTTATCTTCATTTAATTTGTCTTAAATGAAAAAACACTAAAAAGAATTGTACTAAAGCCAAATTGGCTATAATTCCACACCAAACATAAAAAAGGGGGTGGCCAAAGTATTGGCACTGTTCGAAAAATCATGTGATGCTTCTCTAATTTGTGTAATTAACAGCATCTGTAACTTACCTGTGGCACCTAACAGGTGTTGGCAATAACTAAATCATACTTGCAGCCAGTTGACATGGATTAAAGTTGACAACCTCTGTCCTGTGTCCTTGTGTGTACCACATTGAGCATGGAGAAAAGAAAGAAGACCAAAGAACTGTCTGAGGACTTGAGAAACCAAATTGTGAGGAAGCATGAGCAATCTCAAGGCTACAAGTCCATCTCCAAAGACCTGAATGTTCCTGTGTCCACTGTGCGCAGCGTCATCAAGAAGTTTAAAGCCCATGGCACTGTGGCTAACCTCCCTAGATGTGGACGGAAAAGAAAAATTGACAAGAGATTTCAACGCAAGATTGTGCAGTTGTTGGATAAAAAAACCTCGACTAACATCCAAGCAAGTTCAAGCTGCCCTTCAAGCTGACTGTATGGTAGGAGACCCAGGAAGACCCCACTTCTTACCCCGAGACATAAAAAAGCCAGGCTGGAGTTTGCCAAAACTTACCTGAAAAAGCCTAAAACGTTTTGGAAGAATGTTCTCTGGTCAGATGAGACAAAAGTAGAGCTTTTTGGGCAAAGGCATCAACATAGAGTTTACAGGAGAAAAAAAGAGGCATTCAAAGAAAAGAACACGGTCCCTACAGTCAAACATGGCGGAGGTTCCCTGATGTTTTTTTTTGTTGCTTTGCTGCCTCTGGCACTGGACTGCTTGACCGTGTGCATGGCATTATGAAGTCTGAAGACTACCAACAAATTTTGCAGCATAATGTAGGGCCCAGTGTGAGAAAGCTGGGTCTCCCTCAGAGGTCATGGGTCTTCCAACAGGACAATGACCCAAAACACACTTCAAAAAGCACTAGAAAATAGTTTGAGAGAAAGCACTGGAGACTTCTAAGGTGGCCAGCAATGAGTCCAGACCTGAATCCCATAGAACACCTGTGGAGAGATCTAAAAATGGCAGTTTGGAGAAGGCACCCTTCCAATATCAGGGACCTGGAGCAGTTGGCCAAAGAAGAATGGTCTAAAATTCCAGCAGAGCATTGTAAGAAACTCATTGATGGTTACCGGAAGCGGTTGGTCGCAGTTATTTTGGCTAAAGGTTGAGCAACAAAGTATTAGGCTGAGGGTGCCTGCCAATACTTTTCTCTGGCCCATTTTTTGAGTTTTGTGTAAAATGAACAATGTTTTGCTTTTTGCTTCATTCTCTCTTGTGTTTTTTTCATTTAAGACAAAATAAATGAAGATAATACCGTATTTTTTGGCATATAAGACGCACTTTTTCCCCCCCAAAAAAGGGGGGAAAATGGGGGGTGCGTCTTATATTCGCAATGCAGGCTTACCGTGGACCGTGGCGGCAGAGGTGTGACGGCAGAGGTGTGGAGATGAGGAGGCGCAGTGAGCGGGGTCCCTTTCCCCGGTGAGGTGATGCAGCAGCCCCGGTAATGCAGCAGAGCCGGGTGAATCCTGTTGTTATCGGTGCGCGCGGCCATCTTCCTGAGGCCGCGCGTTCGCAGATGGAGCTCTGCTGCCCGGGGCTTCAGGAAAATGGCCGCGGGATGCCGCGCGTGCGCAGATGGGGATCGCGGCGGCCATTTTCCTGAAGCCCCGGGCAGCAGAGCTCCATCTGCGAACGCGCGGCCTCAGGAAGATGGCCGCGCGCACCGATAACAACAGGATTCACCCGGCTCTGCTGCATTACCGGGGCTGCTGCATCACCTCACCGGGGAAAGGGACCCCGCTCACTGAGCCTCCTCGTCTCCACACCTCTGCCACCGCGGTAACAACAGGATTCACCCGGCTCTGCTTCATTACCGGGCTGCTGCATCACCTCACCGGGGAAAGGGACCCCTCTCACGCCATACCTCACTGTGCCTCCTCATCCCAACACCTCTGCCGGTAACCACTGCTGCCACCCTCCCATGGACACCAGGCCGTGGCGTCGCCCACCTAAGCAGGAAGGGACCCTGCTCAGGTGCACGCCGTACCGCCTCACCCCACCTCTGCCGACACCATGCCTCCTGTGACCCTGCTCTGCCACCACCAGCCCACAGGTAAGATACTGTAAATTCGGACAATAAGACGGACCCCCATCTTATAAAAAATCTTTTTTTCTGCAATTTTCACCCCAAATTTGGGGTGCGTCTTATGGTCCGGTGCGTCTTATATGCCGAAAAATACGGTAATAACAAAAAAATTGTGTTTGCAGTCATTTTCAGGAAGAAACTTAGTATTATCTGACAGAATTGCAGGGGTGTCAATACTTTTGACCACAACTGTACTGTATACGTCTTGGCATTCTATCAAGGAGATATTAATGGTTGTCTGATGAATGTGCTGTCACGCTGAGTACTCTTGGGCATTGAAATAATCAATATCTGCTGCTGGGAACTCTCTTTGCAATTGCCTGATGTGATGTTCTTTCATGAAGGCCTATAAAGGCATTATCCATGTGATCTCTAGGTCAATCTCCTGCTATCATTGCAATCAAGACAAAAGCAAGACACATTGCTGATTCCATTCCAGCCTTCATTACTCTGTTCCAGCCTTTGGTATCCATCTGAAGATCATGTATGCAACACCATGAATGGGCCTTCATGAGGGAACATCACAATGGTCCTACTCCTGGGAATTTAGTGTAGAATGTCATAATGTACGATAGCTGAATCCCTCTATTTTTCATTCCAGGTACACTATTAGTTCACCATTACATTGATTTGGTAATGGAACTACTGTTATGGCCATTTCACCAAAGTATCCTAAGAAACATTCCTTAGGCCGGAGTCACACTAGACCATAATACGGATGAGTGCAATGCGATAAAAAATCGCATAGCACTCGGGCCAATGTTAATCTATGGGGCAGCTCCTATTATCCGTTGCTTTCTCCGCCGTATTCAGGATCCGAGTGAAATCGCAGCATGATGTGATTGTCAGTGTATCTCGGCCGAGAATTGCCAATGCAAGTCTATGGGTGCGAGAAAAAAATGGATTACACACGGACCATCAGTGTGACTTGCGAGAAATACGCACCGGTGTTCTATAGAAAATCTGGCAATTCAGCGCGGTGTACAGTAAAATCACACTGACAGGTTCGAATAGAACAGATAAAATTAATGTCTACACATGGTATAGGTATACAGTACAGACCAAAGTTTGGACACACCTTCTCATTTAAAGATTTTTCTGTATTTTCATGACTATGAAAATGTTACCTTCACACTGAAGGTATCAAAACTATGAATTAACACATGTGGAATTATATACTTAACAAAAAAGTGTTAAACAACTGAAAATATGTCGTACATTCTAGGTTCTTCAAAGTAGCCACCTTTTGCTTTGATGACTGCTTTGCACACTCTTGGCATTCTCTTGATCAGCCTCAAGAGGTAGTCACCGGGAATGGTTTTCACTTTACAGGTGTGCCCTGTCAGGTTTAATAAGTGGGATTTCTTGCCTTATAAATGAGGTTGGGACCATCAGTTGTGTGGTGCAGAAGTCTGGTGGATACACAGCTGATAGTCCTACAGAAAAGGTGAATGGATGGACTCTACATGCCTGGTTCCCACCGTGAAGCATGGAGGAGGAGGTGTGATGGTGTGGGGGTGCTTTGCTGGTGACACTGTTGGGGACTTATTCAAAATTGAAGGCATACTGAACCAGCATGGCTACCATAGCATCTTGCAGCGGCATGCTATTCCATCCGGTTTGCGTTTAGTTGAACCATCATTTATTTTTCAACAGGACAATGATCCCAAACACACCTCCATGCTGTGTAAGGGCTATTTGACCAAGAAGGATAGTGATGGGCCGCAGAGTGAAGGCAAAAGGGCCAACAAGTGCTAAGCATCTCTGGGAACTCCTTCAATATTGTTGGAAGACCATTCCCGGTGACTACCTCTTGAAGCTCATCAAGAGAATGCCAAGAGTGTGCAAAGCAGTCATCAAAGCAAAAGGTGGCTACTTTGAAGAACCTAGAATATAAGACATAGTTTAAAGTTGTTTCACACTTTTTTGTTAAGTATATAATTCCACATGTGTTAATTCATAGTTTTGATGCCTTCAGTGTGAATGTACAATTTTCATAGTCATGAAAATACAGAAAAATCTTTAAATGAGAAGGTGTGTCCAAACTTTGGTCTGTACTATGAGACACCTCCACCTCCGATTGGTCTCGGCAGCTGCCTGTCATGGCTGCCGCGACCAATCAGCGACGGGCAGTCCGATTAGTCCCTCTCCTACTCCCCTGCAGTCAGTGCCCGGCACCCGCTCCATAATCCCCTCCAGTCACCGCTCACACAGGGTTAATGGCAGCGGTAACGGACCGCGGTGTAACGCACTCCATTACCGCTGCTATTAACCCTGTGTGTCCCCAACTACCGTATATACTCGAGTATAAGCCGAGATTTTCAGCCCAAATTTTTGGGCTGAAAGTGCTCCTCTCGGCTTATACTCGAGTCATGGTCGGTGGGTGAGGGGGAGAGAGGACTGTCACATGCTCACCTGCTCCCGGCACTCCTAATGCTGTCCCAGCCTGTCCCATGGTCTCCCGCGCTGCAGCTCTTCCTCTATTCAGCCGTCACGTGATACCGCTCATTAAAGTAATGAATATGGACTCCACTCCCATAGGGGTGGAGCCGCATATTCATTACTGTAATGAGCGGTACCATGTGAACCGCTCATTACAGGAAGAAGCTGCGGTACCATGGGACAGGCAGGGACCGCGTCAGGAGCGCCAGGAGCAGGCGAGTATTTCATATTCACCTGTCCGCGTTCCAATCACCAGGCACCGCTCCTTCTTCCCGTCCTCTTGCAGTGACTGTGCAGGTCAGAAGGCGCGATGACGTATTAGTGTGCGCGCCGCCCTCTGCCTGAACAGTCAGTGCGGAGAGATGGGACGCTGAGGAACAGCATACTGGCATGGGCTCCCGCGCAATTTTCTCCGCCAGAGTGGGAAAGCCAATGACTGAGTGCAGATATTAATAGCCTAGAGAGGGACCATAGTTATTGGCCTGCCTGGCTAAAAACATCTGCCCCCAGCCACCAGAGAAAAGGCGCATCTGTGAGATGCGCCTATGCTGGCACTTAGCCTCTCTCTTCCCACTCCCGAGTAGAGGTGGGATATGGGGTAATAAAGGGTTAATGTCACCTTGCTATTGTCAGGTGACATTAAGCCAGGTTAATAATGGAGAGGTGTCAATAAGACACCTATCCATTATTAATCCTATGTTCATAAAGGGTTAAAAAAACTCATATGAACTCGAGCGTGAGAAAATATTCTGAAAAATTCCCAAGCTCGAGTTCATATGAGTTTATGCCAGCAGGGGGCACAGCACCGCAAGTCTAGGTATCTACGTTCCCCTGCTTTCCATTCATTCCCCACTTTTTACAGGCAGGAGCACAGCTGCATTAGCAGAGCTTCTGCTTGTAAAATTATTTAACCCCTTCTGATGGATTTACATCGTGGGACTTGACTGTAACGCCAGAGAGGTATGGGATATTGTTGTTTTTTTATTTTAACTTTGTTTCAGGTGACAAGGGTCTTCAATTGGATTGAGCGTTTAATAAACTATTACAACACCCTGTGTCTTTATTTAATTAAAATACTTTTTTCCTAATGTGTGTGTGTTTTTTTAACCCTTTATAAACATAGGATTAATAATGGATAGGTGTCTTATTGACACCTCCATTATTAACCTGGCTTAATGTCACCTTACAATAGCAAGGTGACATTAACCCTTTATTACCCCATATCCCACCACTTCAGGGGAGTGGGAAGAGAGAGGCTAAGTGCCAGAATAGGCGCATCTTACAGATGTGCCTTTTCTGGGGTGGCTGGGGGCACATGTTTTTAGCCAGGGGGGGTCAATAACCATGGTCGGGTTTTCTGCTATTCTATGTCCATTTTGCAAGTCGGTGAGAAAATCTCACCGTACGGATGCCATACGGATGCCATACGGATGACACACGGATAATTTTTGGAGAAAAAAAAAATCGCATTCTCGCATTGAATACGGATCACTGTTCAGGAAATTTTCTGCGTATCTCGGCCATCAAAAACGGACCGTATTTTTATACGTTGTGTGTGACTCCGGCCTTAATATGACATTGCCAGGGCACATGTTGTCTTGTGCTACTGTGCGCAGCCTGCATAACCTAAAACATTCACCCACAGCATGAAGCGTCTCCAAACTTGTCTCCCATTGAGCACAACTGGGATGTCATTGCTCACAATTACATGGGAAGCTACCAGCAGAAGATCTCGATAATTTGTGTGTCAAAGAGCAATCATTATGGTAGAACTATCCTCGGACAACCACGCAGAAACGCTGCAGATCCGCAAGTGATTTATAGTACAATGTAAATCAATGGCAAAAAAAATGTTGTGCTAATGGTGCCGAAAAATCCGCACGGAAAATGCAGCAGATTAAAAAAAGGGCCATATCAATTCTTTTTGCGGATCTGCTGCGCTTCTGCACGCATTCCATAATAGAAATCCGCAGGGGTAAATAAAGGAAGAAATCTGCACAAAATCCCCAAAAAAAAAGCGCAGATTCTGACCTGCGTTTTCAGCCAAGAAATGCAGAATCTGCACAGAAAATTCCACAGTCAAATCTGCAACATGTGCACATACCATTAATAACCTCATTGACAGCATGCCATGTCTTTATGCTTGCAGTGCTCATACTACAAAGAGATACTTTGCCCTAGTAATGTGATATGGTGTATATGTGTGTTACAATTCTTAAAAATCAAATAAACATAAAAACCTTTTAACTCTTTCTGGTTATCCAGCGTCTGCATCATCTAAAAAGGTAGAAAAAAATGGTATCATTTATATAGCAACAGCTTAGAAATTACAAAAGTACATATATGGATATATTAGCAAGTATATAAGCAAGTGACATATCTTCAGCAGAGATTTATGCAAATAAAAATTAGTTCCATACATGAGTTGAGGGGAGTTGTTTCTGCTGTATGCTAGAAAATTGCTCACTATGTACATATGGAAATTTCAGACATGCATTTGATCCCCGCTAACCAGATTTTTAATAGACTAAGAAGGACCATGAATAGAAGACTTTAACCCCTTAAGCCCCGAGGGTGGTTTGCACGTTAATGACCGGGCCGATTTTTACAATTCTGACCACTGTCCCTTTATGAGGTTATAACTCTGGAACGCTTCAACGGATCTTGGCGATTCTGACATTGTTTTCTCATGACATATTGTACTTCAAGATAGTGGTAAAATTTATTCGATATATCTTGCGTTTATTTGTGAAAAAAAAAGGAAATTTAGCGAAAATTTTGAAAATTTCGCAATTTTCCAACTTTGAATTTTTATGCCCTTAAATCACAGAGATATGTCACACAAAATACTTAATAGGTAACATTTCCCACATGTCTACTTTACATCAGCACAATTTTGGAACCAAATTTTTTTTGTTAGGGAGTTATAAGGTTTAAAATTTGACCAGCAATTTCTCATTTTTACAACACCATTTTTTTTTTAGGGACCACATCTCATTTGAAGTCATTTTGAGGGGTCTATATGATAGAAAATACCCAAGTGTGACACCATTCTAAAAACTGCACCCCTCAAGGTGCTCAAAACCTCATTCAAGAAGTTTATTAACCCTTCAGGTGTTTCACAGGAATTTTTGGAATGTTTAAATAAAAATGAACATTTACCTTTTTTTCACACAGACTTTATTTCAGCTCCAATTTGTTTTATTTTACCAAGGGTAACAGGAGAAAATGGACCGCAAAAGTTGTTGTAAAATTTGTCCTGAGTACGCCGATACCCCATATGTGGGGATAAACCACTGTTTGGGCGCATGGCAGAGCTCGGAAACGAAGGAGCGCCATTTGACTTTTCAATGCAAAATTGACTGGAATTGAGATGGGACGCCATGTTGAGTTTGGAGAGCCCCTGATGTGCCTAAACATTGAAACCCCTCACAAGTGACACCATTTTGGAAAGTAGACCCCTTAAGGAACTTATCTAGATGTGTGGTGAGCACTTTGACCCAACAAGTGCTTCACAGAAGTTTATAATGCAGAGGCATAAAAATAAATAATCATATTTTTTCACAAAAATGATCTTTTTGCCCCCAATTTTTTTTTTCCCAAGGGTAAGAGACGAAATTGGACCCTAAAAGTTGTTTTGCAATTTGTCCTGAGTACGCTGATATCCCATATGTGGGGGTAAACCACTGTTTGGGCGCATGGCAGAGCTCGGAAGGGAAGGAGTGCCATTTGACTTTTCAATGCAAAATTGACTGGAATTGAGATGGGACGCCATGTTGCGTTTGGAGAGCCCCTGATGTGCCTAAACATTGAAACCCCCCCACAAGTGACACCATTTTGGAAAGTAGACCCCCTAAGGAACTTATCTAGATGTGTTTTGAGAGCTTTGAACCCCCAAGTGTTTCACTACAGTTTATAACGCTGAGCCTTGAAAATAAAAAATTTTTTTCACAAAATAGATATTTTAGCCCCCAGTTTTGTATTTTCACAAGGGTAACAGGATAAATTGGACCGCAAAAGTTGTTGTCCAATTTGTCCTGAGTAAGCTGATACCCCATATGTGGGGGGGAACCACCGTTTGGGTGCATGACAGAGCTTGGAAGGGAAGGAGCGCCACTTGGAATGCTGTTGTGAATTCTGCTCTTGGGCTCCCTCCGGTGGTTGTAAGTGGTAGCGCTGCTGTCTCTGAATCGCAGCATTTATCAGGTGTGTTCACTTCTTGCAAATCTGACTGGGCTATTTAGTTTTGCTTCACCCTTTAGTCAGTGCCAGTTGTCCATTGTTCCTGGAGGATTCACATCTTTGCCTGGTCTCTCCTGCTTTGCAGTTCTTTTCAACAAAGATAAGTTCTGGCCTTGATTTTTTGCTGTCCACATGCTGTGGCCTTATTGTTCAGTTCTTTTCCATGTTTTTTGTCTTGTCCAGCTTGGTCTGTATAAGGATTTGTTTAGCCAAGCTGGTATCTCTGGAGATGCAGATATACCCTCCATATCTTTAGTTAGCTGTGGAGTTTTTGTATTTTCTGTGGTGGATATTTTCTAGTGTTTTAATACTGACCGCATAGTACTCTGTCCTATCCTTTCTATTTAGCTAGAAGTGGCCTCCTTTGCTAAATTCTGATTTCAGTCTGTGTATGTTTTTTCCCTCTCCTCTCACAGTCAATATTTGTGGGGGGCTGCCTATCCTTTGGGAATTTTCTCTGAGGCAAGATAGTTTTCCCTTTTCTATCTCTAGGGGTAATTAGTCCTCCGGCTGTGTCGAGATGTCCAGGGAGTGCTAGGTACATTCCACGGCTACTTCTAGTTGCGGTGTTAAGTTCAGGGTCTGCGGTCAGTACAGGTACCACCTTCTCCAGAGTACGTCTCATGCTGCTCTTAGGCCACCAGATCATAACAGTACAACTGGCCAAAAATGAGTTAACCGCATCTCAGAAGAAGGGAAGGAAAGTGCTGAGCCATTTTTTTTTCTGTAGTCTGTTGTGTTTTTTTTCTTCCCTCTTTACCTCTGGGTGGCTCAGGAGTTCGGCGCTGGTATGGATGTTCAGGGATTGGCTTCTCGTGTGGATCAACTTGCTGCTAGAGTACAGGGTATTTCCGATTATATCGTTCAGACTCCGGTTTTAGAGCCTAAAATTCCAACTCCTGATTTGTTTTTTGGGGATAGGTCCAAATTTCTGAGCTTTAAAAATAACTGTAAACTGTTTTTTGCTCTGAAACCCCGTTCCTCTGGTGATCCCATCCAGCAGGTTAAAATTGTTATATCTCTGCTGCGTGGTGACCCCCAGGATTGGGCATTTGCCCTGGAACCTGGGAATCCGGCGTTGCTTAATGTAGACACCTTTTTTCAGGCGCTTGGGTTATTGTATGACGAACCTAATCCAGTGGATCATGCTGATAAGACCTTGTTGGCCCTGTCTCAGGGTCAAGAAGCGGCAGAATCATATTGCCAGAAGTTTAGAAAATGGTCTGTACTGACTAAATGGAATGAGGATGCCTTGGCGGCAATCTTCAGAAAGGGTCTTTCTGAATCCGTTAAAGATGTAATGGTGGGGTTCCCCACGCCTGCTGGTCTGTTTGATTCTATGTCTCTGGCCATTCAGATTGATCGGCGCTTGTGCGAGCGCAGAGTTGTGCACACTATGGCATTGTCTTCCGAGCGGAGTCCTGAGCCTATGCAGTGTGATAGGATTGTGTCTAGAGCTGAACGACAAGGATTCAGACATCAGAATAGGTTGTGTTTTTACTGCGGCGATTCTGCTCATGTTATTTCTGATTGCCCTAAGCGTACCAAGAGAATCACTAGTTCTGTTACCATCAGTACTGTACAACCTAAATTTCTGTTATCTGTGACCCTGATCTGCTCATTATCGTCATTTTCTGTCATGGCATTTGTGGATTCAGGCGCCGCTCTAAACTTAATTGACTTAGAATTTGCCAGACGTTGTGGTTTCCCCTTGCAGCCTTTGCAGAGTCCTATTCCTTTGAGGGGCATTGATGCTACACCATTGGCTAAAAATAAACCTCAGTTTTGGACACAGCTGACCATGTGCATGGCTCCAGCCCATCAGGAAGATTGTCGTTTTCTGGTGTTGCATAATTTGCATGATGCTATTGTGCTGGGTTTCCCATGGTTACAGGTGCATAATCCGGTATTGGATTGGAAATCTATGTCTGTGACTAGTTGGGGTTGTCAGGGGGTTCATGGTGACGTTCCTTTGATGTCAATTGCCTCCTCCCCCTCTTCTGAAATTCCTGAGTTTTTGTCAGATTTCCAGGATGTATTCAATGAGCCCAAGTCCAGTTCCCTTCCACCGCATAGAGACTGTGATTGTGCTATTGACTTGATTCCAGGCTGTAAGTTCCCTAAGGGCCGACCTTTCAACCTGTCTGTGCCAGAACATTCCGCCATGTGGAGCTATGTTAAGGAGTCCTTGGAGAAGGGGCATATTCGGCCATCTTCTTCACCATTGGGAGCAGGTTTTTTTTTGTGGCCAAAAAAGATGGCTCCTTGAGACCCTGTATTGATTATCGCCTCTTGAATAAGATCACGGTCAAATTCCAATACCCTTTGCCTTTGCTTTCTGATCTGTTTGCTAGGATTAAGGGGGCTAGTTGGTTTACTAAGATTGACCTTCGAGGGGCATATAATCTTGTTCGTATTAAACAGGGTGACGAATGGAAAACTGCATTTAATACGCCAGAAGGCCATTTTGAATACCTTGTGATGCCATTCGGACTCTCTAATGCTCCATCTGTGTTTCAGTCCTTCATGCATGATATATTTCGGAATTATCTTGATAAATTCATGATTGTATATTTGGATGATATTTTGATTTTTTCAGATGATTGGGAGTCTCATGTGAAACAAGTCAGGATGGTATTTCAGATCCTTCGTGATAATGCCTTGTTTGTGAAGGGGTCTAAGTGCCTCTTTGGAGTACAGAAGATTTCTTTTTTGGGCTTCATTTTTTCTCCCTCATCTATAGAAATGGATCCGGTTAAGGTTCAGGCCATTCATGATTGGATCCAGCCCACATCCATGAAGAGCCTTCAGAAATTTTTGGGCTTTGCTAATTTTTATCGCCGTTTCATTGCCAACTTCTCCAGTGTGGTTAAACCCCTGACCGATTTGACGAAGAAAGGCGCTGATGTGACGAATTGGTCCTCTGCGGCTGTTTCTGCCTTTCAGGAGCTTAAACGCCGATTTACTTCTGCCCCTGTGTTGCGTCAGCCGGATGTTTCTCTTCTTTTTCAGGTTGAGGTTGACACTTCTGAGATTGGGGCAGGGGCTGTTTTGTCTCAGAGGAATTCTGATGGTTCCTTGATGAAACCGTGTGCCTTCTTTTCCCGAAAGTTTTCGCCTGCGGAACGCAATTATGATGTCGGCAATCGTGAGTTGTTGGCTATGAAGTGGGCATTTGAGGAGTGGCGACATTGGCTTGAGGGGGCCAAGCACCGTATTGTGGTCTTGACCGATCATAAGAATCTGATTTACCTCGAGTCTGCCAAACGGCTGAATCCTAGACAGGCCCGATGGTCCCTGTTTTTCTCCCGTTTTGATTTTGTGGTCTCGTATCTTCAGGGTTCTAAGAATGTTAATGCTGATGCCCTCTCTAGGAGCTTTTTGCCTGATTCTCCTGGGGTCCTTGAGCCGGTCGGTATTCTGAAGGAAGGGGTGATTCTTTCTGCCATCTCCCCTGATTTACGACGGGTTCTTCAGGAATTTCAGGCTGATAAACCTGACCGCTGTCCAGTGGGGAAATTGTTTGTTCCTGACAGATGGACTAGTAAAGTGATTTCGGAGGTTCATTGTTCTGTGTTAGCTGGTCATCCGGGGATTTTTGGTACCAGAGATTTGGTTGGTAGGTCCTTTTGGTGACCTTCTTTGTCACGGGATGTGCGTTCTTTTGTGCAGTCCTGTGGGACTTGTGCGCGGACCAAGCCTTGCTGTTCCCGCGCTAGTGGGTTGCTTTTGCCTTTGCCGGTCCCTGAGAGGCCTTGGACGCATATTTATATGGATTTTATTTCGGATCTTCCAGTTTCCCAGAGGATGTCAGTTATCTGGGTGGTTTGTGACCGGTTTTCTAAGATGGTTCATTTGGTACCTTTGCCTAAGTTGCCTTCCTCTTCTGATTTGGTTCCGTTGTTTTTTCAGCATGTGGTTCGTTTGCATGGCAATTCTGGAGAATATTGTGTCCGATAGAGGTTCCCAGTTTGTTTCTAGGTTTTGGCGGGCCTTTTGTGCTAGGCTGGGCATTGATTTGTCTTTTTCTTCCGCATTTCATCCTCAGACAAATGGCCAAACCGAGCGAACTAATCAGACTTTGGAAACTTATTTGAGATGCTTTGTGTCTGCCAATCAGGATGATTGGGTGGTTTTCTTGCCATTGGCCGAGTTTGCCCTTCTTAATCGGGCTAGTTCTGCTACCTTGGTTTCACCCTTCTTTTGTAACTCTGGTTTTCATCCTCGTTTTTCTTTGGGGCAGGTTGAGCCTTCTGATTGTCCTGGGGTGGACTCTGTGGTTGACAGGTTGCAGCAAATTTGGGCTCATGTTGTTGACAATTTGGTGTTGTCTCAGGAGGGGGCTCAGCGTTTTGCTAACCGTCGTCGGTGTGTTGGTTCCCGGCTTCGGGTTGGGGATTTGGTCTGGTTGTCTTCCCGTCATGTCCCTATGAAGGTTTCTTCCCCTAAGTTTAAGCCTCGGTTTATTGGCCCTTATAGGATTTCTGAGATTATCAATCCAGTGTCTTTTCGTTTGGCCCTTCCAGCCTCTTTTTCCATCCATAATGTTTTTCATAGATCTTTGTTGCGGAAATATGTGGTGCCCGTTGTTCCCTCTGTTGATCCTCCTGCCCCGGTGTTGATTGATGGGGAGTTGGAGTATGTGGTTGAGAAGATTTTGGATTCTCGTTTTTCGAGGCGGAAACTTCAGTATCTTGTCAAATGGAAGGGTTATGGCCAGGAGGATAATTCTTGGGTTGTTGCCTCCGATGTTCATGCTGATGATTTGGTTCGTGCCTTTCAATTGGCTCGTCCGGATCGGCCTGGGGGCTCTGGTGAGGGTTCGGTGACCCCTCCTCAAGGGGGGGGTACTGTTGTGAATTCTGCTCTTGGGCTCCCTCCGGTGGTTGTAAGTGGTAGCGCTGCTGTCTCTGAATCGCAGCATTTATCAGGTGTGTTCACTTCTTGCAAATCTGACTAGGCTATTTAGTTTTGCTTCACCCTTTAGTCAGTGCCAGTTGTCCATTGTTCCTGGAGGATTCACATCTTTGCCTGGTCTCTCCTGCTTTGCAGTTCTTTTCAACAAAGATAAGTTCTGGCCTTGATTTTTTGCTGCCCACATGCTGTGGCCTTATTGTTCAGTTCTTTTCCATGTTTTTTGTCTTGTCCAGCTTGGTCTGTATAAGGATTTGTTTAGCCAAGCTGGTATCTCTGGAGATGCAGATATACCCTCCATATCTTTAGTTAGCTGTGGAGTTTTTGTATTTTCTGTGGTGGATATTTTCTAGTGTTTTAATACTGACCGCATAGTACTCTGTCCTATCCTTTCTATTTAGCTAGAAGTGGCCTCCTTTGCTAAATTCTGATTTCAGTCTGTGTATGTTTTTTCCCTCTCCTCTCACAGTCAATATTTGTGGGGGGCTGCCTATCCTTTGGGAATTTTCTCTGAGGCAAGATAGTTTTCCCTTTTCTATCTCTAGGGGTAATTAGTCCTCCGGCTGTGTCGAGATGTCCAGGGAGTGCTAGGTACATTCCACGGCTACTTCTAGTTGCGGTGTTAAGTTCATGGTCTGCGGTCAGTACAGGTACCACCTTCTCCAGAGTACGTCTCATGCTGCTCTTAGGCCACCAGATCATAACAGAATGCAGACTTAGATGGATTGGTCTGCAGGGGTCATGTTGCATTTGCAGAGCCCCTGATGTACCCAAACAGTAGAAACCCCCCACAAGTGACCCCATACTGGAAACTAGACCTCCCAAGGAACTTATCTAGATGTGTTGTGAGAACTTTGAACCCCCAAGTGTTTCACTACAGTTTACAACGCAGAGCCGTGAAAATAAAAAATCTTTTTTTCGCGCACAAATTATTTTCAGCCCCCCCAATTTTTATTTTCCCAAGGGTAACAAGAGAACTTGGACCGCAAAAAGTTGTTGTCCAATTTGTCCCAAGTACGCTGGTACCCCATATGTTGGGGTAAACCCCTGTTTGGGCGCACGGTAGAGCTCGGAAGGGAAGGAGCACTGTTTTACTTTTTCAACGCAGAATTGGCTGGAATTGAGATTGGACGCCATATCGCGTTTGGAGAGCCCCTGATGTGCCTAAACAGTGGAAACTCCCCAATTCTAACTGAAACCCTAATCCAAACACACTCCTAACCCTAATCCCAATGGTAACCCTAACAACACCCCTAACCCTGATACACCCCTAACTCTAATCCCAACCCTAATCCCAACCGTAAATGTAATCCAAACCCTAACCCTAACTTTAGCCCCAACCCTAACTTTAGCCCCAACCCTAACCCTAACTTTAGCCCCAACCCTATCCCTAACTTTAGCACTAACCCTAACCCTAATCCCAACCATAACCCTAACCACACCACTAACCCTAATCCCAACTGTAAATGTAATCCAAACCCTAACCCTAGCCCCAACCCTAACCCTAGCCCCAACCCTAACCCTATCCTAGCCCTAACCCTAGCTCTAACCCTAGCCCTAGCCATAACCCTAGCCCTAGCCCTAACCCTAACCCTAATCCCAATGGGAAAATGGAAATAAATACATTTTTTTTATTTTATTATTTTTCCATAACTAAGGGGGTGATGAAGGGGGGGTTTGATTTACTTTTACAGAATTTTTTATAGCGGATTTTTATGATTGGCAGCTGTCACACACTAAAAGATGCTTTTTATAGCAAAAAAGTTTTTGTGTCTCCACATTTTGAGACCTATAATTTTTCCATATTTTGGTCCACAGAGTCATGTGAGGTCTTGTTTTTTGAGGAACGAGTTGACGTTTTTATTGGTAACATTTTCGGGCACGTGACATTTTTTCATCGCTTTTTATTCCGATTTTTGTGAGACAGAATGACCAAAAACCAGCTATTCATGAATTTCTTTTGGGGGGGGCGTTTATACCGTTCCACATTTGGTAAAATTGATAAAGCAGTTTTATTCTTCAGGTCAGTACGATTACAGCGACACCTCATTTATATCTTTTTTTATGTTTTGGCGCTTTTATACGATAAAAACTATTTTATAGAAAAAATAATTATTTTGGCATCGCTTTATTCTGAAAACTATAACTTTTTTATTTTTTTGCTGATGATACTGTATGGCAGCTCATTTTTTGCGGGACAAGATGACATTTTCAGCGGTACCATGGTTATTTATATCTGTCTTTTTGATCGCGTGTTATTCCACTTTTTGTTCGGTGATATGATAATAATGCTGTCACGGGAAGCCTAGGTAGGCAAGAGCTAATAACCCAGGCCCCTGCAATTTCCCTCAACTCTGGGAAACCCTGACTGACCCTCTCCCAGAGTTTACACTGATGGTGTGCATGTCTGGGCCTCCACCTTCACCCTGTCTCCTGTTTCAACCGTAGGCTGAAACCTCCACCCACCACCCAGTGAAGAGACCACTAACCAATACCCACAGTTAGCACAGACAAGGATAACGGAAAATATACACCATGCCGCAGTCACTCAGGAATACACAATAAATGCACAGGGCAAAACAAATACAAATATAGGAGGAAAATATGACAAAGGGAAATATACACCACCAAATACGATACTCCTTTTCCTAGACCACCACTCCAGACCGAGATAACCAAGCACAAGACCGAAGCTATAATCGGCGACGCCCAATGTTCAGAAGAACAATTTAAAGGCAGTGGGCGTGACCCAGCTTCCAATCCTAGCACCAGCTAAATTAACCCCGGACCAGCTAGACAAAATCTAGCCAACGCCACTGAGCGCATAGTGGACAAAAGCGGAATTACCGCGTCCGACATGACAGTACCCCGCCTTCTACGAGGGACCCCAGGGCCCTCACGACTTATAGGACCCAGCTTGTCCGGATGGCGGCGATGAAACATACTGACCAGCCGATCCGCATGAATGTCCGAGGCTGGTACCCAAGACCTCTCCTCCGGCCCATAACCACGCCAGTGTACCAGGTACTGTAATGTGCGGCGCACTACACGAGAGTCAACCAACTTGGAGACTTAAAATTCCAAATTGCCATCCACCAAAACTGGAGATGGCGTCAGTGTCACGTCCACGGAACCCACCACCTTTTTTAATAACGATCTGTGGAACACATTGTGTATCTTATAAACCGTAGGAAGCTCCAATCGGTAGGCTACCGGGTTAAAGATGGCGGCGACCCTAAATGGACCAATAAACCTTGGACCTAATTTCAGGGATGGCATTTTGAGTTTTATGTTTTTTGTCAACAACCACACCCACTCACCCACACTCAGGTCCAGACCTGGCACCCGTCTACTGTCAGCCACACGTTTGTACCAAGCACCCACACTCAGCAAGCGCTGTTTCACTCTCCTCCAGACAGATGACAATTGTGCTCCTAACTGGTCCTCCTCCGGGATGCCAGCAGAGTCCCCCTGACTCAAAGTACAAAATTGAGGATGATGCCCCTAAACACAAAAAAACGGAGACTCCCCAGAAGACTCTTGGCGGTGATTATTGATGGCAAACTCAGCCAAAGGAAGGAACGTCGACCACTCCTCCTGGTTATCAGAAACAAAGCAGCGTAAGTACTGCTCCAAATTTTGGTTCATACATTCGGTCTGACCATTCGACTGAGGATGAAACGCCGAAGAATGAGACAACTTGATCCCCAGCCGTGAGCAAAACGCTTTCCAAAATTTTGCCACAAACTGAGTACCTCTATCGGAAACGATGTCAGACGGAACCCCATGAAGTCTGACCACCTCCTGCACAAATACCTGAGCCAAAGTCTTAGCGTTAGGCAACGAAGGCAAAGACACAAAGTGCGACATTTTTGAGAACCGATCAACAATCACCAAAATGATCGTGTTCCCAACTGAGGAAGGCAAGTCAGTGATAAAATCCATGGAGATCTCCGTCCAAGGCTTACTAGGTACCTCGAGAGGAAGTAGTGTGCCAACAGGACGGGACCGGGGCGTCTTAGCCATAGCGCACGTGGTGCAAGCTGACACGTATGAGACCACGTCCTGTCGGATTTTGGGCCACCAAAACCGACGTGACACCAACTCCAAAGTACCCCTGACCCCTGGGTGGCCAGCCAGGACAGCATCATGATGCTCCGCCAAAAGCCTTTAAGATGAGATGAAGCGGTACAAATGATTTGTTGATGGGAAGCTCAGATGGTACCTCCTCCTGAGTCTCGGCAATCTCAGCCTCAACCTCGGTTGTGAGAGCCGAAACCACAATACCCTTTTGGAGGATGGGTACCGGATCTTCCCGAGGTTCTCCCCCCGGAAAACACCTGGACAGAGCATCCGCCTTAGTGTTTTTAGACCCAGGTCCGTAAGTGACAACAAAGTTGAACGGCGTGAAAAACAATGTGAGCCTGCCTGGGAGATAGACGCTTGGCAGACTCCAAATAAAGTAAATTCTTATGGTCGGTAATTACAGTAACCTGATGAACCGACCCCTCCAAGATGTGTCACCATTCCTCAAAGGCCAACTTGATTGCCAACAACTCCCTGTTGCCGATATCGTAGTTACGTTCGGCAGACGACAGTTTCTTGGAGAAATAGGCGCAAGGACGCAAATCGCTCAAGGATGAGCCTTGTGACAACACTGCCCCCACACCAACCTCAGATGCATCAACTTCCACAACAAAAGGTTTCGATACGTCTGGGTGCACAAGAAAGGGGGCCGAAACAAAACTGTTCTTAAGAAATTCAAATGCGCGTACAGCGGCCTCAGGCCAAACAGAGTAATTGGTACCCTTTTTAGTCATGTCTGTTAGCGGTTTAGCAATGATAGAAAAATCCTTGATAAACTTCCTATAGTAGTTAGAAAACCCAAGGAACCGCTGAAGTGCTTTTAGGTTATCAGGCCGTTCCCAACGCAACACCGCTTGCACCTTAACGGCGTCCATTTTAAACCCAGAAGCTGACACAATATAACCCAAGAAAGGCAACTCCTGAACCGAAAATACACATTTCTCAAGTTTTGCATAGAGCTTTTTCTCACGGAGAAGCTGTAACACCTGCCTGACATGATCTAAATGAGTATCACGGTCGCAAGAATATATGAGAATGTCATCCAGGTATACAATAACGAATTTCCCCAAAACATGCGAGAACACATAATTTATGAAATGTTGGAACACTGCTGGTGCGTTTGTCAACCCAAATGGCATCACCAAATTTTCAAAATGATCCTCAGGGGTATTAAAAGCCGTCTTCCACTCATCACCTTAACGGACTCTTATGAGGTTATACGCCCCCTGAGGTCAAGCTTGTTAAACCACTTAGCACCTGCCACCTGGTTGAACAAATCTGGTATCAGTGGCATAGGGTATGGATCACGAACCGTAATCTGGTTCAACTCCCTGAAATCCAGACATGGGCGTAGTCCGCCATCTTTCTTCTTAACGAAGAAAACCCCGCTGCCACAGGCGAGGACGAAGGCCTGATGTGCCCTTTGCTCAAATTGTCAGCAATGTAATCATTTAACGCTTGTCTCTCCAGACCGGAGATGTTAAACATCCTTGCTTTAGGCAATTTGGCCCCTGGTTTAAACTTGATAGTACAGTCATAGGAGCGATGTGGTGGCAACTCTGAACAACCCTTCTCAGAGAACATATCCGCAAAATCCAGAAGTGACTCAGGAACGCTTGAAGTCACAGCAGACACACAGAATTCGCTCCACTGAATTATGTCCTGAGTTTTCCAATCGATAACCGGGTTGTGCATAGACAACCATGGGAAACCCAAAACCAGCTGTGCAGGAAGATTCCTGAGCACCTTACATGTAACCTGCTCGAAATGTAGAACCCCAATGTGGAGTTTCACCTCAGCCACAAACTCAGTAATCTCCCCCTGTGAGAGAGGAGCTGCATTGATGGTGACCACGCGGATAGGATGAGGCAGTTTTTCAATCCTAAAACCTGCTGTGCGCGCAAACTCCTCATCAATGAGATTTGTGGCAGAACCACTATCCACAAAAACAGTGATTGGCAGTAGGGTTGAGCGAAACGGGTCGATCATTTTCAAAAGTCGCCGACTTTTGGCTAAGTCGGCGTCTCATGAAACCCGATCCGACCCCTGTGCTTGTCGGCCATGCGGTACGCGACTTTCGCGCCAAAGTCGCGTTTCAATGACGCGAAAAGCGCCATTTCTCAGCCAATGAAGGTGAACGCAGAGTGTGGGCAGCGTGATGACATAGATCCTGGTCCCCACCATCTTAGAGAAGGGCATTGCAGTGATTGGCTTGCTGTCTGCGGCGTCACAGGGGCTATAAAGGGGCGTTCCCGCCGACCGCCATCTTACTGCTGCTGATCTGAGCTTAGGGAGAGGTTGCTGCCGCTTCGTCAGAAGCAGGGAGAGCGTTAGGCAGGGTCCACTAACCACCAAACCGCTTGTGCTGCAGCGATTTCCACTGTCCAACACCACCTTCGGTGTGCAGGGACTGTGGAAGCTATTTTTTTTTTTTTTTCCCCTCAGCGCTGTAGCTCATTGGGCTGCCCTAGAAGGCTCCGTGATAGCTGTATTGCTGTGTGTACGCCACTGTGGAAACCAACTGCTTTTTTCAAAGCACATATCCTCTTGTTCCTTCCTTTCTGCACAGCTATCTTTTTTGTTTGTCCACACTTTTTATTTAATTTGTGCATCAGTCCACTCCTATTGCTGCCTGCCATACCTGGCTTACATTACTGCAGGGAGATAGTAATTGTAGGACAGTTTTTTTTTTTTTTTTTTTTTTTTTTTGTGGGAGATTAAGATTGGCATTTCTGCTACAGTGCCATCCCTGTGTGTGCCATCTCTCACTGAGTGGGCCATAGAAAGCCTATTTATTTTTTCCGTGATTTGTGTTCTAAAATCTACCTCAACACAAAAACACTACATCAATCAGTGGGAGAAAAATATTGGCCTCAGTCAGGGCTTGTGTGCCACTGCTGTGTGTGCTATCTCTCATTCAGTGGGCTATAGCAAGCCTATTTTTTTTTTTTTTTTTTAATATTATTTGGTTTCTAAAGTCTCCCTGAAAAAAAAAAAAAACCTAAAAAAACAGTGGGAGAGTAATATTGCCCTTTCAGCTTGTGTGCCAGTCTTGACTCCTGGGTGTGCCACCTCTCTCCCTCTCATTCAGTGGGCCATAGAAAGCCTATTTATTTTTTTTTTTTAATATTATTTGGTTTCTAATTCTCCCTGAAAAAAAAAAAAAAACCTAAAAAAACAGTGGGAGAATAATATTGCCCTTTCAGCTTGTGTGCCAGTCTTGACTCCTGGGTGTGCCACCTCTCTCCCTCTCATTCAGCGGGCCATAGAAAGCCTATTTATTTTTTTTTAAAAATATTATTGGGTTTCTAAAGTCTCCCTGAAAAAACAAAAAATACATAAAAAAACAGTGGGAGAGTAATATTGCCCTTTCAGCTTGTGTGCCAGTCTTGACTCCTGGGTGTGCCACCTCTCTCCCTTTCATTCAGTGGGCCATAGAAAGCCTATTTATTTTTTTTTTTAAATATTATTGGGTTTCTAAAGTCTCCCTGAAAAAAAAAAAAAAACCTAAAAAAACAGTGGGAGAGTAATATTGCCCTTTCAGCTTGTGTGCCAGTCTTGACTCCTGGGTGTGCCACCTCTCTCCCTCTCATTCAGTGGGCCATAGAAAGCCTATTTATTTTTTTTTTAAAATATTATTGGGTTTCTAAAGTCTCCCTGAAAAAAAAAAAAAAAACCTAAAAAAACAGTGGGAGAGTAATATTGCCCTTTCAGCTTGTGTGCCAGTCTTGACTCCTGGGTGTGCCACCTCTCTCCCTCTCATTCAGTGGGCCATAGAAAGCCTATTTATTTTTTTTTTAAAATATTATTGGGTTTCTAAAGTCTCCCTGAAAAAACAAAAAATACATAAAAAAACAGTGGGAGAGTAATATTGCCCTTTCAGCTTGTGTGCCAGTCTTGACTCCTGGGTGTGCCACCTCTCTCCCTTTCATTCAGTGGGCCATAGAAAGCCTATTTATTTTTTCCGTGATTTGTGTTCTAAATTCTACCTCAACACAAAAACACTACATCAATCAGTGGGAGAAAAATATTGGCCTCAGTCAGGGCTTGTGTGCCACTGCTGTGTGTGCTATCTCTCATTCAGTGGGCTATAGCAAGCCTATTTTTTTTTTTTTTTTTTATATTATTTGGTTTCTAAAGTCTCCCTGAAAAAAAAAAAAAAACCTAAAAAAACAGTGGGAGAGTAATATTGCCCTTTCAGCTTGTGTGCCAGTCTTGACTCCTGGGTGTGCCACCTCTCTCCCTCTCATTCAGTGGGCCATAGAAAGCCTATTTATTTTTTTTTTTAAATATTATTGGGTTTCTAAAGTCTCCCTGAAAAAACAAAAAATACATAAAAAAACAGTGGGAGAGTAATATTGCCCTTTCAGCTTGTGTGCCAGTCTTGACTCCTGGGTGTGCCACCTCTCTCCCTTTCATTCAGTGGGCCATAGAAAGCCTATTTATTTTTTCCGTGATTTGTGTTCTAAATTCTACCTCAACACAAAAACACTACATCAATCAGTGGGAGAAAAATATTGGCCTCAGTCAGGGCTTGTGTGCCACTGCTGTGTGTGCTATCTCTCATTCAGTGGGCTATAGCAAGCCTATTTTTTTTTTTTTTTTTTATATTATTTGGTTTCTAAAGTCTCCCTGAAAAAAAAAAAAAAACCTAAAAAAACAGTGGGAGAGTAATATTGCCCTTTCAGCTTGTGTGCCAGTCTTGACTCCTGGGTGTGCCACCTCTCTCCCTCTCATTCAGTGGGCCATAGAAAGCCTATTTATTTTTTTTTTTAAATATTATTGGGTTTCTAAAGTCTCCCTGAAAAAACAAAAAATACATAAAAAAACAGTGGGAGAGTAATATTGCCCTTTCAGCTTGTGTGCCAGTCTTGACTCCTGGGTGTGCCACCTCTCTCCCTTTCATTCAGTGGGCCATAGAAAGCCTATTTATTTTTTTTTTAAAATATTATTGGGTTTCTAAAGTCTCCCTGAAAAAAAAAAAAAAACCTAAAAAAACAGTGGGAGAGTAATATTGCCCTTTCAGCTTGTGTGCCAGTCTTGACTCCTGGGTGTGCCACCTCTCTCCCTCTCATTCAGTGGGCCATAGAAAGCCTATTTATTTTTTTTTTAAAATATTATTGGGTTTCTAAAGTCTCCCTGAAAAAACAAAAAATACATAAAAAAACAGTGGGAGAGTAATATTGCCCTCTCAGCTTGTGTGCCAGTCTTGACTCCTGGGTGTGCCACCTCTCTCTCTCTAATTGTGGGCCATAGAAAGCCTTTTTTTTTTTTTTTTTTAATATTATTTGGTTTCTAAAGTCTCCCTGAGAAAAAAAAATAAATAAATTAGGTGGGAGATTAATATTGACATTAGTGCTTGAGTGACAGTCCTGCGTGTGTGTCATCTCTGTGATTTTGTGCCACAGAAAACAGAGTGTGTAACATTGTGCCTGATTTTCCTTGTGGTCTCACCAACCTGTTAAGGGATATTGAAATCATACTGAAGTTATAGCTCACCGTGTAAGTTGTTTGACAGCAACAAATAAAGTTACTTTGGTTAAGATTTTAAAACAATGAGGAAGTCTGGTGCAAGAGGTCGTCGTGGGCGTTCATTGTCAGCTGGTAATGATGGTAGTGGTAGAGGAGCATCAGGTGGTCGTGGGGATAAAAATATTCCACCTAAGTCTGGAGCTGTGGAGCCAGTTTCGTCGTCAGGCTACACAAGGCCTCGAACGCTCTCTTTTCTGGGAGTAGGAAAACCGCTTTTAAAGGCGGAGCAGCAACAGCAAGTTTTGGCTTACATTGCAGACTCAGCCTCTAGCTCTTTTGCCTCCTCTTCCGAAACTGGTAAATGTAAAAGCAGCGCGTCGCTTGTGGATGTTCACGGTCAGGGACAAGTCGCTTCCTTGTCCTCCTCAGCAAAAACTACAACAAGAGAGAAGGATGCAGCAGGCGACACAACGGGTCACTCCATGGAGCTCTTTACACATACCGTCCCTGGCTTAGAAAGTGAAACATTTAACAGGCCATGCCCATTACAAGTATATTCTGACATGGAGTGCACTGATGCACAGCCACAGCCAGAGTACTATGCTGCTCCTTTGACTCAGACCACCACATTGCCCTCTCAGGGTACAGATCCACAATCAGACCCTGATGAGACTATGTTGCCCCGCCACGAACGCTATACCACCGACCGACACAGTGACACAGACGAAGTTGCACACGAGCTCGAAGAGGAGGTAATAGATGACCCAGTTATTGACCCCGATTGGCAGCCATTGGGGGAACAGGGTGCAGGCGGCAGTAGTTCAGAAGCGGAGGTGGAGGAGGGGCCGCAGCAGGCATCAACATCGCAACAGGTTACATCTGCCGGGCCCGTATCTGGCCCAAAACGCGTGTCAAAGCCAAAACCTGTTGGAGCACAGCGTTGCCATCCGGTTAAAGCTCAGTCTGCAATCCCTGAAAAGGGATCCGAGTCTAGGAAGAGTGCAGTCTGGCATTTTTTTAAACAACATCCAACTGATCAGCGCAAAGTCATCTGTCAAAAATGTTCAACTAGCTTAAGCAGAGGTCAGAATCTGAAAAGTCTAAATACTAGTTGCATGCATAGACACTTAACCACCATGCATTTTCAAGCCTGGACTAACTACCAAACGTCCCTCAAGGTTGTAGCACCCTCGGCCAATGAAGCTAGTCAGCAACGCAACATCCCTTCCGTCACTGTAAGGCCACCATTTTCCGCACCACAGGCAGTATCTGTGCAGGTTTCTTTGCCAGCCAAAAGCAGTCAGGGTCAGGGAATCACCAGTTTTGTAGGAGGAAATATTGCATCTAGGGCACCGGCGGAAACAATACCGTCTCCAACCGTCTCTCAGTCTGCCATGTACACCGGCACACCCGAAAGTTCCACGATCTCCAGCTCTCCAGTCCAGCTCACCCTACATGAGACTCTGGTTAGAAAAAGGAAGTACTTATCCTCGCATCCGCGTACACAGGGTTTTAACGCCCACATAGCTAGACTAATCTCGTTAGAGATGATGCCCTACCGGTTAGTTGAAAGCGAAGCTTTCAAAGCCCTGATGGAGTACGCTGAACCACGATACGAGCTACCCAGTCGACACTTTTTTTCCAGAAAAGCCATCCCAGCCCTGCACCAGCATGTTAAACAGCGCATCGTCCATGCACTCAGGCAATCTGTGAGTACAAAGGTGCACCTGACTACAGATGCATGGACCAGTAGGCATGGCCAGGGACGTTATGTGTCCATCACGGCACACTGGGTGAATGTGGTGGATGCAGGGTCCACAGGCGACATCAATTTAGGGACAGTTGTGCCTAGCCCACGGTCTAGGAAACAGTTGGCTGTAGGCGTTCGCACCC
The DNA here is from genome assembly GCF_051348905.1 of Ranitomeya variabilis. NCBI lineage: Eukaryota > Metazoa > Chordata > Amphibia > Anura > Dendrobatidae > Ranitomeya > Ranitomeya variabilis. The sequence goes on along the minus strand of NC_135233.1, from coordinate 172,742,767 downwards.
CCTCCTCCTCCTCCTCCTCGTCCTCCTGCAGAAGCTACAGCTCTTCCACAGAACGCAGTCTGCCAACCACTCCATCGGCAGATGACACTGTTGCACACCAGTTGTCCCATTATGGGCCAGCTACTGCCAAGCGTCAGCAGGCTGTATTGGCTATGAAGTGCTTGGGCGACAATAGACACACCGCGGAAGTTCTGTCCGAGTTCTTGCAACAAGAAACGCAGTCGTGGCTGGGCACAGTAGATCTTGAGGCAGGCAAGGTAGTGAGTGATAACGGAAGGAATTTCATGGCTGCCATCTCCCTTTCCCAACTGAAACACATTCCTTGCCTGGCTCACACCTTAAACCTGGTGGTGCAGTGCTTATTGAAAACTTATCCTGGGTTCTCCGACCTGCTCCTCAAAGTGCGTGCACTTTGCTCACATATCCGACGTTCGCCTGTACACGCCAGCCGTATGCAGACCTATCAGCGGTCTTTGAACCTTCCCCAGCATCGCCTAATCATAGACGTTGCAACAAGGTGGAACTCAACACTGCACATGCTTCAGAGACTGTGCGAACAGAGGCGTGCTGTTATTTATTTGTGGGAGGATACACGGGCAGGCAGTAGGATGGCAGACATGGAGTTGTCAGGTGTGCAGTGGTCTAAGATACAAGACATGTGTCAAGTCCTTCAGTGCTTTGAGGAATGCACACGGCTGGTTAGTGCAGACAACGCCGTAATAAGCATGAGCATCCCCCTAATGCGTCTGCTGATGCAAAGTTTGACGCACATAAAGGAGCAGGCGTCTGCACCAGAGGAAGAGGAAAGCCTTGATGACAGTCAGCCATTGTCTGGTCAGGGCAGTGTACAGGACGAGGTAGCGGGCGAAGAGGAGGTGGAGGACGAGGAGGATGATGGGGATGAGTATATTTTTAATGCCGAACCTTTCCCGGGGGCACAGGAATTTGGTTGCGTGTCACGGCCGGGTTCTGGTTTTTTGAGGGACACAAGTGACGTAGATTTGCCTGCAACTGCCCCTCAACCAATCACAACCGGAGATTTGACAACTGGAACTTTGGCCCACATGGCGGATTATGCCTTACGTATCCTAAAAAGGGACACACGCATTACGAAAATGATGAACGATGACGATTACTGGTTGGCCTGCCTCCTTGATCCACGCTATAAAGGCAAATTGCAAAATATTATGCCACATGAGAACTTGGAACTAATATTAGCAACCAAACAATCAACTCTTGTTGACCGTTTGCTTCAGGCATTCCCAGCACACAGCGCACGTGATCGTTCTCACACGAGCTCCAGGGGGCAGCAGACTAGGAGTGTTAGGGGTGCACACATCAGAAGTGGCATTGGACAGAGGGGTTTTCTGACCAGGTTGTGGAGTGATTTTGCTATGACCGCAGACAGGACAGGTACTGCTGCATCAATTGAAAGTGACAGGAGACAACATTTGTCCAGTATGGTTACTAACTATTTTTCATCCCTTATCGATGTTCTCCCTCAACCGTCATTCCCATTTGATTACTGGGCCTCCAAATTAGACACCTGGCCAGAATTGGCAGAATATGCATTGCAGGAGCTTGCTTGCCCGGCAGCAAGTGTCCTATCAGAAAGAGTATTCAGTGCTGCAGGTTCAATATTAACCGAAAAAAGGACTCGTCTGGCTACCCAAAATGTTGACGATCTAACATTCATTAAAATGAACCACAACTGGATTTCGAAATCTTTTGCCCCACCTTGCCCGGCCGACACCTAGCTTTCCTATGAAAAGCTCTTGCCTGTGAATTACTTTTCTAATGTCTAATTTGCTGCAGCTGATTGTACAGCATACGACATGTTTACACCTCCCTAAATGGCAAAACTCCCCACACGGGGCCGTGGTATCGCGACTTGGCGCAAGCACCCGTGAGACTGCTGTTTGTCTGAAGAGGTGGGTGTGCTCGCTTTTGGTTGACGGCATTGCTACTGGGTCCCTCATAGTACAATGTAGTGTCTCTGGCGGTGGTGGTGCGCACCCAACGTCAGACACACCGTTGTAACATGAGGGGCCCTGGGGCGGTCCCGCCGGCCTCAAGAGAGTTCCCCCCTACCCCAGCTCAAAATGTGCTCTACCACGTGCAAAATTATGTCGCACAGCTCCACCAATCTTTAGTCTATTCGCTGACATCATTCAATGTCTGGCACTGACAATACAAATTTGTAGACATCTATGATGCAACTTAAAGTAGTCTGTGTCTGTGTCCTATATTGGCACCATTAAATAGTTACTGCCAAATTACTATGTCAGAAACTCAGTAGATGAGCCCACCCCTGTACCTAAGTATGCCACCTTTTTTTTTTGTTTTGGTTGTTTTGCGAGACATTAACATCTATTTATATTTTGGGAGTACTGGGACAGACACTCCTTGCACTACTCCTCCACTCACCACCAAGCTGCCTGTGTATCCATGTAACCGCTGTAAAACTGCCATGAGCCTATTGTTTGTTATTTTAGGCCTTTGATAGCCTGTCTGCGGCCCCTACTTGCAATACTCCTCCACTGACCACCAAGCTGCCTGCCCGTGTATCCATGTAACCGCTGTGAAACTGCCATGAGCCTATTGTTTGTTATGTTAGGCCTTTGATAGCCTGTCTGCGGTCCCTACTTTAAATACTCCTCCACTGACCAGACCACTGCTGCCCGTGTACCCCTGGAACCAATTATAAAGTGCCTACAGCCAGCCCATTTTCTTATGTTAGGCCTTTGAAGCCTGTCTGCGGTCCCTACTTTAAATACTCCTCCACTGACCACCAAGCTGCCTGCCCGTGTATCCATGTAACCGCTGTAAAACTGCCATGAGCCTATTGTTTGTTATTTTAGGCCTTTGATAGCCTGTCTGCGGCCCCTACTTGCAATACTCCTCCACTGACCACAATGCTGCCTGGAGTGCCTGCCTGTGTATCCATGTAACCGATGTAAAACTGCCATGACTGCCTACTGTTTGTTATTTTAGGCCTTTGATAGCCTGTCTGCAGCCCCTACTTGCAATACTCCTCCACTGACCACCAAGCTGCCTGCCCGTGTATCCATGTAACCGCTGTGAAACTGCCATGAGCCTATTGTTTGTTATGTTAGGCCTTTGATAGCCTGTCTGCGGTCCCTACTTTAAATACTCCTCCACTGACCAGACCACTGCTGCCCGTGTACCCCTGGAACCAATTATAAAGTGCCTACAGCCAGCCCATTTTCTTATGTTAGGCCTTTGAAGCCTGTCTGCGGTCCCTACTTTAAATACTCCTCCACTGACCACCAAGCTGCCTGCCCGTGTATCCATGTAACCGCTGTAAAACTGCCATGAGCCTATTGTTTGTTATTTTAGGCCTTTGATAGCCTGTCTGCGGCCCCTACTTGCAATACTCCTCCACTGACCACAATGCTGCCTGGAGTGCCTGCCTGTGTATCCATGTAACCGATGTAAAACTGCCATGACTGCCTACTGTTTGTTATTTTAGGCCTTTGATAGCCTGTCTGCAGCCCCTACTTGCAATACTCCTCCACTGACCACCAAGCTGCCTGCCCGTGTATCCATGTAACCGCTGTGAAACTGCCATGAGCCTATTGTTTGTTATGTTAGGCCTTTGATAGCCTGTCTGCGGTCCCTACTTTAAATACTCCTCCACTGACCAGACCACTGCTGCCCGTGTACCCCTGGAACCAATTATAAAGTGCCTACAGCCAGCCCATTTTCTTATGTTAGGCCTTTGAAGCCTGTCTGCGGTCCCTACTTTAAATACTCCTCCACTGACCACCAAGCTGCCTGCCCGTGTATCCATGTAACCGCTGTAAAACTGCCATGAGCCTATTGTTTGTTATTTTAGGCCTTTGATAGCCTGTCTGCGGCCCCTACTTGCAATACTCCTCCACTGACCACAATGCTGCCTGGAGTGCCTGCCTGTGTATCCATGTAACCGATGTAAAACTGCCATGACTGCCTACTGTTTGTTATTTTAGGCCTTTGATAGCCTGTCTGCAGCCCCTACTTGCAATACTCCTCCACTGACCACCAAGCTGCCTGCCCGTGTATCCATGTAACCGCTGTGAAACTGCCATGAGCCTATTGTTTGTTATGTTAGGCCTTTGATAGCCTGTCTGCGGTCCCTACTTTAAATACTCCTCCACTGACCAGACCACTGCTGCCCGTGTACCCCTGGAACCAATTATAAAGTGCCTACAGCCAGCCCATTTTCTTATGTTAGGCCTTTGAAGCCTGTCTGCGGTCCCTACTTTAAATACTCCTCCACTGACCACCAAGCTGCCTGCCCGTGTATCCATGTAACCGCTGTAAAACTGCCATGAGCCTATTGTTTGTTATTTTAGGCCTTTGATAGCCTGTCTGCGGCCCCTACTTGCAATACTCCTCCACTGACCACAATGCTGCCTGGAGTGCCTGCCTGTGTATCCATGTAACCGATGTAAAACTGCCATGACTGCCTACTGTTTGTTATTTTAGGCCTTTGATAGCCTGTCTGCAGCCCCTACTTGCAATACTCCTCCACTGACCACACCAATGCTGCCCGTGTACCCCTGGAACCTATTTAAAAGTTCATAGAGCCTAGTTATATATTTTATTTACTATTAATAAGGCCATGATGGACTACGCTGTACCACGCTACAAGCTAACCAGTCGACACTTCTTTTGCGAGAAAAGCCATCCCAACCCTCCACCAGCATGTAGAAGACCGCATTGTCCATGCACTCTGGCAATCTGTGAGTACAAAGGTGCACCTGACAACAGACGCATGGACCTGTAGGCATGGCCACGGAAGATTACGTGTCCATTACGGCGCAATGGGTTAATGTGGTGGATGCATGGTCCACAGGGGACAGCCTACTAAGTCTGTCTGCAGTCCCTAATTCAAATTGTCCTCCACTGTCTAAATCGGAACTTCCACCTTCTGGCTTTCGGCCTATAGTATCAGAAATTAAACTGCATTTGGCCTTCAACTTTGGTTAGGGCCTACTAACGGCTTCTGCCCCTCCCTGGTGTTGCCCTCAACTAAATAAAGCTGAGCTTCAACCTTCCGGCTCTCATTATGTGGTTTAAAAAAAAAAAATGGTGGTTAGGGCCTACTAACGGCTTCTGCCCCTCCCTGGTGTTGCCCTCAACTAAATAAAGCTGAGCTTCAACCTTCTGCTCCAAATTACCATTTTAAAAAATGCAATAGGCTTTTCAGGCCTACTAAAGGTGTCTGTCTGTGTGCCCCTCCCTGGTGTTGTCCTCAACTAAATAAAGCTGAGCTTCAACCTTCCGGCTCTCATTATGTGGTTTAAAAAAAAAAAATGGTGGTTAGGGCCTACTAACGGCTTCTGCCCCTCCCTGGTGTTGTCCTCAACTAAATAAAGCTGAGCTTCAACCTTCCGGCTCTCATTATGTGGTTTTAAAAAAAAAATGGTGGTTAGGGCCTACTAACGGCTTCTGCCCCTCCCTGGTGTTGCCCTCAACTAAATAAAGCTGAGCTTCAACCTTCTGCTCCAAATTACCATTTTAAAAAATGCAATAGGCTTTTCCGGCCTACTAAAGGTGTCTGCCCCTCCCTGGTGTTGTCCTCAACTGAACAAAGCTGAGCTTCAACCTTCCGGCTCTCATTATGTGGTTTTAAAAAAAAAATGGTGGTTAGGGCCTACTAACGGCTTCTGCCCCTCCCTGGTGTTGCCCTCAACTAAATAAAGCTGAGCTTCAACCTTCTGCTCCAAATTACCATTTTGAAAAATGCAATAGGCTTTTCAGGCCTACTAAAGGTGTCTGTCTGTGTGCCCCTCCCTGGTGTTGTCCTCAACTAAATAAAGCTGAGCTTCAACCTTCCGGCTCTCATTATGTGGTTTAAAAAAAAAAAATGGTGGTTAGGGCCTACTAACGGCTTCTGCCCCTCCCTGGTGTTGCCCTCAAGTAAATAAAGCTGAGCTTCAACCTTCTGCTCCAAATTACCATTTTAAAAAATGCAATAGGCTTTTCCGGCCTACTAAAGGTGTCTGCCCCTCCCTGGTGTTGTCCTCAACTGAACAAAGCTGAGCTTCCACATTCTGGCTTTCGCCCTATACTATCAGATATTAAACTGCATTTGGCCTACTAGTGTGGTTAGGCCCTTGAAACAGTGTCTGCTGCTCTTGGGTTTGCTACTCCACTGAACAAAGCAATGCCGCCTGTTTAGTCCTGTTTCCAATTTTGAACTGCATGTAGCCTACTTTATTCTTTGGCCCTATATCTGTTTCCTCCTCATCCTGCCCATTGCCCAGCCACTGCTAAATGAGTCTGCTGGTACATTGACCTAGACCACTACATTCCCCTTGTACTCTACACAGCCAGAATCTGTCCCTGCTGAAAGTAAGGTTCCCCTTCCCGCATGTTATACCACCTTACACAGGGACAAAGAGGAAGGTGCAGATGAAAGTGCAGGTTCCTTCATCAGGTGGGGGGGCATACTCGTTGGCGACGTCACTGGCACAGGGCCCCTCAGAGTACGCAAAAGTGTCGCTGCTGGTGGGAGGCGCCCCCGCCATGCAAACACACCGCCGTACTTTGAGGGGCCCTGTGCCAGTGGCAATGCGAACGAGTGGGCCCCCCCCCTGCTTGCTCAGGATCACAGCACTTGCAACTTTTAAATACTTACCTTTCCCTGCAACACCGCCGTGACGTAGTCCGCATTTCCTGGGCCCACGAAAAACTTGAGCCAGCCCTACTCCCCCCACAACTTTCACCCAATTCCCTATGCCCAACTATTATTATACAGTTAATTAAGATTGGCAAGCTTCAGAAACAAGAATGGATGTTTTTGGCATTAAAATGGGCACTGTAGGTGTTTTCCTGGCCTCCACTCACTGCCGACTATGCTTCCCCATTGACTTGCATTGGGTTTCGTGTTTCGGTCGATCCCCGACTTTTAGCGATAATCGGCCGACTGCACTCGACTCGACTCTGGACAAAATCGGGTTTCCCAAAACCCTACTCGATCTTAAAAAAATGAAAGTCGCTCAACCCTAATTGGCAGCTCTCTGCCGGCAATAATAACTTTGGCAGGGAGCATGCATTGAGAAACCACCATGGAGGATATGCATAAGCTCAGATTGGTCTCCTCCACACCCTCTGAGCTTAGAAGTTTTCCGCCGTTGTGTTTTTCCTTAGACAGCAGAGGACAAATGTTAACAAAATGACCAGTTTTACCACAGTAAAAACAGGCTCCCTGCTTCTTGAGCACAGGGGCTCGATGCTTAACATGTGACACCCCTGAGATTTGCACAGGCTCCGTGGGCTCACCTGCAGCAACCTCACGTGAACCTACACCTTCTCCCATAGGCGGCGTCTCAGGCTCCCCCTGACGCAAACGGCGATCAATGCGGACAACAAGACTCATAGCAGAATCCAGAGAAGCAGGAGCCTCGTACATCAGGAGGGCTTCTTTAACCCTTCCAGAAACCCCATGAAAAAACTGACTCCGCAGCGCAGGATCATTCCACTGAGTGTCGACTGCCCAGCGGCGAAATTCAGAACAGTAATCCTCTGCAACACGCTCCCCCTGTCGAAGAGTGCGTATCTTAGATTCTGCTAGAGCCATTCTGTCAGGATCATCGTAAATGTTTCCAAGAGCACAAAAAACAACTCTCCACTGAGTTAAATGCAGCAGAATCAGAAGGTAAAGAAAACGCCCATGCTTGAGGATCCCCGTTTAGTAATGACAACACCAGACCCACACGCTGAGCTTCATTACCTGAGGAGATCGGGCGCATACGAAAATAAAGTTTGCAAGCTTCCCGAAAAGTAACAAATTTACTGCGTTTCCCAGCAAACCTTTCAGGCAAAGGAAACTTAGGCTCAGCAACTCTACCTGCCGCTCCAGCTTGCACATTAGATACTGCTAGTCCCTGTTGCTGCACTGCCCCCCTCAACTCAGTGACCTGTAGGAACAGCGCCCTCAATTGGTGGGTTACGGAAGTCATGGAATCCATGGAATTCAAATAATGTTGGCCGATTATAATGTCACGGGAAGCCTAGGTAGGCAAGAGCTAATAACCCAGGCCCCTGCGATTTCCCTCATGTCATGTCGGACGCTGTTCAGACCAGGTCGTCCGACAGACAGCGGTAATTCCGCTTTTGACCACTATTTGCTCATTGGCGTCTGCTAGATTTTATCTAGCTGTTCCGGGGTTAATTTACCTCATCCTTGGATTGGAAGCTGGGCCATGCCCACTGCCTTTAAATAGTTCTCCTGATCTTTGGGCGTCGCCGATTACAGCTTCTGTCTTGTGCGTTGTTATCTCGGTCTGGTGAGGAGAGCTGGTGGTTGGAGATTCGTTGCTGGTGGTGTATTTTCCTTTGTCTTATTTACTCCTTCCTATATTTGTATTTATTTTGCCCTGCACATTTATAGTGTATTCCTGAGTGACTGCGGCGTGGTGTATATTTTCCTTAATCCTTGTCTGTGCTAACTGTGGGTATTGGGGAATAACATCTTCACTGGGTGATGGGCGCAGGTTTCAGCCTAGAGCTGAGCTCAGGAGACAGGGTGAGGTTCGAGGCCTGGACATGCACACCTTCAGTGTAAACTCCAGGTAGAGGGTCAGTCAGGATTTCCCTAGTCTGAGGGAAACTGCAGGGGCCCGGGTTATTAGCTCTCGCTCACCTAGTCTCTCCCTGACCTTATAATCGGCCCAACAACACAAAAAAAAAAAAAAAAAAGGGGTTTCTTTTTTTGTGTGTTTTGTCATGGATCCCATGACTTCCATAACCCGCCAGTTGGAGGCGCTGTCCCTACAGGTCACGGAGTTAAGGGGGGCAGTGCAGCAACAGGGACTAGCAGTGTCTAATGAGCAAGCTGGAGTGACAGGAAGAGTTGCTGAGCCTAAATTTCCTTTGCCTGAAAAATTTGCTGGGGAACGCAGTAAATTTGTTTCTTTTCGTGAAGCTTGCAAACTATATTTCCGTATGCGCCCAATATCTTCAGGTAATGAGGATCAGCGTGTGGGTCTGGTGTTGTCATTGTTGAGTGGGGATCCCTAAGCATGGGCGTTTTCATTGCCATCTGATTCCGCTGCATTTGACTCTGTGGAGAGTTTTTTTTCCTGTCTTGGGAAAATCTATGATGAACCTGACAAAATGGCTCTAGCAGAATATAAGATACGCTCTATTCGCCAGGGGGAGCGAGTTGCAGAGGATTACTGTTCTGAATTTCGTCGCTGGGCGATCGATACACAATGGAATGATCCAGCATTGCGGAGTCAGTTTATACATGGGATTTCTGGAAGGGTTAAAAAAGCCCTTCTGATGTACGAGACTCCTGCTTCTCTAGATTCCGCCATGAGTTTGGTTGTCCGCATTGATCGCCGTTTGCGTCAGGGGGAGCATGTGGCACCGCCTATGGGAGAGGGTTTAGGTTCACGTGAGGTTGCTGCAGGTGAGCCCACGGAGCCTATGCAAATCGCAGGGGTGTCACATGTGAAGCGTCCAGTCCCTGAGCTCAGGAAGCAGGGAGCCTGTTTTTACTGTGGTAAAACGGGTCATTTTATTAACATCTGTCCTCTGTTGCCTAAGAAAAACGCAACGGCGGAAAACTTCTAAGCTCAGAGGGTGTGGAGGAGACCAGTCTGAGCTTATGTATATCCTCCATGGTGGTTTCTCAGTGCATGCTCCCTGCTAAGGTTTTTGTTGTTGGCAGTGAGCTGCCAATTACTGTTTTTGTGGATAGTGGTTCAGCCACAAATCTCATTGATGAGGAGATTGCGCGCACAGCAGGTTTTAGGATTGAAAAACTGTCTCATCCTATCCGCGTGGTCACCATCAATGCGGCTCCTCTCTCTCAGGGGGAGATTACTGAATTTGTGGCTGAGGTGAAACTCCACATTGGAGTTCTACATTCTGAGCGGGTTACATGTAAGGTGCTCAGGAATCTTCCTGCTCAGGTGGTTTTGGGTTTTCCTTGGTTGTCTATGCACAACCCGGTAATTGACTGGAAAACTCAGGACATAATTCGGTGGAGCGAGTTCTGCCAGGAGAATTGCCTGGCCACATGTGTGGCTGCGGTGACTTCAACCGTTCCGGAGTCACTTCAGGATTTTGTGGATGTGTTCTCTGAGAAGGGTTGTTCAGCATTGCCGCCACATCGTCCTTATGACTGTTCTATCAGGTTTAAACCAGGGGCCAAATTGCCTAAAGCAAGGATGTTTAACATCTCCGGTCCGGAGAGACAAGCGTTAAAAGATTACTTTGCTGAAAGCTTGAGCAAAGGGCACATCAGGCCGTCATCCTCGCCGGTGGCAGCAGGGTTCTTCTTCGTGAAGAAGAAAGATGGTGGATTACGCCCGTGTTTGGATTTCAGGGAGTTGAACCAGATTACGGTTCGTGATCCATACCCTATGCCTCTGATACCAGATTTGTTCAACCAGGTGGCAGGTGCTAAGTGGTTTACCAAGCTTGACCTCAGGGGGGCGTACAACCTCATAAGAGTCCATCAAGGTGATGAGTGGAAGACGGCTTTTAATACCCCTGAGGGTCATTTTGAAAATTTGGTGATGCCGTTTGGGTTGACTAACGCACCTGCAGTGTTCCAACATTTCATCAAAGATGTGTTCTCGCATGTTTTGGGGAAATTCGTTATCATGTACCTAGATGACATTCTCATATATTCTTGCGACCGTGATACTCATTTAGATCATGTCAGGCAGGTGTTACAGCTTCTCAGAGAGAATAAGCTGTATGCTAAACTTGAAAAATGTGTATTTTCTGTTCAAGAGTTGCCTTTCTTGGGTTATATTGTGTCTGCTTCTGGTTTTAAAATGGACGCCGCTAAGGTGCAGGCGGTGCTGCGTTGGGAACGTCCTGATAACCTGAAAGCACTTCAGCAGTTCCTTGGGTTTTCTAACTACTATAGGAAATTTATCAAGGATTTTTCCATCATTGCTAAACCGCTAACTGACATGACTAAAAAGGGTACTAATTTCTCCGTTTGGCCTGAGGCTGCTGTGCGCGCATTTGAATTTCTTAAGAACAGTTTTGTTTCAGCCCCATTCTTGTGCAGCCAGACGTATCTAAACCCTTTGTTGTGGATGTCAATGCTTCTGAGGTAGGTGTGGGGGCGGTACCATCTCAAGGCTCATCTTTGAGTGGTTTACGTCCGTGCGCCTATTTCTCCAAGAAACTGTCGTCCGCCGAATGTAACTACGATATCGGCAACAGGGAGTTGTTGGCAATTAAGTTGACATTTTAGGAATGGCGACACTTTTTGGAGGGGTCGGTACATCAGGTAACTGTTATTACCGATCATAAGAATCTGCTGTATTTGGAGTCTGCCAAGCGTCTGTCCCCAGGCAGGCTAGCTGGGCATTGTTTTTCACGCGGTTCAATTTTGTGGTCACTTACAGTCCGGGGTCTAAAAACACTAAGGCGGATGCTCTGTCCAGGTGTTTTCCGGGGGGAGAACTTCGGGAAGATCCAGTACCCATCCTCCAAAAGGGTGTTGTGGTTTCGGCTCTCACTACCGAGGTTGAGGCTGAGATTGCCGAGGCTCAGGAGGAGGTACCATCTGAGCTTCCCATCAACAATTCTTTTGTACCGCTTCATCTCCGCCTAAAGATTTTGGCGGAGCATCATGATGCTGTCCTGGCTGGTCACCCAGGGGTTAGAGGTACCATGGAGTTGGTGTCACGTCGGTTTTGGTGGCCCAAGATCCGACGGGACGTGGTCTCATACGTGTCAGCTTGTACCACGTGCGCTAGGGCTAAGACGCCTCGCTCCCGTCCTGTTGGCACACTACTTCCTCTTGAGGTACCTAGTAAGCCATGGACGGAAATCTCCATGGATTTCATCACTGATTTGCCCTCATCAGCTGGAAACACGGTCATCTTGGTGATTGTTGATCGGTTTTCTAAAATGTCGCACTTTGTGTCTTTGCCTGCGTTGCCTAATGCTAAGACTCTGGCCCAAGTATTTGTGCAGGAGGTGGTCAGACTTCATGGGGTTCCGTCTGACATCGTGTCTGATAGGGGGTCTCAGTTTGTGGCAAAATTTTGGAGAGCGTTTTGCTCACGGCTGGGAATCAAGTTATCTCATTCTTCGGCGTTTCATCCTCAGTCAAATGGTCAGACTGAGCGTATGAACCAAAATTTGGAACAGTACTTACGCTGCTTTGTCTCTGATAACCAGGAGGAGTGGTCTACCTTTCTTCCTTTGGCTGAGTTTGCCATCAATAATCACCGCCAGGAGTCGTCTGGGGAGTCTCTGTTTTTTTGTGTTTACGGGCTACATCCTTAATTTTGTACCTTGAGTCAGAGGGGCTCTACCGGCGTTCCGGAGGAGGACCAGTTAGGAACACAATTGTCATCAGTCTGGAGGAGAGTTAAACAGCGCCTGTTGAGTGTGGGTGCTTGGTACAAACGTGTGGCTGACAGTAGGCATGTGCCAGGTCCGGACCTGAGTGTGGATGACTGGGTGTGGTTATCCACAAAAAACATAAGACTCAAAATACCATCCCTTAAATTGGGTCCACGGTTTATTGGTCCATTTAGGGTCACAGCCGTCATTAACCCAGTAGAGTACCGATTGGAGCTCCCTACGGTGTATAAGATACACAACGTGTTCCACAGGCCTCTTCTAAAGAAGGTGGTGGGTTCTGTGGACGCGGCGCCTATGCCACCTCCAGTCTTGGTGGATGGTAATTTGGAGTTTGAACTCTCCAAGGTGGTTGACTCTCGTGTAGTGCGTTGCACTTTACAGTACTTGGTACATTGGCGTGTTATGGGCCTGAGGAGAGGTCCTGGGTACCAGCCTCGGACGTTCATGCTGACCGGCTGGTCAGGTTGTTTCACCGCCGTCATCCGGACAAGCCGGGTCCTATTAGCCGTGAGGGCCCTGGGGTCCCTCGTAGAAGGCGGGGTACTGTCATGTCGGACGCTGTTCAGACCAGGTTGTCCGACAGACAGCGGTAATTCCGCTTTTGACCACTATTTGCTCATTGGCGTCTGCTAGATTTTATCTAGCTTTTCCGGGGTTAATTTACCTCATCCTTGGATGGGAAGCTGGGCCATGCCCACTGCCTTTAAATAGTTCTCCTGATCTTTGGGCGTCGCCGATTATAGCTTCTGTCTTGTGCGTTGTTATCTCGGTCTGGTGAGGAGAGCTGGTGGTTGGAGATTCGTTGCTGGTGGTGTATTTTATGTTTAAAAATGAACCATTTGATGAAGGAATCAGCGACTCTGAAGCGCATAGGATTAGTTGGTCCTGTGTTGTGATTTTGCTTTTTGCTCCCTCTAGTGGTCATTAGTGATTTGACTCTGGAGCGTCTGTCTTTTCCTATATCCTCACCTGGGCCGTTAGTTCAGGGGCGTTGCTATATAAGCTCCCTGGACCTTCAGTTCAATGCCTGGCATCGTTGAAATCAGAGCTAATCTGTTGTGCTCTTGTCCTCTGATCCTGGTTCCTGTTTTTCAAGCTAAGTCTGCTTCTTTGCTTTTTGCTTTTGTTTTGTTTGGTATTTTTGTCCAGCTTGTTCCTATCTGTATCCTGACCTTTGCTGGAAGCTCTAGGGGGCTGGTGTTCTCCCCCCGGACCGTTAGACGGTTCGGGGGTTCTTGAATCTCCAGCGTGGATTTTTATAGGGTTTTTGTTGACCAGATAAGTTATCTTGCTTTATTCTGCTATTAGTAAGCTGGCCTCTCTTTGCTGAACCTGGTTCATTTCTGTGTTTGTCATTTCCTCTTACCTCACCGTTATTATTTGTGGGGGGCTTGTATCTTGCTTTGGGGTCCCTTTCTCTGGAGGCAAGAGAGGTCTTGTTTTCTTCTCCTAGGGGTAGTTAGATTCTCCGGCTGGCGCGAGTCATCTAGCGATCACCGTAGGCATGATCCCCGGCTACTTCTAGTGTTGGCGTTAGGAGTAGCTATTTGGTCAACCCAGTTACCACAGCCCTATGAGCTGGATTTTTGTATCTTGCAGACTTACACGTTCCTCTGAGACCCTGTCCACTGGGGTCATAACAGTATGCCAGGCCAGTATTAAATGTTTAATGCATTGCAGAAGTGGGATTATAAGAAAGAAAATTTTGAGTTTTTTTTTTTCCCTCTCTCATTTTTTTTTTTTCTTTTCCCCTTTACCTCAGAGTGGCTTAAGCTTGCTGCAGACATGAATGTCCAGACCTTGATTACAAGTGTGGACCAGCTTGCCGCTCGTGTGCAGGGTATACAAGATTATGTTACCAGAAATCCTAGGTCTGAACCCAAGATTCCGATTCCTGAACTGTTTTCAGGAGACCGATTTAAGTTTAGGAATTTCAGGAATAATTGTAAATTATTTTTGTCCCTGAAACCTTGTTCGTCTGGAGACTCTGCTCAACAAGTAAAAATTGTTATTTCATTCTTACGGGGTGACCCTCAGGATTGGGCTTTTTCGTTGGCGCCAGGAGATCCGGCATTGGCTGATATTGATGCGTTTTTTCTGGCGCTCGGTTTACTTTATGAGGAACCCAATCTTGAGATTCAGGCAGAGAAAGCCTTGCTGGCTATGTCTCAGGGCCAGGACGAGGCAGAGGTGTATTGCCAAAAATTTCGGAAATGGTCCGTGCTGACACATTGGAACGAGTGTGCACTGGCCGCTAATTTTAGAAATGGCCTTTCTGAGGCCATTAAGAATGTTATGGTGGGTTTTCCCATTCCCACAGGTCTGAATGATACCATGTCCCTGGCTATTCAAATTGACCGGCGGTTGCGGGAGCGCAAAACCGCAAATTCCCTCATGTTGTTGTCTGAACAGACACCTGATGTGATGCAATGTGATAGAAAAACCGCAAATTCCCTCATGGTGTTGTCTGAACGGACACCTGATTTGATGCAATGTGATAGAATCCTGACTAGAAATGAGAGGAAAATTCATAGACGCCGGAATGGCTTGTGCTACTACTGTGGTGATTCTAACACATGTTATCTCAGCATGCTCTAAACGTATATCTAAGGTTGTTAGTCCTGTCACCGTTGGTAATTTGCATCCTAAGTTTATTCTGTCTGTAACTTTGATTTGCTCACTGTCATCTTATCCTGTCATGGCGTTTGTAGATTCAGGTGCTGCCCTGAGTCTTATGGATCTCTCATTTGCTAAGCGCTGTGGTTTTATTCTTGAACCATTAGAAAATCCTATCCCTCTTAGGGGTATTGATGCTACGCCATTGGCAGAAAATAAGCCGCAGTATTGGACACAGGTTACCATGTGCATGACTCCTGAACACCGCGAGGTGATACGTTTTCTCGTTCTACATAAAATGCATGATTTGGTTGTTTTGGGGCTGCCATGGTTACAGACCCATAATCCAGTCCTTGACTGGAAGGCTATGTCAGTGTCTAGTTGGGGCTGTCGTGGTATTCATGAGGATTCCCTGCCTGTGTCTATTGCTTCTTCTACGCCTTCGGAAGTTCCGGAGTACTTGTCTGAATATCAGGATGTCTTTAGCGAGTCCAGGTCCAGTGCATTGCCTCCTCATAGGGAATGTGACTGTGCAATAGATTTGATTCCAGGCAGTAAGTTTCCTAAGGGAAGACTGTTTAATCTGTCGATACCTGAACATACCGCTATGCGTTCATATATCAAGGAGTCTCTGGAGAAAGGACACATCCGTCCATCTTCTTCCCCTCTTGGTGCGGGATTCTTTTTTGTGGCTAAAAAGGACGGATCTTTGAGGCCTTGTATTGACTATCGGCTTTTAAATAAGATCACTGTCAAATTTCAGTATCCTTTGCCGCTGTTGTCTGACTTGTTTGCCCGGATTAAAGGTGCCAAGTGGTTTACCAAGATAGACCTTCGTGGTGCGTACAACCTTGTGCGCATTAAGCAAGGGGATGAATGGAAAACCGCATTCAATACGCCCGAAGGTCATTTTGAGTACTTGGTGATGCCTTTTGGGCTCTCTAATGCCCCTTCAGTTTTTCAGTCCTTTATGCATGACATTTTCCGGAACTATCTGGATAAATTTCTGATCGTTTATCTGGATGATATTCTGGTTTTTTCTGATAATTGGGACTCGCATGTGGAGCAGGTCAGGATGGTCTTTAAAATTTTGCGTGAAAATTCTTTGTTTGTCAAGGGCTCAAAGTGTCTTTTTGGTGTACAGAAGGTTCCCTTTTTGGGGTTCATTTTTTCCCCTTCTGCTGTGGAGATGGACCCAGTCAAGGTCCGAGCTATTCTTGATTGGACTCAGCCCTCGTCAGTTAAGAGTCTTCAGAAGTTCTTGGGTTTCGCTAACTTCTACCGTCGTTTTATCGCTAACTTTTCTAGCATTGTGAAACCTTTGACGGATATGACCAAGAAGGGCTCCGATGTGGTTAATTGGGCTCCTGCTGCCGTGGAGGCTTTCCAGGAGTTGAAACGTCGGTTTACTTCGGCGCCTGTTTTGTGCCAGCCTGATGTCTCGCTTCCCTTTCAAGTTGAGATGGATGCTTCAGAGATTGGAGCAGGGGCCGTTTTGTCGCAGAGAGGCCCTGGTTGCTCTGTTATGAGACCTTGCTCCTTTTTCTCTAGGAAGTTTTCGCCTGCGGAGCGAAATTATGATGTGGGCAATCGGGAGTTGTTGGCCATGAAATGGGCATTTGAGGAGTGGCGTCATTGGCTCGAGGGTGCTAAGCATCGTGTGGTGGTCTTGACTGATCACAAAAATCTGATGTATCTCGAGTCTGCTAAACGCCTGAATCCTAGACAGGCCCGCTGGTCATTGTTTTTCTCCCGTTTTGACTTTGTTGTCTCGTATTTACCAGGTTCAAAGAATGTGAAGGCCGATGCTCTTTCCAGGAGCTTTGTGTCTGATGCTCCTGGAGTCGCTGAACCTGTTGGTATTCTTAAGGATGGTATTATCTTGTCAGCTATTTCTCCAGATCTGCGACGTGTGTTGCAGAGATTTCAGGCTGATAGGCCTGATTCTTGTCCACCTGACAGACTGTTTGTGCCTGATAAGTGGACCAGCAGAGTCATTTCCGAGGTTCATTCCTCGGTGTTGGCAGGTCACCCAGGAATTTTTGGCACCAGAGATCTGGTGGCCAGATCCTTTTGGTGGCCTTCCTTGTCTAGGGATGTGCGGTCATTTGTACAGTCCTGTGGGACTTGTGCTCGAGCTAAGCCTTGCTGTTCTCGTGCCAGCGGGTTGCTCTTGCCCTTGCCTGTCCCTAAGAGACCTTGGACACATATCTCCATGGATTTCATTTCTGATCTTCCGGTGTCTCAGGGCATGTCTGTTATCTGGGTGATATGTGATCGCTTCTCCAAGATGGTCCATTTGGTTCCTTTGCCTAAACTGCCTTCCTCTTCCGATCTGGTTCCTGTGTTTTTCCAGAACGTGGTTCGGTTGCACGGCATCCCTGAGAATATTGTGTCAGACAGAGGATCCCAGTTCGTTTCCAGATTCTGGCGATCCTTTTGTAGTAGGATGGGCATTGACTTGTCGTTTTCGTCTGCTTTCCATCCTCAGACTAATGGACAGACGGAGCGAACTAATCAGACTTTGGAGGCTTATTTGAGGTGTTTTGTCTCTGCTGATCAGGACGATTGGGTGACCTTCTTGCCGTTAGCTGAGTTTGCCCTTAATAATCGGGCTAGTTCCGCCACCTTGGTTTCGCCGTTTTTCTGCAACTCTGGTTTCCACCCTCGTTTTTCTTCGGGTCATGTGGAACCTTCTGACTGCCCTGGGGTGGATTCTGTGGTGGATAGGTTGCAGCGGATCTGGAATCTTGTGGTGGACAACTTGAAGTTGTCACAGGAGAGGGCTCAGCGCTTTGCCAACCGCCGCCGCGGTGTGGGTCCCCGACTACGTGTTGGGGATTTGGTGTGGCTTTCTTCCCGCTTTGTTCCTATGAAGGTTTCCTCTCCCAAATTTAAACCTCGTTTTATTGGTCCTTACAAGATATTGGAAATTCTTAATCCTGTGTCCTTTCGCCTGGATCTTCCTGTGTCGTTTGCTATCCACAACGTGTTTCATAGGTCCTTGTTGCGGCGGTACGTTGTGCCTGTGGTTCCTTCTGCTGAGCCTCCTGCTCCGGTGTTGGTTGAGGGCGAGTTGGAGTACGTGGTGGAGAAGATCTTGGATTCTCGTCTCTCCAGGCGGAGGCTTCAGTACCTGGTCAAGTGGAAGGGCTATGGTCAGGAAGATAATTCCTGGGTGGTCGCCTCTGATGTTCATGCGGCCGATTTAGTTCGTGCCTTTCACGCCGCTCATCCTGATCGCCCTGGTGGTCGTGGTGAGGGTTCGGTGACCCCTCACTAAGGGGGGGGTACTGTTGTGATTTTGCTTTTTGCTCCCTCTAGTGGTCATTAGTGATTTGACTCTGGAGCGTCTGTCTTTTCCTATATCCTCACCTGGGCCGTTAGTTCAGGGGCGTTGCTATATAAGCTCCCTGGACCTTCAGTTCAATGCCTGGCATCGTTGAAATCAGAGCTAATCTGTTGTGCTCTTGTCCTCTGATCCTGGTTCCTGTTTTTCAAGCTAAGTCTGCTTCTTTGCTTTTTGCTTTTGTTTTGTTTGGTATTTTTGTCCAGCTTGTTCCTATCTGTATCCTGACCTTTGCTGGAAGCTCTAGGGGGCTGGTGTTCTCCCCCCGGACCGTTAGACGGTTCGGGGGTTCTTGAATCTCCAGCGTGGATTTTTATAGGGTTTTTGTTGACCAGATAAGTTATCTTGCTTTATTCTGCTATTAGTAAGCTGGCCTCTCTTTGCTGAAGCTGGTTCATTTCTGTGTTTGTCATTTCCTCTTACCTCACCGTTATTATTTGTGGGGGGCTTGTATCTTGCTTTGGGGTCCCTTTCTCTGGAGGCAAGAGAGGTCTTGTTTTCTTCTCCTAGGGGTAGTTAGATTCTCCGGCTGGCGCGAGTCATCTAGCGATCACCGTAGGCATGATCCCCGGCTACTTCTAGTGTTGGCGTTAGGAGTAGCTATTTGGTCAACCCAGTTACCACAGCCCTATGAGCTGGATTTTTGTATCTTGCAGACTTACACGTTCCTCTGAGACCCTGTCCACTGGGGTCATAACAGTCCTGTGTGCTATTCGTAGCTCCTTAGCTCTGCAGTTTTGTAGCTGGTCACGTGTACACATCACGTGACTGTGACGTCACACAAGGTCCTGCACCTTGTCGGCTTCAGCTCTATACACGCGGCCGCCACTGCCTGTGCACGGCAGTTACCAAGCTCTGGGGGAGTACACTAGTCACCGGCCGGGACAGCGTCTCCTATACTACTATTTGCTCTGCAACATATTGGATATTTTTGGAACAGAGATTCAGAGAAGGCTTCAGATACCAACCTTTCAGCGCATGAGTGAAGGACCTGTCCGCATGCCAGCACTGGATACAGTTTTCCTTTTCTTTGATATTAAGGTAAACACATCTTGTTAATCCTAGTCCTGAATGAAGAACCTTGTTTATCACATTTCCCAGTATTTTAACTATTTATGGCTTCATATAGGTGTACTTAGCGCAAATATCACATATAGTTTTCGGTGGTGTATTTTACTTTGTCTTATTTACTCCTTCCTATATTTGTATTTATTTTGCCCTGCACATTTATAGTGTATTCCAGAGTGACTGCGGCGTGTTGTATATTTTCCTTAATCCTTGTCTGTGCTAACTGTGGGTATTGGGGAATAACATCTTCACTGGGTGGTGGGCGGAGGTTTCAGCCTAGGGCTGAGCTCAGGAGACAGGGTGAGGTTTGAGGCCTGGACATGCACACCTTCAGTGTAAACTCCAGGTAGAGGGTCAGTCAGGATTTCCCTAGTCTGAGGGAAACTGCAGGGGCCTGGGTTATTAGCTCTCGCTCACCTAGTCTCTCCCTGACACCTCAACTCTGGGAAACCCTGACTGACCCTCTCCCAGAGTTTACACTGATGGTGTGCATGTCTGGGCCTCCACCCTCACCCTGTCTCCTGTTTCAAACCTAGGCTGAAACCTCCAGTGAAGAGACCACTAACCAATACCCACAGTTAGCACAGACAAGGATAACGAAAAATATACACCACGCCGCAGTAACTCAGGAATATACAATAAATGCACAGGGCAAAACAAATACAAATATAGGAAGGAGGAAAATATGACAAAGGGAAATATACACCACCAGATACGATACTCCTTTTCCTAGACCACCACTCCAGACCGAGATAACCAAGCACAAGACAGAAGCTATAATCGGCGACGCCCAATGTTCAGAAGAACAATTTAAAGGCAGTGGGCGTGACCCAGCTTCCAATCCTAGCACCAGCTAAATTAACCCCGGATCAGCTAGACAAAATCTAGCCAACGCCACTGAGCGCATAGTGGACAAAAGGTGAATTACTGCTGTCTGTCGAACGCCCTAGTATGAACAGCGTCAGACATGACAAAAGCGTTGTTTTCTGCCTTTCTTTTTTTTTTTTTACGGTGTTCACTGAAGGGGTAAACTAGTGGGACAGTTTTATAGGTTGGGTCATTACGGAAGCGGCGATACTAAATATGTGTACTTTTATTGTTTTTGTTTTTTTTTATTTAGATAAAGAAATGTATTTATAGGAATAATATATATATATTTTTTTATTTATTTAGGAATTTTTTTTTTATTTTTTTTTTACACATGTGGAAATTTTTTTTTTACTTTTTTACTTTGTCCCAGGGGGGGACATCACAGATCGCTGATCTGACAGTTTGCACAGCACTCTGTCAGATCAGTGATCTGACTTACAGCACTGCAGGCTTACCAGCGCCTGGTCTGAGCAGGCGCTTGGTGAGCCACTCCCTGCAGGACCCAGATGTAGCCCCGCGACCATTTTGGATCCGGGCACCTGCAGGGAGAGGAGGAAAGAGACGCTCGGAGCAACGCGATCACATCGCGTTGCTCGAGGGTCTCAAGGAAGCTTGCAGGGAGCCCCCTCCCTGGGCGATGCTTCCCTATACCGCCGGAACACTGCGATCATGTTTGATCGCAGTGTGCCGGGGGTAATGTGCCGGGAGCGGTCCATGACCGCTTCTGGCACATAGTGCTGGATGTCAGCTGCGATAGTCAGCTGACACCCGGCCGCGATCGGCCGCGCTCCCCCCGTGAGCGCGGCTGATTGCATATGACGTACTATCCCGTCGGTGGGAATTAAGGCCCACCCCACCCCGACGGGATAGTACGTCATATGAGATTAAGGGGTTAAAAAAAATAGAAAAGCTAGCAAATAAACAGTCAAAACAAATGTACCAAATACTGTGTATAACCAAGCATGAAAATGAACAATAGGGATGCAATTAAAAAAATGGACATTTTATTAACTAAGTAATTCAGATGTAGAAATATTTAAACAAACAATGTACATGCCTTAAACATTCATGTGAGTGCTAATTGTATGTTTTTATGCACTTTTATTACTTACTCCAAAGTCAAAAGTTTATACACTGCTCAAAAAAATAAAGGGAACACTCAAATAATACATCCTAGATCTGAATGAATGAAATATTCTCATTGAATACTTTGTTCTGTACAAAGTTGAATGTGCTGACAACAAAATCACACAAAAATCATCAATCGAAATCAAATTTATTAACCAATGGAGGCGTGGATTTGGAGTCAAACACAAAATCAAGGTGGAATGTAATGTCCTTAAAACAAGTCAAAATGATGCTCAGTATTGTTTGTGGCTGAATAGCGCAGATCACGCTCTTTTCCTTCAGCTGCGCAGTGGATTCGCCTGTTGGGCATGCGCATACCACTACGCCACCAACGGAAAAATGAGCAGGATCTGGGGGAGAAACAGCGACGTTACCACGCCCATATGACCAGACCAGCGTGAGTGACAGCCCAAAACAGCGACTTTACAAAGGTATTTCGGCAGCATAAGTGGGGAATAAAGGCACAAAAAATACACTAATGTAAAGCACAGCTCTGCCCCTATTTAACGCTATTTTTATCTCATCTTGAAAAAACGGGGTGACAGGTTCCCTTTAAGTTGAATGAAATTTATTGGTTATTTTACATTTTTGTGGAAATTCAAAAACAGAAAAGTGGGGCGTGCAATATTATTCGGCCCCTTTACTTTCAGTGCAGCAAACTCACTACAGAAGTTCATTGTAGATGCCTGAATGATTCAATGTTGTCCTAAATGCCTAATGATGATAAATATAATCCACCTGTGTGTAATCAAGTCTCTTTATAATTGCACCTGCTCTGTGATAGTCTCAGGGTTCTGTTTGAAGCACAGAGAGCATCATGAAAACCAAGGAACACAACAGGCAGGTCCGTCATACTGTTGTCGGGAAGTGTAAAGCCGGATTTGGATACAAAATGATTTCCAAAACTTTAAACATCCCAAGGAGCACTGTGCAAATGATCATATTGAAATGGAAGGAGTATCATACCACTGTAAATCTACCAAGACCCGGCCGTTCCTCTAAACTTTCATCTCAAACAAGGAGAAGACTGATCAAAGATGCAGCCAAGAGGCCCATGATCACCCTGGATGAACTGTAGAGGTCTACAACTGAGGTGGCACAGTCTGTCCATAGGACAACAATGAGTCGTACACTGCACAAATCTGGCCTTTATGGATGAGCGGCAAGAAGAAAGCCATTTCTCAAAGATATCCATAAAAAGTGTTGTTTACAGTTTTGCAACAAGCCACCTGGGAGACACACCAAACATGTGGAAGAAGGTGCTCTGGTCAGATGAAACCAAAATCGAACTTTTTGGCAACAATGCCAAAAGATATGTTTGGCGTAAAGGCAACACAGCTCATCACCCTGAACACACCATCCTGTTATGGTCTGGTGGTTACGGAGCAGTACTGAGATGACCTGGTGGGTAAGACCAATCATGGACAAGCTCAGCGGAGGTGGGAGCTCCACCGACAGTAATCACTGTTATGACCTAGTGATTACGGAGCAGAACTGAAATGACCTGGTGGGTAAAACAAATAAAGTACTAGCTCTGGGGAGGTGGTAGCTTTACTGACCGCAAAAAATAACCTCCACACTGATTCACGGTGTGGAGGAGCAAATCTGCAACCCCAGAGCTTCCAACTAGCCGGAATACTTCATAATGACAAGCTGGACAAAAGAGCATAACTTAAACTCAACAGAAGGTCATAAGCAGGGAAACACCCAAAAACTAGCAGAACTTATCTTAAGCAGAAATGGACTGGCCAACAGAGAACTTCCAGGAAAGGACTGAATCCACAGGAAGGAACATTGACAGCTGGCATCAACTACAGCCTAAAGCCCAGTTAAATAACAAGGCCAGGGCACCGATTAGTGAAAGCAGCTGCTAAGTTCCACTTGAAACCACCAGAGGGAGCCCAAGAGCAGAACTCCCAAAAATACCATTCATGACCACAGGATGGAGCCCAAGAAGGGAATTCACAACAGTACCCCCCCCTTGAGGAGGGGTCACCGAACCCTCACCAGAGCCCCCAGGCCGATTGGGACGAGCCAAATGAAAAGCACGTACCAAATCGGCAGCATGGACATCGGAGGCAAAAACCCAAGAGTTATCCTCCTGGCCATAACCCTTCCACTTGACCAGATACTGAAGTTTCCGCCTTGAAAGACGAGAATCCAAAATCTTCTCCACCACATATTCCAGCTCCCCCTCAACCAACACCGGAGCAGGAGGGTCAACAAAGGGAACCATGGGCACCACATATCTCCGCAACAAAGATCTATGGAACACATTATGAATGGAAAAAGAAGCTGGAAGGGCCAAACGAAAAGACACCGGATTGATAATTTCTGAAATCCTATAAGGACCGATAAAACGAGGCTTGAACTTAGCTGAAGAGACCTTCATAGGAACATGACGAGAAGACAACCAGACCAAATCCCCAACCCGAAGCCGGGGACCAACACACCGACGGCGGTTAGCAAAACGTTGAGCCTTTTCCTGAGACAATGTTAAATTGTCCACCACATGAGTCCAAATCCGCTGCAACCTGTCCACCACAGAATCTACCCCAGGACAGTCCGAAGGCTCAACCTGCCCTGAAGAAAAACGAGGATGAAAACCGAAGTTCCAAAAAAAAGGCGAAACCAAAGTAGCCGAACTAGCCCGATTATTAAGGGCAAACTCGGCCAACGGCAAGAAGGTAACCCAATCATCCTGATCAGCAGACACAAAGCATCTCAAATAGGTTTCCAAGGTCTGATTGGTTCGCTCCGTCTGTCCATTTGTCTGAGGGTGAAATGCCGAAGAAAAAGACAAATTAATGCCCATTCTAGCACAAAAGGACCGCCAAAACCTAGAAACAAACTGGGTACATCTGTCAGACACAATATTCTCTGGATTACCATGCAAACGAACCACATGCTGGAAAAACAAAGGAACCAAATCAGAGGAGGAAGGCAACATAGGCAAAGGTACCAAGTGGACCATTTTAGAAAACCGGTCACAAACCACCCAGATGACAGACATCTTCTGAGAAACAGGAAGATCAGAAATAAAATCCATGGAAATATGCGTCCAGGGCCTCTCAGGGATAGGCAAAGGCAAAAGCAACCCACAAGCATGAGAACAGCAGGGCTTAGCCCGGGCACAGGTCCCACAGGACTGCACGAAGGAACGCACATCCCGTGACAAAGAAGGCCACCAAAAGGACCTGGCAACCAAATCTCTGGTACCAAAGATCCCAGGATGACCGGCCAACACCGAACAATGAATCTCAGAAATCACCTTACTAGTCCATCTATCAGGAACAAACAATTTCCCCACAGGACAGCGGTCTATCAGCCTGAAACTCCTGAAGCACCCGCCGCAAATCAGGGGAGATAGCAGAAAGAATCACCCCCTCCTTGAGAATACCAGCCGGCTCACGGACTCCCGGAGAATCAGGCAAAAAACTCCTAGACAGGGCATCAGCCTTCACATTCTTAGATCCCGGACGATACGAGACCACAAAATCAAAACAGGAGAAAAACAAAGACCACCGAGCCTGTCTAGGATTCAACCGCTTGGCAGACTCAAGGTAAATCAGATTCTTATGATCGGTCAAGACCACAACACGATGCTTAGCTCCCTCAAGCCAATGTCGCCACTCCTCAAATGCCCACTTCATAGCCAACAACTCCCGATTGCCGACATCATAATTACGCTCAGCAGGCGAAAACTTTCTGGAGAAGAAAGCACATGGTTTCAACACAGAGCCATCAGAACTTCTCTGAGACAGAACAGCTCCTGCCCCAATCTCAGAAGCGTCAACCTCAACCTGAAAAGGGAGAGAAACATCTGGCTGACGCAACACAGGGGCAGAAGTAAAACGAAGCTTAAGCTCCTGAAAGGCCTCCACAGCCGCAGAGGACCAATTCACCACATCAGCACCTTTCTTGGTCAAATCGGTCAGAGGTTTAACCACAGTAGAAAAATTAGCAATGAAGCGGCGATAAAAATTAGCAAAGCCCAAAAATTTCTGAAGGCTCTTCACAGATGTGGATTGAGTCCAATCATAAATAGCCTGGACCTTAACAGGGTCCATTTCAATAGCCGAGGGAGAAAAAATGAACCCCAGAAAAGAAACCTTCTGAACTCCAAAAAGGCACTTAGACCCCTTCACAAACAGTGTATTAGCACGGAGAATCTGAAATACCATCCTGACCTGCTTCACATGAGACTCCCAATCATCGGAAAAAAACAAAATATCATCCAAATATACAATCATGAATTTATCCAGATACTCCTGGAAAATATCATGCATAAAAGGACTGAAACAAAGATGGAGCATTAGAGAGCCCGAAAGGCATCACAAGATATTCAAAATGGCCTTCGGGCGTATTAAATGCTGTTTTCCATTCATCACCCTGTTTGATGCGAACAAGATTATACGCCCCTCGAAGGTCAATCTTGGTAAACCAGCAAGCCCCTTTAATCCGAGCAAACAAATCAGAGAGCAAAGGCAAAGGGTACTGGAATTTGACCGTGATCTTATTGAGAAGGCGATAATCTATACAGGGCCTCAAGGAGCCATCCTTCTTGGCAACAAAAAAGAACCCCGCTCCCAATGGTGACGAAGACGGGCGAATATGCCCCTTCTCCAAGGACTCCTTTACATAACTCCGCATAGCGGCATGCTCTGGCACAGACAGATTGAAAAGTCGACCCTTAGGGAACTTACAGCCAGGAATCAAATTAATAGCGCAATCACAGTCCCTATGAGGAGGCAGAGGACTGGATTTAGGCTCCTCAAATATATCCTGGAAATCCGACAAAAACTCAGGAACTGCAGAAGAAGGGGACGAGGAAATTGACATCAGGGGGATGTCACTATGTATCCCCTGACAACCCCAACTAGTCACAGACATAGATTTCCCATCCAGCACTGGATTATGTACCTGTAACCATGGAAACCCCAGCACAACCACATCATGCAAATTATGCAACACCAAAAAGCGAATATTTTCCTGATGTGCTGGAGCCATGTTCATGGCTAACTGTGTCCAGTACTGAGGTTTATTCTTGGCCAATGGCGTAGCATCAATCCCCCTCAAGGGAATAGGGCTCTGCAAAGGCTCCAAGGAAAAACCACAGCGCTTGGCAAATTCTAGGTCCATTAAGTTCAGGGCAGCGCCAGAATCCACAAATGCCATTACAGAAAAGGACGACAATGAGCAAATCATGGTAATAGACAAGAGAAATTTAGGCTGTACAGTACTGATGGTAACCGACCTAGCAACCCTCTTAGTTCGATTCGGGCAGTCAGAGATAGCATGAGTAGCGTCACCACAGTAAAAACACAGCCCATTCTGATGTCTGAACTCCTGCTGTTCTGCTCTCGTCAAAATCTTATCACATTGCATAGGCTCAGAACTCTGCCCAGAGGACACCGCCATATGGTGCACCATCTTACGTTCACGTAGGCGCCGATCAATCTGAATGGCCAGAGACATTGATTCATTCAAACCAGCAGGCGTGGGAAACCCCACCATAACATCTTTAAGGGCTTCAGAAAGACCCTTTCTGAAAATAGCTGCCAGGGCATCCTCATTCCATTTTGTAAGCACAGACCACCTTCACCTGCTGAATGGGGTCACCAGAGGAACGGGGTCTCAGAGCAAAAAACAATCTGCAATTATTTTTAAAGTTCAAGAACTTAGATCTATCCCCAGAAAACAAATCAGGGATAGGAATTCTAGGCTCAGAAACAGGAGTTTGAACAACATAGTCTTGGATACTCTGTACCCTTGCAGCGAGATGATCAACACGCGCAGACAGACCCTGAACCTCCATATCAGCACCAAGCTCCTGCACCATCCAAAAATCAAGGGGGAAAAAAAAAAGACAAAACAGGCAACAAGAAAAAAAAAAAAAACAATGACTCAGAACTTCCTTTTCCCTCTTTTGAGATGCATTTAACACATTGTGGGCCAGCTGTACTGTTATGGCCTGGTGGTTATGGAGCAGTACTGAGATGACCTGGTGGGTAAGACCAATCATGGACAAGCTCAGCGGAGGTGGCAGCTCCACCGACAGTAATCACTGTTATGACCTAGTGATTACGGAGCAGAACTGAAATGACCTGGTGGGTAAAACAAATAAAGTACTAGCTCTGGGGAGGTGGTAGCTTTACTGACCGCAATCCCTACACCTAACACCAACACTAGAAATAGCCGTGGAGCGTGCCTATCTCTGCCTAGATGCCTCTTCACAGCCTAAGAACTAGCTACCCCTGAAGATGGAAACGGAAAACTATCTCGCCTCAGAGAAACCCCCAAAGGAAAGATAGCCGCCCCACAAATATTGACGGTGAGTGGAGAGGGAAATGACAAACTCAGAAATGAAACTAGATTTAGCAAAGGAGGCCAAAACTATCTAAATAGACAGAGATAGAAAAGGCTACTGTGCGGTCAGTATAAAAACTAAAAGTCCACGCAGAGTTTACAAAAAATAACCTCCACACTGATTCACGGTGTGGAGGAGCAAATCTGCAACCCCAGAGCTTCCAACTAGCCGGAATACTTCATAATGACAAGCTGGACAAAAGAGCATAACTTAAACTCAACAGAAGGTCATAAGCAGGGAAACACCCAAAAACTAGCAGAACTTATCTTAAGCAGAAATGGACTGGCCAACAGAGAACTTCCAGGAAAGGACTGAATCCACAGGAAGGAACATTGACAGCTGGCATCAACTACAACCTAAAGCCCAGTTAAATAACAAGGCCAGGGCACCGATTAGTGAAAGCAGCTTCTAAGTTCCACTTGAAACCACCAGAGGGAGCCCAAGAGCAGAACTCCCAAAAATACCATTCATGACCACAGGATGGAGCCCAAGAACGGAATTCACAACACCATCCCCACTGTCAAACATGGTGGTGGCAGCATCATGGTTTCTGACTGCTTTTCTTCAGCAGGGACAGGGAAGATGGTTTAAATTGATGGGAAGATGGATGGAGCCAAGTACAGGACCATTCTTGAGGAAAAGCTGTTGGAGTCTGCAAAAGACCTGAGACTGGGATCGACCGAAACGTCGCCGCAGTTGGCAGATTAAAGCTGTAAGTTTTTTCTTATCACTGACCGTTGTGGCACTGTCCTCTTTTTTACATTATGGATTGGACTTTTTAGCTGGGCTGACCCCCTGGCAAGGACTTGCGTCCACAGGCCTAGAAAGGCTATAAGGGACATAGGGTGCGGTTTAACCTATTTTTTGGATTTGTTTGGGATGGAGATTTGTCTTCCATCAAGACAATGATCCCAAATATAAAGCAAAATCTACAATGGAATGGTTCACAAATAAACGTATCCAGGTGTTGGAATGGCCAAGTCAAAGTCCAGACCTCAATCCAATCGAGAATTTGTGGAAAGAGCTGAGGCTGGTTTCACATTTGCGGTTGTGTCCGCAGCGTTTCTTCCGCAATAATCCGCATGCGTTGTGTTTTCCTATATTTAACATTAGGAACGCAAGTGTCTGCGTTTGATTGCGTTTGGCCTCGTTTGACGACGCATGTGTCGTTTCATCGTCTGCGGTTTGGTGCGGTAAATGCTACATGTAGTAAATTTAGAGGCGTCAATTTGCCGCCTAGAAACGTATGTTAGTGGTAAAAAAAACCCTCATTGCTGTCTATGTGAACGCATGCGGCCGCAACACATGCGTTTGCATGCGTTTGCATGCGTTCGTGAACGCATGAGTTGCACCAGAGAAAAACATGTCTCGACACTGACTAGCCACCCCCCACATACAAGGTGATAAAGGGAGGGAGTGGACAGTTGCAGGTCACTACGCAGCAGACAGAGAAGCAGAGGAGACAGACAAAAGCAGATTGGAGGAAACAAGACTCTGAACAATGTGAGTATATCCTAGCCAATGCCTTTATTTTCTATTATATGTCTCTACATGTCTTAATTTCTTGCATTTCTTTCTTTCTGCATGCATCAGATTGTCTTCTTCTGATGAGGAGCAACGTCCTGGGCCTTCTGAAGTAGAACATGTCAGTGAAGTGAGTACTCACCTCCTCAGATTAATAAGCATTCACTGTCACATCTACACATATGACAATTTTTGTTTTTCATTTTTTTAGAGCACTTCTTCTACTGCGGCAGAGACTGGGCAGGAGCAGCGGGGTCATGGACGAGTGTCAAGGCGGCAGCGTGTAAGTATACAAGGCTGACTGTTTACTGTATCCTTACTTTAGTATTCTTGAATCTTCCTTTCTGTACTTTACTTTTTCTTTACAATTTTCTTCTGGACTCCTTTTGTATCTTGACTTTCCTTATTCATGCCATTTCTCATCCTCTGTTTTCTTTCTTTTCCTTATGTTAATGTATCCAACATTAATGTCTTTATTTAATTTTTAGGTTCCAGAATGGGATGAAGACCTCATAGAAAATGACCTCCTCATCTCCCTGGTCCAGGAGCGATTCCCATTGTGGGACACCCGGGTTCCACAGCACTCGGACAATGTGACGATCCTATGGAATGAGGTGGCCAAAGCGATGTGGGATGGCTGGAACAACGCCCCGACTCGGGTCCGAACTGCATTTGGTAAGTATTGCAATGCAGTGGGAAGAAGCAGAGACCTTGGCCATGCTCACACAGCTGTGTGTGATGAGAGAAAGTCTCAGGAGTTTCTCTCATCACACACAGTTGTGTGAGCACGGCCAAAAGTCCATTGTCTAACCATTATGGGTTTTTTTTCAAAAGTGGGCAGAGTCAAAACACGTTGGCGTTCAATGAAGGACCGCTTCAACATGGACCTGCGTCAAGAGAGCCGTGTTCCAAGTGGTTCTGGAGCAAGAATCCGAAAGTACAAATACCATCACATTCTGGCATTTTTAAGACCGGTCCTTGCCCAGAGAATGTAAGTATTTCTCCCGAGCATTAGGTTGTGTTGTATTGCCATAATCTGTATGTTTCTATTCCACAGGAGTTGGCGTCTGGTTAATTTTTGGTATTAATTTTTTTTTCCTTTTTTCACAGCACATGGAGCAGCACTGTTGGCCCAGGTTCTGGAGCGGTCCTTCATCAGACAGCCACGGACCCGTCCCAGCCATCCAGCAGTGCTGCAGCAAGTGGGCCTGCCACACAAACTGGAGACCAGGAAGCTGGTCCATCAGGTCTTCCCCTTTCCCAGTCCTCAGCCTCTGCCCCTTTTTTTGGGGCTCCTCCCGGCAGCGGCAGAGGGCATCGGACAGGTCCCTCATGCCCGAGTTTTTGCACTTGAGCTTGGTTTTTCACGAAGGACTCAAGGCTTTGGGTGACCGAATGGATATTTCCCTTAGCCACATGAATACACGTATCCAGGAGGTCACCAAAAGCCTTGGCCAAGTAAAAGCCGACTTCTAGAGGCCAGCACATCATTTTTTTTAACCAAATTGAGCAGGGCATGTCGGAACACCTTACTCCTGATCTCCAGCTTAGTGTCATGCAGGCCTGCAACGCTGCTTACGTGCAGGCTATGCAGCAGAGTCGGTATTTTCAGCAGACTGTGGCGGCATATCCACCTGTGCCTTCACTGTCACAATTAACCTCAATGCCGACCTCTGCTGTATACCACTGCACGGCCACCTCTACTCCTAGCACTGCCGGACACCACTACAGCACCACCACCATGCCGAGTGCTGTAGGACAGCCCGCTGCCACCACCATGACAACCGCTGCTCTTGCTTGGACCTCCTCCACTGACACCACGATGCAGCAGCAGGACCCTGTCATGGCCTTCAGTACCGCCACCACCACGATGCAAAAGGACCCAGGCATGGCCTTCCGTACCGCCACCACCACGATGCAGCAGGACCCAGGCATGGCCTTCCGTACCGCCACCACCACGATGCAGCAGGACCCAGGCATGGCCTTCCGCTCTACAAGCGCTATGGACTCTGGCATGGCTGCATGCTCTACGAGCACTATGGACTCTGGCATGGCTGCACGCTCTACGAGCACTATGGACTCTGGTACAGTGCAGCCGGACCCTGCCAGGTCATCAACCACGACCATGCCACGACATATGAGCCCACCGAGGCTTCCCAGAACCCGGCGATCCCAGAAAGGGAAAAAAAATAAAAAACAGCGGACTCTTAGTATTCCTCCCCCCTTACCTCCCAGTGTGTCTGTAATGTCAGGTTTGTCTCACCCTTCCAGTGCGTCTCAGGCCTCTCATGTGTCAAGCCCTATCCCCGAACTACCAGACCCCACAAGTTTCATTGCCCCTTCTCAGTCTGAGTAACAGCTAAAGACGTACCATGAACAGTTTAATCAATTTCATCCCACCATCAACTTAACACTCAACTACTCCTGTACTGAAATTAACTTTTTGGACACCATCATTAAGCTGCAGAACAATGAAATAGAGACATCCCTGTATCAGAAGCCAATCGACCGCCCAACATACCTTAAATGGGACAGTGTACCTAATTATATGTACCAAATGTCCAGCTGGGGGTTTGTATGTTGGGGAGACAGGGCAAAAACTGAGAACAACGATAAATTCTCACCGCCACACAATAGGAGAAAAAAGGATGGATCTACCTGTGGCAAACATTTTTGTATGCCTGATCATAGCACCATGGACCTGAAATTACTTGTATTGAAAGGTAACTTCAAATCTCAGAGAGACAGGAGAATCTCGGAGTATAAATTTATGACAACCTTTGACACACTTAGTGCAGGAATGAATGCGTCGCATGGATTTATGTCTTTTTACATCAATGAAGGAATTTGCACTTCAGACCTTATGGGGCATCATAACACAGAACCAGACCCCAATCAGAGGACAATAAAACATTCACTACTTATCTACGAACTGTTCAAATACTTATAGACACAACTGTTTATCACTCTCACATAATGACAGTTCTGTGCTGTGTTGTGTAAAAATATCTGATTCTTCAGATGTTGTATTACATAGTTACATAGTTATTAAGGTTGAAGGAAGACTTTAAGTCCATCTAGTTCAACCCATAGCCTAACCTAACATGCCCTAACATGTTGATCCAGAGGAAGGCAAAAAAAAAAAAACATGTGGCAAAGAGTAAGCTCCACATTAGGGAAAAAAATTCCTTCCCGACTCCATATACGGCAGTCAGACTAGTTCCCTGGATCAACGCCCTATCAAGGAATCTAGTGTATATACCCTGTAACATTATACTTTTCAAGAAAGGCATCCAGTCCCCTCTTAAATTGAATGAATCACTCATTACAACATCATACGGCAGAGAGTTCCATAGTCTCACTGCTCTTACAGTAAAGAATCCGCATCTGTTATGCTTAAACCTTCTTTCCTCCAGACGTAAAGGATGCCCCCTTGTCCCTGTCTCAGGTCTATGATTAAAAAGATCATCAGAAAGGTCTTTGTACTGTCCCCTCATATACTGTATTTATACATTAAAATAAGATCACCCCTTAGTCTTCGTTTTCCAAACTAAACAGCCCCAAGTGTAATTGGAGCGGCCCCCAGACGCAGGGTGGCGGGGTACTCGGTACCTGGTCTCTCGGTTCTGGGAATGTCACGGTGGCCCGACCCGGTCCGTGGCCCTGCTAAGGGGCGCCCAATAAAAGGTGTCGGTGATGGTGCAGGTTGCAGTAAATGACGAGGACACAGGGTTGCAGTCTCTTTACCTCTTTACTGAAGGCTTCGGCATCCACAATCCAGAGCACTGCTAACAGGGCTGGCTGAGACTGGCCGGTCCGAAGGCACATCCAGAGCTCCCTTTGCAGGTGAAAATCAGTAGCCTACCTACTAGCGCCTGGGTGTTGTAGTACTTCCCTGCTGAGCACCACGGGATAGTCCTCACAACTGTCGTGTATGTTTCTGTTCTTTCTCTCCGTCCCCCAGATGATATGGATAGGACGCACCCGTATGACGGGGTAGGCCTGGAGTTATTTTATAGGGACCCTAGAGACGCCCCTCTCCCACAATTGCCTCCATTGTCTTCATTAGGTGTAAAAGGTGAGACAGCCAACCTAAAGTTAACTGCCCTGCCATAGTTCAAGTAATGCATAAAGTCTATTACTTCCTCGGCGTTCCGGCCGCCGGCTACGCGCCTCAGAAGGATGTTGCCGATCTCGGGGCACGACTCCTTCTGATTCTATCGCCTTTGTGCTGTGATCTCGTTTCTCACTTCTCCACAATATACCTCGCTTCGTGTCCTTTCTTAAGATGCCGCCGCAATGAGGTGCAGGCACGGCTCCGTAACGATCTGTCCTTTTGCTAGGCCACTGTCAGGATCCCACCCCCGACAGGGACCCCCCTGAATCTTCCCAAGTAACGCTCTCCTCTCACTAGATGTTACCTGGGCAAAACCCAGTCAGGTGAACTCCTTTAGTGCAATCAGACGTAACATCACTCCCCTTAGTGGCAGAGCGACATAACTGCAACGACCAGGACTCTGGGGTGCTGCATAATAACCTATCTTGGTATTGCAGACCCCCCAGTCCTCTAATAACCTTGGTCGCTCTTCTCTGCACCCGCTCTAGTTCAGCTATGTCTTTCTTATACACCGGAGGCCAGAACTGTGCACAGTATTCTAAGTGTGGTCAAACTAGTGACTTGTATAGAGGTAAAATTATGTTCTCCTCATGAGCATCTATGCCTCTTTTAATACATCCCATTATTTTATTTGCCTTTGTAGCAGCTGCCTGACACTGACCACTAAATATGAGTTTGTCATCCACCCATACACCCAGGTCTTTTTCATTGACGGTTTTGCCCAGAGTTTTAGAATTAAGCACATAGTTATACATCTTATTACTTCTACCCAAGTGCATGACCTTACATTTATCCCCATTAAAGCTCATTTGCCATTTATCAGCCCAAGCTTCTAGTTTACATAAATCATCCTGTAATATAAAATTGTCCTCCCCTGTATTGATTACCCTGCAGAGTTTAGTGTCATCTGCAAATATTGAAATTCTACTCTGAATGCCCCCTACAAGGTCATTAATAAATATGTTAAAAAGAAGAGGGCCCAATACTGACCCCTGTGGTACCCCACTGCTAACCGCGACCCAGTCCGAGTGTGCTCGATTAATAACCACCCTTTGTTTCCTATCCCTGAGCCAGCTCTCAACCCACTTACACATATTTTCCCCTATGCCCATTATTCTCATTTTATGTATTAACGTTTTGTGTGGCACCGTATCAAAAGCTTTTGAAAAGTCCATATACACTACATCTACTGGGTTCCCTTGGTCCAGTCCGGAACTTACCTCTTCATAGAAGCTGATCAAATTAGTCTGACATGAACGGTCCCTAGTAAACCCGTGCTGATACTGGGTCATGAGGTTATTCCTCTTCAGATACTCCAGTATAGCATCCCTTAGAATGCCCTCCAGGATTTTACCCACAGTAGAGGTTAAGCTTACTGGCCTATAATTTCCGAGTTCAGTTTTTGTCCCCTTTTTGAATATTGGCACCACATTTGCTATACGCCAGTCCTGTGGTACAGACCCTGTTATTATGGACTCTTTAAAGATTAAAAATAATGGTCTATCAATGACTGTACTTAATTCCTGCAGTACTCGGGGGTGTATCCCATCCGGGCCCAGAGATTTGTAAATTTTAAAGATTTTTAGACGCCGCCGTACTTCCTGCTGGGTTAAGCAGGTGACACTTAATGGGGAATTTTTGTTATCACTGATCATATTGTCTGCCATGGAATTTTCTTGTGTAAATACTGATGAAAAAAAGTCATTTAGCATATTGGCTTTTTCCTCATCCTGATCCACCATTTCCCCCAGACTATTTTTAAGGGGGCCAACACTTTCATTTTTTAGTTTCTTACTATTTATGTAGTTAAAGAATATTTTGGGATTATTTTTACTCTCTCTGGCAATGAGTCTCTCTGTCTCAATTTTTGCTGCCTTGATTTGCTTTTTACAGAATTTATTTAATTTTTTGTATTTATTTAATGCCTCATCACTACCTACTTCCCTTAGTTCTCTAAATGCTTTCTTTTTGTCACTTATTGCGCCCCTTACAGCTCTATTTAGCCATATTGGTTTCCTCCTATTTCTAGTATGTTTATTCCCATAGGGTATATATTGTGCACAGGTCCTATCCAGGAGGCTAATAAACGTCTCCCATTTTCTTTGTGTATTTTTATGTCTCAGGATATCGTCCCAGTTAATTGCACCAAGATCATCTCTCATCCGTTGGAAATTTGCCATCTTGAAGTTTAGTGTCCTTGTCACCCCTCTACTACACATCTTATTAAAGGATACACGAAAACTTATTATTTTGTGATCACTATTCCCCAAGTGACCCCCAACCCTTATATTTGATATGCGGTCTGGCCTGTTGGTTAATATTAGGTCTAGCAGTGCCCCCCTTCTTGTTGGGTCCTGAACCAGTTGTGAAAGGTAATTGTCTCTCATAGTTGTCAAAAACGGATTACCTTTGCTGGAACTGCAGGTTTCTGTTCCCCAATCTATTTCAGGGTAGTTGAAGTCCCCCATAATAATGTCTTCTCCTTGAGTCGCAGCTTCATCTATTTGCTTTACGAGGATATTCTCCATTGCTTCCATTATTTTTGGAGATTTATAACAAACCCCTATCAGTAATTTATTATTTTTTCCCCCTCCCCTTATCTCCACCCACAGGGACTCTACATTTTCATTAAATTCACCTATATTATCACGCCGGATGGGTTTTAAGGAGTTTTAAGGACGATTTTACATGCAGACACACCCCTCCCTCTCGCTTATCTGTACGGTCATTTCTGAAAAGGCTATAGCCCTGCAAGTTAACAGCCCAGTCATGGCTCTCATCCAGCCATGTTTCAGATATCCCCACCATGTCATAATTATGCTCCAACAACATTAATTCTAATTCGTCCATTTTGTTGGCGAGGCTTCTGGCATTAGTATATATGCACTTGATGTTCCTCTCTGTACCTCTATTCTTTCTTAAATTATTAACTGTTCTAACCCCACCCCCCATGCCACCGCCACCCCCAACTTCATTATTTGTGCCCAGGTCTCTATCTGCCCTATCTTCCCCTCCTATAAATTGAATACCCTCCCCCCCAATCCCTAGTTTAAACACTCCTCCAACCTTCTAGCCATTTTCTCCCCCAGCACAGCTGTACCTTCCCCATTGAGGTGCAGCCCGTCCCTAGCGTAGAGCCTGTAGCCCACTGAGAAGTTGGCCCAGTTCTGCAGGAACCCAAACCCCTCCTTCCTACACCAATTCTTGAGCCACTTATTAACCTCCCTAATCTCCCGTTGCCTCTCTGGCGTGGCATGTGGTACAGGCAGTATTTCGGAAAATACCACTTTGGAGGTCCTTGCTTTCAGCTTGCAGCCTAATTCCCTGAAATCATCTTTAAGGACCTTCCACCTACCTCTAACTTTGTCATTTGTGCCAATGTGCACCATGACCGCTGGGTCCTCACCAGCCCCTCCCAGTAATCTGTATTAGTCTATGTCTGATGAAGAGGTCTGAGTAGTCTTGAAAGCTTGCAATTTGTTACCATCTTTTCAGTTAGCCATTAAAAGGCATCAACCACTGAGGACTCTCAATTCCAAATATTATTCCAATAAAGTATTTTTGTGGCTGTTTTTCCATTTTATTACAGGGCTAGTAATGGGGGTGATCTGATAGACACCTCTCCATTACTAACACTAGGGCTTGATACCAGCTGACACTACACAGTTGACATCACCATCAACCCAAAAAGCCATTAACCGATTTCCAAAGCACGAGGGCAATTGGCAAAAGACGAGGTGAAGCGCCTGAATTGGAGCATCTCATGTGATGCTCCACTTCTGGGGTGCTTGACGGCTGGTATTTTTAGGCAGGGAGGGCCAAATATCCATGGCCCTTCACAGAAGTTGCTCATTGGTCCAGCACTCGCTCTGCCCTTGTGAGACCCAGCCACTCTGTATTTAGGTGACGTCAGTTAGGTTACCTCAGTTCATAGTGGTGCAGCCCTCGAGAGAACCAGCTGCTGCAAACTGCTATTATCTTACTGATGTCACCTCAGTTCACAGCATCTGTGTCTCAGGGAGTGCAGCGCAAGACCTGGCATAAGCTGCTCCTCCAGTCTATGAAGCTCAACAAAGCTCCATAGACTGGATGAATAAGACTGGGATCATCATGGAACCCCCATATTATGGATTATGGCGGACCCTGTGGATTATAAAATATAAATAAATAACTATAAAGTTAAATAATTAATGAGTAAAGAGGGAAATTGTTGGGTGTTTTTTTTTCAAATAAAGATTTATTTTTTTGTGTGTTTTCTTCTCTTTTTACTTACTGGGTGAATAAAGGTGTATCTAATAGATGGCTCTCCATTACTAATTGTGAGCTTGATGTCAGATGACATTACATAACTGACATCAATCCCATTGCCACCGTAACAGGGCAATAGTGAAGAGCGGAGGATAAGCACCAATCCTGGTGCATCTAATGGATGCGTCATTTCTGGTATAGATGAGGACTGGTCTTAAGAGGCTGGGAAGGGGCTAATTTCCATGACCCGTCACAGCCTATTAGTATCAGCCCCCAGCTGTCTGCTTGCTCTAGCTGGTTATTAAAAATAGGGAAAACCACACAACATTTTTATTAGGGTCCCCCCCTGTTTAATAACCTGCAAAGGCAAAGCAGATAGCTCAGCTAGGGACCGATAATAGGTTGGGAATAGTGATGAGCGAGTTTTATTTGTTACTAATCGCACGGATAGTACAGTATTCGGGTTACTCGTTACATTGTGAGTATTTGTGTACTCGCCTACCTATATATATAGATGTCTCGCTGTGCAGTTTTGGCGCCTCCTTTGCATCCACTAAACATGCTGGGCTTCTTAACCAATCACAGTAATGCGGCAGAAATCTTGGTTGTGGCATTACTGTGATTGGCTGGCTGCCCAGTGTCATAGCGTCTATTTAAGCCCTGCCGCCGCCATTTTGCGCACATTTTATCTGGAGCCTGCGTTCTACCAGCATAGGGAAAGATCGCTCAGCTGCTAGGGAGAGTCTTTAGGCCTCTTGATAACACAAAAGCCCTTTTAAGAGCTACCTGCAGTGTATACTAGGTCAGTGTAGAGTAGGGAGAGAGAGATACTGAAGCAGGGATAGTTTAAAAGAGCCGGTCACTAGCTCCATAATACCACCAAAAATAGCTCTTTTCATAGCTGAAGGCACACAACAAAGTCAGAGTACAGGGAGGGAGAGATTGTATATTAGGTAGGGAGAGGTTAAAGTGTTCTTCCAGTGTCCATCTTAAAACAGCTCTTGTTAGAGGCAAAGCAATATTTTTCCAGCTCACAGAGAATAAATTTTAGTGCAGCCTTTTTTAAAAAGCACCGGTCTATTTTCCCCACTGTTTTTGGGGTCAGCGCCTGGCTTCTGCGGTCTGCATTAATCCACTTAAAAAGGCGCTAGTACCCTACACAAAGCAGTAGTCCAAACATTTCCTACTGCCTGCTACCAAGCACGAACCAGGCCATTTTCCATGCTGTTTTTGGAATCAGAGCCTGGCTTTTGCTGTCCACATTGGTTCTCTTAAAAAGGCGTTTAGGGCCCTATGCAAAGCAATAGTCCAATCATTTCCTACTGCCTGCTACCAAGCACGCACCAGGCAAGGCCATTTTCCCCCTGTATTTTTCTCGATGTGCCGTCACTGTGTTACACAACCACCGGTTAAACAATCTGAACCGTGCTCTCACCAACGCCGTAACCGGAAAGGTCCACCTAACAACAGGCACTTGGACAAGTTGTTGTGGACAGAGACTATACATTTCTGTCACGGCACACTAGGTGAACCTGGTGGAGGGTGGGACAAAGGTGCAAACTGGACCATCACACATCCTACCCTCGTCAAGAATAGCGGGTCCAACTTCTGTCAGGGTTTCCTCCTCTTCATATTCCACTTCCTCTCTCCCTTCCTCCTGCTCCTCATCCTCTGCTGAAGTACCCTCCTCATCACTGCCTGTGCAGAAGCCCATTGGCAAATTGGCCACACGCTCTGCTGAACTTGATCTGTTTAGGTCATAAACCATACACTGCAGCAGAGCTGTAGCAAGCTTTAAAACAACAGATCGATCAGTGGCTCTACCCACTGCTGACTCATCAAAAAAGACTAATACCTCTAAAAATTACTTTTTATTAGATCAATGTTAAAAAATGAATTTGCCACAAAATACAAGAAAGTGAAAAACCAAACGAAATAAACAACCAACAAATCTATTGCTGATCTGTAACTACGGATGAATCCAGCAGGGATATAGATAGGCCTATATGAACCTAGGTAACCCTAGCTGAACCCATTCCTACCAGCGGAGGTTGGCACCTCTTGAAACGCAAATGGTGCCCCAGCTCACAGGCGGCTTGCCCTAAATTCCCTGGATGTCCCTATGGAAGGAAAACCACACAAAAAGACACACACCATAATACAAATCCAATATGCAGACTGACCGAGCTTTTTTTAAATAATGAGTTATACAAAGCAGGGAATAAATATATGGGCCTAATTTAATGCTAAGCCATGGTGACAAAGATGATTAAAGGTACCAAAGAAAATGTCAAATTAGATACATGTCATATTGGTGGTTAGTTTGTTATAAATTTATTTTTATTTTGGGGGAGAAAAAGAGAAGGGGAGGGGAGTTTTTATCCTTACCCTCCACAATCCCTATTTTCAGAGTCCCTTCCTGGCTGCGGAGGTTGTCACCCTATCACAATACGCACAGTGGTGCCCCCGCTCAACGATGACTCGCCCTTAAATTCCCTATAACTCACCCTTTATTCATTACCCATAATATGGGGATAGACTGAGAGGGAAAAAATTGCGGGTTCAAGTCAGTATACCCAGAATATATATCTCCAACTGGGCTGCCAGTTAATAATCCCCTTATTCAAACACAACTACTGCAAAATATCTTCTATGGGACATAATGTACAGTGCCATTATAATGAATTGAATATGACAAATCCACAATACAACATTCATTATTGCAGAATAGCAATACAAAACAATTATTTAGTTGAATGAAATTTATTGGTTATTTTAAATTTTTGTGGAAATTCAAAAACTGAAAAGTGGGGCTTGCAATATTATTCTGCCCCTTTTCTTTCAGTGCAGCAAACTCACTCCAGAAGTTCATTGTGGATCTCTGCATGATCCAATGTTGTCCTAAATGCCTAATGATGATAAATATAATCCAAATGCATCCTAATGATGATAAATAAAAGGTATAAATGCACCTGTATAAATGTTGTGGAGAAGTTTAAAGCCGGATTTGGATACAAAATGATTTCCAAAACTTTAAACATCCCAAGGAGCACTGTGCAAGAGATCATATAGAAATGGAAGGAGTATCATACCACTGCAAATCTACCAAGACCCGGCCTTCCCTCTAAACTTTCATCTTAAAGGGAACCTGTCACCCCGTTTTTTGAAGATGAGCTAAAAAAAGCGTTAAATAGGGGCAGACCTGGGCGTTACATTAGTGTCTTTTGTGTGCCTTTATTACCCACCTATGCTGCTGAAATGCCTTTGTAAAGTCGCCGTTTTCTGCTGTCACTCACGCTGGTCTGGTCCTATGGGCGTGGTGACAGTGCTGTTTCTCCCCCAAATCAGGCTCATCATTCCGTTGGTGGCGTAGTGGTGTGCGCATGTCCAACAGAGAATATCCACTGCCCAGGAGATGAAAAAGAGCGCGATCTGCGCTATTCAGCCGTTTACCGGTGGGCGCGGCCATCTTTCTGTGGCCGCGCGTGCGCAGATGGAGCGCTCTGCTGCCCGGGGCTTCAGGAAAATGACCGCCGCGATCTCCATCTGCGCACGCGCGGAATCCCACGGCCGTTTTCCTGAAGCCCCGGGCAGCAGAGCGCTCCATCTGCGCATGCGCGGCCACAGGAAAGATGGCCGCGCCCACCGGTAAACGGCTGAATAGCGCAGATCGCGCTCTTTTTCATCTCCTGGGCAGTGGATATTCTCTGTTGGACATGCGCACACCACTACGCCACCAACGGAATGATGAGCCTGATCTGGGGGAGAAACAGCGCTGTCACCACGCCCATAGGACCAGACCAGCGTGAATGACAGCAGAAAACGGCGACTTTACAAAGGTATTTCAGCAGCATAGGTGGGTAATAAAGGCACACAAAGACACTAATGTAACGCCCAGCTCTGCCCCTATTTAACGCTATTTTTAGCTCATCTTCAAAAAACGGGGTGACAGGTTCCCTTTAAACAAGGAGATG
Source organism: Ranitomeya variabilis (assembly GCF_051348905.1). NCBI lineage: Eukaryota > Metazoa > Chordata > Amphibia > Anura > Dendrobatidae > Ranitomeya > Ranitomeya variabilis. The sequence goes on along the minus strand of NC_135233.1, from coordinate 172,701,143 downwards.
AATCAGAGATGCAGCCAAGAGGCCCATGATCACCCTGGATGAACTGCAGAGATCTACAGCTGAGGTGGGACAGTCTGTCCATAGGACAACAATCAGTCGTACACTGCACAAATCTGGTCTTTATGGAAGAGTGGCAAGAAGAAAGACATTTCTCAAAGATATCCATAAAAAGTATTGTTTAAAGTTTGCAACAAGCCACCTGGGAGACACACCAAACATGTGGAAAAAAATGCTCTGGTCAGATGAAACCAAAATCGAACTTTTTGGCAACAATGCCAAACGATATGTTTGGCGTAAAGGCAACACAGCTCATCACCCTGAACACACCATCCCACTGTCAAACATGCTGGTGGCAGCATCATGGTTTAGGCCTGCTTTTCTTCAGCAGGGACAGGGAAGATGGTTGAAATTGATGGGAAGATGGATGGAGCCAAATACAGGACCATTCTTGAAGAAAACGATCTCCATCAAACCTCACTAATCTCAAGCGGTTTGCCAAGGAAGAATGGGTAAGAATTTCAGTCTCTCGATGTACAGAACTGATAGAGACATACCCCAAGCGACTTGCAGCTGTAATCGCAGCGAAAGGTGGCGCAACAAAGTATTAAGTTGATTCTTCACCAAAAATTTACATTTGGTATCTTTATCTTTGAAGCATGATATGTGGGAAAAGGTTGAAAAGTTCCAGGGGGCCGAATACTTTCGCAAGGTACTGTATACCCCTGCTGGATACATTGGTAGTTACAGATCAGCAATAGATTTTTGGGTTGTTTTTGTTTGGTTTTTCACTTTCTTGTATTTTGTGGTCTATTTTGCTTTTTATTATTGATCAATAAAAAGTAATTTTTAGAGGTATTAGTCTTTTTTGATGAGCCTGCACTATAACTAATCCCGATCAATTTGATTTATAATAATTTTTTGAGGCTCTACCAGCTGCACCTCCAACTCAGTCTGGTCATCTGCAATAATGGGCATAACCTGTTGGTGGCTTTAACGGTCGGCAAGCTGGTACACGTGCCATGCATGGCTCACTTGCTGAACCTAGTTGTTCAGAAATTTCTGAAAAGTTACTGGAACGCCCGCTAGGGCCTAGGGGTACTCGGTACCAGGTCCGGTCATTATTAAAGGGGAGGTCACAGTCGCGGCGACCCGGTCCGTGGCCCTGTGTGCCCAAGTAAAAGGGATAGTCTTTAAAGGGATTTGTAAATTGGTAAAAGTTTGTGACACCACCTGTGGTACTTGGTCAGGGGTGACCAACGCTGCTTAAAAGGGGTCCGCTGGGGTGATGTTATGGCAGCTAAGATGGTATAACTTCCCACAGGTGAAATTGGGTCCCCAGAGCTCCCAGTTTGTAGATGAAGATGGTGAGTGGTGCAGAAAGAAACAGAGGACACGGGTTTGCAGTCTCTTTACCTGGATTACTGAAGACTTCAGGTAGCTGCAGTCCAGGGCACCAGATCACGGGTACAGGCAGGGTCTGGCTGGCTTGGAAGTGAGTTCAGAGTCCCCTTTACCAGGTGGAGTTAGAAGCCTTACTACCAGCGCTCTGGGTGTAGTCCCTTGCTGCCTGTGGCATCTGTCAAGGTCCTCACTGTTCTCCCTGTCCTCCTTAAAGGGTAGGACACTAGCCTTTTTACAGGGTCTCTATCATGACCCGGGCTCTATGTGCTACTGTGTCTCCAGTTTTTAGGGCGGACAGGTGATGTGTAGTCCAGCTGTCCTGTCGGTTTCAGCTGTGCCTCTTGGAGTACAACACAACCCCGGTTTTCTGGCTACTGGTATCTGCGCTCTGCAGGGAGGTAGCTCAGTCACAGCTATTCTCCCCAGTTCTCACTCTCCTGTGCTTCGCTCTCCTCCACGCTCACTACAATGCATTCTTCCTTCTGTATTATCTCTATCCAGGAGCTGCAGCACCCTCGTGGCTGCACGGCCCCTCACTTTCCTTTCCGCCTCAGCTGTTCCAGTCTGCTGTCTGGCACTCTCTCCCTGACTTCCCCTCCAGACCAGAATTTATATAGGGAAGCCACCCATAAGCTGGATCAAAGCTCCCCTTCTGGCCTAGAGTGTGAACATGTTGTATACTTGTGTTTACTTGATAAAGAAGATCTTCCCTCGCTTCCAAGCATGACATCACTCTCACCATGAGGAAAGCAATGCCACTGTAAAAAACAGGATCCTGGGGTGTTACATTACCCTGCCTTACCGTACCTAGTTGAGAAAGTGTGCCGTACTAGTGCCCATTTCCACCATACCTCTACCACATTTGCTGGTCTTATAGCGCTGCAAAAGCACTTGAATTTGCCAAGTCACTGACTCATTTGCGACCTGCCCACGCTGTGCAACGCAACCTATCATATGTTGGCAAGGATTAGCGAGCAGCAGAGGGCAATAGCTGAATATGAGCTTTAACATGCCCGTCAGACTGAGAGTCAGCCCCCACACATAACAACTGTCGAGTGGGTGTGGATCGCTGACATTTGTGAGGTTCTGGAGAACTATAAAGTACTGCACCAACCTTGTGAGTGGCGATCAGGCTATTATCAGAATAACCATCCCGCTGCTCTGTCTCTTGAAACAATCACTGCATAATCTCAGAGAGGACGTTTTGAGTGCCCAGCATGTTGGTAAGGAGCCAGATTTCAGAATGGGTCATACTACCCAGCCCATATTTTGAGGCAACATTGGGTGATGAGGTGGATGAGGAGAGAGAGGACTTGTTTTTCGGTGCTACCAAGGGAACTCCTAATGCTACAGAGGGGACACCCAACCCAAGTTTCCTGTCTGTGCAGCCTGGATAGGCTGGAGAGGAGGAGGCGAGACAGCGTGAGGAGAGGATGGGTACTGTTACTACTTTTGGGGACACAGAACATTTGACATTTTGCAGCTTGGCTCACATGGCACAGTTCATGTGTAAGTGTCTGTGGCAAGACTCTCGCGTGATACACATTTTATCCAACAACCAATACTGGTTGGCCACCTTTTTTGACCCACGGTACAAGGAGAAATTTCCTTCTCTCCTTTTGGAGTCACCAAAGAGTTTTACAATGGAATCGTTCAAGAGGGCCGTTGTTGATCAGTTGTTAAAAATATCACCCTCAGACAATGCTGGTGGCAGAGATAGCGGCTGTTTTCAACACCAAGGGATACTGGGGAGAGACACGAACACCAGGTCCAACAGAGGTGGGGGGGAAATTGTGCACAAATTGGACAATTTTTAATAAACCAGCACAATAGCAAGGGCCATCTGTGCCTGAAACAATGCCAAGGAGGGGGAAGTTGCAGAACATGGTCAAGGGGTACTTAAGTAACCATACGCGAGTCCTTTCTGATGCTTCGGTTCCCTTTAATTATTGGATGTCCAAGCTAAACACTTGGCCCGACCTCTCCTTATATGCCTTAGAGGTGCTGGCCTGCCCAGCTGCTAGACTGATGTCAGAGCGTGTTTTCAGTTCCGCTGGGTCAATCATCACTGATAGGCGCACACACCTCTCCATGGAAAATGCAGACAGACTTACTCTGATTAAATTCAATAAGGACTGATATCTCCACAGTTTGCAATTCCTCCAAATGACAGCAAGTCAACCTAAATTCACCAAAAATGCTGATTCATGATACTGCTGTTAACGTCAACCCCATCCCATAAAAAAACCATTTCCTTCCTTCATCAACCATGATTCAGCCCATAGGGCTAAATTTTTGCAAACCCTATGAACATTGTGCTGTGGCCAAAGCAGGACAGTATTCCTACTCCAGCCTTACTACTATTTGTGATTGGAGGCCCTTGGGATGGTGGCTTCCTGCTTCAATCAAGACCCAGACCATAGGGCTAATTTTTACAAACCCTATGTACATTGTGCAGTGGACAAATCTTGAATGTAGAGTGGTCCAACCAAACTAATATTTGTTATTGGAGGCCCTTGTGACAGGTTGTCTCACATTGTGACTGAGATAGGGGATACATATTCAATAGAAATGTACACTGACTGTTGGTGACCGAGTGATGGTCCTCTGAAAACTTGAACTGAGCCCCACTACTATTACCGTAGTCCAGCATAGATAATGTTTGTCAAGGGAGGCCTTTGTCATGGTATATTCCTGCATCTATGACACAAGCCCCAGGAGTAATTTTTTGAAATACGATGCACATTCTGCACTCGGCCAAGTAGTTCAGTATCAAGAAGTCTTCTCTTCCAATATAAACTGGGGAATATTGTCAATACTCCAACCCATCTTGGAGTGGGAGAACCATATATCCTTTGTCCATTGACTTGACCAAGAAATATAATCGAGCTTGTCATCCAGTTGACTAGCGCAGATTTATTTTTCCAGTTCACGGAGGTCACCCAAACTTGAGGATCACAAGCTGCATTCACTGCTGCCTTCTAATACTCCCATTTTCCATGTAGTCTCTGCCCTTGAATTAGTTAAATAATAGAGTGAGGGATGTACAATATGAATAAGTGAGGGCACTCTCGAATGTACACAAGAGGGCCTTCCAAAATTTCTAGAGGAGAGCACTTCCAAATGTATGTTACAGGGCTACATGAGGACTCTCACTAAACTCACGTTTCCTGCCTACTGCAAGCCCTCTGAACATTTGAATTTAGGGCCGCAGAATTACATGGAGGTGGAGGAAAGGGGGGAGGAGTAGGGTGAAGCTCAACATTACAATGGACACATTGTAAACTGCTATGGAATATGTATTCCACTGAGTGTCAATGAGGGAGGGATCGCCCAAATGTATAAGTAACAGCAGTCCCTCCAAAACACGTTACAGGGCCACTTGAGGACTCTCACATCAAAAGATTAACATACTACTGGTGCGTTGTAGCTGGCCTTGTAAAGTACTGGGGAATAGCTAACTAAAAATGATGTATGGCAAAGAAACCTACAAAATGTTTAAGTCAGGGCCCTCAAAATTGCGAAAAGAAAACACAACAGTACGTGTGAACAAACGTTAAAGGAATTTTTTTGTTTCTCTGGTTTATTTATCCTTATATACAAGTGATTATGCAGGAAAAACTGTTTATTAACCATTATACTTTTGGTAGTTGTTCTTGTCTATCTGTAAAAGTGTTGTAATACTGCAACAATCTTATTCCCAGAAACCATATGTGAGTAAGAAATGCATGCAGGCATTGTTAGGGGTCGAGGTCCCATCTCTGCACGGGGGGAATCTCAGGCCATCTCCGCTGCGGTCTCCCATTCTTCTCCTGCCGCAGTGGAGTCTGCTCAGCGGAGACGTCGGTCCCAGCGTCTCGCTCAGTCTGACTCTGTACAGAGAGTTGCTGCTGCTTTTCCTGCTTCTGCCATTGAAGTCAGTGCTGGGCAGCAGCGAGCGGACGCTTCTGGGACTAAGTCCTGCTTTTCTCGTTCTGAGCATGCCCAGAGTAAGATCTCTCAGTGGAGATCGAGGGTCACATGATCAGACACTGCAGCTAAGGTCCTGTAGGTGCTCACGCTCTGTGGCAGCCTCTCATTGGTCCTTCTTGGAAGGTCCTGTATGTGCTGCTACTATTTAAGGCTCGCATGGCCGCACGGCCATGCGCTAGTATTGCTTTAATTTATGTACTTTGCGCCAGTGTGGTCTTGTATGAGTGAGTTCAGGGACCCAGCTGAAATAAGCCCCTAGAATGCTGGCACCTCCGGCGAGGAGTTTCGTGTGCATGCAAGACCACTGACTGTTCTTGTTTAGACAGTTAGCCTGTGCCTCTGTGGAGTCTAACAGGGCGCAGTGCTTTGAGTTCATGGCTGCTCTGTGAAGTAACAGAGTTAGCTGACACCACCATATAGTTCCGCTATTCGCTAGCAGCAAGTTCTCCTGCACGGTGGACCCCGGGCTGCAAACGCATCTATCCTAATAAATATATACATTCATTAGGTGCGTTCCGCTAGCCCTAACATAACAGGAATATTCTCCAGTCTCTTACCATTCTGTTTAATCAATTTCCCATCAATTTCAGCCTTATCCTCAGACCCCCAGACCCCTTTGTAGGGTCCAGCTGAAAATTTCCTGCATTTCCCATTGACTTGCATTGTAGTCTCGTTGCGAGTATAGCGATAAAGAATATTATGCTACTCGCTCATCACTAGTTGGGAAAGTCTATGGATTTGGGCCCCTTCCCAAAATAATAAGATCAGCTCACAGCTGTCTGCTTTCCCTTGGCCGGTTATTAAAAACTAGATGGTGGCCCGATTCTAACGCATCGGGTATTCTAGAATATGTATAGTAGTATATAGCACAGCCCACGCAGTATATAACACAGCCCACGTAGTATATAACACAACCCACGTAGTATATAACACAACCCACGTAGTATATAACACAGCCCACGTAGTATAACACAGCCCACATAGTATATAACACAGCCCACATAGTATATAACACAGCCTACGTAGTATATAACACAGGCCACGTAGTATATAACACAGCCACGTAGTATATTGCACAGCAACGTAGTATATTGCACAGCCCACGTAGTATATAGCACAGAGACATAGTATATAACACAGGCCACGCAGTACATAACACAGCCCATGCAGTATATAGCAATGTGAGCACCATATCCCTGTTAAAAAAGAATTAACATAAAAAATAAATATATACTCACCTTCCGGCGGCCCCCGGATCCAGCCCAGGCGTTTAACGATGCTCCTCGCGACGCTCCGGTCCCAAGAATGCATTACGGCAATAACACGTGATGATGTAGCGGTCTCGCATGACTGTTACATCATCATCTCTCTGACCGCTACGTCATCTCCGGTCATTGCCGCAATGCATTCTTGGGACCGGAGTGTCGCGAGGAGCAGGAAAGAATATAATGATTTTTTATAATTTTTTATTATTTTTAACATTAGATCTTTTTACTATTGATGCTGCATGGAGTGGCACTGACTGGAGGGGAGTAGGGAAGGGCGAATTCGTGGCCGGACTGTGCCCGTTGCTGATGCAGGATTTTCGTGACAGACAGACAGACAAGCAGACAAATGTGACCCTTAGACGATTATATAGATAGATAGGGGGGACCCCACATCATTTTTTTTTTCATTCATTTATTAGTAACAAATAAATGAAAAAAACAGTGTGGGACCACCCCTACTTTTAATAACCGGCTAAGCTTAGACTTGCGTATGGCTGGTCTGCGTTGGACTGCGTGCTTCCTCCTTTAAGCTCCGCCTACACAGAGCTTAAGGTAGGAAGTATGCAGCCCTACGCAGACCAGCCATACGCAAGTGTGAACTTAGCCTTAGGGAAAGCAGACAGCTGCGGGCTTATATTAATAGCTTCTAGTCTATTCTAGTTGGGATTTCATAGCGTATTTTCCTTCTGCAAAGCCTGCAGATTGAAAAAAAAATTGTTTTAAGGCAAAAGAACTCCAGCACAGAAGATGCATGCATGACTCGCCACTACTACTTTCAGATTCTGTTGAGCCACTCCACCAACAGCACATGTGGTCTTGCCTACTGCAAAATTTATGCGTCCCCCCGCCATTTCCACTATTCTTATCAGACATTGATGACCTATCCTAATGTGCCATAAAATGGCATAGAAAAGCAATTTGACCATAGAATTTTGTGTTATGTTGTCTCTTTGCATTCATTGCATGGCAAAAATGACTTCTGCAACCTGATTCTTCAGGTCAGTATGAATGCAGTCATAGCAAGCTTGTATATTTTTAGTTGTGTTTTAGTTATCATTTTTACTAAATTTGAAATTTGCAAAAATAAAAAATTTGGTTTGTGTCACTATTTTTGGAGACCTGTAATTTTTTTTGCATGGCAGTTTGAGGTTATTATTGATACCATTTTGAGAGTACATACAATTTTTCTTTTTTTTGCATTTGGAGGTGCAACAACTGAAAAATGACAAGTTTGGAATTTGATTTTATGTATGCCATATACCATATGGGTTAAGATATTGTTTTCTGTTGATGCATCAGTGATACCCAATGTTTATTTTTAAAAATGTAAAATATTTTTTTAGTTTTTCATTTACATTTTTTGTCATTTAGGAGAATTGATACTGTACAGTGGAAGCGATAAAATATAATTTGTCTTTATTCCCCCGCTAAAACTCAAAGATATTGAGTTAGATTTACTATGAAATACCACAGAATTCTTGTGTGTGACACATTAATTGTTTGCCTAAAAAACTTTTTGCATTTTCCTTGACATTTTACCTTTGAAGACCGTCAAGGTCACTAAAATATTATTTTCAATTACCATATATATGATTTTAATGTCCTTATCAATTAATACTCTTACTGTTTATTCCTAAAAACACGGCAACAAAACCACAACGTATAACATAATTTAAGACAAACACATATAACATACATACCAGTGAATCTGAAGAAATATTTCTATGAATATTTTGCGGACATCGCCTTTCATCTTGGCTTTTTAATTCTTCGACAGAACCTCTCTTCATACTACAGCTGCAACAGAACAGAAAGCATCGTAAATTACTGTATATGTTAACCCTTTTTAGTAGTAAGACACACCAGTGAATTCTGATTGAGAAGGTATTCCGGGGGATATTTTTCATCCTGGTGATAAGGCATTCACAGGAGACATGCCCAGTGAAACCACCATGGGAGTGTAGCTTTAATGATAGGTGAGGTTCTACATTAACAGCCAATGATAGGCCCATTACTAGCTGTTTAACCTGCTAAATACAGATATCAATAGGGGCCGCAGGATTTAAATGGTTGCGAGAAATAGCGGGTCCATCTTTCAACCCACTTACCCCCACACGAACATTTAATGACAATGGTTGCTTTGGTAACAAATGGTTGCGAGAAATAGCGGGTCCATCTTTCAACCCACTTACCCCCACACGAACATTTAATGACAATGGTTGCTTTGGTAACCAGAGGCCTCTAGGTCTGCCAGCTACAGTGGCAGGTTTAGCCGGCCAAGCACAATAGATGGCTTCCAGCCAACTCTCCCATACACAGGAGCACTAGCTCAGTCACGTACTCCGGTGTTCCTTATCAGAAAGCCACCGACTGACACCTTAGCAGCTTATTTCTTTGAGAACAATCAGCAGTTCAAAATAAGACATGCACTGTCGACATTCCCCCAAATATCATTCACCAGTTAACCAATCAGCTAAATCCGTCAATGTTGGCACACAGTCTAATGCAGACCTGGGCAAAGTGCAGCCTGTGAGCCGCATCGATCCCTCTGACTGTTCCTGTATGGCCTGTGGATCGAGACAGCTGAAGGGTTGAAAACACTGGTGCATGAGCTGCACCATGAGACTGCCCTCCCCTGTCCAGGCATCCTGATCTATATATATGAGGCATCGTGATTACTCGCTAATCCCGCCCCCTGCACAGTAGCTCCACCCCCCACCACATCACCATATGTAATCCCACCCCCACCACATTACCATACACAATCCCGCCCCAAATTACCACACACAATCCCGCCCCCCACAAATCCCGCCCCACCACCACATCACCACACATAATCCCACCCCCTAACACATCGCCACACATAATCCCGCCCCCAACACATCACCACACATAATCCCGCCCCCAACCCCATTACCACATATAATCCCGGCCCCATCACCACACATAATCCCGCCCCCCACCACATTACCACACATAATCCAGCCCCCCCACCCCATTACCACATATAATCACGCACCCCCATCACATCACCACACATAATCCCGCCCCCCACCACATTACCACACATAACCCCGCCCCCACATTACCACACATAATCAAGCCCCCCCACCACATTACCACAGATAATCCCGCCCCCCACCACATTACCACACATAATCCTGCCCCCCCACCACATTACCACACATAATCCTGTGTCATGATCTCCATGGCCAGAGAACTAGCATAAGCCTCAATAGGAACAAGCTCTTGGAAGATGTAACTGTACTGACCATGAACTAAACCTACCGCATCATCTAGAAGTAGCCAGGTAGCATGTCCTACTTTTTATCCCTATATGCCCAGCGCCGGCCGGAGAACTAAATAATGCTAGCAGAGGGAAATATAAGACCTGACTCACCTCTAGAGAAATGCCCAAAAAGGAGACAGAAGCCCCCCACATATATTGGCGGTGATATGAGATGAAACAACAAACGCAGCAGGAAAATAGTTTTAGCAAATTTGAGGTCCGCTTTCTAGATAGCAGAAGACAGAAAGCATACTTTCATGGTCAGTAGAAAACCCTAACAAAACACATCCAGAAATTACTTTAGGACTCTGGCATTAACTCATAATACCAGAGTGGCAATTCCTGATCAACAAGAGCTTTCCAGACACAGTAACGAAACTGCAGCTGTGAACTGGAACCAAAATACAAAAACAAAACATGGACGAATGTCCAACTTATCTAGTAGATGTCTGGGAGCAGGAACAAGCACAGAGAGGCTTCTGATAACATTGTTGACCGGCAAGCATCTAACAGAGAAGCCAGGTTATATAGCGACACCCAGATCTAATCAGAACAGGTGAACAGGGAAGATGATGTCACAAGTTCAATTCCACCAGTAGCCACCGGGGGAGCCCAGAATCCAAATTCACAACAATCCTGCCCCCCCACCACATTACCACAGATAATCCCACCCCCCACCACATTACCACACATAATCCCGCCCCCACATTACCACACATAATCCCGCCCCCCACCACATTACCACACATAATCCCACCCCCCACCACATTACCACACACAATCCTGCCCCCCACCACATTACTACACATAATCCCACCCCCCCAACACATCACCACACATAATCCCGCCTCCCCACCCCATTACCATACATAATCCCGCCCCCAGCACATCACCACACATAATCCCGCCCCCCAACACCACACATAATCCCGCCCCCCACCCCATTACCACACATAATCCTGCCCCCCACCACATCACCACACATAATCCCACCCCAACACATCACCACACTATTGTTATTAACTTCATTTTAAGTTAATTTACCACCTGCGTAAGCGCTATTGAATGTTGTCATTATTTACTTTAGTTTAATCACCAGCAGCGTTAATTAGATAGCAATGATCGGGCCAAGCGTTAGCTAGATTCATGCTCTTTTTTTTCTTTTTGCACATAGCATGTACTTGTCTCTTTTTTTGGACCAGCACTCCTCCCATTTGGCTCAGGTGATTTTAATTAGCAGGAGACTGCAAAGTAAGGGGTCTAGCCCATTTTGGCTCTCACTGAAGAGCTGGAGGAAGGTGAGTTTAAACGCTCCCTTCATTTTGGTGCTGGTGCTGTGCGGCGGCCATTGTTGCTGTGGCTTTGTGCTGGTGGGGCGGTGCGGTCTGGAGTCTTGGGGGCTCAGTCTCGCAGCATGGGTGCTGTGGGGTAACAGGCCGTCCGCCGTGCTGGTGCATGGCCGCTGCGGCGGTGGTCGCCGCACGGCTCCGCTCCGTTAGGGCGTTAGGACCCACTACGAGGTTTGCCGTGAAGGGGCAGTGGGCTTCATACAGTCTGATCAGAATGTTAAACTGAAAACCTCATGTTCAGTATTTAAATTTTTGCCAAGCGGCTTTAGATCAACGTATGATTTTGGGATGTGCGGTTCATGCTCTTTTTTTTCTTTTTACACATCTAGATAAGTTCCTTAGGGGGTCCACTTTCCAAAATGGTGTCACTTGTGGGGGGGGTTCAATGTTTAGGCACATCAAGGGCTCTCCAAACACAACATGGCGTCCCATCTCAATTCCAGTCAATTTTGCATTGAAAAGTCAAATGGCGCTCCTTCCCTTCCAAGTTCTGCCATGCACCCAAACAGTGGTTTACCCCCACATATGGGGTATCGCCGTACTCAGTACAAATTGTACAACAACTTTTGGGGTCCATTTTCTCCTGTTACCTTTGGTAAAATAAAACAAATTGGACCTGAAGTAAATTTTTTGTGTAAAAAAGTTAAATGTTCATTTTTATTTAAACATTCCAAAAATTCCTGTGAAACACCTGAAAGGTTAATAAACTTCTTGAATGTGGTTTTGAGCACCTTGAGGGGTGCAGTTTTTAGAATGGTGTCACACTTGGGTATTTTGCATCATATAGACCCTTCAAAATGACTTCAAATGAGATGTGGTCCCTAAAAAAAAAAATGGTGTTGTAAAAATGAGAAATTGCTGGTCAACTTTTAACCCTTATAACTCCCTAACAAAAAAAATTTTGGTTCCAAAATTGTGCTGATATAAAGTAGACATGTGGGAAATGTTACATATTAAGTATTTTATCTGTGATTTAATTGTATAAAAATTCAAAGTTGGAAAATTGCTAAATTTTCAAAATTTTTGCCAAATTTCTGTTTTTTTTCACAAATAAACGCAGGTAATATCAAAGAAATTTTACCACTATCATGAAGTACAATATGTCACGAGAAAACAGTGTCACAATCATCAGGATCCGTTGAAGCATTCCAGAGTTATAACCTCATAAAGGGACAGTGGTCAGAATTGTAAAAATTGGCCCGATCAATAACGTGCAAACCACCCTTGGGGGTAAAGGGGTTAACTACTATTTATGTAAATAGCAATTTATTTAAAGGTGTGGAGGGAGCCACTCGTTCCTCCGTCCATCATTCAGCGTGTGTGACAGGAGATGCTATAATGTAATTACATCGCCTTTGACAGAAGCACATATTTTGTCTAACATTCCAGTTTACTGCATAGTCATGTTCATGTGGTAAAAAATTATGCTACACAGTTCCCCAAGATTACCCTAAACTCTAAATTGAAACACCACTAAGGCCCCCCAAAAAACTAATATTTCTTAATATAACCCTAGATTACAGGGAATCTGTGAGTGGGTTTTCGCTACCTCATCTGAAAGCAGCATAATGTATGAAAAGAGACCCAGATTCAAAGAATGTATCACTTAGTTTACTTGGTGCAGCAGTTGTGACACAGGGTTCATAGATGCAGCATGTAGCAGAGCTCAGAAATCTAACCATGCCCCCACTACAGCTTTCTATGTACATTGACTATTAACAGTTATCACATGAGGGGGCATGAGACTTAGTCCAGGCAGTGATAATGTGTTGGTTATAAAACCTTCAATGTAAGTAAACAACAGCACAAAGCCCAATAAATGACACATCACTGAATTCAGTGTTTTAACTCTCACATCATGCTCTCCTCAGATAACAAGGCAAAAACCTGTTGACAGATTTTTCTTTAATACCCTTGGGGGTGTAGTTTCCATATTGAAGTCACTTTTGAGGATTCTCACTTTACAAATGGCTCAAAGGCTTTGCAAAAGCATCATGTCTCCCTAAATCCAACCTAACCAAATTCAAGCACTACTAAAATGACTCTCCCTGCTGTTTGATCCATGTAGTGTGCCAAACAGAAATGTATGTCCAATTATATATTATTGCAGTAGAGAACCCCAAAACAACTTATGTGGTGTATGTGGCGCCCCTGGGGTCCAGTCGCCACAGAGACACTGCACCTCATCCAGTGGTGTAGTATCCCGCTCTCAGGTAAGGAGGGTGCACTACCCAGGACTCCATCACTCAAATCCAACACACACCAGTTCAGTCGTGGCATCTGGGTGTACCCTTAGGGAGGAAGGCCTCATCCCTGGCTGGATAGGAAACGTGTTGGAGGAGTGGGTGTGGTAGGTAGAGTAGGGGAGGAGCTTATTAGGAAGAACAGTGCAGAGAGCAGATTGTGAGAGAAGTGGAGCTGAGTAGACATGCGGTTCTGCAGCTACTGACAGACAGAAGAGAGAAGTGAGAGGGAGAGACTGCAAGAAGCTCCCAGAAGGACAGAAGGGGTCCTAGGGGCATGTGTAGTGCAGAAGCCACCCGTGGGGCCCGTATCCAGAGTGGAGGGTCCAGGTCGCAGGCAAGGGGACTGGCCCCAACTAAGTGGAATACTTCAAGTTCAGCTAAGAAACCGGAGGCTGTGGCTTTTGCAAGAAGCACAGCCACATCCACCCATACTTCGTCGAAAAGGCAGTCATATAGAATCCAGGCGACTCGGAGAACGTCGCCTGACCAGGTTTGTGACTGCTGGCTTGAGACACTGTTGGTAAGGCACTGGGCAGGAGAAGAGGAAAGCCAGTGTAGTGAGATGGCCAGAGAAAGGCATATGAAAGGAGTCCTGGAAATGTGCATCCCAATTTGCCTGGGAGTTTGCTGGACCACTAACCTGAAGAAGACAGCATCAGGCTTGCGTTTGTGGACTGGAGAACTGTGAGTAAAAGTGGAAACTGCACCTTACTGTGTCTTTTGCATTATTTCTACAACACCTGCACAGTCTACCACAAGCACCATCATTTCAATCAACACTACATCTGCCCAGGGTTAAGCTCTACCTGTGGAGAGCCATAACAACTCTGCTGCATCACCATCTGCCCCAGAGGATCTGAACTGCAGCATCGGCTAACATTTCTTATTTTGAACAGTAAAAAAGTTATGTTTCAGCTTACCCCCATCAGCAAATCCATAAGAGTCCACAGGAACATCCGAGCAAGGAAAACGCCACCGCCCAACGTCCTCTGCTGAGTAAGTAAGAAAAAAAAATCCAGCTCCGGAGTAAAAGTCATCAATTTTATTTCCACATATTTAAAATTCGGAAAAAGCTGCTTGCAAGTAACTGCACAACTATTTCAGAAAAGAAGCCATAAGTTAGCTGAACGCGTTTCGAGCACGCATGCTGCTCTTTGTCCACAGCAAGCTTCTTTTCTGAAATAGATGTGCAGTTACTTGCAAGCAGCTTTTTCCGAATTTTAAATATGTGGAAATAAAATTGATGACTTTTACTCCGGAGCTGGATTTTTTTTCTTACTTACTCAACATTTCTTATTTGCCGAATACCACAGGTCGAGTCACGAACAATAACTTTTATAAATTTTATTTCCCCATTTACTTCTTCCCCTTTTATTGGAGGCCCAGGGCCACGGACAGGGTCAATGCTGCCTTGACACGTCCCCTTTAAGAACCGGCCCGGTACAGGGTGCCCCACGGCCCTGGCAGGCGATCCATGTACATTTCCAGAAGCACAATCTGGGCACAACGTACTGACCACAAAAATTACATATTTGCAATTAACTGCAACATCCATGTGCTCAAACTTCTGTTGAGTACTATACTACTACTATATTGTGTGATATGATAAACTATTTTAACCCCTTCGTGCCATGCGCCGTACTAGTACGGCGCTGCCGGCACTGCATTAGTGCCAGCCGCAGTACTAGTACGGCGCATCGGCGCTTCGGGTGTCAGCTGTATATGACAGCTGACACCCCGCAGCAATGCCCACGATCGGCGCTATCGCCGATCGCGGGCATTTAACCCCTCTGATGCCGCTGTCAATAGTGACAGCGGCATAGAGGGGGATCGCGCAGGGACGGGGGCTCCCTGCGCTCTCCCACCGGAGCAGCGCGATGAGATCGCACTGCTCCGGTGACCTGGAAGGAGTCCCCGGATCCAAGATGGCCGTGGGACTCCTTCCGGGTCATGAGATGACCCTGCTTGCCAGCGCCTGCTGAGAGCTGCTGAGTGCAGGCGCCGGCAAGCCTCTGCAAAGTGCCTGTCAGATCGGTGATCTGACAGTGCTATGCACACTATCAGATCACCGATCTGTGATGTCCCCCCCTGGGACAAAGTAAAAAAGTAAAAAAAAACAATGTCCACATGTGTAAAAAAAAAGAAAAAAAAAATTCCTAAATAAAGAAAAAAAAAAAAAAATATTCCCATAAATACATTTCTTTATCTAAATTTTTTAAAAAATCACACAATAAAAGTACACATATTTAGTATCGCCGTGTCCGTAACAACCCCATTTATAAAACTATCACTAGTTAACCCCTTCAGTGAGCACCGTAAAAAAAAAACAAAAAAAAACACGAGGCAAAAAACAACGCTTTATTCTCATACCGCCAATCAAAAAGTGGAATAACACGCGATCAAAAAGATGGATATAAATAACCATGGTACCGCTGAAAACGTCATCTTGTCCCGCAAAAAAAAAGCCGCCATACAGCATCATCAGCAGAAAAATAAAAAAGTTATAGCTCTCAGAATAAAGCGATGCAAAAACAATTATTTTTTATATAAAATAGTTTTTATTGTGTAAAAGCGGCAAAACATAAAAAAATTACATAAATGAGGTATCGCTGTAATCGTACTGACCCGAAGAATAAAACTGCTTTATCCTTTTTACCAAACGCGGAACGGTATAAACGCCCCCCTTAAAAGAATTTCAGGAATTGCTGGTTTGTTCATTCCGCCTCCCAAAAATCGGAATAAAAAGCGAGTAAAAAATGTCATGTGCCCGAAAATGGTACCAATAAAAACGTCAACTCGTCCCGCAAAAAACAAGATCTCACATGACTCTGTGGACCAAAATATGGAAAAATTATAGCTCTCAAAATGTGGTGATGCAAAAACTATTTTTTGCAATAAAAAGCGTCTTTTAGTGTGTGATGGCTGCCAATCATAAAAATCCGCCCAAAAAACGCTATAAAAGTAAATCAAATCCTCCTTCATCACCCCCTTAGTTAGGGAAAAATAATAAAATTTAAAAATATATATTTATTTCCATTTTCCCGTTAGGCTACTCTCACACTGTGCAAGCGCCGCACAACGGGGGCAGCGGATGCTGTTTTTCCACGCATCCGCTGCCCCATTGTGAGGTGCGGGGAGGTGGGGGCGGAGTTCCAGCCGCGCATGCGCGGTCGGAAATGGTGGACCGTCGGCACAAAAAAAGTTACATGTAACGTTTTTTGCTGCCGGCGGTCCGCCACAACACGACGCAACCGTCGCACGACGGTTGCGACGTGTGCCAATACGTCGCTAATGTTAGTCTATGGGGAAAAAACGCATCCTGCAGATGACTTTGCAGGATGCGTTTTTTCTCCAAAACGACGCATTGCGACGTATGCAAAAAAACGCTAGTGTGAAAGTAGCGCTAGGGTTGGGACTAGGGTTAGGGCTAGGGTTAGGGTTGGGGTTAGGGCTAGGGTTAGGGTTTCAGTTAGAATTGGGGAGTTTCCACTGTTTAGGCACATCAGGGGCTCTCCAAATGCGACATGGCGTCCGATCTCAATTCCAGCCAATTCTGCTTTGAAAAACTTAAACAGTGCTCCTTCCCTTCCGAGTGCGCCCAAACAGTGGTTCCCCCCAACATATGGGGTATCAGCGTTCTCAGGACAAGTTGGACAACAACTTTTGGGGTCCAATTTGTCCTGTTACCCTTGGGAAAATAAAAACGTGGGGGCTAAAATATAATTTTCGTGGAAAAAATATATTTTTTATTTTCGCGGCTCTGCGTTATAAACTGTAGTGAAACACTTGGGGGTTCAAAGTTCTCATAACACATCTAGATAAGTTCCCTGGGGGGTCTAGTTTCCAATATGGGGTCACTTGTGGGGGGTTTCTACTGTTTAGGTACATCAGGGGCTCTGCAAATGCAACATAACACCTGCAGACCAATCCATCTAAGTCTGCATTTCAAATGGCGCTCCTTCACTTCCGAGCTCTGCCGTGCGCCCAAACAGTGGTTTCCCGCAATGTATGGGGTATCAGCGTACTCAGGACAAAATGCACAACAACTTTTGGGGTCCAATTTATCCTGTTACCCTTGGGAAAATAACAAATTTGGGGCAAAAAGATCATTTTTTGTGAAAATTAATATGAATTTTTTTTTACGGCTCTACATTATAAACTTCTGTGAAGCACTTGGAGGTTCAAAGTGCTCACCACACATCTAGATTAGTTCCTTAGAGGGTCTACTTTCCAAAATGGTGTCACTTGTGGGGGTTTCCACTGTTTTAGGCACATCAGGGGCTCTCCAATCGCGACATGGGTTCCGATCTCAATTCCAGCAAATCTTGCATTGAAAAGTCAAATGGCGCTCCTTCCCTTCCGAGCTCTGCCATGTGCCCAATCAATGGTTTACCCCAACATGTGGGGTATCGGCGTACTCAGGACAAATTGTACAACGACTTTTTTGGTCCAATTTCTCCTGTTACCCTTGGTAAAATAAAACAAATTGGATCTGAAGTAAAAATTTTGTGAAAAAAAAGTTAAATGTTCAATTTTTTTTAAACATTCCAAAAATTCCTGTGAAGCACCTGAAAGGTTAATAAACTTTTTGAATGTGGTTTTGAGTACCTTGAGGGGTCCAGTTTTTAGAATGGTGTCACTTTTGGGCATTTTCTGTCATATAGACCCCTCAAAGTCACTTCAAGTGTGAGGTGGTCCGTAAAAAAAATGGTTTTGCAAATTTTGTTGCAAAAATGAGAAATCGCTGGTCAACTTTTAACCCTTATAACTCCCTAACAAAAAAAAAATTATGTTTCCAAAATTGTTCTGATGTAAAGCAGACATGTGGGAAATGTTGTTTATTAACTATATTATGAGATATAACTCTCTAATTTAAGGGCATAAAAACTAAAAGTTTGAAAATTGCTAAATTTTCATAATTTTCGACAAATTTTTGTTTTTTTCACAAATAAATGCAAGTCATATCGAAGAAGTTTTACCACTATCATGAAGTACAATATGTCGAGAAAAAACAGTCTCCGAATCAGCAGGATCCGTTGAAGCGTTTTAGAGTTATGACCTCATAAAGTGACAGTGGTCAGAATTGTAAAAATAGGCCCTGTCACTTAGGTGAAAACAGGCTTCGGGGTGAAGGGGTTAAAGGGATTCATCTTCAGGAGCGCACTTCTCCACTGACTTCTACTTGCCCAGGAGTCTGCATTCCTGAAAATTGACAGTTCTGCTGGCAGTATGGATGAGCCACTAATCCAAAGAGAGCACAGGTCAATGCCTTGCATCTGCAGCAACGGAGGAGGGTCACTGAAGATGGCCAGATCATGATCTCTTGCGATATGTCAAACTTCAGAGGTGCACTAAAAATTGTAATCATGACCTGATGATGATGACGAGGACATGACTTGTTAGAAGTGGACTACAGAATGTGAAGGGTTAAGCCGGGCTCGGACTGGCTCACAGGGTAACAGGGGAATCCCCCCGGTGGGCCCCTGTGTAGATCTGGGCCCCCTACTGCACTGTATGGGCAGTATTTGGCAGAATTCACTCTGTACAGAAAAAGCAGCATCTCATCATTCCCTAACCACGCTACCCAGTTTATTATTATATAGAGATATAGGTCAATTTGTAAACGAAGGTAGTATAATATATGCATGCAGGTGAAAAGTGGGCCCCCCAAAATCAATGTTACTGGTGGGCTCTTAGCACCCCAGTGTAATGACTATAAGGGATAACTCAGGAGACTCTTTGCATGGAACAAGACAACTACAGGACACAGTTTTATAAGTGGTAAAGTCTATATTATCACACGGTGATTCAAACAGGTGCAGAGAGAAACTCAAGTCCACAACACTTGGTGTAAATATTAATCGCAGCTTAACAGTCTATAGAAAACTTCAGAGGAAAATGCAATCACGCAGAAAGTCTATGAAGCCCAATTATTCTTGAGGATACTTGACACGAATAAGTCCTTGGTAGTCCAAACACAGATAGCTATGCTTATAAGGCAGTTCAAATAATATCTTAGCACAACCAGGGAGGCCTGAGTAAAAGTCTCAGGTTTAAGCAGAGCAGCAACAGCTTACATGTCCAGCAAATGCAGATGGAAACAAACACAAGCAGCCAGATGGAGGATTACTGGAAACCAATGTATGCAGCAGAAACTCAGAGCTGAGTAGCAGGATTTCCACACAGGTTCACAGGAGCAGGTGCAGGTGCAAACCCAGGGAGTCATCAGGAGCTGGATGCAAGGCAGAATACTCTAGCACAGACTAAAGGCTGGGGTGGAGTTATATAGCAGGAAGACACAGTGCACATAAGACCAAAGACGCCATCTTGGAAAAGGGCAGTAATGCACAAAAGGTAATCAAAATGTTCAGAGTTCTGACACCCAGTCCGACACTGGGTTAACCTATTGAGGGCTCAGTAGTCAGTGTGGAAACTGCAAGATATTAGGTTTATTTTTAAACAGATAATCAGACAGAAAATGAAAAAAAAGGATGATTAAAATGAAACCTGACTAGGCATTCCATTCAAAAGGAAACCAGTCATGTCAATTATGCTGTCCACTTTGCTGGCATCTAGTTATAGGACAGGTGGAGTTAATTACTGAAACAGTTCTTAAAATAGTTTGATTGAGGATAATCTGCTCAGCATCTCGCATTAACACAGAGTCCGTATAGAGAAAGCATACACATACAATAGGACAGCGTAAAGTATTCCTGACCAACTGCCTGTAGACATCTCTGTCTTCCATGACATATATGGAGCGCCCCCAAGGGGCCGTGGGGTACTGTCACGGGAAGACTAGGTGGGCAAGAGCTAATAACCCGGGCCCCTGCAATTTCCCTCAGACTAGGGAAATCCTGACTGACCCTCTACCTAGAGTTTACACTGATGGTGTGCATGTCTAGGCCTCGACCCTCACCCTGTCTCCTGTTTCAACCCTAGGCTGAAACCAGCGCCCACCACCCAGTGAAAAGATCTACACCAATACCCACAGTTAGCACTGACAAGGATAACGGAAAATATACACCACGCCGCAGTCACTCAGGAATACACTATAAATGCGCAGGGCAAAATAAATACAAATATAGGAAGGAGTAAATAAGACAACGGGAAATACACCACCAGATACGATACTCCAACTCCTAGCTCACCACTCCAGACCGAGATAACCACGCACAAGACAGAAGCTATAATCGGCGACGCCCAATGTTCAGAAGAACTATTTAAAGGCAGTGGGCGTGGCACAGCTTCCAATCCGAGCACCAGCTAAATTAACCCCGGACCAGCTAGATAAAATCTAGCCGACGCCACTGAGCACATAGTGGACAAAAGCGGAATTACCGCTGTCTGTCGAACGCCCTGGTATGAACAGTGTCCAACATGACAGTACCCCACCTTCTACGAGGGACCCCAGGGCCCTCACGGCTTATAGGACCCGGCTTGTCCGGATGACGGCGGTGAAACATACTGACCAGCCGGTCCGCATGAACATCCGAGGCTGGTACCCAGGACCTTTCCTCAGGCCCATAACCACGCCAGTACTGTAAAGTGCGGCGCACTACACGAGAGTCAACCACCTTGGAGACTTCGAATTCCAAATTACCATCCACCAAGACTGGAGAAGGCATTGGTGTCGTGTCCACAAGACCCACCACCTTCTTTAACAACGACCTGTGGAACACGTTGTGTATCTTATACACCGTAGGAAGCTCCAATCGGTACGCTACAGGGTTAATGATGGCGGCGACCCTAAATGGACCAATAAACCTTGGACTCAATTTAAAGGATGGTATCTTGAGTCTTATGTTTTTTTGTGGATAACCACACCCAGTCATCCACACTCAGGTCCGGACCTGGCACACGCCTACTGTCAGCCACACGTTTGTACCTAGCACCCACACTCAACAGGTGCTGTTTAACTCTCCTCCAGACTCATGACAATTGTGCTCCTAACTGGTCTTCCTCCGGAACGCCGGAAGAGCCCCTCTGAGTCAAAGTTCAAAATTGAGGATGTAGCCCGTAAACAAAAAAACGGAGACTCCCCAGACGACTCCTGGCGGTGATTATTGATGGCAAACTCAGGCAAAGGAAGGAACGTAGACCACTCCTCCTGGTTATCAGAGACAAAGCAGCATAAGTACTGTTCCAAATTTTGGTTCATACGCTCAGTATGACCATTTGACTGAGGATGAAACGCCGAAGAATGAGACAACTTGATCCCCAGCCGTGAGCAAAATGCTTTCCAAAATTTTGCCACAAACTGAGTACCCCTATCAGACACGATGTCAGACGGAACCCCATGAAGTCTGACCACCTCCTGCACAAATACCTGAGCCACAGTCTTAGCGTTAGGCAACGAAGGCAAAGACACAAAGTGCGACATTTTTGAAAACCGATCAACAATCACCAAGATGACCGTGTTCCCAGCTGAGGAGGGCAAATCAGTGATGAAATCCATGGAGATTTCCATCCATGGCTTACTAGGTACCTCAAGAGGAAGTAGTGTGCCAACAGGACGGGAGCGGGGCGTCTTAGCCCTAGCGCACGTGGTACAAGCTGACACGTATGAGACCACGTCCTGTCGGATCTTGGGCCACCAAAACCGACATGACACCAACTCCAAGGTACCTCTAACCCCTGGGTGGCCAGCCAGGACAGCATCATGATGCTCCGCCAAAACCTTTAAGCGGAGATGAAGCGGTAATAAAGATTTGTTGATGGGAAGCTCAGATGGTACCTCCTCCTGAGCCTCGGCAATCTCAGCCTCAACCTCGGTAGTGAGAGCCGAAGCCACAACACCCTTTTGGATGATGGGTACTGGATCCTCCCGAGGTTCTCCCCCTGGAAAACACCTGGACAGAGCATCCGCCTTAGTGTTTTTGGACCCTGGTCTGTAAGTGACCACAAAACTGAACCGCGTGAAAAACAATGCCCAGCGAGCCTGCCTGGGGGACAGACGCTTGGCTGACTCCAAATACAGCAGATTCTTATGATCGGTAATAACAGTAACCTGATGAACCGACCCCTCCAAGAAGTGTCGCCATTCCTCAAAGGCCAACTTGATTACCAACAACTCCCTGTTGCCGATATCGTAGTTACGTTAGGCGGACGACAGTTTCTTGGAAAAATAGGCGCATAGACGCAAATCACTCAAAGATGAGCCTTGTGATAGTACCGTTCCCACACCAACCTCAGACGCATTGGCTTCCACAACAAAAGGCTTTGATATGTCTGGCTGCACAAGAATGGGGGCTGAAACAAAACTGTTCTTAAGAAATTCAAATGCGCGCACAGCAGCCTCAGGCCAAACGGAGAAATTGGTACCCTTTTTAGTCATGTCAGTTAGCGGTTTAGCAATGATGGAAAAATCCTTGATAAATTTCCTATAGTAGTTAGAAAACCCAAGGAACCGCTGAAGTGCTTTCAGGTTATCAGGCCGTTCCCAATGCAGCACCGCTTGCACCTTAGCGGCGTCCATTTTAAAACCAGAAGCAGACACAATATAACCCAAGAAAGGCAACTCTTGAACAGAAAATACACATTTCTCAAGTTTAGCATACAGCTTATTCTCTCTGAGAAGCTGTAACACCTGCCTGACATGATCTAAATGAGTATCACGGTCGCAAGAATATATGAGAATGTCATCTAGGTATACGATAACGAATTTCCCCAAAACATGTGAAAACACATCATTAATGAAATGTTGGAACACTGCAGGTGCGTTAGTCAACCCAAATGGCATCACCAAATTTTCAAAATGACCCTCAGGGGTATTAAAAGCCGTCTTCCACTCATCAGCTTGACGGACTCTTATGAGGTTGTACGCCCCCCTGAGGTCAAGCTTGGTAAATCACTTAGAACCTGCCACCTGGTTGAACAAATCTGGTATCAGTGGCATAGGGTATGGATCACGAACCGTAATCTGGTTCAATTCCCTGAAATCCAAACACGGGCGTAATCCGCCATCTTTCTTCTTCACGAAGAAGAACCCTGCTGCCACAGGCGAGGATGAAGGCCTGATGTGCCCTTTGCTCAAACTTTCAGCAATGTAATCATTTAACGCTTGTCTCTCCGGACCGGAGATGTTAAACATCCTTGCTTTAGGCAATTTGGCCCCTGGTTTAAACCTGATAGTACAGTCATAGGGACGATGTGGTGGCAACTCTGAACAACCCTTCTCAGAGAACACATCCACAAAATCCAGAAGTAACTCAGGAACGCTTGGAGTCACAGCAGACACACATGTGGCAAGGTAATTCAGAACTCGCTCCACTGAATTATGTCCTGAGTTTTCCAGTCAATTACCGGGTTGTGCATAGACAACCATGGAAAACCCAAAACCACCTGAGCAGGAAGATTCCTGAGCACCTTACATGTAACCTGCTCGGAATGTAGAACCCCAATGTGGAGTTTCACTTCAGCCACAAACTCAGTAATCTCCCCTTGTGAGAGAGGAGCAGCATTGATGGTGACTACGTGGATAGGATGAGGCAGTTTTTAAATTCTAAAACCTGCTGTGCGCGCAAACTCCTCAATGAGATTTGTGGCTGAACCACTATCCACAAAAACAGTAATTGGCAGCTCACTGCCAGCGATAATAACCTTAGCAGGAAGCATGCATTGGGAAACCACCATGGAGGATATACATAAGCTCAGATTGGTCTCCTCCACACCCTCTGAGCTTAGAAGTTTTCTGCCGTTGCGTTTTTCTTAGACAGCAGAGGACAGATGTTAATAAAATGACCAGTTTTACCGCAGTAAAAACAGGCTCCCTGCTTCCTGAACTCAGGGGCTCGACGCTTTACATGTGACACCCCTGCGATTTGCATAGGCTCCGTGGGCTCACCTGCAGCAACCTCACGTGAACCTAAACCCTCTCCCATAGACAGTGTCTCATGCTCCCCCTGACGCAAACGGCGATCAATGCGGACAACCAGACTCATAGCGGAATCTAGAGAAGCAGGAGTCTCGTACATCAGAAGGGCTTTTTTAACCCTTCCAGAAACCCCATGAATAAACTGACTCTGCAGCGCTGGAGCATTCCACTGTGTATCGATCGCCCAGCGGCGAAATTCAGAACAGTAATTCTCTGCAACTCGCTCCCCCTGGCGTATAGTGCGTATCTTAGATTCTGCTAAAGCCATTCTGTCAGGCTCATCGTAAATGTTCTCAAGAAAGGAAAAAAAACTCTCCACAGAGTCAAATGCAGCAGAATCAGATGGCAACGAAAACGCCCATGCTTGGGGATCCCCGCTTAACAATGACAACACCAGGCCCACACGCTGAGCCTCATTACCTGAGGAGATCGGGCACATACGGAAATATAGTTTGCAAGCTTCACGAAAAGAAACAAATTTACTGCGTTCCCCAGCAAATTTTTCAGGCAAAGGAAACTTAGGCTCAGCAACTCTACCTGTCGCTCCAGCTTGCACATTAGATACTGCTAGTCCCTGTTGCTGCATTGCCCCCCTCAACTCAGTGACCTACAGGGACAGCGCCTCCAACTGGCGGGTTATGGAAGTCATGGGATCCATGACAAAACAAAAAAAAGGAAACCCTTTTTTTTTTTCTTTTTTTGTTTTTAAGGCCGATAATAATGTCACGGGAAGACTAGGTGGGCAAGAGCTAATAACCCGGGCCCCTGCAATTTCCCTCAGACTAGGGAAATCCTGACTGACCCTCTACCTAGAGTTTACACTGATGGTGTGCATGTCTAGGCCTCGACCCTCACCCTGTCTCCTGTTTCAACCCTAGGCTGAAACCAGCGCCCACCACCCAGTGAAAAGATTATACACCAATACCCACAGTTAGCACAGACAAGGATAACGGAAAATATACACCACGCTGCAGTCACTCAGGAATACACTGTAAATGCACAGGGCAAAATAAATACAAATATAGGAAGGAGTAAATAAGACAACGGGAAATACACCACCAGATACGATACTCCAACTCCTAGCTCACCACTCCAGACCGAGATAACCACGCACAAGACAGAAGCTATAATCGGCGACGCCCAATGTTCAGAAGAACTATTTAAAGGCAGTGGGCGTGGCCCAGCTTCCAATCCGAGCACCAGCTAAATTAACCCTGGACCAAATAAAATCTAGCCGACGCCACTGAGCACATAGTGGACAAAAGCGGAATTACCGCTGTCTGTCAAACGCCCTGGTATGAACAGCGTCCGACATGATAGTTACTCGGTACCGGGTCCTTCAGTTCACAGGGGATGTCACGGTGGCTGAACCGGTCTGTGGCCCTGTGACATCCGTGAAAAAGGGAAAGGTCTTTAAAGTGATAAAGTTTATGTTCGTGACGCCACCTGTGGTATTCGGTCAGGATGACCGACGCTGCTTTAAGGTGTCCACTGGGGTGATGTTATGGCAGCTAGATGGTATACCTTCCCACAGGTGAAGTATGTCCCAAGGCCTTCCCGGTGTGTAGATGGTGGTATGGTGAGAGGCGCAGAGAAGAACAAGGACACGAGGTTGCAGTCTCTTTAACTTTACTGAAGACTTCAGCATCCACAGTCCAGGGCACCAGATCACAGGGCAGGCATAGTCCGGCCGGTTTGGGGGCAAGTCCAGAGTCCCCTTTGTACAGGTGGAAATCAGTAGCCTTCCCTTGCGCTACAGTAGTGTAGTCTTTTACTGCCTATGGCTTCACATAAGGTCCTCACAACTTCCTTCACCCTCTCTGCAATACAGTTCTGCCTTCGATGTCTCTTCCCTTTAAGGGTTTAAACAGTATTCAAGTCTCATTTACTGAGGTAGTGCAAAGTATCAATACTCAAGTCAGTTATTAACGTGGAAACAACAGGAGCGATGCGAGGAACCCGTTATTAACCCCCAACGTTGTGATTGGGCGGGCTACAAGGCGTGTATCCAGACCCGGAATCCTGCTGCGCCAACGGGTTTTTCTTCAGGTCTCTGTAAAACAAAGCAGTTCTCACAACAAGATTAGAAACAGTCTCTGTAAAAGCTCCCTTTGTAAAACCAGTAGGAAGCACCTTTAAGAAGGTGCAAACTATTTACATGAAAGTTCCGATCATGCACAGTTCATGATTTTCAGTTCCTTAAAACAACTCGTGCAAACATGTGCAAAGATGGGATCCTCCTGGAACTGAGGACCCCTTTAAGAGATAACCCTGGTCGGGTTTAGTGAACTTTAGCAAAAGGATGACGAGGTAACTATTTACAGTCAGTGTTCGGATTTGCTTTCTTACTGCAGTTCTGAAGGTAGCACAGGTGACAGCAGTCCCTCAGGGTACGGGCGGCTACCAGGTGCTACGTATGGGGCTCCTTCGCTCCAGATGGGGGTCTGAGTGGCCACTGACTTCTGTTCCACAACAGCAGCTTTGGTGCAGGTGACGGTTGGTCCTGTGGCTACCGCAGTTTCTGTAGTGGTTATGGTGCACACTGTTGTCTTAGTAAGGGTTTAGGCAGGGGTGACAGTAGGAGTAGTGCTGGCTGTGGCCACTTTAGCACAAGGGGGCGCTGTTACTGTGCGAGGCGATACTGCCGGTGCCTTGGAGCTGGGTGGCTTGGTCATAGAGTCCCTGTGCTTATGGACATTTAAGGCATACCAACCCTTCTCGTCAAAGTGTCTGGTGTAGGTGACACGATCCCCTGGGTTCTAATCCCTATCCGGGTGTCCTTCCCACAAGTGAGACTCCACGTCCCTCCTGTTGACGAAGACCTCTGCATAGAGTCCCTGCTTCTTAATAAAGCCCCAGCCTCCTTGTAGCTTAAAGGTGACCACTATGCCCTGCTTACGCGGGGCCTGGTTGACAGTACGGTCCTTGCGGGCCTGGGTTTTGGCCTGCAGATCCCTCTTGTCAAAGGCTCTGCGTTGGGCCTGGTGTTCCTCCTCCTTTGCCTCCCATTTATGGGCGAGCTGGCACTGGTACTCGTCCCAACTCAGGACCTCCAGGGTTTCTCCTTCGCTCTCCTTCTTCCCAGGGAATGCCATGAGATCAGGTCCAGGATTGACCCAGCTGTACAATGTCTTTTCAGCGTATAGTTCACCCGGCATGGTGGTAGGTGCAATCGGGGTCTTCATGAACTGCTCTATCCCCGTGGCCAGTCCCATGGTCCCAGATTTTGGAGCCGGCTGGACCCGCGGGAAGGTGGTGCTGCTACGGGGCCTACTAACAAGTCCTCAGTCACTGGGGCAGGGTCAGTGTTCTTACCTGCCACAGCGGTGTCTTCGGTGCCGGTCGGTTCTGTCGGTGGCGGAGACTGTAGCAGGAAGCGCTGCTGGAAGCGATGCTGGTAGCGGTGCTGGTGGGTCTCCCGCAGGCTCCGCCCGACACGTGGCCTTGGCGCTCAGCTGCATCTGCAGGAGCTGGTCTATGAGCTCCTCCACTCCGGCCTGCAGGAAGTCAGGGCCAACTGGTGATGCCTGGCCGAGGTGTCTTTCCAGGTGGCTGGGGGAGTCCTCCGTTTCCACCCCACGCTCTGGTCCAAGGCTGCTGGCCATGGCGTCCTCCTCGTGGCTCTCTCCTCCGGGGGCGGTTCCTTCTTCTTGGTCTCCTCCTGCCATTTAGGATTAGGAGGCGGATCTCGGCTGCTGACGGACACGTCCTCAAAGTACAGAGATATTTGGACTGGGAGGCCATTATTTTTCACGCTTCTCAGTTAGTTCACGCCCACGACGGCACGCCCTTCTTCTCCAGCGCACCTCGTGGCGCTGTAATGGTGGCGGCTTTGGCGGGATTTTTTGGCAGCAAATCACAGTCCATTAGTTATACAGTCTTTAAGCACAAAACAGTTAGGCACAGTCTTTAGGCACACATGACCCGATTTTCAGGCTTGAGTACATCCTGTTCATGATGCCAAAGTTGGAGCGCCCCCAAGGGGCCGTGGGGTACTTGGGACCGGGTCCTTCGGATCACAGGGGGATGTCACGGTGGCTGACCCGGTCCGTGGCCCTGGGACGTCCGTGAAAAAGGGAAAGGTCTTTAAAGGGATAAAGTTTATGTTCGTGACGCCACCTGTGGTATTCGGTCAGGGTGACCGACGCTGCTTTAAGGAGTCCGCTGGGGTGATGTTATGGCAGCTAGATGGTATACCTTCCCACAGGTGAAGTATGTCCCCAGGGCTTCCCGGTGTGTAGATGGTGGTATGGTGAGAGGCGCAGAGAAGAACAAGGACACAAGGTTGCAGTCTCTTTACCTTTGCTGAAGACTTCAGCATCCACAGTCCAGGGCACCAGATCACAGGGCAGGTAGAGTCCGGCCGGTTTGGAGGCAAGTCCAGAGTCCCATTTGTCCAGGTGGAAATCAGTAGCCTTCCCTTGCGCTGCAGTGGTGTAGTCCCTTACTGCCTATGGCTTCACATAAGGTCCTCACAAATTCCTTCACCCTCTCTGCAATACAGTTCTGCCTTCGATGTCTCTTCCCAGGAGCTGTAGCTCTGAGGGCATGCACAGCTCCGTGTCCTACTCCTTCGTTCTCTGACAGGATCCCACCCCTGTCAAGGACCAACTAACTGAGCTGAGCTCAGCCAGCAACTAACCAACTTTCCCTACAGGCAACCAGTTTTACCTATGTGGGGAGTGACCTAATAGATAGGAGCAAGAGCTCCCCCTGGTGGCCTGGAGTGTGAAATGTGTTGCATGTTTGTGATACCTGGATGCAGTTGTCCTTCTTTGCCTCCAAACGTAATATCACTCTCCCCTAGAGGAAAATGACATTACTGCAACGACCAGGACCCTGGGGCGCTGCATATGCCTTAACCTTTGGTTACTATTACACCTCTAATATACACTTACCGTATATACTCGAGTATAAGCCGACCCGAGTATAAGCCGACCCCCCTAATTTTGCCACCAAAAACTGGGAAAACTTATTGACTCGAGTATAAGCCTAGGGTGGGAAATGCAGCAGCTACAGGTTAACGTCAAAAATAAAAATAGATACCAATAAAAGTAAAATTAATTGAGACATCAGTAGGTTAAGTGTTTTTGAATATCCATATTGAATCAGGAGCCCCATATAATGCTCCATACAGTTCATGATGGGCCCCATAAGATGCTCCATATTAAAATATACCCCATATAATGCTGCACAAAGGTTAATAATGGCCCCATAAGATGCGCCATAGACACATTTGCCCCATACAATGATGCATAAAGGTTGCTGGCCCCATGAGATGCTCCACGCATTAGGGGCCCCATGAGATGCTCCATACATTAGGGGCCCCATGAGATGCTCCACACATTGTGGCCCCATGAGTTGCTCCACACATTAAGGGCCCCATGAGATGCTCCACACATTATGCCCTATAAGATGCTCCTCATATATGCCCCATAAGATGCTCCTCATATATGCCCCATACGATGCTCCATACATTGTGGCCCCATGAGATGCTCCACACATTAGGGGCCCCATGAGATGCTCCACACATTATGCCCCATACGATGCTCCATACATTGTGGCCCCATGAGTCGCTCCACACATTAGGGGCCCCATGAGTTGCTCCACATATTAGGGGCCCCATGAGATGCTCCACACATTACGCACCATAAGATGCTCCTCATATATGCCCCATAAGATACTCCATACATTTGCCCCATTTGCTGTTGCTGCGATTAAAATAAACAAAAAAAACATACTCACCTCTCTTCTTGCGATAGTCACCTTCCACATTCCATCGCTGCACGCTGCTCTGTCTTTCATCCTCTGCACTGACTGTTCAGGCAGAGGGCGGCGCGCACACTAATCGCGTCATCGAGCCCTCTGACCTGTACAGTCACAGCCAGAGGACAAAAGACAGAGCAGCGCGCAGCGGTGAAACGAGGAAGGTAACTATCGCGCAATGCTCCCCCTCCCCTGATATACTCACCTGCTCCCGGCGTGGTCCCCTGGCAGCGTCTCACTGTCAGATGGTCTCCGGGAGCCGGCGGCATCTTCCTGTGTTCAGCGGTCACATACCGCTCATTAGAGTAATGAATATGCGTGCATATTCATTACTTTAATGAGCGGTACCACATGACCGCTGAACACAGGAAGCGCTGCCCGGAGACCATGGGACATGCAGGGACAGCGCCAAGAGCAGGTAATTATGTCACCGCGCCGCTCCCCCTCACCCACCGACCCCCCAGCCGACACTGACTCGAGTATAAGCCGAGAGGGTCACTTTCAGCCCAAAAAAGTGGGCTGAAAATCTCGGCTTATACTCGAGTATATACGGTAATTAACTTTGGAAACACACATACATAAAAAAACATCAAGCACAAGATGCACACACTGATCTTTCACATCAAGGAGAAATGGAGCTCAGAATTTGGAACATTAACCCCTTTCTGACATCGGGCGTACTATCCCGTCGAGGTGGTATGGGCCCATATGACCACCGACGGGATAGTATGTCATCACCGATCAGGGGGGGAGCGCAGCCGATTGGGGCCGGGTGTCAGCTATCGCAGCTGACACCGGCACTATGTGCCAGGAGCGGTCATGGACAGCTCCTGGCACATTAACCCCCCCCATACTGCGATCAAACATGATTGATCGCAGTGTTCCGGCGGCATAGGGAAGCATCACGCAGGGAGGGGGCTCCCTGCGTACTTCCCTGAGACCCTTGGAGCAACGCGATGTGATTGTGCTGCTCTGAGGGTCTCTTACCTCCTCCCTGCAGGCCTGGATCCAAAATGGCCACGGGTGGGGCCTTCCGGGTCCTGCAGGAAGGTGGCTTCTGTTATGATCCTTAGTGGCTGAGGATCACGAATAGACCAGCAAGTGAATAAACTTAGGACAAGCTCTAGGGAGATGGTAACTGGACTGATCGCAAATCTGAACCTATCCAACACAACTAGAGGTAGCCGGTGAACGTGCCTAAAAAATTCCTAGACGTCTCGAGCCAGCCTGAGGAACTAGCTACCCCTAAAGAGAAAGAAAGACCTCGCTTGCCTCCAGAGAAATAATCCCCAAAGATATAGAAGCCCCCAACAAATATTAACGGTGAAGTAAGAAGAAGGCACATACATAGGGATGAAATCAGATTCAGCAAAAGAGGCCCACTAGTACTAGAAAGCAGAAAATAGAGCAGGGGTCTATGCGATCAATTAAAAACCCTTACAAAATATCCATCCTGAGATTTCAAGAACCCACACACCAACTAACGGTGTGTGGGGAGAAACTCAGTCCACTAGAGCAACCAGCAAGCGAGGGAATCACATTTTAGCAAGCTGGACAAGAAAACATGATATACACTGCTGATCAAAAAATGAGCAAACAAAACTTAGCTTGTCCTGGATAGACTGGGAGCAAGGTAGTCAGAAGGAATCTGAGTAGCACTGATTACATCGACAGCCGGCAACAAGTTGAAGTGAAACAGAGCTATATAGGAACCTCCCAGAGGATAACAAACCAGCTGATAGCCAGAGACCAGCAGGATAACAAACAAAGCCACCAGGGGGAGCCCAAAGCAAAAGTCACACCATACCACCAGTGACCACAAGAGGGAGCCTGAAAACAGAGTTCACAACAGTACCCCCCCCTTGAGGAGGAGTCACCGAACCCTCATGAAAACCCCCAGGGCGCTCAGGATGAGCCACATGGAAGGCACGAACCAAATCGGCCGCATGAACATCAGAGGCGACAACCCAAGAATTATCCTCCTGACCATAGCCCTTCCACTTGACCAAATACTGGAGCCTACGTCTAGAAATACGAGAATCCAAGATCTTCTACACCACGTATTCCAATTCTCCCTCAACCAGCACTGGGGCAGGAGGCTCAACCGGAGGAACCACAGGTACCACATACCTCCGCAACAACGAGCGATGGAACACATAATGAATAGCAAATGATGCCGGGAGGTCCAGACGAAATGACACAGGGCCAAGGACTTCCAGAATCTTATAAGGACCGATAAACCGAGGTTTGAACTTAGGAGAGGAGACCTTCATAGGAACGAAGCGAGAAGACAACCACACCAAGTCCCCAACGCGAAGTCGGGGACCCACACAGCGACGGCGGTTGGCAAAGAGCTGAGCCTTCTCTTGTGACAGCTTCAAATTGTCCACCACATGATTCCAAATCTGATGCAACCTATCCACCACAACATCCACTCCCGGACAGTCAGAAGGCTCCACCTGACCCGAGGAAAAACAAGGATGAAACCCCGAATTACAAAAAAAAGGAGAAACCAAAGTAGCAGAACTAGCCCGATTATTAAGGGCAAACTCGGCCAACGGCAAAAAAGTAACCCAGTTGTCCTGGTCAGCAGAAACAAAACATCTTAAATAAGTCTCCAAGGTCTGATTAGTTCGCTCGGTTTGGCCATTCGTCTGAGGATGGAAGGCCGACGAAAAAGACAAATCAATGCCCAACTTAGCACAAAAGGTCCGCCAAAATCTAGACACAAACTGGGATCCTCTGTCAGAAACAATGTTCTCAGGAATCCCGTGCAAACGAACCACATTTTGAAAAAACAGTGGAACCAACTCGGAGGAGAAAGGCAACTTAGGCAAGGGCACCAAATGGACCATCTTAGAAAAACGATCACACACCACCCAGATGACAGACATTCTCTGAGACACAGGGAGATCTGAAATAAAATCCATGGAAATGTGCGTCCAAGGCCTCTTCGAGACAGGCAAAGGTAACAGCAAACCACTGGCACGAGAACAGCAAGGCTTAGCCCGAGCACAAATTCCACAAGACTGCACAAAGGAACGCACATCCCGCGACAAGGAAGGCCACCAAAAAGACCTGGCCACCAAGTCTCTGGTACCAAATATTCCAGGATGGCCTGCCAACACCGAAGAATGAACCTCGGAGATGACTCTGTTGGTCCATCTATCCGGGACAAACAGTCTCTCCGGTGGACAGCGGTCAGGTCTATCCGCCTGAAACTCCTGCAGCACACGTCGCAAATCTGGGGAGATGGCAGACAAAATCACCCCTTCTCTAAGGATACCAGCCGGCTCTGAATCTCCAGGAGAGTCAGGCACAAAACTCCTAGAAAGAGCATCAGCCTTCACATTCTTCGAACCCGGCAGGTACGAGACCATGAAATCAAAACGAGAGAAAAACAACGACCAACGAGCCTGTCTGGGATTCAGCCGCTTGGCCGACTCGAGATAAATCAAATTCTTGTGATCAGTCAAGACCACCACACGATGTTTAGCTCCCTCGAGCCAATGTCGCCACTCCTCAAATGCCCACTTCATAGCCAACAGCTCCCGATTACCGACATCATAATTCCGCTCGGCAGGCGAAAACTTTCTTGAAAAGAAAGCACATAGCTTCATCACAGAGCCATCGGAGCTTCTCTGCGACAAAACAGCCCCCGCTCCAATCTCGGAAGCATCAACCTCCACCTGGAAGGGAAGTGAGACATCTGGCTGACACAAGACCGGAGCCGAAGAAAACCGACTCTTCAGCTCCCGAAAGGCCTCCACAGCTGCAGAAGACCAATTAGTCACATCAGAACTCTTCTTGGTCAAATCCGTCAAAGGCTTAACAACACCAGAAAAATTAGCTATGAAGCGACGGTAAAAATTAGCAAAACCCAAGAACTTCTGAAGACTCTTAACAGATGTAGGCTGCGTCCAGTCATGAATAGCCTGAACCTTGACTGGGTCCATCTCAATAGTAGAAGGAGAAAAAAATGAAACCCAAAAAAGAAATCTTCTGGACTCCAAAAAGACATTTTGAGCCCTTCACAAATAAAGCATTGTCACGCAGGACCTGAAAGACCATCCTGACCTGCTTAACATGAGACTCCCAATCATCCAAAAAAAACAGAATATCATCCAGATACACAACAATAAACTTATCCAGATATTCACGGAAGATGTCATGCATAAAGGACTGAAAGACTGAAGGAGCATTAGAAAGTCCAAAAGGCATCACCAAGTACTCAAAATGGCCTTCAGGCATATTAAATGCAGTTTTCCATTCATCACCCTGTTTTATACGCACAAGGTTATACGCACCACGAAGATCTATCTTGGTGAACCAACTAGACCCCCTAATGCGAGCAAACAAATCAGTTAACAATGGCAAAGGATACTAAAATTTGACCGTGATTTTATTCAAAAGGCGATAATCAATACAAGGTCTCAGGGAACCATCCTTCTTAGCCACAAAAAAGAATCCTGCACCAAGAGGGGATGAGGACGGGCGAATATGTCCCTTCTCCAAAGACTCCTTTATATAACTCCGCATGGCAGCCTGCTCCGGCACAGATAAATTGAAAAGTCGTCCTGTTGTGAATTCGGTTTGTGGGCTCCCCCGGTGGTCTGTTATGGTAGTGTCTCTTATGTGCCTTCCTCCATCTCTGATTACCTGTCGCCACCCTCTAGGGGAGTTTCCTATTTAAGGCTGCTTGGCTGTTAGTCACATGCCGGCCAACAATGTGCTAGTAGCATTCTGTTGCATTCCCCTGCCTCAAGTTCCAGTTCAGCTAAGTTGAATTTTGTTTCTTGTTTTGCTATTTTTGTCCAGCTATCTGCAATGTGACTCTTCAGTGCTGGAAGCTCTTGTGGACAGAAAATTACTACTCCAGTGGCATGAGTTGTCACTGGAGTTTAAAGTAATTTCTGGATGGTGTTTTTGAATAGTGATTTTTAGGTCGACCGTGAAGTAACTCTTTCCTGTCCTTCTGCTATCTAGTAAGCGGACCTCACTGTGCTAAATCTGCTGTTCATCCTACGTATGTCATTTCCTCTGAACTCACCGTCAATATCTGTGGGGGCCTACTATCATCTTTTGGGGTTCCTCACTGGAGGTAAGGCAGGCCTGTATATTCCTCTTATAGGGGTAGTTAGATCTCCGGCTGGCGCGTGGTGTCTAGGGCATCGTAGGTACATCCCCCGGCTACTGTAAGTGTTGGGTCAGGTTCAGGTCACGGTCGACCTTAGTTTCCATCACCCGAGAGCTAGTCCGTTTTGTATTTTTGTTTCCCATGGTCATTGGGGTAACCATAACAGTTTGGCCGGCCTGTAAAAAATCTATGTGTTAAAATATGCACTAAAGTAGGAAGGAGAAGAAAAGGTTTTTTTTTTTTTTTCTGTGTTTGAAAGTGCACCTTAGTTTGATCATTTGTATTTCTTGCTTAAACTGCAGTCTTCAGCCTTTTTTTTTTCTCCTCTCCTCTTAACATCTGAATGCTTGGGTTACACCCATTTGAAACATGGATCCACAGAGTTTAGTTGCAGGTTTGAATAACCTTGCGACAAAAGTACAGAACCTACAAGATTTTGTTATACGTGCTCCAATGTCTGAACCTAAGATTCCTCTGCCTGAATACTTTACCGGAGACAGATCCCGGTTTTTGAGTTTCAGAGAAAATTGCAAATTATTTTTGTCTCTGAGATCTCACTCTGCTGGTGATCAGACTCAACAAGTTAAAATTGTTATCTCTCTACTGCGCGGCGACCCACAAAGTTGGGCATTTGCATTATCGCCAGGGGATCCTGCGTTGTTAAATGTAGATGCGTTTTTTCAGGCTTTGGGGTTGCTTTATGAAGAACCTAATTTGGAGATTTTGGCTGAGAAAGCCTTGATAGCTCTTTCCCAAGGGCAAGATGAAGCTGAGATATACTGCCAGAAATTCCGTAAATGGTCGGTGCTTACTAAATGGAATGAGTGCGCTTTAGCAGCTAATTTCAGAGAAGGTCTCTCTGATGCCGTGAAGGATGTCATGGTGGGGTTCCCTGTGCCTACAGGTCTGAATGATGCCATGAAATTGGCTATCCAGATTGATCGGCGTTTGCGGGAGCGCAAATCTGTGCACCATATGGCGGGGTCTTCTGAGGAAAAATCTGTGCACCATATGGCGGTATCTTCTGAGCAAAAACCTGTGCACCATATGGCGGTGTCTTCTGAGCAAAGACCTGTGCACCATTTGGCGGTGACCTCTGAAAAGGCATTAGAGCATATGCAATGCGATCGTGTTTTGTCTAGAGGCGAACGTCAAAATTACAGGCGCAAAAATGGATTGTGCTTCTACTGTGGAGATCCAGCTCATGTTATATCAGCATGCTCTAAACGTATAAATAAGGTTGATAAAAAGGTTGATAAATCTTTTTCTACAGGTACCTTGCAGTCAAAATTTCTTTTGTCCGTGACATTGATTTGTACCTTATCATCTGTGACTGTGAATGCTTATGTGGATTCTGGCGCCGCTCTGAGTCTCATGGATTGGTCCTTTGCCAAGCGTTGTGGGTTTGATTTGGAGCCGTTGGAAGTTTCTATTCCCCTGAAGGGTATTGATTCTACACCTTTGGCTAGCAATAAACCACAATATTGGACACAAGTGACTATGCGTCTTACCCCAGACCATCAGGAGATTATTCGTTTCCTTGTATTATATAACCTACATGATGTCTTAGTGCTTGGATTACCATGGTTACAGATTCAT
The DNA here is from genome assembly GCF_051348905.1 of Ranitomeya variabilis. Lineage (NCBI taxonomy): Eukaryota > Metazoa > Chordata > Amphibia > Anura > Dendrobatidae > Ranitomeya > Ranitomeya variabilis. The sequence goes on along the minus strand of NC_135233.1, from coordinate 172,664,240 downwards.
AATCCCGTCTTGGACTGGAAATCTATGTCTGTGTTGAGCTGGGGATGTCGGGGTATTCATGGGGATGCACCTTTGGTTCCTATTTCTTCATCTACTCCCTCTGAGATCCCAGCATTTCTGTCAGATTTTTATGATGTCTTTCAAGAGCCTAAAGTTGATTCTCTCCCTCCCCACAGAGAGTGTGACTGCGCCATTGAATTGATCCCCGGTAGTAAGTTTCCTAAGGGTCGCTTGTTTAATTTGTCTGTACCTGAACATACTGCTATGCGGGAGTATATCAGAGAATCCTTGGAAAAGGGTCATATTCGCCCCTCGTTGTCTCCACTAGGGGCAGGATTTTTCTTTGTAGGTAAAAAGGATGGTTCATTGAGACCTTGTATCGACTATCGACTTTTGAATAAGATTACAGTTAAATACCAGTACCCGTTACCTTTACTGACTGATCTGTTTGCTCGTATAAAGGGGGCTAAGTGGTTCACTAAGATCGATCTACGTGGTGCGTATAATTTGGTGCGGATTAAGCAGGGGGATGAGTGGAAGACCGCATTTAATACGCCTGAAGGCCATTTTGAGTATTTGGTAATGCCTTTCGGTCTCGCAAATGCCCCTTCCGTTTTTCAGTCCTTTATGCACGATATTTTCCGTGAATATCTGGATAAGTTTATGATTGTGTATTTGGATGATATTCTTGTTTTTTCGGAGGACTGGGAATCTCACGTTCAACAGGTCAGGAGAGTTTTTCAGGTTTTGCGAGCTAATTCTCTTTTTGTAAAGGGCTCAAAGTGTAGTTTTGGAGTTCAGAGAATTTCCTTTTTGGGATATATTTTTTCCCCTTCATCTATGGAGATGGACCCTGTCAAGGTCCAGGCTATTTGTGATTGGATGCAACCTACTTCTTTGAAGAGTCTGCAAAAGTTCTTGGGTTTTGCTAATTTCTATCGCCGATTTATAGCGGGTTTTTCTGCCATTGCTAAACCTTTGACTGATTTGACCAAAAAAGGTGCTGATGTTGCTAATTGGTCCTCTGCGGCTGTGGAGGCCTTTCAAGAGCTTAAGCGCCGCTTTTCTTCCGCTCCTGTGTTGCGCCAACCTGATGTGTTACTTCCGTTCCAGGTTGAGGTGGATGCTTCGGAGATCGGAGCAGGTGCAGTTTTGTCGCAGAAAGATCCTGACTGCTCAGTAATGAGACCATGTGCGTTTTTCTCCCGAAAGTTTTCGCCCGCTGAGCGAAATTATGATGTGGGAAATCGGGAACTTCTGGCCATGAAGTGGGCGTTTGAGGAGTGGCGTCATTGGCTTGAGGGTGCTAGACACCAGGTGGTGGTCCTCACTGACCACAAGAATCTAATTTATCTTGAGTCGGCCAGGCGTCTGAATCCTAGACAGGCGCGCTGGTCGTTGTTTTTCTCCCGATTTAACTTTGTGGTGTCATATCTGCCTGGGTCCAAGAATGTGAAGGCGGATGCCCTCTCTAGGAGTTTTGAGCCTGACTCGCCTGGTGATTCCGAACCTACCGGCATCCTGAAGGATGGGGTGATATTGTCAGCTGTCTCCCCAGACCTGCGGCGTTCTTTGCAGGAGTTTCAGGTGGATAGGCCTGATCGCTGTCCGCCTGGTAGACTGTTTGTCCCTGATGATTGGACCAGTAGAGTTATCTCGGAGGTTCATTCTTCCGCGTTGACAGGTCATCCTGGAATTTTTGGCACCAGGGATTTGGTGTCTAGGTCCTTCTGGTGGCCTTCTTTGTCTCGAGATGTGCGCATGTTTGTGCAGTCTTGTGATGTTTGTGCTCGGGCCAAGCCCTGCTGTTCTAGGGCCAGTGGGTTGTTGTTGCCCTTGCCTATTCCTAAGAGGCCTTGGACGCACATCTCTATGGACTTTATTTCTGACCTTCCGGTTTCTCGTAGGATGTCTGTCATCTGGGTGATTTGTGACCGTTTTTCCAAGATGGTTCATTTGGTACCTTTACCCAAATTGCCCTCCTCCTCTGAGTTGGTTCCTCTATTTTTTCAGAATGTGGTGCGTTTGCATGGTATTCCTGAGAATATAGTGTCTGACAGGGGTACTCAGTTTGTGTCTAGATTTTGGCGGACGTTCTGTGCCAGGATGGGTATCGATTTGTCTTTTTCGTCTGCATTCCATCCTCAGACTAATGGCCAGACTGAGCGTACTAATCAGACCTTGGAGACTTACTTGAGGTGTTTTGTGTCCGCTGATCAGGATGATTGGCTTGACTTTTTGCCATTGGCAGAGTTTGCCCTTAACAATCGGGCTAGTTCTGCCACTTTGGTTTCTCCATTTTTTTGTAATTCAGGGTTTCACCCTCGGTTTTCGTCCGGTCAATTGGAGTCTTCGGATTGTCCTGGAGTGGATGCTGTGGTTGATAGGATGCATCAGATTTGGGGACAGGTTGTGGACAATCTGAAGTTGTCCCAGGAGAAGACTCAACAGTTCACTAATCGTCATCGGCGTATTGGTCCTCGTCTTTGTGTTGGGGACCTGGTGTGGCTGTCTTCTCGATTTGTTCCTATGAAGGTCTCGTCTCCTAAGTTTAAGCCTCGGTTTATCGGCCCTTATAGGATTCTGGAGGTTCTTAATCCTGTGTCCTTTCGTTTGGACCTCCCAGCATCTTTTAATATCCATAATGTTTTCCATCGGTCATTGTTGCGGAGGTATGAGGTACCGGTTGTTCCTTCTGCTGATCCACCTGCTCCTGTGTTGGTTGAGGGTGAATTGGAGTATGTGGTGGAAAGGATCTTGGACTCCCGTGTTTCCAGACGGAAACTTCAGTATCTGGTTAAGTGGAAAGGTTATGGCCAGGAGGATAATTCTTGGGTGACAGCATCCGATGTTCATGCTCCCGATTTGGTTCGTGCAGTTCATAGTGCTCATCCAGGTCGCCCTGGTGGTTCTGGTGAGGGTTCGGTGCCCCCTCCTTAAGGGGGGGGTACTGTTGTGAATTCGGTTTGTGGGCTCCCCCGGTGGTCTGTTATGGTAGTGTCTCTTATGTGCCTTCCTCCATCTCTGATTACCTGTCGCCACCCTCTAGGGGAGTTTCCTATTTAAGGCTGCTTGGCTGTTAGTCACATGCCGGCCAACAATGTGCTAGTAGCATTCTGTTGCATTCCCCTGCCTCAAGTTCCAGTTCAGCTAAGTTGAATTTTGTTTCTTGTTTTGCTATTTTTGTCCAGCTATCTGCAATGTGACTCTTCAGTGCTGGAAGCTCTTGTGGACAGAAAATTACTACTCCAGTGGCATGAGTTGTCACTGGAGTTTAAAGTAATTTCTGGATGGTGTTTTTGAATAGTGATTTTTAGGTCGACCGTGAAGTAACTCTTTCCTGTCCTTCTGCTATCTAGTAAGCGGACCTCACTGTGCTAAATCTGCTGTTCATCCTACGTATGTCATTTCCTCTGAACTCACCGTCAATATCTGTGGGGGCCTACTATCATCTTTTGGGGTTCCTCACTGGAGGTAAGGCAGGCCTGTATATTCCTCTTATAGGGGTAGTTAGATCTCCGGCTGGCGCGTGGTGTCTAGGGCATCGTAGGTACATCCCCCGGCTACTGTAAGTGTTGGGTCAGGTTCAGGTCACGGTCGACCTTAGTTTCCATCACCCGAGAGCTAGTCCGTTTTGTATTTTTGTTTCCCATGGTCATTGGGGTAACCATAACATCGTCCCTTAGGAAACTTACTACCAGGAATCAAATCTATAGCACAATCACAGTCCCTATGAGGAGGTAGAGAATTGAGTTTGGGCTCCTCAAATACATCCTGGTAGTCTGACAAAAACGTAGGGACTTCAGAAGGAGTGGACGAAGCAATTGACACCACAGGAGCGTCACAATGAATTCCCTGACAACCCCAACTTGACACAGACATAGCTTTCCAATCCAGGACTGGATTATGAGTCTGCAACCATGGCAGACCCAACACGACGACATCATGCAAATTATGCAGTACAAGAAAGCGAATCACCTCCTGATGAACAGGAGTCATGCACATGGTCACTTGTGTCCAGTACTGAGGTCTATTCGTAGCCAATGGTGTAGAATCAATTCCCCTTAGTGGAATAGGGAATTTTAAAGGCTCCAAATCAAAAGCACAGCGCCTGGCAAATGACCAATCCTTCAGACTCAGGGCAGCACCTGAATCTACAAAAGCATTAACCGGGTAAGATGACAGGGAACAAATCAGGGTAACAGACAAAATGAACTTAGGCTGTAAAGTACCAATGGTGACAGATTTATCAACCTTTTTTTTGCGCTTAGAGCATGCTGAGATAACATGAGCTGAGTCACCACAGTAAAAGCACAACCCATTTTGCCGTCTATGATTTTGCCGTTCACTTCTGGTCAGAATTCTGTCACATTGCATAGATTCAGGTGTCTGTTCAGAAGACACCGCCAAATGGTGCACAGGTTTGCGCTCCCGCAAACGCCGATCAATCTGAATGGCCAGAGTCATGGACTCATTCAGACCTGCAGGCGTAGGGAACCCCACCATGACATTCTTAATGGCTTCAGAAAGACCTTCTCTGAAATTTGCAGCCAGGGCACACTCATTCCACTGAGTAAGCACCGACCATTTCCGAAATTTCTGGCAGTACACCTCTGCTTCATCTTGCCCCTGCGAGAGGGCCAATAACGTTTTTTCAGCCTGGTTCTCAAGATTAGGTTCCTCATAGAGCAATCCAAGGGCCAGAAAAAACGCATCTACACTAAGAAATGCAGGATCCCCTGGCGCCAATGCGAAGGCCCAATCTTGAGGGTCACCACGCAAAAAGGAAATGATAATCTTAACTTGCTGAATGGCATCACCAGAGGAACGAGGTTTCAAAGAAAGAAACAACTTACAATTGTTCCTAAAATTCAGGAACCTAGATCTATCTCCAGAAAACAACTCCGGAATAGGTATTCTAGGCTCTGACATAGGACTGTGAACATCAAAATCCTGAATACTTTGAACCCTAGCAGCAAGATGATCCAGACTGGAAGCCAAGCTCTGGACATCCATGTCAGCAGCTGAACTCAGAGCCACACCAAGATTAAGAGGAGGAGAGAAGCTAGCCACAGCAGCTAGACACACGGCAAAAAAAAAAAAAAAATTCTCAAGGCTTCTTTTCTCCTGCTTCTGCCATGCAATTAACACTTTACTGGCCGGCTGTACTGTTATGATCCTTAGTGGCTGAGGATCACGAATAGACCAGCAAGTGAATAAACTTAGGACAAGCTCTAGGGAGATGGTAACTGGACTGATCGCAAATCTGAACCTATCCAACACAACTAGAGGTAGCCGGTGAACGTGCCTAAAAAATTCCTAGACGTCTCGAGCCAGCCTGAGGAACTAGCTACCCCTAAAGAGAAAGAAAGACCTCGCTTGCCTCCAGAGAAATAATCCCCAAAGATATAGAAGCCCCCAACAAATATTAACGGTGAAGTAAGAAGAAGGCGCATACATAGGGATGAAATCAGATTCAGCAAAAGAGGCCCACTAGTACTAGAAAGCAGAAAATAGAGCAGGGGTCTATGCGATCAATTAAAAACCCTTACAAAATATCCATCCTGAGATTTCAAGAACCCACGCACCAACTAACGGTGTGTGGGGAGAAACTCAGTCCACTAGAGCAACCAGCAAGCGAGGGAATCACATTTTAGCAAGCTGGACAAGAAAACATGATATACACTGCTGATCAAAAAATGAGCAAACAAAACTTAGCTTGTCCTGGATAGACTGGGAGCAAGGTAGTCAGAAGGAATCTGAGTAGCACTGATTACATCGACAGCCGGCAACAAGTGGAAGTGAAACAGAGCTATATAGGAACCTCCCAGAGGATAACGAACCAGCTGATAACCAGAGACCAGCAGAATAACAAACAAAGCCACCAGGGGGAGCCCAAAGCAAAAGTCACACCATACCACCAGTGACCACAAGAGGGAGCCTGAAAACAGAGTTCACAACAGGCTTCCAAGCGCCTGCTCATAGCAAGCGCCGAGAAGCATCCCTGCTGTGCCTGTGTGGTCGCTGATCTGACACAGTGCACAGCAAAGTGTCAGATCAGCGATCTGACAATATACAGTTTTGGCCAAAAGTATTGACACCCCTGCAATTCTGTCAGATAATACTCAGTTTCTTCCTGAAAATGATTGCAAACACAAATTCTTTGGTATTATTATCTTCATTTAATTTGTCTTAAATGAAAAAACACAAAAGAGAATGAAGCAAAAAGCAAAACATTGATCATTTCACACAAAACTCCAAAAATGGGCCAGACAAAAGTATTGGCACCCTCAGCCTAATACTTGGTTGCACAACCTTTAGCCAAAATAACTGCGACCAACCGCTTCCGGTAACCATCAATGAGTTTCTTACAATGCTCTGCTGGAATTTTAGACCATTCTTCTTTGGCAAACTGCTCCAGGTCCCTGATATTTGAAGGGTGCCTTCTCCAAACTGCCATTTTTAGATCTCTCCACAGGTGTTCTATGGGATTCAGGTCTGGACTCATTGCTGGCCACCTTAGAAGTCTCCAGTGCTTTCTCTCAAACCATTTTCTAGTGCTTTTTGAAGTGTGTTTTGGGTCATTGTCCTGCTGGAAGACCCATGACCTCTGAGGGAGACCCAGCTTCCTCACACTGGGCCCTACAATATGCTGCAAAATTTGTTGGTAGTTCTTCAGACTTCATAATGCCATGCACACGGTCAAGCAGTCCAGTGCCAGAGGCAGCAAAGCAACCCCAAACATCAGGGAACCTCCGCCATGTTTGACTGTAGGGACCGTGTTCTTTTCTTTGAATGCCTCTTTTTTTCTCCTATAAACTCTATGTTGATGCCTTTGCCCAAAAAGCTCTACTTTTGTCTCATCTGACCAGAGAACATTCTTCCAAAACGTTTTAGGCTTTTTCAGGTAAGTTTTGGCAAACTCCAGCCTGGCTTTTTTATGTCTCGGGGTAATAAGTGGGGTCTTCTTGTGTCTCCTACCATACAGTCCCTTTTCATTCAGACGCCGACGGATAGTACGGGTTGACACTGTTGTACCCTTGGACTGCAGGTCAGCTTGAACTTGTTTGGATGTTAATCGAGGTTCTTTATCCAACATCCGCATAATCTTGCGTTGAGATCTCTTGTCAATTTTTCTTTTCCGTCCACATCTAGGGAGGTTAGCCACAGTGCCATGGGCTTTAAACTTCTTGATGACACTGCGCACGGTAGACACAGGAACATTCAGGTCTTTGGATATGGACTTGTAGCCTTGGATTGCTCATGCTTCCTCACAATTTGGTTTCTCAAGTCCTCAGACAGTTCTTTGTTCTTCTTTCTTTTCTCCATGCTCAATGTGGTACACACAAGGACACAGGACAGAGGTTGAGTCAACTTTAATCCATGTCAACTGGCGCAAGTGTGATTTAGTTATTGCCAACACCTGTTAGGTGCCACAGGTAAGTTACAGGTGCTGTTAATTACACAAATTAGAGAAGCATCACATGATTTTTCGAACAGTGCCAATACTTTTGTCCACCCCTTTTTTTATGTTTGGTGTGGAATCCAATTTGGCTTTAGGACAATTCTTTTTGTGTTTTTTCATTTAAGACAAATTAAATGAAGATAATAATACCAAAGAATTTGTGTTTGCAAACATTTTCAGGAAGAAACTGAGTATTATCTGACAGAATTGCAGGGGTGTCAATACTTTTGGCCACAACTGTATAGTCATGTCCCCCCATGGGACAAAGTAAAAAAAAAAATATTTACACGTGTAAAAAAAAAAATATATATATATATATATATATATATATATATATATATTGTTCCAATAAATACATTTATTTATCTAAATAAAAAAAAACAATAAAATTACACATATTTAGTATCGCCGCGTCCGTAACGACCCGACCTATAAAACTGTCCCCCTAGTTAACCCCTTCAGTGATCACCATAAGAAAGAAAAAAAACGAGGCAAAAAATGACGCTTTATTATCATACCACCAAACAAAAAGTGGAATAGCATGCGATCAAAAAGACCGATATAAATAACAATGGTACCGCTAAAAACGTCATCTTGTCCCGCAAAAAAAGAGCCACCATACAGCATCATCAACGAAAAAATAAAAAAGTTATAGTCCTCTCAATAAAGCGATGCAAAAATAATTATTTTAGATATAAAATAGTTTTCATCGTATAATAGCGGCAAAACGTGAAAAAATATATAAATGAGGTATCGCTGTAATCGTACTGATCTGAATAATAAAACTGCATTATAAATTTTACCAAACGTGGAACGGTATAAGCGCCCCCCCCCAAAGAAATTCATGAATAGCTGGTTTTTGTTCATTCTACCTCACAAAAATCGGAATAAAAAGCGATCAAAAAAGTCACGTGCCCAAAAATGTACCAATAAAAACGTCAACTCATCCCACAAAAAACAAGACCTCACATGACTCTGTGAACCAAAATATGGAAAAATTATAGCTCTCAAAATGTGAAGACGCAAAAACTGTTTTTTGCAATAAAAAGCATCTTTTAGTGCATGACGACTGCCAATCACAATAATCTGCAAAAAAAAGGGCTATAAAAGTAAATCAAACCCCCCTTCATTGCCCCCTTAGTTAGGGAAAAATAATACAGTTTTAAAAATGTATTTATTTCCATTTTCCCACTAGGGTTAGGGTTGGGGCTAAAGTTAGGGTTAGGGTTGGGGCTAAAGTTAAGGTTAGGGTTGAGGCTAAAGTTAGGGTTGGGGTAAGGGTTGGGGCTAAAGTTAGCCTTGGGGCTAAAGTTAGGGTTGGGGCTAAAGTTAGGGTTAGGGTTGGGACTAAAGTTAGGATTTGGATTACATTTACGGTTGGGATTAGGGTTAGGGGTGTGGTTAGGGTTATGGTTGGGATTAGGGTTAGGGGTGTGTTTGGGTTAGGGTTTCAGTTATAATTGGGGGGTTTCCACTGTTTAGGCACATCAGGGGCTCTCCAAACGCGACATGGCGTCTGATCTCAATTCCAGCCAATTCTGCGTTGAAAAAGTAAAACAGTGCGCCTTCCCTTCCGAGCTTTCCCGTGCACCCAAACAGGGGTTTACCCCAACATATGGGGTATCAGCGTACTCAGGACAAATTGGACAACAACTTTTGTGGTCCAATTTCTCCTGTTACCCTTGGGAAAATACAAAACTGGGGGCTAAAAAATAATTTTTGTAGAAAAAAAAAAGAATTTTTATTTTCACGGCTCTGCGTTATAAACTGTAGTGAAACACTTGGGTGTACACAGTTCTCACAACACATCTAGATAAGTTCCTTGGGGGTCTAGTATCCAATATGGGGTCACTTGTGGGGGTTTCTACTGTTTAGGTACATCAGGGGCTCTGCAAATGCAACGTGACGCCTGCAGACCAATCCATCTAAGTCTGCATTCCAAACGGCGCGGCTTCACTTCCGAGCTCTGCCATGCGCCCAAACGGTGGTTCCCCCCACATATGGGGTATCAGCATACTCAGGACAAATTGGACAACAACTTTTGGGGTCCAATTTCTCCTGTTACCCTTGGGAAAATACAAAACTGGGGGCTAAAAAATAATTTTTGTAGAAAAAAAAAAGAATTTTTATTTTCACGGCTCTGCGTTATAAACTGTAGTGAAACACTTGGAGGTTCAAAGTTTTCACAATACATCTAGATAAGTTCCTTAGGGGTCTTCTTTCCAAAATGGTGTCACTTTTGGGGGGTTTCAATGTTTAGGCACATCAGGGGCTCTACAAACGCGACATGGCGTCCTATCTCAATTGCAGTCTATTTTACATTGAAAAGTCAAATGGTGCTCCTTACTTTTGAGCTCTGCCATGCGCCCAAGCAGTGGTTTACCCCCACATATGGGGTATCAGCATACTCACAACAAATTGTACAACAACTTTTGGTGTCCAATTTCTCCTGTTACCCTTGGTAAAAAAAAAACAAATTGGAGTTAAAGTAAATTTTTTGTTAATAAACGTCTTGAATGTAGTTTTGAGTACCTTGAGGGGTGCAGTTTTTAGAATGGTGTCACTTTTGTGCACTAGAAGTCCCAGAAATTTCGAGCTCCCCCCTCAAGTCCTGAAAGAGACTCTTAGTGTGACCCTTAGGGTACTGTCTCACAGTGGCACTTTTGTCGCTACGACGGTACGATCCATGACGTTCCAGCGATATCCATACGATATCGCTGTGTCTGACACGCAGCAGCGATCAGGGACCCTGCTGAGAATCGTACGTCGTAGCAGATCGTTTGGAACTTTCTTTCGTCGCTGGATCTCCCGCTGTCATCGTTGGATCGGTGTGTGTGACACCGATCCAACGATGCGTTCGCTTGTAACCAGGGTAAACATCGGGTTACTAAGCGCAGGGCCGCGCTTAGTAACCCGATGTTTACCCTGGTTACCATCGTAAAAGTTAAAAAAAAAAAAAAACAGTACATACTCACATTCCGGTGTCCGTCAGGGTCCCTCGCAGTCTGCTTCCCGCTCTGACTGACTGCCGGCCGGAAAGTAAGCAGAGCACAGCGGTGACGTCACCGCTGTGATCTGCTTTCACTTTACGGCGGCACTCAGTCAGAGCGGGAAGCAGACTGCGAGGGACCCTGACGGACACCGAAATGTGAGTATGTACTGTTTGTTTTTTTTTACTTTTACGATGGTAACCAGGGTAAACATCGGGTTACTAAGTGCGGCCCTGCGCTTAGTAACCCGATGTTTACCCTGGTTACCCGGGGCCCTCGGCATCGTTGGTCGCTGGAGAGCGGTCTGTGTGACAGCTCCCCAGCGACCACACAACGACTTTCCAACTATCACGGCCAGGTTGTATCGCTGGTCGTGATCGTTGGAAAGTTGCAGAGTGTGACAGTACCCTTAGGGTACTGTCACACAGTACCATTTTAATCGCTACGACGGCACGATCCGTGACGTCGCAGCGATCGTATGATTATCGCTCCAGCGTCGTAGACTGCGGTCACACGTTGCAATCACGGCGCTGGAGCGATGCCGAAGTCCCCGGTAACCAGGGTAAACATCGGGTAACTAAGCGCAGGGCCGCGCTTAGTAACCCGATGTTTACCCTGGTTACCAGCGTAAACGTAAAAAAAACAAACAGTGCATACTTACATTCCGGTGTCTGTCCCCGGCGTTCTGCTTCTCTCCACTGTGTAAGCGCCATAGCCGGAAAGCAGAGCGGTGACGTCAGACGTCACCGCTGTGCTCGCTTTCCGGCTGGCAGATGCTCACACAGTGGAGAGAAGCTGAGACGCCGGAGGACAGACACCGGAATGTAAGTATGTACTGTTTGTTTTTTTTACGTTTACGCTGGTAACCAGGGTAAACATCGGGTTACTAAGCGCGGCCCTGCGCTTAGTTACCCGATGTTTACCCTGGTTACAAGCGAACACATCGCTGGATCGCTGTCACACACAACGATCCAGCGATGTCAGCGGGTGATCAAGCGACGAAAGAAAGTTCCATACGATCTGCTACGACGTACGATTCTCAGCAGGATCCCTGATCGCTGCTGCGTGTCAGACACTGCGATATCGTAACGATATCGCTAGAACGTCACGAATCGTACCGTCGTAGCGATCAAAGTGGTACTGTGTGACAGTACCCTTAGGCCATGTGCACACGTTCAGGATTGTTAGCGTTTTTTTCGCGTTTTTTTCGCTATAAAAACGTGATAAAAACGCGAAAAAAACGCTAACATATGCCTCCTATTATTTACAAGGTATTCCGCATTTTTTGTGCAAATGTTGCGATTTTTTCCGCGAAAAAATCGCATAGCGGAAAAAAAAGCAACATGTTCATTAAAAATGCGGAATTGCGGGGATTCCGCACACCTAGGGGTCCATTGATCTGCTTACTTCCCGCACGGGGCTGTGCCCACGATGCGGGAAGTAAGCAGATTATGTGCGGTTGGTACCCAGGGTGGAGGAGAGGAAACTCTCCTCCACGCACTGGGCACCATATAATTGGTAAAAAAATAAGAAATAAAATAAAAAACAGTCCTATACTCACCCTCGATGTCCGGCGCTGTGTTCCCGCCTCTGTGCTGCACGCTGGCTGGTTCCTGTAGCTGGTGTGCACTGAAGGACCTCGCCGAATGACGTCACTGTCCTGTGATTGGTCGTGAGCGGTCATGTGACCGCTCACGTGACCGGACCGTGACGTCACGGAAGGTCCTGTGCGCACACGCCAGCTAGAGAAAGAGGAACGGACGCCGCTGAGGAGATGTCTGGGTGAGTATAAGCATTTTTTTATTTTTTTTATTATTTTTAACATTCTATCTTTTACTATAGATGCTGCATAAGCTGCATCTATAGTAAAAAGTTGGTCACACTTGTCAAACGCTATGTTTGACAAGTGTGACCAACCTGTCAGTCAGTTTTCCAAGCGATGCTACAGATCGCTTGGAAAACTTTAGCATTCTGCAAGCTAATTACGCTTGCAGAATGCTAAAAAAACGCGAAAAAAACGGAAAAAAAACGCAAAAAAAAAAATGCGGATTTCTTGCAGAAAATTTCAGGTTTTCTTCAGGAATTTTCTGCAAGAAATCCGCAACGTGTGCACATACCCTTAGTCCAAACTGACAACTCTGATGGCTCCAATTAGCATCCTTTCATTTGTAAATGTGGCCATTGCCTGAGGAATCTACAGGGTCAGGGGGCAATTGTGTTGATCCACCTCAACAAAGGTCTTGTAAGAGAGTGTAAACAAAAGAATGTAAGCTGCTCCTGAGTGTGTCTGCCCACCCCCCAGCTGCATTGTTGTGCAGGGATATGCATAAGGTTGCTAACACCTTAGCAAATTTGCATGCAGCCTTTTGTGCTGTGGGGGATAAATAGGTGACTGCTTCACCTATTTTGTTCACAAGAAACAAAATGCAGAGAAGGCACACCATTCAACAGGCATTGGAACTGATCCTGAGCAACACCAACCCTTCTCCATTTCACCCCAATAGAACCGTATCCTACAGATGGAGAGCCAAGTGCTAAGGCCAGACGAAGTGTCCGGAGTCGCCTTCAGAGCTTCCTCTGTTTTATCACTCTTTACATGCTTCGTAGTATTCAAGAATGGACTACTTAACATGTACGTCACACGGAGCAGGTGGATGGGTTCATGGGTCTCCCGGAACTAATGGCATTTATTTCAGTCATTATCTTGCGGAGGGTGACCAAGGTTCCATCACTACGTGACAGCTGGTCAGCAAACCTGGCAAACCGAAGGATCATTGCAACTATGACCCGAAACCGCTTCCAAGACATGCAACACCTACGCTTTGATGACATGTTCACACGCAGTGAGCGAGTGGAGACCGATAAGTTTGCTGCAATCTCCGATGTGTGGAGATCATTTGTCACCAACTGCATCGCATCCTACAACCCTGGTCGACACATCACTATTGATTTACAGCTTTTCCCGTCAAAGACTCGCTGCTGTTTTCTGCAATACATTGCAACAAAACCAGACAAGTTTGGCATCAAGTTTTGGGTGGCTTGCGACTTGAATTCAAAGTACATCTGTAATGTCCTCCCATATCTTGGCAAGGACCCCAGTCGTCCCAGCGGGGAGAGACTTTCCAAAATTGTAGTGATGAGGCTGATGGAACCATTCATGGACAAGGGCAGAACTGTAACCACGGACAATTTATTTACATCATTGTCACTTGCACAACGACTGCTTAGCCGGAAAACCACTATCCTCGGCACAGTCAAGAAGAGTCGCCGGGAAATCCCTCAATCCGCTTGACAGATGAACCTCACTGAATTCACCACTCAGGTGTTTTCAACCACTGGTGTCACAGTGACAGTGTATGCACCCAAACGAAAGAAGGCCGTCTACATTCTCAGCAGCATGCACAGCGTGGTTGAGACTGAGGATACCAACAAAAGGAAGCCAAGCACGGTCACACAATACAACCACACAAAGTGCGGTGTAGATGTAATGGACCAAATGGTGCGGGAGTACAGCGTGCGTGCAGGAACACAGAGATGGCCATTCGCCGTGTTCTACAACATGTGACATGGCAGCACTGAATGCTCATGTTCTTTATCAGGCATGCACTGGGGTGCAGGAGAGACGGGTGGACTTCCTGGTTGAGCTTGCAAAAGAGTTAGGTGGCTCTCATGTGGCTGAAAAGAAGGCACGCAAGGAGAAACTCCTTCCGCAACAACCTTCCACACCCAGCCCTAGCAAAAGGGCGAAGTGTCAGGTCAACCATCGATGCACGAACAATTGTGCAACTGAGAGATGTGTTGACTGCTACAAATACACGTGTGGCAAATGTACCAGGGACATACCCAGGCAGTGCCAGGTATGTTCCGACAGTGCAGACAGACCGCTGAGTGCTGAAATGCTAGTCACACAAGAAGGACATGCCACTCACACACACACACGCAGCCCCCCACTGCAGCCTATTGTAAATATGTGTGGAATTGTTTTATTCCTTGTATTTTTTTTATTATTTTTATAACAAAAATAAAAAGCATGGAAACAAATAACAGTTGTTCTTTTGTATATTTTTCACACTGAAATTTCAGTCCTCTTGTGCGATTTTTGCTCAATTTTTTTTTTGCTAGTGTGCTTGAGGCCTTAGACACAAATGCTTCTGGTAATTACTCACAGCTGTACCTTGCTCTAAAATTTCGAATTCTATTTAAAATATATAAAAAATGATTCATTGTTTGTGGTTTTTTGCTCAAATAAAACTAAACTAAATACAATATGTATAGTCTTTATATTATCAAATACAATAAACTGAATAGAACTAACTAGAAACTAAAGGTACCGTTACACTAAACGACTTACCAATGATCACGACCAGCGATACGACCTGGCCGTGATCGTTGGTAAGTCGTTGTGTGGTCGCTGGGGAGCTGTCACACAGACAGCTCTCTCCAGCGACCAACGATCAGGGGAACAACTTCGGCATCGTTGAAACTGTCTTCAACGATGCTGAAGTCTCCCTGCAGCACCCGGGTAACCAGGGTAAACATCGGGTTACTAAGTGCAGGGCCGCGCTTAGTAACCCGATATTTACCCTGGTTACCATTGTAAAAGTTAAAAAAAAAAAAACAGTACATACTCACATTCTGATGTCTGTCACGTCCCCCGGCGTCCACAGGGTTAAAACTGCTTTCGGCAGGAGCGCTGCTAATATGCATGCGCTGCTGCCGAGAGCTTCCCTGCACTGAATGTGTCAGTGCCGGCCGTAAAGCAGAGCACAGCAGTGACGTCACCGCTGTGCTCTGCTTTACGGCCGGCGCTGACACAGTCAACCCTGTGGACGCCGGGGGACGTGACAGACATCAGAATGTGAGTATGTACTGTTTTTTTTTTTAACTTTTACAATGGTAACCAGGGTAAATATCGGGTTACTAAGCGCGGCCCTGCACTTAGTAACCCGATATTTACCCTGGTTACAAGTGAACACATCGCTGGATCGGCGTCACACACGCCGATCCAGCGATGACAGCGGGTGATCAGCGACCAAAAAAAGGTCCTGATTATTCCCATCGACCAACGATCTCCCAGCAGGGGCCTGATCGTTGGTCGCTGTCACACATAACGAGATCGTTAGCGGGGTCGTTGCTTACGTCACCAAAAGCGTGACGTTGCAACGATATTGTTAACGATATCGTTATGTGTGACTCAGCCTTAAATGGCTAAACTCAATGGAAAACAACAACCTCCTGTGGTACGACAGTAATGGCCTTAATTACAGAACAAAAGACGGTGATTAGAAGATGTTAGCTAAAATCCTTCAGGTCATTCGACTCGTCTCTGGTTACCAAAGGTAGAAATGTTAAATGACCCCTCTCTGGGACTTCTAGTGTTAAAACAGATGCCGTTGATTGCGGTGCATGCGCATCGGACTCCGGCCACATAGTAACTTCCTCCACTACCGTCCCTACACAGTACGCATGCGGGCGACCAAGCGCCCGATTACTTCAATGGACATGCACACTGTGCCGGTTTGACAGCAGCCGAGAAAATGAAGTGGTAGGAGTCGCGGTGCGCATGTGCACCATCGACGGCCATTTTCTTGGAGAGCAAAGGCCGCCACCATCATACCGAATACTAACAAGGTAGCTCCACATAGTGATGATCGTGGAACTCTGGAGGAAAACCTCCAAAGACAGTGGTGTATAATTTAAAGAGGAGAGGGAAAAAATACTTATATTAAAGAAACAAGGGAAAGAAAAAGAGAAGTAGGAGAAAATTGGGACAGAATGATATAGTAATATAGACTATTGCTTCAAAAAGGCAGAACCCATAATACACACCTACGTTTAGGTAGAAAATATCATACCAAAAGGTGAAAAGAAGG
Source organism: Ranitomeya variabilis (assembly GCF_051348905.1). Classification (NCBI taxonomy): domain Eukaryota; kingdom Metazoa; phylum Chordata; class Amphibia; order Anura; family Dendrobatidae; genus Ranitomeya; species Ranitomeya variabilis. Next base: position 172,647,912 of record NC_135233.1, on the reverse strand, counting down.
CACTGTGAGTGCACATTTTAGTGTGACAGGTGCATACCTATAAATTCACCCAGAAAGTATGTTATATAATATATGCAAGTGTAAAATCGAGGGTCAATAATACGAACCATAGAATAAAGTGACATAGTGCATAAAAAAGATATTACTGTAGATTAAAGAAAATCATAACCCCAGAGCAGAGTATGCAATAAAAGACACCCCTCATTGTTACAGCATACATCCTATATATAGAGAGCGTGGGCAAAGAAGTCATCAAAGCAAAAGGTGGCTACTTTGAAGAACCTAGAATATAAGACATAATTTCAGTTTCACACTTTTTTGTTAAGCATATAATTCCACATGTGTTAATTCATAGTTTTGATGCCTTCAGTGTGAATGTACAATACTCATAGTCATGAAAATACAAAAAAAATCTTTAAATGAGAAGGTGTGTCCAAACTTTTAGTCTGTACTGATCATATATATATATATATATATATATATATATATATATATATATCTAATATATAAAGCTGAATGTGTGTGTGTGTGTATGTATGTATGTATGTATGTATGTCCGGGATTGGCATCTGAACCGTAGCAGCTACAGCCACAAAATTTTGCACAGTCACACGTCTGGACCCCGAGAGCGTCATAGGCTATGTTGTGAGGTGAAATTTTAACCCCGCGCTTTCCAATTCACCAAACAATTTTGCCCCTATCTACATAATGGGGAAAAAGTGAAAGGAAAAGTGTTGGAGGCGTCGCAGCTACAGGCACAAAATTTTGCACAGTCACACGTCTGGACCCTGAGAGCGTCAAAGCTATATTGTGAGGTGAAATTTTAACCCCGCGCTTTCCAATTCACCAAACAATTTTGCCCCTATCTACATAATGGGGAAAAAATGAAAGGAAAAGTGTTGGAGGCAAATTAACAGCTGCCAGATGTGAACAAGGGGGACTTAAAGAATGACAGCGATGGCACCAAAGAGTATATACTGTACAGTTGCTAAGGTGGGGCCCCAACATGGGATAATCACACCACCACGGGGATATGAACACACACACAAAATGCGCCACACACTACCACGTGCTCGAACACATATACCACCCTCAGTGCACATTTCACCACACATACACCAACCTCGCCACATAAAAGTAGAAACACAAAAGTCGCCGCTCAAAACTCGCCACGCGCAAAACTCTCCACATGCAAAACTCGCCACACGTGCAAAACTCGCCACACGCAAAACTTGCACACGCAGAAAAATTGCCACACGCAGAAAAATTGCCACATGCACAAAAGTTGCAACACATGCAAAAGTTGCCTCACACAAAACTTGCACATACTCAAAAGGCACCACACATAAAACTCGCCACGCGCAAAACTCGCCATGCGCAAAACTTGCTGCACACAACTTGCTACACTAACCTGTCACATGCAACTCGACACACAAAAAGTTGCTACACGCATGTCGCCACACAAAACTCATCTCACAAAAGTCCCTACATGCATGTCGCCACACGCAACTCAACACACACAACTTGACACACGAAACTCGCCCTAAAACACACACAAGTCTGGTATCCTTCAAAAATAAAAATCTGATTAATAAGCAGACAAACTACAAGAGCAACAAATGTACCATATAGGAATCCGGCAGCTGTCAGTCACATGACCAGTCTATTATGTGTATGTGTGAGCTAATATATACTGCCAGGGGGTGGGCTTACTGTTGGCTGGGGATTTATCAGGCTGCCATTTTAGCTTACAAATACTGAGGTAAAAATACTGACCAAATAACGTGTGAACGAGGGCTAATACAGGAGGAGATGACATACAGCTATATACTATATACAGGAGATGACACACAGGTATATACTATTTACAGGGGAGATGACACACAGGTATATACTATATACAGGAGGAGATGACACACAGATATATACTATATACAGGAGAGATGACACACAGGTATATACTATATAGAGGAGGAGATGACATACAGGTACATACTACATACAGGAGGAGATGACATACAGGTATATACTATATACAGGAGGAGATGACACACAGGTATATACTATATACAGGAGCAGATTACCTACAGGTATATAGTATATACAGGAGGAGATGACACAGGTATATGCTATGTATAGGAGGAGATGACATACAGGTATATACTATATACAGGAGATGACACACAGATATATACTATATATAGGTGAGATGACACACAGGTATATACTATATACAGGAGATTACATACAGGTATATCTAATATATAAAGCTGAATGTGTGTATGTATGTATGTGTGTATGTCCGGGATTGGCATCTGTACCGTCGCAGCTACAGCCACAAAATTTTGCACAGTCACACGTCTGGACCCCGAGAGCGTCATAGGCTATGTTGTGAGGTGAAATTTTAACCCCGCGCGTTCCAATTCACCAAACAATTTTGCTCCTATCTACATATTGGGGAAAAAGTGAAGGGAAAAGTGTTGGAGGAAAATTGACAGCTGCCAGATGTGAACAATGAGGACTTAAAGAATGAGAGCGATGGCGACAAAGAGTATATACCGTACAGTTGCTAAGGTGGGGCCCCGACATGGGATACTCACCACACACGGGGATATGAACACAAACACAAAATGCGCCACACACTACCACGTGCTTGAACACATATACCACCCTCAGCACACATTTCACCACACACACACACCAACCTCGCCACATAAAAGTCGAAACACAAAAGTCACCACTCAAAACTCGCTACATGCAAAACTCGCCATATGCAAAACTAGGCTCACGCAAAACTCGCCACACGTGCAAAACTCACCTCATGGAAAACTCACCTCATGCAAAACTTGCACACACAGAAAAATTGCCACATGTACAAAAGTTGCACCACATGCAAAAGTTGCCTCACACAAAACTTGCACATACTCAAAATGCACCACACATAAAACTCGCCACGCGCAAAACTCGCCATGCACAAATCTTGCTGCACACAACTTGCTACACTAACCTGTCACATGCAACTCAACACACAAAATGTTGCTACACGCATGTCGCCACACAAAACTCATCTCACAAAAGTCGCTACATGCATGTCGCCACACGCAACTCAACACACACAACTTGACACATAAAACTCGCCCTAAAACACACACAAGTCTGGTATTGTCCTTCAAAAATAAAAATCTGATTAATAAGCAAACTACAAGAGCAACAAATGTACCATATAGGAAATACGGCAGCTGTCAGTCACATGACCTGTCTATTATGTGTATGTGTGAGCTAATATATACTGCCAGGGGGGAGGGCTTCCTGTTGGCTGGGGATTTATCAGGCTGCCAATAGCAACCAATCACAGCTCAGCTTCTATTTTGCTACAGTTAATTAACCTGAGCTCTGATTGGTTAATATAGGCAACAAAGACATTCTCAGTATAACAAAGCTAATATATGTTGTGAAATGCTTCTATTTGCTTAGTTTTGGCCTTTTAATAATTACATTTCTATCTATTTGTTTTGTGGTTTTTGTGTGCAGAATAAATTTTTGTTAACACATTCTATTTTGCTAACAGCAGTCATTAACCCGGGCGAAGCCGGGTAGTACAGCTAGTATATATATATATATATATATAAAAAGTCCTAGGACATATTCGCATAAGACACGATGCAGCTGAAAATATCATCAGTAGTGATGAGCGAGCATACTCGGTGATGCTCGTTACTCGCCCGAGCATCGCTGTACTCGTGGTACTCGGTGAGCACCGAGCATTTCCAGGTTTGCTCTTTAGAGAGCTAATCAACATGCAGGAATTGTCTGCCACACACTAATGCCGTAGCCATCTTGGTTGTGGCATTACAGTGATTGGCTGGACGAACAGCCTCATCAGGTCTATAAGAGACCTGGCGCCGCCATGCTCGTCGCATTCATCTCCAGAGTCAGACAGTGTAGGGAGAGGTACTGCCGAGATGGGGTCAGATTTGGGGGTTTATCAGTTAGTGTGGGTATACCATCATATTTTACACAAATCCAGCTAAACCAACAGTCCTTCTAAGGACTAATTACGGAGTATATAGATTGCAGTGCTAGGTAGGCAGGGGAGTGAATGTGGCTCTATACATATCAGTGCAAGGCATGCATGTGAAACGCCTGCCAGGGCGTAGGGGTACTCGGTACAGAGTCCAGTCGCCATTAAAGGGAAGGTCACGGTGGCGGGGACTCGGTCCTTGGCCTTGGGCTCCCAAGTAAAAAGGAAAGTCTTTAAAGGGATTTGTAATGTAATAAAAGTTCGTGATGCTACCTGTTGTGCTCAGTCAGGGGTGACCAACGCTGCTCAAAGGGGTCCTCTGGGGCGATGTTACTGCAGCAAAGATGGTAAACGCTTCCCACAAGTGAAGCTGGGTCCCCAGGACTCCCGGTATGTATGGCAAAGATGGTGTGGTGCCAGAAATAAACGAAGGACACAGAGTTGCAGTCTCTTTACCTGGTTTACTGGTTGTAGTAGGCCACAGTCCAGGGTACCAGCAACAGGTGGTGGTGCGGTCCGGCCGGCCTGGAGGCAATGGTGGATCTCTCCCCCAGGTGAGGTTTGTAAGCCTTCCTTCTCACGCTCTTGTGCGAGGTCCTTGCTGCCTGTTGCTCCCTTACAAAATCCTCTCTCCTGTCCTGGGACAGTAACCCGTATGGTTGGCAATGCGAGCCTTTTTACAGGGTCTCTATCATGACCCAGGCTCTCTGTGTACTGCTGCACCTTCGGGTGTGGGTGCGGACAGATGACTTGCATTCCTCTGTCCTTCCGGTTCTGCTGTGAGACTTGAAGTACGACACAGCCTCGGGCTCCCGGTGCCCGATTCCTGCGCTTCAGCTCAGAGGGTGCCCAAGAAGTTCCCCTCTCAGCTCCTTTCTTCTCCTTTGCTTCTCTCCTCAAGTGCTCACTATCATTGCAACCCTTCAGGTTCTCTTCTGCTCCTGAAGCTGCAGCACCACACGTGGCTGCACAGCTCCACTCTCTGCTCTCTCACTCCTCTCCCTTCCACTGTCTGCTACCAACTGCCTAACTCCTCCTCCAGGCCAGAACATATATATCTGGGGAAGCTCCCCTGAATCCTGGTTCAAAGCTCCCCCTTCAGGCCTGGATTCAGAACATGTTGCATGTAGGTGCTTTACCTGGTAAAGGGAATTCTCCTTGCCTCCAAGCATGACATCACCCTTCCCGAAAGGAAGGCAACATCACTGTAACAACCGGTTACCTGGGGTGTTACACTCCCCCCATTAACTCCAGCACTTCTGGACTGGGAAAAGGAAAACAACAATACAGGTTAAGAATGCAAACATTTTTGGACATGCATGTCAGCAGGTTAAACAGGTTAAACTTCGGCTTCCCTTTATGGGAGGTACCTTTCTTAAAACGTTGCATAACATACAAAAAGTGCAAACATGTAATCATAACAGGGTGTCCTTGTGCACCAATGATAGCAATGATTCGGGGGACCCGTCATAAACCCCCAATGTAGGCTTAAGCGGGCTACAAGGCGCAATATCCAGACCTGGTCTTCAGCCACGCCAGACGGTGATGGTTTTTCTTCGGTCTGAGGAACAAACAAGGCCCTACCCACGCTGGCAAGGTGAGTAGAACCAATAGGATGCACCTTAAGAGGTGCCAACTATTTACATGATAGTTTGTGAATCATTCACTGTCCATGGCCTCAGTGTCTTTTCAAATAAATGAACTTTTGAACTTTAACGGTCTTTTAAACTTTCAGCTAGTTAAATCTTTACTTTCTCTTATGCTGCCTGACTGGCCAGGGATTGCTGTCTCTCCCGCCGTCTACAATGCTCCCGCCAGGTTATCATGGGGATCACCTCTTGCAACATGATCATGTCCTCCTCCGCGAGTCCCTCCTCGAACACCATGGGCTCAGTAGAGCTAACCTTGGGTCCACAGGTTGGAATAAGTGGGGCTGCCATCTGGCCCAGGCTGCTGTTCCCCCGGTCCCAGTGTAACCGATAATGTACTCCTCCAGGCCTTGGAGTCAGTGGGGTCCGTGGGGGCCCACCAGGGTGTCATCTGGTGCAGGGGTTGCTGCGGGACTGGAGGCCGGGGTACCCTTGGTGTATGGTGACATTTCACCGATGGACCCAAAACCCTGGTCAGGTGTATACAGCGGTTGGGGTGACTCGGGCCTAGCTGTTGGGCCTTCCGCCGCCGGGGTCAGGGTCATACCCATTACCTTTTCCTCCGGAGCACCGCCTCTTCTTTCCCGCTCCGGACAAGGTTGCTGGCGTTCTTCCGGTAAGGTTCCCGATGAAGGCCTCCTTCCACCCGGCCACAGCCTTCAGCTGCATTTGCACGAGCTGCCGGGGGAGTTCTTCCACTTCTCTCCGCAAGAGGTCCGGATCCAGCTTCAGTGTCGGGTACAGTTCTGGCAAACCTCGGCTGGGGGAGTCCTCCTGCTCCACCCCACGCTCCGGTGCTCGCTCGCCTCCCTCCGCCATGTTGCTTTCTGGCACTTCCTCCTTGGTCTGGTTTCCCGCGGTTTCATTCCACCACACCCGTCTTCGTGAGCGGTTCTGTCTCTTCTTCCCGCCGTCCCAGACCAGGAGGCGGACTTCTCTAGTTGATGGGCATACTTCTCTCACATAGCAGTACTGGTGAGGGGCGGCCATGGTTTTTTCCTCCAGGTGCCCCCCACGACAACATGCCCTTCTCCTCCTGCACACCACATGGTGCAGTAATGGCAGCAGTTTTGGCTTTTTTTACAGTCCAATAGTCTCACAGTAAAACACAGTCTCTTAGGCGCACAAGACCCATTTCAATGGGTCGGTCCATCCTGTTCGTGACGCCAAATTGAAAAGCCTGCCAGGGCCTAGGGGTACTCGGTACCGCTCCGGTCGCTACTAAAAAGGTCATGGTGGCGGCGACCTGGTCCTTGGCCCTGGGCTCCCAAGTAAAAGGGAAAATCTTTAAAGGGATTTGTAAAGTAATAGAAGTCTGTGACGCCACCTGTGGTGCTCGGTCAGGGGTGACCAACCCTGCTTAAAGGGGTCCTATGGGGCGATATTACTGCAGCAAAGATGGTAACGCTTCCCACAGGTGAAGCTGTGTCCCCAGGGCTCCCGGTGTGTATGGCAAGGATCGTGTAGTGCCACAAAAAAATGGAGGACACAGAGTTGCAGTCTCTTTTCCTGGTTTACTGGTTGCAGAAATCATATTAAAAAAGAGGTGTAAATAAACCAAATTACAAATAGAATGTATTAAAAGAATATTTTTATTGAAAGTAATTACGATAAATACCAAAAACAAAAAGTAAAAATGTATATACCAGAGTTAGCCAGAAGATGGCGCCAACAGCAATGTTACAAGGTATTTGTAGAAGTGAAAAAATCCTGCTAACATGTGACTGAAATGATTACTGAAAGTAAAAAAGTATCAAGAAAGTAGCAAACAGTCAAGTGAATAGTCACAAAACAGAAATAGGGAAATGCCAGTGAAGTAAAGTAATTACCTATGACCTGCGGTGGCGCAAAAGAATCCCTGCGTATGTTTCGGCTGAATGAGCCTTCTTCCGGGGGAGTCAAGGATGGTGTGGTGCCAGAAATAAACGAAGGACACAGAGTTGCAGTCTCTTTATCTGTTTTACTAGTTGTAGTAGGCCACAGTCCAGAGTGCAAGCAACAGGAGGTGTTGCGGTCCGGCCGGCCTGGAGACAATGGTGGATCCCTCTCCCATGTAAGGTTTATAAGGCTTCTTTCACACTTCCACGTTCCATACGTCGTGCACTGGATGCGTCGGTATTTGGCGGACCGTACGTCAGGTCCTGCATTTTGAACTGCGCAGGCGCAGCCGGAACTCCACCCCCTCCTCCCTGGGACTTCACAGTGGGCAGCGGACACGTTGAAACACTGCGTCCGCTGCCCACGTTGTGCAAAAAATCACCACTGTCCATCAGTATGTTGCGCCAACGCTTTGTGACGGCCCTGTACCAACGGAAGTGTGAAAGAAGCCTAAGCCTTCCTTCTCGCACTCTTGTGCAAGGTCCTTGCTGCCTGTGGCTCCCTTACAAAGTCCTATTTGCTGTCTGTTACCCTAGTTCCATACAGTATTTTTCTGTAAAAAAAACCTAAAATACAGGCTACATATTGAACAGTGTGGCATCTGTCAGATGCCTGATCTATCTGTGGGCTACAAATTTGGGCACTTCAGGCCTCCATTCCACTGTATTTGCTGTCTGATACCCTAGTTCTATAAACTATTTTGAGGCAAAAAATGCAAAAATACAGGCCACATATTGAACAGTGTGGCATCTCTGTCAGACGCCTGGTCAGTCTGTTGGCTACAAATTTGGGCATTTCAGACCTACATTCACCTTTTTCGGCTGTGTGTTACCCTAGTTTTATACAGTATTTTTCTGTTAAAAAAAAATACAGGCCACATATTGAACAGTGTGGTATCTCTATCTGTGGGCTACAAATTGTGGCATATGAGGGCTCCTTTGAACTGTTCTTGCTGTGTCTTACCTTAGTTATTAACAACAGTTTGGTAAAAAAAAAAAAAATGTTACCTACAGTCCAGATATTTTAACCCCTTCCCGACCTTTGACGCCACGTAGGCGTCATGAAAGTCGGTGCCAATCCGACCCATGACGCCTATGTGGCGTCATGGAATGATCGCGTCTCTGCAGATCAGGTGAAAGGGTTAACTCCGATTTCACCCGATCTGCAGAGAGAGGGGGAGTTGTACTTCAGCCCAGGGGGGGTGGCTTTGCCCCCACGTGGCTACGATCGCTCTGATTGGCTGTTGAAAGTGCAACAGCCAATCAGAGCAATTTGCAATATTTCACCTATGAAAATGGTGAAATATTGCAATCCAGCCATGGCCGATGCTGCAATAGCATCTGCCATGGCTGGAAATGATGTTCTGCCCCCCCACCGCCCCCGATCTCCTCCCCAGTCCTCCGTTTTTGTCCGGTACCCCCCTCCGTTCCCCTGTCCACTCCCCCGTGCTCCTGTCCGCTCCCCCGGTCCTCCGATCCCCCCCCTGTGCTCCGATCCACCCCCCCACCACCCCCTCATACTTACCGAGCCTCCCGAAGTCGGTCCGTCTTCTCCCTGGGCGCCGCCATCTTCCAAAATGGCGGGCGCATGCGCAGTACGCCCGCCGAATCTGCCGGCCGGCAAATGCGTTCTATGTACATTTTGATCACTGTGGTAAACTTATCACAGTGATCAAAATAAAAAAAATAGTAAATGCCCCCCCCCCCCCCTTCATCACCCCCATAGGTAGGGACAATAATAAAATAAAGAAAATATTTTTTTTTTCCACTAGGGTTAGAACTAGGGTTAGGGTTAGAACTAGGGTTAGGGTTAGAACTAGGGTTAGGGTTAGAACTAGGGTTAGCGTTAGAATTAGGCTATGTGCACACGGTGCGGATTTGGCTGCGGATCCGCAGCGGATTGGCCGCTGCGGATTCATAGCAGTGTTCCATCAGGTTTACAGTACCATGTAAACCTATGGAAAATCAAATCCGCTGTGCCCATGGTGCGGAAAATACCGCGCGGAAATGCTGCGCTGTATTTTCCGCAGCATGTCAATTCTTTGTGCGGATTTTGCATTTTACAGCTGTTCCTCAATAGGAATCCGCAGGTGAAATCCGCATAAAAAACACTGGAAATCCGCGGTAAATCCGCAGGTAAAACGCAGTGCCTTTTACCTGCGGATTTTTCAAAAATGGTGCGGAAAAATCTCACACGAATCCGCAACGTGGGCACATAGCCTTAGGGTTAGGGTTGGAATTAGTGTTAGGGCTGGAATTAGGGCTAGGGTTGGAAATAGGATTAAGAATAGGCTTGTGGTTAGGGTTATGGTTAGGGGTGTGTTGGGGTTAAAGTTGTGGTTAGGGTTGGGGTTAGGGTTGGGATTAGGGTTAGGGTTGTGGTTAGGGGTGTGTTGGGGTTGGGTTGTGATTAGGGTTATGGCTAGAGTTGGGATTAGGGTTAGGGGTGTGTTGGGGTTAGGGTTGGGATTAGGGTTAGGGGTGTGTTGGGGTTAGTGTTGGAGTTAGAATTTAGGGGTTTCCACTGTTTAGGCACATCAGGGGTCTCCAAATGCAACGTGGCGCCACCATTGATTCCAGCCAATCTTGCGTTCAAAAAGTCAAATGGTGCTCCCTCCCTTCCGAGCCCCGACGTGTGCCCAAACAGTGGTTTACCCCCACATATGGGGTACCAGCATACTCAGGACAAACTGGGCAACTATTATTGGGGTCCAATTTCTCCTGTTACCCTTGCGAAAATAAAACATTGCTTGCTAAAACATAATTTTAGAGGAATGAAAAATGATTTTTTATTTTCACGGCTCTGCGTTACAAACTTCTGTGAAGCACTTGGGGGTTCAAAGTGCTCACTATACATCTAGATAAGTTTCTTCGGGGGTCTAATTTCCAAAATGGGGTCACTTGTGGGGGTTTCTACTGTTTAGGCACATCAGGGGCTCTGGAAATTGAATGTGATGCACGCAGACCACTCCATCAAAGCCTGCATTTCAAAACGTCACTACCTCCCTTCCGAGCCCCGACTTGTGCCCAAACAGTGGTTTACCCCCACATATGGGGTATCAGTGTACTCAGGACAAACTGGGCAACTATTATTGGGGTCCAATTTCTCCTGTTACCCTTGCAAAAATAAAACATTGCTTGCTAAAACATAATTTTAGAGGAATGAAAAATGATTTTTTATTTTCACGGCTCTGCGTTACAAACTTCTGTGAAGCACTTGGGGGTTTAAAGTGCTCACTATACATCTAGATAAGTTCCTTGGGGGGTCTAGTTTCCAAAATGGGGTCACTTGTGGGGGTTTCTACTGTTTAGGCACATCAGGGACTCTGGAAATTGAATGTGATGCACGCAGACCACTCCATCAAAGCCTGCATTTCAAAACATCACTACCTCCCTTCTGAGCCCCGACTTGTGCCCAAACAGTGGTTTACCCCCACATATGGGGTATCAGTGTACTCAGGACAAACTGGGCAACTATTATTGGGGTCCAATTTCTTCTGTTACCCTTGGGAAAATAAAAAATTGTGGGCTAAAAAATCATTTTTGAGAAACACCAAGGTTACTTACCGGTAGCCGGTTTTTCCGGAGCCCATGACAGCACACCTGAGAGAGGGATCCGCCCAGTCAGGACAGGAAACCTACTGAAATAAAAGGGCGGTACCTCTCCCTCGCTTCAGTTGGTTTTCAGAGCATGAGAGGCCCTTTTGGTTAGTACATGGTAATCCATCACCACATTATAAATATAACAAAATACACCCAGCTAAAAAGTGCGCACCAAAGGGTGAAAAAGAGAAGGGAGGGAATATACAGGTGCTGTCATGGGCTCCGGAAAAACCGGCTACCGGTAAGTAACCTTGGTGTTTTCCCGTCTCCCATGACAGCACACCTGAGAGATTTTTGGAGAAAGAACCACCTTAGGGAGGGACCACCGCTTGTAGCACCCTTCTACCAAAGGTAAGGTCAGACGAGGAGGATAGATCTAGCCGGTAGTGTCTAAAGAAGGTAGACGGAGAGGACCAGGTAGCGGCTTTACAAATTTGATCTATCGATACCTCTGCTTTTTCAGCCCAGGAAGTAGACACGGCCCTGGTGGAGTGAGCCTTGATGCCATCAGGGATCGGGGCGCCACAGGAAGCATAGGATAATGAAATAGCCTCCCTAATCCACCTAGCAATAGTACCCTTGGATACCCCATATCCTTTCCTACTACCTTGGAAGGCTACGAAAAGGGATTGATCTTTTCTCCACTGATTAGTCAAGGATATGTACTGCACAATAGCCCTCCTCACATCCAGTGTATGAAATTTTGCCTCCCCTGGGTTCCTAGGATTATTACAAAAGGAGGGCAACACAATCTCTTGACTTCTATGAAATTTAAGTACAACTTTTGGAAGGTATGCCGGATCTGGTCTGAGTACTACCCTGTCATCAAAAATTTGCGTGTAAGGAGGGGAGACGGACAGGGCCTGTAAGTCGCTCACCCTATGGGCTGATGTTAACGCAACCAGGAGTACCGTTTTAAGAGTGAGTATCTTTAATGATGATTCCTGCAGGGGTTCAAATGGACTATTGGTTAGAGCATTTAATACCAGATTTAAATCCCACGGGGGAAGTCTCTGAATTTTTATCGGTCTAGACCTACTACAGGATTTAATAAAGCGGGATACCCATCTATTGGAGGCAAGATTGCAATTATATAAAGCACCTAATGCCGACACCTGGACCTTGAGTGTATTGGTTGCCAACCCCAGTTGTAAACCCGCTTGTAAAAATTCTAAGATGGTACCCACAGGAGCCTTGTCCCCCAAAGGTTGCCCCGAAAAATCCAGAAACTTTTTCCACGTTCTACCATAAATTCTAGATGTTACTGGTTTTCTACTTTTTAATAAGGTGGAAACTAACCCCGGCGAAAACCCCCGCCTACTCAGTAATGCCCTCTCAAATTCCAGGCTGCAAGATGGAAGCCCTTCACCTGAGAGTGGCATATTGGGCCCTGGGTTAGTAGGTCCGGAATCTCTGGTAGGATCCACGGATCGGTTATAGACATTTGTCTCAGGAGGGAGAACCAAGGTCTTTTCGGCCAAAATGGAGCAATTAAGATTACTCTCGCTTGTTCCATTCTGATTTTCCTCACTACTGCTGGAATCATTGCTATTGGTGGAAACACATAAGCGAGACTGAAATCCCATTGAATCTGCAGGGCATCTACTGCGAAGGGATTCTCCCTCGGGTCTAGTGAACAGAACCTGTCTACCTTCCTGTTGGTTAGAGTGGCAAACAAATCTATCACAGGTAAGCCCCAGGCCTGCACTATCTTTTGAAAGACCCGGGGATTTAAAGACCACTCCCCTTCCTTAGTGTCTTGCGACTTAGGTAGTCTGCTCTCGAATTCTCGATTCCCCTTATGTGAAGAGCAGAGAGGGATAGCAGGTGGTGCTCTGCTATTTGTAGGAGAACAGACGCTGACTTCATTAGGGAAGGGGACCTCGTCCCCCCTTGGTGGTTGATATATGCCACCACTGCGCGATTGTCCGACATGACCCTGGTATGGTGGCCCTGGATGATGGGAAGGAAGTGTTTCACAGCTCTTTCTACGGCCCATAATTCCCTTAAATTTGACGCCTGTTGTGACTCTATATGGGACCAAGATCCCTGAACTGAGAGAGTCCCTAAATGAGCTCCCCATCCTGTACTGCTTGCGTCTGTGGTGATGACCTGTTCTATCGGAGTTACCCACTGGACCCCAGATGTTAAATGATTTCTTATGGTCCACCATTTTAGGGAATCCGTTACCCCCAATGAAAGACACAGCTTGCCCTCTAAACGCCCTTTTAACAGTTTTTGCGCCGACAGGACCTCCCACTGCAACAATCTTAGATGGAACTGAGCCCATCTTACTGCGGGTATACAGGACGTCAGAGAGCCCAGCAAGGACATTGCTTTTCTCAAAGTCATTACAGGGTGTTGAATTGCTGTTTCCACAAGATTTTGGATTTTGACCAGCTTGTTTTCTGGTAGGAGACAAAGCTGACGCCCGGAGTCCAGAACCAGGCCTAGAAAGGACTGAACCGGCTCCGGCGTCAACCTTGATTTGGCAAGATTTATTTTCCACCCCAGCAATTCTAGTGTCGTCATAACCTCTTCTATTTGTGACAGGCAGTGTGCCGCTGAGTTCCCTATTATCAGGAAGTCGTCCAGATATGGAACTATTACCACGTCCCGTGAGCGGAGGAAGGACATGACCTCTGACATCAGCTTGGTAAAAATTCTTGGCGCTATTGACAGGCCGAACGGGAGGGCAGCGTACTGATAGTGCCTGAGACAACTTTGGACATAAACCGCTACCCTTAGGAATTTTTGAAAATCTTGATGAATTGGGACGTGATAATAGGCGTCTTTTAAATCGATAGCTGCCATGAAGCACTGTGGGAATAAGAGTTTTATCGTTGTATTTACAGACTCCATTTTGAAGGAACAGTTTACCACCGATTGATTGAGGTTTTTTAGATTGACGATAGTTCTTAGTGACCCGTCTGGTTTTTTTATCAAAAAAAGAGGGGAATAAAAACCTTTTCCCTGTTCCCTCCGCGGGACTTCTATCAAAACACGTTTTGAAACCAGCTCTAGTACCTCTGTTTCCAAGGCTAGCTGCTCTTCCGGGGTTTTTCTTTGGGGTGTTGAAATAAAAGTCCGTCGCGGTGGATAAACAAAATCTATTTTTAGGCCGTCTTTGACCACCATCAGAGCCCAATGAGAGGGGGAGATGTTTACCCAGGCTGGGAAAAAAGATGAAAGCCTCCCCCCTACTGGCCTGGCGTCATTGGGAGGGCTTTTTAGTTGAAGTTGAGGGACCTTTAAACATATATCCAGATCCCCTTTTGTCTCTGGAGTCCCAGCCCCTTCTGTCTCCCGGGGGGCGGCCCCTACTAAATTTGCCCCTCCGAAAATAAGGCCTTCTAAAGTCCACTGGAAAGCGAGGAAAACCCTTTTTCCTGTCACCGGCTTTTTCCAGAATGTCCTCCAACTTTTTACCGAAGAGGAAATGGCCATCACATGGTATAGAACAGAGTCTATTTTTTGAGGGCAGGTCTCCCGGGCACCCCTTTAACCAGAGAGCACGCCTAGCTGCATTGGATAAACCTGCAGCTCTGGCCGCCAGCCTTACGGAATCTGCTGATGAGTCTGCTATAAAGGCGGCCGCCCCTTTAGCCATAGTCACATTAGATAAAATTTCGTCTCTTGGAGCTTTAGATGTCAACTGCTCCTCTATTTGCTGTAACCAAACAATAAGGGAACGAGACACACAGGTTCCTGCAATTGCAGGTTTCAGAGCGCCTGCGGTTGCTTCCCAAGTGTGTCTTAAGAAACCGTCCGCCTTTTTATCTAAGGGGTCCCTTAATACCCCAGAGTCCTCTAAGGGAAGGGATAGCTTTTTAGAAGATTTTGCTACTGCGCCTTCAATTTTAGGCACTTTATCCCAAGTCTCTGAATCTTTTTCCTCAAAGGGGTACCGTCTTTTAGAAGCCGAGGGCAGATTACCCGATTTTTCTGGCTTTTTCCATTCTTTTTCAATAAGGGCCTTTATTTTGGAGTTAACGGGAAACGTACGTTTTCTTTTTTCCTCCAACCCTCCGAACATAATGTCCTCCAGGGATTTGGCTGTTTTCTCGTCTTTTAGGCCCATAGAAGCTCTAACGGCTTTAACCAGTTTGTCCATGTTCTCGGTGAGAAAGCATGGACGCCCCCCAATATCACTATCTGAAGAGGAGCCAGAGGACTTAGAGGCGGAGGAGCAGGGAGATAATGGATCCTCCTGATATTCCTCTTCAGAATGAGAGAATGAGAAACCTCCGACGCGGAAACCGGTTCTGGGTCTCTACTACCCTTTTTCTTAAGGGCCGCTTTAACAGAGCCTTCTACTTCAGCTCTAATTATTGCCCTAAGACTAGAGGCAAAGTCAGGGGTTTCTTCCTGGATGGTTTTTTGAATACAATCTATGCAAAGACTTTTCTGCCACTGGACTGCCAACGGAGCTCTACAGAGGGCACATTCCTTATTCCTGGTCTTGGAGCTAGCCTTCCTCGGCGCCTGCCAAGTAAACAGAAAATGTAGCCCATTACCACCAGGGTGACATTCACGTAGATCACTCACCACCCGCTGACCACAAACGGTACCGGAATCTGAGGCGGACTAGGAGCACGCAGAACGATTCTCCTGGGGGTAGAATCCTGAGACGACCGACCAGGGTGTTTGCCACTCCTTGCACTCGAGCGGCTATCTTTTTTGGTACGCTGGTGAGCAGGCGTATCACTTGAAAGGGGCTCACGCTGCTGCTGCTGCTGTAAAGGCTGCTGCTGCTGCTGTAGTTCCATACGATCCTCCATGTCTGGAATAGCAGTATGGAAATGAGCGTTGTTCCAGCGTTATTTCTCCCTTAATAAAGGGTACTCGTGCTCTCCACCTCTTCCGGTGACCGTTGCGCTCTTTTTCCTCCCCCTGGATACCGCCGGGTAGCCTGTGGCGTTACCGGCGTTCTTTGCATGGGCGCCGCCATCTTGGATCCGGCACGCCGGTCTGACGTCACGCGGGCACGCCCACTCCCAGCGTACCTTGCGCGCAACGTCAGCCGCGCACCCGGAAGTGGCCCAGCTGAGGGGGAGAGAGCGGCGTGGCGGTGTGGCGGACAGAGACCGGCCCCAGGAGTCCGGACTGTGCCGGACCGACGCCCGCACGTGCGCAAGAGCCCTATGGGATCTGCGAACGGCGCTACCGCTCCTGAAGGCCGACATACAGGCGCCCTGCCTGTGCTTCCAGTGCCAGGACAGGAGCGGGTAAGTGGATCTTCTATCAACAGAAATGAACCGCCGTTCTTCAGCACAAGGGGTTCCCATCAGGACAGGAAACCCAACTGAAGCGAGGGAGAGGTACCGCCCTTTTATTTCAGTAGGTTTCCTGTCCTGACTGGGCGGATCCTCTCTCAGGTGTGCTGTCATGGGAGACGGGAAAAAGAAAAATTATTTTTTATTTTCATGGCTCTGCGTTATAAACTTCTGTGAAGCACTTGGGGGTTCAAAGTGCTCACCACACATCTAGATTAGTTCCTTGGGAGGTCTAGTTTCCAAAATGGGGTCACTTGTGGGGGAGCTCTAATGTTTAGGCACACAGGGGCTCTCCAAACTCGACATGGTGTCCGCTAATGATTGGAGCTAATCTTCCATTCAAAAAGCCAAATGGCGTGCCTTCCCTTCCGAGCCCTGCCGTGCGCCCAAACAGTGGTTTACCCCCACATATGGGGTATCATAGTACTCAGGACAAACTGGACAACAACATTTGGGATCCAATTTCTCCTGTTACCCTTGGGAAAATAAAAAATTCTGGGCTAAAAATCTTTTTTGAGGAAAGAAAAATTATTTTTTATTTTCACGGCTCTGTGGTATAAACTTCTGTGAAGCACTTGGGGGTTCAAAGTGCTCACCACACATCTAGATAAGTTCCTTGGGGGGTGTAGTTTCCAAAATGGGGTCACTTGTGGGGGAGCTCCAATGTTTAGGCACACAGGGGCTCTCCAAACGCGACATGGTGTCCGCTAACGATTGGAGCTAATTTTCCATTCAAAAAGTCAAATGGCGCTCCTTCCCTTCCGAGCCTTGCCGTGCACCCAAACAGTGGTTTACCCCCACATATGAGGCATCGGCGTACTCAGGAGAAATTGCCCAACAAATTTTAGGATCCATTTTATCCCGTTGCCCATGTGAAAATGAAAGAATTGAGGCTAAAAGAAATTTTGTGTGAAAAAAAGTACTTTTTCATTTTTGCGGATCAATTTGTGAAGCACCTGAGGGTTTAAAGTGCTCACTATGCCTCTAGATAAGTTCCTTGGGGAGTCTAGTTTCCAAAATGGGGTCACTTGTGGAGGAGCTCCAATGTTTAGGCACACAGGGGCTTTCCAAACGCGACATGGTGTCCGCTAACGATGGAGATAATTTTTCATTCAAAAAGTCAAATGGCGCTCCTTCCCTTCCGAGCCTTACCATGTGCCCAAACAGTGGTTTACTCCCACATGTGAGGTATCGGTGTACTCAGGAGAAATTACCCAACAAAATTTAGGATCCATTTTATCCTGTTGCCCATGTGAAAATGAAAAAATTGAAGCTAAAATAATTTTTTTGTGAAAAAAAGTACTTTTTCATTTTTACGGATCAATTTGTGAAGCACCTGGGGGTTTAAAGTGCTCACTATGCTTCTAGATAAGTTCCTTGGGGGGTCTAGTTTCCAAAATGGGGTCACTTGTGGGGGAGCTCCAATGTTTAGGCACACGGGGGCTCTCCAAACGCGACATGGTGTCCGCTAAAGATTGGAGCCAATTTTTCATTCAAAAAGTCAAATGGCGCTCCTTCCTTTCCGAGCCCTATCGTGCGCCCAAACAGTGGTTTACCCCTACATATGAGGTATCAGCGTACTCAGGACAAATTGGACAACAACATCCGTTGTCCAGTTTCTCCTTTTACCCTTGG
The DNA here is from genome assembly GCF_051348905.1 of Ranitomeya variabilis. Taxonomy (NCBI): domain Eukaryota; kingdom Metazoa; phylum Chordata; class Amphibia; order Anura; family Dendrobatidae; genus Ranitomeya; species Ranitomeya variabilis. The sequence goes on along the minus strand of NC_135233.1, from coordinate 172,629,851 downwards.
GAAAATAAAAAAATTGTTGCTAAAAGATAATTTTTGTGACTGAAAAGTTAAATGTTCATTTTTTACTTCCATGTTGCTTCTGCTGCTGTGAAACACCTGAAGGGTTAATAAACTTCTTGAATGTGGTTTTGAGCACCTTGAGGGGTGCAGTTTTTAGAATGGTGTCACATTTGGGTATTTTCAGCCATATAGAACCCTCAAAATGACTTCAAATGTGAGGTGGTCCCTAAAAAAAATGGTTTTGTAAATTTTGTTGTAAAAATTAGAAATCACTGGTCAAATTTTAACCCTTATAACTTCCAAGCAAAAAAAAAAATTGTTTCCAAAATTGTGCTGATGTAAAGTAGACATGTGGGAAATGTTATTTATTAACTATTTTGTGTCACATAACTCTCTGGTTTAACAGAATAAAAACTCAAAATGTGAAAATTGCGAATTTTTCAAAATTTTCGCCAAATTTCCATTTTTTTCACAAATAAACTCAGAAATTATCGACCTAAATTTACCACTAACATGAAGCCCAATATGTCACGAAAAAACAATCTCAGAATTTCTAGGATCCGTTGAAGCGTTCCTGAGTTATTACCTCATAAAGGGACACTGGTCAGAATTGCAAAAAACGGCAAGGTCATTAAGGCCAAAATAGGCTGGGTCATGAAGGGGTTAAACTGTGGTTTTTACGCACACTTTTCACATATAAGTTTGCTCCAACTTCAGCCATTTGTAGTGAACATGGAAAATATTGTAGTCCATTTGAAATGTGCAAGGCGCATGGCAAGGGACGGGGAAGTGGACATAATGCTGATGGTGCATGCAGAGGCAGAGGCCGTGGGCAAGCTGAAATTGGGCCACAATAAACACCCATATCTTCTCACTCAAGCTTCCTGTCCCAATTACTAGGGGACCGCAGCACACCACTACTGAACCCAGAGCCGTGTCAAAAGGTTATTGGTTGGATAGCGGATAATACTTCCAGTCACTTTGCCACCACCACGTCTTAAGACCACACGGTCAAGTCTGAGTAGCCGTGAGTCTGGACCACATATTACTTATATGTGAACATATAATCCCTAGATAAGTTACTATACTCCCCTTCCATTTTCATTTTTTGCACCTTCTTTGATAACTAATATTATTTGATTTTCCTTTTTAAATATTTCAAATAAAGGCTAATTTTTAGAGGTCTATGGTTTTCTGATGTCCCATCAATTCCAGACTTTTTAGACCATAAAAGGACCCCCGGGGGAAGAAAAGTAGCAAAATTGCTCAGGTTTCCTATATACTTACATTGGGCTCGTTGCTCGGGTCGTGTACCCAAGTATTCCAATTTGCTCGACCGAAGCAACGAGTACCCACTTGGCTCGCCCATCACTAATCTCCAGCCCTTGGGCACATGATGATTCTCTTATGGTTCTTGGTGCAATGTCAGGTTCTTCATTTAAATGGAAGGGAAGGGTGGAGGAAGGTCCAAATCCTGGGGGTTCATCCACGGGGGGGGAAACGCGTCGGGCAGAATAGGGAGGATATCCCGGCAGGAGACCAACGGAGCTGTATGATTGCATGATCACCCACAACGCCTCTGGGATGCAGATGAGTAGAAGCATTTACTATAGTATTGAACTATGGGGTGGTTTCTGTATGGTCTTTTAACTAACTCTTAATTCTTAACAAAGAACAATACTAGCGCATGGCCGTGCGGTCATGTGAACCTTAAATAGCTGCAGCACGTACAGGACCTTCCTGAAGGAGCCAATGACCTCGGCTGCAGTATCAGATCATGTGACCCTCGATCTCCACTGAGAGATCTTACTCTGGGCATGCTCAGAACGAGCAAAGCAGGACTTAGACCCAGAAGCGTCTGCTCGCCGCTGCCCAGCACCGACTTCAATGGCAGAAGCAGGAAAGGTAGCAGTAACTCTTAGCACAGAGTCAAACTGAGCGAGACGCTGGGACCGACGTCTCCGCTGAGCAGGCTCCACTGCGGCAGGAGAAGAATGGGAGACCGCAGCAGAGATGGACCGAGATTCCCCCTGTGCAGAGGAGGGAACTCGACCCCTAACACATGATTCCATAATTTTTTCCTCAGAATTGAGTGATTCCATAATTTTTCCCCTATGATTGGTTCAAAAAAGCATCCATTACTGACTACCACATTTTTTGTTCTTGATTTCTTTTAGTGTTTCTTAAAGCCAGAAAGTTGCCATTTGAAATTACTTTAGTTTTAGCCATGTCTGTGATCTGCTTTTTTTCTACAAAATTAAACAACTGAATGAACATCCTCCAAGGCCGGTGATTCCATAATTTTTGCCAGGGGTTGTAGAAGCAGACCATTGGAGGAAAAAAAATCTGCACACCAAATGGTTATAAGTAATTGTACACATTAACAGATTATTATAAGATCATATTTCCTTACCGTGGGACAGGGTGGCAATTTGTGATGTTAATTTCTTGTTTTGGTTGTCCTTTATTTTTTTTCTGATGATTCACAATGCCTTTATCAAACATAAGGTGTAGTCTAAAACTTAGAAATTTAATAACTGCAAAGAGGATGGTGGTAGATACACAGTAAAGGCATATCGTAAATTTTGTAGAAGGTAAGCCCTGTGGAAATAGTAAGTAAGAAGTCTGTTACTGATTTTTATTATACTTTTCACAAAATTAAATAAACGTTAAAGTTTCACTATAGATAAATCACTAGATTATGACAATGGTATCACACATCCATGTTTCATGATCTCCTGACCTGACTATACCTAGGAAGCAGCCAAGTTGTCAGGAGACTTGCTTTCCCATCTTGTGCTAGGTTTACAACAACTAACGTTAAATTCTATTATTCTGCTACGTACTAGGAACAGATACTGAAATTAGTGATAGACCTGTCACATGATACACGCCATGAGTACTAGAACAGTACGGGGCAGTAAATTCTGTTATTATGCTATATACTAGGAACAGATAAAGGAATTCATAATAGATCTGTCACATGATACAATCCATCAGTGCTTGGTGGACCACCTTGAATTATGATGGGGTCAAATGATGGTGTTTCACTCCCTCGCTTTTTTCAAGGTCACTGAAGTGTGGAAGGAAACCGGAGTGTCCAGAGGAAACCCACGCAAACATGGGGAGAACATACAAACTCCTTGCAGATGTTGTCCTTGGTTGGATTTGAACCCAGGACCCCAGAACTAAAAGGCTGTAGTGCTAACCACTAAGCCTCAATTATATATATATATATATATATATATATATATATATATATATATATATATATATATATATATATATATCGGCATCTCCAGACTCTGTCATGTCTTTCATATGTGCTCAATGTGAAGCTGCTCTCATCCATGAAGAGCACGGGGCGCCAATGTCGAATCTGCCAGTCTTGGTGTTCTCTGGCAAATGCGCACGGTGTTCAGCTGTACGCACAAAACCCACTTGTGGATGTCAGGCCCTCATACCACCCTCATGGAGTCTGTTTCTGACATTTTGAGCAGAGACATGGATATTAGTGGCCTGCTGGAGGTAATTTTGCAGGGCTCTGGCACTGTTCCTCCTGTTCATCATTGCACAAAAGAGGAAAAAGCGGTCCTGCTACTGGGTTGCTGGCCTCCTACGGTCCCCTCCATGTCTCCTGGTGTACTGGCCTGTCTCCTGGTATCTGATCCATGTTCTGGACACTGTGGGTACAGACACAGCTACCTTTTTTGCCACGGCTCACATTGATGTGCCATCCTGGATAAGCTGTACTACCTGAGCAACTTCTGTGGGTTGTGGACACCGCCTCATGCTACTGTACAGCACATCTAGGGGTGAGAGCAATGACAAAATGCAAAAGTGACCAAAACAACAGACAAAAAGAATGAGAGCAGAGAAATGATCTGTGGTCACCCCCTTCAGAACCACTTCTTTATAAGGGTTGTCTTGCTAATTTCATTTAATTTCTACATGTTGTATGTTCCATTTGCACAACAGCAGGAGCAATTGGTGTTGCTAAATAACTGGACAGGTTTATTTCAAAGAAGTTGTAAGAGAATGGTCAGCCCGAATATACTTAACAGACATGTTGTGGCTAGCAGCCATCTTGTTCAAAGTTAGAAACCAACTGATTCTGCCTCTAAAAAGCTAATAAGATGTAATTCTGAGAGCCCTAGACAGATTGGAGACACAAGATGAGATCATAGCCATTAGCAGGTATAGTGGGCATACACACAGGTTAGTTGGATAAGCTGAAGCAATGAGAAAGTAAAATAAATTATAACATATGGTAATAAATAAGTGATTAATGACAGTGGCTAAGAGGAACATGTAGATTTAAGAGTTCTAATGAAGTTTGGGGAAAAAGCCTTGATGTCATTACATTTAACTATTGTATGCTTTGTTCTTGAATATGTTTTTCTCCTCAGTATGAGGTTATCATGTATATGCCCTTTTGCAGCAATGTGCTTTCTTTGTCTCTTTGTCTGTATCATATATAAAAAGTTTTGATGACTTTTGATGTGCTGATCTGCTGCAAATATCCGAATAAACTTCTGTCTCAGCTTCATAAGAGGATTGTCTACATATTTTTCCCAGCTCTTCCAGCTGTCAGTAAGGACTTTTCTTACAAAGGGTGATTGACTTGGAATTACATTGTGTTGTTTAATTGTTCCCTTTATATTTTGGGCAGTGTATATATAGAGTGTCTGCTATGTCGGAGAATAGAACATTGCAAGACATGACTGACTGGCACATGACAGCAAGTGTGCAAAAGGGGAAAATGGGGATGTGTCTTACAATCTGAATGTAGCTAACTGTGGGGGTGGCTATGGTGATGTAGGGTCCCAGGATGCAGGGATGCTGTTGCTGGAAGCTGGCTGTAACAGGAGTGGTGCGATACTGCGGACCCCGGGCTGGAAGGGGTGCTCAGTGATGCCAGGCTGCGGCAGGCTCCGGGCTTTTGGAAAATGGCAGGAGTCCCCGCACTTTCCATCCTTTTCACTGCGATAGACTTCAGAAAAATGGCAGCCGAAGCTGGAGAATGTGCAGATTGAGATCTCAGGATAGATGTTAAGCTACCATAAGATAACCATAAGATGCACCACCATTTTATTGAAAATATATTTATCCTATTTTCCTCCCCAAAATTTTGGGTGCATCTTATGGTCTGGTGCATCTTATAATTAGTGATGAGGGAATTTGTTTGGAAAACGATCGCCAAACAAAAATATGGCACGAATACAGCACATTCGGATTCGGGATTAGAAACATGAGCAAAATGTTATAAAATCGGGAAAAATCGAAAATATTCTTCGGTAAAAAGGGCGGGAAAATATTTGCACTGACACAGAAGTATTTTCAGCACTTTTGCTATGATAATGGTGGTGTATCATGAGCGCGGGGCATGTGTTTTTGATGAGGGGAGGGGGATTGCAGAGCTCAGAGGCGTGGCATGCTTGTAATCAGTAATTTTTTTCCCCTAACTTTATGTCTGCACATTGCAGCTAACCAAACAGGGCATGGGAAACATCCACAATGTCCTGACACAATGGCTTGTGTCATTGGCTGCTGAAATCACAAGTCCCTCTCCATATAAAGAGCACACATCTTGTTTTAGTGCCATTTTGACACTGTAACAGTGCAGACAGGCTGCTCCTGATGAAGGCAGTGTTAGCAGCTAGATTATTGCTAGCAGTTGTTTCATACTCAGATAGTTTAGCTAAGTAGTGTCCTGTTTTGGCAATGAAATCGACCTTCCAGCTATTTTTTTTCTTTTTTTTGCCATTACTGAGGTCCACAGACAGACAGCAGGGCACATGTCTTACAAGTGTGTTGTACACGGCTTCTATTGTGCTCCATGCATGAGTATAGCATTCTAAATAATATTTTTTCACTAGCTAAATATGAAACAGCATGCCATATCCCACTTTGTCATTTAGTGCTGTGGTGACATTGATTTTTTCTGTTGCTAAATGTGATACATCTTGTAATTTTGAGGCGATGATATGAAGCTGTCTGCAGGCCAAACGCACATTTAAAAACAATATATAATTTTTTCTCTTGCAAAACAGCCTGCTGTCTCCCACGTTGTCATTTTGTTGGGTTGAAATTAAGCTGTCTGTCTGCAGACCTCACACACATAACAAAAAAAAATTATTTTGCTAAACATGATACAGCCCGCCATATCTCACGTAAAAATAATATATGTGAATCTAATGAAAATGTCCCTGTGGGTGGAGATAAGGGGAGGGGGAAAAATAATAAATTACTGATAGGGGTTTGTTATAAGTTCCCAAAAATAATGGAAGCAACAGAGAATATCCTCTGAAGCTGCAACTCAAGGAGAAGTCATTATAATGGGGTACTTCAACTACCCTGAAATATATTGGGGAACAGAAACCTGCAGTTCCAGTAAAGGTAATCGTTTTTTGACAACTATGAGAGACAATTACCTTTCACAACTGGTTCAGGATCCAACAAGAAGGGAGGCACTGCTAGACCTAATATTAACCAACAGGCCAGACCGCATATCAAATATAAGGGTTGGGGGTCACTTGGGGAATAGATGCTACTCTTTTCCCTGAGGAAGCCGCCATATTTGCGGCGATACGCGTGGGTTCGCACCCCACATCCCTCCACCTCTCTGCCATTGCATTTTTTTCCCCTTTATCGGTACCTGCCATGCCTTTTGTTGGGATCCATAGGGTGTATGTATACCTCTACTTAGGCACAGACCATCATTCTGCTTAAATCTGATCTTTTGGTGGCCTGCCGGCATTTCTATCTCTTTGGTACATTCTGCAGGCTAAGTGGTACTGTGATACTAGGGGATTTTGCTTGTGCACATATTTAATATATCTTCAGTCATGTGTTTAGATTTTTATATTGATTATTTATATTCTTTGATTTAATAATCATTAAGCGTCTCTGGTCATAACATTCCAATCTAAGCTATTGCACTTTATATTCATTCATTTGGAGAGGGTAGGGATGTGGTTTGTCATTTTCCCCATATTAGGAGATGACTTTTGTGTAGTGTTGTGCTGCATTTTGCACTTTTAAATGTTTTTAATTCAGTTGTCTGTGTGAATTGTCATTTGCTGTGCTATTTATCAATAAAAACCTTATTTTTAAAAAATTTAGTTGTGGTGCTCCCACTTGTATGGACATGATCTTCTTTTCTTTTTGGTCATTATCCAGTGTTCTCTTGTCCATGGTGAGCCCCAACATTTTTCATATTTAGTGGTGCCCTCCCCTTTCCTGAAACTATATGTAGTAGCGGGGTTACAAGGACACTAAACTTCAGAAGGGCAAATTTCCAACTGATGACAGATGATCTTGGTGCAATTAACTGGGACGATATCCTGAGACATAAAAATACACAAAGAAAATGGGAGACCTTTATTAGCATCCTGAATAGGACCTGTGCCCGTCACCTGAATTTGGCAGGACCAGTTTTGGGTCATATGGGCGGGGTTTTCGGGTGTTTGATTCACCCTTTCCTTACCCGCTGGCTGCATGCTGGCCGCAATATTGGATTGAAGTTCATTCTCTTTCCTCCGGAGTACACGCCTGCGCAAGGCAATATTGCTGTATGTGTAAAATATATATACAGTTGGTACAGAAAGTATTCAGACCCCTTTAAATATTTCACTCTTTGTTTCATTACAGCCATTTGGTAAATTCAAAAAAGTTCATTTTTTTTCTCATTAATGTAGAATCTGCACCCCATCTTGACTGACATAAAACAAATGTAGAAATTTTTGCAAATTTTTAGAAAAAGAAAAACTGAAATATCACATGGTCATAAGTATTCAGACCCTTTGCTTAGTATTGAGTAGAAGCACATTTTTGAGCTAGTACAGCCATGAGTCTTCTTGGGAATGATGCAACAGGTTTTTCACACCTGGATTTGGGGATCCTCTGCCATTTTTTCTTGCAGATCCTCTCCAGTTCCATCAGGTTGGATGGTGAATGTTGGTGGATAGCCATTTTCAGGTCTCTCCAGAAATGCTCAATTGGGTTTAGGTCAGGGCTCTGGCTGGGCCAGTCAAGAATGGTCACAGAGTTGTTCTGAAGCCACTCCTTTGTTATTTTAGCTGTGTGCTTGGGGTCACTGTCTTGTTGGAAGGTGAAACTTCAGCCAAGGCTGAGGTCCAGAGAACTCTGGAAGAGGTTTTCATCCAGGATATCTCTGTACGTGGTCACATTAATGTTTCCTTCAATGATAATCAGTTGTCCTGTCCCTGCAGCTGAAAAACACCCCCTTAAAAATAGTCTGGGTGAAATGGTGGATGAGGATGAGGAAAAAGCCAATCTGCTAAATGACTTTTTTTCATCAGTATTTACAAAAGAAAATCCCATGGCAGCCAATATGACTAGTGATAAAAATTCCCCATTAAATGTCACCTGCTTAACCCAGCAGGAAGTACAGCGGCGTCTAAAAATCACTAAAATTGACAAATCTCCGGGCCCGGATGGGATACACCCCCGAGTACTGCAGGAACTAAGTACAGTCATTGATAGACCATTATTTTTAATCTTTAAAGAGTCCATAATAACAGGGTCTGTACCACAGGACTGGCGTATAGCAAATGTGGTGCCAATATTCAAAAAAGGGGCAAAATCTGAACTCGGTAATTATAGGCCAGTAAGTTTAACCTCTACTGTGGGTAAAATCCTGGAGGGCATTCTAAGGGATGCTATACTGGAGTATCTGAAGAGGAATAACCTCATGACCCAGTATCAGCACGGGTTTACTAGGGACCGCTCATGTCAGACTAATTTGATCAGCTTCTATGAAGAGGTAAGTTCCGGACTGGACCAAGGGAACCCAGTGGACGTAGTGTATATGGACTTTTCCAAAGCTTTTGATACGGTGCCACACAAAAGGTTGATACATAAAATGAGAGTAATGGGGATAGGGGAAAATATGTGTAAGTGGGTTGAGAGCTGGCTCAGGGATAGGAAACAAAGGGTGGTTATTAATGGAGCACACTCGGACTGGGTCGCGGTTAGCAGTGGGGTACCACAGGGGTCAGTATTGGGCCCTCTTCTTTTTAACATATTTATTAATGACCTTGTAGGGGGCATTCAGAGTAGAATTTCAATATTTGCAGATAACACTAAACTCTGTAGGGTAATCAATACAGGGGAGGACAATTTTATATTACAGGATGATTTATGTAAACTAGAAGCTTGGGCTGATAAATGGCAAATGAGCTTTAATGGGGATAAATGTAAGGTCATGCACTTGGGTAGAAGTAATAAGATGTATAACTATGTGCTTAATTCTAAAACTCTGGGCAAAACCATCAATGAAAAAGACCTGGGTGTATGGGTGGATGACAGACTCATATTCAGTGGCCAGTGTCAGGCAGCTGCTACAAAGGCAAATAAAATAATGGGATGTATTAAAAGAGGCATAGATGCTCATGAGGAGAACATAATTTTACCTCTATACAAGTCACTAGTTCGACCACACTTAGAATACTGTGCACAGTTCTGGTCTCCGGTGTATAAGAAAGACATAGCTGAACTAGAGCGGGTGCAGAGAAGAGCGACCAAGGTTATTAGAGGACTGGGGGGTCTGCAATACCAAGATAGGTTATTACACTTGGGGCTATTTAGTTTGGAAAAACGAAGACTAAGGGGTGATCTTATTTTAATGTATAAATATATGAGGGGACAGTACAAAGACCTTTCTGATGATCTTTTTGATCATAGACCTGAGACAGGGACAAGGGGGCATCCTCTACGTCTGGAGGAAAGAAGGTTTAAGCATAATAACAGACGCGGATTCTTTACTGTAAGAGCAGTGAGACTATGGAACTCTCTGCCGTATGATGTTGTAATGAGTGATTCATTAATTAAATTTAAGAGGGGACTGGATACCTTTCTGGAAAAGTATAATATTACAGGGTATATACACTAGATTCCTTGATAAGACGTTGATCCAGGGAACTAGTCTGATTGCCGTATGTGGAGTCGGGAAGGAATTTTTTTCCCCATGGTGGAGTTACTCTTTGCCACATGGGTTTTTTTTGCCTTCCTCTGGATCAACATGTTAGGGCATGTTAGGTTAGGCTATGGGTTGAACTAGATGGACTTAAAGTCTTCCTTCAACCTCAATAACTATAACATGATGCTGCCACCACCATGTTTCCCTGTTGTGATTGCATTGGGCAGGTGTTGAGCAGAGCCTAGTTTTCTCCACACATACCGCTTAGAATTATCACCAAAAAGGTCTATCTTCGTCTCATCAGACCAGAGAATCTAATTTCTCATAGTCTGGGAGACCGTCATGTGTTTTTTAGCAAACTATGTGTGCTTTCATATGTCTTGCACTAAGGAAAGGCTTCTATCAGGCCACTCTGCCATAAAAGCCTGACTGGTGGAGGGCTGCAGTGATAGTTGACTTTGTGGAATTTTCTCCCATCTCCCTACTGCATCTCTGGAGCTGAGCCACAGTGATCTTGAGGTTCTTCTTTACCTCTCTCACCAAGGCTCTTCTCCCACGATTGCTCAGTTTGGCGGGGCAGCCAGGTCTATGAAGACTTCTGGTGGTCCTAAACTTCTTCCATTTAATGATTATGGAGGCCACTGTCCTCTTAGGAACCTTGAGTACTGCAGAAATTCTGATGTAATGTTGGCCAGATCTGTGCCTTGCCACAATTCTGTCTCTGAGCTCCTTGGCCAGTTCCTTTGACCTCATGATTCTCATTTGGTCTGACATGCAGTGTGAGCTGTGAGGTCTTCTATAGACAGGTGTGTGCCTTTCAAAATCAAGTCCTATCAGTTTAATTAAACAAAGCTGGACTCCAATGTAGGAGTAGAACCATCTCAAGGAGGATCATAAGGAAATGGACAGCATGTGACTTAAACATGAATGTCTGAGCAAAGAGTCTGAATACTTATGACCATGTGATATTTCATTTTTTCTATTTTATTAAATTTGCAAAAATGTCTACATTTCTGTCTTTTTTCAGTCAAGATGGGGTGCAGAGTGTATATTAATGTGAAAAAAATTACCTTTTTTGAATTTACCAAATGGCTGCAATGAAACAAAGAGTGAAAAATTTAAAGGGGTCTGAATACTTTCCGTACCTACTGTAACACTTCCTCCATTGCTTCTGGCTCCTCCACATCCTCTAGGGCTTCCAACCCTAACTTTAGCCCCAACCCTAACTGCAGCCTTAACCCTAGTCACATGCTGACTAGGCATGTGTGGCCTCACTCAATGAAAATGAACTGATTGAGGCCGGGCACGTCTAGTCGGAATGTGGTCAGAAGTATACAAATCGCATGCTTGTGCTGACATGACTGTCCACCGTCCAGGGAGAATCCTAAAAGTGTGCAGTGCATTCGTTGTGAGAAGTCAGAAGCCTGCGATGCCAGGATTCAGCTCTGCAGGTTCCAGTAGTCGTCACATGGACACTTCACTCATATGTGACTTTCATACTTCTGGTCCTGTGACAACGAGCTACTCTTCCCGCTTCTCTCAGTTTTTCTAAATACGGCCCTGTGCTCACTAAATAAGAAATCAATGAAAAATCTACAGTAATTCCATCTGGATAGTCTGTGACTAGTGATGAGCGAATACATTCGGCACTTTTCGCTACTCGGACGAATAGTACAGTATTCAGGCTATTCGTTACTTGGCGAGTAGTTAGGTATTCGCTTCGGTATATTTGAGTGAACCGCCTAACATGTTTGGCGCTTTATTTGCAGCCAATGAACATGCTGGTCTGGCTAGCCAATCATAGTAATGCCAGCGCCATCTTTGGTGTGGGATTACTATGACTGGCTGGCCTTACGTCATAAGGAATATTTAAAGACTGACGATGCACATTGCAGCCGGAAACAGTGTAGGGAGAGCATAGAGTGAGTGTAGGGAGAGTGATAGGAATTTATAATGAGCGATTATATATCGTTCCCAAAAGCCCTTTTAAGAGCTGAATATTGTGAAGAGATTAGATTACTTGTTTGTTTGGTGGGGATTTCAGTAGTAGTGAGAGACTTAATAGGAAGGAGGAAGAGTGGGTGAAAGGCAGGGTCATCTGTGTGGGTGTTCTGATCACTGCAAGTACATGCTGCAGATCTCTGCTATTTTACACTGTGTTGTTTAATAGGTAGTTGTCACGGGGCAGAAATAGGAAGACAGAAGATGAGGAATCTGGGTCTCTGAACTGCCCCTCGGGCTAGGGGAAGCCCTGTCTTTCCTTAACTTGGGGGTACCCTTGAAGGTAGGGAGGCCAAAGTCACCGACCTGTCCCTGTCTCCTGTTTAACCCTGAACTAAACCCCCAACCCCCACCCCAGGAGGTGAACAGTGTAAACAGCACCACAAAGCAAATAAACAATATGAGAGTGAGTTGAACACGATACCAAAAGGTGAATGCACAAACTACAAAGTAACAAAAACTCAGAACTTAGCTTGTGAATGCCGCTGCAGACTCCACAACACAGATAGTACAGCAACTGAGCTCCAAACACCAGACTTGGCTGACACCAGGGAGCTGCTACTGCAAGTTTGGTCTCCTGAAAGGACCTATATAACCAACAGTCAGCTGATGCACCAGGTGACCTTATAAAGGATGGTGAGAGTGGTCAAAAACATCAGCTGACCCAGCAGCAATGCAATAACACCAGCGGCCACCGGGGGGAGAAAACTGCATTAACCCCCAATGACCAGAAAGGAAAAAAGGTTTAAATCAGAGGGAAACCAGATCTGCCACCGATCCAAACATGGATCGTGACAGTAGTATTAGGAACAGACTGTGGGATTAGGGTGAAATAGGGAGGGTTTCATCCACTACCAGACTATACAAATCAGCTATTTGTATAGGGAGATAAATATTAGGTAGTAACAGCATATACAAAACAATATTTTGGAAACTACATAATATTCCTGTATAGCAACCTATTTTTTTAACACATAATAATAATCGTCAGTGCCAGCATATAGTAACATCCAGTCTTTAATCTAATTGCTAAATAATATTCCTCATCTATTGCTTAAATATTTCATATTTGTCTAGCAGTTGTGTGACTGGCACAAAACCTCTTGAGCTATGGAAACATCACTATTTCCCATTAATTTCCCTGAGTCTGCTGTTGGTGTGCCTCACAAAGGTGATTTAAAAAAAATCTTCCCCCAAAAAAATTTGTTTAATAAATAGCGTATCTTTATCTAGCAATTGTGCGACTGGTGCAATCTGGGTAGAGATAATCTTACAGAACAATTTAGCAGGGGCAATAATCTTCATTACTCCACATTTGGAGTGTGTCAGCAAAAAATGCTGCACAATCAAGATCAGCATGTGGGCCATGCATGAAACTTGTTTACCAGCTTGCCGAGCGTTAAAGCTGCTACCAAGTTACACCCATTATCACACACAACCACACCTGGTTGGAGGTTCAGCTGGGAGAGCTGCTGATTGGTCTGTTCTTTTATCACCTTCAACAGCTCGGCTGCGATATGAGCTTTATGACCTAAACAAATGAGCTTCAGCAGAGTGTGCTGCACCTTAGCCAAGGCAGTGCTCCAGACCTCCCAGCTGGGGGGTGATGGGGAAGCTACATTTGGTGAGGAGGAGGAGAGACTGGAACTGTAATGTGAGGAGACTGAAACCCTGATGGAAGTTGGGATCTCTATTCTTGGTTTGGGTAAGATGTATGATGTCCCAGCCTCTGACTCTGTCCTAAACTCCACCAGGTTCAGCCAGTGTACCATAAGGGAAATGTAGCATCCATATCCACAAGAACTTGTCAACGTGTCTGTGGTAAAGTAGACCTTCCCTGTGACTGCGCTGGCCACAGCACAGCTGATATTGTGTAACACGTGCTTTCTTATGTAACTCGTTGACGGCACACCGTGAAAAGTAGTGTCAGATGGGATTCTAGTACGATGGTGCTGTCACCGCCAAGAGGTCGCAGAAAGACTCAGTTCCCACAAGTGGAAACGGCAACATTTCAAGGGTTACCAATCTGCCAATGTGGGTGTTATAATTGTTGCCTGTGGTGGGTTAAATGTCTGGGGCAGGGATAAGTGAATGCTGCGCTGGGACAATGAACTGGACGTGGTTGCTGAATGTTGTCTGTGCAACTGCTGGTTGTGTGCAGGAGGTATCAGCGCCTTCTTCATGGACAACAGATTTGGAAGGCCGTAACACAGAGGAAGGGGCAGTGGTTTCACCATCAGCCAAAGATTTTGTACCCAGGTGTTCCCGCCCACCTAATGGGGTGCTTTGCTGCCTTGTGCTTTTGCTTGCTGGTGGTGCTCAGGATGGCAGTGTTCTTATCTTGGTTTGGGAGATGGTGCAAATTACAGCTGTTTTGTCTGAAGGAATTTCAGAAAAAACTGCCATACCGGGGAACAACACACCCTTGGCCTGTTATCTAGCCGAGTGCGGGGGACTCTGTGGAATAGTTGACCAAGTTCTCCCTCTGGTCAAACCACTACCTCTTCTTGCCTGTTTTTGTGCTACGGATCCATCCCTGTCTGCACTGCTGTGCTCGCTATGCATGCCACCATGCCAGGTTGGATCAGTGGCCTCATCATTGACCACGTCATCTTCCAATTTCTCAATCTGATCCTCCTTCTGAGTTGCAATTTTAGGCTGACCTCATAGCAACTCTGCATCATGATTATTCTTCACCTCTTCAGACATGAATTGATCTTCCCTAATGTGGCTTTCTCCTGGTTGTGTGTGCTCAAATGTTTGGACATCACTGCACTCCACCTCCTCATGACCCTCTGTAATGGTGCACATTGAGAAGCCTGATAAATTACAAGGGAACGTAAACAGTTCCTCATAGTGTCCAGCACTGGGGTCATATGTCTCCTGGGACTTGATGGTGGGAGGAAGGAGGACCAGGTTGAGGATTCAGAGGCCCAGTCTCTTGGCTTCTGAGACTGGACCGTGTAGAAGACTTTTTGGTGTTGCTTGTCAACACACTGTAGCCTTTGTCTGCCTTCCAACCCACAACATCCTGGCAATTGTCTGGGTTTATCAGTGGTGTACCATGCTGACCATATTTTGACAGGAAGCTAGAAAGAGATCCAGTCACCTTCTGATCTGTAACATGGCCTTGGTGGGCACCACCACATCCATGTCCCTTAACTTCACCCTTTCTCATAGTGAATGCTTTATGCTTATTTTTGACTAGTACCCTCACCGAGGTGTTATGTACAAATTCAATATATCTAGCAATGGGTGGTAATTTTTTTTTTTTTAAATATCAGCTTTATTACACATGGCAACAGCAGTCACGAAAATTAGAGATAAATGGTCACGTTTGCATATCTCTGCAGGCTTTGCGCCAGTTGCACAACTGCTAGTTAAAGATATTCTATTTATTAAACCAATAGAAAATGCGTAGGCTTGTGCAGATTGGTCATTGACACTCCTGTCTCTTTCCCTTGAGGAGGCTGCTTCCAAGTAAAATGAGGCTTATACATGTTCCTGACATGGGTTTCAGGCCTGACTGACCAAAATACAGGCCCTCGTTTGCAAACACTGTATTCATAATTTAATTCTAATTAGTGTTGAGCGAGTATACTCATTACTCGAGATTTCCCGAGCACGCTCGGCTGGTCTCCGAGTATTTTGGTGTGCTCGGAGATTTAGTTTTTGTCAATGCAGCTGAATGATTTGTGGCTGCTAAATACCTTGAATACATGTGGGGATTGACTGTTTGTTAGGCAAAGCTGTCTTTTTTTTTTATTTTGCTTTATATACATGTTACTATGAAGGAAATAATGTTTCTTAGTATTTTTCCCTTTAATAAAAAAAATTGGTTTGGTAGGTCTTTTTAAAAATCCGTAACACCGGCACAATAGCCCAACAACATTATTCCCAGATATCATATGTAAGTCAGAAAGGCGTGCAGACATCTTCTCCATGCTGTTCCCATTTAGTTTTAGCTCTTTCCCATCCATTTCAGCATTTGTCCCATGCCTCCCAGACCTGTTTATTGGGTCCAGCAGAAAAATATTTGGCTTTCCTATTGACTTGCATTGGATTTGTTATTTGGTACGAACACACCGATATTAGAAATTATTTGTGCCGATTTTCCCGAATCCGAATATTTCACTATTTGCTCATCACTATCTGTGAACTGATACTATGCTACAGATATTACATGGTACAGAAGGTGGGAAATAAAAACAAGCTGCGGAAGATTGTAGCTACAGCTGAATACATACAAGCAAGTTCTAGATTAAGAAACACACAATTGTCATTGTGTAGGTCATAAAAAAATAGGTCACAATTGTAAGAGGTGTTATTTAACACTTACCAAGTGCATTGCAAGTGGTAACAGGAGCAGGAATATCCACAGATAAAAGTGGCAGATGTTATTAAACTGGCTGTCATGAGGGTCATGGTACCATCCTCCTGTCAATGCTGCCCAGACCCCTTGTCTGAATATCTGCAAGATGTGTGATCCCATCACCACTGCAAACAGCTCACCAAAAGCAGCTGGTGAATGATTTCAGAATGAATGAGATGCTGCAGGGGATTCACAGTGCGCAGTCCCAGGACAGCATGCTTCCTTCCAGCTTGTATTTCAGGCAGCAGCTTCCCGAAGCTGCAGCTGATTGCAGATGAAGCATATTCCAGGCGGTGCTGCTGCAATTGTACTGCAGTTACAGGACTGCACTTTTCAGTACTACCACTAGATGGGTGTCATGGTTATTTCAGCTTGAGTAAAGCAAGTGTCCCATGGTGGACAGGGTTCACATGAGCAGCTACGTCCTAGAGACGCCCAGGGCCGGACTGGGACTAAAATTCAGCCCTGGCATTTGAAGTCACACAGGCCCACTTGTCACATGGTGACTGTATAATATCTTTGTACACTTGTAGGCTACAAGAAGTGAGGGGAGTGTAACACGACTATATAACATATAATTACAGCTGTATCCAGCATTACAGCTCAGCCCCCATAGAATGTAATACAGCACAGCCCCCATAGAATGTAATACAGCCAGTCCCCATAGACTATAATACAGCACAGCCCCATAGAATGTAATGCTGCACAGCCCCCATAGAATGTAATGCAGCACAGCCCCCATAGAATGTAATGCAGCACAGCCCCCATAGAATGTAATGCAGCACAGCCCCCATAGAATGTAATACAGCCAGCCCCCATAGTATGTAATGCAGCCAGCCCCCATAGAATGTAATACAGCCAGCCCCCATAGAATGTAATGCAGCCAGCCCCCATAGAATGTAATGCAGCCAGCCCCCATAGAATGTAATGCAGCACAGCCCCCATAGAATGTAATGCAGCACAGCCCCCATAGAATGTAATGCAGCACAGCCCCCATAGAATGTAATGCAGCCAGCCCCCATAGAATGTAATACAGCCAGCCCCCATAGACTATAATACAGCACAGCCCCATAGAATGTAATGCTGCACAGCCCCCATAGAATGTAATACAGCACAGCCCCCATAGAATGTAATACAGCCAGCCCCCATAGACTATAATACAGCACAGCCCCATAGAATGTAATGCTGCACAGCCCCCATAGAATGTAATGCAGCACAGCCCCCATAGAATGTAATGCAGCACAGCCCCATAGAATGTAATACAGCCAGCCCCCATAGAATGTAATACAGCCAGCCCCCATAGAATGTAATGCAGCACAGCCCCCATAGAATGTAATGCAGCACAGCCCCCATAGAATGTAATGCAGCCAGCCACCATAAAATGTAATGCAGCCAGCCACCATACAATATAATGCAGCACAGGCCCATAGAATGGAATGCAGCACAGCCCCATAGAATATAATGCAGCACAGCCCCATAGAATATAATGCAGCACAGGCCCATAGAATATAATGCAGCACAGGCCCATAGAATGGAATGCAGCACAGCCTCATAGAATATAATGCAGCACAGCCCCCACAGAATGTAATGCAGCACAGCCCCCATAGAATGTAATGCAGCCAGCCACCATAGAATGTAATACAGCCAGCCACCATACATATTAATGCAGCACAGGCCCATAGAATGGAATGCAGCACAGGCCCATAGAATGGAATGCAGCACAGCCCCATAGAATATAATGCAGCACAGCCCCATAGAATATAATGCAGCACAGGCCCATAGAATGGAATGCAGCACAGCCCCATAGAATATAATGCAGCACAGCCCCCACAGAATGTAATGCAGCACAGCCCCCATAGAATGTAATGCAGCCAGCCACCATAGAATGTAATGCAGCCAGCCACCATACATATTAATGCAGCACAGCCCCATAGAATATAATGCAGCACAGCCCCATAGAATATAATGCAGCACAGGCCCATAGAATATAATGCAGAACAGGCCCATAGAATGGAATGCAGCACAGCCCCATAGAATATAATGCAGCACAGCCCCATAGAATATAATGCAGCACAGGCCCATAGAATATAATGCAGCACAGCCCCATAGAATAGAATGCAGCACAGCCCCATAGAATAGAATGCAGCACAGCCCCATAGAATATAATGCAGCACAGCCCCATAGAATATAATGCAGCACAGCCCCATAGAATACAATGCAGCACAGGCCCATAGAATATAATGCAGCACAGGCCCATAGAATGGAATGCAACACAGCCCCATAGAATATAATGCAGCACAGCCCCATAGAATATAATGCAGCACAGGCCCATAGAATATAATGCAGCACAGCCCCATAGAATACAATGCAGCATAGGCCCATAGAATATAATGCAGCACAGGCCCATAGAATGGAATGCAGCACAGCCCCATAGAATATAATCCAGCACAGCCCCATAGAATATAATGCAGCACAGGCCAATAGAATATAATGCAGCACAGGCCCATAGAATGGAATGCAGCACAGGCCCATAGAATATAATGCAGCAGAGGCCCATAGAATGGAATGCAGCCAGCCCCATAGAATATAATGCAGCAGAGGCCCATAGAATGGAATGCAGCACAGGCCCATAGAATATAATGCAGCAGAGGCCCATAGAATGGAATGCAGCACAGGCCCATAGAATATAATGCAGCAGAGGCCCATAGAATGGAATGCAGCACAGGCCCATAGAATATAATGCAGCACAGGCCCATAGAATGGAATGCAGCACAGGCCCATAGAATATAATGCAGCACAGGCCCATAGAATGGAATGCAGCACAGGCCCATAGAATGGAATGCAGCACAGGCCCATAGAATGGAATGCAGCACAGGCCCATAGAATACAATGCAGCACAGGCCCATAGAATATAATGCAGCACAGGCCCATAGAATGGAATGCAGCACAGCCCCATAGAATATAATGCAGCACAGCCCCATAGAATATAATGCAGCACAGGCCCATAGAATATAATGCAGCACAGGTCCATAGAATATAATGCAGCACAGGCCCATAGAATGGAATGCAGCACAGCCCCATAGAATATAATGCAGCACAGGCCCATAGAATGGAATGCAGCACAGCCCCATAGAATATAATGCAGCAGAGGCCCATAGAATGGAATGCAGCACAGGCCCATAGAATATAATGCAGCAGAGGCCCATAGAATGGAATGCAGCACAGGCCCATAGAATATAATGCAGCAGGGGCCCATAGAATGGAATGCAGCACAGGCCCATAGAATATAATGCAGCAGAGGCCCATAGAATATAATGCAGCAGAGGCCCATAGAATGGAATGCAGCAGAGGCCCATAGAATGGAATGCAGCACAGGCCCATAGAATATAATGCGGCAGAGGCCCATAGAATGGAATGCAGCACACCCCCCCCCCCAATAGCTCCACAATCCAGTCATCACTCATTGATAAAAAAAAACAAAAAAAAACACTCTACTCACCTTTCCTCCTGCCCCGCGCTGCTCTGGCTCTGGTGGTCTCAGCAGTCGCAGTCTGCCCGCCCGGTCACACAGCAGGTGCGCGATGATATGACGTCATCGCGCACCCGCAGTGTCAGCGGCAGGCAGAGCGGGGAATGATGGGAGAGGAAGCGTCAGCAGACGCTCTCTCCTCCATCATTGCATTCAACTGTACCGGCGTCTATGACGCCGGTATAGTTGAATGCGGGGCCGGGAGTGTGCCGACAGCGGGGAGAGTGTGCCGACAGCGGCACACTCGAGCGGCCCACTACTGCCACCGGCCCTTCTGGCATTTGCCAGAACTGCCCGATGGCCAGTCCGGCCCTGGAGACGCCGGTCCAGGTCTAGCCCAAAGCGGCAGTGTTGGTGGTGTGTATAGGAGGAGGGACTCAGCAGATTGTTTAGAATCATAGTATTAGTCAGGACTGAGGAGGATTCAGGACAGGAACATTCAGGAAGGAGGATGGATCAGTTGTTGCTGAGGATAGGGTAAGTAATATAAAGTGATTTTAGGCCAAACCTGTGGAGAGATCTAGTACAGCTCCAATCATATAGTTACGCTGGTTTCACACTTGCATAGTTCGCAATCTGTGTGACAATGGAGGCACACGGATCCGTTTTTGTCTCCATTGATTTTCAGTGGTGACAGATGGGACTTGTGTGTGCATCCAGTTGTCACCGTTTTCCCATGGATCCGTGTGTCTGCATATTTTACCAGACGCACAAAAGTGCAACTTGTTGCAGTTTTGTGTCATCTGAAAAACATGCAGGCACAGGGACACGGACGGATCCATGGCTACACGTCTGGAATTACCATGGAGCACGGATCCCTGACAACATGGATCCCTTATAAGTGCTTCCATGTGCAGGGATCCGTTATGTGGGACTGAGCATGCTCAGAAGCAAGGGATGTGCTGTATTGGGAAGTGATGAAACTGTATGGAAACAGGATGCAGACATAATGTAGACTATACATGCGGAATGGCCTCACTAGAAGGGCTTGTGCCCTATGTTAGTGTGCTGTTAATAAAATGTATTGGGAGCCTGTATATAACATGGGGCACCTGGTTAGGGGCTGCTTTCACACTAGCGCTTTGGTACGGTGCGCTGTGATGTGTAGCGATCCTGATGCATCTCGATCCAGATCGCATCCCTATACTTAACATAGGGACCATGGACCTGCGTTTGCATCAGGATTTTTCATGTGCTCCCAAAACGCAGCTTGTTGCGAATTTTGGGTGTTAAAAAAATCTGCAGACATCCTGGTATGTGGCAGCGCGTCCAAAAGACATCTGATTGTCAATGTAGACGCCCCCAAATCAGGCTGCCTGCGTCCAAACTGCATATGGATGTCATACTCCGCACGCTCGGAGAACCATTTTTTCCTTTCCCTTTCACCAGTCTCTCCCCTCTCCTCTCTTCTCTCCTCTCTGCCCCAGAAGTCAGAAATTCACATTTCCAACCAAATCCTGATCAGGATGCAGTTCCTGCATTTGTAAAAAAAAAATACGGATGCAGATAAATCTTATCCAAGAGCGAATGACTACAGCAATGTACAAAAAACGCCACATATTAGAAAGTAATACGCTAAGGCTACTTTCACACTAGCGTCAGTACGGGCCGTCGCAGTGCGTTGGGCCGACGTATGCTGTGAAATAAAAGCACAAGGGGGGCAGCGGATGCAGTTTTTCAACGCATCCGCTGCCCCATTGTAAGGTCCGGGGCGGAGTTTCGGCTGCGCATGTGCGGTCGGAAATGGCAGACACAACGCACAAAAAAAGTTACATGTAACTTTTTTTGCGCCGGCGGTCCGCCAAAACACGACGCATCCGTCGCACGACGTATGGCCATACGTCGCAATGCGTCGCTAATGTTAGGCTACGTTCACATTTGCGTTGTGCGCCGCAGCGTCGGCGCCGCAACGCACAATGCAAACAAAAACGCTGCGTTTTGCGACGCATGCGTCCTTTTTTTGGTTGATTTTGGACGCAGCAAAAATGCAACTTGCTGCGTCCTCTGCGCCCGGACGCGTGCGGCGCAGTGACGCATGCGTCGCAAAACGCAAGTGCAACGCATGTCCATGCGCTCCCATGTTAAATATAGGGGCGCATGACGCATGCGGCGACGCTGCGGCGCCCGACGCTGCGGCGCAGACCGCAAATGTGAACGTAGACTAAGGTATATCTGCATAAGACGCACCCCTATTTTCCCCCCAAATTTCGGGTAAAAAAAGTGTGTCTTATAATCCGAAAAATATGGTACTTGCTTTTTGTTAGGAAGTTATAAGGGTTAAAATTTAGCCAGTGATTTCTAATTTTTACACCAAAATTTACAAAATAATTTTTTAAAGACCACATCACATGTGACTTTGAGGGGCCTATATGACAGAAAATACCCAAAAGTGACACCATTCTAAAAACTGCACCCCACAAGGTGCTCAAAACCATATTCAAAAGTTTATTAACTCTTCAGGTGCTTCACAGGAATTTTGGAATGTGTAAGGAAAAAAGGAACATTTAAATTTTTGTCACCCAAATTTTACTTTAGACCACAATTTTTTTTATTTTTGTAAGGGTAACATGAAAAAATGGACCCCAGAATTTGTTGAGCCATTTCTCCTGAGCATGTGCAGCGCCCCAGGGTCCTGGTCGTCACAGTAATGTCATTTTCCTCTAGGGGAGAGTGATGTTACGTTTGGAGGCAAAGAAGGACAACTGCATCCAGGTATCAGAAACATACAACACATTTCACACTCTAGGCCACCAGGGGGAGCTCTTGCTCCTATTTATTAGGTCACTCCTCACATTGGTAAAACTGGTGACCTGTAGGGAAAGTTAGTTAGTTGCTGTCTGAGCTTCGCTCAGGTAGTTGGTCCCTGGCAGGGGTGGGATCCTGTCAGAGATCGAGGGAGCTGTGCATGACCTCAGAGCTGCAGCTCCTGGAAAGAGACATCGAAGGTAGAATTGTATTGCAGCGAGCGTGCAAAAGAAGTCGTAGCAAAGGAGTGGATATTAGAAGGGAACCAGCCCTACACAGGCTGCCTCCTTCTGAGGCGCAGAATTCCGGTAGCCGGACACCGAGGGAGCAACGACCCTTTATGCCTTGCTCCAGAGACCGGCAGGACAGCTAATTTCATGTTACCTGTCCGCCCTACACCCAGGAGGCATGGTGGCACCCCTTAGAGGCTGGGGCATGATAGAGTCCCTATAAACCGCCTCAAGCCACCAGTCATACGGGTTTGTCCTATCCTATCCGGGGGACAGAGAGAGAGAGACATAACATCTACAACAGTTGTGAGGACCTTATGAGAAGCTTAGCAGTAAGGGACTACAACACTGCAGCACTAGAGGAAGGCTACTGATTTCCACCTGGACAAGGGGACTCTGGACTTGCCTCCAAACCGGCCGGACTTTGCCTGCCCTGTGGTCTGGTGCTCTGGACTGTGGATGCTGATGTCTTCAGTAAAGGTAAAGAGACTGCAACCTTGTGTCCTCGTTCTTCTCTGCGCCTCTCACCATCCACCATCTACACACCGGGAAGCCCTGGGGACATACTTCACCTGTGGGAAGGTATACCATCTAGCTGCCATAACATCACCCCAGCGGACCCCTTAAAGCAGCGTCGGTCACCCTGACCGAAAACCACAGATGGCATCACGAACACAAACTATATCCCTTTAGAGACCTTTCCCCTTTTACACAGACGTCCCAGGGCCACGGACCGGGTCAGCCACCATGACATCCCCCTGTGAACCGCAGGCCCCATGGGGGCGATCCATATGCCGATACCGCATATCTGTGAGAAACCACTGTTTGGGCACACAGGAGGGCTCGGAATGGAAGGAGTGCCATTTTACTTTTGGAATATAAAATTTGCTGGATTAATAAGCGGGCACCATGTTGCACTGATTTGCCTAAACAGTGGAAACTAGACCCTTCAGGGAACTTATCTAGATGCGTATTGAGCACATTGAACCCACAGGTTCTTCACACAGAAGTTAATAACTTTGTGTTAGGGCTAGCGGAACGCACCAAATAATTAGAAAGATAGAGTAGGTGCGTTCGCAGCCCGGTGTCCACCGTGCAGAGATAGAACCTGCTGCTAAGTAATGACGGACTATATGGCGGTACAATATGGATTCACACACGGGTTAACTTCACCCAGTATGAAGAAAGCGAACCCTGTTACGTCACAGGGCCGCAGTACCACACAAAGAGCGCAAGCAAGGAGTCACAGAACTCTACCCCTAGACTCGGGATTAGGGCTTATTTCGATTTGCGAGAAACCCGTCCGTATCTCGCATGTGGAAACAAAGCTCTGGCGCCGGCACTCCAGAGCGGAGCGTGCGGCCGCATAGGAACACATGGAGCTGCACGCTCCGCTCAAAAGTGCCGGCGCCAGAGCTTGGTTTCCACATGTGAGATACGGACGTATTTCTCGCAAATGGAAACAAGCCCTTAGAGTACAACTAGACGTCTTGCACTCGACACCGCAACTGGGGTGTCAGCGTAACCGAAATAATAATTTAGATGCACGGGAGAGCGTGCGGTGCCACTCTGGCAGACGCTACTAACCACCCAGGCTTGGGCAAGGAAAGCGCTGTGAAAGCGCACGGCGCCGCACCGTCGGTCACAGCAATTTGACACTGTTTTGTGTGTCACATGCTGATAGCAAGTCAGGCGCTAGATAGCAATCATCCACCTTATGCGAGCAGTCATACACAAGGGAGGAGATAATTAATGAGCGACTTTAACACGTCAACACACATGTATACAAGTGTACACTAGCACATGGCCGAGCGGCCATGCGAACCTTTTATAGCGGCAGTGCTACAAGACCTTCCATATGGTCCAATAGGAGCCGCAACAGGACCTGAGCATGTGACCCCCGACCTCCGGTGGGAGGTCGTCCCGTGGGCATGCTCAGTAAGGGAAAAGCAGGACTTAGTCCCAGAAAGACCTGCTCGCTGCTGAACATTGCTGGCTACAAGGACAGAGCCTGGAAGGGCAGTAGTAACCAGTCATCCAGTATCAGCCTGAGCTAGACACTGGGACCGACGTCTCCGCTGAGCAGACTTCACTGCGTCTGGAGAAGAGTGGGAGACCGCAGTGGAGATGGTTCGAGATTCCCCCTGTGCAGAGGCGGGAACTCGACATCAAACACTTTGAGTCGTGAAAATAAGATATCACATTTTCCCCACAAAAATGATTTTTAGCCCCAAATTTGCATTTACAAAAGAGTAACAGACGAAATTGCACCATACAATTTGTTGTACAATTTCTCCTGAGTACACCGATACTCCATATGTGGGTAAAACTACTGTTTGGGTGCACAGCAGGGCTTGGAAGGGAAGCAGCGTCATTTGAGTTTTTCAAAGCCAAATTTGTTGGAGTAATTAGCGGATGTCATTTTGTATTTGGAGAGCCCTTGATGTGCCTTAACCATTTTGGAAACTATCCCCCTCAGGAAACTTATCTAGATGTGTGGTGAGCAGTGAGCACCTTGAATCCACAGGTGCTTCACAGAAGTTTATAACAATGAGCCGTGAAAATAAAAAAATCACATTTTCCCCACAGAAATGTTATTTTAGCTCCAAATTTTCTATTTTCGCAAGGGTAACAGGAGAAATTGCAGCATAAAATTTCTTGTGTAATTTCTCCTGAGTACGCCAATACCACATATATGATCGAAGCCTACTTTTGAGGCACAGTGCAAAGCTCAGAAGGGAAGAAGAGCCATATTGGAGTTCACATTTTGCTGGAATGGTTTGAGGGTGCCATGTCATATTGGCAGAGCACCTGAGGTGCCAGAACAGCAGAACCCTCCATAAGAGACCCCAGTTTGCAAACTACACCTCTCAATGAATCAGAGGTGTATCTAGGGTTTCTGGCACCCGGGGCAAGAATTCAGTTTGGCGCCCCCCCCCGAACGTATGCGATTTGCACACTAAGTCATGTACCCACGAGCTGCTCTCCCTTAAGCTCCCAATGTTCAGTGAAAAACTGAGAGAAGCAGAAGAGAAGCTCGTTGTTACAGGACCATGAGTATGAAAGTCACATATGAGTGAAGTGTCCATGTGACGACGACTGGAACCTGCAGAGCTGAATCCTGACATCGCAGCTTCTGAATTCTCACAACTAATGCACTGCACACTTTTAGGATTCTCCCTTGCCGGTGGACAGTCATGTCAGCACAAGCATGCGATTTGTATACTTCTGACCACATTCCGACTAGACGTGCCTGGCCTCGCTCATGTCTAGTCTGCATGTGCTCGCATGTATGTAAATCGCCAGCACGAGAGAATCCTGACAGTGTGCAGGGTGCACTGTGAGAAGTCAGAAGTCTGCAGTCACAAAGAATGACTGCAGACTCATCACAAACCTGGACATCCCCTTTAATGCTCCTAACATAAATAACATAAATAAAAACATGAGAGTTAGTCAGTATCACAAATAACATTTACATCCAGGTACCTTATAGATGACGTCATCTCTGGAGTCGTTCTTCTTTTGTTCATCTTGTCCAGACCCCATGATGAGTTTTCTCATCCACAGCCATCTCTGCAGACCTCCATCTTCTCCGTTCTTTTGCAGAAAATCTCCACATGACGCCCTTAAAGATACAAGTGTCATTAAAATGCTCCTGAATAAAAAATTGCCCCTCACTATATTGTCTGCATAAAATATGACCCCCACACTGTCCCTCTTATGGTACACGCTCTTTACACGGACCTCCCCTTTCCATACCGGCCCCCTCTTCATACTGTCCTCTCACACTGTGTCCCCCTCTATAGGGCCCAGTATTTATACTGTACTCTCTCATCACACTCCCCCTCCTTTGTATACTATCCCCTCCTGGCTGTGCCCTTACACTGTCCCCCATGCTACGCATGCACACATCCCAACACCCTCACTCCCCGTACTCTGTCCACATACGTTTTTCACATCGCTACTCATACTGTGTCCGCAGTTGCAGCGCCCCCACTGCCGCAGGGCCGAGGGGTACCCGGTACCGGGCCTCTGAGTCTCTGTTCTGGGGTTGTCACGGCGGCTAGACCCGGTCCGTGACCCTGCTGAGGGGCGCCCAATAATAGGTGTGCGTGATGGTGATGATGTTGTGGTGGTGCGGTGCAGGTTGCAGTAAATAACGAGGACACCAGGTTGCAGTCTCTGTACCTTTTTACTGAAGGTTTGGAGGTACCCAATCCAGAGCACTGTTAACAGGGCTGGCTGAGACCGGCCGGTCCAATGGCACATCCGGAGTTCCCCTTTGCAGGTGGGAATCAGTGTCTACCTTCTAGCGCCTGTGTGTTGTAGTCCTTCCTTGCTGAGCTCCCCAGGATAGTCCTCACAACTGATTCTGTCTGTCTCTGATGTTCGTTCTCTCCGTCCCCCAGATGATATGGTTAGGACGCACCCGTATGACGGGGTAGGCCTGGAGTTCTTCCGGGACCCTAGAGTCGCCCCTCTCCCACAGCTGCCTCCGTTGTCTGCTTAGGTGATTTGGGTGAGACAGCCAACCTATAATTGACTGTCCTGCCGTGGTTTGAAGTATTGCTTAAAGTCTCTTACTTTCTCGGCGTTCCGGCCACCGACTGTTTGCGCTTCAGAAGGATGTTGCCTCGATCTTACAGCACGACTCCTTCTGGCCCTATCGCCTCTTTGCTGTATTCACGTTTTCTCACTCAGCACAATAAACCTCGCTTCTTGTCCTTTCTTAGGAATCTGTCAGGATCCCATTCCTGACAGGTCCTCTCTCTAGCTCTTCCCAGTTACTTCTCTCTGTCTTCCTGTCCAACCCCCAGTTTTACCAGAGTGTGAGGAGTGGCCTACTAGATAGAACCACTCCCCCTGGTGGCCGGAGTGTGAAGTGTAGTGTGAGTGTTACCTGATCAGGTGAACTCCTTTAGTGCAATCAGACGCAACATCACCCCCCTTAGCGGCAGAGCGACGTTACTGCAACGACCAGGACTCTGGGGCGCTGCACTCCCCCCCCCCCCCCGGTTAAATCCAGTACTCCCGGACTGGGAAAATAAGAACAACAATACATGTTAACAGAAAACACACAAAATTTTGAAACATCATAAACAATTAAACATAACAGTGCTTCCCTCTATGGGAGGTGAGGACTCTTGAACGTTGCGAAAGTTAGGTCATGCACACAAACAATTGTTGACTAAATAGCGGCCCTCACTAATACCTCCAAGTTTTGTAGCGGAGGGGAGTTTGATTCTGAGTGCTGCGCGTAGACCTTCGCAGCGCAGGGGTTGCTACTGGCCTAACAGGGCCCACTATGCTTGCTACTGCTGGTGTAGTGCACTGCCTTCTAGCTACACTTCTAGTGAGTCTGGGTAGCACTGGCAGGCTGGGGTTCTCAGGGCTGCTGCTAGCAACAGTGGGTACGGCAGGCTCGCTCGCCGATAGCAGAGGGAGGATTTGCCAGTTCAACGGTTGGCACGGCATCTTCAGGTAGGGCTTGTTGAGGTTGCGGGGCCGGATGATCTGGTACCACCATTGGTTTTGGTGGGTTCGGCTGTGGGAATGTTAGAACAGGTACCACGACGGCCTGATTTATCTGAGTCCAGGACTGGGGAAAGTCACCAAGGACAGTGTGGATCATCTTCTCCGTTTCTACAGGTGGGGAGGTTCCTGGATCCATTTCCCTCGCTCTCAGTTTCTCAGGGCAGGCTTTAAGGTGGTCCCTGGATATCACCGTCGAGGTCTCCCCTCCATCCATGCTGATGAGGCAAACCTTCGTGTTGTCGAAATCGGATGGCAGGACAGTATACGGTTCCTGTTATGGTTCTCAATGGCAAGAGAACATAGCCCAGCATACATAAGAACAAGCTCTTGGAAGGATGGAAACTAAAACTGACCATGAACTAAACCTGCCGCACAACTAACAGTAGCCGGGTAGCGTGCCTACGTTTTATCCCTAGACGCTCAGCGCCAGCCGGAGGACTAACTAATCCTGGCAGAGGAAAATACAGTCCTGGCTCACCTCTAGAGAAATTTCCCCGAAAGGCAGACAGAGGCCCCCACATATATTGGCGGTGATTTAGATGAAAATGACAAACGTAGTATGAAAATAGGTTTAGCAAAATCGAGGTCCGCTTACTAGATAGCAGGAAGACAGAAAGGGCACTTTCATGGTCAGCTGAAAACCCTATCAAAACACCATCCTGAAATTACTTTAAGACTCTAGTATTAACTCATAACATCAGAGTGGCAATTTCAGATCACAAGAGCTTTCCAGACACAGAAACGAAACTGCAGCTGTGAACTGGAACAAAATGCAAAAAACAAACAAGGACAAAAGTCCGACTTAGCTGGGAGTTGTCTAGAAGCAGGAACATGCACAGAAAGGCTTCTGATTACAATGTTGACCGGCATGAAAATGACAGAGGAGCAAGGTTAAATAGCGACTCCCACATCCTGATGGGAACAGGTGAACAGAGGGGATGATGCACACAAGTTCAATTCCACCAGTGGCCACCGGGGGAGCCCAAAATCCAATCTCACAACAGGTTCCGCTTCCCATTGGTTGTCGAGTTTGTGTAGCCTCCTCTTTCGTTTGAGTACGTGCTCACCAGGTGGCAAGGGAATTGCAGGGGCATGCTGGTTGTAGTCCCTTTCCTGTTTTTGCCTGGCCTGAGCAAGGCTTCTTTCCACGCACTCCTGTACCTTGCGGTACCTTTGCCGCCTCTCGGTATCCCAATCGGCATCCGGCGAGGTATCCTCGGGGGTTAGGACCCTGTTATGACCCCAATGGCGAGGGTCTCAGAGGAATGTGGAAGTCTGAGGAATACAAAAAAACAGCTCATAGGGCAGTGGTAACTGGGTTGACCATATAACTACTCCTAACGCCAACACTAGAAGTAGCCGGGGATCATTCCTACGATGATTCTAGATGACACGCTCCAGCCGGAGAATCTAGCTACCCCTAGTAGAGGAAAACAAAGACCTTTCTTGCCTCCAGAGAAATGGACCCCAAAGCTGGATAGAAGCCCCCCACAAATAATAACGGTGAGGTAAGAGGAAATGACAAACACAGAAATGAATCAGATTTAGCACAGAGAGGCCCGCTAACTAATAGCAGAATAAAGAAAGGTAACTTATATGGTCAACGAAAACCCTATTAAAATCCACACTGGAAATTCAAGAACCCCCGAACCGTCTAACGGTCCGGGGGGAGAACACCAGCCCCCTAGAGCTTCCAGCAAAGGTCAGGATGCAGATTAGGAACAAGCTGGACAAAAATGCAAAAACCAAAACAAATAGCAAAAGCAAAAAGCAGACTTAGCTGATATTTTCTGGAACCAAGATCAATAGACAAGAGCACAGCAGACTAGCTCTGATAACTACGTTGCCAGACACAGAACTGAAGGTCCAGGGAGCTTATATAGCTACACCCTTAACTAACGACCTCAGGTGCGGATAAAAGGAATGACAGAAAAACCAGAGTCAAAAAACTAGTAACCACTAGAGGGAGCAAAAAGCAAAATCACAACAGTACCCCCCCCTTAGTGAGGGGTCACCGAACCCTCACCACGACCACCAGGGCGATCAGGATGAGCGGCATGAAAGGCACGAACTAAATCGGCCGCATGAACATCAGAGGCGACCACCCAGGAATTATCCTCTTGACCATAGCCCTTCCACTTGACCAAGTACTGAAGCCTCCGCCTGGAGAGGCGAGAATCCAAGATCTTCTCCACCACGTACTCCAACTCGCCCTCAACCAACACCGGAGCAGGAGGCTCAGCAGAAGGAACTACAGGCACAATGTACCGCCGCAACAAGGACCTATGAAATACATTGTGAATAGCAAATGACACAGGAAGAT
Organism: Ranitomeya variabilis; assembly: GCF_051348905.1. Lineage (NCBI taxonomy): Eukaryota > Metazoa > Chordata > Amphibia > Anura > Dendrobatidae > Ranitomeya > Ranitomeya variabilis. The sequence goes on along the minus strand of NC_135233.1, from coordinate 172,599,173 downwards.
CCAGACGAAAAGATACAGGATTAAGGATTTCCAATATCTTGTAAGGCCCAATAAAACGAGGTTTAAATTTGGGAGAGGAGACCTTCATGGGAACAAAGCGGGAAGAAAGCCATACCAAATCCCCAACGCGTAGTCGGGGACCTACACCGCGGCGGCGGTTGGCAAAGCGCTGAGCCTTCTCCTGTGACAATTTCAAGTTGTCCACCACATGATTCCAGATCCGCTGCAACCTATCCACCACAGAATCCACCCCAGGACAGTCAGAAGGTTCCACATGACCCGAAGAAAAGCGAGGATGGAAACCAGAGTTGCAGAAAAAAGGCGAAACCAAGGTGGCGGAACTAGCCCGATTATTAAGGGCAAACTCAGCCAACGGTAAGAATGTCACCCAATCGTCCTGATCAGCAGAGACAAAACACCTCAAATAAGCCTCCAAAGTCTGATTGGTTCGCTCCGTCTGTCCATTAGTCTGAGGATGGAAAGCAGACGAAAACGACAAATCAATGCCCATCCTACCACAAAAGGATCGCCAGAACCTGGAAACGAACTGGGATCCTCTGTCTGACACAATATTCTCAGGGATGCCGTGCAAACGAACCACGTTCTGGAAAAACACAGGAACCAGATCGGAAGAGGAAGGCAGCTTAGGCAAAGGAACCAAATGGACCATCTTGGAGAAGCGATCACATATCACCCAGATAACGGACATGCCCTGAGATAGCGGAAGATCAGAAATGAAATCCATGGAGATATGTGTCCAAGGTCTCTTCGGGACAGGCAAGGGCAAGAGCAAACCGCTGGCACGAGAACAGCAAGGCTTAGCTCGAGCACAAATCCCACAGGACTGCACAAATGACCGCACATCCCTTGACAAGGAAGGCCACCAAAAGGACCTGGCCACCAGATCTCTGGTGCCAAAAATTCCCGGGTGACCTGCCAACACCGAGGAATGAACCTCGGAAATGACTCTGCTGGTCCACTTATCCGGGACAAACAGTCTGTCAGATGGACAAGACTCAGGCCTATCAGCCTGAAATCTCTGCAACACACGTCGCAGATCCGGAGAAATAGCTGACAAGATAACTCCATCTTTAAGAATACCAACAGGGTCAGCGACTCCAGGAGCATCAGGCACAAAGCTCCTAGAAAGAGCATCGGCCTTCACATTCTTTGAACCTGGTAAATACGAGACAACAAAATCAAAGCGGGAGAAAAACAATGACCAGCGGGCCTGTCTCGGATTAAGGCGTTTAGCAGACTCGAGATACATCAGATTTTTGTGATCAGTCAGGACCACAACACGATGCTTAGCACCCTCGAGCCAATGACGCCACTCCTCAAATGCCCATTTCATGGCCAACAACTCCCGATTGCCCACATCATAATTTCGCTCAGCAGGCGAAAACTTCCTAGAGAAAAAGGCACAAGGTTTCATAACAGAGCAACCAGGGCCTCTCTGCGACAAAACGGCCCCTGCTCCAATCTCTGAAGCATCCACCTCAACCTGAAAGGGAAGCGAGACATCAGGCTGGCACAAAACAGGCGCCGAAGTAAACCGGCGTTTCAACTCCTGGAAAGCCTCCACGGCAGCAGGAGCCCAGTTAGCTACATCGGAGCCCTTCTTGGTCATATCCGTCAAAGGTTTCACAATGCTAGAAAAATTAGCGATAAAACGACGGTAGAAGTTAGCGAAGCCCAAGAACTTCTGAAGACTCTTAACCGACGAGGGCTGAGTCCAATCAAGAATAGCTCGGACCTTGACTGGGTCCATCTCCACAGCAGAAGGGGAAAAAATGAACCCCAAAAAGGGAACCTTCTGTACACCAAAGAGACATTTTGAGCCCTTGACAAACAATTTTCACGCAAAATTTTAAAGACCAACCTGACCTGCTCCACATGCGAATCCCAATTATCAGAAAAAACCAAAATATCATCCAGATAAACAATCAAAAATTTATCCAGATACTTCCGGAATATGTCATGCATAAAGGACTGAAAAACTGAAGGCGCATTGGAGAGCCCAAAAGGCATCACCAAGTACTCAAAATGACCTTCGGGCGTATTGAATGCGGTTTTCCATTCATCACCTTGTTTAATGCGCACAAGGTTGTACGCACCACGAAGGTCTATCTTGGTGAACCACTTGGCACCTTTAATCCGGGCAAACAAGTCAGACAACAGCGGTAAAGGATACTGAAATTTGACAGTGATCTTATTTAAAAGCCGATAATCAATACAGGGTCTCAAAGATCCGTCCTTTTTTGCCACAAAAAAGAATCCCGCACCAAGAGGGGAAGAAGACGGACGAATATGTCCTTTCTCCAGAGACTCCTTGATATATGAACGCATAGCGGTATGCTCAGGTACCGACAGATTAAACAGTCTTCCCTTAGGAAATTTACTGCCTGGTATCAAATCTATAGCACAGTCACAGTCCCTATGAGGAGGCAATGCACTGGATTCAGACTCACTGAAGACATCCTGATAATCAGACAAATACTCCGGAACTTCCGAAGGCGTAGAAGAAGCAATAGACACAGGCAGGGAATCCCCATGAATACCACGACAGCCCCAACTTGAGACTGACATAGCCTTCCAGTCCAGGACTGGATTATGGGTCTGTAACCATGGCAGCCCCAAAACAACCAAATCATGCATTTTATGTAAAACCAGGAAACGCATCACCTCGCGGTGTTCAGGAGTCATGCACATGGTAACCTGTGTCCAATACTGCGGTTTATTTGCTGCCAATGGCGTGGCATCAATACCCCTAAGAGGAATAGGATTTTCCAATGGTTCAAGAGTAAAACCACAGCGCTTAGCAAATGAGAGATCCATAAGACTCAGGGCAGCACCTGAATCTACAAACGCCATGACAGGATAAGATGACAGTGAGCAAATCAGAGTTACAGACAGAATAAATTTAGGTTGCAAATTACCAACGGTGACAGGACTAACAACCTTAGCTATACGTTTAGAGCATGCTGAGATAACATGTGTAGAGTCACCACAGTAGTAGCACAAGCCATTCCGGCGTCTATGAATTTTCCGCTCATTTCTAGTCAGGATTCTATCACATTGCATTAAATCAGGTGTCTGTTCAGACAACACCATGAGGGAATTAGCGGTTTTTCTATCACATTGCACCGAGTTAGGTGTCTGTTCAGACAACACCATGAGGGAATTTGCGGTTTTGCGCTCCCGCAACCGCCGGTCAATTTGAATAGCCAGTGCCATAGTATCATTCAGACCTGTGGGAATGGGAAATCCCACCATAACATTTTTAATGGCTTCAGAAAGGCCATTTCTGAAATTAGCGGCCAGTGCACACTCGTTCCAATGTGTCAGCACGGACCACTTCCGAAATTTTTGGCAATACACTTCAGCCTCGTCCTGCCCCTGAGACATAGCCAGCAAGGCCTTTTCTGCCTGAATCTCAAGATTGGGTTCCTCATAAAGCAAACCGAGCGCCAGAAAAAACGCATCAATATCAGCCAATGCCGGATCTCCTGGCGCCAGCGAAAAAGCCCAATCCTGAGGGTCGCCCCGTAAGAACGAAATAACAATTTTTACTTGCTGAGCAGAGTCTCCAGATGAACAGGGTCTCAGGGACAAAAACAATTTACAATTATTCACGAAATTCCTAAACTTAAATCTGTCTCCGGAAAACAGTTCAGGAATCGGTATTTTAGGTTCAGACCTAGGATTTCTGATAACATAGTCTTGTATGCCCTGCACACGAGTAGCCAGCTGGTCCACACTTGTAATCAAGGTCTGGACATTCATGTCTGCAGCAAGCATAGCCACTCTGAGGTAAAGGGGAAGAAGAAAGAAAAAAAAAAAAAAACTCAGAATCTTCTTTCTTATAATCCCTCTTTTGCAATGCACTAAACATTTAATACTGGCCTGGCAAACTGTTATGACCCCAATGGCGAGGGTCTCAGAGGAATGTGGAAGTCTGAGGAATACAAAAAACCAGCTCATAGGGCAGTGGTAACTGGGTTGACCATATAACTACTCCTAACGCCAACACTAGAAGTAGCCGGGGATCATTCCTACGATGATTCTAGATGACACGCTCCAGCCGGAGAATCTAGCTACCCCTAGTAGAGGAAAACAAAGACCTTTCTTGCCTCCAGAGAAATGGACCCCAAAGCTGGATAGAAGCCCCCCACAAATAATAACGGTGAGGTAAGAGGAAATGACAAACACAGAAATGAATCAGATTTAGCACAGAGAGGCCCGCTAACTAATAGCAGAATAAAGAAAGGTAACTTATATGGTCAACGAAAACCCTATTAAAATCCACACTGGAAATTCAAGAACCCCCGAACCGTCTAACGGTCCGGGGGGAGAACACCAGCCCCCTAGAGCTTCCAGCAAAGGTCAGGATGCAGATTAGGAACAAGCTGGACAAAAATGCAAAAACCAAAACAAATAGCAAAAGCAAAAAGCAGACAGCTGATATTTTCTGGAACCAAGATCAATAGACAAGAGCACAGCAGACTAGCTCTGATAACTACGTTGCCAGACACAGAACTGAAGGTCCAGGGAGCTTATATAGCTACACCCTTAACTAACGACCTCAGGTGCGGATAAAAGGAATGACAGAAAAACCAGAGTCAAAAAACTAGTAACCACTAGAGGGAGCAAAAAGCAAAATCACAACAGGACCCCCATGTCCAGATCAACGGATAACTTGCTAGACCTTCCTCGCATCAGGTACGCTGGAGTGCAGTTGGTGGAATTTACTGGGATGTGATTATATATGTCCACCAAGTCAGGCAACTTCGTTGGCCACAGGCTCCGTTCCTCTACGGGCAAGGTCTTTAGTAAGTCGATCACCACCTGGTTCATCTTTTCGCACATCCCATTGGTTTGGGGATGGTACGGTGTGGTCCTGATCTTCTTACACCCGTACAATTGGCAGAACTCTTGGAACACTTCCGCTTCGAATGCTGGTCCCTGATCGGTCAGTACCTTCTCCGGGTAGCCATGGGGCCTACAAAAGTACTGCTGGAAAGCCTTGGCGGCCGTACTGGCCGTTAGGTCCTTGACAGGCACAACCACCAAAAATCTGGAGTTGTGATCCACGATGGTAAGAGCGTAGACATAGCCTGACCGGCTAGGTGTCAGCTTCACATGATCCAGCGCGACCAGTTCGAGTGGCCGCTTGGTGATGATAGGCTGCAAGGGAGCCCGTTGGCTGCCACGGTCCCTCTTGCGCAGGCTAAATGGACCGCACTCTCGACACCACTTCTCAATGGCTCTCTTCATGCCAATCCAATAGAACCTCCCTCGGAGTAGCCTCTCCAGCTTCCTCCATCCGAAGTGTCCGGCTCCATCGTGGTAGGCTCCCAGAACCATGGGCGCATCTCGCCTTGGCACTACTATCTGCCATACCAATTCGTGAGTATGGAGCGCCCCCACACCGCCGCAGGACCGAGGGGTACTCGGAGCCGGGCCTCTAGGTCTCAGTCCTGGGGTTGTCACGGTGGCTAGACCCGGTCCGTGGCCCTGTCTGTCAGTGGGGGACGTCCGGTGCAATAAGTGGTGTAGCGGTGCAGTTGTGGGGTGCAGGTCGCGGTAAATAACGAGGACACCAGGTTGCAGTCTCTTTACCTCTTTACTGAAGATCTCTGGGTCCTCAGTCCAGAATACGGTTCACCAGGCTGCGCAAGTCCGGTCGGTCCAATGGCACTTCCAGAGCTCTCCTTGCAGGTGGAAATCGGTGCCTTCCTTCTAGCGCTATGTGTTGTAGTCCTTCCCTGCTGTGCTTACGGAAAGTACCCCACAACTGTTGTGTCTGTTTCTCGTGTTCCCTCACAACAACTTTACTCGCAATGATCTTCCTCGTCCCTCCAGATACTATGGTAGGAACGCACCCGTATGACGGGGAGGCTCGGAGATCTTCCGGGACTCTATCTGCGCCCCTCTCCTGTTGGGGACCCCCCTTTGTCTCCTGGGTGATGCGTGAGACAGTCCGCCTGAAGCTAACTGCCCTGCCGGGGTCTGAGGTACGGTGTAAAACTCTCTACCTCCTCGGCGTTCCGGCTGCCGGTAGTGCGCCTCAGTGAGGTGTTGCGTCTTTCAGCAGAACCCCCACCGGTATCTCCTTCGCTTGACTTCGTTTCTCACTCAGCACAATCTATCTCGCTTCTTAGTCCTTTCTTGGGCACCGCCGCTATTCTGAGCAGGCACGGTCCCTTAACGTCCTTTCAATGCCAAGCCTCTGCCAGGATCCCACCCCTGGCAGAGACCCTACAGTCTCTCCCTTCACAACACCCCCTGCCACAGGGTGTTGCTCCGTTCAATCCCATCAGCGTTCTCTCTAACTTCCTGCCTGACCCCCGGTTTACCCACTATGGTGGGGAGTGGCCTAATGAATAGCACCCTTAGCTCCCCCCGGAGGCCCTGCTGTGAAACATATTGGTGACTGTGATACCTGCTCAGAGAACTCCTTTCGTGCCATCGAACGCACCATGGCTCCCCTTAGTGGCTGAGCCATGATACTGCAACGACCAGGACTCTGGGGCGCTGCACTCCCCCCTGGTTAAACACAGTACTCCGGGACTGGGAAGAAAAACAACAATACAGGTTAGCAAAAAGACATACAATTTTGTTGAGTGCAAATAACAATAAGTATACTTAAGTAGCTTCCCTTTATGGGAGGTGAGGACTCTTTCAACGTTACAAACATAATCAACATTTATAAATTACAGATTATAAACAACTTCTGTCACCCAATCGGGTATTCTACTTGATGCTAATTCTGGAACAATAAATTAACATTGCCTTTAAGAAACTCACACTCTTAGTCTATCAAAGGCCTTCCTATAATCACATTATAAGGTATTGTAACTTTACATTCTCCTTCTTGTGAACCTGCAGGACCGCCTGTCCTAACTGCACCAGACCTACTGCCTCTCCTTTCTTTTACAGGACCGCCCCGTTCAGCCAGGGCCTACTGCCTTTCGCTACTATACACAGTATAGACATAACATTCCTTTCGGTTGAAGAACTCTGAGCCCGCTCTACTCGGCTCCTTTAAGGACTCACTCTCTAACCCCTACGGGTTCACGCTCTGTCCTTAGTAACAAAGTAACTTTTCAATGGGGACGCGGGGTTTACCTTCTATCCTCACCTTCATTATTACTTCTTTCACTTTCAACTACGCAGACTTCTACATCTACCCCTACGGGCTCTCTGCATCCTTTCTTTCTTACACAACATTATTCAAATTTCACATTTCAACAAATTCAACACATATAACTCGGCATGTAAAACAGTTACATTTTCTTTTCAAGGCATCATTATCACATTACTGTTCAGTAACAGTATCACTTTCAAGTTTACTTCGTCACATCCCCTTTAAGAGGGGACCAGGTCTCTCTGAGGTAGCTCGTCTTCTCAGCCTACCAGTCTTATGCAAAGTTCCAGTCCGGGATCTTCACAAAGTGTCTATAACTTGGACTAGTAGGGAAGGTTTCTTCGCAAAGTGTCTTTTAACTAAAACCAATAAAGAAGGGATCTTCGCAAAGTGTCTTTTGGACTAAAACCAGTAGGGAGGCACCCTTAAGAAGGTGCAACTATTTACAAGGAAGTTTGTATCATGCACTGTTCATGATTCAGCAGTTTTTATAACATTGTGGAACAAAAAGCAAAAATGAAAGTGAAAGCAAAAATAAAAAGCAATAGGGATCCCGGGTAAACAAAGGGATCCCTTTAAGAGTTAACCCAGGACGGGTTTTAGCAGCAAAACAGCAAGGAAATAAACAGTTAACTATTTACAGTTTCAGGTTTCCGAGGTTTAGTTGGACGGCTTCCAGGGCTGCACCTGGCACTTAACCCTTCTTGGCCTGGGCAAAGTGAGGTCCAGGGTTACACCCAGTGCTGGACAAACGCCATTAATCCGTCTTTCATGTACGATTAAATCATGCACAGCGATGGAGGTCTGCGCAGCTTGAGTATGGGCATCTGCTGCAGCAAAGGTAGCGGCTGCTGCAAGATCAGTCACTGGAACGGAGTCAGCAGCTGTGGCACTAGCAGTCACTGGAGTGGTGTCGGTCGTCAGGGCAGGGTCATTCTTCATACCTGCTTCAGATGCGGCTCCTCCGGTGCCGGTCTGCTCCGTCTCCGCTGGGGTCTGGAACGCTGGCCGCGGGGCCTTGTTCTGCGACGCTGTCATCTCTGCTTGCAGCACCTCGCTTTCCGGCAGGGCCTTGCTTTCCAGCTTCGGAGCGCTGGGACTTCTTCCCTGCTCCGGACCAGATGAGGCTGCCGACAGATGTCCGGTGAGGCTCCGGATGATGGCCTTCTTCCACCCGGCCTCAGTGCTCAGCTGCGTCCGCCGGGGTCGGTCGCTGAGCTCGTCCACTCCGGCCTGCAGGAATTCAGCATCAGCGGTGGAGGCCTGGTTGCGGTGCCCCTCCGGGTGGCTGGGGGAGTCCTCTGCTCCGACCCCACGCTCCGGCTCCGGGCGGCTCGCCATGGCGTCCTCCATGTCGCTCGCTCCTTCTTCCTGGTCCTTTTCCCGCTCTCTTCTTCGTGGGCGGTTTCGTTTTCGTTGTCTCTGCCCACCATTAAGGATCAGGAGGCGGATCTCGGCTGCTGATGGACACGTCCTCAAGGGGCCGAGATATTTAGACTGGGCGGCCATTGTCTTTCGCGCTCTTCAGCTTGTTCACGCCCACTTCCACGCCCTTCTTCTTCTCCTGCGCTCTCCTCAGCGCTGTAATGGCGGCGGTTTTGGCGGGAACTTTTGGCGGCTAATGGCGCAGCACCGCCTTGCAATAAAGTACAGTTCAAGTACAGTAAATCACAGTCTCTAGGCACACATGACCTGATTCTTCAGGCTTAAGTAGATCCTGTTCGTGACGCCAAGTTTGGAGCGCCCCCACACCGCCGCAGGACCGAGGGGTACTCGGAGCCGGGCCTCTAGGTCTCAGTCCTGGGGTTGTCACGGTGGCTAGACCCGGTCCGTGGCCCTGTCTGTCAGTGGGGGACGTCCGGTGCAATAAGTGGTGTAGCGGTGCAGTTGTGGGGTGCAGGTCGCGGTAAATAACGAGGACACCAGGTTGCAGTCTCTTTACCTCTTTACTGAAGATCTCTGGGTCCTCAGTCCAGAATACGGTTCACCAGGCTGCGCAAGTCCGGTCGGTCCAATGGCACTTCCAGAGCTCTCCTTGCAGGTGGAAATCGGTGCCTTCCTTCTAGCGCTATGTGTTGTAGTCCTTCCCTGCTGTGCTTACGGAAAGTACCCCACAACTGTTGTGTCTGTTTCTCGTGTTCCCTCACAACAACTTTACTCGCAATGATCTTCCTCGTCCCTCCAGATACTATGGTAGGAACGCACCCGTATGACGGGGAGGCTCGGAGATCTTCCGGGACTCTATCTGCGCCCCTCTCCTGTTGGGGACCCCCCTTTGTCTCCTGGGTGATGCGTGAGACAGTCCGCCTGAAGCTAACTGCCCTGCCGGGGTCTGAGGTACGGTGTAAAACTCTCTACCTCCTCGGCGTTCCGGCTGCCGGTAGTGCGCCTCAGTGAGGTGTTGCGTCTTTCAGCAGAACCCCCACCGGTATCTCCTTCGCTTGACTTCGTTTCTCACTCAGCACAATCTATCTCGCTTCTTAGTCCTTTCTTGGGCACCGCCGCTATTCTGAGCAGGCACGGTCCCTTAACGTCCTTTCAATGCCAAGCCTCTGCCAGGATCCCACCCCTGGCAGAGACCCTACAGTCTCTCCCTTCACAACACCCCCTGCCACAGGGTGTTGCTCCGTTCAATCCCATCAGCGTTCTCTCTAACTTCCTGCCTGACCCCCGGTTTACCCACTATGGTGGGGAGTGGCCTAATGAATAGCACCCTTAGCTCCCCCCGGAGGCCCTGCTGTGAAACATATTGGTGACTGTGATACCTGCTCAGAGAACTCCTTTCGTGCCATCGAACGCACCATGGCTCCCCTTAGTGGCTGAGCCATGATACTGCAACGACCAGGACTCTGGGGCGCTGCAAGTACGTGGGTCAATGCTTCTCCGGCACAGCTTACCATCATGGATAAATAGTTTACTTCTCCCCTTCCACAGCTGTTGGGTCTCCTGTGGATCGTCTGGGCCGGGATGCAACCCTGCCTGCGTCAAGAGCTCTTTCACCTGACGGACCGCGGGGTCACCATCCTGGGTCTCCGCCCATCCATGGTGGGGCAGGGGATTCAGCAGGGCATCCGGTTGGTTCTTGTGCCTGTTCTTCACATGATGGGAGTTCTGAGTGGCTTTGGGGCGATGGAATGCAGGCAGCTCCACCTCTTGAAGTGCCTCCGGGTCTTCTCCCGTATCCGGCAAATTGGGCATTCGGGACAGGGCATCGGCATTCGCATTCTTGCGTCCTGCCCGGTACTTGATGGTGAAGTCGTAGTTGGACAGTCGGGCCATCCACCGCTGTTCCAAGGCCCCGAGTTTGGCGGTATCCAGATGCGTTAGCAGATTGTTATCCGTGAAGACGGTGAATTTCGCCGAGGCCAGGTAGTGTTTGAACCTCTCTGTCACTGCCCAGACGATGGCAAGGAATTCCAGCTTAAAGGAACTGTAGTTGTCAGGGTTCCTTTACGTGGGACAAAGCTTCCTGCTGGCGTAAGCGATTACCCTCTCCTGGCCTTTCTGGACCTGGGACAGCACGGCCCCCAATCCTACATTGCTGGCATCCGTGTACAGCACAAACGGTTGGTCGTATTCGGGGTAGGCCAGTACCTCTTCTCCCGTCAGTGCTGACTTTAAGCAAGTGAAGGATCCCTCCAGCCCCTCGTTCCACTCAAATGGGGTGTTCCTCCCCTTGGTCTTCTTCGATTGGCCCACCAACAGGTCTTGCAAGGGCGCGGCCTTCTTGGTGAAGTCCTTAATGAACCTCCGGTAATAGCCTACCAGCCCGAGGAACTGCCGGACTTCTTGGAGGTTGCTGGGCTTTGGCCAGTCCTGGATCACCGTGACCTTGTCAGGGACTGGGACCACTCCTTCGGCGCTCACCACATGGCCCAGGTACTGCACTTTAGGTTTCAGCAGATGACATTTGGACGGTTTCACCTTTAAGCCGAAGTTGGACAGGGCTTCAAACACCTCAGCCAGGTGCTTCAGATGGTCTTCGTAGGTCTTAGAGAAGACAATGACATCATCCAAATACAGCAGTACGGTTTCAAAGTTCTTGTGCCCCAGGCAGCACTCCATCATCCTCTGGAACGTCCCCGGGGCATTGCACAATCCGAAGGGCATGTAGTTAAATTCGCAGAGACCCATCGGTGTCGTGAAGGCCGTCTTCTCCTTGTCCGCCTCCGCCACGGGAACCTGCCAGTAACCACTGGTGAGATCTAAGGTAGAGAAGTAGTTAGCAGATTTTAAGGCAGCCAGAGACTCCTCTATCCTGGGCAGTGGGTATGCGTCCTTATGTGTAATGCGATTCAACTGCCTGTAATCAACACACATCCTCATTGTACCATCCTTCTTTTTAACAAGGACTAATGGAGCTGCCCAGGGGCTACAACTGTCTCTCACCACCCCGGCCTCCTTCATTTCTCGCAACATGTCCTTGGCACACTGGTAATGAGCTGGGGGTACAGGGCGATATCTCTCTTTTATGGGTCGGTGATCTCCCGTGGGGATGTGATGTTGGATCCCTTTCACCTGTCCAAAATCTAAGGGGTGTTTGCTGAATACCTGCTCGTACTCTTGAACCACCCTGTAGGCCCCCTGTTTCTGATGGGATGGGGTAGAGTCAGTGCCCACATGCAATTCCCGACACCAATCTTTCGAGTGCCCTGCAGAACCGTTGTCCTCCGCCACGTTTGACGGGACCAAGGGTTCAGGTGTCTGTATCACACTATTATTGACAGCTAACAGTTTGGCGAGCGTGGCATACTTGGTGAGGTGGACCTCTTCCTCCCCACAATTGAGGACACGTACGGGCACCCTCCCCTGGCGGACGTCGACCACCCCCCGGGCTGTCAGGATAGTAGGCCTATTGTCTGAATATACGGGTTCTACCAAGGCCTGGTAGTCCTTACCCCTGAGGCCTATGGCTGCCCGACACCATATTAACATCTCACTCCTGGGGGGTATCGCGATGGGGTTGGAGTCACTCACAGTGACACGACAAATCTCACCACCAGTCAGCTCTACCTGCTGTCTCTGCATCAGAGCTCTGATTTCTTTTTGCAGGGCGCGTTGTTCACTGTGGCCAGCGGTTTCTGCTACCTGTTGCAACAAAACAATAACTTCTGCAAGACAATTTTCTATAACATTAGTACCGATAGTCATCATGGGATTACATTCTCGGCGGTCAATATCAACAATTACAATCCCTTGGGCTTCCAATTCCACCCGCCCCACCTTGATGGTGACCTCTTTATACCCCACTTGTGGCAACGGCTGACCATTACTGGCTATTATGGTGAAATCGTCATCGGGGCCACGAATAATATCAGTGTCCTCCCAATACCGTTTATAAAGCACGTAAGGCATAGTCGTCACCTGAGAACCGGTGTCCAGCAAAGCGTTCATGGGGATACCGTCAACCACTACAGGAAGAACTGGTCGCACTCCAATGTATTTGGCTCTCCAATGCTGCGGGCCTGATCGTCCTACTCCTGGGGGTCGGCCCTTTGCCCCAGGGGTTGCTCGTTTAAAGGACAGTACCTTGCAAGGTGGCCCACCTGGTGACAGCGGCGGCAGATGGGTCGTCCGTCCGGATGGAAGCGATTGCTGTTCCTGCCTCTGGTCGGTGGAGTCCTCCTCTGTCGCATCCAGGGGACATCTTCTGGTCTGGATCTTCTCCTTGGGGGCCTCCTGTAGGGACTGAACCGTCCGGGCCAGGGCAGCAATGCTCTTGGTCAGCTCCTGCATCTGGAGGCGGAGTCCTGCAGGGGAGTCGTCCTCTAGGCTCTGGGTGTCGGCCTCGGCGGCGACTGGGGCATCTGACGCCACCTCCTGGTGGTATGTGAGAGCGGGACGCCTGGGAGGCACTGCACGGCTGGGCTGTCGCTCCTGCAACGCCTGGATAGCTTTATCCTTGAATTGCGCAAAAGTCAAGTCTGGATTTTGCATGGCCAGGAAGTGCAATTGGCTCCGTTGGTGACTGCACAGGAGCCCCTCAATGAATCGCTCCTTCAAGAGTTTATCCTCATCCTGCATGCTGTCGGGGTCACTCTGCTTAATGGCCCGCAGTGCCTCCTGGAGATTAAGGGCATAGTCCCGTAAGCTATCCTGCGGTCTCTGTTTGCATCCATAGAAAGTCAGTTTAATTTCTGTAGCAGTGCGGGTATCGAAGGTGGCTTTAAGCTTTGCAAAAACCTGCTGTGCAGTTCCCTTATCCGCGGCGGGCCAGGACTTCACTTCTCTCAGAGCCGCCCCGAAGAGTTGGCCGATTATCATATGAACCTTCTGTGGCTCCGTCAGGGGATAGAACTCGAGCAGGCTGCAGATCCCCTGTTTAAAATCAGTTAAGGTGTGCGACTCCCCGGAGTATCGCGGGAGCCAGGCCGCTCCGGGCAGGTATGGCATAGAGAAGGGCATTATGGCCTTTGTGGTAGCGGCAGTGTCCGACTGGCTGATGGGGGCAGCGGCTCTGCGGCCAGCGGTGGTGGTATTAGGGCCGCGGCTACATTCGCTAAGGAGACCGGAGCTGCCTCTGCGTTCACGGCTGCGACCGCCGCCTCTGCTTCCCCTGACTCGGACATGGCTGTCCTTTCCTCCCACTAACCTGCTGGAGGTTGGAGTTCCTCTTCCGGAGCTAGCACTTTACCGCGCTTTCTTGTTCCGCGCTTCTTTTGGCCGATTCCGCCCACGAAGCTAAGGCTCCTCCCTCCGTGCGCGGCAATGGCGAATTGTGGCGGGAGCTCTTGGCGGCAATCAGCAATTCACAGTCTTTGCAATAAGTCACAGTCCAAGTACAATAAATCACAGTTCCAAGGCACACATGACCTGATTCTTCAGGCTTAAGTAGATCCTGTTCGTGACGCCAAGTTGCAGCGCCCCCACTGCCGCAGGGCCGAGGGGTACCCGGTACCGGGCCTCTGAGTCTCTGTTCTGGGGTTGTCACGGCGGCTAGACCCGGTCCGTGACCCTGCTGAGGGGCGCCCAATAATAGGTGTGCGTGATGGTGATGATGTTGTGGTGGTGCGGTGCAGGTTGCAGTAAATAACGAGGACACCAGGTTGCAGTCTCTGTACCTTTTTACTGAAGGTTTGGAGGTACCCAATCCAGAGCACTGTTAACAGGGCTGGCTGAGACCGGCCGGTCCAACCGGTCCAACGGCACATCCGGAGTTCCCCTTTGCAGGTGGGAATCAGTGTCTACCTTCTAGCGCCTGTGTGTTGTAGTCCTTCCTTGCTGAGCTCCCCAGGATAGTCCTCACAACTGATTCTGTCTGTCTCTGATGTTCGTTCTCTCCGTCCCCCAGATGATATGGTTAGGACGCACCCGTATGACGGGGTAGGCCTGGAGTTCTTCCGGGACCCTAGAGTCGCCCCTCTCCCACAGCTGCCTCCGTTGTCTGCTTAGGTGATTTGCGTGAGACAGCCAACCTATAATTGGCTGTCCTGCCGTGGTTTGAAGTATTGCTTAAAGTCTCTTACTTTCTCGGCGTTCCGGCCACCGACTGTTTGCGCTTCAGAAGGATGTTGCCTCGATCTTACAGCACGACTCCTTCTGGCCCTATCGCCTCTTTGCTGTATTCCCGTTTTCTCACTCAGCACAATAAACCTCGCTTCTTGTCCTTTCTTAGGAATCTGTCAGGATCCCATCCCTGACATGTCCTCTCTCTAGCTCTTCCCAGTTACTTCTCTCTGTCTTCCTGTCCAACCCCCAGTTTTACCAGAGTGTGAGGAGTGGCCTACTAGATAGAACCACTCCCCCTGGTGGCCGGAGTGTGAAGTGTAGTGTGAGTGTTACCTGATCAGGTGAACTCCTTTAGTGCAATTGCAGCGCCCCAGAGTCCTGGTCGTTGCAGTACTGTGGCTCCGCCACTAAGGGGAGCCATGGTACGTTCGATGGCACTGAAGGAGTTCTTCCAATCAGGTATCACAGACACCAATATGTTTCACAGCAGGGCCTCCGGGGGGAGCTAAGGGTGCTATTCATTAGGCCACTCCCCACCATAGTGGGTAAACTGGGGGTCAGGCAGGAAGTTAGTGAGAACGCTGACGGGATTGAACGGAGCAACACCTGGTGGCAGAGGGTGTTGTGAAGGGAGAGACGGTAGGGTCTCTGCCAGGGGTGGGATCCTGGCAGAGGCTTGGCATTGAAAGAACGTAACGGGACCGTGCCTGCTCAGCATAGCGGCGGTGCCCAAGAAAGGACTAGAAGCGAGACAGATTGTGCTGAGTGAGAAACGAGATCAAGCAGAAGGAGAATACCAGCAGGGGTTTTGTTGAAAGAGGCAGCACCTTGCTGAGGCGCATTACCGGTGGCCGGAACGCCGAGGGAGTGGAATAAGATACAGCTTTAAGCCATACTCCAAACAGCGGCAGGACAGTCAGTCTCAGGCGGGCTGTCTACCACATATCACCTATGAAGTCTTGGGGGGCAATTGCGGGAGAGGGGCGTCTCTAGGGTCCCGGAAGAACTCCAGGCCTACCTGACAAACGGGTGCCGTTCTTACTGTAACATCAGGAAGGGACGGAAGATTAGCAGAAGACCAGTTAATCGAGTTGTGAGGGAACTTAAGAAACAGACACAACAGTTGTGGGGTACTTTCCGTAAGCACAGCAGGGAAGGACTACAACACAAAGCGCTAAGAAGGAAGGCACAGATTTCCACCTGAGAGGAGAACTCTGGAAGTGCCATTGGACCGGCCGGACTTACGCAGCCTGGTGAACCGTATTCTGGACTGAGGACTCAGAGATCTCCAGTAAAGAGGTAAAGAGACTGCAACCTGGTGTCCTCGTTATTTACCGCGACCTGCACCCCACAACTGCACCGCTACACCACCATTAGCACCACTTATTTCACCGGACGTCCCCCACTGACGGACAGGGCCACGGACCGGGTCTAGCCACCGTGACAACCCCAGGACTGAGACCTAGAGGCCCGGCTCCGGGTACCCCTCGGCCCTGTGGCGGTGTGGGGGCGCGTCGCACAATCAGACGCAACATCGCCCCCCTTAGCGGCAGAGCGACATTACTGCAACGACCAGGACTCTGGGGCGCTGCACATACATTCCCCCGTTTGACCCCAAACTGTCTGCACCCATCCCCCATACTGTTTCCTCATATATGCCCCCCATCTCCCCCTTTGCTCTTCATTTTGTGTCCTTAGATCTCCCCCACACATTAAATTCCCCCATCCCCATGACAAATCTCCCCCCACACACATTCAATCCCCCAACTCCACTCCAATTCTCCCCACACACAATAATTTTGGATTGGGAGCCAGTGGAGGGATTTGCAGAGGGGAGGAGCAGGGGAGTAGCGAGGAGAGAGGTGGATTAGGCGGGCAGCAGAGTTGAGGACAGATTGGAGTGGTGCAAGAGAGTTAGCGGGGAGGCCACAGAGGAGGGTGTTGCAGTAATCGAGGCGGGAGATGATGAGAGCATGCACAAGAGTTTTGGTAGATTGTGGACGGAGGAAGGAACGGATTCTGGCAATATTTTTGAGTTGGAGGCGACAGGAGGTGGCAAGAGCTTGGACGTGAGGTTTGAAGGACAGGGCAGAGTCAAGAGTTACTCCGAGGCAGCGGATTTCAGGAGCGGGAGAGAGCGTGATGCCGTTCACCATAATAGATAGATTGGGTAGGGGGGATACGTGAGGTGGGGGAAAGATGATGAATTTGGTTTTGTCTACATTGAGTTTTAGGAAGCGAGAGGTGAAGAAGGAGGATATGGCTGACAGACACTTCGGGATTCTGGACAGCAGGGAGGTGACATCTGGGCCAGAGAGGTAGATCTGAGTGTCGTCTGCATACAGGTGGTACTGGAAGCCATGGGACTTTATGAGTTGTCCTAGTCCAAGGGTATAGATGGAAAAAAGTAGGGGTCCTAGGACAGAGCCTTGAGGGACTCCAACAGAGAGAGGGCGGGATGAGGAGGTAGTGTGGGAGTGGGAAATGCTAAATGTGCGGTTGGATAGGTATGAGGCAATCCAGGACAGGGCGAGGTCTTTGATGCCAAGGGAAGAAAGAATCTGTAGCAGTAGGCAGTGATCGACTGTGTCGAAAGCAGAGGACAGGTCAAGAAGGAGGAGGATGGAGAACTGTCTGTTAGCTTTGGCTGTGGCTAGGTCATTAGTAATTTTTGTCAGGGCAGTTTCGGTGGAGTGGTGGGGGAGGAAGCCAGATTGGAGGTTGTCAAGGAGAGAGTTAGATGAGAGGTGGGAGGAAAGTTGACCATGGACATGCTGCTCAAGGAGTTTTGAAGCAAACGGGAGCAGTGATATGGGGCGATAGCTGGGCATAGCAGTTGGGTCAAGGTTAGTTTTTTTGAGGATGGGTGTGATGGTGGCATGTTTGAAGGCAGAGGGGAAGGTACCAGAAGAGAGCGATAGGTTGAAGAGATGGGTTAGGGCTGGAATAAGCGTGTTAGTGAGGTTGGGGAGCAGGTGGGAAGGCATGGGGTCAAGTGCACAGGTGGTGAGGTGTGATTTGGAAAAGAGGCGAGTAAGCTCTCCTTCAGTGATGTTGGAGAGGGAGGTTATTAGGGAAGGGCAGAGGTCTGGTATATGGAGTGGTTGGGGTGGTGGACAAGTAAAGGTTTGCCTTGTTTGGTCGATCTTGTTTTTGAAGTAGGTGGCAAAGTCCTCGGAAGAGATGAAGGGAGTTGGAGGTGGCAGTGGTGGGCGGAGGAGAGAGTTAAATGTGCTGAACAGTTGTTTTGGGTTGTAGGATAGTGAAGATACAAGGTTAGTGAAATAGATCTGTTTAGCAGAGGTGAGGGCTGTTATGACCCCAATGGCGAGGGTCTCAGAGGAATGCGGAAGTCTGAGGAATACAAAAAACCAGCTCATAGGGCAGTGGTAACTGGGTTGACCATATAACTACTCCTAACGCCAACACTAGAAGTAGCCGGGGATCATTCCTACGATGATTCTAGATGACACGCTCCAGCCGGAGAATCTAGCTACCCCTAGTAGAGGAAAACAAAGACCTTTCTTGCCTCCAGAGAAATGGACCCCAAAGCTGGATAGAAGCCCCCCACAAATAATAACGGTGAGGTAAGAGGAAATGACAAACACAGAAATGAATCAGATTTAGCACAGAGAGGCCCGCTAACTAATAGCAGAATAAGGAAAGGGAACTTATATGGTCAACGAAAACCCTATTAAAAATCCACACTGGAAATTCAAGAACCCCCGAACCGTCTAACGGTCCGGGGGGAGAACACCAGCCCCCCTAGAGCTTCCAGCAAAGGTCAGGATGCAGATTAGGAACAAGCTGGACAAAAATGCAAAAACCAAAACAAATAGCAAAAGCAAAAAGTAAACTTAGCTGATATTTTCTGGAACCAGGATCAGTAGACAAGAGCACAGCAGACTAGCTCTGATAACTACGTTGCCAGGCACAGAACTGAAGGTCCAGGGAGCTTATATAGCTACACCCTTAACTAACGACCTCAGGTGCGGATAAAAGGAATGACAGAAAAACCAGAGTCAAAAAACTAGTAACCACTAGAGGGAGCAAAAAGCAAAATCACAACAGTACCCCCCCCTTAGTGAGGGGTCACCGAACCCTCACCACGACCACCAGGGCGATCAGGATGAGCGGCATGAAAGGCACGAACTAAATCGGCCGCATGAACATCAGAGGCGACCACCCAGGAATTATCCTCCTGACCATAGCCCTTCCACTTGACCAAGTACTGAAGCCTCCGCCTGGAGAGGCGAGAATCCAAGATCTTCTCCACCACGTACTCCAACTCGCCCTCAACCAACACCGGAGCAGGAGGCTCAGCAGAAGGAACTACAGGCACAATGTACCGCCGCAACAAGGACCTATGAAATACATTGTGAATAGCAAATGACACAGGAAGATCCAGACGAAAAGATACAGGATTAAGGATTTCCAATATCTTGTAAGGCCCAATAAAACGAGGCTTAAATTTGGGAGAGGAGACCTTCATAGGAACAAAGCGGGAAGAAAGCCACACCAAATCCCCAACGCGTAGTCGGGGACCTACACCGCGGCGGCGGTTGGCAAAGCGCTGAGCCTTCTCCTGTGACAATTTCAAGTTGTCCACCACATGATTCCAGATCCGCTGCAACCTATCCACCACAGAATCCACCCCAGGACAGTCAGAAGGCTCCACATGACCCGAAGAAAAGCGAGGATGGAAACCAGAGTTGCAGAAAAAAGGCGAAACCAAGGTGGCGGAACTAGCCCGATTATTAAGGGCAAACTCAGCCAACGGTAAGAATGTCACCCAATCGTCCTGATCAGCAGAGACAAAACACCTCAAATAAGCCTCCAAAGTCTGATTGGTTCGCTCCGTCTGTCCATTAGTCTGAGGATGGAAAGCAGACGAAAACGACAAATCAATGCCCATCCTACCACAAAAGGATCGCCAGAACCTGGAAACGAACTGGGATCCTCTGTCTGACACAATATTCTCAGGGATGCCGTGCAAACGAACCACGTTCTGGAAAAACACAGGAACCAGATCGGAAGAGGAAGGCAGCTTAGGCAAAGGAACCAAATGGACCATCTTGGAGAAGCGATCACATATCACCCAGATAACGGACATGCCCTGAGATAGCGGAAGATCAGAAATGAAATCCATGGAGATATGTGTCCAAGGTCTCTTCGGGACAGGCAAGGGCAAGAGCAAACCGCTGGCACGAGAACAGCAAGGCTTAGCTCGAGCACAAATCCCACAGGACTGCACAAATGACCGCACATCCCTTGACAAGGAAGGCCACCAAAAGGACCTGGCCACCAGATCTCTGGTGCCAAAAATTCCTGGGTGACCTGCCAACACCGAGGAATGAACCTCGGAAATGACTCTGCTGGTCCACTTATCCGGGACAAACAGTCTGTCAGATGGACAAGACTCAGGCCTATCAGCCTGAAATCTCTGCAACACACGTCGCAGATCCGGAGAAATAGCTGACAAGATAACTCCATCTTTAAGAATACCAACAGGGTCAGCGACTCCAGGAGCATCAGGCACAAAGCTCCTAGAAAGAGCATCGGCCTTCACATTCTTTGAACCTGGTAAATACGAGACAACAAAATCAAAGCGGGAGAAAAACAATGACCAGCGGGCCTGTCTCGGATTAAGGCGTTTAGCAGACTCGAGATACATCAGATTTTTGTGATCAGTCAGGACCACAACACGATGCTTAGCACCCTCGAGCCAATGACGCCACTCCTCAAATGCCCATTTCATGGCCAACAACTCCCGATTGCCCACATCATAATTTCGCTCAGCAGGCGAAAACTTCCTAGAGAAAAAGGCACAAGGTTTCATAACAGAGCAACCAGGGCCTCTCTGCGACAAAACGGCCCCTGCTCCAATCTCTGAAGCATCCACCTCAACCTGAAAGGGAAGCGAGACATCAGGCTGGCACAAAACAGGCGCCGAAGTAAACCGGCGTTTCAACTCCTGGAAAGCCTCCACGGCAGCAGGAGCCCAGTTAGCTACATCGGAGCCCTTCTTGGTCATATCCGTCAAAGGTTTCACAATGCTAGAAAAATTAGCGATAAAACGACGGTAGAAGTTAGCGAAGCCCAAGAACTTCTGAAGACTCTTAACCGACGAGGGCTGAGTCCAATCAAGAATAGCTCGGACCTTGACTGGGTCCATCTCCACAGCAGAAGGGGAAAAAATGAACCCCAAAAAGGGAACCTTCTGTACACCAAAGAGACATTTTGAGCCCTTGACAAACAAAGAATTTTCACGCAAAATTTTAAAGACCAACCTGACCTGCTCCACATGCGAATCCCAATTATCAGAAAAAACCAAAATATCATCCAGATAAACAATCAAAAATTTATCCAGATACTTCCGGAATATGTCATGCATAAAGGACTGAAAAACTGAAGGCGCATTGGAGAGCCCAAAAGGCATCACCAAGTACTCAAAATGACCTTCGGGCGTATTGAATGCGGTTTTCCATTCATCACCTTGTTTAATGCGCACAAGGTTGTACGCACCACGAAGGTCTATCTTGGTGAACCACTTGGCACCTTTAATCCGGGCAAACAAGTCAGACAACAGCGGTAAAGGATACTGAAATTTGACAGTGATCTTATTTAAAAGCCGATAATCAATACAGGGTCTCAAAGATCCGTCCTTTTTTGCCACAAAAAAGAATCCCGCACCAAGAGGGGAAGAAGACGGACGAATATGTCCTTTCTCCAGAGACTCCTTGATATATGAACGCATAGCGGTATGCTCAGGTACCGACAGGTTAAACAGTCTTCCCTTAGGAAATTTACTGCCTGGTATCAAATCTATAGCACAGTCACAGTCCCTATGAGGAGGCAATGCACTGGATTCAGACTCACTGAAGACATCCTGATAATCAGACAAATACTCCGGAACTTCCGAAGGCGTAGAAGAAGCAATAGACACAGGCAGGGAATCCCCATGAATACCACGACAGCCCCAACTTGAGACTGACATAGCCTTCCAGTCCAGGACTGGATTATGGGTCTGTAACCATGGCAGCCCCAAAACAACCAAATCATGCATTTTATGCAAAACCAGGAAACGCATCACCTCGCGGTGTTCAGGAGTCATGCACATGGTAACCTGTGTCCAATACTGCGGCTTATTTGCTGCCAATGGCGTAGCATCAATACCCCTAAGAGGAATAGGATTTTCCAATGGTTCAAGAGTAAAACCACAGCGCTTAGCAAATGAGAGATCCATAAGACTCAGGGCAGCACCTGAATCTACAAACGCCATGACAGGATAAGATGACAGTGAGCAAATCAGAGTTACAGACAGAATAAATTTAGGTTGCAAATTACCAACGGTGACAGGACTAACAACCTTAGCTATACGTTTAGAGCATGCTGAGATAACATGTGTAGAGTCACCACAGTAGTAGCACAAGCCATTCCGGCGTCTATGAATTTTCCGCTCATTTCTAGTCAGGATTCTATCACATTGCATTAAATCAGGTGTCTGTTCAGACAACACCATGAGGGAATTTGCGGTTTTTCTATCACATTGCACCGAGTTAGGTGTCTGTTCAGACAACACCATGAGGGAATTTGCGGTTTTGCGCTCCCGCAACCGCCGGTCAATTTGAATAGCCAGTGCCATAGTATCATTCAGACCTGTGGGAATGGGAAATCCCACCATAACATTTTTAATGGCTTCAGAAAGGCCATTTCTGAAATTAGCGGCCAGTGCACACTCGTTCCAATGTGTCAGCACGGACCACTTCCGAAATTTTTGGCAATACACTTCAGCCTCGTCCTGCCCCTGAGACATAGCCAGCAAGGCCTTTTCTGCCTGAATCTCAAGATTGGGTTCCTCATAAAGCAAACCGAGCGCCAGAAAAAACGCATCAATATCAGCCAATGCCGGATCTCCTGGCGCCAGCGAAAAAGCCCAATCCTGAGGGTCGCCCCGTAAGAACGAAATAACAATTTTTACTTGCTGAGCAGAGTCTCCAGATGAACAGGGTCTCAGGGACAAAAACAATTTACAATTATTCACGAAATTCCTAAACTTAAATCTGTCTCCGGAAAACAGTTCAGGAATCGGTATTTTAGGTTCAGACCTAGGATTTCTGATAACATAGTCTTGTATGCCCTGCACACGAGTAGCCAGCTGGTCCACACTTGTAATCAAGGTCTGGACATTCATGTCTGCAGCAAGCATAGCCACTCTGAGGTAAAGGGGAAGAAGAAAGAAAAAAAAAAAAAAAAAACTCAGAATCTTCTTTCTTATAATCCCTCTTTTGCAATGCACTAAACATTTAATACGGGCCTGGCAAACTGTTATGACCCCAATGGCGAGGGTCTCAGAGGAATGCGGAAGTCTGAGGAATACAAAAAACCAGCTCATAGGGCAGTGGTAACTGGGTTGACCATATAACTACTCCTAACGCCAACACTAGAAGTAGCCGGGGATCATTCCTACGATGATTCTAGATGACACGCTCCAGCCGGAGAATCTAGCTACCCCTAGTAGAGGAAAACAAAGACCTTTCTTGCCTCCAGAGAAATGGACCCCAAAGCTGGATAGAAGCCCCCCACAAATAATAACGGTGAGGTAAGAGGAAATGACAAACACAGAAATGAATCAGATTTAGCACAGAGAGGCCCGCTAACTAATAGCAGAATAAGGAAAGGGAACTTATATGGTCAACGAAAACCCTATTAAAAATCCACACTGGAAATTCAAGAACCCCCGAACCGTCTAACGGTCCGGGGGGAGAACACCAGCCCCCCTAGAGCTTCCAGCAAAGGTCAGGATGCAGATTAGGAACAAGCTGGACAAAAATGCAAAAACCAAAACAAATAGCAAAAGCAAAAAGTAAACTTAGCTGATATTTTCTGGAACCAGGATCAGTAGACAAGAGCACAGCAGACTAGCTCTGATAACTACGTTGCCAGGCACAGAACTGAAGGTCCAGGGAGCTTATATAGCTACACCCTTAACTAACGACCTCAGGTGCGGATAAAAGGAATGACAGAAAAACCAGAGTCAAAAAACTAGTAACCACTAGAGGGAGCAAAAAGCAAAATCACAACAGAGGGCTGATTTGAAGTCAAATGTAGCTTGTTTGAAGGCAGTGAAGTCGTCTGGCAGGCGTGTTTTCTTCCAACGCCGCTCCGCAACCCTGGATGCTTGTCGAAGTTTTTTTGTGACATTGTTATGCCAAGGTTCCCTATTGGTTTGTCGCACTATGCCATGCGTGAGTCTATGGCTGATGTGAGGGTCGAGTTATAGAAAGCGGTGGTGCTGTCCGTGTCGTGCAGTGAAGATATGGAGGACAGGGGTAGGAGAGAGTCTGAGAGTCTGTGAGTGTCTAGATGTGCGAGGTTTCTGCGAGGATGTGGTAATGGCTGGACATGGGGGGCAGGTGAGGAGGACAAGGATGAGAAGGTGAGTAGATGGTGGTCAGATAGGGGGAAGGTTGAGTTTGTGAGATTAGATAAGGAACAAAGGCGGGTGAAGATGAGGTCTAGTGTATGTCCGTCTGTGTGGGTGGCTGTGGTGGACCAATGGGTGAGTCCAAAGGATGAAGTAAGGGCCAGTAGTTTGGAGGCTGCTGGCTGGTGGGTGTCAGTAGGGATATTAAAGTCACCCATGATGATGGTGGGGATGTCGGCAGAGAGAAAGTGAAGGAGCCAGGTGGAGAATTGGTCGATGAAGGCAGTGGCTGAGCCCAGTGGTCGGTATATGACAGCCATTTGGAGATTGGTGGGAGCGTAAATACGGACAGAGTGAACCTCGAAAGAAGGGAGGATAAGGGAGGGTGGGGGTTGGATAGGGTTGAAGGAGCAGTTTTTAGAAAGAAGGATACCCACTCCTCCACCATGTCTGTTGCCGGAGCGAGGAGTGTGGGTAAATTGGAGGCCACCGTAACTCAGTGCTGCAGGCAAGGCCGTGTCAGGGGGCGTCAGCCAGGTCTCAGTGAGGGCCAGGAAGAAAAGGTTGCGAGAAGTGAAGAGATCATGGACCATGTGGAGCTTGTTGCAGACAGAGCGGGCATTCCAAAGTGCCCCAGAGAGGGGAAGCAGTGTGGTGGGGGTCAGTTGCACAGGTTTTAAGTGTGAGGGGTTGCGGTGGTTTCTCATAGTGTGAGAAGGATAGGGTAAGGGGTAGTAATGTATGAGGCGGGGGGCAGGATTGGGGGATGTGTCACCAGCAGTGAGAATAAGCGGAGAAAAGGGAAACAGGTGGGTGAAGGAAAATGAGGATTAGTGGAGCAAAAACGGTGGGGGTAATGTGAGCATGGTTAAAGAGCAGGGGAGGAAAAGCAAGTCAAGTAAATTTAGAAGATAGTGATTGGTCTTACCATCTGGCCGATTTCTGGACTATTTCTGCAATATTTCTGATGCCACTTTAAAGATGTCACTTCAAATGATGGCACATCTGACCCAGGCATATCTGACCAGTACCATGCAACTTATACCATTTGAAGAGTCCATGAAATGAAGCCAGGTGAGAGAGGAAGAGGGAGGAGAAAGGAGGTGGGGGATAGTTCACAGCAGGGAGCAATTCACAGATTGCAGTTAATAGTACATTTGATTAGCATCAAGGTTGGTGAAGGATAGGATAAGATGGGTGGATAGAGCTAGGTGTGAGGAACATGTGCATATCAATATGCATTCAGCAAGCTTGAAGTATGAAACATGGAATTAAAGTCAGGGAAAAAGCAGCAACATACCAGCAGTTAGAAGAGGGATAGATGCACAAGGGATTCAGAGGGTGCAGTGGCTAGTTCAGATTAGGAGACAGTTCCCACATACCAGCAGTTAGAAGAGGGATAGATGCACAAGGGATTCAGAGGGTGCAGTGGCTAGTTCAGATTAGGAGACAGTTCCTACATACCAGCAGTTAGTAGAACAAGCACAATATATGCCCCCCATCCCCACTCACAGTAAATCCCCCCACAATATATGCCCCCCATTCCCACTCACAGTAAATCCCCCCCACAATATATGCCCCCCATCCCCTCTCACAGTAAATCCCCCCTGCACCTTCGGTGTCTTCAGCTCCACTGGAGCACTTACCACCGCTCTGTGTCTCCTGCTCGATCTGCATCTCCTGCTCGATCTGCATCTCCTGCTCGATCTGCATCTCCTGCTCGATCTGCATCTCCTGCTTGATCTGCATCTCCTGCTCTGCCGCGCAGGTGAGTGACGTCAGCAGCGTGATGACATGACCTGATCACGCTGCTGGCATCTCTCTGACCCGGCAGTCAGAGCTTCAATTGTACTCGCATCACAGATACGAGTACAATTGAACACTGGGAGCCGGCGCGCTGCAGCTTCTCTGTGCCGGCTGTCAGCATGACAGTCGGCACAGAGAACAGCTGACTCCCAGTGCGGGGGGCGGCAGAATGCAGCCGCTGGGGGAGACACTGCGGACCGCCGCTTTAGGCGGCCCGACTGCGCCCCCCTGCCGGCTGCGCATGCCCCGGCTGCCCCCCCCCTAGATACGCCACTGCAATGAATTCATCTACGGGTACAGTCATCATATAGACACCACAGGTGGGTCACAGAATTTTATACCATTGGGCAATGAAGAAAAAATAATTATATTTTTACCACCAAAATTTTGTTTTAACCCAAGATTTTACATTTCCACACGGGGAAATTGCACCAAAATTTGTTCCACAATTTCTGCTGAATGTTGAAATACCCCAAATGTGGCTGTACAGTACTGCTTAGCCATACGACAAGACAAAGGAGGAACAGAATGCTATTGACAAATAGCTTTTCGTCCCTCCCGAGTCTCGCCGTATGGCTAAGCAGTACTGTCATACAGGAGACATTCTGGAGCGCAGAATTTCCTAGAATAGTTTGCAGACTCCATATTTAGAGCCCCTAAGTGCTAGAAGAACAGAATACCCCATCAAGTGACCCCATTTTGGAAATTATACACAGATGTCGTAATGATTTTGACTCCACGGGAGTTTTCCAGAAACAAGCAGCAGTGGATGTTGCTGAGTGAAAATTGCAAACTACAGGTGTACTAGTGACCAATACATTGTAGTGCCTGTATGTTGTGCCCAGATCATGCATCTGTAAATTAGGTGGGCTGTCATAGCTAAAGGAATGCCAAACATGAGGACACTAAATGTGAATTAGGCACATTGGGGCTAAGAAGGGGGGGGGGCATTTGGATTTGGGAGCACAGAATTGTCTGAATTTCTTTTGGGAGGTGAGAGTTATTTCACTTTTCCCGATCCTTTGTGCTACCAGTAAAGTGAAAAAACTCTATATTTCTATTAACAGATGATGGACACGGGTGGGGGTATGCTTTTTCATGTGGATTGGGTTGAAGCTTTTGTTGGGAACATTTTACATGACAATTTGGATCACATTTATCCGGCGCTCTATGCTGAGCACTCACATTGGGTTTTCCTTTAAACCTTCGAGTAATGTAATCCACATGAAACCCCCAATGGATCCATTCACTCAGCAGAGTTACTGTGAACTCTGTCTAGCCTTTGTTCAGCGTTGCCCTTTTTTTAGAGGTGCGGAAAACTGTGGCAGACCGCACTTTTATGCACTCCTAATAAAAAGACAGACATCACCGGATCACAGGTCAGATGGCATCCACAATGCCTCCATCTGCCTCATTATGGGGAATCTTCCGCTGGGTGTTCCGTCTGAATCACATATTTCAGAGAATTACACGGATGCTTACCCCGATGTAAGCACTCAGCGTAGAGCACAGGATACTGTAAATGTGCACCGAACCTTACTGTGATCTTTGGGAAGCAGAATTAACAAATCAAAAGCAGGTGAAGAATTGGTTTTATTTATTTATTTATTCTTTGGGTTGGTGCAATTACAGCGATACCAGATTTATATAGGGTTTTTATGTTTGGCTGCTGTCACACTAAAAAATGCTTTTTATTGCAGAAACTAGTTTTGCATCCCCATATTTAGACAGCTATTATTTTTCCATATTTCGGCACACAGAGTCATGTGATACCGTGTTTTTTGCAGGATGAATTGACGGTTTTATTGGTACCATTTTTGGGCACATGACATTTTTTAATCTCTTTCTATTCTGATTTTTGGGTGGTAGAATGAAAAAAAAACAGCAATTCAGGAATTTTTTTTACATTTTTTTTTATACTGTTCCACATGTGGTAAAATTGATAAGGCAGCTTTAGTCTTCGGGTCAGTACGATTAGAGTACGATACCCCATTTATTTTTTCTATATTTTGGTGCTTTTACACAATAAAAACAATTTTATAGAAAAAATAATTATTTTTGCATCACTTTATTCTGAGAGCTATAACCTTTTTACTTTTCGGATGATCGAGCTGTATGGCAGCTTTATTTTTGATGGACAAGATGATGATTTCAACAGTAGCATTTTTTATTTTTTTTATATTCATCTTTTTTATCGCGTTTTATTCCACTTTTTGTTCGGCGGTATAATTATAAAGCAGTTTTTTGCCTCGTTTTTTAATTTATTTTTTTACGGTGTTCACTATAGGGGTTAACTATTTGGACAGATTTATAGGTCGAGTCGTTCCGGAGGACGCGGCAATACCAAATATGTGAACTTTTATTGTTTCTTTTTGTGTGTTTTTTCATAATAATATTTATTTATGAGTACAATATATATATAATTTTTTTTATATTATTTTGTAATTTTTTTGAAAAATATTTTTACAACCTTTTTTTTACTTTTTTACTTATTCCCACTATGGGACATTCACTTTCTGCAGTCTGATTGCAGTTAGAAGGTATAGCAATGCAAGAGCATAAAGGTAAGTTCACACTGGGCGTTTTTACTGTGCTTTTTTTGCTGCCCTCTGTTATGCTAATTTTCAGCTGCTTTTTACAGTACCAGCAAAGTCTATGAGATTTCAGAAATCTCATGCACACACATTGGTTTCTTGTGTGATCAGTATTTTGTGGACATAGAGCATGTCACTTCTTTCAGCGTTTTATCAGCGTTTTTCACCCATTGACATGAATGGGTGTTGAAAAAACACAGGGAAAACGCAGGTATTATTTGCTGCATTTTTGCTGCTGAAAATTCAAGGACATTATCATGGACAAAGAGAAAAAAATGCACCAAAAAGCGCACCTAAACCTGCGTTTTTGACACAGCTTCATTCTTGCCAAGATCAGGTTTTGCTGCAGAACAAAATAGCAGCTAAAACGCCCTGTGTGAACTTACCCTAATACAGAGCTTACTACAGAGATATGGGAGCAGAACCGAGCTTACTGCAGAGATAAGGGAGCAGAACAGAGCTTACTATGTCTACTACAAGGTACGGAAACAGAACCAAGCTTACGGCATACATATGGTACCAGAATCTAGATTACTACTTCGATACAGTACCAGAACCAAGGTTACTGCTTAGATATGATACCATAACTGAGCTTAGTTACAAACATACATACAACTCCAGAAACACGGACATGTAAACACACAGCATGGCAGGGGCATTGCTAGGGTCATTAAAGATCAAGGGTGCAAGCCCCAAAGTGCTTGTCTCCCCATACGACCAACCTTTAGCCATTTAAAATAGTATGTATATGTAATTACAGTATACCACTGTTGCTAACCAAAAACACGATGCAAAGACCAATATTATCAATATTACTACTATAAAAGGTCAAAACAATATGGCTGCACAATGCCCACTACCATCAACATCACACCATGAAACATAATATGAATACATAATATAATATGACCATTACCTCTACATAACAAAACACTCTATACAAAGACCAATGACACCGCCATACACCTTCTACATAATGACTGAAACACATTAAGCTGTTACTAAATTAAAAAAAGCTACCTCTTGTGACTACCTCTTGAAGCTCATCAAGAGAATGCCAAGAGGGTGCAAAGCAGTCATCAAAGCAAAAGATGGCTACTTTGAAGAACCTAAAATATAAGACATATTTTAAGTTGTTTCACACTTTTTTGTTAAGTATATAATTCCACATGTGTTAATTCATAGTTTTGATGCCTTCAGTGTGAATTTACAATTTTCATAGTCATGAAAATACAGAAAAACCTTTAAATGAGAAGGTGTGTCCAAGCTTTTGGTCTGTACTCAGGTGTGGTATTTCCTGATGAAGGGGGCATGAGACCCCTGAAACGCGTTGAATAAAACCACTGTGAATCAACTATACTCTCCTGAAATTCATCTTAGCGGCAGCGCAGAATTTTAACTACAAATCTCCCTTTGAAGACATTAATTTCTCTGGTCGGTGAAGACCTGTGGATCTGCAGCAGCCACTATCTATATGCTCTAATCTCATCCTAACCAGGTGAGCAAATTTGGTGCATATTCTCCTCAGTGTAACGTGGATAAGACCCTATTGTGCTCTTTGTCTCCCCATTGTTTTGCAATAGGTTTAATAAGTGGGATTTCTTGCCTTATAAATGGGGTTGGGACCATCAGTTGTGTTGAGCAGAAGTCTGGTGGATACACAGCTGATAGTCCTACGGAATAGACTGTTAGAATTTGTATTATGGCAAGAAAAAAGCAGCTAAGTAAAGAAAAACGAGTGGCCATCATTACTTTAAGAAATGAAGGTCAGTCAGTCCAAATAATTGGTAAAACTTTGAAAGTGTCCCCAAGTGCAGTTGCAAAAACCATCAAGTGCTACAAAGAAACTGGCTTACATGAGGACCGCCCCAGGAAAGGAAGACCAAGAGTCACCTCTGCTTCTGAGGATAAGTTTATCCGGGTCACCAGCCTCAAAAATCGCAGGTTAACAGCACCTCAGATTAGAGACCAAGTCAATGCCACACAGAGTTCTAGCAGCAGACACATCTCTACAACAACTGTTAAGAGGAGACTTTGTGCAGCAGGCCTTCATGGTAAAATAGCTGCTAGGAAACCTCTGCTAAGGACAGGCAACAAGCAGAAGAGACTTGTTTGGGATAAAGAACACAAGGAATGGACATTAGACTAGTGGAAATCTGTGATTTGGTCTGATGAGTCCAAATTTGTGATCTTTGGTTCCAACCACCGTGTCTTTGTGCGACGCAGAAAAGGTGAACGGATGGACTCTACATGCCTGGTTCCCACCGTGAAGCATGGAGGAGGAGGTGTGATGGTGTGGGGGTGCTTTGCTGGTGACACTGTTGGGGATTTATTCAAAATTGAAGGCATACTGAACCAGCATGGCTGCCACAGCATCTTGCAGTGGCATGCTATTCCATCCGGTTTGCGTTTAGTTGGACCATCATTTATTTTTCAACAGGACAATGACCCCAAACACACCTCTAGGCTGTGTAAGGGCTATTTGACCAAGAAGGAGAGTGATGTGGTGCTATGCCAGATGACCTGGCCTCCTTAGTCACCAGACCTAAATCCAATCGAGATGGTTTGGGGTGAGCTGGACCGCAGAGTGAAGGCAAAAGGGCCAACAAGTGCTAAGCATCTCTGGGAACGCCTTCAAGATTGTTGAAAGACCATTCCCGGTGACTACCTCTTGAATCTCATCACGAGAATGCCAAGAGTGTGCAAAGCAGTTATCAAAGCAAAAGGTAGCTACTTTGAAGAACCTAGAATATAAGACATATTTTCACTTGTTTCACACTTTTTTGTTAAGTATATAATTCCACATGTGTTAATTCATAGTTTTGATGCCCTCAGTGTGAATTTACAATTTTCATAGTCATGAAAATACATAAAAATCTTTAAATGAGAAGGTGTGTCCAAACTTTTGGTCTGTACTGTACATGGCACTGATCTTGCTGATGTTGGCGATTCATCAAGGTTGTCATCAGTCCTAGAATAAAATAACATTAACAGTTTATGTGACAATGTTAAAATATTCAAAAGTAACATTCTACAAAATATTTTTTGAGAACAAATTAAGTTATGTTTTTAACATGTTGCTTTTTTGTAATTGAAAATATAAACATGATTATTATTTAGAACACAAATGTACTTCTGAAAGATAACTAGTGATCCCAGATTTGCATAAATGTTTTTAACTGTTGAATATTAGGAAATCTGGAAAAAGACAGTGTAGTTAGTTTAATATGTTTGTTAAATCATACACAGTGACACTTACAGATTTAGCTCCAGGGTTGGGCGAAGAAAGGCTAAGTTTCTGTACAACACATATTGACGCTTTTTGGAAGCACCTGCCGTGAAGGGGAGTGGATTAAATTCCCGCCTAAACTGATCCCTCGCTGAGCACCATCGCCGTTTAACCAAATCAACTGTTGGGAAAGTTTAAAAAAAACAACACAACACAATGTGTTCAGCTATGTTATATTGAAAAAGTGGTATGATTTTGATCATCATGCCTTGTCCCAAAAAAGATTTAAATAAAAAATGCTTATCCCTTGCCATTGAGACTAAGAAGTGTGTGACCATTTAGCACCATGGTGTAATTTAACAAATTAAGTATTGTCCACTATGAGCAGTGTTCTAAACTGTTTGAAAAAACACAGCCTGCAGGACTTTGGCTTGGTATAACTACACAAACATTACCACAATTACCAATGAGCATTAGCCATATGTAAGGGCTTGCCTTGTGTGAATAATTGTGTATGATGGCATGAATTAAGTCTAAACATTGGCTTTAACTCAGTCACACACAAACTGTGGTGTGGGCAGCAAGAAATATTAAAACCAAACACTCCAAAGGGCTTCTATGTTTAACTTTTTGTGTATGTTGGATTAAAACTAGCAGGCAGCACATTATGTTCCTTACATGTTTAAAATTGTAATCTTCATAAAAAAAAATTTTTGAATAATGTATGAGAGACTTTAAGTGCAAACCTTTTTAAATATATTACACCAGTCAATTAACAGATATAAAAAATAGCCAACATTGTTAAGCATAAGAGCAACTAATGTTAGACATCTGTAGAGATATGCTTCTATACAGTTCACAGTGTTAAATTTGATGTAACACGATTTGGTATGCCAGGGAAGTGTGGGCAAAAAAAGCAGTTTGGGCACATGCCAGACAAGTAGGCCCTGAGTTACCTAGGTATTAATTTGTGCTCCAAAAACTAAAAAAAAAAAAATACAATTTAAAATAAAGATACACACCAGAACTAAAATGCTGCCACAGACACACACTGCAATCTTTTGCCATTTCTAACAAGCATAGTTCATGAGTATTTATGATATTAAACAGAGGGAACATACTGTAAAAGTACTAATAATATTGTAAAGTTTATATGATATGGTCCATGTAAATACAAAAGCTTAATAACTAGTGTTGAGCGATACCGTCCGATACTTGAAAGTATCGGTATCGGAAAGTATCGGCCGATACCGGCAAAGTATCGGATCTAATCCGATACCGATACCCGATACCAATACAAGTCAATGGGACTCAAGTATTGGACGGTATCCCTGATGGTTCCCAGGGTCTGAAGGAGAGGAAACTCTCCTTCAGGCCCTGGGATCCATATTAATGTGTAAAATAAAGAATTTAAATAAAAAATATTGATATACTCACCTCTCCGACGCAGCCTGCACCTTACCAAGGGAACCGGCAGCCTTCTTTGCTTAAAATGCGCGCGTTTACTGCCTTCCGTGACGTCACGGCTTCTGATTGGTTGCGTGCCGCCCATGTGACCGCAATGCGACCAATCACAAGCCGTGACGTAATTTTCAGGTCCTGAATGCCTAGAATTAGGCATTCAGGACCTGAAAATTACATCACGGCTTGTGATTGGTCGCGTCGCGGTCACATGGGCGGCACGCGACCAATCACAAGCCGTGACGTAATTTTCAGGTCCTGAATGCCTAGAATTAGGCATTCAGGACCTGAAAATTACGTCACGGCTTGTGATTGGTCGCATCGCGGTCACATGGGCGGCACGCGACCAATCAGAAGCCGTGACGTCACGGAAGGCAGTAAACGCGTGCATTTTAAGCAAAGAAGGCTGCCGGTTCCCTCGGTAAGGTGCAGGCTGCGTCGGAGAGGTGAGTATATCAATATTTTTTATTTTAATTCTTTATTTTACACATTATATCGATCCCGATACCGATTCCCGATACAACAAAAGTATCGGATCTCGTTATCGGAATTCCGATACCGCAAATGTCGGCCGATACCCGATACTTGCGGTATCGGAATGCTCAACACTATTAATAACACAAAAGCCTAATGCTTAGGATGGTAAGACATGTACCATAACATATATAAAGCACAATGTGAAGTAGTTTAACCCCTTAAGCCCCAAGGGTGGTTTGCACGTTAATGACCGGGCCAATTTTTACAATTCTGACCACTGTCCCTTTATGAGGTTATAACTCTGGAACGCTTCAACGGATCCCGGTGATTCTGACAGTGTTTTCTCGAGGCATATTGTACTTCATGATAGTGGTAACATTTCTCAGATATTACCTGCGTTTAATTGTGAAAAAAAAATGAAAATTTGGCGAAAATTTTGAAAATTTCGCAATTTTCCAAATTTGAATTTTTATGCCCTTAAATCACAGAGATATGTCACGCAAAATACTTAATAAGTAACATTTCCCACATGTCTACTTTACATCAGCACAATTTTGGAAACAATTTTTTTTTTTTTAGGGAGTTATAAGGGTTAAAAGTTGACCAACAATTTCTCATTTTTACAACACCATTTTTTTTTAGGGACCACGTCACATTTGAAGTCATTTTGAGGGGTCTATATGATAGAAAATACCCAAGTGTGACACCATTATAAAAACTGCACCCCTCAACGTGCTCAAAACCACACTGAAGAAGTTTATTAACCCTTCAGGTGTTTCACAGGAATTTTTGGAATGTTTAAAAAAAAATGAACATTTAAGTTTTTTTCACAAAAAATTTACTTCAGCTCCAATTTGTTTTATTTTACCAAGGGTAACAGGAGAAAATGGACCCCAAAAGTTGTTGTACAATTTGTTCTGAGTACCAGTACCATGTTTGGGTACATGGCAGAGCTCGGAAGGGAAGGAACACTGTTTGACTTTTCTATGCAAAATTGGCTGGAATTGAGATGGGACGTCATGTTGCATTTGGAGAGCCCCTGATGTACCTAAACATTGAAACCCCCCACAAGTGACACCATTTTGGAAAGTAGATCCCCTAAGGATCTTATCTATATGTGTTGTGAGAGCTTTGAACCCCCAAGTGTTTCACTACAGTTCATAACGCAGAGCCGTGAAAATAAAAATTCTTTTTTTTTCTACAAAAATTATTTTTTAGCCCCCAGTTTTGTATTTTCCCAAGGGTAACAGGAGAAATTGGACACCAAAAGTTGTTGCCCAATTTGTCCTGAGTACAGTGATACCCTATATGTGGGGGGTAACCACCGTTTGGGCGCATGACAGAGCTCGGAAGGGAAGGAGCGCCATTTGGAATGCAGACTTAGATGGATTGGTCTGCAGGCATCAAGTTGCATTTGCAGAGCCCCTGATGTACCTAAACAGTAGAAAACCCCCACAAGTGACCCCATATTGGAAACTAGACCCCCCAAGGAACTTATCTAGATGTGTTATGAGAACTTTGAACCCCCAAGTGTTTCACTCTACAGTTAATAACCCAGAGCAGTGAAAATAAAAAAAAACATTTTTTTTTTCACAAAAATTATCTTTAACACCCAGTTTTGTATTTTCCCAAGGGTAACAGGAGAAATTGGACCCCAAAAGTTGTTGTCCAATTTATCCTGAGTACGCAGATACCCCATATGTGGGGGGAACCACCGTTTGGGCACATGGCAGAGCTCAGAAGGGAAGGAGCGCCATTTGGAATGCAGACTTAGAAGGATTGGTTTGCAGAGCCCCTGATGTACCTAAACAGTAAAAAAAAAAACACAAGGGACCCCATATTGGAACATAGACCCCCCAAGGAACTTATCTAGATGTGTTGTGAGAAATTTGAACCCCCAAGTATTTCACTACAGTTTATAACGTAGAGCTGTGAAAATAAAAAATCATTTTTGTCCCACAAAAATGTTTTTTTAGCCCCCCAAATTTTTATTTTCCCAAGGGTAATAAGAGAAATTGGACTCCAGAAGTTGTCCAATTTGTCTTGAGTACGGTGATACCCAATATGTTGAGGTAAACCCCTGTTTGGGCGCACGGGAGAGCTCGGAAGGGAAGGAGCACTGTTATACTTTTCAACTCAGAATTGGCTGGAATTGAGATTGGACGCCATGTCGCGTTTGGAGAGCCCTGATGTGCCTAAACAGTGGAAACCCCCAATTCTAACTGAGATACTAACCCAAACACACCCCTAATCCCAACCACACCTTTAACCCCAACCCTAACCACACCCCTAACTCCAACACACCCCTAACCCTAATCCCAACCATAACCCTAACCACACCCCTAACCCTGACACCCTCCAAACCCTAATCCCAACTGTAAATGCAATTCAAACCCTATCCCTAGCCCCAACCCTAATCCTAACCCTAGCCCCAACCCTAACCCCAACCCTAGCCTTAACCCTAGCCCTAACCCTAGCCTTAACCCTAGCCCTAACCCTAGCCCTAACCCCAAGGGGAAAATGGAAATAAATAAAAAAATTTAATTTTTTTATTTTTCCCTAACTAAGGGGGTGATGAAGGGGGGTTTGATTTACTTTTATAGCGGGTTTTTTAGCGGATTTTTATGATTGGCAGCTTTTTATTGCAAAAAATAGTTTTTGCGTCTCCACATTTTGAGAGCTATAATTTTTCCATACTTTGGTCCACAGAGTCATGTGCAGTCTTGTTTTTTGTGGGATGAGTGGATGTTTTTATTGGTAATATTTTCGGGCACTTGACATTTTTTGGTCGCTTTTTATTCAGATTTTTGTGAGGCAGTATGACCAAAAACCAGCTATTCATGAATTTCTTTGGGGGGGCGGGGCGTTTATACCGTTCCGTGTTTGGTAAAATGGATAAAGCAGTTTTATTCTTCGGGTCAGTACGATTACAGCGATACCTTATTTAGATTATTTTTTTTATGTTTTGGCGCTTTTATACGATAAAAACTATTTTATAGAAAAAATAATTATTTTTGCATCGCTTTATTCTAAGGACTATAACTTTTCTTTTTCACTGATGACACTGTATTGCGGCTCGTTTTTTGCGGGACAAGATTATATTTTCAGCGGTACCATGGTTATTTCTATCTGTCTTTTTGATCGCGTGCTATTCCACTTTTTGGTCGGTGGTATGATAATAAAGGGTTGTTTTTTTGCCTCGTTTTTTTTTTTTTTTTTTACCGTGTTAACTGAAGAGGTTAACTTGTGGGACAGTTTTATAGGTCGGGTCGTTACAGACGCGGCGATACTAATTATGTGTACTTTTATTGTTTGTTTTTTTTTATTTAAAGGAATGTATTTATAGGAACAATAAATATAT
Organism: Ranitomeya variabilis; assembly: GCF_051348905.1. Taxonomy (NCBI): domain Eukaryota; kingdom Metazoa; phylum Chordata; class Amphibia; order Anura; family Dendrobatidae; genus Ranitomeya; species Ranitomeya variabilis. The sequence goes on along the minus strand of NC_135233.1, from coordinate 172,562,219 downwards.
ATTTTTTTCTTTATTTAGGAATTATTTTTTTTTACACATGTGCATATTTTTTTTTAAACTTTTTTACATTGCCCCAGGGGGGGACATCACATTATAGTGACAGATCGCTGATCTGACACTTTGCAGAGCACTGTGTCAGATCAGCGATCTGACAGGCAGGGCTCCAGGCTTACAGGCGCTGACTCAGAGCAGGCGCTTGTAAGCCACCTCCCTGCAGGACCCGGATGCAGCCCTGTGGCCATTTTGGATCTGGGGCCTGCAGGGAGGAGACACTCGGTACAAGGTGAGCACATCGCCTTGTATCGAGGGTCTCAGGGAAGCCCGCAGGGAGCCCCCTCCTTGCGCGATGCTTCCCTATACCACTGGAACACTGCAATCATCTTTGATTGCAGTGTGCTGGGGGTTAATGTGCCGGGGGCACTCTGTGACCGCTCCTGGCACATAGTGCCGGATGTCAGCTGCGATAGTCAGCTGACACCTGTCCGCTGATCGCGCTGGACGTACTATCCCCTCACTGGGAATTAAGTCCCAGGTTACCTTGACGGGAATAGTACATCCAATGGGATTAAGGGGTTAATATGTTTATATTATTTCCATGTAAAATTAAACAAGGAACATCTATGGGGTAACTTACCAAACTTTGCCTGCTTTGCTGGGGAATATGTGGACCAACCAGGTCTGGGGTACAGCTGCTCAGCTACAGCAAACCAACCACATTCAATCGACAGCCTGTCATGGTATCCTTCGGGTCATGTGTCCCAAAGTTCCGGATGTTGCTCCACCTAACTTATTAGCCGCTCTGTGTCCACACGGGGAGCCATAATATTCTCCAAATTCATCAGAGTATAAAGATGCCAGCACTCTGATAACTTGCCAACTTCACCTCAGAGCCTAAAGCATAGCTCCCAACCGTCCCTAATTGTGCGGGACCGTCCCGGTTTTGTTGCTTCACCCCGCTGTCCAGCACGGGATGCTCTGATCCCACCCTCCCTGCTTAAAGACGATACTCACCTCACCTTGCTCCAGCGATGCCTGGTCTCGGCGTACACAACTCGTCCTGAATGAGCGGTCATGTGGTACCGCTCATTAAGGTCATGAATATGTGCATATTCATGACATTTATGAGCGGTATCACGTGATCGCTCACGCAGGAAGAAGGTGCTGCGCCGGGAGTCGGGACAGCGAGGGGGATGTCGGCGTGGCCATGCGATGTGAGACAGGTGAGTATGAGGGACAGGTGAGTATGAGGGACGGGAGACGGGGGGATGAAGGAGGACATAAGCTGGTGCGCCATGCAAGATGGGAGCAGGAGCAGGAGCGGGAGTGGGGGGTGGAGAGATAAGCCACACATTCAGGGGGGAATATGAGCCATGCATTCAGGGAGGAATATGAGCCATGCATTCAGGGGGGAATATGAGCCATGCATTCAGGAGGGAATATGAGCCATGCATACAGGGGGGAGAATATGAGCCTTGTGTTCAGGGGGGGGAATATGAGCCATGCATACAGGGGGGGAATATGAGCCATGCATACGGGGGGGTATGAGCCATGCATACAGGGGGGTAATATGAGCCATGCATTCGCGGGGGAATATGAGCCATGCATACAGGGGGGGGAATATGAGCCATGCATACAGGGGGGAGAATATGAGCCTTGCATTCGGGGGGAGGAATATGAGCCATGCATACATGGGGGGAGATATGAGCCATGCATTCGCGGGGGAATATGAGCCATGCATACGGGGGGGGGGGGGGAATATGAGCCATGCATACAGGAGGGGGAATATGAGCCATGCATTCAGGTGGGAGGGAATATGAGCCATGCATTCGCAGGGGAATATGAGCCATGCATACAGGGGGGGAATATGAGCCATGCATACAGGAGTGAGGGGGATCATGTGGGATCATTATACAGTATGGAGAACTGTGTGGCCATTGTACAGTATTGAGCATCCTGTGTGGCCATTATACAGTATTGAGCATCATGTGTGGTCGTTATACAGTATGGAGCATCATGTGTGGCCGTTATACAGTATGGAGCATCATGTGTGGCCAATGGCCATTATACAGTATGGAGCATCATGTGTGGTCATTATACAGTATGGAGCATCATGTGGGGTCATTATACCGTATGGAGCACTGAGTGGCCATATTTTTTTTTGTTTATAATTATTGTATATAAAACAGTGTGATCAGCAGTGCTAAATGGGTGTGGTTGGGACGAGGATATGGGTGTGACTAATTATGAATGGGTGTGGTCAGAGGTGTGGCCTAAAATTTGCCCATTGACTTTAATGGGTCCATGTGATCCGTACGCTCCCACGAACACTGACATGTCTCCGTGTTTTGCACACGGACACACGGTCCGGGAATAATCGCTGACATCTGCAGAGATACATTCATGTTAATGTGTCTACGTGTGTCAATGTCTCTGGTACGTGAGGAAACTGTCACCACACGTACCGGAGCCACTGACGTGTGAAACCGGCCTTATATAGCACCATTAGATCCACAGCACTTTACAGACATTATCGGCATATACAAACTCCATGTAGATGTTGTCCTTGGAGGGATTTTAACCCAGGATCCCAGCCCTCCAAGGTTGCAGTGCTAACCACTAAGCCACCATGCTGCCCATGGGAACACTTCCTGGTCTCTCTTTTTACACTAAATGGTGAGATTTCACAAGTAGAGATGAGCAAACCCAAACTTAGGAGAGGGAGAAAAATTTTCCAGATCCAAAGTTTAGATGCCCAAGTTCAGGTCGGGTACCAGAATCCAAACTTCCACCAGGTCCGCTCATCCCTACTCACAAGTTATCAAAGGCTCTCTGCTAAGTCAGGAGCGGAACCAGGAAATGTCACCATATGCGAGTGCTCTCAGGCAATGCAACGCTGCATGATCTTAGAAGACCACTCACTGCTGCTTCACCAGTGATAAGTATATTATTACATTTGTCCCTGCCAGACAGCAGCTTCTCTATCACTATAAAACTTGTCATTGCTTTGATTTGAGCGCATCATGGATAACTCTTTTAATAAAGTAGCACCGCACACACTCACCCCACAATACTGAACATGCTATGAAGATGAGCAGCAAGAGCACGCTGTTCAGAGCAGATATGTATCTTCCGTGCTGTGGAGTGACGTAGTAGCGCTAGGTACGTCATGAAATGGTGGCGACATTTACTGATCGTCATATTAGCATATAATTTGCATATTGATTCAACAGTAATAAAAGCCTTTCCTTAATGGTTTTTTAATAACTTGTATTTACAGTTAGTATTTTGTTGTTTTCTAACAGTAATGCATCAAAATAATTTTTTATGATAAGTGCTCTTTAATTATTCTACCACAATCGCGTTCAGAAAGCAAAATGTGGCAGCAGGCTGCAGTATAGATATAGTGTGTATGGATGTCAAGTGGACTAGTAAAACAGGTGTGCAAAACAGACAAGAATAGTTAAAGGGAATCTGTCACCATTTTTATGGCATAGCAGCTAAAAATATCGCCTTATTAAGTGTCTGCTATGCATTCCCTACATCAGTATAGAACCCCCTGACTCTCCTTGTATACTCACAAAAACGTGTTTTAATGTTTCCCGCGCTGTATGGTAATTTCTCAGTCCGGTCCGATGGGCGTGGTCTCTACATCACGCCCATCGGCTGTTGGTCGCCGTCCTACTTCATCGATAACGCCTCTTGCCCTGTGCGACATCTCGAGCCTGCTGATAAACATAGCCCAACTGTGTGCAAAGCCAAAAAACAGAAGGGCGCATGCGCTGGCATATGTAGTTCCGGCACATGAGTTACTAAATCATCCTAAAATGTCTGCTGCATTCCCTGCTTTGGCTTTTATACAGGCTATGATAGATCCTTCTGATTACTGTTATATTACATGAAATAGCACAGCCTAAGAATAATGGAGAAGCCTGCACGGTTGCCCCTGAGGTCAGTTGAGGCTTCTGTTGTTGATGCAATCATCTTTGTCTATCTGCATGTCTCATTGAAACCTATGACAACCTTCCTTAATTATCAATGGCAGAGACTGTTAATCAACAGGTAGGTTGACAACAAATGTTCATAAAAACGTATCCATGACAATAAATGCTCAAAGAAGCATATGTCTCCATGGCAACAGGTATTCTTGGCAACATACTTGCAATTGTAACAGGAATTCAAAGAAAGAACATGTATCCATGGTAATATGTGTCTTATGGCAACTGCTATCCATTCTCTTCTTGGCATTGTTTCGCCATGGCAACATGTAACAGTTGCAATACACATGAATGGGAACGAGGCACAAAAAAATTAAAATTCTTTTTGCTCCCTGTACCCTGTAACCAAGCCGTTCAGTAGGCAAATGGATAATGGACTTCAAGAAAGTTTATCCCTTAGTTATAATGTTTCTTACTAGGGGAAGCTTTTCTTGGAAATTGAGGAAATTGGGGATGGCATATTTTTAGTCTCAGAGAAGAACTATAGTCGAGATAGCACTTCCAATCTTTCTTATTTGTAAATGACAGAAGTCTTAACATCCAGACCCTCATTAACACTTCGGCCTTGTGTCTATGACATGTCATATTTTGTCAAAGTGCAATTAAACTTTCATGTCAAAACCTCCAAGAGAAATACACCCAGCAATACAGAAACACAGTGTTATGCAGAGTGAACAACCAGGGAATTCTGGCCCTGAGTCATCAAAGCTTTTACACTAGAAATATGGTTCTAAAAGTTAGAAAAGTTGCAAAAATTTACTTACACAAAGTCAAGCTGTGAAAACATTTTGAGATTTTTTTTTTGCAATTTTCACAGGACTGGGTCTGGTGATGCTTTTTGGTTAAATTCATGAGTGATGGAGTACCTTATGCCATAAATCTTACTCCAGTTATTGACTGGAGTAAGAATTGTAGAGAGGTACACACAGAGACAAGCGCCACTTCGTGCCTTGCCTGATTAAAACTTAATGAATCAGGTTTCTGCCCCCTCATCATGACCAACATAAAAATACCTGTCTTGATGCATCAAGGCCTCTGTCTTAGGCTGGTGTCACACTAGCGTATCCGCCCTCTGCTCCTGACCTGCTGTGAGCAGGAGCAGAGTGTCATACGTGCCTTTCGCACAGAGATGATTGGAGCACAGCTGCGGAAGAGGCGGAGAAATTAATTTTTTCATCTCTTCCGCTTTCGGCATATATCGCACCGCACTCGGATGATATTCCTGTGCTGTGCGTTGTGTCACCTGCACTCATAAGACTTATATGGGTGTGAGTGAGCCGAGACTCGGCCAAGTCTCGGTGCCAATAGCAGCATGCTGCAATTTCACACGCACGCCTAATACGCCAGAGAAAAAATACACTGATCAGGATTGCCCCATAGAGTAACACTGGGCCAAGTGCTATGCAATGTTTTATCGCATCGCACTAGGCTATATTGCACGGTAGTGTGACTGCAATAACTCTATGTTTGTTTCAAACATCAATGGGCAAGTATTGTATATATTCTTGCCATCGAAATGCAGTTTACATGTGACTCCCATAAGTCAGATGCGGCCACATCATCATGGGTGTCTTTTGGCATTTCAAATCATAGACAAATATTTGGATTTGTAAGCAGCCATGTAAAGGACAATACCATGTAAATCTTCAGGGTTAGGTTTTGCTGTTTTTGCCTTTTTATGTTTGTTCAACTATAGTCCTCTATTTGTAGGCTCAACTACTCTATAATCCAGATTGACATATTTGTTTTGGCACTTCTTTGTAACAAGCAGTAGGGTAGCTACCGGGTGGGCAGAGGGGGCCATCGACCTGGGCCCGGTGCTCAGAGGGGGCCCACCTGGAGCTACGCTACTGTGACTTTATCGGCGCATTCTGCGGCAGAGCAGGGAAAATAGATCTCTCTGTTCTGCTGCTATGGGGCCCCTGAGCAGACGGGGGAGTAGGAAGAGAGGTGAGTATTTATTGATTTTTTTAATGGGGTACTGCCTTATACTACAGGGTCTGCCTATGGGGTGCTGCCTTATACTACAGGGTCTGCCTATGGGCATGCTGCCTTATACTACAGAGTCTGCCTATGGGGGTACTGCCTTATACTGCAGGGTCTGCCTATGGGGGTGCTGCCTTATACTACAGAGTCTGCCTATGGGGTGCTATCTTATATTGCAGGGTCTGCCTATGGGGTGCTGCCTTATATTGCAGGGTCTGCCTATGGGGTGCTGCCTTATACTACAGGGTCTGACTATGGGCGTGCTGCCTTATACTACAGAGTTTGCCTATGGGGTACTGCCTTATACTACAGAGTCTGCCTATGGGGGTGCTGCTTTATACTACAGAGACTGCCTATGGGGATGCTGCCTTATATTACAGGGTCTGCCTACCAGGGTGCTGCCTTATACTATAGAGTCTGCCTATGGGGGTGCTGCCTTATATTACAGACTGCCTATGGGGTGCTGCCTTACATTGCAGGGTCTGTCTATGGGGGTGCTGCCTTATACTACAGAGTCTGCCTATGGGGTGCTGCCTTATATTATAGGGTCTGACTATGGGGGTGCTGCCTTATACTACAGGGTCTGCCTATGGGGGTGCTGCCTTATACAACAGAGTCTGCCTATAGGGTACTGCCTTATACTACAGGGTCTGCCTATGGGGTGCTGCCTTATACTACAGGGTCTGCCTATGGGGTGCTGCCTTATACTAGAGGGTCTGCTATGGGGTGCTGCCTTATACTGCAGATTCTGCCTATGGGGGTGCTGCCTTATATACTACAGAGTCTGCTTATGGGGGTGCTGCCTTATACTACAGGGTCTACCTATGGGGGTGCTGCCTTATATTACAGGGTTTGCCTATGGGGTGCTGCCTTATACTACAGAGTCTGCCTATGGGGTGCATTATTATGCTGCAGGGTCTGCTTATGGGAATGCTGCCTTATACTACAGGGTCTGACTATGGGGGTGCTGCCTTATACTAGAGAGTCTGCTATGGGGTGCTGCCTTATACTGCAGAGTCTGCCTATGGGGGTGCTGCCTTATACTGCAGAGTCTGCCTATGGGGGTGCTGCCTTATACTACAGGGTCTGCCTATGGGGGTGCTGCCTTATATTACAGGGTCTGCCTATGGGGTGCTGCCTTATACTACAGAGTCTGCCTATGGGGTGCATTCTTATGCTACAGGGTCTGCTTATGGGGATGCTGCCTTATACTACAGTGTCTGCCTATGGGGGTGCTGCCTTATGCTACAGGGTCTGCCTATGGGGGTGCTGTTTTATACTACAGGGTCTGCTTATGGGGGTGCTGCCTTATACTACAGAGTCTTCCTATGGGGGGCTGTCATATACTACAGGGTCTGCCTATGGGTGTGCTGTCTTATACTACAAAGTCTGCCTATGGGATGCTGTCTTATACTACAAGGTCTGCCTATGGGGGTGCTGCCTTGTGCTATAGAGTCTGCCTATGGAGGTGCATTATACAATATAGAGTAGGCCTATGAGGAGTGCATTATACTATATTTAGGACTATCTGATGCATTATACTATATAGAGGCTATCTAGGGGGCCATCATACAGTGTGGCGATTACAGTGAGGGGCCATCACAAAGTGTAGAGATTACAGTGAGAGACCATCATACAGTGTGGGGATTACAGTGAGGGACCATCATACAGTGTGGAGATTAGAGTGAGGGGCTATTGAGTCGCCCGCCAAGGCTGTGGGGTATTCGGCACCGGGTCCTGCTGTTCACAGGGGGATGTCACGGTGGCTGCGACCCGGTCCGTGGCCCTAGGCACCCATGTAAAAGGGAAAGGCCTTTAAAGAGAATAAAGTTTATGTTTGTGATGCCACCTGTGGTATTTGGTAAGTGGGGACTGACGCTGCTTTAACCCCTTTTAACGCCTTTTAACGGTGGCGGTTAAGGGTACTTAAGCTGTGGAAAAAGTGAATAGCGCCCCCCAGAGTTGGATTTTCTCTGGGGTCTCAGTTGCCAGGTGTAGCCGAGACCCCAGAGAACATGATTCGGGGGGAGGGGGGGTTTACCGACCCCCGAGTTGTGATCGCCGGTAATTAACCGCTTACCGGCGGTCGCAAAAAAAAACACAACGCGATTTCCCATTTAATTTCTCTGTCCTCGGATGTGATCGCACATCAGAGAGCAGAGAAATGGGGTCCCCGATCGCCCCCCAATACTCATCTGTCTCCCCCGGTGCTCCTCATTGCTCCCAGTAGGCGCCGCCATCTTGTTCCAGCCAAAAAATGGCGGGCGCATGCGTAGTGCGCCCACCGGCCGGCACCCAGAAGATCTTTGGGGTTTCGGCTGCCGGGGGTAGCCGAGACCCCAAAGAACATGATCGGGGTTGGTTTTTACCGACCCCTGTTTTGCGATCAGCGGTAATTAACTGTTTACTGGTGGCCGCAAAAAAAGCGATGTGTCATTCTCTGTCCTCTGATGTGATCGCACATCAGAGTATAGAGAAATAGGGGGATTCGGGGACCCTGTTATACTTACCGGTGTCCCTGGGTCCTCCTGCGTCCCCTCCTGGCCGCCGGCTTTTTCATCCGGTAAGAAAATGGCGGGCGCATGCGCAGTGCGCCCGCCATGATCTGCCGGCCAGCAGCTAGAGGAGTTGGGCTAAAGCTAGGGTTAGGGTTGGGGTTAAAGTTAGGGTTAGGGTTAGGGCTAGGGTTAGGGTTGGGGCTAAAGTTAGGGTTAGGGTGGGGGCTAAAGTTAGGGTTAGGGCTAGGGTTAGGGATAGGGTTAGGGTTGGGGCTAAAGTTAGGGTTAGGGCTAGCGTTAAGGCTAGGGTTAGGGCTAGGGTTAGGGTGGGGGCTAAAGATAGGGCTAGGGTTGGGCTAGGGTTAGGGTTGGGGCTTAAGTTAGGGCTAGGGTTAGGGTTAGGGCTAGGGTTGGGGCTAAATTTAGGGCTAGGGTTGGGGCTAAAGTTAGGGCTAGCGTTGCGGCTAAAGTTAGGGTTAGAGTTGGGATTAGGGTTAGGGATTGGATTAGGGTTGGTATTAGGGTTAGGGTTGGCATTAGGGTTGCGTTTGGGATTAGGGTTAGGTTTGGGATTAGGGTTAAGGTTAGGGTTGGGATTAGGGTGAGGGGTGTATTGGGATTAGGGTTAGGTTTGAGGTTAGGGTTGAGATTAGGATTAGGGGTGTGTTGGATTTAGGGTTTTGAATAGGGTTATGGTTAGGGTTGGGATTAGGGTTGTTTTGGGGTTAGGGTTGTGATTATCGTTAGGGTTGTGATTAGGATTATGGATCAGGTTGTGATTAGGGTTAGGGGTGTGTTGGCGTTAGGGTTGAAGTTAGAATTGGGGGTTTCCACTGTTTAGGTACATCGGGGGTCTCCAAACACCACAGCCAATTTTGCGCTCAAAAAGTCAATGGTGCTCCCTCCTTTCTGAGCTCTGCCGTGCGCCCAAACAGTGGTTTACCCCCACATATGGGGCATCAGCGTACTCGGAATAAATTTGACAACAACTTTTGGGGTCCAATTTCTCCTGTTACGCTTGTGAAAATAAAAACTTGGGGCTAAAAAATCTTTTTTGTGGAAAAAAAATATTTTTTATTTTCATGACTCTATATTATAAACTTCTGTTTAGCACTTAGGCATATAAAGTTCTCACCATGCATCTAGATAAGTTCCTTGGGGGGGTCTATTTTCCAAAATGGGGTCACTTGTGAGGGGTTTCTACTGTTTAGGTACATCAGGGGCTCTGCAAACGCAACATAATGCCCACAGACCATTCTATCAAAGTCTGCATTCCGAAACGGCGCTCCTTCCCTTCCGAGCTCTGCCATGCGCCCAAACAGTGGTCCCCCCCACATATGGGGTATCAGCCTACTCAGCATAAATTGCACAATAAATTTTGGGGTCCAATTACTCCTGTTACCCTTGTGAAAGTAAAAATTTTGGGGTGAAAAAAATCATTTTTGTGGAAAAAATGATTTTTTTTATTTTCATGGCTCTACATTATAAACTTCTGTGAAGCAGTTGGGGGTTCATGGTGCTCATCACACATCTAAATAAGCTCTTTGGGGGTCTAGTTTCCAAGATGGGGTCACTTGTGGGGGGTTTCTACTGTTTAGGTACATCAGGAGCTCTGCAAATGCAACATGACGCCCGCAGACCATCCCATCAAAGTCTGCATTCCAAGCAGCGCTCATTCCCTTCCGGGCCCCGATGTGTTCCCAAACAGTGCCCCCCCACATATGGGGTATTAGCAAACTCAGGACAAACTAGTCAACAAATTTTGCCATCCAATGTCTCCTGTTACCCTTGAGAAAACAAAAAATTGCAGGCTAAAAAATCATTTCTGAGGAAAAAAAAAAGGACTTTTCACTTTCACGGCTCTACTTAATAAATTTCTCACCACACATCTAGATAAGTTCCTTAATGGGTCTAGTTTCCAAAATGGTGTCACTTGAGGGTTTCCACTGTTTAGGCACATCAGGGGCTCTCCAAACGCGACATGACATCCGATCTCAATTCCAGCCAATTCTTCATTGAAAAAGTCAAACGGCACTCCTTCTCTTCCAAGCTCTGCGGTGCACCCAAACAGTGGTTTACCCCCACATATGGGGCATCAGTATATTCAGGAGAAATTGCACAACAAAATTTATGGTTAAATTTTTGTTTTTACACTTGTGAAAATAAAAAAAATGGTTCTGAAGTAAAATGTTTGCAAAAAAAGTTAAATGTTCATTTTTTCCTTCCATGTTGTTTCAGTTCCTGTGAAGCACGTAAAGGGTTAATAAACTTCTTGAATGTGGTTTTGAGCACCTTGAGGGGTGCAGTTTTTAGAATGGTGAATGGTGTCACACTTGGTTATTTTCTATCATATAGACCCCTCAAAATGACTTCAAATGTGATGTTGTCCCTAAAAAAAATGGTGTTGTAAAAATGAGAAATTGCTGGTCAACTTTTAACCCTTATACAAAACCCTAACCCTACCCAAAACCCTAACAAAAAAAAAATGTGTTTCCAAAATTGTGCTGATGTAAAGTAGACATGTGGGAAATGTTATTTATCAACTTTTTTTTCTGACATATCTCTCTGATTTTAAGGGCATAAAAATACAAAGTTTGAAAATTGCAAAATTTTAAAATTTTTTGCCATATTTCCATTTTTTTCATAAATAATCGCAAGTAATATTGAAGAAATGTTACCACTAACATGAAGTACAATATGTCATGAAAAAAACCCTCTGAATTAGCGGGATCTGTTAAAGCGTTCGGTCATGGCTCGGTCATTAAGTACCAAATTGGCTTTGTCACTAAGAGGTTAAAGGGTCCGCTGGAGTGATGTTATGGCAGCTAGATGATATAACTTCCCACAGGTGAAGTATATCCCCAGGGCTCCCGGTGTGTAGATGGTGGTATGCTGAAGAACGAGGACACAGGATTGCAGTCTCTTTACCTTGTTTACTGTTGGTTTCAGCAGCCACAGTCCAGGGCACCAGATCACAGGGCAGGCAGGGTCCGGCCAGTTCAGAGGCAAGTCCAGAGTCCCCTTATACAGGTGGAGAATAGAAGCCTTCCTTTGCGCTGTAGTAGTGTAGTCCCTTACTGCTAAGCTTCACATAAGGTCCTCACAGATGTTATCTCTCTCTCTCTGTCCCCCGGTTAGGATAGAACAAAACCCGTATGACTGGTGACTTGAGCCTGCTTATAGGGTCTCTTAGATGACCTGGCTCTACGGGGTGTCCCCGTGCCTCCTGGGTGTGGGTGCGGACAGGTAACGTGCAGTTAGCTGTCCTGCCGGACTCTGATGTAAGGCGTGGAGGTCCTCACAACCTCGGTGTTTTCCAGCTACCAGTGTTTCTGCGCCTCAGAAGGAGGCAGCCTGCTCGGGGCTGGTCCCCTTCTGGTATCCTCTCCTGTGCTTCCTCTCCTGCACGCTCGCTGCAATAAATTCTGCTTTCAAAATGTTTCTTTCTGGGAGCTGCTGCTCTGGGAGCATGCACAGCTCAGTTGACCCTCTGTCTTCCTCAGACAGATGTCTGGAACTGACTTTCCCAACAGACTACCAGTTATATATATATACAGTATGGGGATTCACCTAGTAAATAGGATCAAAAGCTCGCCCTGGTGGCCTGGAGTGTGAATGTGTTGCATGTTTGGGGTTACCTGGTTACAGTTATTCTTTCTTGCCTCCGAACGTAGTATCACTCTCCCTGGGTGGAAAGCAATGCCACTGTGACGACCAGGAGCCTGGGGCGCCACACTATCATACAGTGTGGAGATTACAGCGAGGAGACCATCATACAGTGTGGAGATTACAGTGGGGGGCCATCACACAGTGTGGAGATTACAGTGAGGGGGCCATCGTACAGTGTTGGAGCCATCAAACAGTTTGGGGGCTACTAAGGGGTCAGAATGCTGTGTGGGGGGTACTATACAGTGAGGGGGCATTATACTGTGTATAAGAGAGCATCATACTGGGTATAGGGGAGCTGTACAGGGGGGAGACTCGGGACATTATTAAATGTAATGTGGGCACTTATGTTTATTGGGGAACTCAGGTTACTGTGACTATCAAAGGGGCACAGACGGCATTATTACTTTCGAGGGGGCAAAATATGGGCACTGTTTTCTAGGGCACTTGCACCCAGCATTACTATATTCTAGAGGGTGCTTTAGAATTTAGAAGGCACAGAGAACCACACAGTAGGTGCAGTAATAGGGTCACATACGGCAGCAGCGGCTCAGTATCGGGGTATCAGCAGGATGAGGAGTTTGTGCAGGTTGGGAATAGATGGTGATGGGGCTAGAATGTGAGAAGTGAAATGTGTCTTTGTTGCATTCTCTGCAGCCGAGTCGTGGCTGGAAGAAGTTGTCATGTCGGTCTGGGCCAGATGGGAAAAGTGAATGAGTCTATCCAGTGGCGTAACTACAAAGTTATGGGCCCCGGTGCGAACTTCCAAATGGGGCCCCCCCCCCCGCAGCCCTGCCATACAACTCAAGGTAACCCCCATAGAATACAACGCAGCCCCCCTCATAGTGCTCCATACCTTTGATTATTGCCCCATAGATGCTCCATATAAAGCTGCCCCATATATAATGCTCTGCACCGTTCATTATGGCCCCATAGATGCTCCATAGAAAGCTGTGCCATATATAATGCTCTGCACCGTTCATTATTGCCCCATAGATGCTCCATAGAAAGCTGTGCCATGTATTATGCTCTGCACCGGTCATTATGGCCCCATAGATACGCCATATAAAGCTGTGCCATATATAATGCTCTGCACCGTTCATTATGGCCCCATAAGATGCTCCGCACAGCCACTTGCCCCTTATAGTGCTGCACAAGCGTTATGGCCCCATAAGATGCTCCGCTCAGCCACTGCCCCTTATAGTGCTGCACAAGTGTTATGGCCCCATAAGATGCTCCGCACAGTCACTGCCCCTTATAGTGCTGCACAAGTGTTATGGCCCCATAAGATGCTCTGCACAGTCACTGCCCCTTATAGTGCTGCACAAGTGTTATGGCCCCATAAGATGCTCCGCACAGCCACTTGCCCCATATAGTGCTGCACAATTGTTATGGCCCCATAAGATGCTCCGCACAGTCACTGCCCCTTATAGTGCTGGCGCTGCACAAGCGTTATGGCCCCATAAAATGCTCCGTACAGTCACTTGCCCCTTATGCTTTTGCTGCCATAAAAAAAATAAATCACATACTCACCTCACCTCTCTCTCTTCGCTCAGGACCCCCGGCACTTTCAATATTTACCTGGCTGCTCCTCGTGCGGCTCCGTCTTCGGCACTGACGTTCAGCAGAGGGCGCGCACTGACTACGTCACCGCGCCCTCTGACCTGAGCGTCACTGCCAGAGGACGCTGATGACAGAGCCACACCGGAACGAGGAGCGGTAAATATCGCACAGCGCTGCGCAGCGCTGTATACTCACCTACTCCCGGCACGGTCCCTGGACGTCCCTACTTCTTCCAGCGCTGCAGATTCTTCCTGTATTGAGCGGTCACAGTTACCGTTCAATACAGAAATTAATATGCGGCTCCACCCCTATGGGAGGTGGAGCCGCATATTCATTTCTGTAATGAGCGGGACCATGTGACCGCTCAGTGCAGGAAGAATCTGCAGCACTGGAAGAAGCAGGGACGTCCAGGGACCGTGCCGGGAGTAGGTAAGTATAATTAGAGAGCGGTGACGGCTCCCTGCTGCGGGTCACTCACAAATGGTGGATCATCATCAATCATGGGTCATTTCATTCTCCTTCACTCCTGTCCATGGGACCCCTAAGTAGTCTGGGCCCCGTCGCAGCTGCGACCGCGGTAGTTACGGCCCTGAGTCTATCAGAAAGAACGTCAGCGGTGAGTCACTATCTGTAACTGTACTGTGATGTCTTATATGTTCTGCAGGGCTGGTATCTACCACTGACCATATGAAAAGAATCGTGCTTATAGCATGGAAGGGCCAAGAACTATACACAACAGAGAATATGAGTAATTAAAAATTTATTTATTAAGTGGTATACAACAGTTTATAAAAATATTATTAAAACCATCATTTCATATACATGTATGTAATATTAGTGCCCATACTTATTTGGCTCCCATTATATGTATTATATATCTCCATACAGACTCAAAGTTACTTGTTAAGACAATATATAAAAAATATATATTGTGAAAAAAGGGGCAAAAATTACTATGTGTAAAGGTCCCTATTATAATAAAATGCAACAATGTGCATATAGGGAGAGGAACAAGATAAAGTGCAGTAAGTGAAAAAAAGTGCAAAAGTATTCAGTGCAAAAAAAGAGCCCATATATATATAAAGTGCTAATAATTGACTCCACATATGAGACAACTTACTTCTGGATGTAGGGATAAAGAGATGGACCGCCAAATAAAGTATGGTGCACCCCAACGCGCGTTTCGGACGCACAGCTCCTTCGTCAGGGGGTGTATATGCATATAAACTGTTGTATACCACTTAATAAATAAATTTTTAATTACTCATATTCTCTGTTGTGTATAGTTCTTGGCCCTTCCATGCTATAAGCACGATTCTTTTCAACTTCTTTGTAGTGTTATACTACGATATTGACACACTTTGGTGACCCCCCGGGCATCTTGATTTTATGATTGTATAATTTTATACTATAATTATTTATATTTTATTGAGATATCTGGGTACAACTAGTGTGTTTTAACTAACCACTGACCATATGGTGGTAAAATCCATGTTGGTCTTTATATAGAGATTATCTTCAGTAACAGCGAAGTCATCTGCTGAGGTTCTCCCCCACTATTAGGGTGCGTCACCCAGTTGTAATCAAGGTTACCTGGTTAGGGGCCCACTCAGAAGTTTCGCCCCCCTCCCCCCCGAACCAAAACCCTAACTACGCCTCTGGCCTGAAGGGTTAATTTATGATTCAGTCCTGCAAGTGGAAATATCTTATGTGTGGGGCCTCATGTTGCCTTTTGAATGTCTGGATGATTTACTGGCTTGAGTTTACATTTACCATATAGGAGACACTGAGCCCATCACCTTTATTTTGATGGATTATAACTGAGAATCTGCATGATTACATGTCACACCTATATCTATATTTTAGCTTCTGAGCGGTGTACTACTTTGTCCAGTATTTTCCATCTTTATTTTTTGTGGTATAAGGAAAAGCAAGTCACAGCCCCATTGCAAGCATTTGTGTCTTTTTGACTTTTAAATGTTTTTTACATTATTCTGTGTGGTTCTGTGTATATCAATAAAGTATTTACATTTTTTAAGTTGATCCCTGATGTATTGCATGTTTCTGTTCTTTTGTATAATTTAGTAATATTTTGAAATGCTACAGGTCGATCCTTGTATATGATGGTGCCCTTCATCTTGTTTTGATGCTCAATACAAGTAAATTGAGCGCGGCTGTGCGCGTCTACTTGGAATGTGGCCGGATGTGCATGTTGTCTACTTGTAGTCACATTACAGCTCGGCGACTGGAACTACGGTGCTCATTTCGGAGCTGCACAGCTCTGTTGATGGAAAAGTGGTCACGGCCGGGTACT
This sequence comes from Ranitomeya variabilis, assembly GCF_051348905.1. NCBI lineage: Eukaryota > Metazoa > Chordata > Amphibia > Anura > Dendrobatidae > Ranitomeya > Ranitomeya variabilis. Next base: position 172,546,197 of record NC_135233.1, on the reverse strand, counting down.
GCACATCTGTCCTTGAATTGCTGGTGGATGTGCAGTACTCTGCTGCGGCCACTATACAGTTCATGGAGCTGTGCAACTCCCAAAGGGGCAACATTGACTGTTAGGATTGCTTCTTTCTATAAGTGGCACTAGAGTTCTAGTTCTCTTCCTCTCTGAAGACACAATTTGCATATTTCCCAGAGGAGCATTGTGGCTTAAAAATCTCCTCACCTTGGCATGCTGAATATGTCACCCTCCACAAGGAAAAGCGTTACCCCTTGGCTCCTTAACTGACACGGGTGTACCAGGTGACGCACCCCAAGGATATCCTATCAGTGCTAGGGTATGTGTCGTTCAGGATTGCATCAGGATTTGGTCAGGATTTTTCATCAGTATTTGTAAGCCAAAACCAGGAGTGGAACAATTAGAGGAAAAGTATAACAGAAACATATGCTCCACTTTTGCATTTATCACCCACTCCTGGTTTTGGCTTACAAATACTGATGAAAAATCCTGACCAAATCCTGATGCAATCCTGAACATGGACACATACCCCTAAAGTCCCGGATAACCTCTTTAATAGTTTTGCACACAGTGTACCAATACTACCACATACAAGAAACAAATTAAAAAAATAATAATGTCCCTCTATATGCCCCTAATATATTAATCATTTCCTCCTATGTGACCCATATGCAGTAATATTGTCCCCTTATCTGGCCCCCATATAGTAATAATATCTGTTGTGATTTTGCTTTTTGCTCCCTCTAGTGGTTACTAGTTTTTTGACTCTGGTTTTTCTGTCATTCCTTTTATCCGCACCTGAGGTCGTTAGTTAAGGGTGTAGCTATATAAGCTCCCTGGACCTTCAGTTCTGTGCCTGGCAACGTAGTTATCAGAGCTAGTCTGCTGTGCTCTTGTCTATTGATCCTGGTTCCAGAAAATATCAGCTAAGTCTGCTTTTTGCTTTTGCTATTTGTTTTGGTTTTTGCATTTTTGTCCAGCTTGTTCCTAATCTGCATCCTGACCTTTGCTGGAAGCTCTAGGGGGCTGGTGTTCTCCCCCCGGACCGTTAGACGGTTCGGGGGTTCTTGAATTTCCAGTGTGGATTTTAATAGGGTTTTCGTTGACCATATAAGTTACCTTTCTTTATTCTGCTATTAGTTAGCGGGCCTCTCTGTGCTAAATCTGATTCATTTCTGTGTTTGTCATTTCCTCTTACCTCACCGTTATTATTTGTGGGGGGCTTCTATCCAGCTTTGGGGTCCATTTCTCTGGAGGCAAGAAAGGTCTTGGTTTTCCTCTACTAGGGGTAGCTAGATTCTCCGGCTGGAGCGTGTCATCTAGAGTCATCGTAGGAATGATCCCCGGCTACTTCTAGTGTTGGCGTTAGGAGTAGTTATATGGTCAACCCAGTTACCACTGCCCTATGAGCTGGTTTTTTGTATTCCTCAGACTTCCACATTCCTCTGAGACCCTCGCCATTGGGGTCATAACAGTTTGCCAGGCCAGTATTAAATGTTTAGTGCATTGCAAAAGAGGGATTATAAGAAAGAAGATTCTGAGTTTTTTTTTTTTTTTTTTTTTTTTCTTTCTTCTTCCCCTTTACCTCAGAGTGGCTATGCTTGCTGCAGACATGAATGTCCAGACCTTGATTACAAGTGTGGACCAGCTGGCTACTCGTGTGCAGGGCATACAAGACTATGTTATCAGAAATCCTAGGTCTGAACCTAAAATACCGATTCCTGAACTGTTTTCCGGAGACAGATTTAAGTTTAGGAATTTCGTGAATAATTGTAAATTGTTTTTGTCCCTGAGACCCTGTTCATCTGGAGACTCTGCTCAGCAAGTAAAAATTGTTATTTCGTTCTTACGGGACGACCCTCAGGATTGGGCTTTTTCGCTGGCGCCAGGAGATCCGGCATTGGCTGATATTGATGCGTTTTTTCTGGCGCTCGGTTTGCTTTATGAGGAACCCAATCTTGAGATTCAGGCAGAAAAGGCCTTGCTGGCTATGTCTCAGGGGCAGGACGAGGCTGAAGTGTATTGCCAAAAATTTCGGAAGTGGTCCGTGCTGACACATTGGAACGAGTGTGCACTGGCCGCTAATTTCAGAAATGGCCTTTCTGAAGCCATTAAAAATGTTATGGTGGGATTTCCCATTCCCACAGGTCTGAATGATACTATGGCACTGGCTATTCAAATTGACCGGCGGTTGCGGGAGCGCAAAACCGCAAATTCCCTCATGGTGTTGTCTGAACAGACACCTAACTCGGTGCAATGTGATAGAAAAACCGCAAATTCCCTCATGGTGTTGTCTGAACAGACACCTGATTTAATGCAATGTGATAGAATCCTGACTAGAAATGAGCGGAAAATTCATAGACGCCGGAATGGCTTGTGCTACTACTGTGGTGACTCTACACATGTTATCTCAGCATGCTCTAAACGTATAGCTAAGGTTGTTAGTCCTGTCACCGTTGGTAATTTGCAACCTAAATTTATTCTGTCTGTAACTCTGATTTGCTCACTGTCATCTTATCCTGTCATGGCGTTTGTAGATTCAGGTGCTGCCCTGAGTCTTATGGATCTCTCATTTGCTAAGCGCTGTGGTTTTACTCTTGAACCATTGGAAAATCCTATTCCTCTTAGGGGTATTGATGCCACGCCATTGGCAGCAAATAAACCGCAGTATTGGACACAGGTTACCATGTGCATGACTCCTGAACACCGCGAGGTGATGCGTTTCCTGGTTTTACATAAAATGCATGATTTGGTTGTTTTGGGGCTGCCATGGTTACAGACCCATAATCCAGTCCTGGACTGGAAGGCTATGTCAGTCTCAAGTTGGGGCTGTCGTGGTATTCATGGGGATTCCCTGCCTGTGTCTATTGCTTCTTCTACGCCTTCGGAAGTTCCGGAGTATTTGTCTGATTATCAGGATGTCTTCAGTGAGTCTGAATCCAGTGCATTGCCTCCTCATAGGGACTGTGACTGTGCTATAAATTTGATACCAGGCAGTAAATTTCCTAAGGGAAGACTGTTTAATCTGTCGGTACCTGAGCATACCGCTATGCGTTCATATATCAAGGAGTCTCTGGAGAAAGGACATATTCGTCCGTCTTCTTCCCCTCTTGGTGCGGGATTCTTTTTTGTGGCAAAAAAGGACGGATCTTTGAGACCCTGTATTGATTATCGGCTTTTAAATAAGATCACTGTCAAATTTCAGTATCCTTTACCGCTGTTGTCTGACTTGTTTGCCCGGATTAAAGGTGCCAAGTGGTTCACCAAGATAGACCTTCGTGGTGCGTACAACCTTGTGCGCATTAAACAAGGTGATGAATGGAAAACCGCATTCAATACGCCCGAAGGTCATTTTGAGTACTTGGTGATGCCTTTTGGGCTCTCCAATGCGCCTTCAGTTTTTCAGTCCTTTATGCATGACATATTCCGGAAGTATCTGGATAAATTTTTGATTGTTTATCTGGATGATATTTTGGTTTTTTCTGATAATTGGGATTCGCATGTGGAGCAGGTCAGGTTGGTCTTTAAAATTTTGCGTGAAAATTCTTTGTTTGTCAAGGGCTCAAAATGTCTCTTTGGTGTACAGAAGGTTCCCTTTTTGGGGTTCATTTTTTCCCCTTCTGCTGTGGAGATGGACCCAGTCAAGGTCCGAGCTATTCTTGATTGGACTCAGCCTTCGTCGGTTAAGAGTCTTCAGAAGTTCTTGGGCTTCGCTAACTTCTACCGTCGTTTTATCGCTAATTTTTCTAGCATTGTGAAACCTTTGACGGATATGACCAAGAAGGGCTCCGATGTAGCTAACTGGGCTCCTGCTGCCGTGGAGGCTTTCCAGGAGTTGAAACGCCGGTTTACTTCGGCGCCTGTTTTGTGCCAGCCTGATGTCTCGCTTCCCTTTCAGGTTGAGGTGGATGCTTCAGAGATTGGAGCAGGGGCCGTTTTGTCGCAGAGAGGCCCTGGTTGCTCTGTTATGAAACCTTGTGCCTTTTTCTCTAGGAAGTTTTCGCCTGCTGAGCGAAATTATGATGTGGGCAATCGGGAGTTGTTGGCCATGAAATGGGCATTTGAGGAGTGGCGTCATTGGCTCGAGGGTGCTAAGCATCGTGTTGTGGTCCTGACTGATCACAAAAATCTGATGTATCTCGAGTCTGCTAAACGCCTTAATCCGAGACAGGCCCGCTGGTCATTGTTTTTCTCCCGCTTTGATTTTGTTGTCTCGTATTTACCAGGTTCAAAGAATGTGAAGGCCGATGCTCTTTCTAGGAGCTTTGTGCCTGATGCTCCTGGAGTCGCTGACCCTGTTGGTATTCTTAAAGATGGAGTTATCTTGTCAGCTATTTCTCCGGATCTGCGACGTGTGTTGCAGAGATTTCAGGCTGATAGGCCTGAGTCTTGTCCATCTGACAGACTGTTTGTCCCGGATAAGTGGACCAGCAGAGTCATTTCCGAGGTTCATTCCTCGGTGTTGGCAGGTCACCCGGGAATTTTTGGCACCAGAGATCTGGTGGCCAGGTCCTTTTGGTGGCCTTCCTTGTCAAGGGATGTGCGGTCATTTGTGCAGTCCTGTGGGATTTGTGCTCGAGCTAAGCCTTGCTGTTCTCGTGCCAGCGGTTTGCTCTTGCCCTTGCCTGTCCCGAAGAGACCTTGGACACATATCTCCATGGATTTCATTTCTGATCTTCCGCTATCTCAGGGCATGTCCGTTATCTGGGTGATATGTGATCGCTTCTCCAAGATGGTCCATTTGGTTCCTTTGCCTAAGCTGCCTTCCTCTTCCGATCTGGTTCCTGTGTTTTTCCAGAACGTGGTTCGTTTGCACGGCATCCCTGAGAATATTGTGTCTGACAGAGGATCCCAGTTCGTTTCCAGGTTCTGGCGATCCTTTTGTGGTAGGATGGGCATTGATTTGTCGTTTTCGTCTGCTTTCCATCCTCAGACTAATGACAGACGGAGCGAACCAATCAGACTTTGGAGGCTTATTTGAGGTGTTTTGTCTCTGCTGATCAGGACGATTGGGTGACATTCTTACCGTTGGCTGAGTTTGCCCTTAATAATCGGGCTAGTTCCGCCACCTTGGTTTCTCCTTTTTTCTGCAATTCTGGTTTCCATCCTCGCTTTTCTTCGGGTCATGTGGAACCTTCTGACTGTCCTGGGGTGGATTCTGTGGTGGATAGGTTGCAGCGGATCTGGAATCATGTGGTGGACAACTTGAAATTGTCACAGGAGAAGGCTCAGCGCTTTGCCAACCGCCGCCGCGGTGTAGGTCCCCGACTACGCGTTGGGGATTTGGTATGGCTTTCTTCCCGCTTTGTTCCTATGAAGGTCTCCTCTCCCAAATTTAAACCTCGTTTTATTGGGCCTTACAAGATATTGGAAATCCTTAATCCTGTATCTTTTCGTCTGGATCTTCCTGTGTCATTTGCTATTCACAATGTATTTCATAGGTCCTTGTTGCGGCGGTACATTGTGCCTGTAGTTCCTTCTGCTGAGCCTCCTGCTCCGGTGTTGGTTGAGGGCGAGTTGGAGTACGTGGTGGAGAAGATCTTGGATTCTCGCCTCTCCAGGCGGAGGCTTCAGTACTTGGTCAAGTGGAAGGGCTATGGTCAGGAGGATAATTCCTGGGTGGTCGCCTCTGATGTTCATGCGGCCGATTTAGTTCGTGCCTTTCATGCCGCTCATCCTGATCGCCCTGGTGGTCGTGGTGAGGGTTCGGTGACCCCTCACTAAGGGGGGGGTACTGTTGTGATTTTGCTTTTTGCTCCCTCTAGTGGTTACTAGTTTTTTGACTCTGGTTTTTCTGTCATTCCTTTTATCCGCACCTGAGGTCGTTAGTTAAGGGTGTAGCTATATAAGCTCCCTGGACCTTCAGTTCTGTGCCTGGCAACGTAGTTATCAGAGCTAGTCTGCTGTGCTCTTGTCTATTGATCCTGGTTCCAGAAAATATCAGCTAAGTCTGCTTTTTGCTTTTGCTATTTGTTTTGGTTTTTGCATTTTTGTCCAGCTTGTTCCTAATCTGCATCCTGACCTTTGCTGGAAGCTCTAGGGGGCTGGTGTTCTCCCCCCGGACCGTTAGACGGTTCGGGGGTTCTTGAATTTCCAGTGTGGATTTTAATAGGGTTTTCGTTGACCATATAAGTTACCTTTCTTTATTCTGCTATTAGTTAGCGGGCCTCTGTGCTAAATCTGATTCATTTCTGTGTTTGTCATTTCCTCTTACCTCACCGTTATTATTTGTGGGGGGCTTCTATCCAGCTTTGGGGTCCATTTCTCTGGAGGCAAGAAAGGTCTTGGTTTTCCTCTACTAGGGGTAGCTAGATTCTCCGGCTGGAGCGTGTCATCTAGAGTCATCGTAGGAATGATCCCCGGCTACTTCTAGTGTTGGCGTTAGGAGTAGTTATATGGTCAACCCAGTTACCACTGCCCTATGAGCTGGTTTTTTGTATTCCTCAGACTTCCACATTCCTCTGAGACCCTCGCCATTGGGGTCATAACAAATATCCCCCTATACTGCCCCCATACATTAACCCCTTCATGACCTTGGGATTTTCCATTTTTCCGTGTTCGTTTTTCGCTCCCCTCCTTCCCAGAGCCATAACTTTTTTATTTTTCCGTCAATTTGGCCATGAGGGGGCTTATTTTTTGCGGGACGAGTTGTACTTTTGAACAACTTCATTGGTTTTACCATGTCGTGTACTAGAAAACGAGAAAAAAATTCCAAGTGCGGTGAAACTGCAAAAAAAGTGCAATCCCACACTTGTTTTTTGCTTGGCTTTTTTGCTAGGTTCACTAAAGGTTATTTTTTATCTAAGTGGTGAAAAAAAATTCCAAACTTTGCTAAAAAAAAAAAAAAAAAATTGGGCCATTTTCTGATACCCGTAGCGTCTCCATTTTTCATGATCTGGGGTCGGTTGAGGGCTTATTTTTTGCGTGCCGAGCTGGCGTTTTTAATGATACCATTTTGGTGCAGATACATTCTTTTGATTGCCCGTTATTGCATTTTAATGCAATGTCGTGGCGACCAAAAAAATGTAATTCTGGCGTTTCAAATTTTTTTCCCGCTACGCCGTTTAGCGATCAGGTTAATGCTTTTTTTTTATTGATAGATCGGGCGATTCTGAACTCGGCGATACCACATATGTCTAGGTTTGATTTTTTTATTATTGATTTATTTTGATTGGGGCGAAAGGGGGGTGATTTAAACTTTTATATATTTTTTATTTTTTTCACTTTTTTTTAACTTTTTTTTAACTTTTGCCATGCTTCAATAGCCTCCATAGGAGGCTAGAAGCAGGCACCACTCGATCGGCTCTGCTACACAGCAGCGATCTGATGTTTGCTGCTATGTAGCAGAATTGAAGGTGTGCTGTGAGCGCCGACCACAGGGTGGCGCTCACAGCTGCCGGGGATCAGTTACCATAGAGGTCTCAAGGACCTCTATGGTTACCATTCTGAAGCATCGCCGACCTCCGATCATGTGACGGGGTCGGCGATGCGATCATTTCCGTCCGCCCGGCCGGAAGCGGTAGTTAAATGCCGCTGTCTGCGTTTGACAGCGGCATTTAACTAGTTAATAGGCGCGGGCAGATCACGATTCTGCCCGCGCCTATTACGGGCACATGTCAGCTGTTCAAAACAGCTGACATGTCCCGGCTTTGATGCGGACTCACCGCCGGAGCGCACATCAAAGCGGGGGTCCCGACATGTGACGTACTATCCCGTCCGAGGTCAGAAAGGGGTTAATATTGGCCCCTATGTGGCACTCATCTGGTAAAACTGTCCCCCATGTGTTCATCATGAGTTAATATCGCCACCCTATGTGGCCCAGTAGTAGTAATTGTCTCCCTGTGCCCCAACACATAAATAATGTCTCTCTATGTGGCCCCCATACATTCATAATACCCTCTAACGCGGCTTGGTCCATATACACTAATATTATATTAATCATATATAGATTGATGGAGCTGCTCCATGTTTAGTGGTTGCAGTTATCTGACCATTGTGACATCACTCGTGTTCCGCTCCTTGTGATGTCACATTGAGATCTCCATTGTGACATCACGGAATGTGTGGTTATAAGGCAGCGACGCTGCAGGAAGAGGCTTTGTCTGAAGAAGCTCACTGTGCATTACACATTAAGCGATATTTCTTCAGGCTGAAATGCTCTTTCGATTTCTTTTAATCGTGAGTGTGCTATTAGCATCTGTGGAAGGCGCGCCTGTCAACATCCGCCGCCATGATTCCTGGCCAAAGCATATGGCGCCCATCAACATCCGCCGCCATGATTCCTGGCCCAAACCTACAATCCCAGCAGGTAAGTACTTTTCCAAATATTCACATATTATGGGGTAAACCCCATTATGCTGGGTGAAGGCTGATTTTTTGCGCCCTGAGTTCACATTTTTACTGTCATTTTGGGGTCGATTCAATATTTTGATCGCCTTTTCTTGCAATGTTGCAGCTGCCAAAAAATGTTATTCTGGCGATTTCGATTTTTAATCATTTCCTCCTATGTGACCCATATAAAGTAATATTGTCCTCTTTTCTGGCCCCCATATAGTAATAATGTCCCCCTATGCTGCCCCCCATACATTAATATTGGCCCCTATGTGGCACTCATCTGATAAAACTGTCCCCCATGTGTTCATCATGAGTTAATATTGCCACCCTATGTGACCCAGTAGTAGTAATGTCTCTGTGCCCCAACACATGAATCATGTCTCTCTATGAGGCCCCCATACATTCGTAATATCCTCTAACGCGGCTTGGTCCTTATACACTAATATTATATTAATCATATATAGATTGATGGAGCTGCTCCATGTTCAGTGGTTGCAGTTATCTGACCCATTGTGACACCACCCGTGTTCCGCTCCTCGTGTTCCGCTCCTCGTGATGTCAATTGAGATCTCTCATTATGCTGTTTACTGAGCAGATAAATTTAATTTAGATTTTGATAGATTGAACTTTTACAAATGCAGTGATAACAAAACTGTATTTAGAATTATTTTTTTAAAGTGTTTAATTTTTAATGAATTTTTTTCATTTTTTACTGTATTCTTACTGTACTTAATAGTCCTCTTTAGGGACTTGAAGCTGCGATTGGTTGATTGTGCTATACATAAGAGTGGATAAACACTGCTATGTATAGCTAAAACCACGTTCTCCTATGAACGCCAGCTACAGGCTGACTTTCACAAGAGGATCCTCGCAACAAGCACGGTATCTTCAGCAGACCCTCGGCTGTCATGGCAACCCATCGTCACCCACCAACATGTCATGGGTACGCTGATCAGCTTCTGATATGACCCCCCACGGCACGTGTTAAATGCAAATGTCAGAGATTCATAGGTTAACACCCATCGGTGGAGCCCTACTCCACCCGCGACTGTTAAAATCACATGAATCAGCCATTAACAGCCAGGAGACATGCAGGCTTGACATGCGAATGGCATTAAAGGCAAGGACACGACCTTTGACATACATGTAGGTCAAAGGTCATAAAGGATCTAATCCTAAATACATGGCCAGGTCTGATACAAGTGTTTAGTCAAATAACATAGAGATCAGACATAGAGGTGTAATACTGCGGGTCGGATACAATAACTTCTACATAGAACAGAAGGGAGGTATAGGTAATACTTCTAATTTTGTCAGCAGAGATTTTCTCTAATGTCTACTTTTAATTTCTAGGCAACACTAATCACCTGATCTTTGGTCCGTGCTCAACAACATGCGGTAAGTAACTCGCAATTAAGATATAACCTTCACATTTAACATTTCACATCTGGCACCAGAACCTACTGACAATCACTAATAGGACCCAGTGTAATATGATGGGTGTCAGACTCCGCTTCATTAGAGACACCAAATATTTGCTCTTATATAACTTTTATTGAGTGGCTGAGATTGTTAATAAGTCACATGATACATTTCATGGAGGAGTCTTCATGTATTACCCCCTCCCATCCTGTATTCCCTATTCTGGGCTCTCAAACTAATTGTAAGAGTAAATGTAGATCTTCCTGTAAGGAATAATGGAGTCACTTGTGTCTGTGATCATCAGTCGCGTGATTTCATCATTACCACAGGGGAAATAATACAGTTTTATGACTAACGGGGACTAATTTGTCCAACATGTTGGGATTTCCTATAATTGTGACCTGTGCAGTCCTAGAGTTACTTATAAGAAATGGTCCTAGGTCTGGATAAGTAAATTAGGTGCAGTGAAGAATGTATATATTAGTAGCTGTAGACGTCTGATGTTCTCCTCCACTAGAAGACTACCGAGAATTACACTGATACATTGAGAAAAGTTCCTACAGTGTTTTCCTACAACTAATTGATGTCTCATTTCTTCAGGCATTGGTACCAGGGTGGTCTATAAAACCAGAGGCTGCCAAAACGGACAGGACAAGTGTTTTCTCCGCACGGAACAGTGCAAAGGACCTGAGGATTGTGGATGTAAGTCACATAGTTACGTGGATCGGTTATCTATTATCTGTCAGTGTTAATCTGAAGTAACCCCGATGTTCTGTAGCCAATGTTCCTTCCTAATAAATACTGCAATTAGACTCCGCTCCTGGATCAATCCCTCTTCTCCAGTAATCTAGAGCAGATATCTAGTAATATTATCTATTTAGGGAAAAGCCTCCAGATGTCTTTTAAACGTTTTTCCTCTAGACACACAGGCCCTTTTGAGGTGTTTACATGCCTGGATATAGAAAGATAGATCCGGGGCCTAACGATCGAGGTCACAGTGAGTGCGACCAGGCCTGGGTAGGTGGGCCCTGCAGATTCACACCGAGCTGAAATTCACTGCGGCACAAATATTCACCGAGTGGCGCGTGCTAGTGATGTCATGCGCTTCCCGTCACTTACACGCTAAAGTCAGCTGCCGGCTTCTGCTCCGGCTATGGAAGAAGATGTCACAAGTAGTGGGAGTGGGGGAATTTGAATAGAATCATTTCTTTTTTTTACCTTTGTTAGAGAAGAGCTGTAGAACAGGGACATTATTACTGGAAAAATATACCAGGATGGGGATATATATAACTGGAAGGAGCCCAGAATGGGGGGCATTATACCAGGAAAGGGTCCAGGATGGAGGACATTATACCAGGAAGAGGCCAAGGATAAAGACTTTATATCAAGATGTTGGATATTATTACTGAATGAGGTCCAGGATGGGGAACATTATAACAGGAATGGGGTAGGATGGGGACATTATTACAGGAAGGGGCCAGAATGGGTAATATTATTATATGAAGGGCCAGAAATTGGGACTTTATTACAGGATGGGGACATTGTACATAAGGGGGCAAACACGTATGTCTTCACAGGATATGGAATGCTACAAGAGACCATATATCTGACAAATATGCAGGTGGGGACCCAGGTCAAAATTTTTCACCAGGACACATCGGCCTCTACCTAAGTAACTGGATAGATCTCTATATTATCCATTATATCTATTGTATATTAATATGGCATCATCCCTGAGACATAATTTTGCAAAACTATCGTCCCATATTTTTAATCATCTTGCCGGGTCCTACAGTCCAATAGAATATATAATAGAGTCACAGATATCTCTGCTGCAGATTGAGCAGAGCTCAGGTTTTGAGCTGTGTATAACCGCGCCACAGCTTTGTGTTTACATTGTATATTGACAGAAAGCGGCTAATCAGTGCTGGAGGCCTGGTTGGACTAGGAGGCGCAAGACCAGTTGTCCTGTAGTGATAATCAATTGCTGGTAATACAGTGATTCTATTGAAACAGTCCAGTAATTGACACATAGCTAAAATAAAGGTCTATGCTTCTACATTATGGTGTCTCAGATAATATGGTAAAAGCCTAGTGATGGATTCTCTTTATAGGACTGCTTAGATTATAATGGCATAGTGTATTACAGACAAGCTATTGAATATATATGATATACATATTCTTTCTTCTTTTTCAGTGGATGGTATTGTTCCTTCAAAGATCCCTTGGATTGAATACCTCATTTATATTGCCATTTCCATCGGCATATTCCTCCTTGGATCATTCATTGGTGTCATGTGTATTATCATATGTATGTGAGTATTGTAAAGGATGATTCATATTGTACATGGGAGTCTGTAAAATAAAATTATGTCTTTATTCCAAATGAGAGGCTCTTACAAAATTCTGCCAAATCATGCAGATTTTATTTAGAGATTCAATTTACAGCAAAATTATTCTTCACAAATTAATTATTCCCAATTATGTTCAGGGGTCTCCCCAGTCTCAGATCATAATACATGAAGGATGTAAGAAGAGAATAAAGTTCATACACATCAAGCCCCTCTCCGGAAGCCCCCACTGCTCTCTGCCCGTAACTCCAGCCCAGTGTTGACTCTTGGTTGGGACTTGCGTGAGCAAAGACCTTTCTGGGCCCGCTTGTAGCTAAAGCATCAATCCAAAGGGAACACTTGGCCAGAGGCACGGTACAATGGTAGTGTGGAAAACTGGCCATCGAGAATAAAGCAGCAGAAGTCGTCAGAGAGGAGAGCCAAACTTTTTGCCAGCGCTCTACTGTTCCACAAGCTGGCGGCTGCAGCTAGCTTCCACTTTGCCTTTTTCGCGTGGAGGAAAATACAAAAAATCTGTGTTCTCCAAAATTCTGAGTTTTGTAAATATGAGCAGAATTCAATTCCACTCAAATAAATCCACTCATGTCTAATCTTCATATCACCTTACAATCCAGTACGATCCACACATATTGAACTTTCATGTACATAAAAAATGGTTGATAAATACCAAAATTGTACTTATTGCCAAAGTTTCTACAGAATGTAAGAGACAAAATGAATGAAGAAACATATGAGTCTATATTACATTCTGCAGAATACAGATATGTTACTTTGTAATTCACAATATACCTTATATTTTACTATTTTAAAGACGTCTGAAAAAGGATAAATCTGGGAAAAATGATGAATCTCGATGTTCTACTGATGGAGATACAGACACTACTGCTAAACCTCTTGGTAAGTACAGCCTAACCAATCTGACACTAAAGCTGTTCTCCAGGATAAGAAAAACAGGGCTGCCATAAAAAAAAAACAAAAAAAAAACCCTGTGCTTTCAAAATCTTCAGCTTGTTCATGGTATTGCAGCTCTGTACCATTCCCTTCACTGGAGCTGAGCTACAATACCAGGCACAACCTGTAGACAGGGGTGGTCTTATTTTTCAAACAAACCAATTATGTTTTTCTAACCCTGGACAAGACTATAAAATCTATATGTAAATAGTTATTGTTTTGCTTTTTTATAACTTGGTAACATTCCGCTTTATGATGTCGATGACTTACTCTGTGGACATTTGATTCGTAATTAATAGAAGAACATCTTTTTAGAAATGGTCTCTTAACCCTTTCGTGCCAGAGCCTTTTTGCGCCTTCATGACCAGACCAATTTTTTTCATTCTGACCAGTGTCACTTTATGTCAATTTTTTTCAATAAACATTTGGAAGCTTTAGCTTGGGAAGATTTTAATACCAATTTCAATATTCTACATTACAGGAAAGCATGAGGAACAAACAAATATTGTGATCGATGTCGCTCCTCATGAACCCATGGTGAAAAAGAGAGAAATCCTCAACAGCACCATGATCCCTATGCCTGATGCCGGTGATGTAGTAATCAATATGGGCCCAGATGAGGATGCGGTCACCGACCCTCGCAGTAAGTTAATTTTGTCTTAACCTTGATAAAAAAGATTGCTGACATCACCAACCCCCCAAAAAACAAACAGCTGTTATTTTAACTTTCTTTGCTTGCATAAAATAAACACTTTATAACAATATGTTATTGATTTGCAGTTTAAAGAGGTCTTTTCACCAAAGTTTTCTGGTTGAACTGGTCACATGATGTAAAAGTGACTGCAGAGTGAAATAAAATGATTTTGTTATTTTTTTTTTGCATTAGACATTAGTGTGATGACTGATGCATCTCTGGACAGACAGTGTGGGATAGAGGCAGGACAGCAGAGATGGTGACTGTGCTATCAAAGAAAGATGAAAGTTGATAGAAGGGTTTGTAATGTGACACAGAGAAACTCAGTTGTGCTGCCTCTGCCTCCACACTGACTCGTGCAGAAGGTTAGACCAGGAGATTAGGGCTGTATCCTCACATCTCACACATTGAGAAACCTGCTCTAAGCTATTGTGGGGCTGTGTTCTTTTTCTGATGTGTTGCTTATGCTTTTTTTCATAGGTTGAAAAAGACTTAGGTCCATCAGGTTCAACTTTTCTCCACCAATTGGGCATTTTGTCACTAAATTAACTATAACCCACAAAGTTATGTGTATTGAGGAAATCGTCCAGATCTTTGTAAAAGTGGTTATAGTGTCTGCCAATACTACCTCTTGTGATAGGGCATTCTACAATCTGACTGCTCTAACTGTAAAGAACCCTTTCCTATTTAGCTGCAAGAATAGCCTTTCTTCCACCCGTAAAAAGTGCCCACTGGTCCTAAGTATGGTCCTTGCAAGAAATAAATAAGTCATTTGCTAGACCATTTTATTGACCCCACATATATTTATAGATGTTATAATGAGATCTCATGTAAGAAGCCCAACTTTTCCACATCTCTTCCTATGAAAGGCCTTCCACCCTATGTAATAATCTAGTTTCCCACCTTTGAACTGACTCTAATTTCTGAATATCCTTTTTCAAACGCCCAGCCTAAGGGCAGTCTCACACGTCCAGATAATTCCGGTACCGGAAAAAATCCGAGTGGGTACCACACGGAGCGTGTGGTACCCACGCGTGTGGTACCCTGCATCGTGCTGAAGCCGCGATTCATATCTTCTGTGCAGCAGCATTTGCTGCATAGAAGATATGAATAATAGTGTTTAAAATAAAGATCTATGTGTCCGCCGCCCTCCCACCCCCTGTGCGCCCCCCCCCACTGTTCTGAAAATACTCACCCACTCCCTCGTTGGCTGTGGCTCCTTCCTGGTCTGGCCCCATCTTCTCCTGTATGCGGTCACGTGGGGCCGCTCATTTACAGTCATGAATAGGCGGCTCCACCCCTATGGGAGGTGGAGCCACATATTCATGACTCTAATCGTCGGCCCCACGTGACCGCATACAGTAGAAGGGGCGGCCAGCACAGAGCACAGCAAGGGAGGCGGGTGAGTATTTTAAGAACAGCGGGGGGGGCGCACAGGGGGTGGGAGGGCGGCGGACACATAGATCTTTATTTTAAACACTATTATTCATATTTTCTCTGCAGCAAACGCTGCTGCAGGGAACATATGAATCGCGGATTCAGCACCAGTGGGGGGGACAGTGCTTACTGTAGCGCTGTCTCCTGCACGCCACATGGACTGCAAACGGAGAAGGTCCGTGTGTGGTCCGTGTTTTACACGGACCCATTGACTTTAATGGGTCCGTGTAATACGTGCACTCCCATGAACACTGACATGTCTCCGTGTTTGGCACACGGAGACACGGTCCGCAAAAAATCAATGACATCTGCACAGATGCATTGATTTTTATGGGTCTACGTGTGTCAGTGTCTCCGGTACGTGAGGAAACTGTCACCTCACGTACCAGAGCCACTGACGTGTGAAACCGGCCTAAGACTGGATCCCATATTCTAGATGTGGCTAGCATCATAGAGGGAAAACAAGTATACCCCAGTGAAAACTCTCTGGCAATTCCCACACTGATTTCACAAACGTTCCCTCAGTAATGAGAAGAATTTTGATAACTAATATCTACTTAACTGAGAAACAGATTTAAAAAAAAAAAGTTTTATTCCACTTTACTGCCAATATTCCATCAAGTGGCCAGTTCAACATGAAAAATTTGTGGTGAATAGTCTTCTTTAAAGAGAACCTGTCACCAAGAAAATACAGCAGAGGAAGCGGAGTAGATTGATAATTTTGTGAGAAAAGATTCAGTGAGGGTATATGCACACGTCAGGATTTCTTGCAGAAAATTCCTGAAGAAAACCGGAAATTTTCTACAAGAAATCCACATTTTTTTTTGCGTTTTTTTTTCCCATTTTTTTTTGCGTTTCTTTTTAGCATTTTGCAAGCGAAATTAGCTTGCAGAATGCTAAAGTTTTCCAAGCGATCTGTAGCATCGCTTGGAAAACTGACTGACAGGTTGGTCACACTTGTCAAACATACTGTTTGACAAGTTGACCAACTTATTACTATAGATGCTGCTTATGCAGCATCAATAGTAAAAAGATATCATGTTAAAAATAATAAAAAAATTAAAAAATGGTTATACTCACCCTCTGCAGACAGCCGATCTCCTCAGCGGCGTCCGTTCCTATAGATGGTGTGTGTGCGCAGGACCTTCGGTCATGTGACCGCGACGTCATCGCAGGTCCTTCACACACACCATCTATAGGAACGGAAGCGGCAGCATGCACCGCTGAGAGGCGGGAAGACTGCGGGGGCCATCGAAGGTGAGTATATGACTATTTTTTATTTTAATTCTTTTTTTTTACCAATTATTTGGTGCCCAGTCCGTGGAGGAGAGTCTCCTCTCCTCCACCCTGGGTACCAACCGCACATGATCTGCTTACTTCCCGCATGGTGTGCACAGCCCCGTGCGGGAAGTAAGCAGATCAATGCATTCCTAGGTGTGCGGAATCCCCGCAATTCCGCAAATTTAATGAACATGTTGCTTTTTGCACAAGAAATGCGGAATACACTTAAAATAATGGGAGGCATATGTAAGCGTTTTTTTCGCGTTTTTATCACATTTTTATAGCGAAAGAAATATGAAAAATACTGAACGTGTGCACATGGCCTAAAACTGAATTTTTAATCTGTTTAAGACTTTGGGGCTTTCTGTTTTTGAGTTTCTGTTTTATCTCGCCTTCTACCCAGAGCTGTAATTTTTTTCTTTTTAAGTCAATGTGGTCATCTGAGGGCTTTTTTTTTGTGTGGGACAAGTTGTCCTTTTGATCAACAACAAAAGAACACCATATTGTGTACTGTAAAACAGGACAAAAACTAAAAGTGCAGAGAAATTGCAAGAAAAGTGCAATTCCACAAATGCGTTTTTTTTTTTTTTTTACCATGTTCACTAAATGCTAAAACTGACCTGCCATTATGATTCTCCAGCTCATTATGAGTTCTCTTACACCAAATATGTCTAGGTACTTTTTTATTTACGGTAAGTGGTGAAAAACAATCTAAAGTTTGGAAAAAAAAAAAACAATGGCACCATTTTCCTAGACAAGTAATGTCTCCAATTTTTGGGATCTTGGGCCGGGCAAGGGCTTATTTTTTGCGCACCGAGCTGACATTTTTTATTGATGCCATATTGGTGTAGATACAATCTTTTGATAGCCTGTTATTGCAATGTTGCGGAGACCAAAGAAACTTAATTCTGAAATGTTGATTTTTTTTTCTCATTACGCAGTTTACTGATCAGATTAATTATTTTTATATTTTGATAGCTCAAGCGTTTCTGAATGCGTCAATACGAAATATGTGTATATATTTTTTTTTTTTGCTTTCTCACTTTATTTTCAACGGGGCAAAAGAGGGTGATTGGAATTTTTATTTTTTTAATTCTCTTCATATTTTTAAAAACATTTTTTTCTACTTTTTACTTGCTTCAATACTCTATTTAGGATACGTGAAGCTGCAATCATCAGTTTGCTTCAGCCCTGCTACCTGTAGCAGAATTGATCATTTGCTATAAGCGCTGGCCTTAGGGCGGCGCTCATAGCAGATCAGCAATGACAACCACAGGGGTCTCTTGCAGACCCCGGGTAGTCATGATATCCCATTGACACCTCGTATTTATGTGACGGGCACGAAGATGGGCGAGATTAGTGACTCGCTTCTGCCATGACCATGATAAATGCCACCGTTTTATAGATTGACAGCAGCATATAACAGGTTAATTGCTATGGGTGAATCGTGATTACATTCACGGCTGTTAGGGGCACAGGACAGCTGATCAGATCAGCTCTCATGTGCCTAAAAACATGAGGGCTCAGAATGGTAGCCTGCATGTAATGCAGAGCACAAACTATGACGCATATATGTGTCATAGGCCATGAAGGAGTTAGTCATTTAAACTTCTGCTCTTTCTGGGATTTGTGGTCCAGTGGGCAGTCCTATCCGTGGTTGACAGCTACCTATTTATACATACTTGTACAAAGAAATGTGTCAATTAGTGATAGTACCGCCAACTGGTCTGAAAATCCAAGAAAAAGCAAAGGGATCAATGATTAAAACACAGGTAATACTCAATGTTTTCTCACACAACTACAGTACATTATACATCAATCTACTCATCCCCCAGATCTATTACATGATGTCTCCAGATAGAGCTGTGTTTTCATGGTGACAGTTTCCCCTTAAGTCATTTCTTAGTATGTTTGGGGTCTCCAATCCCAGGCTGACTGTAGAGTAGAAACAATGTCCTTTTCATGATCAACTAGTCTCACTAACAGTGTATTTTATAGAACATCAAGAGGACGAAAAACATATTCCTCCTCCTCTGCCTGTTTTAAGAAAAACATCTGAACATCCTAATGGCTTCTCGGAAGATGAAGCCCGTCTCAGCCAAAACCGACAGTAAGTTCTTAAGACTTAAATATATGTTTAATGATATACAGTATGTTATGTTCTAGCATTAACAAGCAGTGGGATAACTAATTAGAAATTGATCACTCGAGACCTTAATGTTGATAGCGATATTCTTATTTGTGCAAGCTAAAGCTTCAGACTGGGAGTCAAATCTGGTCTTTGTATGGAGTCTAGCTGGTACCAGCAACATATTATTATTTATTCATATAGCACCATTGATTCCATGGTGATGTACATGAGAAGGGGTTATACACAAATTACAGCTATCACAGTAAGCAAAGTAACAGTGACAGAGTGATACAGAGGGGAGTTTCCATACTGGTTCTGTTAATGTTTCTAAAATCCATTTCCTTTCAATAAGAGACTAATCGATAATCTAGTAGTCAATCTGTCAGAGGATGGCCTGTAAGGCTAGGATCAGTTCATTGCCTGTAAAGACTACTGCTGTAATATAATGTAAGAAGCCTCTTCAGAGAGGCAGAGGACATGAACAGTAGTGCCATCTATTCCAAGTAGCAATCTTAAAAGTCAATATCGACTTTTTAAAAAACCTTGCCACATAACTTAGGAAAAGAAGCCAAAGCAGAAATTCCCATTGCAGATATGTGTTTCGGGGTGTTTGCTTCTCATCAGTGTAAAGCAGGAGATCTGATTTTCCTGCGTGAGAGACGTCTGACATGGGGTTTAAGGGTTTAGGTTTCTTTGTGTAGACAATTCTTCCCTGGGAATTTGAGAGAGTTCACATCCTCCTCCTCTCTGAAGAGGCTATTTACTTATTCAGATTCCCTGGGAAGCATTGCATTTCCTTTAAGTCTCCACAAGCAATATAATCTGAAAATAATGAATGACATATAAACTTTTCCAGCTGTCTTGCTCATTAAAATCTGTCTCCATATCCATATAGTCATCTTTACTGTTTTGCTAATGTTGTGACATTTATTTTGCAGGTGAGGCAGGGCGGGGTCTCGCTGTGAACCCACAAAGAACATGGGATCCAGCTGGAGACGACTTTATATCAGCACTGGATATGACATTACTGGACATTCTACACCACTGGATATGACATTACTGGACATTCTACACCACTGGATACGACATTACTGGACATTCAGCAGCTAGACGCACTCACTGAAAAAGTGAGTTTCCTACTGCAGAACGAGGCAGATTCCAGACTTGGTCTCTGTTCTCCACCCCTGGATGTAACATTACTGGACATTCAGCAGCAAGCAGCTAGATGCACTTTCTGAATAAGTGAGTTTCCTACTGCAGAACGAGGCAGATTCCAGACTTGGTCTCTGTTCTCCACCACTGGATATGACATTACTGGACATTCAGCAGCTAGACGCACTCACTGAAAAAGTGAGTTTCCTACTGCAGAACGAGGCAGATTCCAGACTTGGTCTCTGTTCTCCACCCCTGGATGTAACATTACTGAACATTCAGCAGCAAGCAGCTAGATGCACTTTCTGAATAAGTTAGTTTCCTACTGCAGGACGAGGCAGATTCCGGGCTCGGTCTCTGTTCTCCACCACTGGATACGACATTACTGGACATTCAGCAGCTAGACGCACTCACTGAAAAAGTGAGTTTCCTACTGCAGAACGAGGCAGATTCCAGACTTGGTCTCTGTTCTCCACCCCTGGATGTAACATTACTGGACATTCAGCAGCAAGCAGCTAGATGCACTTACTGAATAAGTGAGTTTCCTACTGCAGAACGAGGCAGATTCCGGGCTCGGTCTCTGTTCTCCACCACTGGATACGACATTACTGGATATTCAGCAGCTAGACGAACTCACTGAATAAGTGAGTTTCCTACTGCAGAAAGAGGCAGATTCCAGACTTGGTCTCTGTTCTCCACCCCTGGGTGTAACATTACTGGACATTCAGCAGCAAGCAGCTAGATGCACTTACTGAATAAGTGAGTTTCCTACTGCAGAACGAGGCAGATTCCAGACTTGGTCTCTGTTCTCCACCCCTGGATGTAACATTACTGGACATTCAGCAGCAAGCAGCTAGATGCACTTACTGAATAAGTGAGTTTCCTACTGCAGAACGAGGCAGATTCCGGGCTCGGTCTCTGTTCTCCACCACTGGATACGACATTACTGGACATTCAGCAGCTAGACGCACTCACTGAAAAAGTGAGTTTCCTACTGCAGAACGAAGCAGATTCCAGACTTGGTCTCTGTTCTCCACCCCTGGATGTAACATTACTGGACATTCAGCAGCAAGCAGCTAGATGCACTTTCTGAATAAGTGAGTTTCCTACTGCAGAACGAGGCAGATTCCAGACTTGGTCTCTGTTCTCCACCACTGGATATGACATTACTGGACATTCAGCAGCTAGACGCACTCACTGAAAAAGTGAGTTTCCTACTGCAGAACGAGGCAGATTCCAGACTTGGTCTCTGTTCTCCACCCCTGGATGTAACATTACTGAACATTCAGCAGCAAGCAGCTAGATGCACTTTCTGAATAAGTGAGTTTCCTACTGCAGGACGAGGCAGATTCCGGGCTCGGTCTCTGTTCTCCACCACTGGATACGACATTACTGGACATTCAGCAGCTAGACGCACTCACTGAAAAAGTGAGTTTCCTACTGCAGAACGAGGCAGATTCCAGACTTGGTCTCTGTTCTCCACCCCTGGATGTAACATTACTGGACATTCAGCAGCAAGCAGCTAGATGCACTTACTGAATAAGTGAGTTTCCTACTGCAGAACGAGGCAGATTCCGGGCTCGGTCTCTGTTCTCCACCACTGGATACGACATTACTGGACATTCAGCAGCTAGACGCACTCACTGAAAAAGTGAGTTTCCTACTGCAGAACGAGGCAGATTCCAGACTTGGTCTCTGTTCTCCACCCCTGGATGTAACATTACTGGACATTCAGCAGCAAGCAGCTAGATGCACTTACTGAATAAGTGAGTTTCCTACTGCAGAACGAGGCAGATTCCGGGCTCGGTCTCTGTTCTCCACCACTGGATACGACATTACTGGACATTCAGCAGCTAGACGCACTCACTGAAAAAGTGAGTTTCCTACTGCAGAACGAGGCAGATTCCAGACTTGGTCTCTGTTCTCCACCCCTGGATGTAACATTACTGGACATTCAGCAGCTAGACGCACTCACTGAATAACTGAGTTTTCTACTGCACAATAAGGCAGATTCCGGGCTCGGTCTCTGTTGTCATCAATGAACACCCAAAGCCTAAGTGAAAGGCAGTCCTTCAGCCATGGTTTGCTAGAGAGATTTCCTCCACTGGGGGTTTTCCTTTCCTGACTGCTGAAGGTTGACTCTTCGTGAGTCAAAGGCCCCTTGTCATCATCATCATATGGGCAGCACGGTGGCGCAGTGGTTAGCACAGCAGCCTTGCAGCGCTGGAGTCCTGGGTTCAAACCCCAACAAGGACAACATCTGCAAAGAGTTTGTATGTTCTCTCCGTGTTTGCGTGGGTTTCCTCCGGGTTCTCCGGTTTCCTCCCACATTCCAAAGACATACTGATAGGGAATTTAGATTGTGAGCGCTATATAAAAATAAAGATTATTATCATCAGGGCCACATTTTAAACGTTTATTGCCTTGGCTTCTATGAGAACTTTTACATTAAACATCTAGAATAAAGTTAATAAAGAAGTTAGTGAATAATATGTAGCAGTGTATCTGAGCCTCTATGGATCTTTATAACACAGATTATACATTGCATTGTGAGATAGGATTATTTCGTATAGTCATTGAACACCTGGCTGCTTATAAGCATATTTCCTTACAAAGATGTAAATTGGGGTACATTTGTGTTGTTTTAAAAAATGAAGATGATTAAAGATTTAAAAGTGACACACAAAATGTGGAACTGGTTTTTTATCAGTCTAGGTGGCATTATATACTTCAGTGTTGCTAGAACATAAATTGCACAGTATTCAAAGAGTAACTGTCATTTTAATTTTAAGTTTGTTAATCAATAATACTAATGAAAATGCAATATATATTATCAGAGAATTGTGCTTCTTCCTCTGGACTAAAGGTACCTTCACACGAAGCGACGCTGCAGCGATAGCGACAACGATGCCGATCGCTGCAGCGTCGCTGTTTGATCGCTGGGGAGCTGTCACACAGACCGCTCTCCAGCGACCAACGATGCCGAGGTCCCCGGGTAACCAGGGTAAACATCGGGTTACTAAGCGCAGGGCCGCGCTTAGTAACCCGATGTTTACCCTGGTTACCAGCGTAAAATGTAAAAAAAACAAACAGCACATGCTCACCTGCGCGTCCCCCAGCGTCTGCTTCCTGACACTGACTGAGCTCCGGCCCTAACAGCACAGCGGTGACGTCACCGCTGTGCTTTCACTTTCACTTTAGGGCCGGCGCTCAGTAAGTGTCAGGAAGCAGACGCTGGGGGACGCGCAGGTGAGTATGTGCTGTTTGTTTTTTTTACTTTTACGCTGGTAACCAGGGTAAACATCGGGTTACTAAGCGCGGCCCTGCGCTTGGTAACCCGATGTTTACCCTGGTTACCAGTGTAAAACATCGCTGGTATCGTTGCTTTTGCTTTCAAACACAACGATACACGGCGATCGGACGGCCAAATAAAGTTCTGGACTTTATTCAGCGACCAGCGACATCACAGCAGGATCATGATCGCTGCTGCGTGTCAAACGAAACGATATCGCTAGCGAGGACGCTGCAACGTCACGGATCGCTAGCGATATCGTTACAAAGTAGTTTCGTGTGAAGGTACCTTAACTTTTCAATCTCAATTCAATCAAAATTCTATCAAATCTGTATTCAGTTGTAAAGGGGTGGCAAATGGAAGATGCATTCAGTCAACATTGCACAGCACCTGCAAGTAAATGCCACCATCTGCTGGCTGCACTGGATAGCCAGGAACTGAAGGACGGAGAGTGTGTTCCCTAGATGAAATAATTTGAGGGGGACACTGGGTCAAGTGACATCTGTGACACAGTTGCTAAATATAAAAGGCCAGGACCGTGAAGCACAAGCCAGGGCAAAAGGACGGGCTTGTGGAAGATATTGTGCTCATTGTACCTTAGAGCGGTCTGATCCTGGGGACGTCTCGACTATGTAGTTCAAGCAGCGAAGACTAACTTTTTAGGTAAAGCATTAAAGATTGACTTCGCAGTTCAAGCCATAAAATTCAGATGTTGATCGCCGGACACCTGTCATTCCTAAAAGAAGACCCTGAGTGAACTGAGATACTTCCAGTTTAGACATATGGTACATGTTGTGAGCAGGGGCCATGCTTAATGGAAGAAAGATGGCCAGTGTGAGGAGCAGGCTGTGTACAAAGTGACTCACATATTTAGGCCAAAAGTGTAGGTGTTTTTAAATCAGCAGGAGACTGCAAGAGGAGTTCTGCCTATTTTTAGTCCACAGTATGAGAACTTGTGGAATGTGAGTTTTTTACAATTAATCACTGGTGTTTGTGCTGTGTGGCGGTGACTGTTGCTGTGGTGTTGTGCTTGTGGGGTGTTGTGGCCTGAAGTCATGGGGAATCAGCCTCGCAGCATGGGTGCTGTGAGGTACCAGGTCGCCCGCCCTGCTGGTGTATCTTCGCTGCAATGACGGTTTGAACACCATGCTGCACCTTTTAGTCTAGGGACCCACTGAGAGGTTCACTGTGACAAGGTAGTGGGCTTCATAAAGTCTGATCAGAATGTTAAACTATGAACCTCATGATCAGTTTTGTAACTCTATTCTAGCGGAATTAAATCAACGTATGATTTTTGGATGTGTGGTCTATGTCTTTTTTCTACAGTTTTGGCACTCACATATTTAGGACTTGCGGCCTATCAGGAAATATCAGTGATCCCTATCAGTTAGGGCCAGTGTAACATTCAAAGGTGCTTAAAGAGAATACAAAGGTGACAGGGCTAGTATTGAGAGTGACATATGTTAACCCCTTCATGACATGCCGCAGGAGCCATGTACAGTGGGTACAGAAAGTATTCAGACCCTTTTAAATTTTCACTCTTTGTTTCATTGCAGCCATTTGGTAAATTCAAAAAAGTTCATTTTTTTCTCATTAATGTGCACTCTGCATCCCATCTTGACAGAAAAAAACAGAAATGTAGAAGTTTTTGCAAATTTATTAAAAAAGAAAAAAATGAAATATCACATGGTCATAAGAACCTTTGCTCAGATACTTATATTTAAGTCAGATGCTGTTCATTTCCTTGTGATCCTTCTTGAGATGGTTCTACTCCTTCATTGGAGTACAGTTGTGTTTAATTAAACTGATACGACTTAATTTGTGAAACCAAATGAGAATCATGAGGTCAAAGGAACTAGCCAAGGAGCTCAGAAATAGAATTGTAGCAAGACACAGATCTGGCCAAGGTTACAAAAGAATTTCTGCAGTACTCAAGAGCACAGTGGCCTCCACAATCCTTAAATGGAAGAATCTTTAAATGAAAGAAGTTTGGGACCACCAGAAGTCTTCCTAGACCTGGCCGTCCAGCCAAACTGAGCAATCGTGGGAGAAGAGCCTTGGTGAGAGAGGTAAAGAAGAACCCCAAGATCACTGTGGTTATGCTCCAGATATACAGTAGGGAGATGAGAGAAAGTTCCACAAAGTCAACTATCACTGTAGCCCTCCACCAGTCGGGCCTTTATGGCAGAGTCGCCAGACGGAAGCCTCTCCTCAGTGCAAAACATATGAAAGCCCACATAAAGTTTGTTAACATGAAGGACTCCAAGACTATGAGAAATAAGATTCTCTGGTCTGATGAGACGAAGATAGATCTTTTCGGTGATAATTCTAAGCGGTATGTGTGAGAAAACCAGGAACTGCTTATCACCTGCCCAATACAATCCCAACAGAGAAACATGGTGGTGGCAGCATCATGCGATGGGGGTGTTTTTCAGCTGCAGGGACAGGACAACTGGTTGTCATTGAAGAAAACATGAATACGGCCAAGTACAGAGATATCCTGGATGAAAACCTCTTCCATAGTGCTCTGGACCTCAGACTTGGCTGAAGGTTCACCTTCCAACAAGACAATGACCTTAGTAAGCACACAGCTAAAATAACAAAGTAGTGGCTTCGGAACAATTCTGTGACCGTTCTTGACTGGTCCAGCCACAGCCCTGACCTAAACCCAATTGAGCATCTCTGGAGAGACCTGAAAATGGCTGTCCACCAATGTTCACCATCTAACCTGATGAAACTGGAGAGGATCTGCAAGGAAAAATGGCAGAAGATCCCCAAATCCAGGTGTGAAAAACGTGTTGCATCATTCCCAAGAAGGCTCATGGCTGTACTAGCTCAAAAGGGTGCTTCTACTCAATACTGAGCAAAGGGTCTGAATACTTATGACTAGAGATGAGTGAATATTTAAATGTTTGATTTGGATTATGTTCTCCGAATTTGCAATATTCGCTGAATTGTTCAACAAATATTCGTCAAACTTTACCGAATGCCATTATAGTCAATGGGAGGCAAAAACAAACGCATGCACAACACAGTAGGGCGGCCCCAAATGCTGACGAAACACATCAAATGAGGGACAGACACCAGGAATGTGGCCTCAATTCACCCACAGTACAAATTGCAGTATGGAACTGCAGCAATCAGCCAGGCATGAGGTATCGAGGTCTGGGTCAGCATTTACAGCTTTCCAATGAATGTCACAGTAAGATGAGATGGGTGAGGGATCAGTGTAGGAAATCTTGGCTGGGAGTCTTGATAACAGATGCAACACCTCTACCTGTTTTCATGCTGAGCCACACTCACATTTCCAAAAATTATTGGCAGACACCACAAAAGTGGCATCAATTTCACACCACATTAGATATAGTAGAATAGGGACTGACAGGTCTTTCACTATACCCAGTCCAGCAAATGGAC
The DNA here is from genome assembly GCF_051348905.1 of Ranitomeya variabilis. NCBI lineage: Eukaryota > Metazoa > Chordata > Amphibia > Anura > Dendrobatidae > Ranitomeya > Ranitomeya variabilis. The sequence goes on along the minus strand of NC_135233.1, from coordinate 172,519,732 downwards.
ACCCAACCAGGAGTATTCACATTTCCAAAAATTATTGGCAGACACCTCAACAAGTGACATCAATTTCACCACACTAGAAACAGCACAATAGGGTCCGACAGGTCTTTCACAACACCCAAACCAGCAGATGGACACTCGACAAGGAGTGTCCATATTTCCAAAAATTTGAGGCAGACACCACCAAAGTGGCATCAATTTCACCACAGTAGAAATAGTAGAATAGGGACCGACAGGTCATTCACAACACCCAAACCAGCAGATGGCCAATCATCAAGGAGTGCTCACATTTAAAGAATTGAGGGCCTTACCCCACAGAAGTGGCATCAATTTCACAACACTAGAAATAGTAGAAAAGGGGCTGACAGGCCTTTCACAACACCCAAATTAGCAGATGGACAATCAACAAAGAGTGTTCACATTTAAAGAATTGAGGGCCTTACCCCATTGAAGTGGCATCTAGGGTTGAGCTAAACAGATCGGACAAATTCAAAAATTGCCGACTTTCGGCAAAGTCTGTTTTCATGAAACCCGACCTGACCCAATGTGTGGGATCGGCCATGAGGTCGGCGATCTTTGCGCCAAAGTCGCGTTTCGTATGACGCGTTCAGCGCCATTTCTCAGCCAATGAAGGAGGACGCAGAGTGTGGGCAGCGTGATGACATAGGTCTCGGTCCCCACCATCTTAGAGAAGGGCATGACAGTGATTGGCTTGCTTTCTGCGGCGTCACAGGGGCTAGAAAGGGGCGTGCACGCCGACCGCCATCTTACTTCTGCCGATCTTAGCATAGGGAGAGGTTGCTGCAGATTCGTCAGAAGGGACATAGTTAGGGAGGGAAGATTAACCCCCAAACCACTTCTGCTGTAGCGATTTCCACTGTCAAACACCACCTTTTTTTGCAGGGACAGTGGAGGCTATATCTTTGTGCATCAGCTCTGTAGCTTATTAGGCTGCCTTATAAGGCTCCCTGATAGCTGCATTGCTGTTTGCACCGCTGCTGTGCAAACCAACTGCTTTTTTAAAAGCAAAAATCCTGTTGCTCCTTTCTGCACAGTTATCTTGTTTATTTGTCCACACGTTTGTGTGCAGCAGTCCTTTTTATTTCTGCCATACTTGTCCTGAGATCATTGTAGGGAGATTGAAATTGTACTACAGTCCTTGTATTTTTCCATATATCTTCCAGCCACTTGCTGCCACTCACATTGCATTGTTTTATACACTGTGCCTGAGTTTGGGTTCAGTATCCCCCCCCCCCAAAAAAGGGAGATTCAGATTCTCACAAAGTGGATATACCTCAGTCCTCTTAGTTTGTCGTATATCAGCCAGCCACTTTCTGCCACTTCCATTGTGTTGTTTTATACACTGTGCCTGAGTTTTGGTTCAGTGTCCCAAAAAAAAAGTGAGATTGAAATTCTCACAAAGTGGATATATTTCAGTCCTGTTAAGTTTGTCGTGTATCAGCCAGCCACTTGCTGCCACTCACATTGCGTTGTAAAATACACTGGGCCTGAGTTTGGGTTCAGTCTCCCCCCCAAAAAAGTGAGATTCAAATTCTCACAAAGTGGATATGCAGCGCCCCAGAGTCCTGGTCGTTGCAGTAATGTTGTTCTTCCACCAGGGGGAGCAATATTATGTCTGAAGGCAATAAAGGAGATCTTCTGTCCAGGTATCACAACCACACACAACACACTTCACACTCCAGTCCACCAGGGGGAGCAAAGGTTCTATCTACTAGGCCACTCCTCAGTTAGGTAAAACTGGTAGTTGGAGGGAAAGTTAGAGAGTTCCTGGCTGGAGACTGAGAGAGAAAGGTCTCCAGACCGAGCTGGCTAGAGCGAGGTCCAGTCAGATCCAGACTGCGGTCTGAGGAGGACGAGGGTCCATGGAGCTGCGCCTGCCCCACGTGCGGCAGCATCCAACGAAAGAGACATTGAAAGGAAGTGTAATGCAGTGAGTGAGAAACGAAGGCATAGCAACAAGTGGATACCAGAGAGGATAGTGGCCGAAGAGAAGCGGCATCCTTCTGGTGCGCGATCCGGTGGCCGGAATACCGAGGAAGCAACTGTCTCCAAGCCTTGCTCCAGAGACCGGCAGGACAGTCAATTCCAAGTTGGCTGCCCGACCTTACCTAGGAAGACACGGTGGCAACTTGTGGGGGTCGGGGCGTCTCTAGGGTCCCTATAAACAAGCCTCAGGCCATCAGTCATACGGGTTTTGTTCTATCCGACCACGGGGAACAGAGAGAAGAGTAATAACAGTGAGGACCTTATTAGAGCTTATGCAAGTAGGGACCTACTGTATTACTGTGTGCATAGGAAGGCTATTGAATTCCACCTGGACAATGAGACTGGATTTGCCTTCAGACCGGCCGGACTCTGCCTACCCTGTGATCCGGTGCCCAGGACTGTGGACACTGAAGCCTTCAGTAAAAGGTAAAGAGACTGCAACCTTGTGTCCTCTTATTTCCTGCGCCCTGCAACTTCCACCATCACCATCTTCACTCTGGGAAGCCCTGGGGATACACTTCACCTGTGGGAAGGTATACCATCTTGCTGCCATAACATCACCCCAGCGGACCCCTAAGCAGCGTCAGTCACCCTGACCGAGTACCACAGGTGGCGTCACGAACTTCCCCTTCAAAGACCTTTCCCAAAACCATAAAAACTCTATTCCGTTTATTGGACGTCCCTCAAAGGGCCACGGACTGGGTTGGGCCATCGTGACATCCCCCCGAACTGAAGGACCCAGTGCCGAGTACCCTATTGCAAGTAATTATAGCAGGGCCTTGTTCACAAGAGCGAACACTCTGAGGAAACAGCAATGCTAATAACACCGTCTGTACTGCTCCTCTACTTATACAGGTGTATAATGAGGCTCTCACTGTACAGGAAAACACCTGCAATGATGACTGTGGAAAACGTATTTCTATTTAAAAAAAAGAGCCGGTTCTTTCTGGTGAGCGGAGCCGAATCAGTCAAGAGCCGGAGCCAGCCTGAGACCATCAGGGAAACGCGCACATCCAGCACTGCTGTGCCCAAGGAGAGCTGGCAGCCTATCACGGCTCTTCTTACTGCCCTACTGCCGAGACATCCGCAGCTATTGGTGGAGTCGCAGACAATAGGCGGAGGTTGCGGAGAGGGCGGGAGCAGGGAAGTGGTGGGGGGTTGTCCTCTAGCTGACTCGTTTCCGGTACGCGGTGTTGCTGTCGCCGCTCTGCAGTCATAGTAACCAGCAGGTATTGCTATCGGGCCGCTTCTCATGGCGCCTCCTGTGGTGTGAGCGCTGCTCCATTGTATTGTAACCGTGTTGTACTGTGTAGGTGCCTGTAAGCCGACGTGTGGTGCCATCATGGATGCCGAGCAGAGCATGGAGGGAGGACAGAGCCAGGTACTGTGCTTCGCCATTGTCGCTCCATAGCCGCGCTGTCTGTTTCCTGTTTGGCGCTGACTAGTCTTTTATTTTTACAGGTTGCGGAAAATCCCCATTCTGAATTTGGTCTTACAGAAAATGTTGAGGTACCAGACCAGCCACTGCTATGAGGCGCTGAGAGGTCCTTGTGGTCTGCCCCCCCTGCAGTGTGTAGTGGTGGTCTGCAGCCAGACATGAGGAGGCGTAGTGACTGTGCTCTAGACCAGTACATGGCACTGTCTCACCTGGGGCACTGCCACCCTGCCCAAGGGAAACCTGACTTTACACCTATGCCACTGTCCCTCTGCTCTAGACGTGTGTGTGTAATGTGGAGTTGGGGGGTTCATTCTGCATTAGATCTGTACTTGGCAATGTCCAACCTGGGATTCTGCCACCCCACCAAAGTGATACCCTTCTCTAGACCTGTGTATATGACGGCTGGGGAAGGGGGGTAGTTGCTCTGACATTCTGCTCTAATCCTGTGTATATGGAGGGGAGCAGGGGTTACCCTGCTCTAGACCTGCGAATATGGGGGGGGGGTTTGTCACCCCTCTCTGGACTTGCGTATGGGGGGGGGGGGAGTTGTCACCATGCTGTAGACTTTCAAACCATAAAAATAAAGGATCGAGTAGAGAAGCAATCCATGAAATAAAATATTTAATTTTATTTAATGATAAATATTAAAATAATTAGTAATAAAATTTGGTAAATAGAGAAGCCAAGAAAAGGGACGCAAAAAGGTTATGGAGGGAAGATCAGGATAATATATTTCTGTAATACTGTGACTTTATATGCCTCTGTTTCACTGTTGCAAAACAGGTTTTCTCTTCAAAACAGCAGACTAGGTAGTGTGAGGTAAAATATACAGTATATTTAACTTTCTGTAGATGTACACAATCTCATGGCACAGGGATTGGATCAGAAAACCAAAAAACAACAAGGATCCCTAAAATGTAACTTTCAATAATTAAAGCTAAAAACAGTTTGTTCCAATATAAGAAACAACGGTATTAAGAGAAATACACACAGCTCAAAAAACAAAATACAAGCTAACTTACCCTGTCAGGTGTTCTATTACTGGTACCTACCTGACAGCGGAGGTTGGCACCCTAAGTTTCTGCAGTAGGCGCCCCCGCTCCTCGACGACTGGCCCTAATAGCCCTAGATCAACCCTATGTTCCCTACAGGAGACCTACTAATTACTATAACCCAGGAAAAAATGAAACAAATATAAAAAAAATAAAATTAAAAAAAAAAAAAAAAATGCAAAAATTAGAATAGAAAAAAGCAAAAAAAATAAACATAGCAGAAAAAACAAAATTGTTATTTACTCCCAGACAAAAAGGTCCCTAGTAGGGAGTAATAGAAAAATTACAACTCTTGGGTAGAAATATAATACCAATGTCTCGTTTATCCAAAAAATATATATATCAGCGGGCTACTCCATCCCATATTAATATTTTTAATTTTTAAACATGCAATCATGTACCGTATTTTTCGCTTTGTAAGACCCTCCGGATTATAAGACGCACCCCAAATTTTGAGGAGAAAAATAGGAAAAAACTTTTTTAATAAATTGGTGGGGCGTCTTATAATCCATGCGTCTTATTACTTACCAGGGGTTGTGGCTGCGGTGGATCAGGGTCCCAGGGTCGTTGCTGGAGGCAGGAGTGGATCATTGCTGCAGGCTGGGATGAGGAGGTCTGCAGGGGGGCTCCTGTGCTGCAGGCTGGGATGAGGCAGTCTGCAGGGGGGCTCCTGTGCTGCAGGGGGGCTTCGGGTCTGCAGGGCTGTTTCCGGTGCTACGGGGGCTCTGCCGACATATTGTGAAAGGCCAGAGTCCCCTGGCAGTTCGTCCATGTATTCCTGCATGACTGACTCCGGGAAAATGGCCGCCGGAATCTCGAGAGATCAGATCTCAGCGCTGAAATCTCATCTCCCGAGATTTCGGCGGCCATTTTCCCGAAGTCAGTCATACAGGAAGGAACGCATGGACGAACTGCCGGGGGGCTCTGGTCTTTCACAAAATGTCGCCAGAGCCCCCGCAGCACCGGAGTAGCAGCGGACAACCGCGGTGGCGGGCGGCAGCGGACACCCCCTCATCCCAGCCTGTAACGGTAAGCGGTATATCTGCTTTGTAAGACGCACCCCCATTTCCCCCCCAAATTTGGGGGAAATAAAGTGCGTCTTACAAAGCGGAAAATACGGTATATCCAAAGTTTTCAAATAGTCAAATGACTCCCAGATATACAATGTTCTCAATAGGACAGCGGCCCACATCAGCACAGAGACATCCCAACAACAAACCGGGGACAACCAGAGCAAGTTAAAAGACCATACAGAAACCACCCCATAGTTCAATACTATAGTAAATGCTTCTACTCATCTGCATCCCAGAGGCGTTGTGGATGATCATGCAATCATACAGCTCCGTTGGTCTCCTGCCGGGATATCCTCCCTATTCTGCCCGACGCGTTTCCACCCCGTGGATGAACCCCCAGGATTTCCACGGGGGGGGGGGGGGAAAACGCGTCGGGCAGAATAGGGAGGATATCCCGGCAGGAGACCAACGGAGCTGTATGATTGCATGATCACCCACAATGCCTCTGGGATGCAGATGAGTAGAAGCATTTTACTATAGTATTGAACTATGGGGTGGTTTCTGTATGGTCTTTTAACTTGCTCTGGTGGTCCCCTGTTTGTTGTTGGGATGTCTCTGTGCTGATGTGGGCCGCTGTCCTATTGAGAACATTGTATATCTGGGAGTCATTTGACTATTTGAAAACTGTGGATATACATGATTACATGTTTAAAAATTAAAAATATTAATATGGGATGGAGTAGCCCGCTGATATATATAGTTTTTGGATAAACGAGACATTGGTATTATATTTCTACCCAAGAGTTGTAATTTTTCTATTACTCCCTACTAGGGACCTTTTTGGAGTAAATAACAATTTTGTTTTTTCTGCTATGTTTATTTTTTTGCTTTTTTTTTCTATTCTAATTTTTGCATTTTTTTTTTTTTTTTTTAATATTTGTTTCATTTTTTCCTGGGTATTAGTAATTAGTAGGTCTCCTGTAGGGAACATAGGGTTGATCTAGGGCTATTAGGGCCAGTCATCGAGGAGCGGGGGCGCCTACCGCAGAAACTTAGGGTGCCAACCTCCGCTGTCAGGTAGGTACCAGTAATAGGACACCTGAGCTGTGTGTATTTCTCTTAATACCGTTGTTTCTTATATTGGAACAAACTTTTTAGCTTTAATTATTAAAAGTTACATTTTAGGGGTCCTTGTTGTTTTTTGGTTTTCTGGTCGTTTCTAGGATTCTAAAATTATTTGCTTTGAGTGGTTTCTTTTTGGTATCACAGGGATTGGATAGCAGAGTTCCAGAGTAATGACTCGTAAAGTCACAGTATTACTGAAATATGTTATCCTGATCTTGCCTCAATCCCCTTTTTTTTTTTTTTTTTTTGTTCGTTCGAACTTGAGTCTCTGAACATGGCAATGTCTAACCTGGAATGCTGCCACCGCACCAAATTAATACCCTACTCTAGACCTATGCATAGGAAATGGTAGGGGAGCAGATTGTCAAGGAAAGAAAAAGGTTGTTGTTCCAGCGTTTGGTAAAATACTGTATTTCTTTATTTTAAGTCCATTAAAAATGTACAAAAATTACAAAGGTTGCATAGACAGGGCAAGGGAGCAAGACGCGTGTTGAATGCTCACTTGCTTTCTTTCACAGCTTGTCTACACATTCTAAAGAATAAACTAAAAAAAGTGCCAATTAAAACAGTTGAAACAAGTCACATGACACAACTACATAAATGAATACATTCATTAAGCAACAGGTGTGTGAAAACAGTCAATAGTGATACAAGGTTTCTCTCTTTAGATTAAAGGGAACCTGTCACCTCGTTTTTTCAAGATGAGATAAAAATAGCGTTAAATAGGGGCAGAGCTGTGCTTTACATTAGTGTATTTTTTTGTGCCTTTATTACCCACCTATGCTGCCGAAATACCTGTGTAAAGTCGCCGTTTTTGGCTGTCACTCACGCTGGTCTGGTCATATGGGCGTGGTGACATCGTTGTTTCTCCCCCAGATCCTGCTCATCTTTCCGTTGGTGGCGTAGTGGTTGTGTCGGAATGCCCAACAGGCGAATCCACTGCGCAGCTGAAGGAAAACAGCGCGATCTGCGCTATTCAGCAGTTTATCGGTGGGCGCGGCCATCTTCCTGAGGCCGCGCGTGCGCAGATGATAGTGCTCGGCTTCCCGGGGCTTCAGGAAAATGGCCGCGGGATGCCGCGCGTGCGCAGATGGAGATCGCGGCGGCCATTTTCCTGAAGCCGAGTTAGCATCTCTGCTTCAGAAAAATGGCCGCCGCGATCTCCATCTGCGCACGTGCGGCATCCCGTGGCCATTTTCCTGAAGCCCCGGGCAGCAGAGCGCTCCATCTGCGCACGCGTGGCCTCAGGAAGATGGCCGCCCCCACCGATCACCAGGGGAATAGCGCAGATCGCGCTCTTTTTCTTCACCTGTGCTGTGGATTCGGCAGTTGGGCATGCGCAAACCACTAGGCCACCAACGGAAAAATAAGCAAGATCTGGGGGAAGAAACAGCGATGTCACCACGCCCATTTGACCAGACCACCTGGATTGACAGGCGAAAACGGCGACTTTGGTAAGGTATTTCGGCAGCATAGGTGGGGAATCAGGGTACACAAAATACACTATTGTAACGCACAGCTCAGGCCCTATTTAACGCTATTTTTATCTCATACTGAAAAAACGGGGTGACAGGTTCCCTTTAAAATAAAGAACTATTTTACCAGACGCTGTAACAAACTTTTTTTTTTATGATACATCGTCCTTGAGGGGAGGAGACTGTCATCCTGCTCTAGACCTGTACATGGTAATGTCTAACCTGGGATGCTGCCACCCTAGCAACGGGATACCCTGCTGGCGTTATAAGCAAAATTGAACCCCAGGAAGGATCAGACATTTTTGTCCAGTACTATGAACACAAGGAGAAAGCAGCTTCAAAGAATACTATCTCCAGCTTTATATAAAAAATAAATAAATGAATAAAATGTGAGGCATGTTAAAATACTTGGGAAGTGACTGAATCTTTGTGATTTGGCCTCTGCATGCCACTAATTTTGGATTTAAAATGAAACTGAGATGCAATTGAAGTGTAGACTTTCAAGTTTACTTAAAAGGGTTGAACAAAATTATCATGTGAGAACATTTAGGCATTGTAACCATTTTTCTACACAGCCTTATCTTTTCAGGGTCTCAAAAGTAATTGAACAAATTAACTTTAACATACATTGTTCAGTTTTTAATACTGTAGGGTGAGTCCTTTGCAATAAATAAAAGACATCCATGGATTCAAGCAAACTCTAGGTTTTCTCATTTGTGATGCTTTGCCAGGCCTTTACTCTGCATCTGATTTCAGTTGTTTGGTTGTTCGTCTTTCAGCCTTAAATTTTGTTTTGAGTATGTGAAATGCTGCTATGTGTCTTGGCCATTGCCAAATATTCCACTAGTTTGCCTTAAACTCCTAGGTTGGTTTCACAGTCTGTTTTGGGTCATTGTCAATCTGTACTCTGAAGCGCCATCCAATCAACCTTCCTGCACTTGGTTGAATCTGAGCAGAAAGTATCACTCTGTACACTTCAGAATTCATCCGGCTGCTTCTGTCTTCAGTCACATCATCAAATCCCTTCTGACCAGTGCTATTTGAAGCCATGCCCCTTCCATACTTCCCATCATTCTGATACAAGTTGATCTTAGTTTCATCTGCCCCCAAAAAAGCTTTTCCAGAGTTGTGCTGGATTTTCTAGATTATTTTATTTTTTTTGGCTACGTCTAATCTGGCCTTTTCTATTTTTAAAGCTGATTAAAGGGAACCTGTCACCCCCAAAATTGAAGGTGAGCTAAGCCCACTGGCATCAGGGGCTTATCTACAGCATTCTGTAATGCTGTAGGTAAGCCCCCGATGTATCCCGAAAGATGAGAAAAAGAGGTTAGATTATACTCACCCAGGGGCGGTCCGGTCCGATGGGCGTCGCGGTCTGGTCTGGGGCCTCCCATCTTATGATGACGTCCTCTTCTTGTCTTCACGCTGCGGCTCCGGCGCACTTTGTCTGCCCTGTTGAGGGCAGAGCAAAGTAGTGCAGTGCGCTGGGAAAGGTCAGAGAGGCCCGGCACCTGCGCACTGCAGTACTTTGCTCTGCCCTCAACAGGGCAGACAAAGTGCGCCGGAGCCGCAGCGTGAAGACCAGAAGAGGACGTCATCCTATGAAGATGGGAGGCGCTCTGCCGGACCGCGACGCCCATCGGACTGCCCACCCAGGTGAGTATAATCTAACCTTTTTTTCTCATCTTTCAGGTTACATCGGTTACATCGCCCTGATGTCGGTGGGCTTAGCTCACCTTCGATTTTGGGGGTAACGGGTTCCCTTTAATGGGTTGCACCATGTGGTGAACCCTCTATTTGCTTTCACAAAGTCTTCTCTGTATGGTAGCCTTAAATACAGTATACTGGCGTGTTCATCACTTGGGTGGATGTTGTGAAGGGTTTTTCTTCACAATGGAAAGGATTCTGCAATCATTCACCACTGTTTACTATGGACATTTATGCCTTTGTATTCCCAAGCTTACCAACAGGGGTGGATTAAGAATAGGCAGGGCCCCAAGCAGTCTAGAAGGCAGGTGACACCCCACCCCCAGGTAATGATGTATCACGTGACATGTCACATGACGTTTGGTAGGCCATGTGAGTAACACAGCTGTATATGGAAAATTACAAATTTTTCCTTTATGCACATCCCTATACAAAATAGAGCAGGGGTGTGAGATTAATTTTCCTGAGGGCCACATGAGAATGTGACTGTTGTGCAATAATTCTGTTCTATATTAATAATTTTTTTTTTATACTGTGTAACTTAATATTGGGTATGTTAACGCCCCCCCTACATAACTTCTTCAATCAACAACCAAAGCGCCTAACCTGTGAGACCCTTATACATGTAAACCATAGCAAAAAAACTTCCATTCTTTTATATAGAGTTTAAAAACCCAATACCTATAGACATACACACAGAAAAACTGACTTAAAAAGGCTAGTATCTCACTTCCTGACAGCGGAGGTTGGCACCTTAGTTGAAATGGTATGATGCCCACGATCCTCGTCGACTGCCCCATGTAACCCTACCATTACCCTAACTGACCAGGCATCCTGAATAGGTGATCAGATAATATGTAATGACCATGTATAAATAAAATGTAGATGCTAGTGGACCATACTGCAATGAGGATATCTGCTCACAGGCCCAGGCAATATGCCCTTACATACAGTAAGAGCCCCACATGGCTTCCTACATAGGACCCAGGGTGGGGAAATTATTACATACAGGGACATTATCACAGGATCACATAGACCTGACCAACATACTGGAGGGGGCCCTGGTCCAAACTTTACACTGTGGCCCATAGGACTCTGGTTATTACATCACTGATCATTTGATGTCTGTGCAGATAAAACAGCACAGCCAGTATTCAGATTAGCATAGAAGTGATGGCCGAACCTTTGAGACCTAGTGCCCCCCTAACTGCAACCCAAAACCCACTTATTTACCACAAAGTACCAACACTGTAACTTAATCTGAATACTGAGGTTTTAGTTTAGAAAAAAACATCTCTTAGCAGAGAGCAGGCAGGAGCAACAGCGCTTAGGCTGTGTGCCCACTTTGCGTTTTTTGTGTTTAGTTTTTTGCCACAGCGGAAACGCTTAAATGCAATCCTATGGGATTCCACAGTTGCTGTGCCCATGCTGCGTATTTTCCCCCTTGTGGAATTGCATAGCGGTAAAATCCCCAGCATGTTCATTATTTCTGCAGAATTCCGCAGCGATTCCACAGCCATAGGATTGCATTGAAACACTCACTTTTCACATGTGGCTATGCCCACCATGCGTAAAGTGAGCGCTTCATGTGCAGATGGTACCTGGGTCTGGAGGAGAGGAGACTCTCCTCCAGGCCCTAGGTACAATATTCCTGTAAGAATTTAAAATAAAAAATAGGGATATACTTACCATCTGATGGCCCCCAGAGTCCTCCCAGCTCTCAGCGGTGCATGCGGTGGCTTCTGTTTCCAGTTATGCATTGTGCGAACCACCTGAGATGACACGACCGTGACGTCACAAAGGTCCTTTGTGACAAAGCATCCCTGGGAACGGAACGTACCGGGAGCGCCACTGAGGAGATCGGGGGCCGTCGGAAGGTGAGAATAACCATATTTTTTTTATGATTATTTTTAACATTCTATCTTTTTACTATTGATGATGCATAGGCATTATCAATAGTAAAAAGTTGGTCACACTTGTCAAGCACTATGCATGACAAGTGTAACCAAACTGTCAATCACTTTTCCAAGCGATCCTTCAAATCACTTGGAAAATGCTAGCATTCTGCAAGCTAAAAACGCTTGTGTTTTGCGGGAAAAATCATGCAAATTCCGCATGCGGTTTTACCCGTGGCCGGGAGTTTCGGAAATGCTGTTGACATGTCCGCAGCATTTCTGCAATGTGGGCACATAGCCTTAATATTCTACTCCCCTCTAGCCATCTTCGGGTTTCCCCGACACCGCTCCATTCCCGCACCACCATCTTGTTGCTGCAATTTCTGTCTGACGGGAGCGAAGTCTGAGAGCCTTGTTCTGGCTTTCGTGGACTTGCGTTGAAAACTGACCTCTTATTCGCTCCAGCAAGCACTGGTCACAAATTGCTAGAGGACCAACGGATTGGTGCAGATAGGTGACAGCGGCGGGTAAGTGTTGGGAACTTATGCTAGCAGCACCACTCTAGTGTTGCAATAACAAAAAAAACATGGCGTGATGCTCTAAGATGTTGCACTACACTGTGTGCAGAAGTATTAGGCAAGTTGTATTTTAGTGTATTATTTTTATTATTGATCAACAACTATTTTCTCAATCAACCCAAAAGACTCAATATCAAAGCTTAACCCCTTAGTGACAGAGCCAATTTGGTACTTAATGACCGAGCCAATTTTTACAATTCCGACCACTGTCACTTTAAGAGGTTATAACTCTGGAACGCTTTATCGGATCCCGCTGATTCTGAGATTGTTTTTTTTGTGACATATTGTACTTCAAGTTAGTGGTAACATTTCTTCGATATTACTTGCAATTATTTCTGAAAAAAACGGAAATATGGCAAATTTTTAAAATTTTGCAATTTTCAAACTTTGTATTTTTATGCCCTTAAATCAGAGAGATATGTCACGAAAAATAGTTAATAAATAACTTTTTCCACATGTCTACTTTACATCAGCACAATTTTGGAAACAAAATTTTTTTTTGTTAGGGAGTTATAAGGGTTAAAAGTTGACCAGCAATTGCTCATTTTTAAAACACCATGTTTTTTTTAGGGACCACATCACCTTTGAAGTCATTTTGAGGGGTCTATTTGATAGAAAATAACCAAATGTGACACCATTCTAAAAACTGCACCCCTCAAGCTGCTCAAAACCACATTCAAGAAGTTTATTAACCCTTTACGTACTTCACAGGAACTGAAACAATGTGGAAGAAAAAATGAACATTTAACTTTTTTTGCAAACATTTTATTCAGAACCATTTTTTTTAATTTTCACAAGTGTAAAAAAAGAAATTTAACCACAAATATTGTTGTGCAATTTCTCCTGAGTACAACGATACCCCATATGTGGAGGTAAACCACTGTTTGGGCGCACCGCAGAGCTTGGAAGTGAAGGAGCGCCGTTTGACTGTTTCAATGCAGAATTGGCTGGAATTGAGATCGGACGCCATGTCGCGTTTGGAGAGCCCCTAATGTGCCTAAACAGTGGAAACCCCCCACAAGTGACACCATTTTGGAAACTAGACCCCTTAAGGAACTTATCTAGATGTGTGGTGAGCACTTTGAACCCCCAAGTGCTTCACAGAAGTTAATAACGTAGAGTCGTGAAAATAAAAAATCGCATTTGTTTTCACAAAAATGATTTTTTTTGCTCCCAAATTTTTATTTTCACAAGGGTAACAGGAGAAATTAGACCACAAATGTTGTTGTGCAATTTCTCCTGAGTACGTTGATACCCCATATGTGGGGGTAAACCACTGTTTGGGCGCACCGCAGAGCTTGGAAGAGAAGGAGTGTCGTTTTACTTTTTCAATGTAGAATTGGCTGGAATTGAGATCGGACGCCATGTCATGTTTGGAGAGCCCCTGATGTGCCTAAACAGTGGAAACCCCCGACAAATGACACCATTTTGGAAACTAGACCCCTTAAGGAACTTATCTAGATGTGTGGTGAGCACTTTAAACCCCCAGGTGCTTCACAGAAGTTTATAACGTAGAGCCGTGAAAATAAAAAAATCACATTTTTTCTACAAAAATGATTTTTTGCCTCCAAATTTTTATTTTACCAAGGGTAACAGGAGAAAATGGACCCCAAAAGCTGTTGTACAATTTGTCCTGAGTACGCCGACACCCCATATGTGGGGCTAAACCACTGTTTGGGCACATGGCTGAGCTCGGAAACAAAGGAGCGCCATGTGACTTTTCAATGCAAAATTGACTGGAATTTAGATCGGACGCCATGTCCGTTTGGAGAGCCCCTGATGTGCCTAAACAGTAGAAACCCCCCAAAAGTGACCCCATTTTGGAAACTAGACCCCCCATGGAACTTATCTAAATGTGTAGTGAGAACTTTGAATGCCCAAGTGCATCACAGAAGTTTATAATGCAGAGTCGTGAAAATAAAAAATATTTTTTTTTTAACAAAATTTTTTAGCCCCCAAATTTTTATTTTCACAAGGGTAACAAGAGAAATTGGACCCCAAAAGTTGTTGTCCAATTTGTCCTGAGTATGCTGGTACCCAATATGTGGGGGTAAACCACTGTTTGGGCGCACGGCAGAGCTCGGAAGGGAAGGAGCGCCATTTTGGAATGCCGGCTTTTGATAGAATGGTCTGCGGGAGTTGTGTTGCGTTTGCAGAGCCACTGATGTACTTAAACAGTAGAAACCCCCCACAAGTGACCAAATTTTGGAAACTAGACCCCCTAAGGAACTTATCTAGATATGTGGTGAGAACTTTGAATGCTCAAGTGCTTCACAGAAGTTTATAATGCAGAGTAGTGAAAATAAAAAAATATTTTTTTTTCCCACAAAAAAGATTTTTAGCCCCCAAGTTTTTATTTTCACAAGGGTAGCAGGAGAAATTGGACCCCAAAAGTTGTTGTCCAATTTATCCCGAGTACGCTGGTGCCCCATATGTGGGGGTAAACCACTGTTTGGGCGCACGGCAGAGTTCAGAAGGGAGGGAGCACCATTTGACTTTTTTAGCGCAAAATTGGCTGTCGTGTTTGGAGACCCCCTGATGTACCTCCCAGTGGAAACCCCCCAATTCTAACTCCAACCCTAACTCCAACACACCCCTAACCCTAATCTCAACACGATCCATAATCCTAATCACAACCCTAACTCCAAAACAGCCCTAATCTCAACCCTAACCATAACCCTAATCAAAACCCTAAATCCAACACACCCCTAACCCTAATCTCAACCCTAATCCCAAACGTAATCCTAATCCCAACTCTAACTTTAGCCCCAACCCTAACCATAACTTTAGCCCCAACCCTAGCCCTAACTTTAGCCCCAACCCTAAGGCTACTTTCACACTTGCGTCGTGTGGCATCCGTTGCAATCCGTCGTTTTGGACTAAAAACGGATCCTGCAAATGTGCCCACAGGATTCCTTTTTTGCCCATAGACTTGCATTACCGACGGATGGCCACACGTCGCGTCCATCGTGCACTGGATCCGTTGTGTTTTGGCAGTTCAATGTAACCTTTTTTTTGTACGTCGCGTCCGCCATTTCCGCGCATGCGTGGCCGTAACTCTGCCCCCTCCTCCCCAGGACCTAGACTGGGCAGCGGATGCGTTGAAAAACTGCATCCGCTGCCCACGTTGTGCACAATTTTCACAACGTGCGTCGGTACGTCGGGCCAACGCATTGCGACCGCCCCGTACCGACGCAAGTGTGAAAGAAGCCTAAGGCTACTTTCACACTAGCGTCGTACTCGGCCCATCGCAGTGTGTCGGGCCGACGTACCGACGCTAGCGTTGTAAGCGCCGCAGAACGGGTGCAGCGGATGCTGTTTTTTCAACGCTTCCGCTGCCCCATTGTGAGGTGCGGGGGCAGAGTTCCGGCCGCGCATGCGCGGTCGGAAATGGCGGACACGTCGCACAAAAAAAGTTACATGTAGCATTTTTTTTGTGCTGACGGTCCGCCAAAGCACGACACATCCGTCGCACGACGGATGCGACGTGTGGCAATCCGTCGCAATGTGTCGCTAATGCAAGTCAATGGAGAAAAAACGCATCCTGCAAGCACTTTTGCAGGATGCGTTTTTTCTCCAACGATGCATTGCGACGGAAGCCAAAAAACGCTAGTGTGAAAGTAGCCTAACCCTAGCCCTAACCCTAATTTTAGCCCCAACTCGTCTCTCAAGAGGAGACGCAGGAGGACCCAGGGACACCGGGTGAGTATGATAGGGTCCCCGAATCCCCCTATTTCTCTGTCCTCTGATGTGCGATCACATCAGAGGACAGAATTACAGATCGCTTTTTTTTTTTTTTTTTGCGGTCGCCGGTAAACAGTTAATTACCGGCGATCGCAAAACAGGGGTCGGTAAAAACCGACCCCGATCATGTTCTTTGGGGTCTCGGCTACCCCTGGCAGCCGAGACCCCAAAGATCTTCCGGGCGGCGGGCGCACTGCGCATGCGCCCGCCATTTTTTCCCGGAAAAAAGATGGCGGCGCCCATCGGGAGCCACGAGGAGCACCGGGGGAGATAGGTGAGTATTGGGGGCCATCGGGGACACTATTTCTCTGTCCTCCGATGTGCGATCACATCGGAGGACAGAGAAATTAAATGGCAAATCGCGTTTTTTTTTTGTTGTTGTTGCGACCGCCGGTAAACTGTTAATTACCGGCGATCGCAACTCGGGTCGGTAAAAACCCCCCGAATCATGTTCTCTGGGGTCTCGGCTACCCTCGGCAACCGAGACCCCAGAGAAAATCCGACTCTGGGGGCGCTATTCACTTTTTCCACAGCGCCGTTAATTAACGGCGCTGTGGTTTAAGTACCCTTAGCGGCCGCCGTTAAAAGGCGTATCGGCGGTCGTTAAGGGGTTAATATTTTTGGAAGTTGGTGTGTGTTTTTTTTAGATTAGGCGATCTTAGGAGGATATCTGTTTGTGCAGGTAACTATTACTGTGCAGAATTATTAGGCAACTTAATAAAAAAACAAATATATTCCCATCTCGCTTATTTTCACCAGGTAAACCAATATCACTGCAAAAAAATTTAGAAATAAACATTTCTGACATGCAAAAACAAAACCCCAAAAAATTAGTGACCAATATAGCCACCTTTCTTTATGATGACATTCAGCAGCCTTCCATCTATAGATTGTCAGTTGGTTGATCTGTTTACGATCAACATTGCGTGCAGCAGCCACCACAGCCTCCCAGACACTGTTCCGAGAGGTGTACTGTTTTCCCTCCCTGTAGATCTCACATTTTATGAGGGACCACAGGTTCTCTATGGGGTTTAGATCAGGTGAACAAGGGGGGCCATGTCATTATTTTTTCTGATGGAGCATTGTCCTGCATGAAAATCATGTTTTCTTGAACAATACCGACTTCTTCCTGTACCACTGCTTGAAGAAGTTGTTTTCCAGAAACTGGCAGTAGGTCTGGGAGTTGAACTTCACTCCATCCTCAACCCAAAAAGGTCCCACGAGTTCATCTTTGATACCAGCCCATACCAGTACCCTTCTCCACCTTGCTGGCGTCTGAGTGGAGCTCTCTGCCCTCTACTGATCCAGCCTCTGGCCCATCAAGAGTCACTCATTTCATCAGTACATAAAACCTTTGAAAAGTCAGTCTTAAGATATTTCTTGGCCCAGTCTTGACGTTTTATGTTATATTTCTTGTTCAAAGGTGGTCGTTTTTCAGCCTTACTTACCTTGGCAATGTCCCTGAGTATTGCACACCTTGTGCTTTTTGTTACTCCAGTAACGTTGCAGCTCTGAAATATGGCAAAACTGGTGGCAAATGGCATCTTGGCAGCTTCACGCTTGATTTTCCTCAATTCATGGACAGTTATTTTGCGCCTTTTTTGCCCAACACGCTTCTTGCGACCCTGTTGGCTATTTGCCATGAAACGCTTGATTGTTTGGTGATCACGCTTCAAAAGTTTGGCAATATCAAGTCTGCTGCAAGACATCTCACAATTTTGGACTTTTCAGAACCCGTCAAATCTCTCTTCTGACCCATTTTGCCTAAGAAAAAGGAAGTTGCCTAATAATTAAGCACACCTTTTATATAGGGTTTTGATGTCATTAGACAACACCCCTCCTCATTACAGAGATGCACATCACCTGATTTACATAATTGATAGTTGGCTCTCAAGCCTGAACAGCTTGGAGTAGGACAACCTGTATAAAAAGTATCGTGATCAAAATACAACTTGCCTAATGATTCTGCACACAGTGTATTTGCCTTCTCTCCCCTGGTGCACAAATGCTGCAAAATGAGTTATGACAATCTGTCGCTGAGCTCAATATGACAAGAATTTATAACTTATGTTTTTCTGAGTTCCGCTCAGTTGATTTATGACCATGTCAAAGTTGAGTGTTCAGGGGAAAAACCTGCAAAAAATTATTTTTGACCCCAAACATATATTGAAGTAAAAAAAGTTCTCAATATGTGGACAACTATAAAATATATAATATGTATTCACTTGATCGCTAGTACAGTACTTTTGTAGTGCAGTGTATTGTCATATTAACAATTTCTTTTGAGACCCGGACTGTAAGGGCATTACAGACATGACAGAGTATCAGAAGGTCTCCAACCGCCATGACAAACAATGAACATCCTGCAGTTTGGGGGGCAATGGGTTTGCTCCTCACCCCCTTCTACCCTTCTCCCCCCCCACCTTCTGGCTAGTTAACTGCAGCGTCTATGGATATTCTCTGTAGCTGACATAGACAGAGAAGCGCTCATGTCCAAAATAAAATATTTAGGCCCTTTAACCCCTTCATGACCCAGCCTATTTTGACCTTAATGACCTGGCCATTTTTTTGCAATTCTGACCAGTGTCCCTTTATGAGGTAATAACTCAGGAAAGCTTCAACGGATCTTGGCGATTCTGAGATTATTTTTTTTGTGACACATTGGGCTTCATGTTAGTGGTAAATTTATATGCGTTTATTTGTGAAAAAATCAGAAATTTGGCAAAAAATTTTGAAGTTTTTGCAATTTTCAAATTTGGAATTTTTATTCTGTTAAACCAGAGAATTATGTGACACAAAATAGTTAATAAATAACATTTCCCACATGTCTACTTTACATCAGCACAATTTTGGAAACAACTTTTTTTTTTTGCTAGGAAGTTATAAGGGTTAAAATTTGACCATCAATTTCTCAATTTTACAACAAAATTTACAAAACCGGTTTGTCTGTTTTTAGGGACCACCTCACATTTGAAGTCAGTTTGAGGGGTCTGTATGGCTGAAAATACCCAAAAGTGACACCATTCTAAAAACTGCACCTCTCAAGGTGCTCAAAACCACATTCAAGAAGTTTATTAACCCTTCAGGTGCTTTACAGCAGCAGAAGCAACATGGAAGGAAAAAATGAACATCACAAAAATGATCTTTTAGCAACAATTTTTTTATTTTCCCAAGGGTGAAAGGAGAAACTGGACTACGAACGTTGTTGTCCAATTTGTCCCATATGTGGGGGGGGGGGGAACCACTTTTTGGGCGCACGACAGGGCTCGGAAGGGAAGGAGCGCCATTTGACTTTTTTAAAAATTGGCTCCAATCTTTAGCGGACGCCTTGCCACGTTTAGAGAGCCCCTGTGTGCCTAAACATTGGAGCTCCCCCACAAGTGACCTCATTTTGGAAACTAGACCCCCCCCCCCCAAGCAACTTATCTAGATGCATAGTGAGCACTTTGAACCCCCAGGTGCTTCACAAATTGATCCGTAAATATGAAAAAGTACTTTTTTCCACAAAAGAATTATTTTAGCTTCAATTTTTTTATTTTTTACATGGGCAACAGGATAAAATGGATCCTAAAATTTGTTGGGCAATTTCTCCTGAGTACACAGATACCTCACATGTGGGGGTAAACCACTGTTTGGGCGCATGGCAAGGCTCGGAAGGGAAGGAGCGCCATTTGACTTTTTGAATGGAAAATTAGATCCAATTGTTAGTGGACACGTCGCGTATTGAAAGTGTGTAGAGTATGTCAGGTTGGTATGTGGTGTAGTGTACACCAGGTTGGTGTGTGTTGTGTAGTATACAACACACACACACACACACACACACACACACACACACACCCCAACCTGACACACATTATACCACACACCAACCTGACACTACGTCAGGTTGGTGTGTGAGGTGCTGTGTACGTCTGGTTTGTGTGTGGTGTAGTGTACGTCAGGTTGGTGTGTGTGGTGTAGTATACACCACACACACCAACCTGACGTACACTATACCACACACCAACCTGACACGCTATGTCAGGTTGGTGTGTGTGGTGTAGTGTACGTCAGGTTGGTGTGTGGTGTGTACGTCAGGTTGGTGTGTGTGGTGTAGTGTACGTCAGGTTGGTGTGTGTGGCTTAGTGTACGTCACATTGGTGTGTGGTGTGGTATAGTGTACGTCAGGTTGGTGTGTGTGGTGTTGTGTATGTCCTGGTGTGGGTGAGTCCACGTCAGGATGTGTTTAGTCAGTGGATGTGTGATGAATTCTGAAGCATTCATTCAAACACAGTCCAGGTTTGTCAGGACACATTTCACATTGGAAACGAGTTGTTTTTCTTGTCCCCCTTTTATAGCACACTCGGCACCTTTTTCTTATCCCCTCTCTGGGAAAATTTTGCCCTGGTACCATACGGGATTACGGGATACTTGAGTTCGAGGTGCTGGGGCTCGCTCCTTCCTCGCCTCCAAACATCAGGGCCTCTATCACCGCCTCCTGGAACTGAAGGAAGGTGTTGTTGGTCTGACCTGCACATCGTAATAGCACGTATGCGTTATACAGTGCCACTTGTACGATGTGCACAGCCAGTTTTTTTTATACCACACCTTCGTCTTCCGCATGGCACTATAGGGCTGGAGGACTTGATCAGAAAGATCAACTCCCCCCATGTGTTTATTGTACCCCAGGGCACAGTCCGGTTTGTGGACATGTGCTGGGGTACCTCGAACGGTGGTGGCCGTGGTGCCGGGACCATGGATTGTTGTCAAGAAAAAGACGTCCCTTTTGTCTTTGAACTTGACCACAAGCATGTTGCCACTACATTGGGCCCGGCTCTCACCCTTTGGGAGAGCCTGCTCAATTAGTGACAAAGGGAGACCCCTCTGGTTTCTGCGCACGGTACCGCAAGCGACGGTAGCTCTGGCAGAGAGGGATTGAAAGAGTGGGATGCTTGTATAAAAGTTATCAACGTACAGATGGTAACCTTTATCAAGCAGTGGGTGGACCAAATCCCACACTATTTTCCCACTCACCCCCAGAGCAGGTGGACATTCTGGGGGCTGGATCCTGGTGTCCTTCCCTTGATAAACTCTAAAGCTGAGAGTGTACCCTGAGGTACTCTCACAGATCTTATAGAGCTTTATCCCGTACCTCGCCCTTTTGCTTGGCAGGTACTGACGGAACTGAAGCCTCCCTTTGAAGTGGATGAGGGATTCATCCACACAAATTTCCTTTTGGGGAATGTACACTTCAGCAAACTTGTTGCTGAGGTGTTCGATGACCGGCCGAATTTTGAACAGTCTATTAAAATTCGGGTCATCGCGGGGAAGGATGTCCGTATTGTCCCTAAAGCGGAGAAATTTATGAATCGCCTCAAAACGTTTACGAATCATAACCATGCCATATATTGGAGTTTGATATAAAATATCAGTACTCCAGTATTGGCAAATTTCTGGTTACTTCACAATCCCTATGTGAAGGACCAGTCCCCAATATTTCAACATTTCTACAGAGTTGATGGGACTCCAAGCAGAAAATGATGAAATTGGGTTTTGGGCAAAAAATTGCTGGGCGTACAAATTTGTTTGCTCCACAATGAGACTGATGATTGACTCCGAGAAAAAGACTTTGAAAAAGTCTATTTCCCTGAGGTTGGCAGTCTCGAATTGGATTCCTGTTTTGTGAATGAAATCAGGAATCCGTGGAGCAAAATTTTCAGGGAGGGGGGTCCAGACGGGGGCCCTAGTGCTAGCTTGGGCGTGACTAGCACTAGGTTGGGGGTTACTTACACTTGGCTGTGGGTCATCTCCCCTGGGCTCCAGACGATTTCTCGTCCTGCGACATCTTGGGGGTGGCGAGTCCTTGTCACTGGAGGAGGAAGAGTGGGAGGAATACAGAAAAGTGGGGTCCTCTCCCTCACTATCAGCTGAGGAGGCATATTCCTTTCTTGCCTCCGAAGATGAGTACAGCCTTTTTGACTGGGATGAGCGGGACATTGTGTGTGCGTGTGTAAAAAAAATAAAATAAATAATAAAAAAAAATATATAAACTTTATTATAGTGTGCGTGTGTATGTGCGAGTGTTTGATGAAACACTTCTGCAGGAGGAGGCTATATATATATTTTTTTTTAATTAAATTATATATAATTATTTCAATTAAATGTGTCATCACGTAAAACAGCACCCAAAGGTAATCGAATATAGAAAAAAATTTCACATAATGAATTAAATGGCAAAAATGTGCAAAAAAAATCTGAAAATGACTGCAAATAAATGTCATAAAAAATAAGTGTATTTATAGTGTTAAATAAGTTAGTGAGGAAAAATTAGTCTGTGAAATAATCAAACCCCTAAAGAGGCAAAAAAAAATTTTTGTAACTGACCGAAAAAATGCAAATAAGGTATTTTACATTCAGTCCATCAAATACAAGAAAAGGGACATATAGGAATATAAGGTGCAGAGTGTCAATTGCGCAGAAAAGAACGAGGTAAATTGCAAAGTGCCACTATAATGATAAAAAAGTAGTGGCAGTATACCTTTAAGGTCCACTAGGTCCAGATAGCACGCACACCCCGATGCGCTTTTTGGAAAGCAGTGCGTTTTACCTGCGGATTTTACAAAAACGGTGCAGAGAAATCCGCAGACGAATCCGCAAGGTGGGCATATAGTCTCATTACCGCACTGTCCAGATTTCAAAAATTTGACCCGGTCACTAAGGGGTTGATTATCTTGAATGTTTTGTTAAACAGCTAAAATGCCAAAACATGTTATTGTAGAAATTTTCCTGGACCTATTGATCTACAGAAATGCTAAAGGCTCACTCCATAAAGGTGTCTGTCTCCTGTGCTGAAAGTGCTAGTGCCTCCATTGAGTATATTTGAGTCGCTACTTTGTCCATACGTTTTATAAACATTTGTAGATTAATGTCCACTAGAGACTTGGCCTTTAGAAGAAAATTATTCCATGCAATCTTCCCTCCTTGACGATGTTAATTTGGCATTTCTCATATGGTGCAGTCATGCAGTGTTTAATATTTAACTTTTTTCACACACAAAAATTACCGTATATACTCGTGTATAAGCCGGCCCGAGTATAAGCCGACCCCCCTAATTTTGCCACAAAAAACTGGGAAAACTTATTGACTCGAGTATAAGCCTAGGGTGAAAAATGCAGCAGCTACCGGTGAATTTCAAAAATAAAAATAGATGCTCCATACCGTTCATTATGGCCCCATAGCTGTGCCATATAGTGCTCTGCACCATTATTGCCCCATAGCTGTGCCATATAGTGCTCTGCACCATTCATTATTGCCCCATAGCTGTGCCATATAGTGCTCTGCACCATTCATTATTGCCCCATAGCTGTGCCATATAGTGCTCTGCACCATTCATTATTGCCCCATAGCTGTGCCATATAGTGCTCTGCACCATTCATTATTGCCCCATAGCTGTGCCATATAGTGCTCTGCACCATTATTGCCCCATAGCTGTGCCATATAGTGCTCTGCACCATTATTGCCCCATAGCTGTGCCATATAGTGCTCTGCACCATTATTGCCCCATAGCTGTGCCATATAGTGCTCTGCACCATTATTGCCCCATAGCTGTGCCATATAGTGCTCTGCACCATTATTGCCCCATAGCTGTGCTGCTGCTGCAATAAAAATAATAAAACACATACTCACCTCTTACTTGCAGCTCCTCACGTCCCGTCCCGGCGTCTCTCCGCACTGACTGATCAGGCAGAGGGCGGCGCGCACACTATATGCGTCATCGCGCCCTCTGACCTGCACAGTCAGTGTGGAGAGAGAGACGCCGGGAAGATGGAGACAGCGCCCGGCGTGTGGAACGAGGACAGGTGAATATGCGATACTTACCTGCCCGCGGCGTCCCGCTCCTTCCCCCGGACAGCTGGTCTTCGGTGCCGCAGCGTCTTCCTCTATCAGCAGTCACCGGCACCGCTGATTAGAGAAATGAATAGGCGGCTCCCCTATGGGAGTGGAGTCCATATTCATTTCTCTAATGAGCGGTCCCATGTGACCGCTGAACAGGGGAAGAGCTGCTGCACCCGGAGACCGTGGGACGGGCAGGGGGAGCGACAGGATCGCCGGGACTAGGTAAGTATGCCTCAGCGCCCTCTCCCCCTCACCCGCCGACCGTGACTCGAGTATAAGCCGAGGGGGCACTTTCAGCCCAAAAATTTGGGCTGAAAATCTCGGCTTATACTCGAGTATATACGGTACTTCAGATCCAATTTTTTTTTTTTTTACAGTAACAGGAAAAAATTATCCCCAAAATTTGTTTTGCTATTTTTCCTGAGTATGCCAATGCCCCATACGTGGGGGAAAACCACTTTTTTTTTTTTTTTTTTTTTTTTTTTTTGCAACAAACAGAGGTTGTTTGACTTTTTTATTTTTTATTTTTCCCCCCACTGAGTGTGCCAATACCCTACATATAATTGGGAAATATTTTTCAGGCACAGTACAAAGCTCAGAAGGCAAGGATCACCAGATTTTACGGTTATGATTTACAGGTGCCATGATTCACTCGGAATGCCCATGAGGTGTCAGAACAGCAGAACTCCCCATGTGTGTCACATAATGTTATACCATTGGGCAGTGAAGTAAAAAACATTTTTACCAACAAAATTTCACACAAGTGCGTAAAAATGGCACCAAAACTTGTCCCACAATTTCTACTAATGTGGCAATACCCAATATGTGGCTGTACAGTTCTACTTAGTCATAAGGAGAGACGGAGCTCTATTTCTCATGGAGCGCAGATTTTCCTAGAAGAGTTTGCGGACTCCATATGGAGAGCCCCTATTTGATAGAGCAGAATCCCCCCCCCAAATGACCCCCATTTTAGAAATTATACCCCTTGGGGAATTTATCTACCAGTGTAGTGACAATTTTGACTCCATGGGTATTTTCCAGAAACAAGCAGCAATGAATGTTGCCAAGTGTCAACTGCAAACTGCCGTTGTAGTGACTAGTACGTTGCAGTCACCAGTATGTTGTGCCTACCCAGCCCATGCTTCTGGAGACATGCACCAGTAAGTTAGACATGCTCTCATCACTTTAGAAATGCCAAACATGGACGCATTATGTGGTTTAGGTACACTGTGGGGCTCAGAAGGGAGGGGCATTTGGACTTGGGAGTACTGACTTTCTTTTGGCGTGTGAGGAGCCATTTCGCTTTTACCGAGCCTTTATGCTACCAGTAACGTGGAAGCCCCCTATATTTCCGTTAACAGATGACAGACCTGAGTGAGGGCTTGCTTTTTTTGTGGATTGAGTTGAAGCTTTTATTGGGAACGTTTTACATAACGTTTGGGATCACATTTATCCGGCGCTCTACAGTGAACACTTACTTTGGGGTTTCCATCTAAACCTCCGAGTGACGTGATTCAGATGAAACCCCCTGATGGATCCATTCACTATAATGAGGCAGCAGAGTTACTCTGGACTCTGGCCTGTACAGCCATGTCCTTCTTTAAAGAAGTGCACAAAAAAGTGGCTGGTGACACTTATATGCAATTCTAGAAAGACGGACACCGGGGGTTCCATCTGAATCACGTATTTCAGGGATTTACACAAACCCCAGTGCAAGCGCTCAGGGCACAGGATAAATGTGCTCCAAGCCCTACTGTGGTCTTTGGGAGGCAGAATGAAAAAAGCAACATCTGCACAATTGGTTTTATTTATTTATTTTTTTACGCCGTTCCTCGTGCGGTATAAGTGATTGGGCGACATTATTCTTTGAGTCGGTGCAATTACAGCAATACCAGATTTATATTGGGTTTTCATGTTTGGCTGCTGTCGCACACTTAAAGACGCTTTTTATTTCCAAAAGTTTTTGCATAACCATATTTTGAGAGCTATAATTTTTCCATATTTTGGCCCAATGTCATGTGAGGGCTTGTTTTTTGCGTGACGAGCTGACGTTTTTATTGGAACCATTTTTGGGCACATAACATTTTTTTGGACCGCTTACTGTTACGATTTTTGGGAGGCAGAATGAACAAAAACCATCAATTCGGGATTTTTTTTTTTTATTTTTTTTTTTGAGGGGGGTGGTTTGTGAGGCAATTGTATTTTTCGGGTAAGTACGGTTACAGTGCTATTTTTGCATCACTTTATTCTGTTCTGAGATGTATAACTTTATTTTTTTGCAGGCTGATCGCTTCTACATCATGGGGATGTGACCGCTCCTGGCACTTAGTGCCGGGTGTCAGCTGTCAGAATCAGAAGACACCCAGCGGCGATCGTCCGCACACAGCCTATGTGCACGGGTGATCGAAATGATGTAGTAATCCGCCCAGGGCACATGGACTGATTTATGTCAGAAAAGGGATAAGCAACTTTTTCATTAAAAAATATTTTTTTCATTCTGACGGCCTAATATAATCAATGATTAATTTAATAAAATTTTGTATGGTACCTGTTGGGTTTAAGTCCCATAAGGGGACAAACAAAATTTTTTTTTTGTTTTAAATTCAAATCTCCCACATTTGCCACTTACAAAATACACATTTGGTATTGCTGCGTTTGTAAAAAGTCAAATCTACCAAAATATAACAAGTTAATCTGATCATTGAATAGTGTAACTAGAAAAAAAAATGAAAACACATAATAATAATAATTAGTTTTTTAGCCCCTGCAACATTCAACATTGCAGTAATAGGTGATCAAAACATCATAACTTGCCCAAAGTGATATCAATAAAAAACATCAGCTCATGGCGCAAGAGAGTATAATGCCTCACACAGCCCCATATACTGAAAACTGAAAATGTTGCGTTTCTCTGGAAAATGGTGACGCAGGCAAGCACTGCCGCAAGCCAAAACAATATTTTTCTAAAACCTATTTGGGACACAAACTACAAATGAATACTAAGTATTCATTAAACCAATTGCAATTGCTGCCGGGTGTGATCTGAGTCTGACTGACACCTGGCTCTTGCTGCCAGAAGCGATGCCCGCACCACTCCCGGTACTTTAACTCCCTAATCTCTGCGATGGATGCATTTAGAGAGCAGACAGAGGAAAGAGCCCCTCTGCCCTTGTATTGGAGAGCCCGTGACGTTATCGTGAGATCCCGATTGTTGCCATGGTGACCCAATGTTGTCATGACATCCAGGTCACCAGGCACTAACTAGCAAGTTAGTTATATTATGCATTGCACATGATCTAGCTAACTTGTGTCTGCAGGGCTCCTGTATTTGCTATACCTTATAGCTGCGGTCAGACTGCAGAAAGTAAAAGTTCCATAGTGGCAATACGTTAACACCTTTTAGTGAACACTGTAAAAAATAATAAAGCATCGTTTTTTTACACTTTTTTTTTTTTTTTTTTTAATACTGCCGAACAAAAAGTGGAATAAAACGTGATCAAAAAGACAAATGTAAATAAAAATGGGATCGCTGAAAGTCATCTTGTTCGTGGAAAAATAAAGTTACAGCTCTCAGAATAAAGTGGTGCAAAAATATATATATTTTTTTTTTATAAAAGAGTTGCGTAGAAGCGCCAAAACATAAATGAGGTATTGCTGTAATAGTACTAACACTGAGAATAAAGCTGCCTTATCAATTTTACTACATGTGGAATGGTATAAGTTCCTGGATTGTTTTATTTTTTTTTATTTTTTTTCCTTTTTGTTCTGCCCCACCACGGAAATTCCATTAGAAAGCGATCAAAAAATGTCATGAGTCCGAAAATGGTACCAATAAAAACATCAACTCATCTTGCAAAAATCAAGCCCTCGCATGACTGTCAGCAGAGATATGGAAAAATTGTAGCTTTCAAAATATGGTGATGCAAAAAAACCCCCACTTTTTTTTTTTTTTTTTTTTTTTTAAAGCATCTTGGTGTGTGACAGCAGCCATACCTAAAAGCCTGATATAGACCTGTAATCGCACCGACCCAAAGAATAGTCGTCGAATCACTTGTACCATACAAGGAATGGCTTAAAAAAAAAATGAAATAAACAAATTCTTCACCTGCTGTTGATTTGTTCATTCTGCCTCCCAAAGATCGCAGTAAGGATTGGCTCACATTTATCCTGTACTCTGAGTGCTTACACCAGGGTTTCTGTATAAATCTCTGAAATACGTGATTCAGACAGAACCCCCGACGAAAGATTCCCTGTAACAAGGCAGATGGAGGCATTGTGGGGCGCCGTCCAGCGGTATCCGTCTTTATTAGGCGTGCATAAAAGTGCCGTCAGCCACAGTTTTGTGCACCTCTGGGGGTGAAAAAAAAAAAAAAAAGGACTCGGCTGAACAGAGGTCAGACGGAGTCAGAGTAACGCTGCTGTCTCATTATAGTGAGCGCCTTTCTCTCGGGTTTCATCTGAATTGCGTCTCTCGAATATTTAAAGGGAAACTCTTATGTAAGTGTTCAGCGTAATGTGCTGGATAAATGTGATAGAAATTATGGAAAATGTTTCCAATAAAGGCTTCAACTCGATCCACCAAAAAAGCAATTCCACGTTACTAGTGGCACAAAGGCTCTGGAAAAGTGAAATGGCTCCTCGCCCCTCTAAAGGAATTCAGCAAATTCTGTGCTTCCAAATGCCCCCCTCCCTTCTGAGCCCAAGTTTGCCTAATCCACATTTAGCGACCACATGTTTGGCATTTCTGTATAGATGAGAGCCCTCCTAATTTACAGGTGCATGAGCTGGGAACAACGTACTGGTCACTGCAAGGACCGTTTTCAATTTTCACTCCGCAGCAAACTTTTGCTTGTTTCTGGAAAACGCCCATAGTCAAAATCGTCACTACACATGTAGATAAATTCCCAAAGGGGTATAATTTCTAAAATGGTGTCTCTTGAGGGGATTCTGCTCTTCTGGCACTCGGGGGCTCTGTTTATAGAGTCCACAATTATACAGAAAATTCTGCGTTTCAGGATACCTCCTGTATCTCACTACTGCTTAGCCTTATGGCGAGACTCGGGAGGGGCGGAGTGCTATTTGTCAACAACGCTCCGACCCTCCCGAGTCTCGCCGTATGGCTAAGCAGTACTGTACAGCCACATACGGAGGTATTTCTACATTCAGCAGAAATTGTGGGACAAATTTCTGTGCCATCTTAACCCATTTCAGCTTATGAAAAGGTAAAAACTGGGGCCAAAACAAGTTTGGTGGTAATTATTTGTTTTTCTTCATTGCACAATGGTATAAAGTTATGTGACCACTGGTGGCTTTGTCCCTTCAGGCACCCTCAAACCATTCCAGCAAAATCTCAGGCTATGTGCCCACGTTGCAGATTTCTGCATATTTTTTGAAAAATCCGCAGGTAAAACTGCATTTTACCTGCGGATTTCCAGCGGTTTGTGTGCAGATTTTACCTGCGTTGTAACACCTGCGGATTCCTATTGAGGAGCAAGTGTACAACGCTGCGGAATCCGCACAAAGAATTGACATGCTGCGGAAAATTAACCACAGCGTTTCCGCGCAGAATCTTCTGCAGCATGTGCACTGCGGATTTCGTTTTCCATAGGTTTACATGGTACTGTAAACTGGATAGAAAACTGCTGCGAATCCGCAACATGTGCACATACCCTAAACACCAATGTGGTTCTTCTTCCCTTCTGAGCTTTGCACTGTGCTTCAAATGTAGTTTTCGACCACATATGGGGTATCTGCATAATAAAAGTAGAAATTTCACATCAATTTATGTGGGCTGTTTTCTCCTGTTATCCTTGTGGGGGAAAAAAAAAGGGGGGCTAAACATTTTTGTGAATTTTTTTTTTTTTTGCCAACAAAGTTAACAAATGGGTTCCAGTTAACAGGCAGCAAATATGTTATGTTTGCAAAATATAAGTTAAACAGATTTGTGATGCCTAAATTGTGCTTTCTCCTAGAGAATAGTTGAGAATGAGAAGGCAAGCACGGAAAAAGTATCCAAGCAGAAAGTGGATTTACAGGCCCTACCTACACGAGCATATCTTGATCAGACAGTGGTTCCAATACTTCTACAAGGCCTTTCTGTGCTGGCAAAAGAGAGGTAAAATGAAGTCATTGACCTTAATGCTCAACTTTTATCTTGAGCAATCCAAACATCACTTCTGAAGAATCATGTTAATGTAATAGACTACATAGCCTCATTCATATGTGAGACGTTTTGCATTCTAAAAAAAAAACCCACATTTTTAGAGCACCATTGATTCCATGCTGCTGTACATGTGAAAAGTGGGGTTTACATACAAAATATAAATTACTATGAACAAACTTGACTGACTGGTACACAATCGAGATGGACCTGTCCTTTACGGGCTTAGTCTACATAATGGGGAAGGAGACAGTGGTGGTTGTGTTACAGCTCTGTTGATGAGGTGGCAGCGGTGTCATTGCAGGCTGTAAGCTTTCTTGAAGAGACTGATTTTCTAGTTCCTTCTGAAGGATCTGAATGTGGTGACTAATTGGACATATATTTTGGCTCTGTATTCCAGAGGACACTCTTTCAAAGTATTGGCAGTGTTTTGGGTGAGGAATGTATGAGTGAGAAGTAGGTCTTGGGAGGACCAGAGATTGCATGTTGTAAGATGTTTGGCGATTATATGGAGGAGACAGATTAAGAAGAGAGCTTTGTAGGTCCATGCTAGTACTTTGACCTGGGTATGTTGTGGAATTGGGAGCCAATGAAGGGATTTACAGAGTAGTAGCTAGGAGAGAGGTGAATTAGTTGGACAGCAGAGTTATGGACTGACTGGAGTGGTGCGAGACAGTTGGCAGTAAGGCCATAGATGAGGATATTGCAGTGGTCGAGGCAGTAGATGAGGACATGCATAAGCATTTTGGTAGGTTCCGGGTTGAGGAAAGGATGGGTTCTAGAAATATTTTGATTTGGAAGTGAAAAGAGCTTGAGTATGCAGTTTGAAGGATGAGGCAGTCGGGTTATTCCAGAACGTGTACTTTTCGGTACAGGGGAAAGTGTGATGTCATTTATAGTGATAAATGAATTGTGGATTGGAGGAAAGATGATTCATTCCGTTTTGTCTACGTTTAGCTTTAGGACACGTGATGAGAAGGAGGATCCTGGACAGAAAAGAGCTCTGATCTATCAGCTATAGATATTAGAAGCCATGAGACGGAATTGTCCCACGGCAAAGGTATAAATGGAGATTAGGGATCCCAAGACAGAGCTGTGAGGGACACTTGACAGAGGGAGGGATGAAGAGGTAGCACAGAAATGGAAGATGCTAAATGTGCAGAAAGATATAAGATCCAGGAGACGACAATGGAAGAGAGGATTTGTAGTAGGAGTGAGTGGAATATGTCAAACGCAGCTGCTGGGTCTAGGAGGACTATAGAGAATTGTCTGTTTACCTTTGCCGGTAAGCAAGTTGTTTGTAATTTTGGTTGGGGCAGTTTCGGTGGACAGAAGCCACAGATTGTAGGTTGTCAAAGAGTTAGATAGATGAGAGGTGGGAGGAAAGTTCAGTGTAAACATGATGTTCAAGAAGTTTGACTAACTAGCAGCGATATGGGGCAATAGCTGGATGTAGCACTTGAGTCGAGGGATGGGTTCTTAAGGATAAATGTAATTGTGCCATATTAGAAACCAGAAGGGGAAGGTACCAGAAGTTAATGATAGATTGAAGAGCTGCATTATGGCTGGGGTAACTTGGGGAGGAAGTATGATGGGTTCAGGTCAAGAGCACAAGTGGGGAGGTGTAAGGCCTCGTTCACACGTTCAGTATTTGGTCAGTATTTTACCTCAGTATGTGTAAGCCAAAACTAGGAGTGGAACAATCAGAGTTAATGTATTATAGAAACACGTCGCCACTTCTGTATTTATCACCCACTCCTGGTTTTGGCTTACAAATACAGAGGTAAAATACTGACCAAATACTGACCGTGTGAACATGGCCTAATCTGGAGAGAAGATGAGTAGGTTCTCCTTCAGTGACGGTGGGGAGGAAGGTAATAGAGGAAGAGCATTGATCTGTTGTATGCAGGGGTTGTAGTGGTTGATTAGTAAAGACTTTCCTTATTTAGGTCAATGTTTTTGGGGGGGGGGTTTAAATGTGCAGTAGTTTTTTGCAGAGAGTTGGGACCATCAGTTGTGTTGTGCAGAAGTCTGGTGGATACACAGGTGATAGTCCTATTGAATAGACTGTTAGCTGTTTTTTTTTCTTGCCATAATACAAATTCTAAGTAAAGAAAAATGAGTGGCCATCATTACTCTAAGAAATGAAGGTCAGCCAGTCTGAAAAATTGGGAAAACTTTGAAAGTGTCCCCAAGTGCAGTTGCAAAAACTATCAAGCGCTACAAAGAAACTGGCTAACATGAGGATCGCCCCATGAAAGGAAGTCCAAGAGTCACCTCTGCTTCTGAGAATAAGTTTATCCGAGTCACCAGCCTCAGAAATCGCAGGTTAACAGCAGCTCAGATTAGAGACCAGGTCAATGCCACACAGAGTTCTAGCAGCAGACACATCTCTACAACAACTGTTAAGAGGAGACTTTGTGCAGCAGGCCTTCATGGTAAAATAACTGCTAGGAATTCAGTAGGACTATCAGCTGTGTATCCACCAGACTTCTGCTCAACACAACTGATGGTCCCAACCCCATTTATAAGGCAAGAAATCCCACTTATTAAACCTGACAGGGCACACCTGTGAAGTGAAAACCATTTCCGGTGACTACCTCTTGAAGCTCATCAAGCGAATGCCAAGAGTGTGCAAAGCAGTCATCAAAGCAAAAGGTGGCTACTTTGAAGAACCTAGAATATAAGACATAACAAAAAAGTGTGAAACAACTGATAATTCCACATGTGTTAATTCATAGTTTTGATGCCTTCATTGTGAAGTTAAAATTTTTCCATAGTAATGAAAATACAGAAAAATCTTTAAATGAGGTGTGTCCAAACTTTTGGTCTGTAACAGTATATATATATATATATATATATATATATATATATATATATATATATATATATATATATATATATATATATATATATATATATATATATATATATATATATATATATATATATATAGTCTAAGGGTCACTTCCGTCTGTCTGTCCTTCTGTCTGTCTGTCTGTCTGTCATGGAATCCAAGTCGCTGATTGGTCGTGGCAAAACGCCCACGGCCCTTGCCACGACCAATCAGCGACGCGCACAGTCCGGAAGAAAATGGCCGCTCCTTACGCCCCGCACTCAGTGCCCAGCACCCGCATACACCCCTCCGGTCACCGCTCACACAGGGTTAATGCCGGCGGTAATGGACCGCGTTATGCCGCGGGTAACGCATTCCGTTACCGCCGCTATTAACCCTGTGTGACCAAGTTATTACTATTGACTATGCAGCGTCAATAGTAAAAACATCTAATGTTAAAAATAATTAAAAAAATATCATTATATACTCACCTTCCGCCGCCTTTCCCGCTCCTCGCGATGCTCCGGCCGGTCCATGCAAGCGGCACGTTCCGGTGGCAAGGATGGTCTGGGAGAAGGACCTGCCATGATGTCACGGTCATGTGACCGCAACGTCATCACAAGTCCTGCGCGAGAAGGACCTGCCGTGACGACCCTGTCATGTGTCCGCGACATCATCACAGGGCCTGCGCGAGAAGGACCTGCTATGACGTCACGGTCGCGTGACCGCGACGTCATCACACCCTGGAACCGTAAGCTGCCGCCTGCACCCCACACAGGCGACAGAACTACAACGCGCCTGCGGAAGGTGAGTATATGTTTATTTTTTATTTTTATCCTGTGACATACGTGGCTGGGCAATATACTACGTAGACATGCATATTCTAGTGTGTATGTGTATACTGAGTCCTGATCATCTCCTGTAAGTGACTGATTAAAGACACTGTTCAAAGGTAGAACTGAAAAAAAAAAAATAAATATATATATATATACACACACACACACACACACACACACACACACACACACACACACACACACACACACACACACACACACACACACACACACACACACACACACACACACACGTGTGTGTATATATATATCTCAACCAGCACTCCTAATGTGAACACGTGCACGCTGCATAATATACACTGTGTTCCAAATTACTATGCAAATAATATTTCCTCATATTTTCTCTAAATTTACCTATCTGAACTGCAGTCATTGTTATTTTCCAGTCATCTACTATTCTAGTACAATTGCAATGTTTTGGAACAAATTGCCTATGAAAGCAGTATCTTTTTAAAAAAAAAAGAAATAAACACTCAAAATGCATGTTCCAAATTATTATGCACAGCAGAGTTTTCAACCTTTTTTTTTTTTATTATTTTGAACAAAAAAATGGTCAATTGTGAAGTTATAAGCATTACCAGCTTATTACAAAATGAAATCAAACAGTTTTCAAGTGAAAACTTTATTCTACGTGATGTTACATTTGCACATAGGACCCCTTGTTCGAAAGAAGCTTCTGAACTCTCTCGTCCATTGAATTTGTCAGTTTTTGGATGGTTTCTGCTTCAATTGTTTTGCATGTGGACAGAATACCCTCCCAGAGCTGTTGCTTAGATGTGAACTGCCTCCCGCCATCATAGACACTCCTTTTGATGATGCTCCAGAGGTTCTCAATGGGGTTGAGGTCAGGGGAAGATGGTGGCCACACCATAAGTTTGTCCTCTTTTATGCCCATAGCAGCCAGAGATGCAGATGTGCTTTTTGCAGCATGAGACGGTGCATTATCATGCATGAAAATGATCTTGCTGCGGAAAGCACGGTTCTTCCTCTTGAACCATGTTAGGAAGTGTTGTTTAAGAAACTCCACATAGATTATGGAGTTCATCTTTACACCTTCAGGGATCATAAAGGGGCCGACAATCTCTCTCCCCATGATTCCAGCCCAAAACATTACTCCACCTCCTCCTTGTTGGCGCCTTAGCCGTGTTTTCATGGGGTGTCCATCAACCAGCCATCCTCCACTCCATCCATCTGGACCATCGAGCTTTGCACGGCACTCATCGGTGAACAAAACAGTTTGGAAGTCAGTCTTCATGTATCGTTTGGCCCACTGGATCCGTTTCTGCTTGTGTGCAGTGGATAGAGGTGGTCGACAGAATGGCTTACGCACAGCTGCAAACCTCTGAAGGACCCTGCATCTTGTTGTTCTGGGGATGTTGGAGGCACCAGCAGCTTCAAAAACTTGTCTGCTGCTATGACCAGGCATTTTTGCAGCTGCTCTTTTAACCTTACGCAATTGCCTGTTGGAAAGAGTCCTCAATTTTTCCTTATCAACACGCACACGTGTGTGCCGGGAATCAGCTACATACTTCTTGATTGTGCGATAATCACGATGAAGTGTCTTGGCAATGTTGATTGTAGTCGTGTCTTGACCTAAATACTCCACAATTTGTTGCTTCTCAGCAGCCGACACATCCTTTTTCTTTCCCATTGTGGCAAAAAATGTAGGCTGCTTAATAATGTGGAACAGCCTTCTTAAGTAGTCTGGCCTTTATTTGGACACCCCTGCCAAACTAATTTGCACAGGTATCTGCAATTGCTTTCAGTGATATAAAGAGCCACACATCACCATCAATGAGTTTAAATGACAAACAAAAAAATTCTAACCTTATCACTCCTAAACTCTTTGTGCATAATATTTTGTAACACAGTGTAGATAAAAAAGAACACAGCAGCACATGTACATGAATCTAGGCCATGTGAAAACACAGACAAATATCCAATATGAATCATACTTCTCAAATATTTTTTCAAATTTTTTTTTTTTTTTTTTTAATTTTCATTAATCTTACAGTAATAGATGAATTGAAGATTCTTAGTGCATAAGTTGGCCAATTCATGTGTCCCCCTTTCCCCTCCCCTTCTATTTACGTACTGGATGCTGGCTGCTTCCAGGCTGATCTGGCACTCCTCCCATTGACCCTGCAGGTGGCGGTAATCAACTCTACCTGCCCATAAATTGTAGGTTTAGCCCTAGAGTGACATGTTTGTCCATAGTAGTAGGCTGGTGGCCCAAGAGTGGCATGTATGGTAGAGTAGGACCCATCAGAAGGAGATCACCTTGCCGTGGTTGATGGGCACGCATGAATTGGCCAATTTATGCGCTAAGAATCTTCAATTCATCTATTACTGTAAGTTTTATGAAAAAAAATTTTTATTTTTTTTTTAAATTTGTGAGAAAATATTTTTGAGAAGTATGATTCAGATTGGATATTTGTCTGTGTTTTCACATGGCCTAGATTCATGTACATGTGCTGCTGTGTTCTTTATTATAAAATATATACTGTGTTTTTCGGACTATAAGACGCACCGGACTATAAGGCGCACCCAGGTTTTAGAGGTGGAAAATAGGGAAAAAAATATTTGAAGCAAAAAAATGTGGTAAAATATTTAATAACATACTATTATATATAATAACACTACATATAATAGTATGTTATTATGTTGGAAGCTGCGGGACCAGTGTGGTGTCTGTCAAGATGCCAGAGGGTGAGTATAAGAATGGGGGCGCAGGGCTTATATTGAAAGCACCACTCCAGCACTGCAAAATAACACTGGAGTGCTGCTTTAAAAGCCCATGGGAGAACTATAACTCCCAGCATGTCCTGCAGATCCTATGACATGCTGGGAGTTATAGTTCACTAAAGGAGTGGCAGAGTGCTTTATTGTGTTTTGGAAAGACTAACCTCTTAATTGTGGCAGCCAGCCAGCCACTGTGGTGAGGTAAAAGCATCCCATGACTGCACACACAGAGCCCTCCCTCTTGTTGCCTTTCCACAGCACAGGTAATGGAAGCCAGCAGATTCTAGTGTTGGAGTCTGAAGGACCTGTGATGTCAAGAAGAGGGAGGGCTCTGTGCTGCCATGTGATGATCCAGCCCGCCCACTTCTGACATCATCACAGGTCCTCCTTGTGCACACTGCACAGCACTCAGCATCCAGCCCAGGAAGGTAGGCAGCGATTTCCTCTCCCCCGGACCCTGCTGCTGCCTCCTCCTCCCCCGGACACACGGATCTCCCCAGCTGCTGCAGGAATCCAGCGCTGGGGAAACCATGTGTGTTGCTGCTTAAGTGCAGTATTCATTTGCTGCTCCCGGCTCACCGCTCAGCTGATAGGTGGGCGGGGAGTAGCTAATGAATATTCACTGCACTTAATCATCGGGACCAAGTGCTTTCCCCAGCGCTGATTCCCGGCAGTGGGGACATTTTTCTGCCTCCTGAAGTGGGATAACAGTGCGATCCCACTCGCTGCTGCCCCCCCCCCCACATGCTACATCCCCCCCCCACATGCTACATCCCCCCCCCACATGCTACATCCCCCCCCCACATGCTACATCCCCCCCCCACATGCTACATCCCCCCCCCACATGCTACATCCCCCCCCCCACATGCTACATCCCTACCATGAGACGCACCCACACTTTCCTCTCATTTGGAGGGAAAAAAGTGCGTCTTATGGTCAGAAAAGTACAGTGTGTGTATATATATATATGTGTGTGTGTATATATATATATATATATATATATATATATATATATATATATATATATATATATTTTTTTTTTTTTTTTTCACTTTATTTAGTTGGTCTTTGACATTTAGGTACGGTATATTCTTATCTGCATATTTAGCAATTGAAGATTCCATGCAGCTGAAATCAGCATTAACAAGTGAAGTTTTTTATGACATGTATACTTATCTCTATACGCCAAGCTTTTCAAGTAGTGCTGTAGCCTTTAATGACTCTCTAAATACCAGCACAATACACTTTATTTAACTGACTTCATTGACCTATATTTGCATGCCCAGCAAATAGAGATCTTATACAGCTGAAATCGGCTTTAGTGAGTAAAGTCTTACATTGCCTTTAAATTTACGTCTATGCATTATGCTTAACTAGTGCTGCAATGTACTGATCCTGTGAAATCTACTATCCAGATTTAAGTTGGCTGCCTGATACTTTATGTATTCTGTCTACAGTTGAACCTTTTGTAAGGGCTTTGTATCTGGAATTGTTCCTTTGGCAGTGATATGGTAACTGAAGCTTTGCATGATGACACTGGTCTAGTTATATATGGGTGTACCACCCGATTAGGCAGTTACTTTTTTGTATTTGTATCTCCATTTTTACTTCATTTTAGATTTTCTCTTTAAAGATGATTTAATTTAACTTTTTTGGCTTATGCTTCCTTGTTCTGTTTGGATCTATTACCATTTTGGGAAGTGCCTTTAAATTTAAGCCATTCGCTTGTAGGTTTGTTTAGTGTACTTTGACAGTATAAAAAAAAATAAACAGCCCCATACCCTATAATCGTAAGAATGTATGTCCTGTCAAGTCCAGATATGCTATTTACCTGCAAAATACCCCTAAATCTACAGGTGAAAATATGGTAATAAAGGCAGTAATCAGAATTATAAATTGTCTTTAGCCTTGTACAAAAAAAATGTTTTTGTCCAAATTGCAGCAGATATTTGATTTTTTTTTTTTTTTTCTTAAACCTTGTGTAAATGACATGTTGGAGCCTTTGTATTTCATAATTTTTAAATTTGTTTGTAATGATTTCTATTTTCTTTTTCAGGCCTCCTAAT
This sequence comes from Ranitomeya variabilis, assembly GCF_051348905.1. Classification (NCBI taxonomy): domain Eukaryota; kingdom Metazoa; phylum Chordata; class Amphibia; order Anura; family Dendrobatidae; genus Ranitomeya; species Ranitomeya variabilis. The sequence goes on along the minus strand of NC_135233.1, from coordinate 172,481,165 downwards.
CCAATAGAATTTCTTGCAGCTTACTTGTTAAAAAACAAGACCCAGTTTGAGGAGCGAGCCTAATGGACATTACTGTGATTGTCATCTTTGTCATGAATATCAATGACTTTTAGGAACCTCACTCACATCTGTGACCTTCAATCATAGTGGACTGTTTTTGTTTTTTTTTTATTTAACTTTTTTAAACTGTATTTCTCTTGTGCACTTCTGATCAGATTGTCAAAGATGACAAACAAAATAAACCTTTTTAAAATCATGTATGCTCGTAAATAGAAAATGTCAAACCGTACTTGTGGCTAAAGGTACCTTCACACTAAGCGACTTTGCAGCGAGAACGACGACGATCCGTGACGTTGCAGCGTCCTGGATAGCGATCTCGTTGTGTTTGACACGCAGCAGCGATCTGGATCCCGCTGTGATATCGCTGGTCGGAGCTTGAAGTCCAGAACTTTATTTTGTCGCTGATCACCCGCTGTCATCGCTGGATCGGTGTGTGTGACGTCACCGCTGTGCTCTGCTTTACGGCCCGCGCTGACACATTCAGTGCAGGGAAGCCGCCGGCGGGGGACGTGACAGACATCAGAAGGTGAGTATGTACTGGTTTTTTTTTTTACTTTTACAATGGTAACCAGGGTAAATATCGGGTTACTAAGCGCGGCCCTGCGCTTAGTAACCCGATGTTTACCCGGGTGCTGCAGGGGGACTTCGGCATCGTTGAAGACCGTTTCAATGATGCCGAAGTCGTTCCCCTGATCGTTGGTCGCTGGAGAGAGCTGTCCGTGTGACAGCTCCCCAGCGACCACACAACGACTTACCAACGATCACGGCCAGGTCGTATCGCTGGTCGTGATCGTTGGTAAGACAAGTAACACCATTAACTCTAAACACATGCAAAAGATACCTGAGGCTTTTAAAAACTCCCTGCCTGGTTCATTACTCAAAACCCCCATCATGGGTAAGACTAGCGACCTGACAGATGTCAAGAAGGCCATCATTGACACCCTCAAGCAAGAGGGTAAGACCCAGAAAGAAATTTCTCAACAAATAGGCTATTCCCAGAGTGCTGTATCAAGGCACCTCAATGGTAAGTCTGTTGGAAGGAAACAATGTGGCAGAAAACGCTGTACAACGAGAAGAGGTGACCGGAACCTGAGGAAGCAGTGGACTGAGTCTGGTGTGGAAACATCCAGAGCCACCGTGCACAGGCCTGTGCAGGAAATGGGCTACAGGTGCCGCATTCCCCAGGTAAAGCCACTTTTGAACCATAAACAGCGGCAGAAGCGCCTGACCTGGGCTACAGAGAAGCAGCACTGGACTGTTGCTAAGTGGTCCCAAGTACTTTTTTCTGATGAAAGCAAATTTTGCATGTCATTCGGAAATCAAGGTGCCAGAGTCTGGAGGAAGACTGGGGAGAAGGAAATGCCAAAATGCCTGAAGTCCAGTGTCAAGTACCCACAGTCAGTGATGGTGTGGGGTGCCATGTCAGCTGCTGGTGTTGGTCCACTGTGTTTCATCAAGGGCAGGGTCAATGCAGCTAGCTATCAGGAGATTTTGGAGCACTTCATGCTTCCATCGGCTGAAATGCTTTATGGAGATGAAGATTTCATTTTTCAGCACGACCTGGCACCTGCTCACAGTGCCAAAACCACTGGTAAATGGTTTACTGACCATGGTATTACTGTGCTCAATTGGCCTGCCAACTCTCCTGACCTGAACCCCATAGAGAATCTGTGGGATATTGTGAAGAGAAAGTTGAGAGACGCAAGACCCAACACTCTGGATGAGCTTAAGGCCGCTATTGAAGCATCCTGGGCCTCCATAACATCTCAGCAGTGTCACAGGCTGATTGCCTCCATGCCACGCCGCATTGAAGCAGTCATTTCTGCCAAAGGATTCCCGACCAAGTATTGAGTGCATAACTGAACATTATTATTTGATGTTTTTTTTGTTTGTTATTAAAAAACACTTTTATTTGATTGGACGGGTGAAATATGCTAATTTATTGAGACAGGTTTTTTGGGTTATCAGGAGTTGTATGCCAAAATCATCAGTATTAAAACAATAAAAGACCTGACAAATTTCAGTTGGTGGATAATGAATCTATAATATATGAAAGTTTAATTGTAATCATTACATTATGGTAAATAATGAAATTTAACACTATATGCTAAATTTTTGAGAAGGACCTGTATACTTCGCTTCGTGTCCTTTCTTAGGATGCTGCCGCATGGGGTGCAGGCGCAGCTCCGTAACGTTCTATCTCGTGCTTGGCCTCTGTCAGGATCCCACCCCTGACAGAGACCCTCTGTCTGCAGCTCAGATGTTCCTCCTTCTCCCCCTGTCTGCTTGACAGGTCCTCTCTGGGTTAAACCCAGGCAGCTTCTGACTGACTTCCTATCCAACCCACCAGTTTTACCCGTGTGTGAGGAGTGCCCTAATAGATAGAAGCAAGGCTCCCCTTGGTGGACTGGAGTGTGAAGTGCAGTGTGTGACTTGTGATACCTGGTCAGGTGAACTCCTTTAGTACCATCAGACGTAATATCACTCCCCCTGGTGGAAGAGCGACATTACTGCAGCAACCAGGACTCTGGGGCGCCGCACTAACATTAGTCAGGGACATATATAAATCTAACTGATATGCAAAGGTTTACTGTATTATTATATTATTTTATCTATTCTATTTTAACCTGACAATGTGATTTTACATTTCAGCGCCCTGGATTTTCTAAAGGACACCGGTGCATATTTCTCGCTAGTCACACGCATGGTCCATGTGTAATCCGTTTTTTTCTCGCACCCATAGACTTGCATTGGCGAGTCTCGGCCGTAATACGGTGCAAATCGCAGCATGCTGTGATTTCTTTCGCACGTATAATAAAGCCTTGAAAAAACGGATGATGGGAGCTGCCCCATAGATTAACATTGGTCCGAGGGCTAATGTGATTTTTTTTCTTGCATAGCACTCGTCCGTATTTCTCTCTAGTGTGACTCTGACCTTAGGCGGTCTCTCATCACTACAGAAATGCCAAACATGTGGGCGCTAAATGTGATTTAGGCACACTGGGGCTCAGAAAGAAGGGGGGATTTGGGAGTGGAGAATTTGCTGAATTTCTTTTGGGGAGAGAGCAGCCATTTTGTTTTCCAGAGACTTTGTACTACCAGTAACGTGGAAGCCCCATATATTTCCATTAACAGATGACAGACCTGAGTGAGGGCTTGCTTTTTTTGTGGATTGAGTTGAAGCTTTTATTGGGAACATTTTACATAATGTTTGGGATCACATTTATCTGGTGCTCTATGCTGACCATGTACTTTGCGGTTTCCATCTAAATCTCTGAGTGACGTGACAGATGAAACCCCTGATGGATCCATTCATTATAATGAGGCAGCAGAGTTACTCTGGACTCCATCTGGCCTCTGTTCAGCAGTGTCCTTCTTTTCAGTAGTGCAGAAAACTGTGGCCGACGGCACTTTTATGCAAAAAGACGGACACCGCTTTATCACAGGTCATATGGCGTCCACATCTGCCTCATTATAGGGAATCTTCCATCGGGGGTTCTGTTTGAATCGCGTACTTTAGAGATTTAAACACTTTAAACAGAAACCCTGATGTAAGTGCTCAGCGCAGAGCTTTACTGCGATCTTTGGGAGGCAGAATGAAAAAAACAACAGCATGTGAAGAATTGGTTTTATATTTTTACGCCATTTGTGGTGCAGTATAAGTGATTAGGCGACTTTATTCTTTGGATCGGTGCGATTACAGCGATACCAGATTTATATCTGGTTTTTATGTTTGGCTTCTGTCACACACTTAGACGCTTGTTATTATGAAAACAAGTTTTTTGCATCACCATATTTTGAGAGCTATAATTTTTCCATATTTTGGCCGACAGTCATGTTATGGCTTGTTTTTGCGGGATGCGTTGATGGTACCAATAAAAACATTTTCGGGCACATGACATTTTTTGATCTTCTATTCCGATTTTTCCGAGACAGAATGAACAGAATCCAGCAATTCAGGAATTGCTTTTTGTTTTGTTTTTTTATACCTTTCTGCGTGTGGTAAAATTTGCAAGACTGCTTTATTCTTCGGGTCAGTACGATTACAGCGATATTAAATTGATATAGTTTTTTTATGTTTTGTCACTTTTACACTAACTATTTTATAGAAAAAATAATTATTTTTGCATCGCTTTAATCTGAGAGCTATAACTTTTCAAATTTTTCGGATGGAGCTGTATGGCGGCTTGTGTTTTGCTGGACAAGATGATTCAGCGGTACCATTTTTATTTACATTTGTCTTTTTGATAGCATTTTTTGCACTTTTTGTTCGGCGGTATGATAATAAAGCATTGTTTTTGGCCTCGTTTTTTGTTTTTTTACGGTGTTTACTGATGGGATTAACTAGTGGGACAGTTTTATAGAGCGGGTCATTACGGACACAGCCGTGTCAAATGTTTACTTACATACATGTAAATAAAATAAATATATCGGAAAAATATTTTATTTTTTTTTGGGGGGGGATATTTAAAAAAAAATATTTTTACACTTTCTAATATATTTTATTTTCATTTTTTTACATTGTCCCTGGATGAGACATTACTGTATAACATCAGTTCTCTGATCTGATGTTCTGCAATGCATCTGCATTGCAGAACAATGAAGCGCGACTGACATGCAGGGAAGGAGGCATCTCAGGTCCTGCTCTCTGCAGGCACTGCAAAGCCACCTTCCCTGAAGGACCCCACAGCCATCTTGCGGCCGGAGGTTTCCATGGAGACCATTGGGACAATACGATCGCATCGCGTTGTCCTGAAGGAAGTGCGTAGGGAGCCCCATCCCGGCGCGATTCTCCTCTCACGGTCACTACTGACAGCGGCATCAGAGAGGGGTTCAATACCGGTGTTAGCATCGATCATAGGCATTGCTGCAGGGTGTCAGCTCTCACAAAGAACTGACACCCGTACCTGATCGCAACGGCCGTAAGCGTGAGGCCACGCAATCGGTGCACCATAAGTGTACTGCTGTTTACAGGAACGCAGCTCTCGCAGCGCATGTTGGGACGGAGTTAAGGCATCTCTGTCCAGCCAATAGATCTTAACCATGGGGCGCCACACATGCCCATATAGGCAGCTTTCTGCCACTGACTGATTCCCTTTAATGTTCTCTCCTTGAGAACAGATCTTGAGCTACGGTGGGTGCAGTTTCAAGAAGCTACTTTATTAATCTGCTATGTTGCTCCATTACTGATGGTTTTTATCTTTCTCATATTCACATGCATAATCACTAGCATCTGATACCAGTAATTGTCAGGTGATCTCCCCTGGCACAGGAAGGATATGGATGCCTTTTTGGGGGATAGATCATAAATAACTTAAAAATGCAATATATGTAAACATATTCCAACGGCTTCTTATGTAGCTTCAGAAACATGAATGATATAAAAAAATAAAGGAAAACACTTCACAACTGTTATCCTCTCGCCATAGGAGGTGGACTCTGTTCTGATAGGGACACTAAACAGGAGTTGGTTATCTCCTAAATCACCTCTATCAAGTGTTTCCTGCTCCTATGGGGAACAGGTTATTCTGCAGCTCTGTGTTCTAGTTGTTGGTTGAGGGCAAAAGCCTTGCTTTCCTCCTCTTAAGGGCTCATTCTCACATGCGAGAAACTCAGATGAGTCTCGGACGTCAATACCCGGCACTCAGATTGGAGCATGCGGCCGCATAGCAATACATGCAGCTACACGCTCCGCTCCTGAGTGCCGGGTGCAGTGCCGGGTATTGACGTGCGAGACTCATCTGAGTTTCTCACATGTGAGTATGAGCCCTTAAGCTGCTCCTGCTACCATAGGATTCAAGACCTCCTGTGGTACATTAATGAAGAGTTGGTTGCAGCGAAATTAAATAGCCTGTTTTTTGTCTTCTGCACACTGCTGCATTCTGGATTCTGATTTGGTGCATCGATGTGCCGTTGACTACCAGTGGTTATGTAAGTTGCTTGCAGATCATGTGAGGTGTCGCTTATAGTTGCCTTTCACACTAATCGCAGTGGAACACTTTCTAGTTTTCTGAATGTTGTATTTCTGGGTTCCACAGTGTTCTGGATTTGAACGTTGCTTGGTGGCATTTTTACCTGCCTTTCTCGTACTCCATACTGAGTCCTGATCATCTCCTGTAAGTGACTGATTAAAGACACTGTTCAAAGGTAGAAATGAGAATATATATATATATATATATATATATATATATATATATATATATATATATATATATATATATATATATATTTATATATTATTTTCACTCTAAACATGCCTGAGACTGAGGGGGTTCTTCATCTCACCCTGCATATCTCAGGGCATTCTAAGGCCCAGTAAAAGTTTCCTGGTATAGGTAGCGTCCCTTTCGGTATAATGATGACTTAATATTTCTTCCTCGTCACCTTTTTATGTTAGGGATTACGGTGAGCCATATGCAGTGAAGAAAAATAATGTTCAGACTTCATACATGCCCTGTTCATAACAGTTTTCACCACCTGTACAAAAAACGATTGTGGTAGAAGATGATTAGGATTCGATATCTGAAAACTTGCTGTAAGGCCTCGCTCCCACCAGCGTTAAAGAAAATAAAAAATAAAAAATTGCTCCTAGTGTCATGCGCATACATTGCTATGTTTAATATTGAAGAAAAGGCGATCACCGCAAAAAGTATATATTATAACTAGATGGCAGCCCGATTCTAAAGAATCGGGAGTCTAGAATCCATATATACTTTATTTATTCAAATGTAAGAATAATACAATTAATAAATAATAGTAAGAAAGAACAAAAAATGGCTGCACTCACCAGCTCTTGACAATTCTTGTTATTTAAGGTACAGTTACACAGGATCCATGAACATGCTTATGAGGGGAGTGATGAAAGACATCAGACAACAACTTTGCGTGTTGTGGCAAATGCCACAACAACGGTTCTTTGCTTAAGAACAATAATGTAAATAATAAATAATATGTATCAATAACTATGTATATTGGTATGTTCTATGACATTTTAAAATATTTCATTATTATGTGGAAAAGCTCTTAGTACCCATACTGGCGCATACTTGTGTGCCCATCAGGTATTTTCACAGTAATTTTACATCTGTGCTCTGCCTGGGGCCCCTGTGCTCTGCCTGGGACCACTGTGCTCTGCCTGGGGCCCCATATGCTGCCTGGGGCCCCTGTGCTCTGCCTGGGGCCACTGTGCTCTGCCTGGGGCCCCATATGCTGCCTGAGGCCCCATATGCTGCCTGGGGCCCCTGTGCTCTGCCTGGGGCCCCTGTGCTCTGCCTGGGGCCCCATATGCTGCCTGGGGCCCCTGTGCTCTGCCTGGGGCCCCTGTGCTCTGCCTGGGGCCCCTGTGTTCTGCCTGGGGCCCCTGTGTTCTGCCTGGGGCCACTGTGCTCTGCCTGGGGCCCCATATGCTGCCTGGGGCCCCTGTGCTCTGCCTGGGGCCCCATAGGCTGCCTGGGGCCCCTGTGCTCTGCCTGGGGCCCCATGTTCTGCCTGGGGCCACTGTGCTCTGCCTGGGGCCCCATAGGCTGCCTGGGGCCCCTGTGCTCTGCCTGGGACCACTGTGCTCTGCCTGGGGCCCCATATGCTGCCTGGGGCCCCTGTGCTCTGCCTGGGGCCCCTGTGCTCTGCCTGGGGCCCCATATGCTGCCTGAGGGCCCCTGTGCTCTGCCTGGGGCCCCATATGCTGCCTGGGGCCCTTGTGCTCTGCCTGGGGCCCCATAGGCTGCCTGGGGCCCCTGTGCTCTACCTGGGACCACTGTGCTCTGCCTGGGGCCCCATATGCTGCCTGGGGCCCCTGTGCTCTGCCTGGGGCCACTGTGCTCTGCCTGGGGCCCCATATGCTGCCTGGGGCCCCTGTGCTCTGCCTGGGTGTAGGACACTGGTGACGTCACTTTGCTCCGGACATTAGCTCCGGACATTATCTCCGGACATTAGCTCCGGACAAAGCCACGGAAGTTGGCACAAATTGCAGGAAGTAGTATTCTAGGCAATTAATCTCCGGACATTAGCTCCGGACATTAGCTCCGGACATTAGCTCCGGACAAAGCCACAGAAGTTGGCACAAATTGCAGGAAGTAGTATTCTAGGCAATTATATATTAGATATTATTGGCGGTGCAACCAAATGCGCTGGAAACCATGCAATATAAAAAGAAACAGTGCACACGCCAAGGATTATATCATGAAAATAGCTTTAATGGAAATACCAAATGCACCTACAGTAAAGATTCACATTAAACAAGCTGAAGCAAGGTCCAATAAAGCTAAGATGTGATTTGTAATGCCAATCAAAGAGAGGCTCAAGTTAATATACAAGGGGCACAAAATGCATGAAGTACCAATGATAATGCACTGTAATAATATCTATGTTGCATCATATCAGGGTACATTCAAAAGGTGATATGCACATGTCGGTGATATGGCAGAAAGGTGCACTAATTATATAGTATGGAATGCACTACGCATGTGGGATGACACTGCCTAGCTGAATTCATCTACAGGCTCCTTCAGTGAGGCAAGTATGAATGTTGGATGTATCATGTTCTAACTCTACTTACCTGTTTATATTGCTGTGGTTTTGTTAGGGGCATTGTATCCGAGATGAATTTCAATTGCACTTGGCACTTTATTTTTAGTGCACTCACCTGATTCATTATTTAAGAGAACAGACAGGCACTCACCATTCCATGGAAAATAATCCTTTATTGTGGATACATAAAAGCCACAGCAGGCGGGTAAAACAGTGGAGCTCATGTGAGACGACGACCGTTTCGCGCTACAGAGCGCTTCTGATTCATAATTTCTTTGTGCGCAGTATAACCATCATCTTTTTTGCACATCTTCTGTATTTACCCTGAGACAATAGAATATGTATGTTTTTACGTGTATTATAATTGAATTTATTTTATAACCATTGGTATTATGTGCATAGTGCATTCCATACTTTATAATTAGTGCACCTTTCTGCCATATTACTGACATGTGCCTATCATGAGTGTCTTCTTTTTGTATAAACATTTTCAATGTACCCTGATATGATACAACATATATATATTATTACAGTGTATTATTATTGGTACTTCATGCATTTTGTGCCCCTTGCATATTAACTTGCCTCACTTTGATTGGCATTGTAAATCACATCTAAGGTTTATTGTTTAATATGCATCTTTATTGTAGGTGCACATGTGTTTTGTATGTGCTTTTTAATTGCTTTTAAAGTTTTTGTGTGCATTTGGTATTTCAATAAATGCTTTTTTTCATGATATAATCCTTGGCGTGAGCACTGTTTGTTGCGCTACTGTTTCTTTTTTATCTTACATTGCTATGTTTCTCACATAGCATCCTTATGACATGCGTATCCAATGTATTTTTTTTTCTCTGCAATTATTATTTTACAATCTTTTACATCACCATTTACAGAGTTATTATGCTACAGAATTGTAATGTATCTGTAAAAATCAGACGGCATACGATGGTCCACGTGCTGTCCTTTTTTTTTCTATCACCCATTGACTTGTATTGGTGTGTCTCGTTTGATACACGCAGTCAGTTGCAGCATGCTGCGTTCCCCTTCCCTCTCAGTCAAATTTCAGCTGAGGCAAAAAATCGTAGATAAGCACTGACTCATTGAATTCGTGAGAGTGGCAATGCAAATAATTTTTTTTTCTCTTCCTTTCTCTCTCATTGCACTTGCCGAGTTTATACACCTGGGAACAAGGCTTCAGAAAGGAAATTACCTACTCCCTTCCTAGTACAAGACAAGAAAATGTTTTTATTCGATCCCCCATGACAGCACCCAGAGAGAGGGGATCCACCCTTCAAGGACAGGAAACCTACAGGCATAAAAGTGCGGCACCTTTCCCATGCATCAGTTGGTTTCCTGTCCTTGATGAGTGACCCTCTTACAAATGTACCGTTTCAAGAAAAAAACATTCCCAGGCTCAGCTGGTCGGCTCTGTCAGCAGCATTCCCCTGCATTGGCCGGTGCAGGGCCCCTGGAAGCACCACACAATGGTGTTCGGTGCGAGTGAGCGGTACCCGGGTAGGATAACCAGCTCGGTCATGGTCTGTGTGCCCAGAAGATGATGCAGGGAAGTATGGCTTGGAACTCTGCCAGAGTGTCTGTGTGGCACAGCCAGGACAGGCCCCCTTTTGACATGACTGGAGCAGGCCCTGATGGCGGAGCTTGCTCCCATGGGGTGGCGAGGGTCAGGGTGTGCCCTAGTGGTGTTCCTGTGATGCGGACAGGGTGGTCAGGGGGCAAGCATCATGGAGATGTCGCAGAGCGGCTGACCACGAAGAATGAATCCGCTGACCCGGAAATCTGCAAGTACCAGATCAGGGGAGTGGCCTGAGATTTAAAAGATGGCCAGGACATGGCTTTTTGCTTCCTGACCCATGATCCTCTCTAGGAAGGTGGAGTCACCGAAGAAGCAGCTCAGTGGGAAGCCCCAGCAGCAAGCGGCGACCATGGCAGTGAGAAGATTCTGTAGGAAGATCTAGTCAGAGGAGCTACAGCAGGATGGAGGAGTCTCCGGCCTCCTAAGATGGTCTTGCTGCTGAGATGTGTCTCCTTTATAATCCAGTATCATTCGATTGCTCCACACTGGTAATTGATCTTCATGAAAGTTCACTCTGTTATATAGTCTTCTTTCTCCCAATTTTCTGCCAGGGAAATAAGTGTACACCAAAGTATAAGCATAAGGAGTGTGCGATTTGCAGGACCCTATTGCCTGACTATTGCCAGAAGACTGTGCTTGTCATGTATTGAGCTGACTGTAGCGGAGGAAACACCTAACTTTGCTACTAATTTAAGAGATATCATCAGGGCAGGAGTCCAGGAGATCCCTTTCACAGAAAGAGGCCCATGGTGTAAGAGAAATACTAGGTCCCCTAACTCGGACGTATATAGTGGCTCAGACAGTGATGATGATTCCTCCGTGACCTAAGCATCAGTTTCCTTCTCTTCAAATGACTGTCTAAGTGAGGATTGGCATTAGGTCCTGGCAACAAGGATTGCCTTAACGTGACTGCCAGATACACATGAATTGGCCAATTTATGTGCTAAGCATTCTCAATTTTTTCACATTTCTAGTGCAGTAATGAAAGTCAATTTTCATATTTCATGTTTGCAAGCAATACCGCTACAGAGTGCTACCTTTTGGTTTTATGGTATTAGATCTGAAGGATGCTTACTACCATGTGACTATATATGCAGATCATAAGCAGTTCCTCATTTTCAGTAGTCCTGGGGGTTACAGTTAAGACACTTTCAGTTTAGAGCCCTCTCGCTTGGCCTCACTATTGCCCCTTGGGGTTTTATCAAGGTGGTCACAGAGGTCATGGCTCTAAGGGGAAAATTAAGACATTTTTTTCTCGATCTGGATGATTTTCTAGTAGTAGGCAATTTGGCCCATCATTGCACGATACAGGTAGAAGAGATATCAGCTACTTTGGAGCAATTGGGGTGGCTGTTAAACCTTAGGAAGTCAGGTTTAGAGCCCTTAAGGGTACAGCAATTCCTGGCGCTTTTGCTGGATTCTGAGATACTGGAGTGTCAACTACCAGACATTAAAAGGGAGAGCATCCAACGCCAGGTGTTGAGAACCTTATAGCGTCCCGCAATGTCCCTCTAGGTTCACTATCATCCTGTATTACAGCACTTCTGTGGGTCCAATTCCTTCATAGAGCTCTACAGTGGGATGTTTTGCTTAACGACACCTCCCTTAGGGGACACCTGGAAGAAAAGATATCTCTATCCCCTTCTTCAGTGCACTCCCTTCCTTGGTGGCTAATCTGTCCGAGTGGCAGTTGAGTCAGCAATAAGAAGGCTCCTTATGTCCCAACAGGGTGATCATGTCAGGTGACAGTGGCCAACATCAGCCACCAAGGGGAGACCCTAACCAGACCTTTCATAAGATGCGGCTCACATATTCTGTATAGCAAAAACCCAACTCTTGTCCTTAACAACTCTTCACATAAGAACACCAAAACGGACTTTCTATGCAGCAATGGGCTCAGGCAGGGAGAGTGAGAGCTAAACCATGTCCTCATCGGCCAGATTGTAAAAATGTGGGGTCATCCGGATATAAACCTCTTTGCCACCAGGGGGGAACAGGAAAGTAGAGCAGTTCTGTTCTATCAACCACAGAGAAGGTCCACATGGAGTAGATGCCTTACTGGTCCAATGGAACTTCAGCCTGGCATATGCCTTCCCTCTATAGCCCTAATAAGAAAGATCATAGAGGACAAGGCAAGGGTTATCTTAATCGCCCAATTTTGGCCCAGAAGGCCATGGTTTTCTTGGTTGAGCACTTTGTTGATCACCGATCCGTGGGTACTTCCGGAGCTTACATTTTCTCCTTTGTCATGGCCCAATCTTCCAACCACGAGTATCCAACCTCCATCTGAACGCATAGAATTTGAGAGGGCGCTGTTGATAGAAAGGTTTTTCTTCCAATCTGGTAGCCACTTCAGATTCCACTATAAGAATACAGTATATGCCAGAACATGGAGCAAATTCCTGTCTACCTCGGGATCAAAAATTGAGGGGGTGGGGGGGGGGGGGGCTGGGGAGTTCCAAGTAGATCAGGTTCTGTAGTTCCTGCAAAAGGGCCTTGAACTGGACCTAACTACTAGCACCCTCAAGGTCCAAGTATCAGCTCTGGGGGCCCTGTTTAGTTGTGATCTGGCAGGGAATTATTGGCTATCTAGGTTTATCAACGCATCATCTACAGTTTTGTTCAAAAGTTTACATACCCCTACAGAATTGTTGCTTTCTTGGCCTTTTTTTCAGAGAATATGAATGATAACACCAAAACTTTTTCTGTACTCATGGTTAGTGCTTGGGTGAAGCCATTTATTGTCAAACTACTGTGTTTTCTCTTTTTAAATCATAATGACAACCCAAAACATCCATATGACCCTGATCAAAAGTTCACATATCCTGGTGATTTTGGCCTGATAACATGCACAGAAGTTGACACAAATAGGTTTGAATGGCTAATAAAGGTAACATCCTCACCTGTGACCTGTTTACTTGTAATCAATGTGTGTGCATAAAAGCTGAGTGAGTTTCTGGGATCCAGACAGATGCTTGCATCTTTCGTCCTGCCACTGACATTTCTGGATTGTGAGTCATGGGAAAAGCAAAAGAATTGTCGGTGGATCTACAGGAAAAGGTAGTTTAACTGTATACAACAGGAAAGGGATGCACAAAGATATCCAAGGAATTGATAATGCCAGTCAGCATTCAAACTTTGATTAACAAATTGAAAATCAGGGGCTCTGTAAAAACAAAACCACGGTCAGGTAGACCAAACAAAATGTCATCCACAACTACCAGGAAAATTGTTTGGGATGCAAAGAAAAACACACAATTAACATCAGCTGAAATACAGGACTCTGAAAACTAGGGGTGTGGCTGTTTCCAGATGAACAATAAGGAGGCACTTGAAGAAAAATGGGCTGCATGGTCGAGTCGCCAGAAGAAAGCCACTACTGTGCAAATGCCACAAAGTATCTAATCTACAATGCGCAAAACAGCACAGAGACAAGTCTCAAAACTTCTGGAACAAGGTAATTTGGAGTGATGAGACCAAAATTGAACGTTTTGGCCCAAGCCATAAACGTTCTATTTGGAGAGAGAGCAACAAGGCCTATGATGAGAGGAACACCATTCCCACTTGTGTTGTATTATATATTTTTTAATATGATTTCAACACTCCAATTAATTAATACGAATGATAGAGATATTGATTGGTTTTGTTATATAATATACAGTATATATGTATTTTCAAAGAGTATAGTAGAAAGCTAATTCAAAACTTGTCCAGCCACGTGTCAATTGTTCCAAATGGTCAGTCTAAACAAAGGAATTTATATTTAGTGTACACTTTACACTTATCTTCAAAGATGAGAGATTTTCCTAGGCCTACATATGTTGATTGGAGGTCTTAGGGTATGTGCACACGTCAGGATTTCTTGCAGAAATTTTCCTGACAAAAACCAAACATTTCTGCCAGAAATCTGCAAGCGGTTTTTTACGCGTTTTTTGTGCGTTTTTTCCCAAATGCATAGAATGGCGGGAAAAATGCAGAAAATCCGCAAAATTAATGAACATGCTCATTTTTTTTACCGCAGTACATTTTTTTCACGGAAAAAACGCATCCATGTGCACAAAACATGCAGAGTGCATTCTAAATGATAGGATGCATAATGTATGCATTTTCAATGAGTTTTTATAGCGTTTTTATTAGTAAAAAAAGCGAAAAAACCTGAACGTGTGCACATAGCCTTAAAGCCCCCAGGGATGCCAGGTGGTCTTATCTATTTGGCTTTAAAGGCTGAGTCACACATAACGATATCGTTAACGATATCGTTGCAACGTCACGCTTTTGGTGACGTAAGCAACGATCCCGCTAACGATCTCGTTATGTGTGACAGCGACCAACGATCAGGCCCCTGCTGGGAGATCGTTGGTCGATGGGAATGATCAGGACCTTTTTTTGGTCGCTGATCACCCGCTGTCATTGCTGGATCGGCTTGTGTGACGCCGATCCAGCGATATGTTCACTTGTAACCAGGGTAAATATCGGGTTACTAAGCGCAGGGCCACGCTTAGTATCCCGATATTTACCCTGGTTACCATTGTAAAAGTAAAAAAAAAAAACACTGCATACTCACATTCTGATGTCTGTCACGTCCCCCGGCGTCCACAGGGTTGACTGTGTCAGCGCTGGCCGTAAAGCAGAGCACAGCGGTGACGTCACCGCTGTGCTCTGCTTTATGGCCGGCGCTGACACATTCCGTGCAGGGAAGCTCTTGGCAGCGCGTGCATTACCAGCGCTCCTGCCAAAAGCAGTTTTAACCCTGTGGACGCCGGGGGACGTGACAGACATCAGAATGTGAGTATGTAGTGTTTTTTTTTTAACTTTTACAATGGTAACCAGGGTAAATATCGGGTTACTAAGCGCGGCCCTGCACTTAGTAACCCGATGTTTACCCTGGTTACCCGGGTGCTGCAGGGGGACTTCGGCATCGTTGAAGACAGTTTCAACGATGCCGAAGTCGTTCCCCTGATCGTTGGTCGCTGGAGAGAGCTGTCTGTGTGACAGCTCCCCAGCGACCACACAACGACTTACCAACGATCACGGCCAGGTCGTATCGCTGGTCGTGATCGTTGGTAAGTCGTTTAGTGTAACGGTACCTTAAGGCTTCAGTACACATACCATGATATAGAACAAAGCCTCAGATAACATTGAATGGACAGTTTCTTAACATATAAATGGGAGGTATGCCTGAGACGGGGGACACAGAGACACAGATTGGATGAGAGAAGACACTTTGTGCTTGGGTCCTCTTGCTTCCTGGACATCAGTGATGAACTCCTACCATGCTAATGTAATGTATGACTTATGACTTTATATGTTATTTTGAGTGACTGTTTATATTTATTATCTTTTATTAAGTAAATTCATATTAGTTTATTCAATTGTCGTGTGAGCATTTATTTATTCATCACAATTCTTTGAACCTTAACAAAACACCACTATAAAGTACGGAGGTGGATCGCTGATGTTTTGGGGATGTGTGAGCTACAAAGGCACAGGAAACTTGGTCAAAGTTGAAGGAAAGATGAATGCAGCACGTTATCAGCAAATACTGGAGGCAAATTTGCCTCTCCTCAGCTAAGAAGCTGTGATTGGGACATACGTGGATGTTCCAACATGACAACGGTCCAAAACACAAGGCCAAGCTGACCTGTCATTGGCTGTAGCAGAACAAAGTGAAGGTTCTGGAGTGGCCATCTTAGTCTCCTGATCTCAATATCATTGAGCCACTCTAGGAAGATCTCAAGCGCGCAGTTCATGCTAAACAGCCCAGGAATTTACAGGAACTGGAGGATTTTTACCAAGAAGAATGGGCAGCTTTACCATCTCAGAAAACAAATAACCTCATCCACAACTACCACAAAAGACTTTAAGCTGTCATTGAGGTTAGAGGGGGAAATACACGGTATTAAGTAATGGGGTATGTGAACTCGGGGTCATTTGGATGTTTTGGGTTGTCATTATGATATAAAAAGAGACAAGAACTTATTTATTGAGTGAAAAAATTTCAGAATATCCAGATGACCCCACATTTGTACAATCTGGCCGATGAGGACATGGTTTAGCTCTCACTCTCCCTGCTTGAGCCCATTGCAGCATAGAAAGTCCGTTGTGGTGTTCTTTCCCTCTTATGTGATGAGCTTTTAAGGACAAGAGATGGGTTTCTACTATACAGAATATGTGATCCGCATCTTATGAAAGGTCTGGTTCGGGTCTTCCCTTGGCGGCTGATGTAGGCCACTGTCACCTGATTGTTGGAGACTAATTGTTCAGTAGTCTAAGATCCAAAAGGAATCTGGAATTTCCCATATAAAATGGCAGTATCCAGAAAACAGATTATCTAGCCTGCGTCAGTCAAAAGGACAGTTTTCCCTTTTGATCAGGGTGTAATTTAAATGGCTTGATATTCAAAAAATGAACATTTAAGTAGCTAAGCAAATGGCTTTTTACCATTTTTTTTTTAAACACTCATCACAGCATAATGATCCTATAGACCGGAAAATGGACAGTGCAATCACCTGAGATTTCTGAAAAACCTGCTGCATTACTGAAGACAAAAACGTTCCTGCCACCTGTGTCACAAGAAGAATGTTTTGCTGGTTAAACCTACTAGAACATCATCATAGAATGGGAAGTCTGTGACAATTTTTATTAGCATTTCTGCCTCAATCCAAAAAAGCCACAGGATTCTTAGCAAATGCCTCAACAGAATCTGTCAAGTTAGTGTGAGCAGGTTGGAAGATGCAGTGACGGACAGGAGGCAGAGCAAGGGTTAACAATTTTACTTAACGGGAATACTCCACGCAGGGAGGCGAACAGTTAAAGGGAGGACAAAAACAGTTCAGTTGCAAAAAGATGTGAAGAGTCAATGAAAACAAGGGAAAAGATGGTGGCAGTTTGTGTTAGATCAATTTAACCTGTCAGTCTTCTTCCAGGCTGTGGCAGTTACAGAGCAGGCGATGAAGCCAACAACGGCTGGCGCGGTGCTGTTCCAGTGGGGTCCTGAAAACAACGGTCCATCTTCTGGCGGCAGTGGTCGGTGTCTGATACTTTCCACTGAGCCTCTAGTCCATGAACATATGCGACCGGAGCAAACAATGCCGCAGCACAAGCAGGGTCTCCCGTGTGCTGGAAAGTATATGCTGGTAAGGTGGGTTACAAAAGTCTATCCAATACTCAGTTCTCTCTTTGCGGCACGTGCGCTGTTCTCAAAACACATGGCACCTCCATCTGTCAGCTACGGGGGCGCGCTGCACTTTTCTCTGTATGTTGCACGCTGCCTGTTCCCACCAAGACTGAAGTGCCGACAACCAATGGCGCGCTGCTTCTCCAGTGAGGTCCTGCAGACCACAGTCCGGCGACAAGGGCAGCAGCGAGAAGTACTGAACTCTGCCCTGGCTCTTAGGCTGGCATGCGGTGCTTAGCTGAACAGGGCTCCCAGCTCTTTCTTTATTACTGCGGTGGGCTCCGGCAGCGTCTTGGCATCGGATCGGCCGCGTGTCATTGCGGCCTGGCTGCGCACCCCTCGAAGCCCGCTGCGCACACACTTTGCCTCTGTAACTCCGTCGGGAGACTGCATGATGCTGTGAGTGCTTTCATTTATAACCATGCCCCCAGCTTCAGGGTCAGAGCCCCAGTCTAGTCCTTTATGCCTTCCCCCGGGAAACAAGGGACGCAGCCTCAGGAGTTCCAGACCCGGCTCAATACAGGAACTTCCTCCTTACACTAGCGGCTAGATCTTCAATCTTTAATGAATCTGGTGTTCTATCTTCAGTCCACATGTTAAGATCAGTGTTGTACATGCCACTCTTACTGAAGAAGGGGGCAGTAGTAAGATGCTCCTTATTCCATAAGAGCCACATGCCATTTAATGAGTTAAGCACATTTCACAAGTGTTATGCACCTTCGTCAGAAAAAGAGTACATTTCTGCCAAAGTTTTCATGGATTAGATATGTAGTTGTAGTCACTCCTTGTGCATCCTGTGCTTTGCCCATTTTAATGGACCTATAATGACTGTGAAGATGCCAAAAATGTTGTAACATTTTTGTAAAACCTTCTGAGTTGTGCAAAAATGTTGCTACTTATTAAGGTGCTTTTCCCCAGAAAACTGGTGAAAACACCTTAATGAATCAGGGCTGTAGGTCTAAGTCTAAACTTAGTTTATGCAATTCTTTTGAAGGATTAAAGTGGTCAAAATAAGTCACCAAATCATTTTTGTGGCATCTTCTTCTTGCAAATCACTGAAAATACATAAAATATGATTGGAAAAATAAGTGTTAAAGATGCTGCAAAAAATGTCTAAAAAGATGTTTCAGGCAAATTATGGCCAATGATTTCTTGAAATGAGTCTGTTGGCATTTAAAAGATGCTGTACATACAGTATGTCCCTTTTTAAAAAAAATAAGTTGAGAAGACTACAGACCAGAACAAAAAATGTCTGCCTAAATCCCAAATCTTCAAGAGAAAACCTTTTTTTTCTTTTGTTTTTAATATCTCTTACAAAACCATGTTCCCCAGTACAGATGGAAAAGAAAAACAGGGCAGTGGAGTTATCTGAAAAGTGGGGAATAGTCTCCTCAATCAGATATAACAAAAATGACCAATGACATCAAGAGTTGAAAGCAGAATCTCAGAAATCAATCTCTGGTGGCAGAACATTTCATGCAACCAGTGGATTTTGAAATCCATCACAGAAAGGTTGAAAATCAAATTCTCTTCCTATCCTCCCGAAATTCTAAAAGTAACATAACTGCCATCATAAAGACTGTTGGTAACTATGATATCCAATCTTCAAAAGCTATAAGCTATTCCTGGAGAAAAAAAAACAAGTGGGGCACACTAAATAGTTATATATCTTAAACCAATACATCACCTTCAGGTTTTTCAAAGCTGGGAGTAAATACTTCTTTCAGATGTAAAGGGGCTAATACAGTATTGATTCTAGTCCCTAGTGATGTGAATTTAACTTAGCATTTCCAAACTAATAAAATCTGTTTAAGAGAGTTGCTATACATGAAGGATGTCAAACTGAAATACACAGTGCGCAAAAGTTAAAAACTTGTACGA
Organism: Ranitomeya variabilis; assembly: GCF_051348905.1. NCBI lineage: Eukaryota > Metazoa > Chordata > Amphibia > Anura > Dendrobatidae > Ranitomeya > Ranitomeya variabilis. The sequence goes on along the minus strand of NC_135233.1, from coordinate 172,461,927 downwards.
AGACACTGGCCAATCTTCAGATTTAGAAAAAACAAAGTCTACAATTGAAGTTTTATCTTATCAAATGTAAAGAATAATCTTTTCATATAGAAACAAACTTAAAGGGAACCTGCCAGCAGGATTGTGCACAGTGACCTACACACAGTCAGGTTGGCACTGTTATACTGATTAAAATACCTTGGTTGATGAAATCCGTCTTATGGTTGTTCTTTAATGTTTATTTTCAGTTTTTGTGTTAATGAGATTCTCGTGCCCTAAGGCGGGGCTGGTGTATGTAGTGCTCTGATTATATATTCATAATGCAGACTGCTGACAGGTCACTGCTCCCTCAGTGACCTGCCCCCTAGTTTGCATAATGAATATCTGTATACACATGTGGTCAAAATTGTTGGTACCTCTCGTTTAATTACAGAAAACCCCACAATGGTCATAGAAATAACTTGAATCTGGCAAAAGTAATAATAAATAAAAGATCTATGAAAATGAACAAATGAAAGTCAGAGATTGCTTTCCAACCAAGCTTGTGGTTTGGACCAGAGCATTGAGTTGCATAGAGATACATGCAGCCGCACACTCCGGTCCCGAGTGCTGGCGGCAGAGCCGGGTATTGATGCGAGAGACTCGCTCGAGTTTCTTGAATTGCACTTGCAAGTGTGACCCCGGCCTAACCCCTTCATCCCCCCAAGCCTGTTTTCAACTTTATGACCTTGCCTAATTTTACAGTTCTGACCAGTGTAATTTTATGAGGGAATAATTCTGGAACACTTCAACGGATCCCACTGAGTCTAATTTTTCATGATATATTGTACTTTTGTGATAGTGGTAAAATTTCTTTGATATGATTTGTGTTTATTTGTGAAAAAAAATGGAAATTTGCCGAAATCAGTCAGAGATGTCACACAAAATAGTTAATAACTAACATTTACCACATGTCTACTTTACATCAGCATAATTTTTGAAACATTACATTTTTTATTAGGAAGTTAGAAGAGTTAAAAGTTGACCAGCAACTTCTCATTTTTCCAACAAAATTTACAAAACTGTGTTTTTTAGGGACCAAATCTCATTCGATGAGACTTTGAGGGACCTATATGACAGAAAATACCCAAAATTGACACCACTCAAGGTGCTCAAAACCACATTCAACAAGTTTATTGACCCTTCACGTGCTTCACAGGAATTAATGGAATGTGGAAGGAAAAAATTAACATTTACATTTTTATTTTCACAAAAATGTTGCTTTAGACCCAATTTTATTTATTTTCACAAGGTAAACAGGAGAAAAATTCACCACAAAATTTATTGTGTAATTTCTCCTCAGCACACAGATACCCTTTATGTGGGTGAAAAGAACTATTGAGTGCATGGCAGAACTCAGAAGGGAAGACACAATGTTTGACTTTTTGAAAGCAAAATTGTCTGGAATAGAAAGGGAACGCCTTTTGGAGAGCCGCTAATGTGCCTAAACAGTGGAAACCCCCCACAAGTGACACCATTTTGGAAACTAGACCCCTCAAGGAACTTACCGTATATACTCGAGTATAAGCCGAGATTTTCAGCCCAAATTTTTGGGCTGAAAGTGCCCCCTCGGCTTATACTCGAGTCATGATCGGTGGTGGGGTCAGCGGGTGAGCACTGTTATATACTCACCTGCTTCCGGGGCTCCTGTCGCCCCCCCTGCACGTCCCACTGTCTCCGGGTGCCGCAGCCTCTTCCCCTGAGCGGTCACGTGGGACCGCTCATTAGAGAAATGAATAGGCTGCTCCACCTCCCATAGGGGCGGAGCCGCCTATTCATTTCTCTAATTAAGTGGTGCCGGTGACCGCTGATAGAGGAAGAGGCTGCGTGTTGTGATTTTGCTTTTTGCTCCCTCTAGTGGTTACTAGTTTTTTGACTCTGGTTTTTCTGTCATTCCTTTATCCGCACCTGAGGTCGTTAGTTTAGGGTGTAGCTATATAAGCTCCCTGGACCTTCAGTTCTGTGCCTGGCAACGTAGTTATCAGAGCTAGTCTGCTGTGCTCTTGTCTACTGATCCTGGTTCCAGAAAATATCAGCTAAGTCTACTTTTTGCTTTTGCTATTTGTTTTGGTTTTTGCATTTTTGTCCAGCTTGTTCCTGGTCTGCATCCTGACCTTTGCTGGAAGCTCTAGGGGGGCTGGTGTTCTCCCCCCGGACCGTTAGACGGTTCGGGGGTTCTTGAATTTCCAGTGTGGATTTTAATAGGGTTTTCGTTGACCATATAAGTTCCCTTTCCTTTTTCTGCTATTAGTTAGCGGGCCTCTCTGTGCTAAATCTGATTCATTTCTGTGTTTGTCATTTCCTCTTACCTCACCGTTATTATTTGTGGGGGGCTTCTATCCAGCTTTGGGGTCCATTTCTCTGGAGGCAAGAAAGGTCTTTGTTTTCCTCTACTAGGGGTAGCTAGATTCTCCGGCTGGAGCGTGTCATCTAGAATCATCGTAGGAATGATCCCCGGCTACTTCTAGGGTTGGCGTTAGGAGTAGATATATGGTCAATCCAGTTACCACTGCCCTATGAGCTGGTTTTTTGTATTCCTCAGACTTCCACATTCCTCTGAGACCCTCGCCATTGGGGTCATAACAGTTTGCCAGGCCCGTATTAAATGTTTAGTGCATTGCAAAAGAGGGATTATAAGAAAGAAGATTCTGAGTTTTTTTTTTTTTTCTCTCTCTTCTTCCTTCTTCCCCTTTACCTCAGAGTGGCTATGCTTGCTGCAGACATGAATGTCCAGACCTTGATTACAAGTGTGGACCAGCTGGCTACTCGTGTGCAGGGCATACAAGACTATGTTATCAGAAATCCTAGGTCTGAACCTAAAATACCGATTCCTGAACTGTTTTCCGGTGACAGATTTAAGTTTAGAAATTTCGTGAATAATTGTAAATTATTTTTGTCCCTGAGACCCTGTTCGTCTGGAGACTCTGCTCAGCAAGTAAAAATTGTTATTTCGTTCTTACGGGACGACCCTCAGGATTGGGCTTTTTCGCTGGCGCCAGGAGATCCGGCATTGGCTGATATTGATGCGTTTTTTCTGGCGCTCGGTTTGCTTTATGAGGAACCCAATCTTGAGATTCAGGCAGAAAAGGCCTTGCTGGCTATGTCGCAGGGGCAGGACGAGGCTGAAGTGTATTGCCAAAAATTTCGGAAGTGGTCCGTGCTGACACATTGGAACGAGTGTGCACTGGCCGCTAATTTCAGAAATGGCCTTTCTGAAGCCATTAAAAATGTTATGGTGGGATTTCCCATTCCCACAGGTCTGAATGATACTATGGCACTGGCTATTCAAATTGACCGGCGGTTGCGGGAGCGCAAAACCGCAAATTCCCTCATGGTGTTGTCTGAACAGACACCTAACTCGGTGCAATGTGATAGAAAAACCGCAAATTCCCTCATGGTGTTGTCTGAACAGACACCTGATTTAATGCAATGTGATAGAATCCTGACTAGAAATGAGCGGAAAATTCATAGACGCCGGAATGGCTTGTGCTACTACTGTGGTGACTCTACACATGTTATCTCAGCATGCTCTAAACGTATAGCTAAGGTTGTTAGTCCTGTCACCATTGGTAATTTGCAACCTAAATTTATTCTGTCTGTAACTCTGATTTGCTCACTGTCATCTTATCCTGTCATGGCGTTTGTAGATTCAGGTGCTGCCCTGAGTCTTATGGATCTCTCATTTGCTAAGCGCTGTGGTTTTACTCTTGAACCATTGGAAAATCCTATTCCTCTTAGGGGTATTGATGCTACGCCATTGGCAGCAAATAAACCGCAGTATTGGACTCAGGTTACCATGTGCATGACTCCTGAACACCGCGAGGTGATACGTTTCCTGGTTTTGCATAAAATGCATGATTTGGTTGTTTTGGGGCTGCCATGGTTACAGACCCATAATCCAGTCCTGGACTGGAAGGCTATGTCAGTCTCAAGTTGGGGCTGTCGTGGTATTCATGGGGATTCCCTGCCTGTGTCTATTGCTTCTTCTACGCCTTCGGAAGTTCCGGAGTATTTATCTGATTATCAGGATGTCTTCAGTGAGTCTGAATCCAGTGCATTGCCTCCTCATAGGGACTGTGACTGTGCTATAGATTTGATACCAGGCAGTAAATTTCCTAAGGGAAGACTGTTTAATCTGTCGGTACCTGAGCATACCGCTATGCGTTCATATATCAAGGAGTCTCTGGAGAAAGGACATATTCGTCCGTCTTCTTCCCCTCTTGGTGCGGGATTCTTTTTTGTGGCAAAAAAAGACGGATCTTTGAGACCCTGTATTGATTATCGGCTTTTAAATAAGATCACTGTCAAATTTCAGTATCCTTTACCGCTGTTGTCTGACTTGTTTGCCCGGATTAAAGGTGCCAAGTGGTTCACCAAGATAGACCTTCGTGGTGCGTACAACCTTGTGCGCATTAAACAAGGTGATGAATGGAAAACCGCATTCAATACGCCCGAGGGTCATTTTGAGTACTTGGTGATGCCTTTTGGGCTCTCCAATGCGCCTTCAGTTTTTCAGTCCTTTATGCATGACATATTCCGGAAGTATCTGGATAAATTTTTGATTGTTTATCTGGATGATATTTTGGTTTTTTCTGATGATTGGGATTCGCATGTGGAGCAGGTCAGGTTGGTCTTTAAAATTTTGCGTGAAAATTCTTTGTTTGTCAAGGGCTCTAAATGTCTCTTTGGTGTACAGAAGGTTCCCTTTTTGGGGTTCATTTTTTCCCCTTCTGCTGTGGAGATGGACCCAGTCAAGGTCCGAGCTATTCTTGATTGGACTCAGCCCTCGTCGGTTAAGAGTCTTCAGAAGTTCTTGGGCTTCGCTAACTTCTACCGTCGTTTTATCGCTAATTTTTCTAGCATTGTGAAACCTTTGACGGATATGACCAAGAAGGGCTCCGATGTAGCTAACTGGGCTCCTGCTGCCGTGGAGGCTTTCCAGGAGTTGAAACGCCGGTTTACTTCGGCGCCTGTTTTGTGCCAGCCTGATGTCTCGCTTCCCTTTCAGGTTGAGGTGGATGCTTCAGAGATTGGAGCAGGGGCCGTTTTGTCGCAGAGAGGCCCTGGTTGCTCTGTTATGAAACCTTGTGCCTTTTTCTCTAGGAAGTTTTCGCCTGCTGAGCGAAATTATGATGTGGGCAATCGGGAGTTGTTGGCCATGAAATGGGCATTTGAGGAGTGGCGTCATTGGCTCGAGGGTGCTAAGCATCGTGTTGTGGTCCTGACTGATCACAAAAATCTGATGTATCTCGAGTCTGCTAAACGCCTTAATCCGAGACAGGCCCGCTGGTCATTGTTTTTCTCCCGCTTTGATTTTGTTGTCTCGTATTTACCAGGATCAAAGAATGTGAAGGCCGATGCTCTTTCTAGGAGCTTTGTGCCTGATGCTCCTGGAGTCGCTGACCCTGTTGGTATTCTTAAAGATGGAGTTATCTTGTCAGCTATTTCTCCGGATCTGCGACGTGTGTTGCAGAGATTTCAGGCTGATAGGCCTGAGTCTTGTCCATCTGACAGACTGTTTGTCCCGGATAAGTGGACCAGCAGAGTCATTTCCGAGGTTCATTCCTCGGTGTTGGCAGGTCACCCGGGAATTTTTGGCACCAGAGATCTGGTGGCCAGGTCCTTTTGGTGGCCTTCCTTGTCAAGGGATGTGCGGTCATTTGTGCAGTCCTGTGGGATTTGTGCTCGAGCTAAGCCTTGCTGTTCTCGTGCCAGCGGGTTGCTCTTGCCCTTGCCTGTCCCGAGGAGACCTTGGACACATATCTCCATGGATTTCATTTCTGATCTTCCGCTATCTCAGGGCATGTCCGTTATCTGGGTGATATGTGATCGCTTCTCCAAGATGGTCCATTTGGTTCCTTTGCCTAAGCTGCCTTCCTCTTCCGATCTGGTTCCTGTGTTTTTCCAGAACGTGGTTCGTTTGCACGGCATCCCTGAGAATATTGTGTCTGACAGAGGATCCCAGTTCGTTTCCAGGTTCTGGCGATCCTTTTGTGGTAGGATGGGCATTGATTTGTCGTTTTCGTCTGCTTTCCATCCTCAGACTAATGGACAGACGGAGCGAACCAATCAGACTTTGGAGGCTTATTTGAGGTGTTTTGTCTCTGCTGATCAGGACGATTGGGTGACATTCTTACCGTTGGCTGAGTTTGCACTTAATAATCGGGCTAGTTCCGCCACCTTGGTTTCGCCTTTTTTCTGCAACTCTGGTTTCCATCCTCGCTTTTCTTCGGGTCATGTGGAACCTTCTGACTGTCCTGGGGTGGATTCTGTGGTGGATAGGTTGCAGCGGATCTGGAATCATGTGGTGGACAACTTGAAATTGTCACAGGAGAAGGCTCAGCGCTTTGCCAACCGCCGCCGCGGTGTAGGTCCCCGACTACGCGTTGGGGATTTGGTATGGCTTTCTTCCCGCTTTGTTCCTATGAAGGTCTCCTCTCCCAAATTTAAACCTCGTTTTATTGGGCCTTACAAGATATTGGAAATCCTTAATCCTGTATCTTTTCGTCTAGATCTTCCTGTGTCATTTGCTATTCACAATGTATTTCATAGGTCCTTGTTGCGGCGGTACATTGTGCCTGTAGTTCCTTCTGCTGAGCCTCCTGCTCCGGTGTTGGTTGAGGGCGAGTTGGAGTACGTGGTGGAGAAGATCTTGGATTCTCGCCTCTCCAGGCGGAGGCTTCAGTACTTGGTCAAGTGGAAGGGCTATGGTCAGGAGGATAATTCCTGGGTGGTCGCCTCTGATGTTCATGCGGCCGATTTAGTTCGTGCCTTTCATGCCGCTCATCCTGATCGCCCTGGTGGTCGTGGTGAGGGTTCGGTGACCCCTCACTAAGGGGGGGGTACTGTTGTGATTTTGCTTTTTGCTCCCTCTAGTGGTTACTAGTTTTTTGACTCTGGTTTTTCTGTCATTCCTTTATCCGCACCTGAGGTCGTTAGTTTAGGGTGTAGCTATATAAGCTCCCTGGACCTTCAGTTCTGTGCCTGGCAACGTAGTTATCAGAGCTAGTCTGCTGTGCTCTTGTCTACTGATCCTGGTTCCAGAAAATATCAGCTAAGTCTACTTTTTGCTTTTGCTATTTGTTTTGGTTTTTGCATTTTTGTCCAGCTTGTTCCTGGTCTGCATCCTGACCTTTGCTGGAAGCTCTAGGGGGGCTGGTGTTCTCCCCCCGGACCGTTAGACGGTTCGGGGGTTCTTGAATTTCCAGTGTGGATTTTAATAGGGTTTTCGTTGACCATATAAGTTCCCTTTCCTTTTTCTGCTATTAGTTAGCGGGCCTCTCTGTGCTAAATCTGATTCATTTCTGTGTTTGTCATTTCCTCTTACCTCACCGTTATTATTTGTGGGGGGCTTCTATCCAGCTTTGGGGTCCATTTCTCTGGAGGCAAGAAAGGTCTTTGTTTTCCTCTACTAGGGGTAGCTAGATTCTCCGGCTGGAGCGTGTCATCTAGAATCATCGTAGGAATGATCCCCGGCTACTTCTAGGGTTGGCGTTAGGAGTAGATATATGGTCAATCCAGTTACCACTGCCCTATGAGCTGGTTTTTTGTATTCCTCAGACTTCCACATTCCTCTGAGACCCTCGCCATTGGGGTCATAACAGCTGCGGCACCGAAGACCAGCTGTCCGGGGGAAGGAGCGGGACGCCGGGAGCAGGTAAGTATCTCATATTCACCTGTCCTCGTTCCACACGCCGGGCGCTGTCTCCATCTTCCCGGCGTCTCTCCGCACTGACTGTGCAGGTCAGAGGGCGCGATGACGCATATAGTGTGCGCGCCGCCCTCTGCCTGATCAGTCAGTGCGGAGAGACGCCGGGAAGATGGCGCCGAGGAGCTGCAAGAGAGGTGAGTATGTGTTTTGTTTTTTTTTTTATTGCAGCAGCAGCACAGATTTATGTGGAGCATCTATGGGGCAATGGTGCAGAGCACTATATGGCACAGCTATGGGGCAATGGTGCAGAGCACTATATGGCACAGCTATGGGGCAATGGTGCAGAGCACTATATGGCACAGCTATGGGGCAACGGTGCAGAGCACTATATGGCACAGCTATGGGGCAACGGTGCAGAGCACTATATGGCACAGCTATGGGGCAACGGTGCAGAGCACTATATGGCACAGCTATGGGGCAGCGGTGCAGAGCATTATATATATGGCACAGCTATCTATGGGGCAACGGTGCAGAGCATTGTATATATGGCACAGCTTTATGTGGAGTATCTATGGGGCCATAATGAACGGTGCAGAGCATTATATATGGCACAGCTTTATGTGGAGCATCTATGGGGCCATAATGAATGGTATGGAGTATCTATTTCTAATTTTGAAATTCACCGGTACCTGCCGCATTTTCCACCCTAGGCTTATACTCGAGTCAATAAGTTTTCCCAGTTTTTTGTGGCAAAATTAGGGGGGTCGGCTTATACTCGGGTCGGCTTATACTCGAGTATATACGGTATCTAGATGTGTGGTGATCACTTTAAACCCCCAGGTGCTTCACAGAAGTTTATAACGTAGAGCTGTGAAAATAAAAAATATATTTTTTTCCCACAAAAATTATATTTTCTCCCCCAATTTTTTTATTTTTCCAAGGGTAACAGGAGAAATTGGACCACAAAAGTGGTTGGGCAATTTTTCCTGAGTATGCTGATACTCCATATGTGGGGGTAAACCACTGTTTGGGTGCATGGCAAAGCTCGGAAGGGAAGGAGCGCTGATTTACTTTTTCAATGCAAAATTGGCTGGAATTGAGATCGGACGCCATGTCGCGTTTGGAGAGCCCCTGATGTGCCGAAACAGTGGAAATCCCTACAAGTGACACCATTGTGGAAACTAGACCCCCCAAGGAACTTATCTAGATGTATGGTGAGCACTTTGAACCCAAAAGTGCTTCACAGAAGTTTATAACGTAAAGCCATGTTTCCACAAAAATGAACTTTTTGCCCACAATTTTTTATTTTACCAAGGGTAACAGGAGAAATTGGCCCCCAAAAGTTGTGCAATTTTCTTGTTGACCACAGAAATGATGATACAGCCCTACAATTAAATGGGAAGCCCTCAAGTGTGTACTTGGGTATTCATCAAACATGGGTCCCAAATAAAAAAAGACAGAGGTCAGGCAATCAAACTAGCCTTAGGCCGATTTCACACGTCCTGATATTTCCAGTAAATCCGTACCGGTGATATCCGTGTGTCTGTTTGTCACATGCGTGTGGCATCTGTGTGTTATCCGTGTGCTGTCCGTGTATTGAAACAATTTGTTTCAATTTTAACCCTATGACTTTAAAAAAGCACATGGACAGCACACGGACGACACACGGATGGCATTCGTGTGCGGTACGTGTTTACATAGATCCATTGACTTGTATGGGTCCGTGTGATCCGCGCAGCTGCACAAAAACGGACATGTCAGCGTGTTTTGCACAGGGACACACGGTCCGTGAAAACACGCTGACATCTGCATAGACCCATTCATTTGAATGGGTCTACGTGTGTCAGTGTCTCCGGTACGTCAGAAAACTGTCACCTTACGCACCGGAGGCACTGACGTGTGAAACCGGCCTTACAGAAAGTCACTAATTTGGAGTTAATTCCTAAAAAGTTGCTCTCTACTGTAACCCTAATAAATCTTCTCAAAGCAAGATTAGAAGCTAAAAAATTACTTGATTCTCCATGTAAATGTTTATTTCTGTTAGGTCAGAGTAGGTTCTACTAGTTTGGTGACAAATTGGGAGGAATGTTAGTGTCACCGCTCCACCCATCAGGGTGTCTGGGATGCAGTTACTGACAGCTCGGCCGTCCAATCTGGTATAGCGGTGTGCTGAAGCTGTCAGTACTGTGATTGACAGCTTGGCCGTCCAATCTGGTACAGGGGCATGCTGAGATGTCAGTGTGTTGATTGACAGCTTGACTATCCAATCTGAGACTGTGAAGCATCGGCTGTCTCATGTGTTCATTATTCTACTTAATGGTCATGCTTCTTAACTGAGCTGAGTTTCCCAGAACACTGCCAGACATTATGGTTTTCATCCCCATTTTTGTGAATTTTCGAGGATTACTTCTGAATGCCCTGGGAAGGAGGTCGCCATGCAGAGACTTGGGGATGTCTGGAGGGATGTTCAAAAGAATGTTGGGATTGCTCAGATTGACCAAAAACAAAAGGCCGATGGAAGACGGTCGGTGGGGCCTGCTTTTAAGATTGGTGATAAGGTTTGGTTGTCGTCTAGGAACATTAAACTTAAAGTGCCATCGGCGAAGTTGGGTCCAAAGTTTATTGGTCCATATGAGATCCTAGAGGTGATCATTCTTGTGGCATTTAAGTGAAAGCTTCCTCCATCCCTTCGCATCTCTAACGTATCCCATAAATCCCTATTAAAGTATGAGTATATCCCTTCTGCATTGACTGTCTCATCACCGCCTCCTCTGATTTCTGTAGACAAAGGCCTGGAATATGAGGTTCAGAGGGTTGTGGATTCTCGGAGGGTCTGTAATTCCCTCCAGTACCTCATCCACTGGAGGGGATACAGACCACAGGAGAGATCCTGGGTTCCTGCTCAAGATGTGAAGGCCAATCGGTTAGTCAGGGCTTTCCATCTAAAATTTCCTGGTAAGCCTGGGGGTCCAGTGGCCCCCCTAGAAGAGGGGGTACTGTCATGGTTCCACCCCTTAGGGTGTCTGGGATGCAGTTACTGAGAGCTCGGCTGTCCAATCTGGTATAGGGGTATGCTGAAGCTGTCAGTATTGTGATTGACAGCTTGGCCGTCCAATCTGGTACAGGGGCGTGCTGAGCTTTCAGTGTTGATTGACAGCTCGACTATCCATTCTGAGACTGTGAGGTGTCGGCTGTCTCGTGTGTTCATTACTCCACTTAATGGCCATGCTTTTTAACTGAACTGAGTTTCCCAGAACACTGCCAGATGTACATTCATCTTGTGAGGTTTGTGCTTTCTGTGCCTTGAGTTCTATGTTTGAGCTGTTGCCTGAGCTTGTACTTTGTTCTGACTACCTGCCTGTTTAATCCCTTCAACTCTGATCCGTTACCTTCCCGGTATGTTACCTGACTATGCTTTTGTCTCTTCCTTCCGTTTATGACTTACCCTCCTGGCTTCTGACCTTGGTTTCCTTGACCACTCTGACTCACTTGGCCATGAGACGTGACTAGCGTCACAGTTAACTAAATCCCTTAATGCTAAAAAGACCCAAACAAATATTCCCTTTAGTAATAATACTCAAGATAAATTGGTTCATACCACACCTGAAATTACAGCTGTCTTCCATTCATATTATTCAAAGCTATATAACTTGCCTACATCTGCCCTACACACAGGAAATTACATTAATACATCAACCCTTTCCAAAAAATTGGAGGATGAAACCGTAAAATTCCTGGAAAATCCTTTTTCATATCAAGAACTAGAAGCCTCTGTTCGAGATCTCCCTAGCAATAAAAATCCAGGGCCTGATGGTTTCACATCAGAATTCTATAAAGTATTTTTTGAACAATTGTCTCCTTTAATATTACAATCGTTTAATTCCATATCAGAGTCTACTTTCTTTTCTCCTCATTCCACAACGGCACGTGTTGCAGTCATTCCTAAACCAGGGAAAGACCCTGGGAAAGAGGGGTGGTGGCACTCACATCTTGATACCTTCATCTACTTGGCTCTCAGGCACTCTATGTGAGTATAAGTATTATATTGATCACTCTTGTTCCATCTGTCGAGGGTAAAATCTCGCCGGCTTTATGGTAAGGTCAGGAATAGGAAAGCCCTATTTGTTTGCACGTGCATTTAATATGGTAATGGTGGGCGGTATCCTGGCAGCTATAAAAGAGGACTGTTCTGAGTGACATATTTTATAAAACCCTATGAGCCAAAGTCCACTTGGGATTAATTATATACAACATTTGAATTGATATCCTTTTTGATTGGTGTGTGCCACTATATGTTAGTTCTGCTTGAATTTTTAAACTGTTTTAATAATTTGAATAAATATTGATGATTTCAGTTCTTTTTGAATGGACCCTCTTTTTTTCTCTATATTATATTTCTTTGGGGGAGGTGTTACTGTCTATGTAATTTGAGGATATATTCTCATATAATAATTGAAGACCGTGTTTATAAACCCCTGCAATTCTGTCAGATAATACTCAGTTTCTTCCTGAAAATGATTGCAAACACAAATTCTTTGGTATTATTATTTTCATTTAATTTGTCGTAAATGAAAAAACACAAAAAGAATTGTCCTAAAGCCAAATTGGATATAATTCCACACCAAACATAAAAAGGGGGGTGGACAAAAGTATTGGCACTGTTCGAAAAATCATGTGATGCTTCTCTAATTTGTGAAATTAACAGCACCTGTAACTTACCTGTGGCACCTAACAGGTGTTGGCAATAACTAAATCACACTTGCAGCCAGTTAACATGGATTAAAGTTGACTCAACCTGTCCTGTGTCCTTGTGTGTACCACATTGAGCATGGAGTAAAGAAAGAAGACCAAAGAACTGTCTGAGGACTTGAGAAACCAAATTGTGAGGAAGCATGAACTGAGCTGAGTTTCTGGGGAACTGAGTTTCCCAGAACACTGCCAGATGTACATTCATCTTGTGAGGTTTGTGCTTTCTGTGCCTTGAGTTCTATATGTTTGAGCTGTTGCCTGAGCTTGGACTTTGTTCTGACTACCTGCCTGTTTAATCCCTTCAACTCTGATTCGTTACCCTCCCGGTATTCTGACCTCGGAACTTTGCCTGGCTATTCTTTTGTCTCTTCCTTCTGTTTATGATGTACCCTCCTGGCTTCTGACCTTGGGTTCCTTGACCACTCTGACTCATGGCTTGGCCATGAGAAGTGATTAGCATCATATTACGTTTGGACCCTATGTTTTTCTTTTACGCAAGTATGGATCCTGTTCACACACTTTGTGACCAGGTGGCAAATTTGATGCAGATGACTCAGGATCTGGAGGATTGTCTGGAGTGATCGCAATATCAGTTGCAGGGTCATTTAAATAATTTGATGAAGACTTCCCATAACCTCTCACTGCCAGCAGTGGCTGTGACTTCAGTACCCTCTGATGTACAGTTGGTCTCTCCCGAACCTGTCATATCCTGCCCTGATAAATTTTAATGAGAAAGACCAGTTTAAGGTATTGAGGGAGAGCTGTAAGCTATTTTTTACCCTGTGCCCCTGGTCGTCAGGGGAGGAGTTCTAGCGGGTGGGAATAATCATGTTCATACTGCTAGGGGGTCCTCAGACCTGGGAATTTTCTTTGTCCCCACAAGCCCCAGAACGGTTTTCCGTTGATGCCATTTTTGACAGTTTAGGTCTGATCTATGATGAAACAGAATCGAAGTCGCGGAGGCTAAGATCATGAACCTGGCACAGGGGGGGTCACAGCTCAGGAGTACTGTACGGAGTTAGGCAGTGGTCCACCGAAGTTTTATGGAATGATGCTGCTCTCAGGTGCCAGTTCCAAAGAGGCCTTTCTGAGATGCTCAAGGATGCTCTGGTCCTCCATGATGCTCCTTGTTCTCTGATGGAGGCCATGACTCAGGCCCTATGAATGGACCGCAGAATCCATGAGAGTCATGCTGAACAACAGGCCTCCTCTTATTCTTCTCCGGAGCAGGTCCTTTTACCCAAGGTTAGAGTTGTCAGTCTTCGTGTTGCAGAGAAAAGACAGAATCTCTGTCTATACTGTGGTCTCTCTGGACATTTTGATAAGAATTGCCAACTCGTCCTCAAGCCACCAAACCATCGGGAGAATCTCAGTCTGGGTGACGACCGAGAAGGTCACCCAGACTACCAGGTACCTTTTTCTTCCTCTGATAAAGTACTAATTAATACAATGATTTCCTTCAAGAGCCAGGTGTTATCAACTTTGGCATTCATTGACTGTGGGTCTGCTGCTAACTTTATTGATTCGGGACTGGTTCTGAAGTTGGGGTTAGGGACAGTTAGTTTAGAAAGACCCATTCAAATCATTGCCCTTGACAAGACACTGTAATGCTACGTTCACATTAGCGGCGGGCGCCGCAGCGGCGCCGCATGCGTCATGCGCCCCTATATTTAACATGGGGGCGCATGGACATGCATCGCACTTGCGTTTTGCGACGCATGCATCGCTGCGGCGCCCGCGTCCGGACGCAGAGGACGCATCAAGTTGCATTTTTGCTGCGTCCAAAATCAATTAAAAAAACGACGCATGCGGCGCAAAACGCAGCGTTGTGCATGCGTTTTGCTGCGTTTTTGTTTACGTTGTGCGCTGCGGCGCCGACGCTGCGGCGCACAACGCAAATGTGAACGTAGCATTAGCTCACAATTTGGTCCAAAGAGCAACGGTGGATTTCACTCTTCAAGTGGGAGCACTCCACTCTGAATCCATCTCCTGTTTTGTTGGAAAATTTACCTGCTGGATTGGTACTGGGGTTTCCTTGGTTGCAGACTCTCAATACAGTTATTGATTGGGCTCTGAAGGATTTAATGAAATGGAGCCCCAACTGTTCCAAGAAATGTCTAATAAATAATGTACAAATATGCTTCGCTAGTCTGGAGGGTTTTCCGGGGTACCTGAAGGACTTCGGAGATGTGTTCTCAGAAAAAGAGGCGGAGATACTACCTCCCAATCGCCCCTATGATTGTGCTATTGACCTTATTCCTGGTGCCAAATTGCCTAAAGCTCGCCTTTACAATTTGCCTGGGCCTGAGCGGGCCGCCATGAAAGAATATGTTAACAAGAGTTTACGGAAGGGTCATATCCATCCTTCCTCCCTGTAGCTGCTGGATTTTTCTTTGTTAAAAAGAAAGATGGGGGTCTCCATCCTTTCCTTGATTTCCGAGAACTAAACAAGATCACCGTTAAAATACCTACCCACTTCCACTCATCCCCGACCTATATAATCAGCTTCTGGGGGCTAGGGTGTTTTCTAAACTTGATCTTAGAGGGGCTTACAATTTGATACACATCAAGAAAGGTGATGAGTGGAAAACAGCATTTTTAACGTCTGAGGGTCTGTTTGAAAACCTTATCATGCCTTTCGGATTATCTAATGCACCTGCTGTGTTTCAAAATTTTATGAATGATATTCTTTCTGATTGCATTAGAAGATTTGTTGTAATATACCTTGATGACATCCTAATTTTCTTGCCAGACTTGGACACTCACCAGAAACATGTCCATGTGGTGTTACAGAGACTGAGGGAGAACTCTGTGTTTGCTAAATTAGGGAAATGTGTTTTTTTTTCTGTTTAGGAAATCTTTCATGGGGTTTATCTTGTCAGCAGAAGGGTTTAAGATGGACCCTGGGAAGGTACAGGCCATAATTGATTGGGTTCAACCTCGTGATCTTAAGGCCATGTGCACACGTTCAGGATTTTTCGCGTTTTTTCGCTATAAAAACGTGATAAAAACGCGAAAAAAACGCTTACATATGCCTCCTATTATTTACAGGGTATTCCGCATTTTTTGTGCAAATGTTGCATTTTTTTCCGCGAAAAAATCGCATCGCGGAAAAAAAAGCAACATGTTCATTAAAAATGCGGAATTGCGGGGATTCCGCACACCTAGGAGTGCATTGATCTGCTTACTTCCCGCACGGGGCTATGCCCACCATGCGGGAAGTAAGCAGATTATGTGCGGTTGGTACCCAGGGTGGAGGAGAGGAGACTCTCCTCCACGGACTGGGCACCATATAATTGGTAAAAAAAAAAAATTAAAATAAAAAATAGTCATGTACTCACCCTCTGATGGCCCCCGAAGTGTTCCCGCCTCTCCGGTGCTAGCTCTCTCTTCCGTTCCTATAGATGGTGTGGTTCAGGACCTGTGATGATGTCGCTGTCTTGTGATTGGTCGCGTGACCGCTCATGTGACTCACGCGACCAATCACAAGCCGCGACGTCATCGAAGGTCCTGAACCACACCGACATCTATAGGAACGGACGCCGCTGAGGAGATTGGCTGTCTGCAGAGGGTGAGTATAACCATTTTTTTATTTTTTAAAATATTTTTAAACATTCTATCTTTTACTATAGATGCTGCATAAGCAGCATCTATAGTAAAAAGTTGGTCACACTTGTCAAACAGTATGTTTGACAAGTGTGACCAACTTGTCAGTCAGTTTTCCAAGCGATGCTACAGATCGCTTGGAAAACTTTAGCATTCTGCAAGCTAATTACGCTTGCAGAATGCTAAAAAAACCGCGAAAAAAACGGAAAAAAACGCAAAAAAAAAATGCGGATTTCTTGCAGAAA
Organism: Ranitomeya variabilis; assembly: GCF_051348905.1. Classification (NCBI taxonomy): domain Eukaryota; kingdom Metazoa; phylum Chordata; class Amphibia; order Anura; family Dendrobatidae; genus Ranitomeya; species Ranitomeya variabilis. The sequence goes on along the minus strand of NC_135233.1, from coordinate 172,445,658 downwards.
ATTTCCGGTTTTCTTAAGGAAATTTCTGCAAGAAATCCAGATGTGTGCACATACCCTAAGGCTTTGCAGAGTTTTCTGGGATTTGCCAACTATTATAAAAAACTTATCAAGGGGTTTTCACAAATTGCTAAACCACTTACTGACCTTACACATAAGGATTTTTTTGGAATATTAAAAGAGTGTTTTATGTCCACACCCATTCTGATCCAACCTGATCTCCAAGAACTGTTCATTGTGGAGGTGGATGCTTCGGAGATCTGAGTGGGGGCAGTCTTATTGCAGGGGCCGAAAACTCTGACTAAGGCTGGTTTCACACTTGCGTTTTGATCTGCAGCGTTTTTTAAAAAAACGCATGTGGTGAAAAAACGCATGTAAACGCGGCAAAACGCTGTGTTTTTTAGACGCGGCGTTTTGCGGCGTTTACATGCGTTTTTTCCTGCGTTTGCGTTTTTTTAAATGCATGCTGAGAAGTGTGTGACAGCTGCCAATCATCAAAATCAACTAGAAAACCCACTAAAAACAGAAATAGCTAGGGTTAGGGTTAGGATCCATAGTAACCCTAGGGATCCTAACCCTAACCCTAACCCTACCCCTAACCCTAGGGATCCTAACCCTAAGGGTTAGGGTCCCTAGGGTTAGGGTTAGGATCCCTAGGGTTACTAGGGATCCTAACCTAAGGGTTAGGTTTAGGATCCCTAGTAACCCTAGGGTTAGGGTTTTCTTGTTTTTTCTTGTGTTTAGGGTTAGGGTTTTCTTGTTTTTTCTTGTGTTTTTCTATAAAAACGCATGCGTTTTTAACACAAGCAAATGCATGTGCTTAAAAACGCATGCGTTTACATAGACAGCAATGCATTTTTTTGCCGCGAATAAACGCATGCTTTTTTTGCGCAAAAAAAGCCGCTAGAAATTACTACATGTTGCATTTCTGCAAATGAACGCACGCGTAAAAAAACGCATGCGTTGCCGAAAACGCGTCAAAACGCACGCTAAAAAACGCATGCGTTTTTTAGAGCTAAAACGCTGCAGATCAAAACGCAAGTGTGAAACCAGCCTTTTCTTTCTAAACAATTTTCACCGGCAGATAGAAATTATGATGTTGGGAATCAGAAGTTACTTGCTGTCAAATTGGCCTTTGAAGAATGGAGGCATTTTTTTGGAGGGGGCGGTTCATAGAGTTATGGTGATCACAGATCACAAGAATTTAGGTTACATTGAATCGGCTACAAGGTTAACTCCTAGACAGGCCAGATAGTCCTTGTTTTTATCTCAATTTAATTTTTCTATTACATTCAGGCCAGGGTCTCAGAATGTGAAAGCTGATGCCTTATCTCATAGTCTAGATTCCATTTCTCCTCTAGAATCTCCATCCTCCATTATTCCTCAGGGTATTGTGGTGTCTATGGTAACCTCTGAGCTGGAAGAGGAGATTCGTAAAGCCCTGTTGTTGGCTCCTTCTACTTCCCCAGGGTCCAAATTATTTGCGCCTGTGTACCCAAGATTGCGGGTATTACAGGAATTTAATGATTCCGTTTTAAGAGGTCATCCTGGGGTTACTGCCACAAGGAAATCCATTGCTAGACTTTTTTGGAGGCCATCTATGCATAAGGATATTAAGTATTTTGTATCTGCTTGTGAAGTCTGCGCACACGCCAAAGTCAGTTGTAGCCAGCCGACTGGGGAATTGGCTCCATTGCCTATTCCAGAAAGACCATGGACTCATTTGACCATGGATTTCATTACCGATTTGCTTCTGTCTGATGGAAAGACTGCTATTTGGGTGGCAGTTGATTGATTCAGCAAACAAGCTCATTTTGTTCCTTTGTCAGGATTACCTAATGCAGAGACACTCTCCAGGTTGTTCATCTCCCATATTGTTAGATTACATGGGATCCCTCTGAACATTGTGTCTGACAGGGGAGTACAATTTGTGTCTAAATTTTGGAGAGCTTTTTGTAAAAAATAGGGATTGACTTGTCATTTTCATCTGCTTATCACCTTGAAACCAGTGGTCAGACTGAGAGGACAAATCAAACTTGGGACAGATTTTAAGGTGCTTTGTGGCAGCGTGACAGGACTGGTCTTCGTTTTTGCCTCTCAGTGAGTTTGCTTTCAATAGTCAAGTAAACCAATCTATCGGAACCTCACCATTCTTATGTAATTATGGTTTTCATCCCCATTTTGGTGAATTTTTGAGGATTAGTTCTGAATGCCCTGGCAAGGAGGTCGCCGTGCAGAGACTTGGGGATGTCTGGAGGGATGTTCAAAAGAATGTTGGTATTGCTCAGATTGACCAAAAACGAAAGGCCGATTGAAGACAGTCGGTGGGGTCTACTTTTAAGATTGGTGATAAGGTTTGGTTGTCGTCTAGGAACATTAAACTTAAAGTGCCATCGGCGAAGTTGGGTCCAAAGTTTATTGGTCCATATGAGATCCTAGAGGTGATCATTCCTGTGGCATTTAAGTGAAAGCTTCCTCCATCCCTTCGCATCCCTAACGTATCCCATAAATCCCTATTAAAGTATTAGAGTATATCCCTTCTGCATTGTCTGTCTCATCACCGCCTCCTCTGATTTCTGTAGACAGAGGCCTGGAATATGAGGTTCAGAGGGTTGTGGATTCTTGGAGGGTCTGTAATTCCCTCCAGTACCTCATCCACTGGAGGGGATACAGACCACAGAAGAGATCCTGGGTTCCTGCTCAAGATGTGAAGGCCAATCGGTTAGTCAGAGCCTTCCATCTAAAATTTCCTGGTAAGCCTGGGGGTCCAGTGGCCCCCCTAGAACAGGGGGTACTGTCATGGTTCCACCCCTTAGGGTGTCTGGGATGCAGTTACTGACAGCTCAGCTGTCCAATCTGGTATAGGAGTGTGCTGAAGCGGTCAGTACTGTGATTGACAGCTTGGCTGTCCACTCTGGTACAGGGGCGTGCTGAGCTGTCAGTGTTGATTGACAGCTCGACTATCCAATCTGAGACTGTGAGGTGTCGGCTGTCTCATGTGTTCATTATTCCACTTAAAGGGCACCTGTCACCCCCAAAATGGCTGGTGAGGTAAGCTCACCGGCATCAGGGGCTTATCTACAGCATTCTGTAATGCTGTAGATAAGCCCCCGATGTATCCTGAAAGAGGAGAAAAAGACGTTAGATTATACTCACCCAGGGGCGGTCCCGCTCTGGTCCGCGTCCGATGGGTGTCTCCGGTCCGCTCCGGCGCCTCCTATCTTCGTTCCATGACGTCCTCTTCGGGTCTTCGCGCCGCGGCTCCGGCGCAGGCGTACTTTGTCTGCCCTATTGAGGGCAGAGCAAAGTACTGCATTGCGCAGGCGCCGGGCCTCTCTGACCTTTCCGGCGCCTGCGCACTGCAGTACTTTGCTCTGCCCTCAACAGGGCAGACAAAGTACGCCTGCGCCGGAGCCGCGGCGTAAAGACCCGAAGAGGACGCCATGGAATGAAGATGGGAGGCGCCGGAGCGGACCGGAGACACCCATCGGACGCGGACCAGAGCGGGACCGCCCCTGGGTGAGTATAATCTAACGTCTTTTTCTCCTCTTTCAGGTAACATCGGCGGCTTATCTACAGCATTACAGAATGCTGTAGATAAGCCCCTGATGCCGGTGAGCTTACCTGACGAGCCATTTTGGGGGTGACAGGTTCCCTTTAATGGCCATGCTTTTTAACTGAACTGAGTTTCCCAGAACACTGCCAGATGTACATTCATCTTGTGAGGTTTGTGTTTTCTGTGCCTTGAGTTCTATGTTTGAGCTGTTGCCTGAGCTTGGACTTTGTTCTGACTATCTGCCTGTTTAATCCCTTCAACTGTGATCCGTTACCTTCCCGGCATATTACCTGACTATGCTTTTGTCTCTACCTTCCGTTTATGACTTACCCTCCTGGCTTCTGACCTTGGTTTCCTTGACCACTCTGACTCACTTGGCCGTGAGACGTGACTAGTGTCACAGTTAGCTAAATCCCTTAATGCTAAAAAGACCCAAACAAATATTCCCTTTAGTAATAATACTCAAGATAAATCGGTTCATACCACACCTGAAATTACAGCTGTCTTCCATTCATATTATTCAAAGCTATATAACTTGCCTACATCTGCCCTACACACAGGAAATTATATTAATACATCAACCCTTTCCAAAAAATTGGAGGATGAAACCGTAAAATTCCTGGAAAATCCATTTTCATATCAAGAACTAGAAGCCTCTGTTCGAGATCTCCCTAGCAATAAAAATCCAGGGCCTGATGGTCTCACATCAGAATTCTATAAAGTATTTTTTGAACAATTGTCTCCTTTAATATTATAATCGTTTAATTCCATATCAGAGTCTACTTTCTTTTCTCCTCATTCCACAACGGCACATGTTGCAGTCATTCCTAAACCAGGGAAAGACCCCAACTCGTAGTATCTATAGGCCTATATCTTTGCTAAATGTACAGTTGTGGCCAAAAGTATTGACACCCCTGCAATTCTGTCAGATAATACTCAGTTTCCTCCTGAAAATGATTGCAAACACAAATTCTTTGGTATTATTATTTTCATTTAATTTGTCGTAAATGAAAAAACACAAAAAGAATTGTCCTAAAGCCAAATTGGATATAATTCCATACCAAACATAAAAAGGGGGGTGGACAAAAGTATTGGCACTGTTCGAAAAATCATGTGATGCTTCTTCTCTAATGTGTGAAATTAACAGCACCTGTAACTTACCTGTGGCACCTAACAGGTGTTGGCAATAACTAAATCACACTTGCAGCCAGTTAACATGGATTAAAGTTGACTCAACCTGTGTCCTTGTGTGTACCACATTGAGCATGGAGTAAAGAAAGAAGACCAAAGAACTGTCTGAGGACTTGAGAAACCAAATTGTGAGGAAGCATGAGCAATCTCAAGGCTACAAGTCCATCTCCAAAGACCTGAATGTTCCTGTGTCTACCGTGTGCAGTGTCATCAAGAAGTTTAAAGCCCATGGCACTGTGGCTAACCTCCCTAGATGTGGACGGAAAAGAAAAATTGACAAGAGATTTCAACGCAAGATTGTGCTGATGTTGGATAAAGAACCTCGACTAACATCCAAACAAGTTCAAGCTGCCCTGCAGTCCGAGGGTACAACAGTGTCAACCCGTACTATCCGTTGGCATCTGAATGAAAAGGGACTGTATGGTAGGAGACCCAGGAAGACCCCACTTCTTAACCTGAGACATAAAAAAGCCAGGCTGGAGTTTGCCAAAACTTACCTGAAAAAGCCTAAAACGTTTTGGAAGAATGTTCTCTGGTCAGATGATACAAAAGTAGAGCTTTTTGGGCAAATGCATCAACATAAGAGTTTACAGGAGAAAAAAAGAGGCATTCAAAGAAAAGAACACGGTCCCTACAGTCAAACATCGTGGAGGTTCCCTGATGTTTTGGGGTTGCTTTGCTGCCTCTGGCACTAGACTGCTTGACCGTGTGCATGGCATTATTAAGTCTGAAGACTACCAACAAATTTTTCAGCATAATGTACGGCCCAGTGTGAGAAAGCTGGGTTTTCCTTTAGAGGTCATGGGTCTTCCAGCAGGACAATGACCCAAAACACACTTCAAAAAGCACTAGAAAATGGTTTGAGAGAAAGCACTGGAGACTTCTAAGGTGGCCAGCAATGAGTCCCGACCTGAATCCCATAGAACACCTGTAGACAGATCTAAAAATGGCAGTTTGGAGAAGGCATCCTTCAAATATCAGGGACCTGGAGCAGTTTGCCAAAGAAGAATGGTCTAAAATTCCAGCAGAGCATTGTAAGAAACTCACTGATGTTTACCGGAAGCGGATGGTCGCAGTTATTTTGGCTAAAGGTTGTGCAACCAAGTATTAGGCTGAGGGTGCCAATACTTTTGTCTGGCCCATTTTTGGAGTTTTGTGTGAAATGATCAATATTTTGCTTTTTGCTTCATTCTCTTTTGTGTTTTTTCATTTAAGACAAATTAAATGAAGATAATAATACCAAAGAATTTGTGATTAGAATCATTTTTAGGAAGAAACTGAGTATTATCTGACAGAATTGCAGGGGTGTCAATACTTTTGGGCACAACTGTAGATTTAAAATTATATGCCAAGCTTTTGGCCAAAAGACATAAATCCCACACCTCACTGAATACACCCAGACCAGGTGGGTTTTGTTTCAGGAAGAGAAGCACGAGATAACACTTTGAGAACAAATCATGCACACTCAAAAAAACCTTTAATGATCCCATCTCTTGATGACAAAAAGGCTATATTGGTTTGGGTCCTGTTTTTACTTCAAAAATCTTAGCCCTCTACCACCCCCCTCAGCCCAGCTAAAAATTAATGGCTCCCTTTCTGCCCCCCTTTCCTATAAAGAATGGTACTCGACAAGGTTGCCCCCTCTCCTCAATGTTGTACATCCTGATAATGTAGCATCCTATGGGGGCCATTCGTGCTAATCCTGAAATATGGGGAATCAAAATAGTGGGTTCAGAGTATAAGGGTATGTTTCTACGGTCAGGAATGGCTCAGTATTTGCTCAGGATTTGACACAGGTAAAATCTGCACCAAATGTGCATCTGAGGTCACTGGCAGGTCACCTGCGCTTTTGATGCTTTTTTTTTTCCCGCATGTGTTTTTTCATTTCATGTGTTTTTTTTTGTCACTTCAAATAAAGCTAATTAAAAGTTGGCTTCCTGGAAGGAAAAAAAGTGATTTCCTGTTTGCAGATATATTGGGATATGTTCCCACTGTCAGTAAACGCTGCGGGTGAGACGCTGCGTACATCTGCAGCATCAAACCCGCAGAGTCCAGCTGTTACAGCATAGTGAATGGGATTTCAAAAAGTCCCATGCCCACTATGTGTGCACACATGCCCGTGGCTCACCCGCACGTCAATTTATGTAGTGGAGATGCTCCGTCTCCGCTGTGTAAATTACCCATACACTTTCATTACATGCGGTAAAACTGCATTATCTTCCTAGTCACATGCGTATTAAGTGGGGTAATGCAGCTTACTACACCTGTGTACTAATTTACATAACGGTGAATCTTGTGACACAGCCGGACATACATGACACAGAAAGTGGAGGAAAGCACAGAGAGAGGTCCCCTCCTTTTAATACTTATTAAAAACAAAATTGCGTAGGTTCCCCCTATATATGTTAACCAGCCAGACTACTGGGACTGGTATTTCAGGCTGGTAAGGATCCAATATCCAAGAACCTTTTCAGCCTGATAATACCAGGCCGAAGCAGTGTGCTTACCTTGAATGGTTACCAAAAATAGTGGGATCCGCTCCAATAAAAACGGCATGGAACCAGCCAAGGAAAAAGCAGACAGCTGAAGCCTGTTATTCTCAGGCTGGCGAGGTCCATGGATTTTTGCCCTCACCAGCCTAAAAATTGCAGCCCGCAGCCGCCTCACAACTGGCACATCCAAAGATGCGCCAATTGTGGCACTGTACCCGGCTCTTCCCTAATCCTTTAGTTATATGGTAAATAAAGACACGACCAGAATAAAGGTCTTTAATAATCTTAGTTAACCATACTTACTGAATCGCCTAATCTCCAACGCCCTTGATCTCCTGGAAAAAAAAATTAAACCAACAATAACTCCCTGTCCACCGTAGTCCAATTACTGAGTGTCCCACGAGTCTAGCTCTGCTACATCTGGATGCCTTTGGCTGAACAGTGGCAATACGCCACCATCCAGCCTGACACCCAGACACAGCAGTTTGTAGATGACCACCAGAGATAACTTGGTATCCGGCGGTCACCTGCACTGCAGTTCTCATGATCACTGATCAGCTGACCGTGTGAACTTTGCTAGTGACCGGAGATAACCCTGGCGGTCACGTGCACAGCAGTTCTTGCGGTCAGCTGATCTCATCCCGAGAACTGCAGTGGATGCAAAGTTCTGGCTGTGGCAGAAGGTAAGACATTATTTTAATTAGTACACATGCATAGTAAGCTGCGTTTCCACACTTACTACGTATGTGACTATAAAGATGCAGTTTTACCGCATCTAAAGATAGTCTATGGAAAATTTATGTTGCGGAGATGGAGCGTCTCCGCAACATAAATAGACATGCTGCGGTCTGGAAAAACGCAACGCATGTTCTTAACGCATAGTGGAGATGGGATTTTTTGAAATCCCCTCCACTATACTATAACATCTGGATGCTGCGGGTTTGACACTGCGTCTGTACGCAGCGTCAAACCCGCAGTGTTTACTGACCGTGGAAACATGCCCTAAGTGTTCTGCATTTGCTTATGACCTGCTAGTGTATTTAACTGATCCACATACCTCGCTTCCTTGCCTGATGTCTGGAGCTGGCACGTTTTAGTAGTTGGTACAATTTTATGATCAATCTCGAAAAATCTGAAGCCATGAATATTTCCCTACCCTTGCAAATGGTGAATGCTCTGAAATCTAATTTTCCATTTAAATGGCCCTCAAATAATCATATTAACTACTTGGGTACCATTATTTCGGCAGATTTATCAGAATTGTTTGTATTGAACTTTGGTCGATTTTTGCCCAGATTGGAAGGGGACCTTTATTCCTGGAACCGTTGGAGAGTTATCCTGGTTTGGCTGGGTTAACATACTCAAAATGACTGTTTTGCCTAGCTTTTTGTATTTACTACAAACTATCCTGATATATATCCCATCTTCCTTCTGGATGAGGGTTCAACCTAAATTTAGTCAAGATGTTTGGTCGGTAGGGTGCCCAAGAATTTGTAGTACTGTTTTGGTGCTTCCCAAGGATTTAGGGGGTAAGTTTGCCAGACTGCCGAAAATACTATCTGGCGTCCACCCATGCAAGAATCTTAGATATTCTGCACTGCAGAGAATCTAAACAGTGGGTATGTATGGTCTATGAGTCTTGTCATACATCAGTTTCCACTCTACCATGGACTTGGCCTATTTTGGCCCGAACATCCCTATTCCATTTAATCTCAGGCAAACACTCAAAACTGTCCACATTCCCAGTATAAAGGGAATTCTAATTGACACATTAGGACCATTATCCCCAATAACAGGTAGCCCAAAATTCCTCAAGCCTTTTTCTGGGTAGCTCCAAGAAAAACCCCTTGCTTCTTTATCATGTGGCCCCTGAGGGTGTATTTCTTCCTCCTCAGCTATTCTAGGTGATCTCCCACAAAAAGTGAGACATTCTTTTGAACATATTCAACTGGGGCATTTTTCTCAACATTTGCCAATAATTTAGAATGGGGGTGCCCCCTTTCTTTGTTTAAATCCCTACATATGCCTCCCACTATTCTTGCGCATGCAATCTCCGATATCTATAAGCTTCTATTAGATAGTGATCCAGATATGCTTCCCCCTTTTTGTAAGGCATAGGAAAGGGAGCTCCATCAAACCTTTACAAGAGAATAATGGTATAAATGTTTCCATGTCTCTCATAAATGTAGTATAGCCAGTTAAGCTCAGGAAACTGGTTATAAGATTGTATATACAATCGTGTTCAAAAGTCCTGCATAGGTGTGAAGAAAACTGTTTCATACTTCCGCATCTCTACAGTGAAACTGGTGGAACATATATGTTTTTGTAATCCCTCATTGTATGCCATACTCATTTTTGAATGTCCCAAGTGTATAAATTGTTATGGTATGCGCATTTTTGATAATTTTTTTTTTACAACATAACCATACCTACACCAGTACAGTGTGTAGAATGGTGAACAGGTTTCTAAGTTCATTAACTTCCAATGCAAGTTCACACAGACTTAAATTTTACTTTTTAAGAAAAGGGCCTTTTGAGTGCATCTTTAGCTTCTAATACTTTATTGGCCAGCTTTTGCTCTTGAGCACCAGCTTGCATCTCTGTGGCATTGAGTGAACAAGCTTCTGCAGATGTTCACGAGTGATGATGTGGTTCCAGGCCTGTATCAGAGCCTCAATCAACTCACTCTTGGTCCTCGGCTGTTTTCTAGATATCTCTAATGATACCTTGTGCTACAAATTTTTAATTGGATTGAGGTCCGGGGACTGAGCTGGCCAGTCAATAGTAGCCACCTTGTTCTTCCAACACCATTGGCTGCCATACAGCCCCAGACCATTACTTTCATCGGATGTTTCACAGAGAAGCTCAAACACTCTGGCTTGTACTCTTCATGTGGGAACCTTCTCACATAAGACTTGCCATCATTTCCTAGAATGCAAAAAGTGCTTTCATCACTACTGTAAATAGCACTTTTTCCCACTCCTCCTTTTTAAATATTTCAATGCCCACAGTTTTTGCCTTTGTATGGCTGTCATCAATGGCTTCTTTCGGGCCTTGCACCCTCTCAATCCTGCTTCCAAACTTCTCTTCCTCACAGTTGATGTTGCTACCTCAATATTGCACTTTTGTTGCCATTCTCGCAGAAGCTGAGGAGAGGTGAGCTTTCGATTGGCAAGGGATGTTCTTATCAGTACTCTATCCTCCCTTTTAGTTGACTTTCTGGGCCGACCAGATCTGGGCCTGTCCTGGGTAATTCCAAGCTGCTTAGGTTTCTGCAAAATTCTTATGACTGTACTCTGATTACAGCCGACCTTCATTGCGATCTGGGGGCCAGTATAACCCTCTTCATGTAGCATCACAACTCGCACACGATCCTCCGCTGACAAAAATCTGAAGGCTCCCATCATACAACTCTACAGTATGATTCACTAGATAGACCAACAGATAAAACAAACAAACAAAGCAGCAGATGTGATGCAATGTAATGCAATGTGATTGGTTGCCATATCCAGGTCATGATTGGTCACAAGAACCTCATCTGTCATTGGCTAATTTTGGATCTGAAGCTGTACAATATTTAGTTGTGCTTTCAATTCCCATATTGTTGCAATAATTTCAGGCAAAACTGCTTCAAAAGCTAAAAATATTACAGGGAGAGAATGCAAAATTGTATTCTGAACAAAACCATATATAATATGTCATATTAGCATCGAAGATATTCGACAGAAAACGTTTAAAACTTGAAAAATCTATTTATCCTATGCAGGACTTTTGAACACCACTGTAGATGGTATCTTGTCCCTACGGTCTTACATACAGGTGCTTCTCACAAAATTAGATCATCAAAAAGTTATTTTATTTCAATTCTTCAATACAAAAAGTGAAGCTCATATTATAAAGAGTCATTACAAACAGAGTGTTGTATTTCAAGTGTTTATTTCTGTTAATGATTATGGCTTCCAGCCAGTGAAAACCCAAAAGTCATTGTCTCAGTAAATTAGAATACTTTATAACACCAGCTTGAAAAATAATTTTAATATCCAAAATGTTAGCCTACTGAAATGTATGTTCAATAAATGCACTCAATGCTTGGTCGGGGCTCCTTTTGCATCAATTACTGCATCAATGCGGCGTGGCATGGAGGCGATCAGCCTGTGACACTGCTGAAGTGTTATGGAAGCCCAGGTTGCTTTGATAGCAGCCTTCAGCTTGTCTGCATTGTTGGGTCTGGTGTCTCTCATCTTCCTCTTGACAATACCCCATAGATTCTCTATGGGGTTAAGGTCAGGCGAGTTTGCTGGCCTATCAAGCACAGTGATACTGTTGTTTTTAAGCCAGGTATTGGAACTCTTGGCAGTGTGGACATATGCCAAGTCCTGCTGGAGAATGAAATTTCCATCTCCAAAAAGCTTGTCGGCAGAGAGAAGCATGAAGTTCTCTAAAATTTCCTGGTAGACGGCTGCACTGACTTTGGTCTTGGTAAAACACAGTGGACCTACACCAGCAGATGACATGGCTTGCCAAACCATCATTGATTGTGGAAACTTCACAGTAGACCTCAAGCAGCTTGGATTGTGTGCCTCTCCACCCTTCCTCCAAACTCTGGGACCTTGATTTCCAAATGAAATACAAAATTTACTTTCATCTGAAAACTACACATTGGACCACTGAGCAACAGTTCACTTCTTTTTATCCTTGGCCCAGGTAAGATGTTTCTGGCGTTGTCTATTGGTCATGAGTGGCTTGACACAAGGAATGCGATACTTGTAGCCCATGTCCTGGATAAATCTGCAATGACTCCAGCAGCAGTCCACTCCATGTGAATCTCCCCCAAATTTTTGAATGGCCTTTTCTTAACAATCCTTAAAAGGCTGTGGTTATCCCTTGTGCAACTTTTTCTACCACTTTTTCCTTACATTCAACCTTCCATTAATATGCTTGGATACAGCACTCTGAATAGCCAGCTTCCTTAGCAATGACCATTTGTGGCTTACCTTCCTTGTGGAGCGTGCCAATGACTGCCTTCTGGTCATCTGTCAAGTCAACAGTCTTCCCCATGATTGTGGAACCTACTGAAACAGACTAAGTGTTAGGTGTCGAGTTCCCACCTCGAACCATGTCCGCTGCGGTCTCCCATTCTCCTCCAGCCGCAGTGGAGCCTGCTCAGTAGAGACGTCGATCCCAGCATCTGGCTCAAGCAGATACTGTGCGTTTGTTTACAGCTGCCTTTCCAGGCTCAGCCTTTGTAACCACCATTGATCAGCGGCGAGAAGACGTTTCAGAGACTAAGTCCTGCTTTTCTTCTACTGAGCATGCACACGGGACGACCTTTCATTTTAGGTCACATGCTCAGGTCCTGTAACGTCTCCAATTGGATCACTAGGAAGGTCCCAGGAGGCTACAGCTATATAAGGTTCGCACAGCCGCTCGGCGCTAGTATAAAACTGAAATTGTGTGTGTGGATGTATGACTGAATCTGGTGAAACCTCCTTAATCATTCCCAGCCCTAGTGTCGTTGAAAGTACTTGGGTGATTGAGCTACCTAGTGCCAGACTGTGCCATCCAGCAACGGAGTCACAAGCTACAGCATCTATTAGCAGCGACTGCCAGTGCGGCACGCAATCAGTGCGCTTTCCTGACCCTAGTTAGGTTAGTTAGTGCTGTAAATATTTTAGTCCTGTCCTGACAACCGGTCAGTGTAGGGTGGGAATTCCCGCTTGGACTCAGCATCTGACTCAGGGCGTCCTAAGGCGCAGGCTCAAAAGCCACCGAGGTTCAGGGTTTTTGTAAAAAACAAAATAAAAACCAACAATATCACATTCCTGTCAGCCGTACAGTCATGTCCCATTCTGCAATCCATCTCAAGTGGTTAAATAGTTTACAATCGGGAGTTGTGCTAATGTTACTGGCCCGATTGTAAACCACGGAGGAATGAATGAAAAGTTGGCTGCGCAGCCTCCCCACCTAACATGAACTCATTACCATGGGAAAGTTTCTGAACATTTTCCCACGCTGTCAGTTCACCGCAGGTCAAGCAGAGTCTGCCCAGCCTCAGTGACTACCACTGATATCGCTTAGGCTGCCCAGACTCCCCGCCTGACCCGCGGTGAACTGACAGATTGGCTCAGGTAGTGCAGCTCTTCCAGGATGACACATCAATGCGAGCTGTGGCAAGGTTTGCTGTGTCAGCGTAGTGTCCAGAGGCTGGAGGCGCTACCAGGAGACAGACCAGTACACCAGGAGATGTAGAGGGGGCATAGGAGGGCAACAACCAAGCAGCAGGACCGCTACCTCAGCCTCTGTGCAAGGAGAAACAAGGGGAGCACTGCCAGACTCCATGAGGATGGTCTGAGTGCCGGACGTGCACAGATGGGGGTTGTGCTCACAGCCCAACACCGTGCAGGATGTTTGGCATTTGCCACAGAACACCAGGATTGTCAAATTCGCCACTGGCACCCTGTGCTTTTCACAGATGAAAGCATGTTCACATTGAGCACGTGACAGACGTGATAGAGTCTGGAGATGCCGTGGAGAGGGATCTGCTGCCTGCAACATCCTTCAGCATGACCGGTTTGGCAGTGGGTTAATAATGGTGTGGGGTGGCATTTCTATGGAGGTAAACTGCCATTAGGTACCAAGATGAGATCCTCAGACCCCTTGTGAGACCATATGCTGGTGCGGTTGACCCTGGGTTCCTCCTAATGCAGAACAATGCCAGACCTCATGTAGCTGAAGTGTGTCAGCAGTTCCTGCAAGAAGGCATTGAAGCTATGGACTGGCCCGCCTGAATCCGATTGGACACATCTGGGACATCATGTCTCGCACCATCCACCAACATCACATTGTACTACAGACTGTCCTGGACTAATGCATCCGCCAACTCCTGGTCTGGGAGGAGATCCCTCAGGAGACCATCTGCCACCTCATCAGGAGCATGCCCAGGCATTGTATGGAGGTCATACAGGCACGTGGAGGCCACACACACTGAGCATCATGTCCTTGTTTTGAGGCATTTCCTCTGAAGTTGGATCAGCCTGTAATTTGATTTTCCACTTTGATTTTGAGTATCGTTCCAAATCCAGGTCTCCGTGAGATATTAATTTTGATTTACATTGATAAGTTTTGTTTTATTGTTCTCAACATTTTCCACTATGTAGTGAAGAAAGATTTACAACTGGAATATTTTATTCAGTGATATCTAGGATGTGGTATTTTCGTGTTCCCTTTATTTTTTTTGAGCAGTGTACATATATATACCTATACTATGTGTAGACATTTATTTTATCTATTCTAATGTAAGCTGTCAGTGTGATTTTACATTACACCGCACTGAATTGCTGGCTTTTCTAAAGGATACTGGTGGTCTGTGTGGTGTGCGAGTTTTTCTCGCACCCATAGACTTTCATTGGCGACTGATGATGGGAGCTGCCCCATAGATTAACATTGGTCCAAGTGCCATGCGATTTTTTTTCTCACATAGCATTCGTCCATAGTCCTCTCTAGTGTGACTGCGGCCATACTGAGAGGATAGTCTTCTATGTTCTTTTCCACATGTCTCACGCCTTGCTCTTAGGCCTACCTTGGCTACGACAGCACAAGCCTGTGTTGGACTGGAGAGGTGTTCTGCTGGGGACATTCCTGACATGAGAAGTGTCTGGCTCCAGTACGTCTGGCTAAGGCCCCGTCTTCTCCGGGATTGCTGTCCGGTTTGCATCTGCCTATTGGTCCTTTGCCGATGTATTTAACAAAAAGGAAGCAAAGACTTTGCCTCCTCACAGGCCGTATGACTGTCCTATCAACTTGATTCCCGGATCTTACACCCCCTAGAGGCTGAATTTACTCTCTGTCCCTAGCTGAGACTCAAACTATGTCGGACTACATTCAGGAGAATTTGGCCAGGAGGTTCATTCAGAAGTCCTCTCCTGCTGGGGTTGGGTTTTTCTTTGCTAAAAAGAAAGACAGATCACTCCTACCCTGTATAGACTATCAGGGTCTCAACCAGATAACGGTGAAAAATACGCTATCCCACTGATCCCTGTGTTTGTTTGACCGATTAAGAGGTGCCCGGATCTTCACCAAATTAGATTTAAGAGGCGCCTACAATCTAGTCCGCATTCACTGGAGAGACGAATGGAAGATGGATTTCAACACCAGGGACAGACATTATGAATACTGAGTGATGTCCTTCGGTCTCAGTAATGCATCAGCAGTTTTTGAAGAGTTTGTCAATCATATCTTCCTGGACCTGCTTTATTCCTGCGTTGCTGTGTACCTGGACGATATTTTGGTATTTTCCCCAGCCTCCCACAGACGAGCAGTTCAGCAAGCGCTTCAGCATCTTAGGGAGAATCGACTCTATGCCACGTATGAGAAATGCGTTTTTGAACAGCCTGCCCTTCTTTTTTTGGGCTACAACATCTCAGACACAGGATGGATCCTCAGAAAGTCTCTTCCATCCATAAATGGTCACTGCCCATGGGAGTCAAAGCAATACAGCGATTTCTTGGCTTTGCTAACTATTGTCGAAAATTCATTCCTCACTTCTCCACTCTGACCGCTCCCATCTCTGCTATGACCCAAAAGGGAGCCAATCCAAAGAACGGGTCCTCCGAGGCTGAAGAGGCCTTCCGCTCTCTTAAGTGGTCCTTCTCCACCACTCCCTTTCTGCATCATCCAGGTTTGAACAAACAGTTTTTCCTAGAGGTGGACGAATCCTCGTTGGGGGCTGGAGCTGTGCTCTCTGAAATCCTCCTCGGTTCGCCGCATGTCGTGCGGTTTCTTCTCAAAGGCCTTCTCCGCTCCAGAGCGTAACTACTCCACCGGGGACTGGGAGTTAATGGCTTTGGAGGAGTGGCAATACCTGCTGGAGGGTGCAGTCTATCCAGTGGTCATCTACACGGACCATAAGAACCTGGCATATCTCCAGTCCAATTCTCCTCCAGAACTTCCTCGATGTCTTGAAGAGGGGGCATAAAGGGGGGTACTGTTAGTACCACGCCAGATCCCTGCTCTAACAGGCAGGGTCTCCAGCGTGTCACTTCACTCACCCATGCTGCAGTCGGTTCCTTCCTTCCCCATGCTCTGCATGCATCCTGCAGAGCTTCCAGCCAGGTTCCTAGCCTTGTCCTTAGGGCATGTGCCAGCACTCGCCCTCTTAAAGGGCCAGCGCGTGCACATATTTCCTCCTCAGCAAATGGCTGTGGGGCATTATGTATATATTGCTTCCTCCTCACTGGGGAGGTGCCTGAGCAACCTTCCTGCTCTGCAGTCTAAGTTGCGTAAGGTTGCATACCAGTTTCTGCTGTATTCTGGTGCAGATCCTGCCCGCTGCACTCTGATTCAAGCTCTGCCTGCTGCACTCTGATACGAACTCTGCCTGCTGCAGCATCCAGTCTGTCCTACTGGGTCCAGCTGCAACATGTCCGCTGGTCTGTGCTGGAGTGGCACCTGGCGTTCATTGGGAGCCAAGCCTAACCTCATCCTCACTATCAGAGGCTCTAGTGAGCAGTTCGGTCCTCGCTTAGTCACGCCCCTCCAGGCACAGTGGTTCTGTTTTTTTTTAATTTTTTTTTTAACAGTGGGACATTGCGGGGACTTCTTGCTAAGAGATTAGCTTCATACATGCATCTTGTCACAGTACTCACAGGTAACTTGAGACTGTCTTTGATCATCCTGGAGCTGATCATTGTCTGAGCCTTTGCCATTCTGGCTATTCTTCCATCCATTCCAGGGGTAATCTTCCGGTTTCTTCCATGTCTTTTTGGTTTGGCTTTCCATTCTAAAGCACTGGAGATCATTTTAGCTGAACAGCCCATCATGGTCTGCACTTATTTATAAGTTTTACCCTCTTCAATCAACTTTTTAATCGAAGTATGCGGTTCTTCTTTACAATGTCGCAAATAACCCATATTTCTCAGGCTTTCAAGGAGAAATGCATGCACATCATGTCCTAACTTTACCCTTAAATAAGGGCCCCCTGAGTCACACCTGTTTCTTCACAGAATGATGGACCTCACTAATTGAACTCCACACTGCTATTATTTTGAACACACCCCCTTTCAATTAATTATTCTAATACACAGACTAAAAAACATGCAGATAATGAATGCTGAGTCTGTTGGTTTTCTTAGAATATACTGCATCAACTGGTACATTTGAAAAACAGAAAACCTGGAGTAATTAGTCCAAAGAAAAATAGTGTACTAGAACGTTTTTCTTTATTACATCACAAAAAGGCACATAAATTTACAACATTGTATCATGACAACAATAGTTTATACAAAGAATCTATAATGAGGTGGGTATAGAATTCATAAACATATATAAAGTGCTAGTGCTAGGATGGAAAGGTGTATGCTCAGTATTTATATGGCACCATGTTAATTACCGGTATGTGCAATCACTAGTAAGCAGAGTCCATAAGGTGCCATATGCTGATATATAAGAAACACTACTGCCTATCCCATAAATGTAAGAATGCTCTTACCCATAGTACCTCTTTTAGACACCACAGCCGTAGTCCCAATGCCCGTTTCGCGATGGCTTCTTCAGGGGGCCCTTTCCTTCCTAGCACTTTATATATGTTTATGAATGCTATACCCACCTCATTATAGATTCTTTGAGACCCACGTTTTTATCAATCTCTGTATAAACTATTGTTGTCATGATACAATTTTTTAAACTTATGTGCCTTTTTGTGATGTAATAAAGTATAATGTTATAGTACACTTTTTTCTTTGGACTAATTACTCCAGGTTTTCTGTTTTTCATATTGATGAGGAGTGTCTATATGGGTATTACCCAATTTTTCAGGCAAGGGACTATATTTAGGATGTTTATGACAATGTATTCTGCTCTAATTCCTTTGTTACCAACTGGTGAATTGTTTGATATATGGTAATATAATATATACCAAAAACAGTGGTTAATCATATTGGACTGCTATTATTTTGAACACTACTGTAAATACTAAATACCTAAAATGAAACCACTTGTAAGAAATTGTTTTACTTAGAAAGTTGCCAGAAAAACGAAAAAGCTATGTTTCTTTGAATGTGGCAAAGCGGAAAAAAAAAAATCTGATTGTTTAAGCTTGCAGAGGCAAGTTCATTGCGACAATGCCATGAAATAAAAATTGAAAATGTTTTTGATCATTTGCATTATTCCTTTTGACCATGGCATCTTTAAAAATTGAGCAGTTTTTGGCAGCAGTAAGTGACGAATTATAATCTTGTAGATGTATCATCATGCAAAATTGTGTAGTATATTTTTGCTTTACAATCCTCCCAGAACAGACAAGCATATTTAACATAAAAAACAAATTCAAAAAACATTACATACAAACTTTATTAAAATATTCTGCAAGTAAAATACAGTAGAAATAGTAACTTACAGCAGCTGATGTGTTTCATTAATGAGAAACAATTAAGTAAAATATATGCCCCAATGTTTACATTAGAAACAAAATTTATATAGCAATAAATTATATTTCTTCATTTATTTATACTGGAGCAAGCAGGGCCAATTTTTCAGTGTTTTACAGGTGAATTTGTGTGCCCGTATTATGGCTAAGAGTCCCAGTCCAACTATGGATTTCAAGAGTAACTACACACAGCTTCTTTCATCTTTCAGTTCACCTATTATAAGCAAATCAGTGATGACTTGGTTCCCAAAACCTCGGCTGATATCGCTCAACTCCCCCACCATCAGACCCCGAGAGATGCGGCGCTCAAGCGTCAGAAGCAAACTTAGCTCCTGTCTGATCACGCAATTAGTGAGGGGTACGGATTCAAAATAAAGCATGGGCTTAACCCCTGTGTGTCCTATTGCATCTATACTCTGCTCTGTGTGCATGATCAGCAAGGAGCTAAGTAATCTGCTCGGAATTATATGGGAACAGATGTAGAAAGTTTAGTTACTTTTAATAACCCAAACTTGACATCATAGATCCATTCGTGCAATTTGCTTTTTTGCTATACCACAACAATACTGTTTACATGCAGTCCATACTTTAGCTCACATTTAGTACTTGTCAAGACCAGCCATCGAACTAGAATGGAAAGATTTGTAGCTAGTTTCCGACGCCCTTCTCATTTTGTCCTAAACATACTAATGCAAACTAATGTTGAGCAAAATATTGGTCACTTGAAATTTCAGACTTTCTTACCAAAGGAGGAAAAAGAAAGTCCTTCACATTTCAGTATTTGTATAAAGCAGTTCTCTTTACGTCATCATTATGTTTTAGCAACAGCATAAAATACAAACCAGGAATTGTTCATATTGCCCGCAACTAGGCAAAAAATATAAAATGACGTGAATATGCTACGCTTTTCAAATACTAACAATTTAATTCAAATTGACATATTTCTGCAGGCAGATAGTATATATACGTTTATGCTGGTTGATTAGACCTAGGGTTCTAATTCTCAGTGACGTGAATGTATCCTGTAAATCGAATGACTAAACTTGCCTAATCTTTTTAATGTGCTTCCAATGGGAAAGATAGGAAAAGGTCTAAAGTTCAGACCTAAAGAAGGAGATTGTAAACTAAGGGCCCGATTCATCATTTGTGATTTATTGAAGCCACCTTTTTTTTTTCTCTTGCGGTATTCGCTGATGTTTTATGCGCCAAATTCTTCAAAATGGTAAATGCATTAATGAATTTGAAGCAAAATCCAAGAATACTCATTTTGTTTGTTTTTAACCAGTTATTTAAAGCTTTAAGCACCAAGAGTCACAAATTCTTTATAAAGTCTCAAAATGTGCCAAATTGAAAAATCCTCCAGAAACCTCATTTCAGGAGGTGACTGAAGGAAGGTGTGCAAAAAAAAAAAAAAAAAAAAAAGCGACATTTGGTAGATGTTACATTTCATGAATCTGTCTAAAACATCTGTATAAAGTTGCGAAGGAACAATAAAAACAGACAAAAAAAAAAAAGCTTAAAAAGTATTGTAAATCATACAAAAAACGGTGCAAATAGTAACCTCACTGATAGGAGGAAATTAGTAAAATGATGAAAAAGCAATAATGAATCAGGGCCTAAGTTTCAAAAGCTTTTCTGAACTTTTCATGGACCAATTGTTGCATTTCATCCAGCAGAGGTTCCCAATATTGTTGCATATTGTTAGACATATTCAAATTAAAAAATAATGAAGACATATTAAACATAAATATGAACTTGTAAATCCTTGCAGATATTTTATTGTGTAAATTTGACATTGCTATTTTACCATTTTAATTAAAACTATAAAGAGAATTTGTAGATTGTGAGCCCTCGTGGACAGGGTCCTCTCTCCTCCTGTACCAGTTGTGTCTTGTATTGTTGAAGATTATTGTACTTGTTTTTATTATGTATACCCCTCCTCACAAGTAAAGCGCCATGGAATAAATGGCGCTATAATAATAAATAATAATAATAAGGCTATATCAGCCATATTACATCATTTCTTAGGCTAAGTTCACATTTGCGTTGTGCGCCGCAGCGTCGGCGACGCAACGCACAACGCAAATGTAAACGCATGCACAACGCAGCGTTTTGTGGCGCATGCGTCCATTTTTGCATGGTTTTGGGCGCAGAAAAAACTAACTTGCTGCGTCCTCTGCGCCCTGACGCATGCACCACAGTGACGCATGCGTCACAAAATGCAAGTGCAACGCATGTCCATGCGCCCCCATGTTAAATATAGGGGTGCATGACGCATGCGGCGACGCTGCGGCACAGAACGCGAATGTGAACATAGCCTTAAAGGTTAGTGACTACCCTAAATCAGTTGCTATTTTTGCCATAAATGTCTAAAGATAATGCCCCTAAAGAATCCCATATACTTTTTTTCCCCCCAAAATTAATGTTGTTTTACACCTGCTTCACTTCCTATTGCCTAGCATCAACACTGTTGTCACAACCATCACTTACTCTTCAGGATCCTCTACTCTAATCATAACATGTGCTGGGCTGCAAGCCAGCAGTGAGCACATCCCCTGTAAATCTACCCCCAGCCTGAGCACAATTTTTGTCCAGGATACTGCTGCAGGCAAGTCACTATTCCAGTGTATAGAATAAACACACAACATCCCAGATCATCAGCCCTGACAAAGTTGTTTCCCCTACTCACCCTCACTACCTAAACACATTCCACTGTAATAGGATGGATGCATTAATATATACATTATACGGTGTATACTGCATGGTATTATACATTACACAGGGTATAGTTCTGGGTGTGTGTACATATAGACACTCTGCTGTATACATACAAATATAAGGGAGGGGCCCAGAGAAAAATGAGCGAGCTGTGTCTGCTGCAACATCCACAGACGCCAAGAGCACTGGACAAAAGAGCTCATCATCAAAAGTCACGTGATTGAGGTCACATCAGATTTCAGAGCCAGGAATTTTGGGAAAATAATTTGTCACAGAAAGACAGGAGATTGTCAGCCAGATATCATGTGACCAGGAAAGTATCTCGGCTTATAGAAAGCAAAATATTTAGAAAATAGCCCAACTGTGCCAACTGGTTCACATAAAAGAGACTTATCAGGCAGTGGTCAACCCCTAGGGAATATCTGGGGTTATATAAATTTAGAAAAAAGGCACATAGTTGCTAACAGAAGCAAGTACCTGCCTTTTGTACCCAGCAACAATTTCTCTTCCTGCTGACAGGAACTACTGGTGTCATGCTGATTGACAGCTGGCTTCTCCCAATTAAGCAGTGAGAGCCGGCTGTCAATCAGCACAACACCAGTAGTCCAGCACTGTCAACAGGAAGAGAAACTGCTACTCTGTTGACAAGGTGTAGCTGAATCTCTGGCAGGAGAGGTCAATGAATGGCGCCGAGTAGAATAGGCAGGTAGTTTCCTCTGTTAGTTCCGGATATCCTCTTTAGGGAACAGCACTCCAAATGGCAAAAGTTATGCTACAATTTATTTGCGACAGTCATCAAATATAAAAGGTGTACACAGCCCAAGGTGTGGTAAATGACAAACAGCAATGTTTTGGGTGATGTATTCCCCACCGCGCATCAGATAAAAGCCAAAGAACGTGGCTGTGTGTCAAGAATGCGTAGTCTGGGTTGGTGGGTATGGAGACATCAGTGGTGTGACTTCCTCAGCAATCTTCTTCACCATTTATTCGAAGCCTAACACATGATGCTTTTTTTTGCTATGGTTTCTTTTTAACCACACCACGTGCACCTTTAACATATGATGACGATCACAAATAAAGTAATTAGAAGCATGACTGTTGCTTTTTCAAGTGTTTTTCTTTAACAATATAATGCAGTCCTGGTGACTGGATGAGTTACATGGGAAGCTCCCAGGGTTTTTGCACCCTAAAATAAACGTATGTGGACAGGGAAGTGCTGCATGAGCCTCAATCATAAAATCTGCAGTATTGTTAGTGTGGATTGTAACCAGTGCATATTGTCATCATAGGGCTCCATTCTTACTAGTAGGCAATTACTGCTATACATAATTCTGTATTCCATTTTAAGAGCACAGTAAAAGTGGCTACAAGAGGATTCAAGAACACATTATTAATCTCAAGATAGTTGTACTTTTGGATGTCTATCTCTATGGTATACTTGTCAAGACAAAAAAATGACATTATTACCATGAGGCCAGTGCTGAATCTAAAATCTGCTAGAACTTAGAAGTAAGTATAAAATCTATGTCATTGAATGGATCTTACAAAAGTTTAATTGGTACCTTCATATATGGCTCTGGAGGAGCTTCTGGTGCTTGACCATACACTGACTTATATTAGAAAGTAATATGCTTACTGCTTATTAGGGTGTATGTATAAAAGGTAATGCCAACAATACTAATTATAGTAATTTAGTAATAAAAAAGGATCTTAGATGTAAATCAAAACCACTGTAGTGTACAGCCAAACAGGATTTGTCCTGAAAGAAGAGAATATTCTGGAAGAAATGCAGAGTAAACAGATATTGAAGGAACAATTTGAGAGTTTAACATTCTGGGATCACAGTATCTGATAAAATTCTCTTTTTTAATTGCTGCAGATACAACAGTTTTCTCAATTATAAACTCTGAATAAACCCACCAACACGATCAATTGACAGTTTTCCCATCTACACTGTGCAGTCAGGAAGTTTCCAATCAGAGTACTAGCAAAGGATGGAGGGGCAGGGACAGACAGAGCTCAAATATCAAGGACTACATTACTGTAGGTTAGCTGGTCTTCTCAGAGATATCTGCAGGAGTGCGTAAGCAAGCAGACCAGTAAGTGACATCTCCCCAGAATCAGGGTCTCTGCACCATGCTGCCCTGCAGTAGCAAAATCCTGGTGACAGATTTCTTTTAATACAACTCTGAAGCTGATACGAAGACATCCTCAAAACATTAAAGCGCCTTCTCTTTATTTTAATACAGTATAAATATAATGCAAAACAATTTTCACGGAAATTGTAAAACAGTCCAGTTTCCATTGTCTCCATTTCTTATTTCACATAATGGATGGCCATAATATGTGAATATTCAAACCTAACAAGCACATCAGCAAAGATGTATTTCCATTGTTTGCTCCATGACGACTTGTAATTTTCTACTATTCATATATGCACATACTTCTAAGGTAATGTGTAACTACAGTGGCTAGAGGGGTGAGAATATTTCAAGGCTTCCGATTAGATTTTAAACTTTTTTTCAGCAGTTTAGCTTATAAAAACTACCATTTCGCACTCAAAAATACAGTATAAGCAACATGGTAATATGCTGCAAAAAGTCATTTATTTATACAACCATCACAGTCATTATATATATATAATTGTGAAGATTAAGATAAATACATGTGTATATATGCATGTACAAGTATATTTGTCTTAATCTTCATAATTTTATTTGTATAAATTGAATTTTTCTATATTTTAAATGAACAGTCTAAATCTTTTTATTTTGTTTTTAACAAAAAAATATATATATTTCTCCCCTTTGAACAACGTTAACCATTAAACCCTCCCCCAAAGTCCTATGATTAAGAAAAAAATTCATACTATAAATCCATATTTCCCTTCAGTGGAATTATACATTATTATTTTGTATTTAGCTCATTCTCCAGTTCCATAAGTTTGCGGGAGGCTTTTACTTTATTTGAAACATCTTGGCCCTGGGAAAAGAGACGTTGGCGTTCCTTAAAAGTCAAGCTTTCTGGGGCTCCCCCAGTAGTGATGAGATCACCTTCCTGGCTGTAAAAAAGAAAGGGTATTTAGAACAGAAGAAGAAGAGACAAGTGGAAATATGAAGACAAATACATTTACCTGTTTAACCTTTTGTCTCTTAAATCCTTGTACATTTCTGTGTTTCCAACTACCACATTTGTTGATCCAGAGTAAGAACTTGACCCTGGTAATAAAAATAATTTTAAAGAACATTTATTTTATGCACAAAATAGGTGTTATCATATTTATTTATTTACACTATAAACCATGGTGATGATGAGAACAGAGTCTAAGAATTCTGAAAATATGTTTTATATACGACACGTTAGTTTGTAATTTTTATCTCTTGCAATAATAAGGGATTATCTACTAGCTCAAAAAAAGTGAGTGGCTAACTAGAGCTAAAACAAAAACATATCACAATATTTGTGTTTTTGTCTGCCGTTTTTAACAACGCAAAACATAAATGTGCTGCATTTTTGGGCTCTGTAGTAAAAAAAAAAATAAAAAAAAAAATTATATATATATATATAATCTTTCATTAGAAAACCATGACAGATGTGAAGAAAGCCTAATTCACACCTAAACAATACAGCTGTTAAAACAAAAGTATAATTGAGTTTTCAAAAAAGTCATTTAAATATAGGTTACAATAATTTGCAAATCTTCAGCTCAGATTGCTCAGTAGTCCTAATCTAGATTTTTCTCAACATGAGTTCACATCAGCCAAACTGTGGTCTGAGAAGTGACATCTCTAAAGTTGACACTTCATGGCATGATTTACGGTTACCGTCCACACAGCACAACATTGCTACAGCTCTGTGAACAAAGACTCCAGGACTCCGGGGACAGGAGCAGGGGAGGACAAAGGAAGCATTTTATTTCATAACTAATATTCAGATTTGACTTGACTTCTGGAAAAGCACTAACATAGGTTGCAAACTAATCAGTATTTTACTGCCACAGCCAGTTTCAACCTTTTTCAAATCCGACATGTCACTTTGCAATGTAGAATTTTGGAATATTTCTTGCAAATGTGAATAATTTAAAGTAGCATTTCACTTTTTTGTTGTTAAAGGGGTGTAGGGGTTCACTTTCTTGGATAGTCTCTTGGAACACGAAGCCACAGAGTTTTTATGTCAAACAGAATAATGTTTATTTCCAATGGTTGTACAGTACCAAAAACAAAACCATAAACATAAAACCCGAGGCTCTAGCTAAACAATATAGACCCTGGCTACTCATACAGGGTGAGCTAGTCCCAGTTTGGTTAAACAAAACAGCTATTGCCCATCAAAATCAGTGATGCTTGCAGTATTGGTGCACAAGGCCTTTGCAGTCTCTTAAGAGAGATTCCGGCTTGTCTCTCCCCAACACTCCACTCTGATCACCTTCCACCCAACTGACTGCCGCAAGTAAACACTTGGCCTGGTTCTAGTTATAGAGCCTCTAATCAGGACCTTTAGTACTAGGTTTTAACACCCGTCTTAACCGTCTTTCCTACAGGGGTTATCCATGACAAATTTATTTTTTACTATAGGCCTAAGAACTAACAGGCAGGTGCATGCTAACATCCTGCCTGTTCTGCCAGTCACTGATCTCTGCCAGGACAAAGCAGTCACAGACCGCTGCTGGCGGTGATTCTACAGCTTCAACTGATGTCACATTGAGAAGGTAGCTGCTTCTCTTCTTGTCTGATCTGTTGATGAGAAGTGACTGCCGATATCATGCTGATTAACACCAGCTACCAGCTGTCACTCAACATGATATCTTCAAAGAAAAGCTGCTCTGTTGAGGTGAAGCAGCAGAATCACCAACAGGAGTGGTCTGTGACCACTCAGATTGCGCCAGTTAGGTAGTTAGAAACTACCTTTCAATTAGCAGACCCACAGTGAAAAATACATTTGTCCCATAAAACCTCTTATTTACCTCCGTTAGCTATAGTTATGTGCACAGTGCATGTATTACATCTTTCTACATCAGCCAGTTTTGCCAATCAGTATAGTTTTTCAAAGATACTTTTAAGACAGATCAAAACATTTGTGTTCCAATTATGGAATGCAACGCACAGACCGACCTCATGTCGGAGGAGAGCAGAGAGCGACCTTTACATTGGTAACTCCCTCTTCATGTAAAATAAGCTCTGGTGGCAGAGTTATCTTCCAGACAACACACTCCCTATAGCCTGGAAGGGGTCATTATATAAAGTAATAAAAAATGATTTCTCAACAAGGCATCTGACAAGAGACATATAGGGATACCTTTTTTTAGCAGTCTATAACCTGAATGACCATATCAATGGTTTAAAAAAGTCAAATGTGGTTACAGATTCCCTTTAAACATGTAGACTGGGACTATGTCCTGGTACCTGGGAATACTGAACATAAATGTGGCGTGTTTAAAGGGAACCTGTCTGCAGGTTTGTGCACAGTAACCTTACATACACTGTCAGGTCGGCACCGTTATACTGATTAAAATGATACCTGGGTTGATGAAATCCGTCTTGTGGCTGTCGTTTAATCTGTATTTGCAGCTTTGAGTTAGTGATATGCTTGTGCCCCGAGGGCGGCCTGTGTGGGGTCCTAATGTGGTGCTCTGATTATCTATTCATACTGATGGCTTATAGCAGGTCACTGATCCGTCAGTGACCTGCCTCCTATTTTATAAACTGCATATAGTTTTAAATTTATAAAACATTTTTACTACATTAAAATCTTTCTGTTACACAGTTTATTAGACCCAGTTTATGGCAGGGCCTAACAGGCCAAAATAGCCAGCAGCCCGAATGCTATTGCTTAGCCTTTAGTTGTCCTAGAATCTATTGAGGGAGTCCCCTCCCTCTCAACCATCGGGATACCGTTGTCTATCAACAGTCGAATCTAGAGGGTGAAACAGCAATGATTGGTGCTGGGAGCTGACACCTGATGCTGTTGTAGAGACTCAGCTCCTGACCCCACTGAATCCCTGCACCGTAAACAGTTTGAGGGAACTCCTTAAAAATTAACTGTAAGCCTGTAAGCCAAAGCCTGTTTTCAACTTCCCGACCGGGCCATTTTTTTCAATTCTGACCACTGTCACTTTATGAGGTCATAACTCTGAAACGCTTCAACGGATCCTGGTGATTCTGAGATTGTTTTCTATGATAGTGGTAAAATTTCTTCGATTTGACTTGCGTTTATTTGTGGAAAAAACAGAAATTTGGCAAAAATTTGGCAATTTTTAAACTTTTAGTTTTTATGCCCTTAAATTAGAGAGTCATATCATACAAAATAGTTAATAAATAACATTACCCACATATCTGCTTTACATTAGCACAATTTTGGAAACAATTTTTTTGTTAGGAAGTTATAAGGGTTAAAAGTTGACCAGCGATCTCTCATTTTTTCAACAAAATTTGCAAAAACATTTTTTTTTAGGGACCACCTCACACTTGAAGTCACTTTGAGGGGTCTATATGACAGAAAATGCCCACAAGTGACAACATTCTAAAAGCTGCACCCCTCAAGGTACTCATATAACCACATTCAAAAAGTTTATTAACCCTTCAGGTGCTTCACAGGTATTTTTGGAATGTTTAAAAAAAATAAAAAAAAATTGAACATTTAACTTTTTTTCACAAAATTTTTACTTCAGATCCAATTTGCTTTATTTTACCAAGGTTAACAGTAGAAATTGGAACACAAAAGTCGTTGTACAATTTGTCCTCAGTACGCCGATACCCCATATGTGGGGGTAAACCACTGTTTGGGCACATGGCAGAGCTCGGAAGGGAAGGAGCTCCATTTGACTTTTCAATGCAAAATTGGCTGGAATTGAGATCGGAACCCATGTCGCACTTGGAGAGCCCCTGATGTGCCTAAACAGTGGAAACCTCCCAAAAGTGACCCCATTTTGGAAAGAAGACCCCCTAAGGAACTTATCTAGATGTGTGGTGAGCACTTTGAACCCCCAATTGTTTCACTAAAATTTAGAATGTAGAGCCGTGAAAATTAAAAAAATCATTTTTTTTTCCACAAAATGATTTTTAGCCCGCAATTTTTTATTTTCCCAAGGGTAACAGGAGAAATTGGACCCCAAAAGTTGTTGTCCAATTTGTCCTGAGTACGCTGATACCCCATATGTGGGGGGTGAACCACCTTTTGGGCGCATGGCAGAGCTCGGAAGAGAAGGAGCGCTGTTTTAGAATGAAGACTTTGATGGAATGGTCTGCGGGCGTCAAGTTGCATTTACCGAGCCCCTGATATACCTAAACAGTAGAAACCCCCCACAAGTGACCCCATATTGGAAACTAGACCCCCCCAAGGAACTTATCTAGATATGTTGTGAGAACTTTGAACCCCCAAGTGTTTCGCTAAAGTTTATAATGAAGAGCCGTGAAAATAAAAAATATATTTTTTTCCACGAAAATGATATTTTAGCCACCAAATTTTTATTTTCCCAAGGGTAACAGGAGAAACTGGACCCCAAAAGTTGCTGTCCAATTTGTCCTGAGTACACCGATACCCAATATGTGGGGGGAACCACTGTTTGGGCGCACGGCAGAGATCAGAAGGGAAGGAGAGCCGTTTGGAATGCAGACTAAGGCTACTTTCACACTAGTCCGTAGGTACGGGCCGTCGCAAACAGTCAGCCCGACGTACAGTGCATTGAAGTAGCACAACGTGGGCAGCGGATGCAGTTTTACAACGCATCTGCTGCCCATTGTGAGTTCCGGGGAGGAGGGGGCGGAGTTTCGGCTGCGCATGCGCGGTCGAAAATGGCGGACTCAACGCACAAAAAAAGTTACATGGAACGTTTTGTTGTGCCGACGGTCCGTCAAAACACGACGCATCCGTCGCACGACGGATGCGATGTGTGGCAATCCGTCGCAATGCATCGCTAATGTAAGCCTATGGAAAAAAAAACGCATCCTGCGGGCAACTTTGCAGGATGCGTTTTTTATACATAACGACACATTGCAACGTCGTCACACAACACAAGTGTGAAAGTAGCCTTAGATGGATTGGTCTGCAGGCATCACGTTGCACTTGCAGAGCCCCTGACGTACCTAAACAGTAGAAACCCATCACAAGTGACACCATATTGGAAACTAGACCCCCCAAGGAACTTATCTAGATGTGTTGTGAGAACTTTGAACCCCCAAGTGTTACACTACAGTTTATAACAGAGCCGTGAAAATGAAAAATCTTTTTTTTTTTTCCCCACAAAAATTTTTTAGCCCCCGGTTTTGTATTTTCCGAAGGATAACAGGAGAAATTGGACCCCAAAAATTGTTGTCCAATTTGTCCTGAGTATGCCGATACCCCATATGTTGGGGGAGAGCTCGGAAGGAGCACTGTTTTACTTTTTCAACGCAGAATTGGCTGGAATTGAGATCGGACGCCATGTCGCGTTTGGAGAGCCCCTGATGTGCTTAAACAGTGAAAACTCCCCAATTCTAACTGAAACCCTAACTGAAACCCTAACCGAAACACACCCCTAACCCTAATCCCAACCATAACCCTAACCACACCCCTAATCCTAATCCCAACCGTAAATGTAATCCAAACGCTAACTTTAGCCCCAACCCTAACTTTACCTCCAACCCTAACTTTAGCCCCAACCCTAACGTTAGCCCCAACCCTAACTTTAGCCCCAACCCTAACCCTAACTTTAGCCCCAAGCCTAACCCTAATGGGAAATGAAAATACATTTTTTAAAATTGTATTATTTTTCCCTAACTAAGGGGGTTATGAAAGGGGGTTTGATTTACTTTTATAGCGTTTTTTGGTGGATTTTTATGATTGGCAGCTGTCACACACTAAAAGACGCTTTTTATTGCAAAAAATAGTTTTGCATCACCACATTTTGAGAGCTATAATTTATCCATATTTTGGCCCAGAGTCATGTGAGGTCTTGTTTTTTGTGGGACGAGTTGACATTTTTATTTGTACCATTTTCAGGCACATGACATTTTTTGATCGCTTTTTATTCTGATTTTTGGGAGGCAGAATGAAAAAAAACTACCAATTCCTGAATTTCTTTTAGGAGGGCGTTTATACCGTTCAGCGTGAGGTAAAATTGATAAAGCAGCTGTATTCTTCGGGTTAGTACGATTACAGCGATACCTCATATATATCATTTTTTATGTTTTGGCGCTTTTACACAAAAACTATTTTATATAAAAAATTGTTTTCGCTTTATTCTGAGCGCTATAACTTATTTTTCTGCTGACAATACTGTATGGCGGCTTTTCTTTTTGCGGGACAAGATGACGTTTTCAGCGGTACCATGGTTATTTATATACGTCTTTTTGATCACATTTTATTGCACTTTTTGTTCAGCAGTATGATAAAGCATTTTTTGCGTTGTTTATTTTTTTGCGGTGTTCACTGAAGGGGTTAAATAGTGGGATAGTTTTATAGAGCGGGTCGTTATGGACGCGGCGATACCAAATATGTGAACTTTTATTGTTATTTTTTAATTTACATAAATGGATTTATTGGAAAATATTTATTTATTTTTTTCTTTATTTGGGGATTATTTTTTTTTATACATTCTATTTTTTTTTATAACATTGTCCCAGGGTGGGACATCACTATATTTCATCATATCACTTTGCATAGTACTGCGTCAGATCAGCGATCTGACAGGCAGTGCAGGAGGCTTTCCGGCGCCTGCTCTGGGCAGGCGCCGGCAAGCCACCTCAGTGAAGTACCCGGAAGGAGCCCCGCGGCCATTTTGGATCCGGGGACTCCTTCCAGAACACCGGAACTACGCGATCGCATCGCGTGTTCCAGTGGGAAAGCGCAGGGAGCCCCCGTCCCTGTGCGATGCCCCTATGTTGATATCACTATTGACAGCGGCATCAGAGGGGTTAGATGCTCACGATCGGCGCTAGCGCCGATCTTGGGCATTGCTGCGGGGTGTCAGCTGTTACATACAGCTGACACACGCACGCGATCACCATGGTGCTCACTGTGAGACCGCGCGATCGTGCTGCCATACTAGTACTGCGGTTTGTGGGAACTCAGTTCCTGCAGAGCAGTACTAGCACGGTGCATGTCGGGAAGGGGTTAATGCACAGATACATTTTTTTTCACACAAACAGGGGTTATGTCCTTCCTCCTTAATACACATGAGCGAACATCATCGGCTCTGTCCTTATTTGGCAAGCTAATAGCTGCAGCAGGAACCCGGATCGCTCCTGATAAATAGGTGTCCGGCGCCACAGCCGCATGTGTCGCGGCTGTGTGACAATCGCAACAAACAGGCTCTCCATGCGGGTGTAGTGACTGTCACACAGCCATGACACATGCAGCTGCGGCGCCGGACACCTGATTATCGGGAGCGATCCAGGTTCCTGCTGCAGCTATTCGGTAAGCTCTATTAGCTTGCCGAATAAGGAGGGAGCCGACGATGTTCGCTCATGTCTACTCCTTAGTTCTATTCATCTTCCCCATCATAGTTTAAAACATACATGTCAAACCCTGGCCTGCAGCCCAAATCTGGCCCTCAGAGTGACTATATTTGTCCCGCAATGCCATATGGAGGACTATGTGGGGCTATTATTCTGAATGGAGGACAATGTGGGACTATTATTCTGAATGGAGGACTATGTGGGGCCCATTATACTGTGTGGAGGGCTGTATGGAGATCACAGTCGGGGCATCATACTGTGTTGGGGTCACAATACAGTGTGTCCGTAAAGTCATGGTGCACTTTTGACCAGTCACTGGAAAGCAACAAAAAAACGATAGAAATGTGAAATCTGCTCCAAATGAGAAAAACTCACCCAGTTTCATACTTATTCAGTGCAGTGATTAATGTTGATGAACATGTCCACAGATATGGAAAATCGCCTCATCGCTAAACACAATCTTCTGCAAAAATCTTGCATCATTGTTGATCTCATGAAGCATATCTGTAGCAAACGCACATCGTTTGGGTCTAACTGCCGGTTTAATAGCGTGAAACAGCCGCAATTTGTACCCCGAAAAAGAGACGTTTCTTTAACACCTTATGAACGGTAGTCTTAGGCTGGTTTCACATTTGCGGTTGTGTCCGCAGCGTTCGTGCCGCAATTATCTGCATGCGTCGTGTATTCCTATCTTTAACATTAGGGACGCATGTGTCTGCGATCGGTTGCATTTTGCCGCGTTAGACGACGCATGCGTCGTTCCGTTGTCTGCGGTTTGGCACGGTAAACGCTACATGTAGTAATTTTAGAGGCGTCAATTTGCCGCCTAGAAACTTATACGGTTGTTAGCGGAAGGAATGCGGCAAAAAAATGCATTACGGTCTATGTGAATGCATGCGTTTGCTTGCGTTTCTGAACGCATGTGTTGCACCACAGGAAAACATGTCTAGACAATGATTAGCCACCCCCCACATACAAACTGAAAAAAGGAGGGAGTGGGCATTGGCAGGTCACTACCCAGCAGACAGAGAAGCAGAGCAGACGCAGGCAAGAACCTTGGAGGAAACAAGACACTGAGCAATGTGAGTATAACCTAGCCAATGTCTTTATTTTCTATTTTTTGTCTCTATATGTCCTAATTTCTGCCATTTTTTTCTTTCTGCATGCATCAGAATGTCATCTTCTTCTGAGGAGGAGCAACTTCCTGGGCCTGAACAAGCCGAACATGTCAGTGAAGTGAGTACTCACCTCCTCAGATTGGTAAGTATTCACGGTCACATCTACACATATGACAATTTTTTTCTCCTTTTTTTTAAGAGCACTTCTTCCACTGCAGCAGAGGCTGAGCAGGAGCAGCGTGGTCATGGTCGGGTGGCAAGGCGGCAGCGTGTACGTATACGTGGCTATTTATTGTATCCTCACTTTACTCTTGGATGTTCATTTCTTTACTTTCCTCTTTCTTTCCCTTTTTCTTCTTGACGCCTTTTGTTTCTTGACTTTCAATATTCATGCCAGTTTTCTGTCTGTTTTCTTTCTTTTCCTTATGTTAATGTATCCAACATTAATCTCTTTCTTTATTTTTTAGGTTCCAGAACGGGATGAGGACCTCATTGAAAATTACCTCCTCATCTCCCTGGTCCTTGAGCGAGTCCCGTTGTGGGACACCCGGGTTCCGCAGCACTCGGACAACGTGACGATCCGGCGGCTATGGAATGAGGTGGCCAAAGCAATGTGGGATAGCTGGGACAACACCCCAACTCGGGTCCGAAATGCATTTTGTAAGTATTGCAATGCAGTGTGATGCAGCAGTGACATTGGCCGTGATCACACAACTGTGTGTGATGAGAGAAACTCTCAGGAGTTTCTCTCATCACACACAGTTGTGTGATCACGGCCAAAAGTCCATTGTCTAACCATTTTGTTTTTTGTTTTTTCAACAGTGCTCAAAGTCAAAACACGTTGGCGTTCGATGAAGGATCGCTTCAACAAGGACCTTCATCAAGAGTGGGGTTCCTAGTGGTTCTGGAGCAAGGATCAGAAAATATTTTTAGTGTATTAGGTTGTGTTGTATTGCCTTAATCTGTATGTTTCTATTCCACAGGAGTTAGTGCTTAACTTTTGTAAATGTTTGGTAGTAATGTGTTTTTTTCTTCTTTTTTTCACAGCACATGGAGCAGCACTCTTGACCCTGGTTCTGGAGCGGTCCTTCATCAGACAGCCACAGACCAGTCCCAGCCATCCAGCAGCGCAGCAGCAAGTGGGCCTGCCACACAAACTGAAGACCAGGAAGCTGGTCCATCAGGTGTTCCCCTTTCCCAGTCCTCTGCCCCTTTTTTGGGCTCTTCCCGGCAGCAGCAGAGGGCCTCGGACAGGTCACTCATGCCAGAGTTTTGCACTTGAGCTCGGTCTTTCATGATGGACTCAAGGCGATGGGTGACCGACTGGATACTGCCAGTAGCCATATGAATACACGTATCCAGGAGGTCACCAAAAGCCTTGACCAAGTGAAAGCCGACCTTCAGAGGCCAGCACATAATTTTTTAAAATCAAATTGAACAGGGCATGTCGGAACACCTTACCCCTGATCTCCAGCTTAGTGTCATGCAGGCCTGCAATGCTGCTTACGTGCAGGCTATGCAGCAGAGTCGGTATTTTCAGCAGACAGTGGCGGCATAGTCATCTGTGCCAACATCAATGCCGAGCTCTGCTGCATACCACTGCACGGCCACCACTACAGCACCACCACCATGCCGAGTGCTGTTGGACAGCCCGCCGCCACCACCATGACAACTGCTGCTCCTGCTTGGAACTCCTCCATTGCCATCACCATGCAGCAGCAGCACCCTGATCAGGACAGGTCGGCCACCATCACCAGGTCCCAGCTGCAGCAGCACCCGGATCCTGGCATGCATTTCAGCACCAGCAGCACCTGAATCCTGGCATGCTTTTCACCATCAGCATGCAGCAGCACCTGGACCCTGGAATGGCTTTCACCACCACCAGGATGCAGCAGCAGCACCCGGACCCTGGCATGGCCTTCCCCACCACCACAACCATGCAGCGGCACACGGACCCTGACAGGTCGGCCACCACGACCAGGCCGCAACAAATGAGCCCACCGAGGCTCCCCAGACCGCAGTGCCATTCCCAAAAAGGAAAACAAAATAAAAAACAAAGGACGATCTCAATTCCTCCCCCCCTCACCTCCCAATGTGTCTGTAATGTCAGGTTTGTCTCTCCCTTCCAGTGTGTCTCTGCCCTCTCATGCATCAAGCCCCATCCCTGAACTCCCAGACCCCATTACTTTAGTTGCCCCTTCTCCTGCCACCCCTGCGTCGTCCATATTAAGCCAGGCCTCACAGCTACACACACCCCATTTCCATCACTCTACCCCAAGCAGGCGTAGTTAAATTAATTTGTTTGTTAAAAAAATAAATAATAATGCTTTTTGCCCCCAATAATGTTTGGTTAATTGTGTATTTCGCCGCCGGCAACACACACCATGCGCCGACAAACACTGCGCTGCACACTTTTTTTTTTTTGGCCAACTCATAACTCCAGTAGTTATTAAGTAGAACACTGCACCTTTGTGTGTTTGGTATAGAGCTATGAGGTGGCCAAAAAAACAAAATTACTTGTATTTTCTCCATAATCTCTTCTGTCTGATTAATCTGTGTCGCAGACTGAAGAGAAAATGGCGGTAATACAAAGCAGAACTATACTCAACAGGTCATGTGTCAAATAGTGAGTTCATGATGCACAAAACTCTGCGTCATGAACTCATTATATATGACACCTGACCCGGTAAGTAGAGAACTGCCTTGTATAACCTCCATTTTTATTTCAGTGGACGTAATCTATTTCACACAAACCGAAGAGACGATGTAGGTCATACAAGGCATTTCTATACTCACCTGGACAGGTGTAAGAAATAGTGAATTCATGAGGCTGTTATTTTTGTCTCGTGAATTCATTATTTCTGACACCTGACTTGATGAGTGTAGATCTGCTTTTTATTATAAGTCCATCTTCTCTTCAGTCTGCGTCCAATAGATACTGCAGAACAGAATCTGGATGTAATGACGTCAACTACTTTTCCACTATCAACATAAGTGGCTTTTAGAGGAAATACATAGGAGACTTGGTCAAGATAGCAAAACACAAATTTTATTAATAAAAAATATTATTAACATCTAAAACATAACTGGTACAGGCCAAAACCAAACAGGAAATTTTACACGATATTGTCTTGCCATGCCACACGTCCAATATCAGAATCAAAATAGGCAGCAAATTGGTCCCGTATGTGGCCAACTTCAACTGTTGACCGCAGCGGGTGATGCTGGTAATCGGGCAATGGGTTTGCAACAGGTTCATCCAGTTCAATGTTGAGTCGCTCCTTAGCCATTATGTAATTGTGTAGAACCACACAGGCTTTGACCACCTCATCGACTGTCTCCATTTTTAGATTAATGGCTGTCGCAAGAATGCGCCATTTTGAGACAAGAATCCCAAAGGTGCACTCCACTGTTCTTCGGGCCCTGGTCAGTCTGTAGTTATAAATCCTTTTCGTGTGGTTCAAGTCCCGACTGGAATATGGCTTCAGTAGGTTTTCACACATCTGAAAGGCCTCATCCCTAACCATAACAAATGGCATCGGTAGGCCTTGAGTGTTTGGGAGAGGTCGTGGCAGTGGAAAATTAAAATTTCTTCCATACACACGTCGGCCCATATCCGAGTTCTTGAAAGTCTGTGAGTCATTCTCACGGCCAAAAGCTCCAATGTCCACGGCGATGAAGCGACAGTCTGCATCTGCTATTGCCATGAGCACAACTGAAAAATATTTTTTTGTAGTTGAAGTACTCCGATCCAGTTCGGGCGGGTTTGATAACGTGTATGTGCTTTCCATCCACCACTCCCAAACAGTTGGAGAAATCACACACACTCCAAAATTTTTCAGCAATTTCAATCCACATGTCCTCCGTGGGTAGGGGTATAAACTCATCCCGGAGAACATTCCACAAAGCCCGGCAGATGTCCGCAACTATTCCAGGCAGGGTGGAAATTCCAAGCCGGTACTGAAAGTGGAGGGATGATAAGCTCTCTCTGGTTGCCAGAAATCTGAAATAAGAATAAAAAATAAATTTACAATCAATTCCATTTATGGTGGTGTTTAGCTAAAGACCTAAAGGAAAATACAAATAATACATGGCAGACCAATAATAATTATGACTGGCATTTGTTTAGAATTATTACGTACCTTAATGTAACCAGGAGAAGTTCCTCTGCTGGAATCGCTCTACGGAGATGGGTGTCCTGTCTCCGGATGGCTCCCTGGACACAACCAAGCAATTCCCGGAAAGAGTCTTGAGACATCCTGGTATATTCTGGGAATTTGTCCAGGGTTGGCATTAAGCTAGCCATATAGTGTGTGGTAGGCTCCACGGCTCTCCCGGAGTTCAATAATGGGGTGTCTCCAAAAACGCCTACGCCGTGTCCTTCTCTGCCGTTCTCTATTTCTTTGTTGCTCCCAAGCAAACGCACAGGCAAGAAACAGCTTGATGCTTAAATCCAGGATGAAATAAAAGCTCTCTATGCGAAGGTCCATCATGACACAGGATACAGTAGCAAACTGTGAAGATTTCAGCAGTCCAAGGGTCTATATATAGATATCTCATAATACACGCCCACTGTAGTCCCATTGCTGGTGTCTGTTTATCTAGATTTTGTTTCTGTTAAATTTTTCACCATGCGTACAAAAAACGCAAACGCATGCAAAACAAATGCGTTATCGTATGCTTCTTAAAAAACGTTGCATTGGTACGCGTTTCAAAGCGGTTTTTCCTTCATTTGCGGTTGCGGATTAAACGCTGCGGATTCTAACGCAAATGTGAAACTAGCCTTACTTAGGTGTAATTGTGGAGCACACGCATGTATAGATTTTTTTAAGGGCTCCTTAGATAGCTATCCCATATAGCCTCTACAGACTTGTCACTGACTGATGGCCCACCAGAACGGGGTTTCTCCACCAAACTGCCGGTTTCCTTCAACTGCTTATCCCACTGAGTAATGTTATTCCTATGTGGTGGCGCTTAATTATAAACGTTGCGATATTCACGTAGCACTTTGGTCACGGATTCGAATTTAGCGAGCCACAGAACACATTGAACTTTCCTCTGTACCGTCCACATCTCGACTGACATGGAAAACCACACAGCTGGCATAAGCTTGTGGTTGCATGATGTCACAGACCTGGCAGTGTATTAATCAGAGTTCAGTTTATCAGGGGTTAGTCTGACTGGGGGCTCAGCAACAGCTTAAATGATTTTGTGTTGTTTGATTGGTTCTTGTTATCTCTCCTCATGAACAGGTCTGATATGATTGGGCCAGAGAAAGGGTGCTAAAATGTAAACTATAAATAGATCCTGTGACTGGTCTAAAGTGCACCATGATTTACGGACACACTGTACTTTGCAAGGCAACTTTAGGGTGAAGGGTAGAGTAGTGTCATCATACACTGCTCAACAAAATAAAGGGAACACTAAAATCCCATATCCTAGATATCACTGAATGAAATATTCCAGTTGTAAATCTTTATTCATTATATAGAATATGTTGAGAACAATAAAACCTAAAAATAATCAATGTAAATCACAACTAATATCCCACGGAGGTCTGGAGTTGGAATCATGCTCAAAATCAAAGTGGAAAATGAAGTTACAGGCTGATCCAACTTCAGTGGAAATGCCTCAAGACAAGGAAATGATGCTCAGTAGTGTGTGTGGCCCCTACGTGCCTGTATGATCTCCCTACAATGCCTGGGTATGCTCCTGATGAGGTGGCGAATGGTCTCCTGAGGGATCTCCTCCCAGACTTAGACTAAAGAATACCCCAACTCCTGGACAGTCTGTGGTGCAACATTACGTTGGTGGAGGGTGCGAGACATGATGTCCCAGATGTGTTTAATTCGATTCAGGTCTGTGGAATGGGCGGGCCAGTCCATAGCTTCAATGCGTTCATCTTGCAGGAACTGCTCACACACTCCAGCCACATGAGGTCTGGCATTATCCTGCATTAGTAGGAACCCAGGGCCAACCGCACCAGCATATGGCCTCACATGGGGTCTGAGGATCTCATCTCGGTACCTAATGGCAGTCAGGCTACCTCTGGCGAGCACACGGAGGGCTGTGTGGCCCTCCAAAGAAATGCTACCCCACACCATTACTGACCCACTGCCAAACTAGTCATGCTGAGGGATGTTGCAGGCAGCAGATCGCTCTCCACGGGGTCTCCAGACTCTGTCACGTCTGTCACATGTGCTCTGTGTGAACCTGCTTTCATCTGTGAAGAGCACAGGGCGCCAGTGGCGAAAGTGCCAATCCTTGTGTTCTGTGTCAAATGCCAAGCGTCCTGCACGGTGTTGGGCTGTGAGCATAACCCCCATCTGTGGATGTTGGGCACTCAGACCATCCTCATGGAGTCGGTTTCTAACCGTTTGTGCAGACACATGCACATTTGTGGCCTGCTGGAGGTCATTTTGCAGGGCTCTGGCAGTGTCACTCCTATTTCTCCTTGCACACAGGCTGAGGTAGCAGTCCTGCTGCTGGGTGGTTGCCCTCCTACGGCCCCACTCCACGTCTCCTGGTCTACTAGCCTGTCTCCTGGTAGCGCCTCCAGCCTCTGGACATTATGCTGACAGACACAGGAAACCTTCTTGCCACAGCTCGCACTGATGTGCCATCCTGGATGAGCTGCACTACCTGAGCCACTTGTGAGGGTTGTAGAGTCTATCTCATGCTACCACGAGTGGGAAAGCACAACCAGCATTCAAAAGTGACCAAAACATCAGCCAGAAAGCATTCGTACGGAGAATCCGCGGTCCCCACCTGCAGAACCACTCTTTTATTGAGGTGGCTTGATAATTGCCAATAATTTCCATCTGTTGTCTATTTCATTTGCACAACAGCATGTGAAATTGATTGTCAAACAGTGTTGCTTCCTAAGTGGACAGTTTGATTTCACAGAAGTTTGATTTACTTGGAGTTACATTCTGTTGTTTAAGTGTTCCCTTTACTTTTTTGAGCAGTGTATTTTGCGTGTGGAGTGTACTGTGGAGGAATTCACTGTGAAGGTATCATACTGTGTTTTGGGGGTACTTTTGTTGGCATCACACTTTATGGGGAATGAAAGTGCAATACAGCTTCATGTATTTCTATGCAGCTTTCACGTTCGAGTCTGAACGGCCACCGGCCCAGTTGATGTACTGCGGTCCGATCTCGATCTGATGTATACGATCACCTGACTGCGCCGTAATACTAACATAAAACAGTCTCTTGTACGTCATTATCACGTATGTGCTGTAAATGATTAGTCACCGCTTCAGTTTCTGGTTGTAAGCATGGCCTATACTCCCAACTCCATATGCAGTCTGTGACCGCTTTGTGACTAAAATCATTATGTAATAGATTTGAAAATGCTAATATAACAGCAAGAGCATTTGAAAAAGGTTAATGGGAATATTATAATTAAACACCTTTTTTAGATTCAGACAAATTCAGTAACAGGTGGCATTTCCCTTTAGACCTTGTGACATGAACCAAGATGTAGTATGAATTCCAAATGCCTTTCTGAATTATTTGCAAGAGATTTTATCTAAAGCAACATCTCATGCTTTGCTGCAATTTTTTGTGCAGTTTTTTTTTTCTTGACAGTCTCAAGAGGATATTTTCTGGCTTTTGGCTTATAAAACAAACTGCATCAAACGTTTCACGAGTGTTTCAAATCTACAGATCCTTAAACATTATAGAAACGTTAGCCGAACCAGTAGATGTACCATGGCTATTTACAAGCCACTTTTATCAAGCTAACCATAATGTAAGTGTAACTTTCCTGGCGTTACATTCCATAAGCTAACCCCATAAAGAGAACCTGCTACTTAGTAGGAAAAATATATCAATCATTAAAATCCCTGAGCTCCTCTGATTTTGCCACTTTAATCCGTTTTGTGCTGCATCACTCCATACTCCATTGCAGGGAGAGTAACACTTAGGCTACATTCACATTTCACTTTTTTTGCTTCCGTTGCAATGCGTCCTTTTGGGGAAAAAACGCATCCTGCGAATGTGCCCGCAGGATGCGTTTTTTCCCCATAGACTTATATTACCG
Source organism: Ranitomeya variabilis (assembly GCF_051348905.1). Classification (NCBI taxonomy): domain Eukaryota; kingdom Metazoa; phylum Chordata; class Amphibia; order Anura; family Dendrobatidae; genus Ranitomeya; species Ranitomeya variabilis. Next base: position 172,404,684 of record NC_135233.1, on the reverse strand, counting down.
ACGCATCGCGACGTATGGACACACGTTCCATACGTCGTGTACTGGATGCGTCGGTATTTGGCGGACCGTCGTAGCGAAAAAACGTTCAAGGGAACGTTTTTTCATACGTCGTGTCCTGCATCTTCAAGTGCGCATGCCCGGCCGTAACTCCACCCCCTCCTCCCTGGGAGTTTACTATGGGCAGCGGACACGTTGAAACACTGCGTCCACTGCCCACGTTGTTCAAAAAAATCGCCAACGTCTGTCGGGTCGACGCTTAGCGACGGCCCCGTACTGACGGAAGTGTGAAAGAAGCCTTACTGCTTTTCACAAAAATCAGGCCTTGCAATATTGAACTTCATACTGTGTTCCAAATGTCCTAAATGTGTGTTTTCTATCAGCTTCAGGAATTCTCCAGGACTTGGTGCAGGTGTCTAAGGCTATGTTTCCATGTGGTGTACCAGCAGCGCTTTGAACACAGCGGATCCCCACTCTGCCCAAAGCAGTGCCGGCTTTTGTTTGCACGGTGATTCCGCATGTGTTCATTGAACCGTGCAGAATCACCGCATCATATACATAGAACGGTGATATTTATCTTGCGGAGACTTGCACCGTGCGACATCTCGCACGTGCTCAGAATTATTGTGTTTTGCACCTGCGCAATACGCTTTGCCCAACTACGGGCAAAGCCGAAAAACAGAAGTGTCATGGGCCGACACACGTACTTCTGGCTCATGTACTGGAACTACGCTTGCCAGCGCATGTGCAATTCTGTTTTTTGGCTTTGCCTGCAGATGGGCAAAGCGTACTGTGCAAGTGCGAAACGCAATATTTCTGCGCAGGTGCGAGATGTCGCATGGCGCAAGAGGCGTTATCCATGAATTATGACAATGAGTAACAGCCGATGGGAGTGATGTAGAGGCCCAAAACCATGTCCATCAGACCAGACTGAGAAGATTACCATACAGAATGGGAGAAATTAAAAAACGTTTTCGTGAGTATACAAGGGGAGTCTTGGGGGTTCTATAAGGATGTAGGGAATGAATAGCAGACGCTGAATAAGGTGATGCTTTTAGCTGTTATGTCACAAAAGTGGTGACAGATTCCCTTTAAGCGATTGTACACAAAGTGGTAAAAGACTGCTGAGCCAGGGGCACAGTTTGGCCGCTAATTGGAAATGTAACCTAATTTTAATTGATAGCATAATAATTAAAGTGTAATAATGCGCAGTTCTTCAGGCCGAATCACTGTCAGGAAGGGGTTAATTAAAAATTCTCAGGAAACATGTTCACTATGAAGATACTCAAATTAAGGCTACATTCACACATTTGTGAGAAACGGACAATTTTGCATATGCTCTTTCACTGAGCAGGTAGTCTTACCTTCATTTTTTCATCAACTCTTAACAATGGATCAGTTAAAAACTGTTGAAACGCACATGTAAAACTGAAAGTAGGTCTTGCATGTTTTATACAGATCTCAGACTTTAATGGCAGAGTCTGATACACAAAAGTGATAAGAATAAGACCTGCCGAGTCTCACGCACCACAGACATGGATCTGTTTTTAAAACACGTGTGTATGAATAATAAAACGCTATGGCTGTGTGTTGGCAAAGAATAAAAGCAGACATAACACAGACGTGTGAATTTAGCCTAAAGGACTGTACTATAAGAATAAACGCGTGCACCCACGTTAGAGAAGTGCCAGAGTAGGTTCCAATACCATGAATAATAGCAAAAAACTCGGCACTCAGACTTGACTTAATCAGATAAAGTGTTTTAATGGTGTCCATGGTAAGTAACAGAAGAAACGTTTTGGTCCTATAACCGGACCTTCATCAGTCACAATATTTGATCGTGAACGGAAGCTAGTGGAGCCGAAAGATTGTGGGTTTTCATTAAGGTCATATATATAGGTGGTCACTGCCAGTGTCTCAGTGGCCGAATCCGGCGGTATTGCCTTCTGTGGAATGGAGCCTGAACGTCCTGGTCAGTGGAGGACGCGGTATCCACCGCAAGTGGATACGGACTTAAAGGAAAGGTGCCGCATTTTATTTTTTGTATTAAAAATAATTGTTTATATAAACAATTATTTTTCATACAAACTTCCTTTTTTTAACTTTAACATTTTTTTTATTATTAATTTTTTTTTAAGCCACTGGGCGCCGCCATTTTGCTTTGCAGGAGTGTAAGTGAAGCTGCACGTCACTTACACTCTGCATTTACGGCAGCCCAGGGCATAGAGATCTGCGGTCGGGAGGCGACTCTATACCTACCATTATAATCTGCTCCCTGCTCTGGTCTGGCCACGCCCCCTGAGCCGTCCACAGCACGGCAGAGGCAGGAGACCAGCGCCATCTTCCTGGAGCTCACACTGCATCTGTGAGCTCTAGGCCAGCTTCCCAGGATGATCGCAGGAGCCCTGCAGTCATAGGAGGAGGAGACCATGGACGGGAGGGAGAAGCACTCAGCAGGCAGCCGTGAGTATCAGTGGGGAGGGGGAGAGGGAATCTAATCCTCTCCTTTGTGGTGCTGACTCTGAGCAATTATCTCCTCCCACGTATGTTACTGAGCTGTGTATCTACTCCTCTCCTGTGTGATACTGTCTGCTTAGCCATGCATCTAATCATCTCCTGTGTGATACTAACTGAGCTGTGTACCTAATCCTCTACTGTGTGCTGAACCATGCATCTAATCCTATACTGTGTGATACTATGCTGAGCCATGCATCTAATCCTATACTGTGTGATACTTTGCTGAGCTGTGTACCTAATCCTATCCTGTGTGATACTGTGTGCTGAGCCATGCATCTAATCCTATACTGTGTGATACTATGCTGAGCCATGCATCTAATCCTATACTGTGATACTATGCTGAGCCGTGTATTTAATCCTATACTGTGTGATACTATGCTGAGCCATGCATCTAATCCTATACTGTGTGATACTATGCTGAGCCATGCATCTAATCCTATACTGTGTGATACTATGCTGAGCCATGCATCTAATCCTATACTGTGTGATACTATGCTGAGCCATGCATCTAATCCTATACTGTGTGATACTTTGCTGAGCTGTGTACCTAATCCTATACTGTTTGATACTGTGTGCTGAGCCATGCATCTAATCCTCTCCTGTGTGATACTAACTGAGCCGTGTATCTAATCCTATCCTGTATGATACTGTCTGCTGCGCCGTGTATCTAATCCTCTCCTGTGTGATACTATGTTGAGCCGAGCATCTAATCCTATACTGTGTGATACTGTGTGCTGAGCCATGCATCTAATCCTATCCTGTGTGATACTATGTTGAGCCGTGTATCTAATCCTGTCCTGTATGATACTGTTTGCTGAGCCGTGTATCTAATCCTGTCCTGTGTGATACTGACTGCTGAGCTGTGTATCTAATCCTCTCCTGTGTGATACTGTGCTGAGCCGTGTATCTAATCCTATACAGTGTGATACTGTATGCTGACCTGTGTATCTAATCCTATACTGTGCTGACCTGTGTATCTAATCCTCCTGTGGAATACTGACTGCTGAGCCGTGTATCTAATCTGCTCCTGTGTGATACTCTCTGCTGAGCCGTGTATCTTATCCTATCCTGTGTGATACTATGCTGAGCCGTGTATCTAATCCTATCCTGTATGATACTGGCTGCTGAGCAGTGTATCTAATCCTATCCTGTGTGATACTGTCTGGTGAACAGTGTATCTAATCCTCTCCTATGCATTCCTTTCCCCCCTGCATGTCTTTCCCCATTGCACACACAACTCTATGCGTGCGATAACAGGAGCTGCAGGGGTCATGCTGTATTATGGCATTATGTGAGATCTATATGACGGTATTATGTGATCTGTATGGTGGTATTATGCTTGATCAGAATTGTGAGAATTATATGGTGGTATTGTGTGTGATCTATATGGCGGTATTATGTGAGATCTATATGGCGGCATTGTGAGAAGTATGTGGCGGTATTGTGTGATCTATATGGCGGTATGCGAGAACACTGGCGGTATGTGTGATCTATATGGTGGTATTATGTGAACTGTATGACAGTATTGTGTGATCTATTTGATAGTATTGTGTGTGATCTATATGGCGGTATTATGTGTGATCTATATGGCGGTATTATGTGAGAACACTATGGCAGTATTATCTTCAGAAAGCGGACCCATTCTATGGTGGTTCTGGCTGAGCACCTGCACGCGGGTCTGGGGTAATAGAGGGGGCAGCATGACCTCCAGTTAGGTGCAGTCAGGGCTGGTGAGGCAGCTTTAGAGAGGGGTCTCATTTTTATCGTTACTATATGGCTACATTTCCCCCCAGCGTCACCCCAGACTGCGCCTGTCGTCTCACTTTCACACATCGCCAAGACAGGATCTGAGGAGCCCGACGTACCGACGCATGCTGTGAAAGAAATGCCCGATGTGGGCAGCGGAAGCAGTCTTACAACGCTTCCGCTGCCCCATTGTAAGGTCCGGGCAGGAGGGGGCGGAGTTTCGGCCGTGCATGCGCGGTCGAAAATGGTGGGACTCGACAAACAAAAAAAGTTACATGTAACGTTTTTTTGTGGCGGCGGTCGCACGACGGTTGCGACGTGTGGCAATACATCGCAATGCGTCGGTAATGTTATTCTATGGGGAAAAAACGCATCCTGCAGACAACTTTGCAGGATGCGTTTTTTCTCCTAAACGACGCATTGCGACGTATTGCAAACAACGCTAGTGTGAAAGTAGCCTAAGGCTGCCGTCACACTAGCAGTATTTGGTCAGTATTTTACCTCAGTATTTGTAAGCCAAAACCAGGAGTGGGTGATAAATGCAAAAGTGGAGCATATGTTTCTATTATACTTCTCTAAGTGTTCCACTCCTGGTTTTGGCTTACAGATACTGAGGTAAAATAGTGACCAAATACTGCTAGTGTGACGGCAGCCTTACTCTGCAGTCACCAACAAAATGGCTGCTCACTGGGTTCCTGAATATCATCCTCTCATCCCTTAGCAGACACCCAGAAGGGAAGGAGAGGAGTGACATCACACACGTCAGCAGACTCCGCCCATAATTACTGCAGTGCTGTAATGTGAGCTAGTTGTACACTAGGTTTTTCTGAAATTTCAGCAGCTGCTCCCCCTAGTGTTTAAAAGTGGAAATTCCAAAACTTTTCAAATTATTTTTCATATTTTACTAAATTATAAACAAATGATAATATTTTTTAAGAAAATGTAAACATTAATTCTTTACATTTTTACAATTGCTGTAAAAAAATTTTTTTTGATGGCACCTTCCCTTTAAGGTGGATACCGCGTCCTCCACTGACCAGGACACGCAGGCTCCATTCCACAGAAGGCAATACCGCCGGATTCGGGCATCCCCGAGACACTGGCTGTGTCCACCTATATATGTGACCTTAATGAAAACCTACAATCTTTCAGCTCCACTAGCTTCCATTCACGATCAAATATTGTGACTGATGAAGGTCCGGCTATAGGACCGAAACGTTTCTTCTGTTACTTACCGTGGACACCATTAAAACACTTTATCTGATTAAGTTAAGTCTGAGTGCCGAGTTTTTTGCTATTATTAAAGGACTGTACTAGACACAACTTCATGATCACTAGCCATTTCATTGCCGTTACCTTAAGAGATTTGACAATGTATTATCCCAAGTTCACATACATATTTATTGTGCATTCTATACCTTTGAAAGGGGGTTGTATCTGCAGCACATGGGCATGAGTTTAACAAGTACCATTCAAATATATTGGTATAATCACAGAAATGTCGCCAATAATTCTGCAATCTTTCAACTGCAAGGCAAAAATTGGACTAGGGAAAGTTCTGATTACATCTGTGTTGTGGCTTTACCAGATTTGCCACGGTGGCCACTGTTTTAATAGGGAAAGTAGCACTGCATACATTGCCAATTCTCTTGATACAGGCTCCAGGGAAGGTGCCACCAGTTTTCTTGTAGTTTGATTTTTTGTGAAATTAAACTTAAAATAGTAATTAAAATGTGTTAATGCAGTGTTTGCAAACATTTCTATATGAAAAATATCATAGATTTTCTTACAAATATATATTTACCACTAGGGGGAGCATTTTCCGTTTTAGACCTCAAGCAGCTATATTAAGACTTACCAGCTTTACTGTTAGCAGCAAAATTGGGGCAGTAACTGCTGACATCACCATTTCCCTCCCCTTTGGGGTGCTCTAGTACTCCTGGGGCAGAATGAAGAGTAGCTTTACAGGGCAGCGCCATTTTGTGGGAGACTGCTCTGTGATCTGCTATTACCAGCAGTTACTGTCTCTCTCCCATCAGTCTCTCTCACCCAGATGACATGATTCTATCACCCCCCTCCACAATGTTGGCCATTCACTGAAGACCTGCAGCTCCTTCTTATCTTACTGAGGGATGAGTCACAACTCCTGCCCAGCAGCTGACAGCTCCTGTTCTGATAATGCTAATGTTCCTCCTTGATGTCTCTTCTATTCTGCCTGTACTTTTCTCCAGCATTTTACTCCCCTCAGCTGGAAGCAGTACTGCTTATGTTAGCAGATCCGAGGGCTCAATGAAAATTGCAGCAGAACACTCCCACTACTGTGAATTGTGCAGCCCACAGACGTGTGCCCAGTTCACAGCAGTGACCGTTCTATTACAATAGATAGGGTCGGTGTCTGTCTGTTATCTCCTATGACCATGGAGTGCCGTATTATGACACGGATAGTGTCGTGCTGCTACTGTGAAAGCAAGATGTCAGCCCCCAGTGCCTTCTTTAAACTCCTATAACACACGAAATATGTTTCAAATGCAATCAAAACTTGGTTATAACAGCATGTTATTCTACATTACAATGATTTATTAATGATCTACAAACGCGGTACCTTTCCTTTAAAGGGGTTTTCCAACAAACAAAAGTTCATTTTAATCATCAATAGATTTTTTAATAATAATTTCCACAATTGAATGTGTTTATAAAATGTTCCTGTGCGGAGATAACCTTATAAATGTGCTCCTGCTGTGTAGTGTGTAATGGTTCCTTCTGATCGTGCCGGAACATGGTCTGATCATGTCACAACCCCTGGACAGGGGACGAAGTAAAAGAGTATATAGACAGGACAGCATCTGGTCACAGCTGATTCATTTTGTGATGCAAAACATTTTCCTGCCTGTTTTTAAACAATATTTTACTTCAAAGAATCAGATTTGATGCCGTGCAGTAATGTGTATCGCCCCCCCACCAGGAGCTGTGGTGTGATCAGACCATGTCCCTGCCATTACACAGCAGGGGCACATTTGTAAGATTATCTCACCACAGGAACATTTTTCAACACATCCAATTGTGGAACTTATTATTACAAAATCTATTGATTAAAATGAGCTTTTGTTCGTGGGAAAACCCCTTGTAAGCCCACCACACACATTAATTGGCTGTTGGCCAATTGGCTCTCCGAGAGCGCTCATTTGGGTGAGTGCTCTTGTTTTGGCTCGGAGAGTATGGCTGCCAGACACATCAGCAGCTTATCCCCAAGAGACAATATGATCGGCAGTCAGAAACCAGACGTGCTGGTTCGATATTCCTCAGACTATCGGATAACGCACAGTCTGCTGAATTTGTTGATATCAGCGGGTTAAGCCAACAGATTAATATGCATGGGGGGGGGGGGGCGTTGGATGTGACCAGTGCTATAAATCAATATGTTCTCTGTTCCATTAACCTTTTTCTACATCTACAGCTTAGATAACAGCTCCAGTAACTTAGTACATCGTTATGCTTTACTAGTAGTAAATGCTAACAATAAGCGACTACTGGTTTTCTGTATAAATTTACTATGAGTTTTTTATGCTTAAAAGTTGTCTGATTCATTAAAGGGCATGGGTATGAATGTGAGAAGCACATTGAAAGAGAAATGGTTAGCATTTGAAAAAAAACATTAGTTCACTATTTTGTAATGTTAGCAAACAAACAAAAAACAATACACAGAAATAACCCACTAAAACAAATGAGTAAAGATCATGCTATGGCTTAAATAAAACACATGGAGAAAAAGCATGGTAGCCAAAACCAACAGTACTTTGCACAATTATTTTTCATTTATCCGAGGTTGACACTGAAAAGGGTATTTATCATTTCCGCAAACTTCTGACATTCATAAATTTTTATATGTCAAGGTTATGGTGCTGTAGCCCATGGGTCACCAAGATGAATGGCAGAGAGATCAGCCAAGCGAGATCCCCTTTTTTTCTGTGCATCCTTAGGCCACATTCACACGTTCAGTATTTTACATCAGTATCTGTAAGCCAAAACCAGGAGTAGGCGATAAATACAATATTGGAAAGGCGTCAGGCGTTTAGGGGCTGCGTCCACGCATGATGTTTTTTTCTTGACATGAAAATAAAATATTGAAGATTTTTATGAAGAGATGCCTGGTGCGGGAACTTTTTTCTTCTTCTTCTGCTATTGCTAATGAGTGGTATTCCAGCCAATTGTTCCTGGCACCTGGATTCTGGTGAGGCACCAATAATCCCTTTCCCTGTTCCCAGTATGATGTTTGATGAATACAGAAGTGGTGATGTGTTTCTATTATACTTTTTCTTCGATTGTAAGCCAAAAAGCAGGAGTGGAACAAATACTGATATAAAACACTGACCAAACAGTGAACGTGTGAACGTGACCTAGGACAGCAGAAAAATGGGTATGAAGATTTCATAGGAATAAAGAGGCACAATAATCACTCGAGTACTTTTACCTTTGTTTAAGTGAACAGTAGAAATCAAATCCAAACGAATTACACCTCTAACATGTCAGAAATTTGTTAAAATGATAAGTCCTGTTTAGGAGAACATCAAAGGCTTAAAAGTGAGGTATCTCATTTAAAAAAATATTGAAATACCACCAGAATAGAAAACAGAGTAAAAGTAAAATCACAGAAATTGAGGAACATCTAGAGTCCGTACATTACAAAGATGGGGTAGGTTTCAAATTTTGTAATAAGAATTCATACTAGACACTGTACCTTTGAAGATGTTCTGATGGAGAAAATTCCCTTTATTAGATGTGGGAGGGGCAAGGCCTATTTTTTTACCAGTACTGTTGGCATTGGCTGCAGTTGGCTGGAATGAGTTTGAAAGAAAGATACCATCGGACACAGGACGAGGTTGCCGTGCAGCAGGCAGCTGTGGATTAGATAAAGCTAGGAGGTCACCATAAGACTTTCGAGTACTGGAGTGCTTATCCTGACCTGCTAGGTTTGTGTCTTCCTCATCATCAGTATATGCAACAAACTTGGCAGTGTAAACGGTGTCAGGTGAAAGGGCCTGTGTTTTGAGGTAGGAAGTGTTTCGTTGAGGAGGGAGAGGAGGAGCATTAGACAGTAGAGGTGGGTATGGGTGATCATATTCTTGTGGGAGTGGAGGTCTGTACAGACCAGGCTCTTCAGGCTCTAGCAATCTTCGCTCTGCTTCTTCATGCTGCCTGCGCCTCTCTGCTTCCAAGCGATTATAATACTCTTCCTCCTGCCTCCTCTGATATAATATAAAAAAAAGGTAATTAAACACAATATAACAGACAAAATACACATACTAAAGGGAAACACTGCAAACACAGCCAAATCAATCTTTTTTTGTTTCTTGCTGCTAAGCCTTTAGGTTATGTGCACATGGAAGTTAATGCATCTGTTGAGTTTTTGCTCTAAGAAGATGGTTTCTGAAAACAACGGCAGTGTTTTCCCGAGTTATCTTTTTGGCGTCTTTAGTGTCATCTTTGCTGCATCCTTGCCGCCAGAGTCTCTCGTTTATTGATTATATATAAAGTAGTGAGTGGCTTCTAAGGAAAGCCTCAAGCGGTGAACAGAAGGTGAAAAAGACTGAAGATATGCACAGCAAGTCATTTGACATTGCTCTGCATATTTTTTTTTTTTTTAGGTTTATTGAGCACTATTTCAGGTGGGTTCCAGGAGAAATGTGCCCGAAAAAGACGCCTTGTGGACACACCCAAAATATTACACTAGGGCAGATACAAAGCTACAGATTTCAAGAATGCACTTTTTTTGCTTTAGCAAAGCTGTGTTATTTATACAGGGACCAGAAGTTCCCTGGATGATGAATTAAAATTGACTTAACAGATAATTGGTTAAATGTGATTTTTTATATTGCTCAAAAAGATTTTTTACAGGAAAAAAATTGTTATATTATACAGAAAAGAGAAATTACTGGTCCCATATGCCAAAATTTGCTACTAATAAACTCACCTTATGGAAAAAATGGCACTTTAATGAAGGTTTAAATACATAAGATGAATCCTACTTTGGGAGGAATTATATTAACAGGCATGAATGGTAATTAGGGGCAACTCCGTCAATCTGGGTGTCAGAAAACAAAAGCCTCGATTCATCAAGAATTTTTTGCAAACCAGCCTTGATGGAGAAAAGTGCCAAATTCCTTAAAAGGCACGCAACTCCTAGTGGATTTGGAGTAAGTTTCAACACCAGTGTGCTACCACAAGAAATGTACTCAAGTCATGTCATAATTTATGCCACTTTTGTGCCATAATTCTGATGAGTTTGCCATCCATGCTCAACTATGCCTATTCGAGCTAAGCTCTGGACACCATCAAAAAATTGGAGGAGCTTGCCAGGACCAGTGTAAAAACACAGAAAGTCACACAAGTTTTGCACAACTGCATTGATGACACACTTGGCATACTAATTAGAAGAGGCACCAGGGATAGAGGTAGGTAGGCTGAGGGGTTTGTTTCTACATCCACGGACTACAGATGTCGCCATAAAAATCCTGCAAATCTGAAGTCCAAACGTGGGCATTATGATAATGAGGCACAAGGATTACTACTTTAAGGAGAAATCGGTAGATATTATTAGGATTATAAGGAAGCACAGGGGTACATTATTATGAAATGGGAGGTATTATTGCTCTAAGGATGAGTAGGGACATAATATATTAGGAACATGGGGGCATTATTATAAAAAGGCACACAGGACATTACAATTATAGGGAGGCACAGGGGGACATTACTACTTTAGGAGGCATTACTACTATAAGGAAACACATGGGGGGATTATTAACCCATAATGACCACCAATACACCTTTTAGCTGACTTCAGAAAAATATATTTTAATGAACCCCGATAGGTGAATATTCAGCAGCTGTCAGCGGCACACTATAGCCGACAACCAAGCAGCCTCAGCCACGATCGATGTTGGCACTGTGTAACCCCCTGAATTCATATGTCAACAATGACCGTGGCATCTAGATTGTTAACAGAGCGTGGGGGCTCTATATTTAACTCCAGTGTCACCCTGCGATCTCAATTGTGTGGTCCTATTACCATGGAAATCCATGGCCACCTAAATTTTCCACATCAAAGTAAAATATGTCTCAAAAAAACAAACCATTGTCAAAATCACTGGATAAAGTGATGTCAGATTTGACTTGGTCACTAAGGGGTTAAAAGGTGGCCCATGGCGTACTATCACTATGTAGAGGTACAGACAGCATTATTACTGAAGCTCAAAAGGAAGGCACTAATATTGTGCAAGGCACAAAAGGGGTATTATTATGGTCTTGAAGTAGCTATAGCACTAATGGATCGTAGAATACGAACATCACAAAGACCAATGCAGGTCAACGTGGTAGTTCACAAAAATGAGGCTTTTTTTTTTTTTTATTACACACACGAACGAAATGTTCTGAGTGCAAAAAAGTAAAAAAAGTCAATATGTGCAGAAAAAAAAGTATAATGTATAATGTATAATATATATATATATATATATATATATATATATATATATATATATATATATATATATATATATATATATATATATACTACACTACAGATCAAAAATTTGGACACCTTCTCATTTACAGATTTTTCTGTATTTTCATGACTATGAAAATTGTAAATTCACACTGAAGGCATCAAAACTCTGAATTAACACATGTGGAATTATATACTTAACAAAAAAGTGTGAAACAACTGAAAATATGTCTTATATTCTAGGTTCTTCAAAGTAGCCACCTTTTGCTTTGATGACTGCTTTGCACACTCTTGGCATTCTCTTGATGAGCTTCAAGAGGTAGTCACCGGGAATGGTTTTCACTTCACAGGTGTGCCCTGTCAGGTTTAATAAGTGGGATTTCTTGCCTTATAAATGGGGTCGAGACCATCAGTTGTGTTGAGCAGAAGTCTGGTGGATACACAGCTGATAGTCCTACTGAATAGACTGTTAGAATTTGTATTATGGCAAGAAAAAAGCAGCTAAGTAAATAAAAACGAGTGACCATCATTACTTTAAGAAATTAAGGTCAGTCAGTCCGAAAAATTGGGAAAACTTTGAAAGTGTCCCCAATGTTCCCTCAATAGCGCCCCGCCGCACGTTTCACGTTCGCTTTCTCGAAGGGGTCCATTGCTATTGTCATGTCTGCTATTTAATGTGTGTGGTAATTGGTCTCCGGTGTGTCAGCGCGTGGGGTTAGTGGCCCGTACCAAAAGTACCCGTCACATGATCGGTCTCTGGATGCGTGCATGTCCAGGAAAATTCTCCTGATGACGCTACTGACTTGCGCGTTACCAAATGTCAGGTCGATTGGGATGGACCAGCGTTCGGGACATAGAGTGCCCGCACAATCGGCAGCCATCTTTAAGAAGTTCCTGTGAAGTGAAAAGTAAACTAACTGATATGACAGTAAAGTGACAAGCACTTTACACAAGTGTAAAGGTGCCAGATAGTGACAGCTGATAGTCCTACTGAATAGCAGGGTGGATAAAAATCAATGTTTTTTAAAAAAAATCTAAAAAATCGGATTTTTTTTATTTAAATCGGATTTTTTTGATTTAAATCGGATTTTTTTCAATAAACTGCTTTTTGAGGAAAATATTTTACCATCCAAAGGTTCTTCCATCATGAGATAAAGCTGAGTTGTTTAACTCAGTAGAATAAAGGCTGTATATGTGTAACATTCACAATGCCATGCTCTTCCAGAGGTTTCTGTAGGATGCTGACTATCCAACAAGTTTGGGCATGTCAACTGAATGGAAAAAGAAACTAAACCAAAAGTGAAACCAAGCTAGAAGTGTGGAATTAAAGGGGCAGTATGAACAAAATGTGGAGGCTATTAATAGTTTATACAATTAAGACATGCTGCTTTTAAACACCTACCTATTGCCATATAGTAAAACAAAAAAGATTTTTACTTACTTTGGGGTCCCCCCCTCACCCTGGCGTTAGATCGTTGCCCCTAGTTTCGTCCGTGTAACTATGGGCGCACATGCGCACTGCTCTCACTTCTCATTTTAATCGTGATTTATATTAAAAAAAAACTTTTGATTTAAATCAGTGATTTAAATCATGATTAAAATCATGATTTAAATCGATCCGATTTAAATAGAAAAAAATCTTTTGATTTAAATCGTGATTTAAATCATGATTTAAATCGGCGTGATTTAAATCAATCCACCCTGCTGAATAGACTGTTAGAATTTGTATTATGGCAAGAAAAAAGCAGCCAAGTAAAGAAAAACGAGTGACCATCATTACTTTAAGAAATTAAGGTCAGTCAGTCCCAAAAATTGGGAAAACTTTGAAAGTATCTCCAAGTGCCGTGGCTAAAACCATCAAGCGCTACAAAGAAACTGGCTCACATGAGGAAAGCCCCAGGAAAGGAAGACCAAGAGTCACCTCTGCTTCTGAGGATAAGTTTATCCGAGTCACCAGCCTCAGAAATCGCAGGTTAACAGCAGCTCAGATTAGACACCAGGTCAATGCCACACAGAGTTCTAGCAGCAGACACACCTCTACAACAACTGTTAAGAGGAGACTTTGTGCAGCAGGCCTTCATGGTAAAATAGCTGCTAGGAAACCACTGCTAAGGACAGGCAACAAGCAGAAGAGACTTGTTTGGGCTAAAGAACACAAGGAATGGACATTAGACCAGTGGAAATCTGTGCTCATCTCTGATGAGTCCAGCAAAGCACAGCCGCCCGCACTCAGCACAGCCGCCCGCACTCAGCACAGCCGCCCGCACTCGGCACAGCCGCCCGCACTCGGCACAGCCGCCCGCACTCGGCACAGCCGCCCGCACTCGGCACAGCCGCCCGCACTCGGCACAGCCGCCCGCACTCGGCACAGCCGCCCGCACTCGGCACAGCCGCCCGCACTCGGCACAGCCGCCCGCACTCGGCACAGCCGCCCGCACTCGGCACAGCCGCCCGCACTCGGCACAGCCGCCCGCACTCGGCACAGCCGCCCGCACTCGGCACAGCCGCCCGCACTCGGCACAGCCGCCCGCACTCGGCACAGCCACCCGCACTCGGCACAGCCACCCGCACTCAGCACAGCCACCCGCACTCAGCACAGCCACCCGCACTCAGCACAGCCACCCGCACTCAGCACAGCCACCCGCACTCAGCACAGCCACCCGCACTCAGCACAGCCACCCGCACTCAGCACAGCCACCCGCACTCAGCACAGCCACCCGCACTCAGCACAGCCACCCGCACTCAGCACAGCCACCCGCACTCAGCGCGCAGGATGGGAGCACATGACAGGATGGGGACGCAGGATGGAGCAGCACATGATAGGATGGGGGCGCAGGATGGAACAGCACATGACAGGATGGGGATGCAGGATGGAGCAGCACATGACAGGATCGGGGCGCAGGATGGGAGCACATGACAGGATGGGGATGCAGGATGGAGCAGCACATGACAGGATGGGGGCGCAGGATGGAACAGCACATGACAGGATGGGGATGCAGGATGGAGCAGCACATGACAGGATGGACACCATATACCAATATAAATGCTCGCCACCCGGGCGTAGAACGGGTTCAATAGCATATAATATATATATATATATAATATATATACACTCACTGGCCACTTTATTAGGTACACCTGTCCAACTTCTTGTTAACACTTAATTTCTAATCAGCCAATCACATGGCGGCAACTCAGTGCATTTAGGCATGTAGACATGGTCAAGACAATCTCCTGCAGTTCAAACCGAGCATCAGTATGGGGAAGAAAGGTGATTTGAGTGCCTTTGAACGTGGCATGGTTGTTGGTGCCAGAAGGGCTGGTCTGAGTATTTCAGAAACTGCTGATCTACTGGGATTTTCACGCACAACCATCTCTAGGGTTTACAGAGAATGGTCCGAAAAAGAAAAAAAATCCAGTGAGCGGCAGTTCTGTGGGCGGAAATGCCTTGTTGATGCCAGAGGTCAGAGGAGAATGGGCAGACTGGTTCGAGCTGATAGAAAGGCAACAGTGACTCAAATCGCCACCCGTTACAACCAAGGTAGGCCTAAGAGCATCTCTGAACGCACAGTGCGTCGAACTTTGAGGCAGATGGGCTACAGCAGCAGAAGACCACACCGGGTACCACTCCTTTCAGCTAAGAACAGGAAACTGAGGCTACAATTTGTACAAGCTCATCGAAATTGGACAGTAGAAGATTGGAAAAACGTTGCTTGGTCTGATGAGTCTCGATTTCTGCTGCGACATTCGGATGGTAGGGTCAGAATTTGGCGTAAACAACATGAAAGCATGGATCCATCCTGCCTTGTATGGAGCATCTTTGGGATGTGCAGCCGACAAATCTGCGGCAACTGTGTGATGCCATCATGTCAATATGGACCAAAATCTCTGAGGAATGCTTCCAGCACCTTGTTGAATCTATGCCACGAAGAATTGAGGCAGTTCTGAAGGCAAAAGGGGGTCCAACCCGTTACTAGCATGGTGTACCTAATAAAGTGGCCGGTGAGTGTATATATATATATATATATATATATATATATATATATATATATATATATATATATATATATATACACACATACATACAAAAAAAGTAACAGCACAAAAAGGAAAGCTGGGACTATAATGCCAGTGGGCATTAAAGTTCTAGTTTTCTTTTTCTGCCGTTTCCTTTTTTGCCTATAATCTGAGAGGCCATATGACTGCTGGCCAGGGAAGCAGGCACTTGAATAAGGTATTTTCTTAGGTCCTGTTCTTATTCTATCTATCTATCTATCTATCTATCTATCTATCTATCTATCTATCTATCTATCTATCTGCTATACTTTGGTGTTTATTCTCTCCTGCCCTGGGGAGATTTTTAGGATTTTGTAAATTTTGTTCATTTTCATGTTTGGGGTGTTAGCAGAATAGTTTTAATGGGACTATTATTAAGTTATATTTTATTATTACTCCATTTGGATTAGAAAGTTATTATATGATTTATTTGAGACACCTTGGAATTTATTAGTCAGTGAAGTAAACCGTAGAAAATTCCGAAAAAAAAAACCCCAAACAAACCTAGCAATGGAGGAATTGTTTTCTCTTCACCATTTCACCACTACTTATAATTGTTTCCCTGTTTTTCATTAGATTACGTGGTAAAATGCTGACACCTTGCAGTAATGCCTTCGATCAGTGCTAGCGCCTATTGCGAGCGTTTAACCCCTCTGATGCTGCTGTCAATAGCAACAGCGGCTGTGATCTGCTTGCCAGAGGGAGGGAGCTCTCTCTCTGCTCCGCTTGGCACAACACACTTGTGTCATGCCGATACGTCTGCATGGTGACCCCCAAGGCGAAAAATGACCTTGGATCATGCAGGTATGGTGGCCTTTAAGTTCCCGCCTCCTGCCCATATCTTATCGACAGCTGAAATGCCTTGCAATGAAAATCATTGCAGAATATTTTATCAGCGGTCAGATCATAAAAAGTTGATGTTCCATACGAAGACTAGGTAAAAAAAAAAAAAAGGGAAAAAAAAAATAGAAAACTGTGAAATAAAATTTGTAAAACTGAAAAAAAAGAGAAAGTATGAAAAAAAAAAGTGGAAAAATGCTGTTATTCTGTAAAGTAAAGGATAAAAAGCACATGCTTGGTATCGCCATGTTCGGAACAAATCAATCTATAAACTGGTCATCTTAATTATCCAGTTTAGTGAACACTATAGAAAAAATAAATAAATAAATGTGCCAAACCTATAGCTTTTTCGTCATACTGACAAAACAGACTGAAAAGTGTTTGCAAAAAAAAAAATGGTATCAATAACACTGGTGTTGCTGTAATTGTAGTGACAGGAAGAATAACGTTGAAAATTAAAGACAATTCCTGAATTGCATTTTAATTGCTCATTCTTTATCTTAAAGATTAGAATAAAAAGCAAGTACAAAATGTTATGTACCCAAAAATGGCAAAATGTTCATCCCACAAAAACAAGCCCCTTCTCAGATCTGTTGTCTGTCAAAGAAAAAATAGAGGCTGCCCATGTTCCTAGTAGTTCAGAGGCTTTGGAAAAGCAACATTGCTCCCAAAAAACAATCCAGTAAAATCCAAGCTCGAAAAGCCAAATGGACTCTCTTCTGAACCCTGCACATTTACATATATGGTATTGCTGCAGATGGGAGAACGCACTTAAAAGGGAACCGGTCAACAGGATTGTGCACAGTAAACTACAGGCAGTGTTAGGTCGGGGGGAGGCAGCTTACTGAGGGATCAGTGACCTGTCAGAAGCCATACAGATAAATACCTATTCAGAGCACCATATGAACATGAAAATTGTGAAATTTCAAAAAATGTGTCAAGTTTTCAGTATTTTCATGAATAAACAAATTATATGGACTTAAATTTACCACTAACATGAAGTAAAATAGGTCTTGAAAAAAAAATCTCAATCACTGAGGTATGTTGAAGCATTCAAAAGTTATTACCACATAAAGTGACACTGGTCTGAATTGAAAATTTGGCCTAGTCAGGAAGGTGAAACTAAGCTTTGTAGTGAAGGAGGTTAAATGGGTTGTCTTATATGGTCAATTTAGTGACAGCAAAGTTCGTGTTAAAACACTTTGCAGTTTATTTAAAATCTCTCAAGGATTTAAAATTTCAATAGGTCGTTGCCTAGCTTACCGGTCACCTCTATAGTCTTATATATCGTAAGCTGGCTGTAGGACCTCAAGTAATGCTTTAGTACATAAAACTAAAAAGGAGCTACTCGGCCTTGACAGGTTGATTGTGAGCAGCTGAAGAGTTAGGAGAGATGGCTGCTCACCACATTTCCAGCCTTGGGTGTGGTTCACTTTGCAAAATGAGACCAGTTTGTCTTACAAGTCTGTGTGTATGGGGTTGTGCAGATCTCCTGGATTGAGTGCCTTTGCTAAAGAACTAAGAAGCTGGACTCTAAGCCAAGCAGGCAAACCAGCACTATTGTACGGGCTTCTTACTTTGTGCCGGGCATCAGCCGTTTTTACATTTTCCTGTGATGTGGTTTAAAAGGACTGCAATAAGCCAGCCGGACTTCTTATAAAAACAGTTCCTGTGATACCTCAGATCGCTCACAAGTATGAAGCATTGCTACAATTTGATGGAGAATGCGGGCAGCCTTCCCATGGAACAAGTGTGACTGCTACAGAAGTACTGCACGTCGTGAGTGAAGGTAACTATAAGCCAGAAAGCAACGTCACAGCATGGAGGATCTGATTAAACACCTAGAGCAAACCCAACAGCAGCAACAGCTGGCACAGCAGGAAACAAGTAAGCTGCTTATACAACAACTGCAGTAGCAGCAACAACAATAGCTGGCACAACAGGAGTCAAATAACCTGTTAATGCAAAACCTTCAGCAACAGCAGAAGCAGATTGAATTTCTCACAGAGTCGGTCTCAGGGGATATAATTTGCTGGACGGCCTATGACGGCCCAGGTCATAGAGCTGCTCATTATCCCCTGACCACAGAGAAAATGGACTGTAGCCTGGAATGTTGATGTTCATTCTACACATATCTGGTTTGCAGTGCGGACTGTCCTGTAAATGTGAATTGTCTGCAAATGACTGGACTACTAAACTCCGGAAGTTTAGTGACCCTCATGAGAGCCACACTCATTCTCCAGTTGATCCCTGGGAATTAGTCCGCTGCATTCACGGTGATGTGAAAGACTATCTGGTAGCCAGAGAGGTCACCGAGATGGACCGAGGTACTGAGTCCTATGAGATCAACGTCGTCCAGGATTTATTGCACCCAATTATCATAGGCTGGGATTTCGTATTGTTTTGGGACTTGTGGCTGGGGATGGAGACCTCGATTGCTCGGGTAAGAGATAGGTTGGCCCTTAAGAAGTCTCACCAACCCCAGAGCCTGACGGGTTTCCCTTCTGTGCAATGGTGGCAGATGAGGAGGTGGTATCCCCGAAGGCGGACATTGCTCAGATATAAGTGACAATAGAAAGTTTTTTTTCTCCGCCCAACAGAGACCCAGATCTAAAAGAAGAGTACAATTTAACGGTTATAAATGGCATATGACAGGAGCCGGGGGAGACACCAGATTTACTTATTTTATGATGAGTGGGGACTTATTGTATCGGGTTACTAAGGTCTGAGAGGAAATAGTGCAGCAACTATTTGTAAAAGGACCCTACAGACGGAGGGTGTTGGACAGGGCCAATTTACATGTCTTGGTTGGCCATCTGGGTGTCAGCAAAACCCAATAATGGCTGAGTTTCTATTGGTAAAAGGTATTTCAAGTCTTGTCCCACCTGCAAGTTAATCACTCCCACCTCTCACTTTCAAAATCCCCTAGTGCTGTTACCCACCATGGCATAGCAAGAAAGGGGCCTCCCTGGAAACTCCATGCTTGCTGGTTAAGCCAGAAGGGGACAATAGCCTAGACACTGTCAAAAGGCCCGAAAATTGAAATCTTGAGAACTGCTGCCGCAAACTCGGGACCTGTTCTCAGATTCTTTTACCTGTTCTCCAAGGTAGTAAACTGCATGCTAAATCTCAGAGTAATTGATGAATCTAAGAGCAGGTTGTTTAACATGATTGTCCTTGATCCATAACCCGATGGAGAATGGAGATTCTGTAATGATTATCAGAAGCAGAACGAAGTCTCCAAGTTTGACGCATATCCAATGTCGCGTGTCGATGAGCTGACAGAGGTTTGGGCCGGCAAGGTACATAATATCTCTTTGTTAGATCCAAGGTGGTTAACAAATCCTCATGTCAAAAGAAGGCAAAGAGAAGACTGTTTTCTCTATGCCCGACATTTGATTCCAATATATACGGATGCTGGACAGACTGCAGAGAGCTTCGGCCACCTTCCAGAGGGCCATTTTCTCGCACTCCATAAGAATTACGCTGTAATATAGCAGGACGATATAGTAATCTTCAGCCCAGATTGGTGAACTAACCTGGGAAAAGTCTAGGCAGTGTTTGTTGCTCTCAAGAAGTTGGAGTTCACTATAAATCCCCCCAAAATATTTAATGTTGAAAGAGGAGGCCAAATGCCTTGGATACGTAGTATGTAGAGGTGAAATCAAATCCCATGTCAATCAAGTGGACGCAATCCAGAGCTGGCTGAAACCACTCTCATAACAGCAAGTTAGGGCATTTCTGAGGGAATCGTAGGGTACTACAGGAGGTTCATTCCGAACTTTGCCAGGGTGGCCGCACCCTGACTGATCTTCTGACGGGAACATAATCAGTCATGGCCAAATAGACATCGGAGGCAGAGACGGACATTCAAGAACTGAAAGTAGTTCTGTGTAAGCAGCCGGTCTTGATTGCCCCTGACTTTAAGAAGGAATTTGTACTCCGAAGGGATGCCTCATAAGTCGGATTAGAAGCAGTTCTTTCTCAGGAGATACATGGAAAGGAATATCCTGTTCTCTACCTGAATAGGAAATTGTCGGCATGTGAGAAAAATTATTCCAATGTAGAAAAGGAATGCTTGGCCAAAAAGTGGGTGGTGGACATATTGCGATACTATATCCTAGGGTGAAAATGTAAATTAGTGTCAGACCATGCGCCACTCAGGTAGGATGAGGGAGAAAAATGCTCATGCTACCCACCGCTGGTTTCTAGCCTTGCATTACTTCCTCTTCCATATGTAACATAGAAGTTACATGATAATGCCTATGCTGTCTTGAGAATCCCACGTCTAGTGGTAGAATGTGCCAAGTCCACGGCTTTAGGCAGAGCAGGGAGGAATGTAAGGTGGCTGCAGGAAACCAAGTGGATGGGAGATAAACCTTGAGCAATGCTTTAGTACATATAAGACTAAAAGAGGCTAATCTGCCATGACAGGTTGACTGAGAGCACCTCAAGAATTGGGAGAGATGGTTGCTCACTATATCTCCACCCTTGGGTTTGGTTCACTTTGTAAAATGAGACCTGTGTCTCACACATGTGTATGGAGGTGTGCAGATCTCTTGGATTGAATGTCTTTGTTAAAGGACTATGAATCTGGACTCTAAGCCACGCGGGCAAACCAGCACTACTGTATGGATTTGTTGCCCTAATGTTTTTCTTTGTGCAGGGCAATGGCTGTATTTAAGTTTTCCTGTGATGTGGTTTATGAAGACTGAAATAAACCAGCTTGAATTTAAATAGAAATGGTTCCTGTGATACTCACTTGGGAGCGATCTGAGGTAGCACTGTTATACTATGCAGTCTAAAGTTGGCCAGTTTCCTAGGTAAGGAACGTGAACTTCAAGATCTTTACTTTACAGTTTGTAAGCACTGCTATGAAGCAGACATGATATCTCACTCCAACTAAATTCGGCCCACCTGCCCTTCTCTGATACTGCGGAATTAAAGCTTCCTCAGTATGCAGTGTGGGATGGATAGTGTGGAGTTTGAGCTCCCAGCAAGCTGGAGGCCAAAAGGCAGAGAAGTGGTGCACTTCTTTAGAAACAAAGGTAGAGAAAAGCCTTTTAAAGGGATAACCCTTTTGTGCTTTCATACTTAAGTTGCATTTGGTTACTTGTTTCATACCTGCACAACTAAAAGAAAGTTGTGTACCAGTTTGGAGTCCATGGCTGGCATCAAAAATGCTGTACGCAACACTTTTTGATCCAGCTCTAGGACAAATTTCAAATTGCTGAGTGTAATT
Source organism: Ranitomeya variabilis (assembly GCF_051348905.1). Lineage (NCBI taxonomy): Eukaryota > Metazoa > Chordata > Amphibia > Anura > Dendrobatidae > Ranitomeya > Ranitomeya variabilis. The sequence continues at coordinate 172,382,791 of NC_135233.1, read as the reverse complement.
CCAAATAAAACTAGTCAGTGCTACAATCCTTTTTCCTCTGGAGTTTCTATACCATACACAAAGTAAAAGTAAAAACACTTAATAGCCGGTTAAATAGAAGGAAGGTTTTATCCAAGAAATTCTGAATGCATAAAAACATTCAACTAAGTTTACTGTATAGAAGCATATTATCGATTCAGCTGGATTGACATTTAAAAAAAGAATTTACTAAACCTTTTCTTCAGCTTCTCGCTTCGTCCGCTCCTCCTCTTGATACCTCCGTTCTTCTTCTTGTCGTAAGCGTTCTTCAGCTTCCCGTTTGCGAATTTCCTCCAATTGTTGTTGCCGCCTATTTTCTTCATCCTGTAACTGAATGACAATTTTCTTTAATGAGGCTTTAATACATTTTATTATGTTCTGTTTAGCAAAAGTAATTGTTACATTAAAGGGATTGTCCACCTTTGAGGACAATATATGTTTTGTTACTTAAATGCATATAAACGTGGCTAAAAATAATTTTTGCAATTGGGTTTTATTAAAAATATTGCACCATTTGCCACTGCTGAATTACACTGTCTATTGGTGGCTGCACAATGAGTTACCAGGGTTGGCCACATTATCTTTATTTTTAAAGATGTGTTGAGGACATGATTTTGTGGCACTTACTATTATATAGGTATGACAGGTTCTCCTCCTGCTCTTGTTAATGCAGCTTTCCTCACTGACTGCTCAGATCTTATTCAATCAATATATATTTCACTGAAGAAAACTTACCCATGTTAAAGTGCGTGTGCAGTTAAATGCTATCTGGGGACCGGCCCGACACGCATTTAACTATGTCAAAAGGGCCATTTATGAATTAAGTATGGGATATGGGATTTCCTCTCCACGACCATCATTGAAACATCTCCCTGGTACCGGGATGAATATCAATGTACACTTATGAATATTAATGCACACTTATTTTTGGTATGTGACTGATTTGTAACATTAGTGTCATTTATGGGTTACAATGTACTCAATATACAGTGCCTTGCGAAAGTATTCGGCTCCTTGAAACATTTCAACCTTTTCCCACATATCATGCTTCCAACATAGATACCAAATGTAAATTTTTGGTGAAGAATCAACAAGTGGAACACAATTGTGAAGTTTATTTATTTATTGCGCCACCTTTTGCTGCGATTACAGCTGCAAGTCGCTTGGGGTATGTCTCTATCAGTTTTGTACATCTAGAGACTGAAATTCTTGCCCATTCTTCCTTGGAAAACCGCTCGAGCTCAGTGAGGTTTGATGGAGATCGTTTGTGAACCGCAGTTTTCAGCTCTTTCCACAGATTATTGATTGGATTGAGGTCTGGACTAGTGATGAGCGAATATACTCGTTACTCGAGATTTCCCAAGTACGCTCGGGTATCCTCCGAGTATTTTTTAGTGCTCAGAAATTTAGTTTTTATTGCCGCAGCTGAATGAATTACATCTCTTAGCCAGCATAAGTACATGTGGGGATTCCCTAGCAACCATGTACTTATGCTGGCTAACAGATGTAAATCATTCAGCTGCGGCAATGAAAACTAAATTTCCGAGCACTAAAAAATACTCGGAGGACACCCAAGCGTGCTCGGGAAATCTCAAGTAACGAGTATATTCGCTCATCACTAGTCTGCACTTTGACTTGGCCATTCTAACACCTGGATACGTTTATTTGTGAACCATTCCATTGTAGATTTTGCTTTATGTTTGGGATCATTGTCTTGTTGGAAGACATCTCCGTCCCAGTCTCAGGTCTTTTGCAGAATCCAACAGGTTTTCAAAAATGGTCCTGTATTTTGCTCCATCCATCTTCCCATCAATTTTAACCATCTTCCCTGTCCCTGCTGAAGAAAAGCAGGCACAAACCATGATGCTGCCACCACCATGTTTGACAGTGGGGATGATGTGTTAGGGTGATGAGCTGTGTTGCCTTTACACCAAACATATCATTTGGCATTGTTTCCAAAAAGTTTGATTTTGGTTTCATCTGACCAGAGCACCTTCTTCCACATGTTTCGTGTCTCCCCCAGGTGGCTTGTTGCAAACTTTAAACAACACTTTTTATGGATATCTTTGAGAAATGGCTTTCTTCTTGCCACTCTTCCATAAGGGCCAGATTTGTGCAGTGTACGACTGATTGTTGTCCCATGGACAGACTGTCCCACCTCAGCTGTAGATCTCTGCAGTTCATCCAGAGTGATCATGGGCCTCTTGGCTGCATCTCTGATCAGTCTTCTCCTTGTTTGAGATGAAAGTTTAGAGGGACATCCGGGTCTTGGTAGATGAGCAGTGGTACGATACTCCTTCCATTTCAATATGATCACTTGCATAGTGCTCCTTGGGATGTTTAAAGTTTTGGAAATCATTTTGTATCCAAGTCTGGCTTTAAACTTCTCCACAACAGTATCATGGACCTGCCTGTTGTGTTTCTTGGTCTTCATGATGCTCTCTGTGCTTCAAACAGAACCCTGAAACTATCACAGAGCAGGTGCATTTATACAGAGGCTTGATTACACACAGGTGGATTATATTTATCATCATTAGGCATTTAGGACAACATTGGATCATTCAGAGATCCACAATGAACTTCGGGAGTGAGCTTGCTGCACTGAAAGTAAAGGGGCCGAATAATATTGCACGCCACACTTTTTTTTTGAATTTCCACAAAATTTTAAATAACCAATAAATTTCGTTCAACTTCACAATTGTGTTCCACTTGTTGTTGATTCTTCACCACAAATTATACTTTCGCCAAGCGCTGTATGCATCTGTTCACATTTTGAAATTATATACTGTATATATTTACGTTATGATGCATTCTCTGATCTTACCATTAAGGAGATTGCCATTTGCTGTCACTATCTGGCACCTTAACACTTGTGTAAAGTGCTTGTCACTTTACTGTCATATCAGTTAGTTTAATTTTCACTTCACAGAAAATGGTGGACTCCATGGGACTTCTTAAAGATGGCTGTCGGTTGTGTGGGTACTCTATGACCCGAAGGCTGGTCCGTCCCATTCGACCTGCCACTTGATAAAGCGCAAGTCAGTAGCGTCATCAGAAGAATTTTCCTGGACATGCACACATCCAGAGACCGATCATGTGACGGGTACTTTTGGTGCGGGCCGCAAAACCCACGCGCTGACACACCGGAGACCAATTACCCCACACATTAAATAGCAGACATGACAATAGCAACGGACCCCTTTGAGAAAGCGAATGTGAAACGTGCGTCGGGCGCTATTTAGGGAACATTGAACTACACCACTTCCACTTTAACATGAGTAAGTTTTCTTCAGTGAAATATATACTGATTGAATAAGTACGGTATATAGAAGTATATGGGCTGTACTTGTATGAGTCACCTATCCATAATGCTTTTGCAGGTATAGGAATATTACTAAGATATGGATGCATCTTATATACATTTTTTTCACTTCTTTGGAGGTACTTCTCCATAGATGCACCATTCCATTCCATTGTAACAGGGACTATACATTTGCTACGATTTCTGTAAATTTTGGTATCCCAATATTTCTGACTGTTCCCTAGGTGACATTTGATGTTTCCTTCTTGACGTACACCTCCTATTTTTTATGATTCGCTGTGATTAATAAAATTTACTCTAATATTCATGAAGAGAGCACTCCATTTTTGTTGTAGTCGTACAGGATACTAGAGTTTCTTCCTATATTGTCCAATTTATATAGTCTGATAGGTCAAAGAAAATTGCATCATGTGAAAATATCCTATCTGTGCAGTGTTTCTGGAATTTTTGTAATACAAAACCTGATAATTAGAATCAGGTAATTTTTTTTTTTTTATTATTAAACTATCAGCATGCAGACGAGTCAAATCTAGCAAGACAAAAACGCAGAAAAAAATGCACAAAAAACGAAGCAAAAAACTTAAGAAAAAACAAGCAAAACATGCTTTTTTCCTGCAGCTTCTTTACTGCCAAGAGAGCAGGTTTTCCTGCAGAAAGAAAATGCTGAAAAAAAACATACCCTAACAGTTCTATTTTTTTAATGAAGGACAAACATCATCAATTTAGAATATACATACGTTAGGTGTGTCAGCTTTCAGAAGGTGGTTAATAAGTCAGATGCACTACTTAGTGAACGCAGTAAAAATGAAATACTGTTCCGCATTTATTTTTTATCCCTTCAAATAAAACATGTATTTGAGTGCTTATAAAGGTGTCTGTGGAATAATTTGAGGGTCTCTGAATAGGGCAACCAAAAATAGGTTTAAAACTTTTTTTTTTCCTTTTGTAAAAACAGTAATACAAAAGAAAAAATCTAAAATATAAACTTTGTATTGTCACATAAGTAAAACTAAAAAATTATGACTCAGAAAATAGCAACACAAAAACAAATTACTTTTTGTTAACAAGTGTATTAATTGTACATGAAATCATATAAATTTGGTGTCGCCATATTATTACAGTTCCACAAAATTACAAAATTCAGTCAAGAGGGGAGCCATCATTAGAAAATGACTTCTGTTTAGATCATGTTTTGCCTTGCATGCATTTAAAATAAATAATTTACAAGGTTTTTTTTTCATATTCAATCTTTATAAAAAAAAATAAAATGAGCAATCTTGCAAGTTTCACAGTGGCCACTGAAAAAGGTTTTTTTTTGTTTGTTTTTTTACTCATGGGGCGATTCAATAAAGACAGGCAATGCTCTTGCCGGTCTTTATGAGGAGGTGTTTTGGTGTGGACGCTCCCAGTGCCATAAGAGGCTCACAACTTTTAATTAATTAGATGAGGCATGTAGTTTCATGTGCCGCTATGCTTGCCTCTCCAAACAATCTTACTCCAGTCCATGCTGGAGTAAGATTTGAGGCATAGAGAACCAGATAGTCATGAATTTGATGAGTGGGGGTCGCCACGTTCCACACTGATCCACTCATCCCTCTTTGTTGGAGCTGGGGCGATAATGGCGTGAAAATGTCAGAAATCACATTTTTTGCTCATCCTCGAGTTGCGCAAAAAGCTGCATCTTTTCAGTGTTTTTTATTTTGCCAGAAATCTGTCAAAAATCTTTGATGAATCGCCCCCATACTTCATTTCAAGATGAATTTTAAGAAAGGCTTCTTATTATGGCATTAATCATCTGGGTTAACTATTTTTATATTTTGTTTGATCATACCCTTCCAGACATGGCAATTCCAAATATGTTTATTTTTTTTCTATATTGTTAGCAGAGGAAAAGAGTGTTTCCAATTTTTTAAAAAACTTTTTTTTATACATTATTTTGTACCTGCGATCCTCTGGTTGCCTTTTCCATACCCTGAAAAACCACAGTATAGCATTATATAGACAAAATTATATTTTCCTGGCTGGGCTTCACAGCAGGACAAATATATCATTTGTGGGGGCTTTTAGCAGGCCTCCAATTGCCAAGACAACACATGACAAGTTAGCAATTTAAATTCACAACCAGTGCTAAAAGTATGGTGGTAATTCAGCTCCTAAGTCAGTTCCATACACGAGGATCCGGAAGATGACGTACTATTACGTAACATGTCAATAAGAGGTTAAAAAATGTCGAATAGCAACATGCCAGTAGCTTACTCACATACAGTATTCTAATTTACTGACTGAGATAATGACTTTTGGGTTTTCATTGGCTGTAAGCCATAATCATCAACATTAACAGAAATTAACACTTGAAATAGATCACTCTGTTTGTAATGACTCTATATAATATATTAATTTCACTTTTTGCATTGAAGAACTGAAAAATTCACTGTTCGATGATATTCTAATTTTGTGAGAAGCACCTGTATGTGGATTCTAGCTGTCATAGTAATATAGCATATAAGACAACGTTTTATTGGAAGTTCCCATTGGTTTGTCTCCAAATAACATGACCCACAACCAAGTTTACTTTTTATTAATTGGCCAAAGATATGAATTTGCCCCCCCAAAAAATTTCAAGGAGTCAAGATATAGCCAAAATGTCTCTCCTGTCCTTAAGGCCATGTTCACACGCTGCGGGTTCCTCTGCGGGTTAATCCCGCAGCGGAATTGAAAATCTGCAGGGCAAAACCGCTGTGGTTATCCCTGCAGATTTATCGCGGCTTGTTCCGCGGTTTCCGCTGCGGGATTACTGCTGTACTATTGATGCTGCATATGCAGCAATATGCAGCATCAATAGTAATGTAAAAAATAATAAAAATTGGCTATACTCACCCTCTGACGTCGCGATCTCCCCGGCGCTGCAAGCGGCTGTGCCGACAAGGACCTTCGTGACGTCACGGTCATGTGACCGCGGCGTCATCACGGTCATGTGACCGCGACGTCACCACAGGTCCTGTTCGGCACAGCAACTGAGACCGGACGGCCGCGGGCAGCGCTGATAGGTGAGTATAGCTTCATTTTTTATTTTAATTCTTTTTTTTACACTATTTTATGGTTCCCAGGGCCTGGAGGAGAGTCTCCTCTCCTCCACCCCGGGTACCACCCGCACATTATCCGCTTACTTCCCGCAACGTGGGCACAGCCCATGCGGGAAGTAAGCGGTTCAATGCATTTCTATGGGTGCAGAATCGCAGCGATTCTGCACAAAGAAGTGACATGCTGCGGGTTGTAAACCGCTGCGTTTCTGCGCGGTTTTTCCCGCAGCATGTGCACTGCGGTTTGCGGTTTCCATAGGGTTTACATGTTAATGTAAACGCTATGGAAACTGCTGCGGACCCGCAGCATCAAAATCGCCGCGGTTCCGCGGTAAAAACCGCAGCGTGTGAACATGGCCTAAGAGTTAGCGGATGTTAAAATCCTTAGAGACTTATTTCAGAAAGGCAAGAATAATACAAGGGTTTTACATGTCAATATACGGAATGTGGACGTGTCCGTGTGTCTGTGCCCAATGAGTCATCCACGGCTGAACAGTAACTTAGGTATTGATAGTTACTAACACTAGCAGCTAAATGCGTGGCCTTAACCATACCTAAGGAGAGGAGCTCTCTCTGATGGTGAGTTAAGGTATAAGCCTTTTTTGAACATTAGCCTGTGAGGCAACATTGTGAGGCAACACTGTGAGGCAATATTGTAAAGACGGATCAAATTGAGCGTGCTGCTGCACATAGAGAAGCGAATCGCATACGGATGCGTAACCTGCGTCTTAATGAAACAGAAGACGAACGAAATTGGCGAAGAACTGCTGATGCAGCCGGACAGAGGGCGGCCAGAGCAAGAGAAACTAATTAAGTAACTGAATCACATAAAGCATCTAATGCTGCACGACGATGAGCAACACGCAAAGCACAAAGTAATACACATTTCACAAAAAAAGAGAAAAAGATATATTATGTGTCCAAAATGCAAGAGCCACTCGACAACGATAAGTTACATTTGCCGCTAGAGGACTTCTCAATCAAATTGATGAGACACGTATTGAAGAGCACTATGCTGGCGAACTGACATTCCCTTCCTGCTGCAAGAGAGGGCGGATCCAATTACGTCCCATTCGTATGGATGATCAATTAGTCAAGCTGATGAATGGCGAGCATCAGCACTCCAATAACTATGGCTAATATAAGGCAATACAATAGCTCGCTTGCTTTGGCATCAATAGGAGCACAAGTGTAGCGCCACCTCCTGGGCATGGTCCATACAGTTTTCGAATTCATGGACAAATTTACCACAGAACTGAACCATTGCATCCCGCTGTGGATAGTACTCCCAAGTTTGCCCAGATTTAAATCTTGGACAGTGAAGAAGCATTAAGTACAAGAAGTCAAGCATATAAAAAGTGCCTCCCAGCATTGCTATCATCACTGGAGAGAAAATGAAAGCAAATAACCGACTTGCAAGAGCCTTCACAATGATGAGGGAATTTGAAATAGAGGAAGAGAGGAATGCTAAAATGGAAAAATTGCAATCCACTCGAAATAACAATTTCAATTATAAATGACTACAATGATGACCAGAGGCGCTACAGTGCACCAAGGTGCAATGAAGCTATAATTTACAGTGGAACACAATTGTGAAGTTGAACGAAATTTATTAGTTATTTTAAATTTTTGTGGAAATTCAAAAACTGAAAAATGGGGCGTGCAATATTATTCGGCCCCTTTAACTTAATACTTTGTTGCGCCACCTTTTGCTGTGATTACAGCTGCAAGTCGCTTGGGGTATGTCTCTATCAGTTTTGTACATCGTGAGACTAAAATTCTTGCCCATTCTTCCTTGGCAAACAACTCAAGCTCAGTGAGGTTTGATGGAGATCGTTTGTGAACAGCAGTTTTCAGCTCTTTCCACAGATTCTCAATTTTGATTGATTGAGGTCTGGACTTTGACTTGGCCATTCATTCTAACACCAGGATACGTTTTATTTGTGAACCATTCCAATGTAGATTTTGCTTTATGTTTGGGATCATTGTCTTGTTGGAAGACAAATCTCCGTCCCAGTCTCAGGTCTTTTGCAGACTCCAACAGGTTTTCTTCAAGAATGGTCCTGTATTTGGCTCCATCCATTTTCCCATCAATTTTAACCATCTTCCTTGTCCCTGCTGAAGAAAAGCAGGCCCAAACCATGATGCTGCCACCACCATGTTTGACAGTGGGGATTCAGGATGATGAGCGGTGTTGCCTTTACACCACACATATCATTTGGCATTGCTGCCAAAAAGTTCGATTTTGGTTTCATCTGACCAGAGCACCTTCTTCCACACGTTTGGTATGTCTCCCAGGTGCCTTGTTGCAAACTTTAAACAACACTTTTTATGGATATCTTTGAGAAATTGCTTTCTTCTTGCCACTCTTCCATAAAGGCCAGATTTGTGCAGTGTACGACTGATTGTTGTCCCATGGACAGACTGTCCCACCTCAGCTGTAGATCTCTGCAGTTCATCCAGAGTGATCATGGGCCTCTTGGCCTCATTATAACAATAATCTCACCATCTCTATCTATTGCCATCCCTATTTACTGCCATTACTTCATTCTGGTATTGACATTTATAATTGAGTTGCGATACCAGGAGCCATTTCTGTGGCCCTTTCCATTATTAGTTTTTGCTCCAGATTTAGTTTAATGGAATGTAGTATGGTGTCTTTACACTTAGCGGCGGAGAGTCTTCCTTTATTGCACGTAGTGCGCTTGCGCACCTTAGATTGCAATCGGCGACCTTGATCATGCGCCGTGCATCTCCGGGTGGTTTGTTCCTTAACCACCGTGCGCATGCGCGGTCACGTCATCCTAGCGCGTGCGCAGATTGAATAATGAACATGGCGCCGTCCACAGCATATGGCGCTCAGGAACTCCAGGACGCTACTTAATATAGATATCCCGGTATGTTATGCATTATTGTTATGTTTATTAATGATCTGTTTTAGGTGTGGGGGAGGGACTCACTTACAGTTATAGACACATACATATTGAATCAGTCCGTATCTTTGGACCTGTGAACCATTACACCTGGTGTTACTCTGGAAATAGCTGGGGGTTGGTCTTTTCACTGGCTGGCGGTTACTGGCCAGTGTTAGTTTATCCATTGATATAAAGACTGCCCCTTCCCTTGGATCTTCAGGTCTGCTTACATCACGGCACCTGCATCTTTGTATCAATGGTTCTCGCCTGGACTGCCTCCTGATGAACCGTAGTTCGGGGAAACGCGTCGAGGCGACTGTTGAGAAACTGGGAAGCTAAGTGTTCTTATTTGGGAACTTAACCCCCCCTTTTTTTCTTGCCATCTGCAATAGCTTCCTGCCAATATCAGACTGTAAACTATAGGTTTGTTGGCTACTGTGAATCATCTATCGTTTGTAGCTAACAACTGAAAGCCATTTTGTTAGATGGCTAAAAAACTGCATTGAGTTTGCTATTGAGGCCACTACTACTTTTTATCTTGCTTGTGGCTAAGATAGGCTGCGGTTGCGCAGTTCTGGTCTATATCTATTTCTTGAACCATTTTTGTATTATCATTCCCCTGGATATTATTGTCCTATATTTATCAAACTGTTTTTATTGTATACTTATATGTTTCTTATTCAAAATCTAGTGGGCATGTTATTGAGAGCGTACATGGTTATGCATTTGAACAATGCTCGCTCGTGACGTCCATATGACTATAGCTGGATAATTGGACAATACTGGGGCTATACTCTGTGCACCTATTTATAGCTGTTGTTCTTCACACGATACTTCATTTCTTTTTATAGCTCATTGTTTTCCCACCTTTAGTGTTATAGGTGGTTAATAGGGTGAGCAGTGGATAGCCGCCGTCGAGTGGGGGCGCCAGAATCGAGTCTATCAGGGTGCCAACCTCCACTGTCAGGCAGGGTGAGCAGTGAAGTATAGGGACAGTATGAGGATAGGTGCACTTCTGTGATCCTGTTTTGTTTTTTGTCACTGGGATTTTTTGAATTTTTAGAGATATTTAATAAAAGCACTTTAAGGGATTATATGTTTACACACTTTAGATTTCTTCCCAAAAAATTGGACATTGTTACTACCTCAGCCTCTTGGCTGCATCTCTGATCAGTCTTCATAGTGTTGGAGATGAAAGATTAGAGGGACGGCCGGGTCTTGGTAGATTTGCAGTAGTATGATACTCCTTCCATTTCAATAAGATCGCTTGCACAGTGCTCCTTGGGATGTTTAAAGTTTTGGAAATAATTTGTATCCAAATCCAGCTTTAAACTTCTCCACAACAGTATCATGGACCTGCCTGTTGTGTTCCTTGGTCTTCGTGATGCTCTCTGTGCTTCAAACAGAACCCTGAGACTATCGCAGAGCAGGTGCCTTTATACGGAGACTTGATCACACACAGGTGGATTATATTTATCATCAATAAGCATTTAGGACAACATTGGATCATGCAGAGATCCACAATGAACTTCTGGAGTGAGTTTGCTGTACTGAAAGTAAAGGGGCCGAATAATATTGCACGCCCCACTTTTCAGTTTTTAAATTTCCACAAAAATGTAAAATAACCAATAAATTTCGTCCAACTTCACAATTGTGTTCCACTTGTTGATTCTTCACCAAAAATTTACATTAGGTATCTTTATGTTTAAAGCATGATATGTGGGAAAAGTTTTAAAAGTTACAGGGAGCCAAATACTTTCACAAGGCACTGTATCAAAATGCAATGAGTGAACCCCCACTTAATAAAACATCAGAGTTCACCTCAAAAGTGAAAACCAAACTGTTCAAATCAGCTTTCTTCACAGAAAGTGTGACGCAATGACATATCCACTTCTATTCCCATATGGGGACAGTGGATGGACAATAAATTTGACAACTCCAATTGCCCGAAGTGTGCAACATCAAGGAATTGGTGACATTCATCTACCATCCATACCAGTGGATCAAGATCAACAAGAAAAAATCACCCTGTTGCAGTACTATGCATACAGGCTTGCCATTCGTGACTAGTTCAATCCCCTTTTAAATGCTGGGAAGTTGACGCAACAATTTATCGTTGACAGTTACGTCAAAATTGAATCCGACAGGATCGAATATATAAAACAAAATCAAAGGAATTACAACAAATGAGACCAGTGTGTCAAAAATTAAGTCAACCTCACTTTAAGCAAAGGAGCTTAGGGAGTCATCTGTCGTTATTTGGGACGAAGTAACAATGACTGCCTGTTTTAATATGAATGCTGTGGATAATTTGTTCCAAGACATATGTGGATAAAAAAAGACCATTTGGTGGAAAAGTTTTCATAAAGGGTACTAACTTTCGTCAAACCCTACCAATAGTGGAAGGTGGAAAGAGAGCCCAAATTGTACAGTCCACCATAAAATACTCAAAATCCTTGAATCAGTTTTCACGGTTCCAGCTATGACAGAATATGAGAACGTCTCAGGATGAAGTTGATTACAACTCATGGTTACTGAAACTTGGCAATGGAGAGTTGTCAAATGTGTATGGTCTCCCAGAACATACAATTGAAATCCCGAATTCTTTTATTGAAAAGGGTGATTTAACTACAGCTATTTTTGGCGACTCAATTGAGATTATGGATCCAACGGTAGAAGCAACTGTCAATAAAGCAATTCTTACGTCATTGAATGAGGACGTTCACGCCTTAAACAACAAAATTCTTAGTCAAGTTCAAGGTGAACACTCAACATATCGCTCCGTCGACACAATTGCGGAAGAGGAGGGTGTGATTCTCACAGATTACCCTGTAGAGTTTCTTAACTCTTTGAATCCCACTGGGATGCCTCCTCATGAACTAAACCTGAAACCAGGAGCTGTAATTATGCTCCTGCGTAATCTTAACAGAAAGCGTGGCCTTTGTAATGGCACAAGGCTTTATGTGAAAAGCTTAAAAGCAAACGTTATTCATGTCGTTGCTTTAAATGGAAAGGCAAAGGGTCAGACAGTTCTTATTCCAAGAATTGACCTGATTTCCAAAGATAAAAACATGCCAGTCCTGATGCGACGGCGTCAGTTTCCTGTCATGTTGGCTTTTGCAATGACCATCAATAAATCTCAGGGACAGTCCGTAGATATTATAGGAATTTATTTGCCTCTCCCAGTGTTTTCACCCGGGCAGTTATATGTGGCTTTCTCCAGGGGAAGGAAAAGCCAACAAATAAGAGTCAAAATATTTGAGACACAGAAGCAAGGTAAACTTATTCCTCACGTTGACAAATGGTTTACTGTCAACTGTGTGTACAAATAAATCTTTTATTAAGCTTTTAAACAATTGCAAAAGCCAAAAAATGTTGTACACAAAAGCGGGACTAACTCCTAGCCGTGGTCTATGGACCAAACATTGGGCATGGGCAGGGCCTTGGGGGCAGATCCCAAGTGCGCTCAACCATGTGAAATAGCTTACACTCAGGAACATTGAGAAATAGCGCTATCGGATAGCTCTACCCGTTCATTTCCTTTAGGAATAGGGCTATGGGATAAGCTCTACCAGTTCACTTTCTTCATGAATAGCGCTATCGGATAGCTCTACCAGAACAGTATTAACTAAAGAGCTTTTTCATACACAAGGTAGGAGTGGCAGGAGTACAATGATGCCCTGTGCTGCCCAGCTCTTTAGCACTGACACATTTACCAAGGAGGTTTTAAAAGATCTAAAGAATGACAATATCCCTTCTATCTCAGTACTAAGGAGCAACAATCTCTGCACAATGTGACTTCTAATAATATCATCCTCAAATAATCACAAGATAGGTTACCAACTAATAAAACAATGGTCACACAAGGTACCTCGGAATAAAAGTAATTTTTCATTGATATACAATATTAAAAATCATGAATAAGAAAAAGATGCTAGGTCATAGAAAAGAGGGACAACCATGCCATAGGGTGCCCTGGTGCAAAATAGCTATAAATATAGCAAAGGCCAATATCATGAATGTATAATCCAAGTCCTAGACTGAATGCCAGAAAATAAAAGCAAAGCATGTAAAAATTAAGCTGAATACACTCAAATTAGTATTGCAAAATAAGCAGCAAATTAAAAGAGTGAAGTGAAACAATCCCACAGGACACTGAACCTGCATAAATGTAGGCTGCAATGAAATGCATGTTATACCTTAATCCACAGGAGATCATGTATCATGGATACTTGTAGACTCCATGTTGCTGCTATGCAAAAATTATATGGGCTACACTAATAGCTGTTCAGATACAAATACAATAGTAATAGCTGGGCATACTTTAGCAGATGGTGTGCACGTGGGAAATATCCAGGCGTCACTCTGCCCCGACGCAGGTTTCGCACTGCTTCTTTGGGATCACTGCACCCCTATATGTATTCATTGAGTGGTGTAGTTTGTAAAATGGGGTCACTTAAGGGGGGGTTCTGCTGTTCTGGCACCTTGTGGGCTCTCCCAGTGGGTTATGGCACCTGAAAACCATAACCGCAAAATCTGGCGTTCCTTGCCTTCTGAGTTTTGCATTGTGCCTAAAAAAACATTTTCTCATTACATGTAGGGTATTGTCGCACTCAGGAAAAAATGGACCTCAGTTTGTTGCAAAAAAAAGAAAATCCTATTAGCCCTTAGAAAATTAAAAACTTGGGGCTAAAAACATTTCAGTGGTAAAAATGTAATTTCTTGTTTCTTCACCACTCAATTATATAAAATTCTGTGAGGCACATGTGGTGTCAATATGATCACTGCACCCCTATATGAATTAAACGGGGAGTGTAGTTTGTATAATGGGTCCACATACAGTTCAGCTCAAAAGTTTACATACCCCAGCAGAATTTTTGCTTTCTTGGCCTTTTTTCAGAGAATATGAATTAAAACACCATAACTTTTTCTCCACTCATGGTTAATGGTTGGGTGAAACCATTTATTATCTAATACTGTGTTTTCTCTTTTTAAATCATAATGACAACCCAAAACATCCAAATGGCCCTAATCATAAGTTTACATACCCCATTTCTTAATATTGTGTATTGCCCCCTCTAACATCAATGACAGCTTGAAGTCTTTTGTTGTAGTTATGGACGAGGTTCTTTATTTTCTCAGATGGAAAAGCTGCCCACTCTTCTTGGAAAAAGCCTCCAGTTCCTGTAAATTCCTGGGCTGTCTAGCATTAAATGCATGATTGAGATCTCCCCAGAGTGGCTCAATGATATTGAGGTCAGGAGACAGAGATGGCCACTCCAGAACCTTGACTGTTCTGCTGTTGCCAATGACATGTCGACTTGGCCTTGGGTTTTGGATCGTTGTCATGTTGCAACGTCCAAGTACGTCCCATGCGCAACTTGCGGGCTGATGATTGGAAATTTGCCTACAGTATTTGTCGATAACGTGCTGCATTCATCTTTCCTGCAGCTTTGACCAAGTTTCCTGTGCCTTTGTAGCTCACACATCCCCAAAAGATCAGCTATCCACCTCCGTGCTTTACAGTAGGAATGGTGCTCCTTTCATCATAGGCCTCTCTCCAAATGTAACGTTTATGGTTGTGGCCAAAAAGTTCAATTTTGGTCTCATCACTCCAAATTACCTTGTTCCAAAAGTTTTGAGACTTGTCTCTGTGCTGTTTTGCTTGTTGTAGGAGAGATACTTTATGGCATTAGCGCAGTAAGGGCTTTCTTCTGGCGACTCGACCAGGCAGCCCATTTTACTTCAAAGTGCCTCCTTTTTGTGCATCTTGAAACAACCACACTGATAGTTTTCAGAGAGTCCAGTATTTCAGCTGATGTTATTTGTGGGTTTATTTGTGCAGTCGTGGACAAATTTTTTGTTGGTCTACCTGACCGTGGTTTTGTTTTTACAGAGCCCCTGATTTTCCATTTGTTAATCACAGTTTGAACTATGCTGACTGGCATTAACAAACCCTTGGATATCTTTTTGTATCTTTTTCCTGTTTTATACAGTTCAACTACCTTTTCCCATAGATCCGTTGACAATTCTTTAGCTTTCCCCATGACTCACAATCCAGAAACGTCAGTGGCTGGATGAAAGATGCAAGAGTCTGTCTGGATTCCAGAAACTCACTCAGCTTTTATGCACACATACTGATTACAAGCAAACAGGTCACAGTTGAGGATGTTACCTTTAGTAGCCATTCAAACCCATTTGTGTCAACTTCTGTACATGTTATCAAGCCAAAATCACCAGGGTATGTGAACTGTTGATCAGGGTCATTTGGATGTTTTGGGTTGTCATTATGATTTAAAAAGAGAAAACACAGTAATTTGACAATAATTGGTTCCACCCAACCACTAACCATGAGTGGAGAAAAAATGTTGTTGTCATCATTCATATTCTCTGAAAAAAGGTCAAGAAAGCAAAAATTCTGCTGGGGTATGTAAACTTTTGAACACAACTGTATAGGGGGTTTCTGTTCTGGCACCTAAGGGGCTCTGCTAATGTGACATGCCACCCTCAAACCATTCCAGCAAACTCTGAACTCCAATATGGCGCCTCCCCCCTTCTGAGCTTTGCACTGTGCCTCAAAAGTAGTATTCCTCCACATATGGGGCATAGGCGTTCTCAGGAGAAATTGCACAACAAATTGCATGGTGCAAGTTCTCCTGTTACCCTCATGAAAATGCAAAATTTGGGGCCAATATAACATTTTTGTGGTGAAAATTTTTTTTTATTTTCAAGGCTGAACCTTATAAACTTCTGTGAAGCACTTGGTGGTTCAAGGTGCTCACTACACATCTAAATACATTCCTTTAGTCTCTAAAATGGGATCACTTGTGGGGGGTTTCCACCATTTAGGCACATCAGGGTCTTTCCAAACAGGACATGATGTCCACTAATGAATCCAGGAAATTTTAGGTTATGTGCAGACGATCAGTAACTGCTGCGTGTTGGACGCTGCGTACTTGCGTTGCAGTATAGTGGATAGGATTTCAAGAAATCCCATGTCAACTATGTGTCCAGAGACTACCGAGGGCAACCCGCGGAGATGGACATGCGGCGCGTCTTTCCAGACCACATTTTGCCTATTTATCTTGCCAGGCAAGATTATGGCAAAACTGTAAAGATATTGGGGTATACTTAGGGATGTTCCTGATTTACAAGATATGGTTACCCCTCCCAATGGTCACCTTTAGAAAAGGAAGGTATTCTAGTGACCAAATGGTTCATAGCTGCTATTGAGCACCAGATCTGCTGGTAAGTGGCTTACCAAAAAAATTGATAGCACATGTAGATGTTTGCAACAGCAAATATTGCAATATGGTAAAATCTCCAAAAACCTTTTAAAACGCAACAACTGGGAAGAGTTACAGAATATAAGATTTAACAAACTGCAGTACAAAACAGATTGTATCTTCAATTTCCCATTAAGCTACATTGGAAAAACAAAATAAGAGCAGAGTGTGGAAATCGGCAAGCATGTAAGGAATACTCTACAAGATAGATTCCCCACTATATAGACATTTTTGTATGGCCCATGGAGAGAATATTAATGGGGTCTCCTGTTGTGTTATTGAAGATCATCAGTGAGAACGGGGTTTTGGAATAGGAAAAGATTAAAAAAAGAAGCTCAGAGGACTTTTAGAATGTAATAAGTCAGTCCAAAATGCTTCAAATGAACAATTAAATTATAGCTGCTTTATATGATATGAAATAGCTTGTTGTCTTTACTAAAGCATATTATTTGGAATAACCTGCCATGGAGATAAACATATCACTAGTCATAATATTTTTGCACATCAGGAGGACTGTCTAATCTGAAGATTATTATATAATACTCTATTTGGTTTTAATTAGCCATAATTGTCCGTATTCTTTAACCCTGTGATGTCAGAGTTCTGTTATATGATTGGCATCATGCACCCCTATCTTTTAGAACATTTACTTATTATTGATTGGCCATAATTTAATGATTAGAATCTAGGACATTTAGTTATAATGCATGAATGATTTCATATAAATTCCAGTTTGTTTGGATCTCTTATTCTTACGCACTACTGTATGTTGCTCCTATTTAATATAACACTTAGAGGCTGTGGGTTACTATGAAATTGTAAATATATTATATGCATTAATATATTGGTATCAGGGCCGGGACAAGGGGTAGGCCATGCGCCACCTCCTGCCTACGCGAGGGGAAAGCACTTCAAAAAATGTCTGCGGCCTGCAAGCATCTTCCTCTGGCCGCAGATATTCAGCTGTCGCTCCCTGCCGGCACTTAATTGTATTCACATCTGTCAGATGAGAATATAATTGTGGTGTGCGCCGTAGGCACAGGAGCAATAGAGCTGTAATCTCCTCTGTTTGCCAGGATCTCCAGCAAGAAGCAGGTCACTTCCGGCCTGCGACTTGATGGAGACTGCACAAGCAGGGGGCGCTGGATGGCACGATGGAGTGACGTCAACACACCATCCGGCGTCCACTGCTGCACTTCACAGAAGAGCAGAAGGCAGCCGGGATTAAGGAGACTGTAATTTTATTTTTTACAATTCTTACATTACTGTACGTGGGAAGGGGGGGTAAATTGAGGGGAAAGACTGTGCTGATAGGGGCAGGATAAAATGAAGGGCTGTGCAGGGAGATATAAAATGAGGGGCTTTGAAGATGGGGAAATAAAATAAGGGGCTATGCAGGTGGGGGGGAGGGATAAAATGAAGGGCTGTGCAGATGAGGATATAAAATGAGGGTTGCATCAAACAGTAGCTCAAACACAGAAAATGAATATGTTTTGTGTTTACTGAAACAGTATAAATGGTTAAATACTTGTAAATATTAACATAAATGTCCCTTATATAGAGGGTTGCATTCATTGGCTAAGTGTATTAACACATTAATGTCAAATTTTACAATTCTGACCACTGTCACTTTATGAGGTTATAACTCTAAAAAGCTTCAACAGATCCCACTGATTCTGAGACTTTTTTTGTGTGACATTGTACTTCATGATGATGTTAAAATTTATTTGATATGACTTGTGTTTATTTGTGAAAAAAACTGAAATTTGACGAAAATGTTTAAAATTTAGCAAATTTTCAAACTTTTAATTCTTATGCCCTTAAATCAGAGAAATGTCACACAAAATAGTCAATAAATAGCATTTCCTACATGTCTACTTTACATCAGCACAATTTATGAAATAATTTTTTTATTAGGAAGTTATAAAAAAAAAAAGTTAACCAGCTATTTCTCATTTTTCTAACAAAATTTACAAAACAATTTTTTTAGGGACTACATCACATTTGAAGTTACTTTGAGGGGTCTGCATCATAGAAAATACCCTAAAGTGACACCATTGTAAAATCTTGCACCCCTCAAGCTGCTCAAAACCACATTCAAGAAGTTTACTTTAGACCCAAACACTTATTTTCATAAGGGAAACAAGAAAAAATGGACTCCAAAATTTGCTTTGCAATTTCTCCGGAATATGAAGATTCCTTATTTGTGGGGGAAATCTACTGTTTGGGTCCATGAAAGGGCTCAGAAGGGAAGGAGCGCCATTTGACTTTTTGAATGTAAAATTTGCTGGAATAATTAGTGGACATCATGTTGTCCAGGGGTATAGTGAGCATTTTGAACCCACAGGTAGGACACAGAAATTGATAAGATTAGGTTGTCATATTGAATATTTTGTCATTAGTGTTGAGCAAAAGTGCTCGCTACTGCACTTCGCATCGGGTGCTCGGGTATGCACCAAATATCGTGGGTGCTCGAGTGACATGCTTGAGTCTCTGTCCCGCTTGTTTCATGGCTATTAGACACCACCCAAAAAATATGCAGGGATCCACGATACTTCGGCCATAGCTGAGCAACCGAAGCAAACTCGAGTAGCGAGCACTTGCATTCAACATTAGCAGTCATTATGTTTTCTTTTATTTACTTTTGAAAAAAAGAAACAATTCTAACCCTAACACAACACTAGCCCCAACTCCAATGAAAGGAAAAAATATATAATTTTTTTAAAAATTTTTCATCTAACAGAGTGGGGTTTGATTTACTATTTACGGTATTTTGATCACTGTGATAAGGTGTATAACAGTGATCAAAAGGAACCAATAGGATAAGCTTCCTATTGTTGCTGGGTACCAGCTGGAAGATCTCGGCGGGCGCACTGCGCATGTGCCCGACATTTTTTGTTTTCCAGGAAGATTAATCCAGCCCGGGGATGGATCAGGTGGGACGGGGCGGCCTGTCAGCTCGAGGATTTTATGAAGACCCTTAATGACAACAGATTTAACATTAGGCTCACATATAATTTTGATGAGGACAGTTGACTTCCTGAACGTCCGCCTTGAAATTGACTCTGAACGGCGCATTCAGACGGACGTTTTCAGGAAGCCTACTTCCGTCAACTCTATGTTACATGCGTCTTCTGCTCACCATCCTGCCACTGTGAGGGCCGTCCCGGTTGGACAGTTCCTCAGGATGCGGCGAATATGCTCCTCCGTCTATAAATTTGAGACACAGGCCTCGGATCTAAAAGAACGCTTCTTTGACCGAGGCTATAGTCGTAGATGTGTGAAATCTGGGTATGATCGTGCAAGGAGAACTCCACGTAACAATTTGTTACATCCTACTAAGAAAAATAGGGATGTGGGTGGCGGTGGACCGATTCGGTTCATATCCACCTACAACCAACAATGGAACGCTATGCGTGATATTTTGAACAAACATTGGCCTGTTCTGGGGGCTGATCCTACCCTGGGGGCCGCCATGTGAAGTTATCCCTTAATAACTCCTAAAAAATCTAAAAACCTCCGTGATTTGCTGGTTAGGAGCCACTATGTTCCAACTCCTAGTAATCCATTTGGTACTTGTGGTCCTCTCTTTGGATCATTTTCTTGCGGGCACTGTCTTGCTTGCGCCAATGTCCTGCACTGCTCCTCTTTCGTCTCTTCGGATGGATTAAAAGAATTCCAGATAAGACAACGTATATCTTGTGGCACATCTAATGTGATTTATTACGCGACATGTTCATGCCCCAAGATATACATAGGTCTTACTACAAGAGAACTGAGAGTACGGATTCGGGAGCATGTGCGGGACATTGGCGCGGCCAAGATGGTGTCCGATATCTCGGATTTAAAGATGATTCCTCGTCATTTTAAATTATTTCACAATAGTGATGCAAGAGTTTTGAACGTGAGGGGGATTGATGCCCTTCACATGGGCATAAGAGAGGGTGACAATAAAAAACTCCTTGCACAAATTGAAACTAGATGGATTGTCCAACTAGACACTATGTCACCAAAA
The DNA here is from genome assembly GCF_051348905.1 of Ranitomeya variabilis. NCBI lineage: Eukaryota > Metazoa > Chordata > Amphibia > Anura > Dendrobatidae > Ranitomeya > Ranitomeya variabilis. Next base: position 172,362,155 of record NC_135233.1, on the reverse strand, counting down.
GGACTTAATGAATCCTTAAGCTTTGCTCCCTTTTTATAGTGCCCTAATCATGTTCTTGTCAGTTATTTAGTCTCTTGTTTTTCCCTTTTTGCCCCTTTGTCCAGATTCCCGTCGGATAGTCGTTTTTAATTATGTTTTAATCTCAACAGGGCAGACAAAGTACGCCTGCGCCGGAGCGTGAAGACAAGAAGAGGACGTCATCTGATGAAGATGGGTGTCGCGGTCCGGCGTCTCCTATCGGACCGGACCGCAGCGGGAACGCCTCTGGTTGAGTATAATATAACCTTTTTTTCTCATCTTTTAGGATACATCGGGGGCTTATCTACAGCATTACAGAATGCTGTAGATAAGCCCCTGATGCTGGTGGGCTTAGCTCACCTTCGATTTTGGGGGTGACTGGTTCCCTTTAAGGACCAAGCCACTTTGCAGGTTAATGACCAGGCCTTAATTTTGAAATCTGACCACTGTCATTTTATGTGGTTATAACTCTGGAAGGCTTCAATGGATCCCACTGATTCTGAGACTTTTTTCGTGACATATTGTACTTTATGATAGTGGTAAAATTTTCTTCAAAATTTCTTGCGTTTATTTGTGACAAAAAATGTAAATTTGTTACAAGTTTCACAATTTTCAACTTTTAATTTTTATGCCGCTAAATCAGAGCGTTATGTCACACAAAATAGTTAATAAATAACCTTTCCTAAATGTCTACTTTACATCAGCATAATGTTTCATACACAATTTTCTTTTGTTATGAAGTTATAAGGGTTAAAAGTTTACCAGCGATTTCTCATTTTTGCAACCCAATTTACAAAACCATTTTTTTTAGGGACCACCTCACATTTGAAGTGACTTTGGGGGCCTATATGACAGAAAATACCCAAAGGTGACACCATTCTAAAAACTTGACCCCTCAAGGTGTTCAAAACCACATTCAAGAAGTTTATTAACCCTTCAGGTGCTTCACAAGAATTGAAGAAATGTGGAAGGAAAAATTGAACATTTAACTTTTTTTCACCAAGATTTTACTTTGGACACAATTTTTTTTATTTTCTCAAGGGTATCAAGAGAGAATGAACCACAATATTTGTTGTGCAATTTCTCTTGAGTGCGCCAATAGCCCATGTATGGAGGAAGACAATGGTTTGGGCGCACTTCAGGTCTCAGAAGGGAAGAAGCACAGTTTCATGTTTTGAATGCAAAATTGGCTGGAATTGAGAGCAGACGGCATGTCGCGTTTGGAGAGCCCCTGTGGCGCCTAAACAGTGGAGACCCCCAGAAGTGACCCCATTTTGGATACTAGACCCCTCAAGGCACTTATCTAGATGTTTGGTGAGCGCCTTGAACCCCCAGGAGCTTCACATAAGTTTATAACGTAGAGTTGATAAAATTAAAAATCACATTTTTTCCACAAAAATAATCTTTTAGCACCAATTTTTTTATTTTAACAAAGGTAGCAGAAGAAAATGGATCCCAAAAATTGTGCAATTTCTCCTGAGTACGGCGATACCCCTTGTGTGGTGGAAGACCACGTTTGTGCGAACGGCAGGACCCGGGAGGGAAAGAGAAAGGTTTGACTTTTTGAACACAGAATTGGCTGGACTAGAGAGCGGATGCCATGTCACTTTTGGAGAGCCCCTGTTGTGCCTAAGCAGAGGAAACCACCCCACAAGTGATACCATTTTGGAAACTAGACCCCTCAAAGAACTTATTTAGATGTGTGGTGAGCATCTTGAACCATCAGTTGCTTTACATTAGTTTACAGAGCTAATAAAAAAAAAAAACACCACATTTTTCCTGCAAAATGTTTCTTTTAGCCCCAATGTTTTTAATTTTCTCAAGGGTAAGAGGAGAAAATGGACCCCAGAATTTATTGTGCAATTTCTCCTGAGTGTGCCAATTACCCCATGAGTGGGGGAAAACTACTTCTGAGGCACAGTGCAAAGCTCAAAATCGGCAGTATAATGTGGCGCTCTTTCTCTTTTAGTATTATGGTTTAAGGGTACCATGACCCACTGGGAGAGCCCGAACAGTAGAACGCTCCATAAGTGACTATTTTACAAACTACACCGCTCAATGAATTAATCTAGGGGTGCAATGATCATATTGATACAAAGGGTGTGTCACAGAATTTTATACTATACTAAAATTTTGTTTTAGCCCCAGATTTAACATTTTAACACAAGAAGTGGGTAAAATTGGCACCAGAATTTGTCCCATAATTTCTGCTGACTATAGAAATATACCACATGTGGAAGTACTGTACTGCTTAGCCATACGGAGAGTCTCGGTAGAGATGGAGCGCTATTTGCCTCCTGGAGAGATTTTCTTAGAATAGTTTGCAGACTCCATATACAGAACCCCCTAGGGTGACCCCATTTTGGAAATTATACACCTGTCAAATGTGAATGCTAAAGGTGGTTTAGACTGCAGACTGGGGCTCAGAAGGGAAGGGGCAATTGGATTTGGGAGCGCCGAATTTCATTTTGGGGGTAATGAGCCATTTTGCTTTTCCACAGCCTTTGTGCTACCAGTAACGTGGAAGTCTCCTACTTCTGTCAACAGATGACGGACCTGAGTGGGGACTTGCTTTGCTTGTGGATTGAGTTGAAGCTTTTACTGGGAACATTATTCATAACGTTTGGGATGACATCTATCCGGCGCTCTACGCTGAGAACATACTTTGGGGTTTCCATCTAAATCTCTGAGCTATGTGACAGACGAAACTACCGATGGATCCATTCACTATAATAAGGAAGCTGAGTTACTCTGGACTCTGTCTGGCCTCTGTTCAGCATTGTCCTTCCTTTCAGAGGTGCACAAAACTATGGTGGATTGTGTTTTTATGCACGCCTAAAAAGACGCAACACCACAGGATCACAGGTCCTATGGCGTTCACAGTGCCTCCAACTGCATCATTATAGGGAATCTTCTGCCAGAGGTTCTATCGGAATCACGTATTTCAGAGATTTACACGGAAACTCTGGTATAAGCGCTCAGTGTAGGGTGCATGATAAATGTCCGCTGAGCCTTACTGCAATCTTTGGGAGGCAGAATGAACAAATCCACAGCAGGTGAAGGTATAAGTGATTAGGAGACTTTATTCTTCGGGTTGGTGCGATTACAGTAATACCAGATTTATATCCTTTTTTTTAATGTTTGGCTGCTGTCACACACTAAAAGATGCTTTTTTTTTTTTTGGAAGAAGATTTTACATCGCCATATTTTGATAGCTATAATTTTTCTATATTTCGGCCCACAGAGTCATGTAAGGGCTTGTTTTTTGAGGGACAAGATTGCATTTTTCACAATACTATTTATATTTACATTCGTAGGTATGAAGAAAAAGCTGCCGCTGCCCCGTGGCTGCTGGATAAATCCTCCAGAAAATATTGGATCCAGTTGGATAAAACATGTTAGGTGGACTGCGCTGCTCAACTATTCCAATTCCTTAAAGATGATGTGATTAACGTTTTTTTTATTCACTACACATTTCAACATTGTACCAGTGTCTTTATCAAGAGAAAAAAAAATTATCATCATTGAAGAATTTGATTATGCCAGCAGTGCCACCCATCTAACGTGCTTTGTCCACCTGGATCTCGCAATATAAGCATGGTAACATCATTTGTGTAAAGATTTTGAAAAGAAAAAAGCCAATGGCTTCTTGTTATAATCCATACAGTACAAAAAATAGATTTGACTTTAGTATAAGGGATCTGACATAAAACATTAAAGTGCACAACAAAAGTCATCAAAATAGGGATCGGCAACCTTTCATCAGTGAATTGAGTGCTCAAGTGTCTTTGGACATACACTTTACCAGTACTAGTAGGAATACTAAAAATTGCCAATCCCCAAGTTATCAAACTATTGTACAATGACATACATAAATGTAAGAAAGGGGGAAAAGAAAAAAGCAAATGACACTGAGCTACTAAAGATACTACTTCCAGGCACAGCATGCTGAAGAAACATGACGGAATTGTCTTATAACAGTACACTCAAGACAAACCAAAGACAGCACATATACCACTACAGAAAATGTGATCAGAAGAGTTATAAGGAGGGAAGAATAGGAAGATGGCGGAAGAGAAAAAAAACAGAACATACCAAATCTAGAACAGAGATTGCTGGCACAGCAGTCTGCTGCAGATAGCAAAAAGGAGAGGAGGGGAAAAAAGTAAAATAATATTTAACTTGTGTTTTCAGAAGACAATTCCTTGTTTTATTTGCTCCAGCCATTACCATGTCCATGCACCTAAGAAGCAAATTAAAAAGGGGGGATGATGTACAAAATGGTTATAGGCGACGGAATAAAGAAAGGTCATGCAGCTGCTCAGTTACATAAAGGGAACCGGCCACCAGTTTTACACCTTATAAAAGAGTGTAAATAGGGATCCTGCAATCATCTTCTTCATTGGTGCCCTACATACCTCCGAAAATGGATTTTGTTCATGTCTGGGCTGCATGCAAACTGCGCCATCCAGTCTGATAGTGTGTATGGAACGCGCTTGGCACCTCTTCAGTCCCAGCAAATGCCAACTCTTTCCTTCATGGACTGGGATTACGTCTCTTAAGTCTTTGAAGCAGTGCTTAAAGTTCCGTGCCATGGCTCACACTGCCCAACTGAGAGAAGAGCAGTTACTCAGCGCGCAGGCGCTTACTTCATCTCCATGTTATCCTGCTGGATGCTCAATAGTGCAGAGTGAGGTGTGCGTGCGCAGCTCTGATTCCACTGTGCAGGCACCAAAGTTCGAGCACTGTGTGGTCGACGTAGGAGATCTCTTCCACATCTATTACGAAAGTAGAGGTGGTGTTTACCAGGACCGAGCAGGCACCAAACAGGTTCCGGGGGCAACCATCAGATTGGACAGCTCAGCTTGCAAGTAGTGTGGGACATTAATAAAAGACTTTTTCGGAGGTATATGGGGCCCCTATGAAGGTATAAAGGAACCCCATTTATACACTTTAAGAGTCAAAAGTAGTATAAGTTGTAACACAGGTTTCCTTTAAATAGCAGCTGTGGTTTTATTTTTTTCTCATAAATCATAAGTAGATATGAAAATAAACTTTGTAATATATCTTAAAAAATTAGCTTTCTCCTAGTTTTCAGTGAATACAGACTTTCCCATTACAGAGACTGGAGATAACAGCTGGCGCTCATGAAGTTTTATGATGAGAGAGGAGGAGGAGGAGGAGGGCAGACTCAGACATTTTGCTGCAAGTTCTCCTGAAAGGACAGTTACTCCTTAAAGGGGTTATACAGCTTGTTAAAAAGAATGGCTAAGTCCTCTTTCACACTTCTGTCTTTCAGCTGCCGTTACAATCCGTCATTTTTTGAGAATGCAGGCTCCTGCATTTTCTCATAGACTTGATAGATTGTGACGGATGGCCATCCGTTTCATCCGTCTTTCACTGGATCCTGCATAAAAAAAGGTCCGTTTGGCAGAGAAAACGTTCAGAGGAACGTTTTTTCTGCACGTCGGAAAATTGGTCAGCGACGCATCGCTGCCTGTGAAAAGCAGACGGGTCCCGTCTTTTCAAAGAGAGCATGCGTGGAAGAATTTCCCATCAGGGAAATTCTCTCTCTCTCACTTTCTCTTTTTACTATTGATGCTGCTTATGTTAAAAATAATTAAAAAAATTTAAAAATCGCAATATTCTCACCTACCGGCGTCACCGATGCTCCCGGCAGCTAGCATTACTTCCTAGTAATACATCGCGAGATTTCGCAATGTATTACTAGTAACGCTAGCTGCCGGGAGCATCGCTGCGCGGGAACGTCGATAGGTGAGAATATTTTGATTTTTTTTAACCTGGTTTGTGTTGTGTATGCGTTTTTGCAGCGGAAAACCGCTGCAAAGACGCATACACAACAGGTGCACATAAGCTTGACGGTCCATCAGAAAGACGGGCCCAGTGCACACGTTTTCCACAATCTGGACAGGATCCGTCATTTCAACGTCTTGACGGATCCTGTGCAGCTTTGGAAGACGGAAGTGTGAAAGAGGCCTAATACGTTCCAACAATATATCAGTGGGAGGGTGACACCACAATCATTCTGCTGTTTGAAGGGCTTGGCTTGCTCACAATAGTGCTGTAGCCTTCAGAATGCACACTCCCCCATACTGCAGTGCTGTAGTCTCTTCAGAATGCCCATCCCTCTGTACTGTAGCCTCTTCAGTATGCCCACCCCCTCAGTACTGCAGTGCTGTAGCCTTCACAATGCACACTCCCTCCGTACTGCAGTGCTGTAGCCTCTTCAGTATGCCAACCTTTCCGTACTGCAGTGCTGTAGCCTCTTCAGAATGCCCACCCCTCTGTACTGCAGTGCTTTAGTCTCTTCAGAATGCCCACCCCTCCATACTGCAGTGCTGTAGCCTCTTCAGAATGCCCACCCCTCCATACTGCAGTGCTGTAGCCTCTTCAGAATGCCCACCCCTTCGTACTGCAGTGCTGTAGCCTCTTCATAATGCCCACTCCTCCGTACTGCAGTGCTGTAGCCTCTTCAGAATGCCCACCCCCCGTACTGCAGTGCTGTTGCCTCTTCAGAATGCCCACCCCTCCATACTGCAGTGCTGTAGCTTCTTCAGAATGCCCATCCCTCCGTACTGCAGTGCTGTAGCCTCTTCAAAATGCCCCCGCCTCCATGCTGCAGTGCTGTAGCCTCTTCAAAATGCCCCCGCCTCCATGCTGCAGTCTCTTCAAAATGCCCACCCCTCCATGCTGCAGTGCTGTAGCCTCTTCAGAATGCCCACCCCTCCGTACTGCAGTGCTGTAGCCTCTTCAGAATGCCCACCCCTCCATACTGCAGTGCTGTCGCTTCTTCAGAATGCCCATACCTCCGCACTGCAGTGCTGTATCCTCTTCAGAATGCCCACCCTCCGTACTGCAGTGCTGTAGCCTCTTCAAAATGCCCACCCCTCCATGCTGCAGTGCTGTAGCCTCTTCAGAATGCCCACCCCTCCGTACTGCAGTGCTGTAGTTTTTGCAGAGTTTGCAGCTTAACATCATTCAGGTGAATGGGACAAAACTGCTATACAAAAAGCACAGCTGCTCCTAAAAGTAGTCAGATCCCCCTCAGCCTCATACTTATGGTTTATCCAAAAAGTAGGCCATGAATTTAATAAAACAAAAAAAAGACGTTATGTTGAATTGCAAAGTAACAACAAGTCTGACAATTTCTTTGTCCAGTTAACATACTGTATTTAACCTACATTTTACTGCCAGATGAGAACATGCTTTATTTACAATATTTCTGTGACTACTGGAAGAGGACAACAAAGAGTTAAAAGAAAAATATTAGAGTAAATAGTAATATGCACTGAAATCATATGTAGCGGTCATAAGTCTGTACTTCGGGCTTAAAGGGTTGTGCATCACAGCATATTAATGACCTCCGCCACCGCTGACCAGCTGCACCCTTCATACTGCCCTCAGACATTTGTTAGAACTGTGAAGGCTGCAGCCCATCGGGGCCGCAGATTGTCTGCAGCACACACGCGAGACAAGGTCACCTGACTGCCAGGAGACACAGAGTTCACATCCTCGGAAAGGAGCTGCTCCAGGAAGTATATGTTGTTTTCATTTAATTGCAACACTTTAACAAGTTAGCCAAAAAATATCCCCAGTAATTTAGTACATAAACCTATCCAAAAAAGGAAATTTAGCTTAAAAATATATTGCAAAATTGTATTAATTGATAACACAAACCGTTACTTAAAAGATAAAGGCAAGAGGTATTGCACAGAAACTAACAGATCATGTGGCACAGCCATATATGCATGCAAAAATCCCACAACGGGGTAGTGATTATAAGAACGATGAATAGGAAAAAAGTCCTTATATCAAGATTCCCTCTTGGTAATCTATGGTAAATGCAGTGCGGACACCACAGACACAATACTATCATTTATTGATCTGTGAGGGAAATGGTATGGTGCTTAGTGCAAACACACTGTCTGGGCACCTAAGGAGGGGCGCCGAAAGAAGCATTTCAAGGTCCTGGAGCGGCCTAGCCAGTCTCCACACCTGAACCCAATAGAACATTTTTGGAAGGAGCTGAAACTGTTGCCCAGTGCCAGCCCCGAAACCTAAACGATCTGGAGGAGTGGGCCAAAATCCCTGCTGCATTGTGTGCAAACTTGGTCAAGAACTGCAAGAAACGTCTGACCTCTGTAATTGCAAACAATGGTTTCAGTACCAAATATTAAGTTCTGTTTTTCTATTGTATCAAATACTTATTTCATGCAATCAAATGCTAATTATGTAAAAATCATACAATGGTATTTTTCTTGATTTTTTATTAAAGATTCTGTCTCTCACAGGTGAAGCGTACCTACGATAAAAATTGCTAATGTCTTGCTAATTGGCTTTCATTTCTACCTGTTGTCTGTTCCATTTGCACAACAGCAGGAGAAACTGATTCACAATCGGTGTTGCTTCATAACTGGACAGGTTGATTTCACAGAAGTGTGATTGATTTTGTTACATTGTTTTAAGTGTTCCCTTTATTTATTTATTTTTTTAGCAGTGTTTTCGATATACTGTCAATTTTGCCAGTCTTTCCACCTATAAAGAATGGAGAGGAATCCAGAAAAATCCCATTGCACGATTTTTACATAATTAATTAGCATTTATTGCATGAAATAAGTATTTGACCACTTGCAAACCAGCAAGAACTCTTGGTCTCACAGACCTGTTAGTTTTGGTTTAGGAAGCCCTCCTACTCTGCACTACCTGTTATCAATTGCAAATGTTTGAACTTGATGCCTGTATAAAAGACCACACACACAGTTAAATCACAGTTTACCCTCTCCACCATGGCCAAGACCAAAGAGCTTTCTAAGAACACCAGAGACTAAATTGTAGACCTGCACAAGGCTGGGATGGGCTACAGGAAAATAGGCAAGCAGCTTGGTGAGAACGAAACAGCTGTTGTCACAATTAATAGAAAATGGAAGAAACAAAAGATGACTGTCACGCTTCCTCGGTCTGGGGCTCCATACAAGATCTCACCTAGTGGGCTAAAGAGGATTCTGAGAACGGTCAGGCCAGAACTACACGGAAGGATCTGGTCAATGACCAGAAAAGAGCTGGGACTGGAGTCTCAAACATTATCGTTAGTAACACACTACGCCATCATGGATTAAAATCCTGCAGGGCATGCAAGATCTCCCTGCTCACACCAGCAAATGTCCAGGCGCATTTGAAGCTCATTAATGACCATCTGGATGATCCAGGGATGTATTGAAGAAGGCTATATGGTCAGATGAGACCAAAATAGAACTTTTTGTATAAACTCCACTCACTGTGTTTGGAAGGAAAGGAAGAAGGATGAGTATAATTCCAAGAACATCATCCCCACTGTGAAGCATGGTGGGGGAAACAACATATTTTGGTGGTGCTTTTCTGCAAAGGAGACAAGACGGGCACCATATTGAAGGGAAGATGGAGGGGGTCATGTATCGCAAGATTTTGGCCAGCAACCTCCTTCCCTCAGTAAGAGTATTGAAGATGGGTCGTGGCTGATTCTTCTAGTATGACAATGACAAGAAACACAGCCAGGGCAACTAAGGAGTGGCTCCATAAGAAGCATTTCAAGGTCCTTGAGTGGCCTAGCCAGTCCTTAGAACTGAACCCAATAGAAAATCTTTGGAGGGTGCTGAAACTCAATGTTGCCCAGTGACAGCCCCGAAACCTTGCTGCAGTGTGTGCAAACTTGGTCAAGAACTACAGGAAACAACTGACCTCTGTTATTGCAAACTAAGGTTTCTGAACCAATTGTTAAGTTTTGTTTTTCTATTGTATTAAATACTTATTTCATACAATAAAATGCAAATTAATTATGTAAAAATCATACAATATGATGTGTTTTTCCCACTGAATGACCAAAAACACACAGCCAGGGAAACTAAGGATTGGCTCTGTAAGAAGCATTTTCAAGGTCTTGGAGTGGCCTAGCCAGTCTCCAGACCTGAACCCAATAGAAAATCTTCGGAAAGAGCTGAAATTCAATGTTGCCCAGCAACAGCCCTGAAAAATAGATCTGTATGGAGGAGTTGGCCAAAATCCCTGCTGCAGTGTGTGCAAACTTGGTAAAGAACTAAAGGAAATGTAAAGCAAATTAATTATGTAAAAATCATAATCTGATTTTCTGGATTTTTTACTAAAGATTCTGTCTCACAGGTGAAGTGTACCTTGCAGACCTCTTCATTGTTTGTAGGTGGGAAAACTTGCAAAATCGGCAGTGTATCAAATTCTTATTTTCCCCACTGTATATTTACCATGTTAGGCTATGTTCACAAGTTGCGCTTTTGCTGCAGCACAACCTGCTCTCTTGACAGTAAGAAACTTTCTGCAGAAAAGCAGGTTTTGCTTGGTTTTGGGTCCTGCTACATTTGTCTCTTGGGGATGCCTGATACGGTTTAGAGCAACAAAAAAAAAAAAATCTGATTCTACTTCATCAGGTTTTGAAAAAAAAAAAAAAGCAGCAAAACCCGATATGCTTTTTCAGCCTTTTTTCACCACAAAATATTGAGGACAAAAAAAAAAACAAGCTGTGTATGAGATTTCTGATATCTCAGACATAGCTGGTACTACAAAATGCAGCTAAAAGTAGCATTAAAAAAACGCATGTGTGTGAACAAACCCTTATGCGGTAAAACTGACACAATAATATGATTCTCCAGGTTGGTACGAGAACCCAAATACCAAACATTTGTTGTTGTTTTTTTTATTTACGTGGAGAAAAAAATGTGGAAATTTGTAAGAAAAAAATTGCTTGCTTTTGTCCTCATTTTCCAAGACCCATAACATTTTCATTTTTCGTGATATGGGCCTTACGTTTTTACTTATCCTATTTTGATGTTTTGATTGCCTTATTTGCATTTTATTGTAAGCACTATAATAATTATAAGCAGCAAAATAAAAAAAAGAAAAAGAAAAAAGTAATTCCAAAATTTTGATTTCTTTTTTCTTCGTTATGAGATTTACCAATCCGATTATTGTATTGCTAGATGTTGCTAGATCGGACTTTTACAAAAACATCAATACCAAATGTGTGTATTTATTTTATATTTTTATTTTTAATTCGGCAAAAGGGGGGGTGATTTGAACTAGTGTTTTTTTTTTCATATTTTTTTAATTTTTGAAAAAAAGGGGGTAAACACTGGCGCTGCACTGTACGAACAATAGGGGGAGGAGGAGATGAAGCTGCTGGTGGGATGACAGGGACTGTGCTGAACCCTGTCTAAAATATATATACTATAATAGACCGATGACACACCTGCGCTAATGGGGAAGGGGATACTGCGTACACTTCGGCACTGCCTGCTGTGAGGGAAAAAAAGGAGCCGATTGCGATCGGCTTAATGAAGAAGGTCCGGTATGCAGAAAAATGCCCAAGTGCTGTGATTACAGCGGGATGGTGATTTACCCGCTAGACGCTACCAGTCATGCGCTAAACGCTGGCATTCATACGGCTCCCTTCTGCAATTTGCATAAATACACATGCACTTACTAGATGTAGGCGTGAAGATGGTTATGGAGGTCAGTGGATGTCCAAGAACCTTCTGCCGGTGAGCCGGGCTGGACCGAGTGCCCCTAGGGAAATCCGGAGCCGACTGTGCCCAGGTGGGAGGTTGAATGCTGAGGCGTCTAGCGAGGGCAGGAACCGCTCACTCCTAGCGTGCCCCGGCCGGAAGCAACGCCGGAGCAGTAGCGGTGTAAAAGGGGGGCGTGGCTAAGGTAGTGACGTCACAAGTTAGGCGGGTGCTTGTCAGGGCAACCAACCAACGCGTTTCGAAGGAGGTGCTCCTTCTTCGTCAGGGCTTTTTAATTTTTATTTTTCACTTTTTACTGAATTTAACCCCTTTAAGACATCCGCCGAACATGTACGATGCATGTCGGAAGCAGGTGTATGGAGTGAGCTCTCACAGCGAGCCCGTAACATACCTACCAAGCAATGGCTGTGTATTACAGCCAGCACCTGTTGCTAACAGCTCCACTCACAATTGTTAACCTGTTAAATGCCACTGTCAATCGGTGACAGTGGCATTTAACACGTGCAGACGTTAGCATGTGTTATTTTCTCTGCCTAATGGTGTGCCTGTGACATGATCGCAGGTCGCCGATGGGTTGTCATGACAGCCGGGGATCAGCTGATGACCCCTGTGCCTGTCATTAAGGAGACTTCAAAGTAGACCGTGATTTCTGCTATATGCAGCGATACTGTTGCATTGCAGTATATAGCACAAGCGTTCAGACGATTGCATCTTCAGGTCCCATAAGGGGGATAACAAGAACAGAAAAAAGTTAAAAAAAAAAAGTTCAAATCAACTCTTTTCCCCTATTGAAAATAAAGATATTAAAAAATAAAAAAACATACATGTGGTATCTCTACATTCAGAAAAGTCTGATCTATCAAAATATAAAAACAATTAAACCGATCAGTAAACACCGTAAAACGGCAAAAATTCATGAAAAACAAAATTATGGGTTTTTTTTGGTAGCCTCAATTCCACAAAAAGGCTGTAATGAGCGATCAAAAAGTCACATCTATCCATAAATGGTACTAATAAAAATGTTTTGTATCCCCGCAAAAAAAAAAAAGCCATCACACAGTTCCATTGGCCGAAAAATAAAAGCGTTATGTGTTTCGAAAAATGGTGACCCAAATTTTTTTTCCCAAACTTTAGATTTTTTTTTTTCACCAGTAAAATAATAAAAACTGGACATGTTTGGTATTGCTGTAATCGTATTCACTCCCTGACAGAAGTCATGTCGCTTATCCATGTTATGTAAATAAAAGCTTATAACCTGACATTAAATTCATCCATTGGTTGTATAAATTATTCTTTTGAAAGCTGAAACCCTCCGAAATGTGGTTTAGGCTAAGAAAATAAATTGGCATCAATGCAGAAATATTGATCACAGAACGGACACAGAATGGTCAGATTTTGGCAAGACAAAAGTTTTGTCGCCCACAGAAAGTAATGTGATATTCAAACAAATAATTAACTTAAAATACAAATATATGTTGCATAACATTGGTGAATGAAGTTGTGGTGCTATTAGAGTCATATTTAATAGTTTATGTGACTTCCATGAGCTTGAAGGACTGCATCCATGCGATTCATACAATTTATTAATGAAGTCATCAGGAATAGCAAACAATGCAGTCTTACATGCCTCCCAGAGTTCATCTAGATTCTTTGGTTTTGTCTTCCAAGCTTCCTCTTTCATCCTACCCCAAACATGCTCAATGATGTTCATGGCTGATGACTGGGCTGGCCAGTCCTTGAGCACCTTGATCTTTTTTGCCTGGAGGAACTTTGTTGTAGAGATGGATGTATGAGATGGAGCACCATCCTGCTGCAGAATTTGACCCCTTTTATGATTTGGAAAATAAGAGGTAGCTAATACTTCTTGATATTTTAGGCTATTGATATTGCCTTCCACCTTGCAAATGTTTTGCACACCCCCATACTGAATGTAACCCCAGACCATGATCTTTCCACCACCAAATTTAACTGTTTTCTGGGTGTATTTTGGATCCATACGGGCTCCAGTAGGTCTCCTGCAGTATTTGCGGCAGCTGTGGTGTAATTCTACTGAAGATTCATCACAGAAATCCACCTTCAGCCACTTTTCCAGCGTCCATCTGTTTAGCAGGTTGTAGGACTTTGCAAATGCCACACGTTTTTTTTATTTGCCTTTTGTTTAGTGCTGGCTTCTGGGCACTGATTCGACCATGGAGGCCATTTCGAGACAGAAACTGTTCTAGTTGATACAGGGACTTGAGGTGACCAGGCCTGTTGGAGCTCTGCTGCAGTGGAAGAGGGGTTTGCTTTGGATTTTCTAACCAACAAACGTTCCTTCTGAGCAGTTGTCTTGCGGGGTCTGCTGAACCTGGGCTTGTCAAACACATCTCCAGTCTCTTGAAATGTTTTTTTAATTCTTTGTACTTGACGCTGAGACACATTAAAGGTGCCAGCCACCTCTGCAGTGGATCTGGTCTTCAGCCTCTTGATAATTCAGGCTTTGGTAGCAGGGTGGATTTTTGGCATGTTGTCAGAGCTCAAGTTGCAGTTCAAATGAAGGTCTGAGGTGCTGGGTTTCTTTTTATACACACACTAATAAACCAATAATTTACTGCGCACAGGTGAGGATGTAAACTAGGATTGGGTGCAGTATATGACCAGGCGACAAAACTTTTGTCTTGCCAAAATCTGACCATTCTGTGTCCATTAACTGATCAATATTTCTGCATTGATGCCAATTTATTTTCTAAACCTAAACCACATTTCGGAGGGTTTCAGCTTTCAAAAGAATAATTTATACAACCAACGGATGATTTTCAAATATTTTTACACTTTTTCTTTTTTAGTACTCTTCGGTGACTTCAACCCGAGATCATAAATCACTTGTTCTATATAATACCAAACTATTTTAAGTATACAGAGAAAATCAGGGTGCATTCTGTGAAGACCAGCCACAGACTTGGCTAAACAGGAGTACAATCACAGCATGCCCCGCCGCTATGGCCACCCATCAGTACCCTGCAGTTGCGTTGCGTGGGAAGCCAATAGGTTCACAGAATGATGTGCCCTCCATCCTAACTGCAAGCCTTAAATACCACTGTCAGAGATTGAGGGGCTTACAGCTGAGCTCTTACTGATGCGGTTAGTCAGATGCTGGCTGTTTAATACAACCAGCATCTGCTAGGTATGGTGAAGACTCAGCTCCTGAGTTCAGTCCATACTCACTTTCCATGTGCCATACATGAATGCTGGAGGTCTCATAAGGGATGAAAGTGTCATTCCATTCTTAGCTATCATTTTTCTACATGTATTGACCAAACACTTGTGTATGACAATTAAGTGCCTTCATTTTACAATGCTGAAAAGGAGAATGATAATTTAAGCAGGCAAATTATTTTATGCTGAGCGTGAAATATGATTCACCTATTAAGTTTAGGTCACATAAGCCTTACCTTTCTGCAGCTGCAATGGAATACAATGTATGTTATTTTCTAGCATTGTTACTCAATTTGAAAATTGTACTGGTTCTATAATAACAAAACATATTTGTCAGAGTGCTGATGGGAATGTGTCTTAAGAAACTTACCAAATGTTTAAAATCAAGCTTTTATGTTAAATGCGTTTTATTTCCATTTTTGAGACTTTCTTTTATATTTCTATCGATATTAAAGAAAGAAAAAAAAAATAGCTTTCATAATGGCCTCTAGTTCCTATTCTTTTCACCTGCCATATGGGCATCAATAGACTAACTCAAGCCTATTAGTTTGTATAGAAGCATGATCCGAGCATGTTCTGCGAGTATAGGTCAATGTGAAGGAAGGAGTAAGAAGTGAGCCAAGACAGCACTTATTGTGAATGGTGTATATGGTGCTATCTAATTTATACAGAGCTTTTACCTTTTACGGTAATCCTTTCTAATAAGGAAACTGCTGAAAGTCTACTGTACAGAGGGAGGAAAAAGGACTAGTGGCAAATATGAAAATTCTGCGCTTTCTTTAAATAGATCGTAAAATGTAAAAAGTTTAACCCCCCCAATTTACACATGAAACATTCCATTTAAAGGGAATCTGTCAGCAGGATTTTGCTCAGTAACCTACAGACAGTGTCAGGTCGGCGCCGTTATACTGATTACAATGATACTTTGTTCATGAAATCAGTCTTGTGGTGGTTGTTTATTTTGTATTTGTAGTTTTCCGTTAATGAGATTCTCGTGCTTCACTGAGGGATCAGTGACCTGTCATAAGCCCATAAGGATGAATATGTACGCAGTGCACCACATAAAGCCCCGCCCACAGGTCCGCCCCTAAGCAAGAGAATCTCTAACTAAAAACTACAAATACAGATTAAACAACAACAAGACGGATTTCATCAACCAAGGTATAATCAGTGTAACAGCGCCAACCTGACGTGTCTAGTTTACTGAGCACAATCCTGCTGATAGGTTTCCTTTAACACAGAGCATGTGGTCTATGATAATTATTTTTTTTTAATTAAAAAGTAATAAATAAAATACAAAAAAGGTATTACCCTTGCTTTTCTTTCTGCTTCCAGGCGCTGCATAATAAGTATAGTGTCCATATCATCATCTTCTTCATCCTCGTCATCATCTTCATCTTTCTGCTTGGACTCTTGGAGCCTCTTCTGGAACTGCCACTCTAGCATTAATTTGCGAAGCCTGTCATTCTCTTCAGCAGATCGTTCGGATTTGTTTTGTAGTTCACTGATTTCCTTGCTGAGCATATCGACAATGTGCATTTGTTGCTGCTTTTCCAATTTCTCCTTGGCATCCCGCTTCCACGGATCAGGAGAAAGACTGTCACCGGAAGAAAGTTCTTCTTTGCTTACTGTAATATATTGAAGGTCACGTCTTTCTATTGTGCGCGGTTGCTGTTGAGGTTGCAGCTCACGGATAACGGTTTCTTGTGGACGGGGAACATTTGCAGGTTTCTCTGGTTTTGTCAGTGGAATATTTGAGGGCGGTACTGGTAATGAAGACTGAGAAACAACAACATGTGTAGCAGCAGTAGCCGGTGTTTGCACTTTTCCAAGTTTTCTCTCTTGTTCTCGTCTCTTTCTTTCTCTTTCCTCCTCTAAGCGGGCCTTTTCCTTCTCGTACCACCTCTGATGTTCTTCTCTTTTTTTCCTCTCTAATGCAGCAGATTGTGAGTTCATTTGAGAGCTCAGTTGACTTTGTGATGGTGGTGGTGGTGGAAGTGGTAAATCAATAGGAATACCCTCAAATCTCTCAAATTCTTCTCCATAATGCATTGGTGGTGGTGGTGGTGGTGGCGGCAGATCCGTTCTCACAGGCTGTGACCCTGCAACTGGAGGAGCATGAGAAGCCACTGGAGTTTTCCAACGACCAGGACCAGTTTTGTTTAACAATGAGGAGGAAGAATATGTCATCATCGAACTGTTTAGATGTTCTTGGCTGGAGGTACTCGATTCTACAGTAGAAGTTTGACTTATCCAACTGTCCTTGTTATCCATCTTTCTGTCTAAAAACTCCAAATTATTTCCCATGACAGACTCTGAATGACTTTGTTTCGAATGAAATTCAGGTTCATCTCTTAACTCTTCTTGAGAATGTTCAATTCGCTTTAAAAATAAATAAATAAATAAATAACTATAGTACAGAGTAAAAAAACCACTAGTTTTACAACTAAAAAACAGGCACTAAAGAGGTAATAACTTTTCTAAATCACTCAATTTCTGATGATAACCTGCAGCGAGTACCACCTAAAGACTTTACTGCGGGTTACAATACACTAAACAGTATCCTTTTCCTGCTACTAAGACACCATCTTCAGTGTGGAAGCATGTGTCATAAGATTCTATAGCGCTCACACTGAAAATGGAAGAGCAGGACGCCGCTTAGTTTTGTGTAGTTTGCAGAACAGACTTCAGACAGGTTATCAGCTAATGGAGAATCAAATATATAAAGCTGAATGTGTGTATGTATGTGTGTATGTATGTCCGGGATTGGCATCTGAACCGTCGCAGCTACAGCCACAAAATTTTGCACAGTCACACGTCTGGACCCCGAGAGCGTCATAGGCTATGTTGTGAGGTGAAATTTTAACCCCGCGCGTTCCAATTCACCAAACAATTTTGCCCCTATCTACATAATGGGGAAAAAGTGAAAGGAAAAGTGTTGGAGGCGTCGCAGCTACAGGCACAAAATTTTGCACAGTCACACGTCTGGACCCCGAGAGCGTCAAAGCTATGTTGTGAGGTGAAATTTTAACCCCGCACTTTCCAATTCACCAAACAATTTTGCCCCTATCTACATAATGGGGAAAAAATGAATGGAAAAGTGTTAGAGGCAAATTAACAGCTGCCAGATGTGAACAAGGGGGACTTAAAGAATGAGAGCGATGGCGCCAAAGAGTATATACTGTACAGTTGCTAAGGTGGGGCCCCGACATGGGATAATCACCACACCACCACGGGGATATGAACACACACAAAATGCGCCACACACTACCACGTGCTCGAACACATATACCACCCTCAGCGCACATTTCACCACACATACACCAACCTCGCCACATAAAAGTTGAAACACAAAAGTCGCCGCTCAAAACGCGCCACGCGCAAAACTCTCCACATGCAAAACTCGCCACACGTGCAAAACTCACCTCATGGAAAACTCGCCACACGCAAAACTTGCACACGCGGAAAAATTGCCACATGCACAAAACTTGCAACACATGCAAAAGTTGCCTCACACAAAACTTGCACATACTCAAAAGGCACCACACATAAAACTCGCAAAACTCGCCATGCGCAAAACTTGCTGCACACAACTTGCTACACTAACCTGTCACATGCAACTCGACACACAAAAAGTTGCTACACGCATGTCGCCACACAAAACTCATTTCACAAAAGTCGCTACATGCATGTCGCCACACGCAACTCAACACACACAACTTGACACACGAAACTCGCCCTAAAACACACACAAGTCTGGTATTATCCTTCAAAAATAAAAATCTGATTAATAAGCTGACAAACTACAAGAGCAACAAATGTACCATATAGGAATCCGGCAGCTGTCAGTCACATGACCAGTCTATTATGTGTATGTGTGAGCTAATATATACTGCCAGGGGGTGGGCTTACTGTTGGCTGGGGATTTATCAGGCTGCCAATTTAGCTTACAAATACTGAGGTAAAAATACTGACCAAATAACGTGTGAACGAGGTCTAATACAGGAGGAGATGACATACAGATATATACTATATACAGGAGAGATGACACAGGTATATACTATATAGAGGAGGAGATGACATACAGGTACATACTACATACAGCAGGAGATGACATACAGGTATATACTATATACAGGAGCAGATTACCTACAGGTATATAGTATATACAGGAGGAGATGACATACAGGTATATGCTATGTATAGGAGGAGATGACATACAGGTATATACTATATACAGGAGGAGATGACACACAGATATATACTATATATAGGTGAGATGACACAGGTATATACTATATACAGGAGGAGATTACATACAGGTATATACTATATATAGGAGGAGATGACACAGATATATACTATATACAGGAGAGATGACACACAGGTATATACTATATATAGGTGAGATGACACAGGTATATACTATATACAGGGGAGATGACACACAGCAGGTATATACTATATACAGGGGAGATGACATACAGGTATATACTATATACAGGAGATGACATACAGGTGTATACTATATATAAGGGAGATGACAAACATGTATATACTGAGGTGAAAATGAGAGGTGTGAGGTGAAAATGAAAAGGTGTGAGTGCAAAATGAGAGGAGTGAGGAAAAATAGTGGAGTGATCGGAAAATGACAGATGTGAGGTCGAAATGACAAGTGTTAGGGGGGAATGAGAGGAGTGAGGGGGAAAATAAGAGGAGTGAGGGGGAAAATGAGAGGAGTGAGGGGGAAAATGAGAGATGTGAGGGGGAAAATGAAAGATGTGAGGGGGAAAATGAAAGATGTGATGGGGAAAATGAGAGGCGTGATGGGGAAATAAGAGAAGTGAGGTGCTATAACTAACCACAGATATTTACTATGCCCAGGCAACGCCGGGCTCTTCAGCTAGCTTAGATTTACAATCTCCATGCTTTTCTCATGGTCAACTTTATGTGGCCTGTTCAAGAGTTGGAACAGCCAAAAATCTGTTTGTGTTTGCACCTGAAGGAAAAACTAAGAATGTCGTTTATCAAAAGGCTCTCGATTAAGTAGTAGGAGATTACTTCACATTACTTGGCCAATTTAGTTAAATCTGTGTGGAATATCTCTGGTGTTGAAATATATGTTGTAAAATGCTTCTATTAGCTTAGTTTTTGCCTTTTAATAATTACATTTCTATCTATTTGTTTTGTGGTTTTTTGTGCAGAATAAATTTTTGTTAACACATTCTATTTTGCTAACAGCAGTTATTACCCCGGGCGAAGCCGGGTAGTACAGCTAGTAATATTATAAAGCAGAGTCCTACAATATAGCCATTTTCTTGAGAACCTGGATATACATTTTAACAGAAAGATTAACAAGGTTATTGAAGTAGGTGGCCTGTCAATTTCTGTGAACTGCTTACTTGAACAGAAGTATTGCTAGAGTGGTTGCTTCCACCTTGAACATGCACTTTGTCTTCATAATCTGGCCATTGGCCTTGTGGAGGATTTAGTCGATCTTGGGATTTGGGGTTTGGAAATGTAAAATATTCCCTGGGATATGTCTGAGTTGGAATAGGATAGGCCTCTGGTCTCGATGATAGTTGTAGTTCCTGAAACAAAAGATACTTCAGTAAATTATATACAACACAAAAATAAAGAGTGCAATGTATTAAAAAAAAAACAATCTTACATTTTTTCTGATCCATAGAAAATATACACTACAGTTCAAAAGTTTAAGGTCACTTAGAAATTTCCTTTTTTAAAAAAAAAAAAAAAAAAAGAAAAGCACAGTTTTTTTCCAATGAAGCTAACATTAACCCCTTTACCCCCAAGGGTGGTTTGCACGTTATGGACCGGGCCAATTTTTACAATTCTGACCACTGTCCCTTTATGAGGTTATAACTCTGGAACACTTCAACGGTGTTTTCTCGTGACATATTGTACTTCATGATAGTGGTAAAATTTCTTTGATATTACCTGCGTTTATTTGTGAAAAAAACGGAAATTTGGAGAAAATTTTGAAAATTTCGCAATTTTCCAACTTTGAATTTTTATGCAATTAAATCACAGAGATATGTCACACAAAATACTTAATAAGTAACATTTCCCACATGTCTACTTTACATCAGCACAATTTTGGAACCAAAATTTTTTTTTTTGGGGGGAGTTATAAGGGTTAAAAGTTGACCAGCAATTTCTCATTTTTACAACACCATTTTTTTTAGGGACCACATCTCATTTGAAGTCATTTTGAGGGGTCTATATGATAGAAAATACCCAAGTGTGACACCATTCTAAAAACTGCACCCCTCAAGGTGCTCAAAACCACATTCAAGAAGTTTATTAACCCTTCAGGTGTTTCACAGGAATTTTTGGAATGTTTAAATAAAAATGAACAAAAAATTTACTTCAGCTCCAATTTGTTTTATCTTACCAAGGGTAAATGGAGAAAATGGACCCCATTGGATGTTGTTGTACAATTTGTCCTGAGTACGCCAATACCCCATATGTGGGGGAAAACCACTGTTTGGGCGCATGGCATAGCTCGGAAGGGAAGGAGCGCCGTTTGACTTTTCAATGCAAAATTGACAGGAATTGAGATGGGACGCCATGTTGCAATTGGAGAGACACTGATGTGCCTAAACATTGAAACCCCCACATAAGTGACACCATTTTGGAAAGTAGACCCCCTAAGGAACTTATCTAGAGGTGTGGTGAGCACTTTGACCCACCAAGTGCTTCACAGAAGTTTATAATGCAGAACCGTAAAAATAAAAAATCATTTTTTTTTCACAAAAATTATCTTTTCGCCCCCAATTTTTTATTTTCCCAAGGGTAAGAGAAGAAATTGGACCCCAAAAGTTGTTGTACAATTTGTCCTGAGTACGCTGATACCCCAAATGTGGGGGTAAACCACTGTTTGGGCGCATGGGAGAGCTCGGAAGGGAAGGAGCGCCGTTTGACACTTCAATGCAAAATTGACAGGAATTGAGATGGGACGCCATGTTGCGTTTGGAGAGCCACTGATGTGCCTAAACATTGAAACCCCCCACAAGTGACACCATTTTGGAAAGTAGACCCCCTAAGGAACTTATCTAGATGTGTGGTAAGCACTTTGACCCACCAAGGGCTTCACAGAAGTTTATAATGCAGAGCCGTAAAAATAAAACAAAATTTTTTTCCCACAAAAATTATTTTTTAGCCCCCAGTTTTGTATTTTTCCGAGGGTAACAGTATAAATTGGACCCCCAAAGTTGTTGTCCAATTTGTCCTGAGTGCGCTCATACCCCATATGTGGGGGGGGGGGGGACCACCGTTTGGGTGCATGGGAGGGCTCGGAAGGGAAGGAGCGCCATTTGGAATGCAGACTTAGATGGAATGGTCTGCAGGCATCACATTGCGTTTGCAGAGCCCCTAATGTACCTAAACAGTAGAAACCCCCCACAAGTGACACCATTTTGGAAAGTAGACCCCCTAAGGAACTCATCTAGATGTGTTGTGAGAGCTTTGAACCCCCCAAGTGTTTCACTACAGTTTATAACGCAGAGCCGTGCAAATAAAAAATGTGTTTTTTCCACAAAAATTATTTTTTAGCCCCCAGTTTTGTATTTTTCCAAGGGTAACAGGAGAAATTGGACCCTAAATATTGTTGTCCAATTTGTCCTGAGTACGCTGATACCTGATATGTGGGGGGGGAACCACCGTTTGAGCACATGGCAGAGCTCGGAAGGGAAGGAGCATCATTTGGAATGCAGACTTAGATGGATTGGTCTGCAGGCGTCACATTGCGTTTGCAGAGCCCCCAATGTACCTAAACAGTAGAAACCCCCCACAAGTGACCCCATATTGGAAACTAGACCCCCCAAGGAACTTATCTAGATGTGTTTTGAGAACTTTGAGCCCCCAAGTGTTTCACTACAGTTTATAACGCAGAGCCGTGAAAATAAAAAATCTTTTTTTTCCCCACAAAAATTATTTTTTAGCCCCCAGTTTTGTATTTTCCCAAGGGTAACAGGAGAACTTGGACCCCAAAAGTTGTTGTCCAATTTGTCCTGAGTACGCTGATACCCAATATGTTGGGGTAAACCCCTGTGTGGGCACACGGGAGAGCTCGGAAGGGAAGGAGCACTGTTTTACTTTTTCAACGCAGAATTTGCTGGAATTGAGATCGGACGCCATGTCGCGTTTGGAGAGCCCCTGATGTGCCTAAACAGTGGAAACCCCCCAATTATAACTGAAACCCTAATGCAAACACACCCCTAACCCTAATCCCAACGGTAACCCTAACCACACCTCTAACCCAGACACACCCCTAACCCTAATCCCAACCCTATTCCCAACCGTAAATGTAATCCAAACCCTAACCCTAACTTAAGCCCCAACCCTAACTTTAGCCCCAACCCTAACTGTAGCCTTAACCCTAGCCCCAACCCTAACCCTAACCCTAACCCTAATCCTAACCCTAATGGGAAAATGGAAATAAATACGTTTTTTTAATTTTTCAATTTTTCCCTAACT
Source organism: Ranitomeya variabilis (assembly GCF_051348905.1). Classification (NCBI taxonomy): domain Eukaryota; kingdom Metazoa; phylum Chordata; class Amphibia; order Anura; family Dendrobatidae; genus Ranitomeya; species Ranitomeya variabilis. Next base: position 172,338,894 of record NC_135233.1, on the reverse strand, counting down.
AAGGGGGTGATGAAGGGGGGGTTCGATTTACTTTTATAGCGGGTTTTTAAGCGGATTTTTATGATTGGCAGCCGTCACACACTGAAAGACGCTTTTTATTGCAAAAAATATTTTTTGCGTTACCACATTTTGAGAGCTGTAATTTTTCCATATTTGAGACCAGTCTCATGTGAGGTCTTGTTTTTTGCGGGACGAGTTGACGTTTTTATTGGTAACATTTTCGGGCACGTGACATTTTTTGATCGCTTTTTATTCCGATTTTTGTGAGGCAGAATGACCAAAAATCAGCTATTCATGAATTTCTTTTGGGGGAGGCGTTTATACCGTTCCGCGTTTGGTAAAATTGATAAAGCAGTTTTATTCTTCGGGTCAGTACGATTACAGCGATATCTCATTTATATTTTTTTTATGTTTTGGCGCTTTTATACGATAAAAACTATTTTATAGAAAAAATAATTATTTTGGCATCGCTTTATTCTGAGGACTATAACTTTTTTATTTTTTTGCTGATAATGCTGTATGGTGGCTCTTTTTTTGCGGGACAAAATGACGCTTTCAGCGGTACCATGGTTATTTATATCTGTCTTTTTGATCGCGTTTTATTCCACTTTTTATTCGGCGGTATGATAATAAAGCGTTGTTTTTTGGCACGTTTTTTTTTTTTTTCCTTACGGTGTTTACTGAAGGGGTTAACCAGTGGGACAGTTTTATAGGTTGGGTCGTTACGGACGCGGCGATACTAAATATGTGTACTTTTTTTTTTTTTTTTATTTAGATAAAGAAATGTATTTATGGGAATAATATATATATTTTTTTCTTTATTTAGGAATTTTTTTTTAATTTTTTTTTTACACATGTGGACATTTTTTTTAAAAACTTTTTTACTTTGTCCCAGGGGGGGGGGGGGGGGACATCACAGATCGGTGATCTGACAGTTTGCACAGCACTCTGTCAGATCACCGATCTGACTTAGAGCACTGCAGGCTTACCAAGCGCCTGCTCTGAGCAGGCACTCGGTAAGCCACCTCCCTCCCTGCAGGACCCGGATGCCGCGGCCATCTTGGAACCGGGTCCTGCAGCGAGGAAGGAGGTAGGAGACCCTCGGAGCAACGCGATCACATCGCGCTGCTCCGGGGGTCTCAGGGAAGCCTGCAGAGAGCCCCCTCCCTGCGCGATGCTTCCCTATACCGCCGGCACACCGCGATCATGTTTGATCGCGGTGTGCCGGGGGTTAATGTGCCGGGGGCGGTCCGTGACCGCTCCTGGCACATAGCGCCGGATATCAGCTGCGATAGGCAGTGACACCCGGCCGCGATCGGCCACGCTCTCCCCGTGAGCGCGGCCGATCGCGCTGGACGTACTATTCTGTCCTTGGGAAGTAGGGCCCACCCCACATGGACGGAATAGTACGTCCAATGGCAGAAAGGGGTTAAATGATTCAGAAATACACTCTATACATTTTTAATGTGGTAAATGACTATTCTAGCTGCAGACGTCTGGTTTGTAATGCAATATCTTCATAGGTGTATAGAGGCCCATTTCCAACAACCATCACTCCAGTGTTCTTATGGTATTTTGTGTTTGCTAACTGTGTAAGAAGGCTAATGGATGGTTAGAATACCCGTGAAAACCCTTGTGCAAGTATGTTAGCACAGCTGAAAACAGTTTGGCTGATTAGAGAACCTATAAACCGGACCTTCCTTTGAGCTATTTGAGAATCTGGAGCATTACATTTGTTGGTTCCATTAAACTCTAAAAATGGTCAGAAAAAAAGAACTTTCATTTAAAACTCGACAGTCTATTCTTGTTCTTTGAAATGAAGGCTATTCCATGCAAGAAATTGCCAAGAAACTGGAGATTTCCCACAACGGTGTGTACTACTCCCTTCAGAGGAGAGAACAAGCAGGCTCTAACCAGTGTAGAAAGAGAAGTGGGAGGCCCCGCTGCACAAGTGAGCAACAAGACAAGTTCATTAGAGTCTGTAGTTTGAGAAATCGATGCCTCATAGGTCCTCAACTGGCAGGTTCATTAAATAGTACACGCAAAACGCCAGTGTCAACGCCTACAGTGAAGAGGCGACTCCGGGATGCTGGCTTGCAGGGCAGAGCGGCAAAGAAAAAGGCATATCTGAGACTGGCTAATAAAAGGAAAACATTAACATGGGCAAAAGAACACAGATATTGGACAGAGGAAGATTGGAAAATAGTGTTATGGACAGATGAATCCAAGTTTGAGGTGTTTGGATCACACAGAACAACAGAAAAGATGTTGGAAGAGTGCCTGACGCCATCTGTCAAGCATGGTGGTGGTAATGTGATGGTCTGGGGTTGCTTTGGTGCTGGTAAAGTGGGAGATTTCTACAAGGTAAAAGGCATATTGAATAAGGAAGGCTATCACTCCATTTTTGCCACGCCATGCCATACCCGGTGGACAGCGCTTGATTGGAGCCAATTTCATCCTAAAACAGAACAATGACCCAAAGCACACCCCCAAATTATGCAAGAACTATTTAGGGAAGATGCAGGCAGCTGGTATTCTATCTGTAATGGAGTGGCCAGCTGTTGTGGGAGCAGCGTGACCATATGGTATGCAAAAAGTGCCCATTAAGCCAAGCCAACTTGTGGGAGGGGCTTCTGGAAGCATGGGGTGAAATTTCTCCAGATTACCTCAGCAAATTAACTGCTAGAATGCCAAAGGTCTGCAATGCTGGAATTGCTGGAAAGGGAGCATTCTTTGACGAAAGCAAAGTTTGAAGGAGAAAATTATTATTTCAAATAAAAATCTTTCTTTCGAGCCTTATCAATGTCTGGACTAGATTTTCAATTCATTTGGTAACTCATTTGATTAAAAAAAGTATGAGTTTTCATGGAAAACACCAAATTGTCTGGGTGATCCTAAACGTTTGAACGGTAGTGTATTTTGTGTCTGAGAAACTGGTAGTTGGCATTTTAACTATTCTTAGACTCTCGGCAAGAAGTCTCAGTTGCCACTGAAGTCTCTTATCACTGGACACAGTGTAGTTTACATATTAATAGTGTTGTGAAAGTGGGGATTTTGACTAGAGAGTACATTGAATGCATATTATAAGCACAAAATAATGAAAACAAAAAAAATATATCCACAAGGGATGAACAAACCCAAATGATAAAGTTCTGGGTTTGTACGAATCAGACTTCCGTACACAGACTTTTAAATGGAAATCCGTGTTACTGTTAAGGTTCGACACCCGAATAAAGCTTGTTGAAAAGCTACAGCACAGCCAATCAGCTAGTGTTCAGGCTGTGTGCACTTCCGGCCAAGTATTGCCATGGCTGTGATTGGCAGGCATACCATGTAACATGGCTTACAGTGGCTGTGACTGGTGGAGACATCAGAAAGGTTACTGCCAGTTAAAGCCACCGTTTTCCATACTTTCACACAGTGGATCTGCACGGCGGTTAGTGCTAACCCTACTGATGTCATCGCCCTTCACAGACAATGCTGGGTATCGCGAACCACTGAGAGACCCAGCAGTGTCTGCTGCTGCAGTTAGTGCCTATGAAGCTCTGATCTCTGAATTCTGAATGGAACTCCACAAGCTGGAATTTTGGATGGTGCTCATCGTGGGACCTTGATGTGGGCTACAGCAGATCTCTTGGACTACATCAGACCAGATTGGGAGTTTTATCTTTAATAAATTTGTAAAATCGGGTAAATGTCCAGGGAGTGATTTTAACAAATAAAAAACTTTTCTGTGTGTCTTTATTTATTTCTATTTCTGGGTTAGTAATGGGGGTGTCTCAGACACCTCTTCATAACTAACCCTGTGGCTTGGTGTCAGCCAGCTGCTGACATCAACACCCCAAAAAAATTATCCCAATTGCCAAGCACCAGGGAAATCGAGATGAGCTGAGGCTAAGCACCAGAATTGTCGCATCAAATATGATGTGCCAGTTCTGGGGCAGCTGATATTTGTAGGTTGGGAATGGCCCAATAATCAGGGGCATTCCTAGTTTATTAATATAAAACCACAGCTATCAGTTTTCCCTTAGCTGGTTTATTAAAAATAAGGGGGATCCTACGCATTTTTAAAAAAAATTTATATTGGTGTTTTTAATATACTTATTAGTAATAAATAAATGAAAAAAAATGGTGTGGGGTCCAGCCTATTTTTAATAATCAGCTAAGGGAAGGCAGAAATCTGCAGACTTATATGAATAGGCTGGGAATGCCATTGTTACTGGGCTATTCCCAACCTACAAATATCAGCCTGCAGCCACTCCAGAAGTGGAGCATCATATTTCATATGCCAATTTTGATGCTTCGCCTCGGCTCATCCCAATTGCCCTAGTGCAGTGACAATCGGGGTAATTTTTGATGATCTTGATGTCAGCAGCTGGCTCACACCAAGCCCAGGGGTTAATAATGCAGGTGTCAGTCAGACACCTCCATTACTAACCCAGTAGTAAAAAGAAATAAAAACACACACAAAAAAGTCACACTCTCTGACAATTACCCTCTTTCACCAATTTATTAAAGATAAAACTCCCATGCGGATCCGCAATAGTTCAAAGAATTCGCTGTAGTCCACATCGAGGTCCCACGACAAGAACCGTCCAAAATTCCAGCATATGGAGACCCGTTCCGAGAATGGAGCTTCATAGGCACAAATTGTAGTAGACACTGCCTGGTATAGCAGCGGTCCATGATACCCAGCAATGTCTGACCAGCAGTGACATCAGTTAAGGTTACCACTTACCGCCGGTCAGAGATGCTGTGTGACAGTGTGGGAACCAGCGTTGGTTCACACGCTGTCATTTGTGTGAGAGAATGCGACCCGCAGCAGTGGCTGTCACTGGCGGTGACTACAGTATTGTTACACTACAAATTTCACAACTTAATACTGCACTAAAATGAATGGTACTCATCCAATCCTAAAAACACATTTTTAATGTTTCTAAAATATATAAAATGGAAGGAGCATTGCATGATCAAATTAAATGACAGACATTTTTTTTTATTGAAACAACAGATAAATAGGGCAATTATTATATTAGTATCTCCAAAAAGGATTACCATGCCATCCTATCAAAAAACAAAGGCCTGTATTTCATAGAACTCAACAAATTTTCTTGATACATAAATAACAATACACAATAAAAACTATAAGACTTTGAGGTGGTACATAAAAAATGTATCACGTGGCGTGGCAATACGTAACTGGTATAAAATAGCAAAAATTAATAAAACGATTTTTATACACAATTTCATAAACTCTCTTATGTGCTCATAAATCTAAGTAAGGAAGTATCAACACCAATATACATACAAGCTGGATCAGAAATAGTAGGGATTCATATAGAATTGCCTAGAACAGTGATGGGCAACCTTTTGAGCTTGGTGTGTCAAAATTCGCCAAAAAACCGATCATAACTTGGGTGGTGTGTCACCTTGATAAAAAAACCCATAATTTTGCGACATGTATAGTTTAAATAACAACTTAACTCGTGTGGGGTGCCGTGATAGAGCTGCAATAATGGCAAAAGTAGAAAACAAGTGGCGGATGACCCAATGGCGGATTTTGGGGAGTTCAGAACAGTGCTATAGAAAGTTTCCACTGGTGTCAGAGATGTAGTGACCTAAGGAGAGTTATCTCCATGCATTCTTGATGAGTGATACAATTAGATTACAATCAGGGGGGCACGGGCCTCGTGAGAGCTCGCTTATGTGTTACGAGCCCATTATATGGTGGATTCTTGGATACTCATGGCTGGGGAACAACAGACCTGCACAAAACCCACCCTGTCCCAATTAGTGGGGAGCAGACGGCGGAGGCAGAGCACCCGCAAGCTTCTGAAGTATACATTCTGGAGAGCAGCCAGCATTGTGGCTGGTGCGAGGTGTGCACCAGGACAAAGAGGAAAGCTTGTCACTACAACAAAGATTTACAAGTGGTTTTACTTCAAAGGGCTCGAAGCGAGACACAAACGTTCAGCTTATGTAGGTGTGGGAGGAATTCATCACTTGCCTAATATTGTGCTGATCCATCGAGGCCCGGTCTCCACGAGGAATCTGCAGGTGTCCTGTAGTATCTGGGATAATACCCTAAAGCCGCTTCATCCCCCCCATACATACGCAGAGCGTCTAGGCCTGGGACTTCCGGGAGCTGCGCCTGGCCTACCGGAAGTCCCAGGCCTAGACGCTCTGCACCGGAGCTCTGTTGTTTGGACCCACAGACCTCCTGCATGGCATCCGATCCGATAAAAAATCGGATCGGATGCCATTAGTGTTGAGCATTCCGATACCGCAAGTATCGGGTATCGGCCGATACTTGCGGGTATCGGAATTCCGATACCGAGATCCGATACTTTTGTGGTATCGGTATCGAAACAACATTAATGTGTAAAAGAAAGAATTAAAATAAAAAATATTGCTATACTCACCTCTCCGACGCAGCCTGGACCTCACCGAGGGAACCGGCAGCGTACTTTGCTTAAAATGCGCGCGTTTACTTCCTTCCGTGACGTCACGGCTTGTGATTGGTCGCGTGCCGCCCATGTGGCCGCGACGCGACCAATCACAGCAACCTGTGAAGTAATTTTCAGGTCCTCAATGCCTAATCTAGGGATTCAGGATTTTAAAATTACGATCCGGCTTGTGATTGGTCGCGTCGCGGTCACATGGGCGACGCGACCAATCACAAGCCGTGACGTCACGGGAGGCAGGAGACGCGCGCATTTTAAAATTACGTCACTGGTAAAGAAGCAATTTCTATGGGGCCGCGGCCGGCGTGTCACTGAAAATGACTACGCGTGTCAGCACTGACACGCGTGTCATAGGTTCGCCATCACTGGCCTAGAATGTACATATCAAATGTAATGGACTAACACAAAGTTCGTAGTTGGCCATTTTTTGTATTGCGGCGCAACCAGGGACGCCATCGGCCGGGACTCCCTTGGCTCTGAGTGCTTTACTGGATCCCGGGATGGCTCGCTTACCTATCGCCATCTGCAGCTCCAGCAGGAGAACGGGCCGTTGTAGCAGAATATTTTATTTTAGCAGGTACCGCTTGTATTATTTGTGTTGATCCCTTGATACGAGGTCCCTTTTGTTTGTCTGGTTTTGCTGTAGTCAATTTACAACATACTGCACTGCCACCAGCTTTCTGATTTATTGCAGCGTCTAAGTTTGTCTGCACGGCTTATGTGAATGCATATCACGTAGGATCAGAATTTGAAGTATATTGCTCATTGTTTAAAGACAACCATACAAGCAGGTCCTGTATGTTACCAATTAGATATTGCTAGTAGCTGTTCCAACCTGAAAATCAAGTGTACCATTGTGCACAGTGGAACATTACATTAGTTACCTGCTGTTTTTAGCATTATTGCTTCAGTCAAATGATTGATTAGGTGTTGTTCAAGATAGTTTTTGGGAGGGGGGATTTAAGGGTTAGTGCGGCAAACCATTCGTATTATTTACCCCTTAATGACAGCCAATACATATTTTAACTGACCTGAGATATAAGAGAATAGCGTCCCCCCCATACAGGTGATAATCCAGCAGCTGTCGGCTGTACACTATAGCTGACAACTTGCTGCATCAGTCACGATCAGTGTTTGCACCGTTCATATCTGTTTAACCCCTTAGATGCTGCTGTCAATAGTGACTACATCATTATAAATGGATAACAGAGTGTGGGGGCTTCCTCTTTATCCAAACTGGTGCCCTCACATCATGATTTTGTGGTCCTGATGTTTGCCATGGCAATTCATGACCAAATCGCGGCCTTAGAGTCTGACGGCTGTAGTAATGTGTTCAGAAGCTAGAGGCATTTAGATGGTAAAAATACACATTTTCATTTCTGTCATGCCAATTTGCATTAATTCCTGTAAAGCACCTGAAGGGTTAATAAACTACCTGAAAGCATTTTTCCATATGTCAGGGGTGCTGTTTTTAAAATGGTATCACGTTTGGGGGTTTCCCAATATATGAGACCCCTAAAGTCACTTCAAACATGGATAAGTCCCTAAAAAAATAAATTTTGTAAATTTCCTTGAAAAAATGAAAAATTACTACTACATTTTTAAACCTCCTAAAATGCAAACAAAATAAAATAACATTTTTCAAATGGTGCTGATGTAAAGCAGGCATATGGGAAATGTTATTTATTAATGGTTTGCTGTGGTATGACCATCTGGATTAAAAGGAACATCATTCAAAATTTTTGATATTTTTTTTATAAATAAACACAAAACATTGATCTAAATTTACCATTATCGCAAAACAATGTGTCACGAAAAAACAGTCTCAAAATCACTGGGATTTGTTGAAGCGTTCCAGCGTTAGTACCACATAACGTGACACTGGTCAGATTTCAAAAATTTGGCTCCGTCACTAAGGGGTTAAAACAATAGAGTGCCCCAACATTTCTGGCACTCTCAAAGAGCCTCATTTTTTTTTTTTTTGCATGAGGCTCTTAGAGAGTGCCAGAAATGTTGGGGTACTTTATTGTTTGACTGCCATATTCCCTGATGACTCCATTCAGGAAGAAACGCGTTGGGAGGCGGTCGTATCTATGAATGGCTCATTGAATATCAAGTGATGGTTTCAAGGGTTCCTACTTATTGAAATTTAGGAGGGTACTATTATGAAGGTGGCATCTTCAACCGGATTGGTGAGATTGTTCTGATTTTCCTTCTTTTCTATGGACCCTTTGACCATTTAGATATAATTTATAGATCATCAGAGGTACTGATTTATCTAAATAATTGTGTGTGTCTAAATTGTAGTAATATTGCTAGTGGTACTGACAGTCTCTTTGCCCATAACCAGTTCCCCTATTCTGGTTGTGCATATTCTAATTGTTTGCGTGTCTGATTTTAAATGTTGTGTCGTGAATTTTAATCGGTGTATTAAATGTTAAGTTTTAAGTTACCTATTTTTTGCTGTTTTTCTATGATAATTTGGGACCTGGTACTAATTTTTGATATACCGTATATACTCGAGTATAAGCCGACCTGAGTATAAGCCGAGACCCCTAATTTTGCCACAAAATACTGGGAAAACTTAATGACTCGAGTATAAGCCTAGGGTGGAAAATGCAGCAGCTAAAGGTAAATGTCAAAAATACAAATAGATACCAATAAAAGTAAAATTAATTGAGATATCAGTAGGTTAAGTGTTTTTGAATATCCATATTGAATCAGGAGCCCCATATAATGCTCCATAAAGTTTATGATGGGCCCCATAAGATGCTCCATATTAAAATATACCCTATATAATGCTGCACAAATGCGGATTATGGCCCCATAAGATGCTCCATAAAGATATTTGCCCCATATAAAGCTGCACAAACACTGATTATGCCCCATAAGATGCTCCATGTAGACATTTGCCCCATATAAAGCTGCACAAACATTGATTATGGCCCCATAAGATGCTCCATGTAGACATTTGCCCCATATGCTGCGATAAAAAAAATAAAAATAAAAATCACATGCTCACCTCTCGTCGCTCAGGCCCCCGGCACTTGCTATATTCACCTGCTCCCGTTCCACCGCCTCGTCTTCCTCTGCACTGACTGTTGAGGCAGAGGGCGGCGCGCACACTAATCGAGTCATCGCGCCCTCTGACCTGAGCGTCAGTGCAGAGGAAAGGGAAGATGCAGCGGCGGCCGTGAAACAGGGAGCAGGTGAATACCGCTCATTACAGTTATGAATATGCTGCTCCACCCCTATGGGAGTGGAGTCGGGTCCATATTCATTACTGTAATGAGCGGTACCATGTGACCGCTCACTACAGGAAGAAGCTGCCGCCGCCGGGGAACCAGGGACTGCGCCAGGAGCAGGTGAGTTATTACACAGCTGCTGCTCCACCTCCCCTGCTCACCCCTGGGTATGACTCGAGTATAAGCCGAGAGGGGCAATTTCAGCCTAAAAAAATGGGCTGAATTTCTCGGCTTATACTTGAGTATATACGGTAATTGATTTTGCCATTTATGTTTTATGCATACAACACTATACGAGTCCCATTATACTGTATGGAGCAATATATGGGGCCCATTAAAAACTGTATGGAGCAATATGTGGGACCCATTATATACTGCATGGAGCATTATATGGGGCCCATTATATACTGTATGGAGCATTATATGAGGCATTATATGGGGCCCATTATATACTGTATGGAAAAATATATGGGGCCCATTATATACTGTATGAGGCCCATTATATATTGTATGAAGCATTATAAGGGGTCCACTATATACTGTATGGAGCATTTTATGGGGCCCATTGTATACTGTATGGAGCATTTTATGGGGCCCATTATATACTGTATGGAGCATTTTATGGGGCCCATTATATACTGTATGGAGCATTTTATGGGGACCATTATATACTGTATGGAGCATTAAATGGGGCCCGTTATATAACGTATGGAGCATTATATGGGACTCATTATATACTGTATGGATCATTATATGGGGCCCATTATATAGTATAAAGCAGTATATGGAGCCATTATATACAATATGGAGTATTATATGGGACCCATTATACAGTATGGAGCATAATATGACACTAATTATACCAGTGATAATATTAGTGTTATTATTAATGTTTATTTTAATCAGTATAATAATATTTGGTCACTATGTGCTGGCAATGTGATCTGGTCATGGTATGGTGGTATTTCTCTCTTGAATGTGGCATTTTTCAGTCACTATGTGGTGGTAATATGTGGTCTGGTGTAACTGTATTAATCCCCTGTATGTGGTAATATTCAGTCACTATGTGATATGGTCATGGTGTGATGGTATTTGTCCCCAGTATATGGTATTATTCAGTCACTATATGATGGCAATATGGTGGTGGTAATATGTAATCTGATCATGGTATGATGGTAATTATTAGTGATGAGCGAGTGTACTCGTTGCTCGGGTTTTCCCGAGCACGCTCGGGTGACCTCCGAGTATTTGTTAGTGTTCGGAGATTTAGTTTTCATCGCGACAGCTGAATGATTTACAGCTACTGGCCAGGCTGAGTACATGTGGGGGATGCCTGCTTGCTAGGGAATCCCCACATGTAATCAAGCAGGCTAGTAGCTGTAAATCATTCAGCTGCCGCGATGAAAACTAAATCTCCTAACAGTCATAAATACTCGGAGGTCACCCGAGCAACGAGTACACTCGCTCATCACTAGTAATTATCCCTTATATGTGGTATTATTTGGTTACTGTGTGGTGATGATAATATGTAGTCTGATCACGGTGTGGTGGTATTTGTTCAATGTATATGGTATTATTGGTCTTGGCATAATGGATTGTGTCGTGTATGGAGGTCGCTTGTTCTCTCTGATATCAATAAGGGGAAGATTCTTGATTTGCAAAAGAGATTAAATACTTGGACATTTAACCCCTCCCTGTCCTGTGACTATTACAGAGTAGCAAATATGCACTTATAGGGGTTCTACGGTGAAAACAAGTAATCATCTATTTTAAGGCCATGTTCACACACTCAGTATTTGGTAAGTATTTTGTCTCAGTATTTGGAAGCCAACACCAGTAGTGCGCGATAAATGCAGACGTAGTGACGTGTTTCTATAATATTTTTCCTCTGATTGATCTACTTATGTTTTTGGCTTACAAATACTGATGTAAAATACTGTCCAAATATGGAACGTGTGAACATGGCCAAAGGATTAAGTGATAAGTTATTGATTGTTGGAGGTCCGACTGCAGAATATGCAACTTCTATCATGTACAACTCAACCACTCATAATACTCTTTATTTTTATATAGTGCTAACATATTTTGCAGCGCTTTACAGTTTGCACACATTATCATCACTGTCCCCGATGGGGCTCACAATCTAAATTCAATCAGTATGTGTTTGGAATGTGGGAGGAAACCATAGTACCCGTAGGAAACCCATGCAAACACGGGGAGAACATACAAACTCCTTGCAGATGTTGTCCTTGATGGGATTTGAACCCAGGACTCCAGCGCTGAAGTGCTATCCACTAAGCCACCGTGCTGCCCATGATCCAGTCATTCCTTAACGGGCTGCACCTGGCTTTTTCTGGAAGCCCCCAAAAAGGATGAATGGAGATGGTTAGCCATCCTAACTGCGGCTCCATTTTAATAATGGAGAAAAGATTGTCCTGTCAGGGATACTTCCCCATTCCTCTGATCACTGAGATTTCCAATGGTTGGATTCCACCAAATAAGTTATAACCTGCCTAACATGTGGATCGGTGATAACTTGTTTTCAAATAACCCTTTAGTGCAAACTATGATAACTGTACATCACAGTTTTGGTGGTGCACAGTAGATGTGCAGGAGCCGCCTGTGTTTTACAGTCGATGCTCCACTATATTGGGGATAACGGCTAACAGGTATCTGCATATAGCTGTAAGGTGGATCACTGTATCCATTCCCCCAGTGGGCCCCAGGCATCCCAGGTCTGACTCTGTTGATATTTACATTCCAGAGAATTCTATATGAATCCCCACTAGGTCCTGTACAACCTGTGTGTATATTGGTGTTAATAATTCTTTACCCAAATTTATGAGCACATATGAAAGATAAAAATAATATCGTATTAATTTTCGCTGTTTTATACAAATTATGTATTGCCACGCCACGTGATGCATTTTTTATGTACCACCTCAGTCTTATAGTTTTTATGGTGTATTGTTATTTATGTATAAATAAAAGTTTTTGTATTCTACGAAATCTTGGTCTCAGTTTTTTGATAGGATGATATTTTTTATTTTGTTTAATTGAAAAAAAATATATATATGATTAGGTAGAGCAACCAGTTTGATGGGCAGCTGTCAGTTTCAAAAGAAATACTCCATCACGAAATGTTATTAAACATAAGCAGAAAAGCAATAATGTTATCAACAGAAGGATGGTATATAAATGAATATGTAATGTGATTAAATGATACATTGATAACTTGGGAAAGCTGATGTCACAGTGTGACGCAGTCCATATACATGTGGAGTAGCTGCCCAGTTTGGCTCATATTCACGTCATCAAAGGGAACTTGGTAAATTATAATGTTAATTATTTATATCTAACAATTGTTACCATTTCCAAATCATTGTTATGCGATAGACTTACATCTTTGTTCTTTTATTTGAGATCTTCTAGATACCGAACCAAAATGGCTGCTCAGGTCAGTTGGAGTGTCACGTGGCTTAGATATGTACTGTAGAGAATTTGGATGATGTGAATACTCGTATAAGACCAACCGGGCAGCTACTCTGCATGCGTATGTACTGCATTTTAAGAAGCACTCACACTAACTTTTTTATCTATTAAATGTGTGTATTAATATAGTTCCCTACCGCCGCGCTCTCCGGCATCCAGCGTCGTTCTTCTCTGCAGACTGTACAGGTCACACTGTGCTCTGCGTGACCCCGAAGCAGCTTTTACAATGAATTTCTATGGAGCATGAGAACAAGGTTCCAAAGTCTTTCAATGTAAATAGTCTTCCGGCACACAGAGCATAGAATTAGCTGGCTAGACAGAACTGCGGTGACGTCACAGAAATGGCGAGCAGAATGGCGCTGGACACTGGAGAGAGCAGCTGTAGAGAAGTATATTAATACACTCAATACATAACATGCATGTACATACACATATAGAAAAAAATAGCGGTAGTGCCTCTTTAAAGAAAGACTTGAGTATTTCTAAACCAGTCCAGTATGATGTCGACTTTCCCAAGTTAATAGCCAGTCACAGTTCATCAATGTATGTTATGTAACCATATAACTTATTCATTAATACGCCATCTTTCTGTTGATATTATTTCCTTTGTACTTATTTTTATTTACCGTTACATAGCGCGAGTCTTTCTTTTAAGGCTATGTGCACACGTTCAGGATTTCTTGCAGAAAATTCCTGAGAAAAACCTGAAATTTTCTGCAAAAAATCTGCATGCGTTTTTTGCGCGTTTTTGGTGCGCTTTTTTCCGGACATTTCCCAATGCATTTTATAGTGAGAAATCCGCCAAAAAAAAAAGCAAAATTAATGAACATGCTGCATTTTTTACCGCGATGCGTTTTTCTCGTGGAAAAAAAACGCATCATGTGCACAAAAATTGCAGAATTCATTCTAAATGATGGGATGCATATTGTATGCTTTTTTTTTGCGGTTTTATAGCGTTTTTATAGCGAAAAAAAACGCGAAAAATCAGCAGCGTGTGCACACAGCCTAAAACTGACAGCTGTCCATAAAATCAATAGCTCCACCTGTCAGCTCTTATGCCTTGCGATTTAAATCTGTCTTTTTAGTCTAATGGTCTATAATTACCTGAAAACGGGGGTTGTATCTCCCTGAAATGTGTTAATTCCTAGACAAATATAGTTTTTATATTTTTTTTTAGTATATTTTTTACACAAGTGCAAATTTTTCTGCTTTTATCTATTTGTTGCATGTACAAATAATTACCTCACAACATTATCTATTAACATCATGAACCTTATACCGGCCAATGGCGACCCCGGATATCCAGTTGCTTGATCGGCTACTACTATTCTATACGAGTTATTACGTTGTTGTGGCTTCCTTCACAACTCCGCAAGGTGAGAACTTTTGTCATGAATTGTTCATTTCCTTGTCCGACACCATCACCCTTTGCTTTTTTCCATTCGATTTGTGATCCTCAAGCCAGAGGAAACACATTCATGCTCAAAAAGGCCATAGCATCAAGTGAGGCAGCAACTGTCCCGCTATGGTCACGCTATCGGCGCAATCAAAAAGAGTTTTTAGTACAGTGTGAAAGCTACTCATATTAATCAATATCTCTCTTACTCTACCTCATCTCTCTCATGTCTGTGAGAATGCGCATTGTAGAAATATAAATATTGGTATGTGTAGATATTTACCTCTAGATCGAGAAATAAGGAGCGGCACCAGTATGAAAGGCAAGTTATGAGGCTTGTATGGGGCTTTTTTATGTCACACAGTGGACTAGAACATTTTAAAGGGGTTGTCCAAATAGTGCACAACCCCTTTCAGGCCAAGTAATTCTAGGGTTAAAATTAAACAAACAAAAAAAAAAAACTTAAACTATTGCAATAGTTCCAGAAAATGCCTTTAAGAATGATAATTAGATTTATTAAATGAACATATAAACCACTCCTCCACCAGGTAGTGCTTGACTAGGATCCTACACTGTGATCAATGGTGCATAGAACACAGAACTCCTATATACACAGTTCAAAAAATAAAGGGAACACAAATAACAGCGTAACTCCAGGTCAATCACACTTCTGTTGAAATCAACCTGTTCAGTTATGAAGCAATACTGATTGTGAATCAATTTCTCCCGCTGTTTTACAAATGTAACAGACAACAGGTAGAAATGAAAGCCAATTAGCAAGACACCCACTGTAAAAGGTGTAGTTCTGCAGGGGGTGACCACAGACCATTTCTCTGTTCTCATCCTTTTTGGTAGTTGTTTTGGTCACTTTTGCATTTTGTGTTTGCTCTCACCTCTAGAGGTACTGCCAGTGTCTGACTGGGGTGACAAGGGCCCACCACCAATACTGACTTTGGGGAGGCCCACTTTTCACCTGCATACAAATATTACACTACCCTCGTTCACAAACTTCCCTATATCTCTATATAATAATAAATTTGGTTGTTTGGTTAATGAATGAGAAGCTGCTTTTTTTTCTGTACAGAGTGAATAAAGTGAATAATGCCAAGTACTGCACATACAGTGGGATTGGGGGTCAAGATCTACACAGTGGCCCACCGGGGGATTCCCCTTTTGCCCTATGGGCCAGTCCGAGCTTGGGTACTGCACAGTAGCATGAAGTGGTGTTTACAACCCACAGAAGTTTCTCAGATAGTGCAGCTAATCCAGAATGGTACATCGATGCGAGCTGTGGTAGAAGGGGTAGCTGTGTCTGTCAGCATAGTGTCCTGAGCATGGAGCAGATACCAGGAAATAAACCAGTACACCATGAGACATGGAGGGGAACGCAGGACCGCTACCTCCTCCTTTGTGCAAGGAATAGGAGGAGCAGTGCTAGAGCCCTGCAAAATGACATCCAGCAGGCCACTAACATCCATGTGTTTGCTGAAACTGTCAGAAACAGATTCAATGCAAGTGGTTGAAGTGTTTACAAGCTCAACACAGTGCAGGGTGATTGGCATTTGGCAGAAAACACCAAGATTGGCAGATTTGACCCTGGTGCTCTGAGCTCTTCATGGATGAGAGCAGGTTCACACTTAGCACAGATGACAAACGTGACAGGGTCTGGAGATGCTGTGGAGAATGTTCTGCTGCCTGCAACATCCTTCAGCATGACCAGTTTTGTAAGTGGCTCAGTAATGGTGTGGGAAGTAATTTCTTTGGAGGGCCGCATAGCCCTCCATGTGCTAGCCAGAGGTACCCCAACTGCCATTAGGTACGGGGATGAGATCCTCAGACCCATTGTGAGACCATATGCAGGGACAGTAGGGCCCTGGGTTCCTTCTGATGCATGACAATGCTAGGCCTCATATGGCTGAAGTGTGTCAGCAGTTCATCCATGATGAAGGCATTGATGCTATTGACTAGTCTGCCTAATCCCCAGACCTAAATCCAATTGAGCACCTCTGGGACATCATGTCTCGTTCCATCCACCAACTTCACATTGCACCACAGACTGTCCAAGAGTTGACTGATGTTTTAATCCAGGTCTAGGAGAAGATCCCTTAGGAGAACATCCGCCGCCTCTTCAGGAGCATACCTAGGTAATTGTAGGGAGGTCATACAGGCACTTGGTGGCCAAACACACTACTGAGAATCATTTCCATGTCTTGAGGCATTTCCACTGAAGTCGGATCAGCCAGTAATTTAATTTTCCACTTTGATTTTGAATATCATTCCAAATCCAGACCTCCACGGGATATCAATTTTGAATTACATTGATCATTTTTATTTTTTATTGTTCTCAACGCATTCCACTAGGTAATAAAGATATGCAACTGGAATATTTCATTCAGTGATATCTATGATGTGGTACTTTAGAGCTCCCTTTATTTTTTTGAACAGTGTTTGCTGCAAATATATTTGTAGCAATCCATTCAACAACTAAATACATTTTTGGCTTAATACAGTGACAATTTCTTCAAAGTGTCCCAGGAGCAGTTTTCTTAACACGATAATGGCAGGTCACATGATGTTCGCGCTACTGGGAGCAGCATGTGTGGCCTAAATATGCTACCATAGCCTGCAGAGTCTTTGGAATTTTCTCTACTCAAGCACATTTGGGACGTCAATTGCAAAAACAACTGCCAGCACCGAATGTTGATGATTTGTGAGCCCAAGTTCAATCAGGGCAGCAGAACATTCCTCAGACAACCATTTAAATCCTTATTGACAGAATCTAAGGCTGTAAGTGCGTGGATTTATGCGCATGATGCCGATACTCGATACTGAATAAATCCAAATGCTTTTGACATTTGCACACCCATTTTTTTCATCGTGTGCATATCAATAACATCCTGATCCTGTGATTTTCTTAAAACCTTGACTTTTCCATCTTGGAAAGAAAACTTCAATGTTCAGGAGAGTATAGACTAGTGCTGAGTTCTGGCAACATACACTACACTTATTAAGACTGCAGCAAAATTCTAACTTTACCTATGCTTTAAAACATGATCCTAAACAAAAAACATAACTCAACTCTTTGTCCAAGACTGTAATAGGAGTGTTTTTTTAAGGGTAATTCCAGTTAAAATTATTTTTTTCCCCGAATTAATGGTTTATTTCTTAATTAAAAGTGTGTTTTGGAAAATTATACTAGTTTTTTATGAAGTTTCAAGACAAAACCAGGAGTTGAATTGAAAAGGGAAAAAAAAGAAAATATAGAGGAAGGACATGAACAAGGAACAGCAATACATTTTTTGAGAAAATATTTCCAACAATAACTAACCTCTGTACACAAATTTCCAGTAGAGACGGATGTGATTTTCACTGGTGCCGTACTGCCATATACATTTTTTCCTGCTGGACTTTGAGGCTGATCTTTAAAAATAAATATTTGAAAGCATGTATTAAAGGGAAAGACCCACCATTAAATGTCACATTCATTCAATGCATAGATCTTAAAAATAAATAACTTGCAAATGAAACTTTTTTGCCAATAAAAAAATGTACATTTATGTTATTTACTTACAAGACATAGTCAAGTGTTAAAAAAAAATATATATATATATCTAATGTATCTAATGAGGAGGGTTATGCCACTCACTCTCACAGTCAGGTCTTGGCCATTTATTGTCATCTCTGTAGTAAAGAGTGAATCAATGAAGCGAGCAGTGGCTGTGGGAAGAGTGAGCGGCGTGACAAGCCGCTCTTTATATTATCCACGTGACAGATGCTGATAATGCTGATGTGGCGCCCATGTTAAATGAGAGCTCCATAGGTGTAAGCAGTAAGTATACATTTTACAAGCTATTATTTCAAGCTTACTTGCTACATTGGGACTGGAACGATGATCAGCACGATTCTTCATTAGTCGATCATCCCCTGGTAATTTCTTTGGTTCAGAGTATTCTGGCCAAGGTATTTGGGGGCTTTCAGGTGACCCGTTCTTACCAGTATTACTGTAAAGCTCAAACCCCTCACTTTTTGGTCTAGGTTTTCCTGAACCACGGCGATCTGAAACCATAATTAGTCATATTTAAATGGAAGCAGATACTTTAAGTTCTTTTAAAAAAATGAGTAACTTTGCTGTATTAACAAGGCAGGAAAAAGGGAGGGTTCATTTTGCAGGGCTTATGTGACTTTGTATGGCATTTAAGTAATTTATATATCTATGCAGGTCACAATAAACCACATCTTGTGCAAGTCATTAGCATTATGTAAAAAACACTAGGGGACATTTCATCCAGACTGACTTGTCATGCCAGGTTTCTATTACTAATTACTGAATGAATCTTCAGAAACGCAAATGAATGCGAGATACACTGTAGTACACTGCTCCGACACCAAACAATGTACGGCACAGTAGTGCCCCGCTTTCCTCATTGCTCAGCTGCTGCACACCATGCCAAGCCTAGACAGGTAAGCTATGCTAGTTAAGCAAAAAGTACAAAAAGGTGCATTTTTGTTTGTACTCCGTATCTGTGTATTATTATTATTTTTTTTTAAAGTGGAAATTGAGTGTTTTTGGTGTCAGACAGTTTTGAAATGTTAAATATAACATTTTAGATTCTTCCTCTATAATTACAGTCCTTCCTATAACTACCAAGTATTTGTAGGTGGGACCTTGCCTCAAAATCTGCCTGCTCCTGCCCCTACCATATTTATGAGCCATAGTTGTTTACCCATAAATAACACCCTATATAACAGCTATCTACTTCTCCCTTTAAACTGTGAGCCACAACAACCCTCATAATGTTCAGAAACCTCACTATAATTGCTTGCCACAGCCCTCCAGAGCAAGTCACACTTCCTCATAATATGTGTGCTGCCAACATTCGTCTCAGGTTCCCCCCACCTGCTTTCTGGTATGTGGGCAATACACCTAGCGGGGAATAGAAATATGCATCTTAATATTGGCCATACACAACTATTTGTCTGTGAGATATGCATGCCATCCAGGAAATAAAAAAAAATAATAAAATACTTTTTTTTCCTTTTTCTCCTCCCAGTCTTCCAGGAGCGATAACTTTTTTTGGTTTCAACACAGTTGAGTGACAGCTTAATCTTTTTTGAGGAACAACTATTACCGTAATTATGCATGAAACCATTTATGTTTCTATAAACAGGACAAATTGGAAAAAATTCAAAGTGGCGTGAAAAAAAAACAACAGCAATTCCACCAGTGTAGGTCTTTTGATCATTTCAAAATTAGTGATTTAATTCACAACTTTGTAAAAAAAAAAAAAATAACAAAAATTAATTGGGTTCTCATTATTTTAGGGTGGATGGGGGGAGCTTTTTTTTTTTTTTTTTTTACATGGTGAGGATGTAGTTTTCCCTGGTACCACTTTGGGACTAATGTAATGTTTTGATCACTTCCTATTGTATTTATTTTGAGAAAAGTGCAGTGACTGAAAAACTTACATTTTGGTGTTCAATATATATTACTTCATGATCCCGATTACCATATTTTCAATCTTTGAATTCTTATGCTCTTAAACCAGAGCATTATATCACACAAAATAGCTAATAAATAACATTTCCCATGTGTCTACTTTACATCAGCACAATTTTAGAAACAACTTTTTTGTTAGGACAAAATTACACAGAACTTTTTTTTTTAGGGACCACATCACACGAAGTGACTTTGACAGAATATACCCCAAAGGTGGCATCATTCTACAAACTGTACCCCTCAAGGTGCTCAAAACCACATTCAAGAAGTTTAATTAACCCTTCACAGAAATTAATGGAATGTGAAAGGAAAAAATTAACATTTAACATTTTTTCCACTAAAATTTTACTTTGGACCCAATGTTTTTTATTTTCACAAGGGTAACAGGAGAAATTGGACCCCCAAAGTTGGTGTGCAATATCTTCTAAGTACATGGAAAGCCCATATGTGGGGGAAACCACTGTTTCGGCACACGGCAGGGCTCGGAAGGGAAGGAGTGATGTTTTGCAAGACAGACTTTGATGGAATTGTCTGCAGGTGTCATTTCGAGTTTGGAGAGACCCTGATGTGCCTAAGCAGTGGAAACCCCTCACACTATATTATACAGTGCTAGGAGTGGAGGAGAGCGGATAGAAGAGTCTGCTTACTCCACACTGACTGCGGGACCATATCTGAAAGTGGTTAGACAGCTGTGCTCTAGTCCCAGGACTTTCTAATCATGCAGGAGATTAGTCCAGCAGATCAGGGCTGTCATACATCTCACACACTGCAAACCTAAGGTACTGAAGGAGTGTGGTGTTCTTTCTCCTGAGCTGCCTGTTTTTAAATGGGCAACTCATACAGGTAGAAGAACACACTTTCTGACGCAGAATAATCGTAAGTAGGCTGCAATATATTGGGGAAGGAAGAACACACCATACAATAGTTTAGAACGGAGTAGATCACTGCTAATATCAATCTAATAGCCAGGAGGAACTAGATCACAAAATCTCTGATCTACTCATATAGGAATGCTGAGATTGCACAATCATGTTATTCCAGCTTGTAGACACAGGGAAAGAAAAGAGAAAATAAATATATACATCACATATATAATCGGTTTTAATCTTATATTTATTTTTATTAAATTTTACTCATTTACATAATATTAATTTGCACAGCACTTTGAAGATTGCAATCTAAATTTCCTTTCATTACGTCTGGGCGTTTTTGCTCCATTTTTTTATGCTAGTTTTCAGCTGCTTTTTACAGTACCAGCATATGAGATTTCGGAAATCTCATGCACACATATTGGTTTTTTGTCATCAGGACTTCGTGCTTTGCAGAGTTTTTATTTTATTTTTTTACATAGAGCATGTCACTTCTTTCAGCGTCTTTCACCCATTGACTTGAATGGATAGTGAAAATAAGCTGCAAATACGCAGGTTGACTTTTTTTGCAGCATATTTGCTGCAGAAAAGTCAAGGACAGCTGGATGGCAAAACTCACAGCTGGGGGCTGCAACCCTCAGCTGTGGAGCTACAGCAAGGCTGGTCATCAAGAATAGAGAGGTCCCCACGCTATTTTTTTATTTAAATAAATAATTTAAAAAATCGGCGTGGAGTCCCCTCCATTTTTGACAACCAGCCTTACTAAAGCAGACAGCTGAGGGCTGGTATTCTCAGCCTGGTAAGGGGCCATGGATACTGACCCTCCCAGCCTAAAATTAGCAGCCCGCAGCTGCCCAGAAAAGGCACATCTATTAGATGCGCCAATTCTGGCTCTCTGCCCAGCTCTTCCCACAAGCCCTCCATTACTAACCTCGGGGCTTGCTGTCACCTGACAATACAAAGGTGACATCAACTCCTTCAACTATCACCCCACTTGACACCACTACAGGGCAAGTGGAAAGAGCGAGGTTAAGTGCCAGAATTGGCGCATCTTAGAGATGCGTATTTTCAGTGGCGGCTGAGAGCTGATGTTGTTAGCCTGGGGGGCAGTATCCATGGCCCTCTCCTAGGCTATTAATATCAGCCTGCAGCTGTCTGCATAGCCTTTGCTGGTTATTAATTATAGGGGGACCCCTACGTAATTTTTTTTGTAGGGTCCCCCATTTTAAGTATACAGCTGTGAGCGGATATTAATAGCCTGGGAAGCTCCATGGGTATTACCCCCTTTCCAGGCTATAAACATCGGCTTTCCCTGTGCTGGTTATAAAAAATTGCTCGGGAGCCCACACCATTTTTTCCGAAAAATAAAACAATCTTTTATTAATTAAATACGTGTACAGTAAGTTGCACACACACTGTACTAATTATATTTGTCACAGACATCTGTATATCTACTTATTCTTTTTGTATTTACTGCATGCAATCCATCTCTTCTATCCTGTCGGCTCCTGCTGTGGTTTTATACTACCGTGGCTACTGAATTTCCGGATATAGATATATATATATATTCTATGTGTGTATATCTATTCTATTCTAACCTGTCACGCTGTGATTATACTGTATGAAGCACATGAATTGCCAGCTTTTCAAAGGATTTAGGTAGGGGTGTGGTTCTACAGGAAGTAGTTTTTTCTTTCTCTGGGGCACTCAACTTTATTAGCATGCACTAAGAGACAAGTTAGCCCCAAAAGCGCATAAACCCCCCCCCAACAAAACCATAATATAAAACGCAAACAAAAACGCACCAAAACATGCGCTTTTGCCGCAGCACCTTGCCTGTCAAGAAAGCAGATTTTGCTGCTGAAAAAAACGCCCAGTGTGAACTTACCCTCAGAGTGTGGGAGAAAACCGAAATACCTGGAGGAAACCCACACAAACACAGGGTGATCATATAAACCTCCTCAGATATTGCCCTTGGTGGTATTTGAACCCAGGACCCCAAGTGTTACAAGGGTTCAGTGCTAACAACTGAGCCACCGTGCTGCCCAATATTTTAGCCTCCTTGTCCCTGAACGCACTTCATAGGCACATTCATTGATATTCTTATACACTTGTTCAGTAATACTAGCAAAATCTCTTTAAACTCCACTCTATAGTGACAATGGCAGACCCTAGAAACTCACGTAATATGCAATCAAAGCAGACCCTTGCAACCCACCCATAATTGGTGATTGCCAGAAACAGATGCAGCCCCCTCCCTTATTATTACAGTGACAATGGCATATTCACAAAGGGAAACAATGAAGTGAGTGCACCCTGACCTGTTCACATCTGCATTCCTTATAGCCTAAGGAGGCTAAAATAAAATACACAACTCCATCACGCAGTGT
The DNA here is from genome assembly GCF_051348905.1 of Ranitomeya variabilis. Taxonomy (NCBI): domain Eukaryota; kingdom Metazoa; phylum Chordata; class Amphibia; order Anura; family Dendrobatidae; genus Ranitomeya; species Ranitomeya variabilis. The sequence goes on along the minus strand of NC_135233.1, from coordinate 172,315,541 downwards.
GTGCAGCTTGGTGTAATGCTAGTGACCCTAGACTTTCAGAATTGGAGGAGCTCTTAGGGACTTCAGATTTCCTTAAACCTTTCTTTTCCAGTCACCTGTTGTCAAACCTTTTGAGAAGGCTTATGTTCAATGAGTGGAGGATAAACTGGACTTGACAATAAAGCAACAGGGAGAGGGGGAAGATGTGTTTTATTCCTCAGTGTGGCGAGTGCCAGGCACAGTTTAAGGCAAACAAAATTTCAAAATAGAGTTTATTATCCCCAAGAAAGGTTGAGGAGGTTTCTGATCGTCTTGAATGGTTTGTGCTTTCATTGTCGAGCGGTGGTCGGCTACTTTCTGAACTAAATTTGGTCCTGTCCAAAAATTAATCCATTCTGGTTTGAGCTACACCTGTTTCTTCATTACCACTTAGAATTCCCTAGGGTATTGTTCCCTAAAGTGTGCCCTTACAGTTTGAAAATATTTTTTAATTCAAAGATTGCAAGTGGTGATTGGTACTGTGTGAGACCGCACCAATCATAGCAAGTATCCACCAACTTACTATTCCCTGTTCCAGCTTCCCTCTCCACTCCTCAACACTCTGTAATTGCAATGTTGTCGCACTTTTTTTGTGCTTTGTGCGTATGTGCGCCACAGCACTCTTATCAGTATTGCTGATCAGAGTCTGAGTTCCCCACTCTCCAACTGCATTCTGCGCTGAGCATCCGTGCTCAATTGTTAGTGCACTTTTTATTTTGACACTTGCATGTGTGTTTCCGACGGCCACAGAGCTCTGATTAGCATTTCTGATCAGAGGCTGCGCCAAGGGACTTTATCATGTTTTTTCTATGAGTAGCAGAATTCCCAGGGTTAGTGAAGTCCTACTTTTTTCTAGAAAAAAAAAATTAGTACCTAGTAGCTTTACAGCTAGGGCATTAAGGTAGCAGACGTCAGTGTTAGGCTGCTTTCACACAACAGTTTTTTGCCATCAGTCACAATCCATCGAATGTTGAAAAAAACGGATCCGTCGCAGATTGTGAAAAACGGATGAGATGGATCTGTTTTTTCGCCGGATCTGACTAGCTGATCCAGCTAATTGGATCCTAAAAAATCTGAGCATGCTCAGTTGAAAAAAAAAAAGGAATCAGTCACTGGATTCTGTCATTTGACGGATCCGGCGCCATAGGCTTAAATTCTAGCAAACGACGGACGGCGACTGATCCGTCGCTGTCCGTTTTTTTCGGACCCCAAAAAATTACTATGTCCGTTATCTCCGGCAGCCGGATAAACAATTTTCGACGGATCCGTCGAACGACATATGAAACGTGAGGCCATCCATCGCAATCCGTCGCTAAAACGGATAATAATAATAAAACGGATCTGGCGGCAACATTCGCCGGATTAGTTTTTTTTTTAAAAAATTCGCCGGATTGAGACTGACGGCAAAAGACTGATGTGTGAAAGCAGCCTTAGTGACGTCTGTTTTTCTTATGCACAAAAAAATATTTGTTAGTAACTAGTAGCTTTTTAAGTAGTGCATTAATTACTTACATTTTTTTCATACAAAGGTTTTTTTGTTTGTTTGTTTTTTACATCTAATGATTTTTCTTTTCATTTTTTTCTTTTAAGCGTTATTTCTAAATTTTTCCTTTTCACTTTTCTACATTTTTCTTTACTTTTCTACTTTTTTTCCCTCTTATATAAAAAGCAGAGAAAAAAAAAGTAGAGATAAAAAAGTGTAATTAAAAAAATAATTAATACCTTCTATATAGACCCCATACAATACACATGTAAGAGCACCACTTCAACACACATCCCCAGTCGGCAAGAAGACACTTTTCAGCAGAGGAGTCATACACTTTCCTTGCCTCGTACACGATTTCAGACAGGGAAGAAGATGCCATGTTCCTCTTTATTTTCTTTATTTCTTAATCCTCATCAAAGTGAGGAGGGACACCTAGGAGCGAGGTAATCCCTTCAGCTATTGATCCCATATGGACTCCACCCCAAAAAAATTATCAGCCTCTTATTGTAGATTTCATGGGCAGCTCAGGAATCCAATTTGACACTAGAGGCCTCACTGAAATTGACATTTTCAAATTCTTCTTCTTTAATGAGGATACAATAAGTCTTATGATGGGCCAGATCAATGTATATGCCAGTCAATTTTTCACCCAAAATCCCACACCATCAGTAGTTAGGTGGACCCGTGTAAATGCAGTAGACATTAAAACAGTTTGGGGTTGCACATGGGCATTGTGCTGCACATGGGCAAAGTGAAAAATAAAAACAGATTTGGCAATACTGTAGTACTGATATTTTATTCAGCACACCGGTATTGTGTATGGACATGACAAGGATACAATTTGAAGTGATCCAAAAATGTTTAATTATAGTGATAAAGTGCAGTGTCCTTAAAACGATCCCAACTTTGATCGTCAATACAAAATTCAGCCAGTAGTTGACCAATTCAGCAGATAATTTGCGGAGGCGTTCAACCCCGAAAGGGACATCGCTATAGATGAATCTCATTTCAAAGGGCAGCTAAAATTCTGACAATACCTGCCCAGCAAGAGGCCAGATACAGAATAAAACTGTACAAGCTGTGCGAGATCTTGGAGTGAGTGGGGAAATTGTGTGGGAATTGCTGCACCCATCGCTGAATCAGGGTTATCACCTCTATGGGGATTACTTCTACACCAACATCCCACTTTTCTGCCAGAGGCACTGTTGCATACGGCACTGTGTGAAAAAAAAAAATCAAAGAGGCATCACTAAGCCACTACTTGGGCAACTGCTGAAACTGGGTGAGAGCAGACCCCAACATGCTGCTGGTCAAGTATAAGGACAAGAAAGATGTCCTTATCTTGAATATAATATACTGTGACAACAGCTCCCTTCATTGTCCGAGGCACCACAACAGAGATCCCAAAGTCCGATTGTATCATGAAGTATATTAAAAAATAAGGAGGGTGAAGAGCTTTCAGATCAGGTCCTGAAACTGATGAAGCCAAGGCGGTGAAATGCGCGTCGAGGCTCCTTCCTGTCCTGCCAGCTCGCCTGCATTTCCTTGTCATCATGTCCCAAGGTATTGGTATATAGCCACCATTGGCTTAGATTTACTACTATTCACCCTGGGTTTCATCAATGCCTATGTTGACTTCTAGGTGTCTAGGTGCATAGAGGATTTTTGTAAGGTTATTACGTCTATTTACTTTTTTGGCATGGTCCTCCTAGCACTCCGACTATTGCACCAATTATCCTATAGCATTGTGTATTGCAGGTGTTGCTTCAGGACATGTGTTTTTTACCAGTGTTTTTCAACCACTCACACTGGCTGTTTTAGCTGTCACTTTTTGCTCACTTTTTACCTGGTCTGTGTGAAAATATATTTTTCTAATAAAATTTTGTATTGTTCCATAATAAAACCCTATCTGGTATGGATTTTGTACACAGTTACACTGTGAGTACATCAATATTATTCTTTTGATATTATTTATTGATCCATCCTCTTTTGTTTCTTGGTTCACCTGAAATTATACAGTGGCATACAAAAAGCAAAAGTATGGTACAAAAAGCTGGCCGTGCATATCATACATATGGCACTGTACAATGCTTCTGTGCGGTTTTGATGAGCAGGCAATATGGGGACCTTCCTTCAGTTTCAGGATGCAGTTGTCAAGGCATTAATGTTTGGCACTCAGGAAGGTGAGTGTGCCAGTACTTCTGAAACTGATCGTTTCCATATCAACATTGTCCAGGTGAGTTTCTCCAAACAGCGAGGAAGGGAAAAACACAGAAAAAGTGCAGTTTTGGCACCTCAAAAGGTTCTGCAAATGCAACATGGCACCCACAGATAAATCCATCAAAGTATGTTGTTATCCAAAACATCACTCGGCAGTGTGCTCAAACAGAAGTTCCCCCATCACGTAAGGTGATTTTGGGGTCCATTTTCTCTAGTTACACTTATGAAAATATAAAATTTTGGGCTAAAGCAACATTCTTATTTTAATTTTTGTTAAGCACATAAATGGTTAATAAACTTCTTGAATGTGGTTTTGATCACTTTAAAGGATTCAGTTTTTAAAATAAAGTATATACTCGAGTATAAGTCGGCCCGAGTATAAGCCAACCCCCCCAATTTTGCCACAAAAAACTGGGAAAACTTAATGACTCGAGTATAAGCCTAGGGTGGAAAATGCAGCAGCTACTGGTAAATTTCAAAAATAAAAATAGGTACCAATAAAAGTAAAATTAACCCCTTCATGACCTTGGGATTTTCCGTGCTCGTTTTTCACTCCCCTCCTTCCCAGAGCCATAACTTATTTATTTTTCCGTCAATATGGCCATGTGAGGGCTTATTTTTTTGCGAAACAAGTTGTACTTTTGAACGACATCATTGGTTTTAGCATGTCGTGTACTAGAAAACGGGGAAAAAATTACAAGTGCGGTGAAATTGCAAAAAAAGTGCAGTCCCACACTTGTTTTTTGTTTGGCTTTTTTGCTAGGTTCACTAAATGCTAAAACTGACCTACCATTATGATTCTCCATTACGAGTTCATAGACACCTAACATGACTAGGTTATTTTTTATCTAAGTGGTGAAAAAAAATTCCAAACTTTGCTTTAAAAAAATAAAATAAAATTGCGCCATTTTCCGATACCCGTAGCGTCTCCATTTTTCATGATCTGGGGTCGGTTGAGGGCTTATTTTTTGCGTGCCGAGCTGGCGTTTTTAATTATACCATTTTGGTGCAGATACGTTCTTTTGATCGCCAGTTATTGCATTTTAATGCAATGTCGCGGTGACCAAAAAAACGTAATTCTGGCATTTCGAATTTTTTTCTCGCTACGCTGTTTAGCGATCAGGTTAATGCTTTTTTTTTATTGATAGATCGGGCGATTCTGAACGCAACGATACCAAATATGTGTAGGTTTGATTTTTTTTTTTTTAATTTATTTTGAATGGGGCGAAAGGGGGGTGATTTAAACTTTTATATTTTTTTCACATTTTTTTTTTTACTTTTTTTTTTTTTTTTTACTTTTGCCATGCTGCAATAGCCTCCATGGGAGGCTAGAAGCTGGCACAACTCGATCGCCTCTGCTACATAGCAGCGATAATCAGATCACTGCTATGCAGCAGAAATGCAGGTGTGCTGTGAACGCCGACCACAGGGTGTCGCTCACAGCTACCGGGGATCAGTAACCATAGAGGTCTCAAGGACCTCTATGGTTACTATACAGAAGCATCGCGATGTGCTCATTTCCGGCCGCCTGGCCGGAAGCACCGGTTAAATGCCGCTGTCTGCGTTTGACAGCGGCATTTAACTAGTTAATAGCGGCGGGTGAATCGCGATTTCACCCGCCGCTATTGCGGGCACATGTCAGCTGTTCAAAACAGCTGGCATGTCCCGGCTTTGATGCGGGCTCACCGCCGAAGCCCGCATCAACGCGGGGGTTCTGACCTCGGACGTACTATCCTGTCCGAGGTCAGAAAGGGGTTAATTGAGACATCAGTAGTTTGTGTTTTTGAATATCCATATTGAATCAGGAGCCCCATATAATGCTCCATACAGTTCATGATGGGCCCCATAAGATGCTCCATATTAAAATATGCCCCATATAATGCTCCATACAGTTTATGACGGGCCCCATAAGATGCTCCATACAAAATACGCCCCATATAATGCTCCATACAGTTTGATGGGCCCCATAAGATGCTCCATACAAAATACGCCCAATATAATGCTCCATACAGTTTATGATGGGCCCCAAAAGATGCTCCATATTAAAATATGCCCCATATAATGCTGCACAAATGTTGATTATGACCCCGTAAGATGCTCCATACAGTCATTTGCCCCATACAATGCTGCACAAATGCTGATTATGGCCCCATAAGATGTTCCATAGACACATTTGCCCCGTATAATGCTCCACAAATGTGGATTATGGCCCCATAAGATGCTCTATAGAGATATTTGCCCCATATAATGCTGCACATGGCCCCATAAGATGCTCCATACAGATAATTGCCCCATATCATGCTGCACATGGCCCCATACAGATATTTGCCCCATATAATGCTGCACATCGCCCCATAAGATGCCCAATACAGATAATTGCCCCATATTAATGCTGCACATGGCCCCATAAGATGCTTCATACAGATAATTGCCCCATATAATGCTGCACATGGCCCCATAAGATGCTCCATACAGATAATTGCCCCATATAATGCAGCACATGGCCCCATAAGATGCTCCATACAGATAATTGCCCCATATAATGTTGCACATGGCTCCATACAGATATTTGCCCCATATAATGCTGCACATGGCCCCATAAGATGCCCCATAAGATGCTCCATACAGATAATTGCCCCATATAATGCTGCACATGGCCCCATAAGATGCTCCATACAGATATTTACCCCATATGCTGCGATTAAAAAAAAAATAAAAAATCACATACTCACCTCTCAGGCCCCCGGCACTTGCTATACTCACCTTTCCCGTTCCGCCGCCGACCGCCGCTGTTGTCTTCTGCACCGACGTTCAGGCAGAGGGCGGTGCATATCGCGCACTGACCCCGCCATACTCACCTGCTCCTGGCGCGGTCCCTGCACGTCTGTTCCCCGGCGCCGGCAGCTTCTTCCTGTAGTGAGCGGTCACATGGTACCGCTCATTACAGTAATGAATATGCGGCTCCACCCCTATGGGAGTGGAGTCGGGTCAATACTGGATGCAGGTGAGTATTATTACACAGCTCCGCTCCCCCTCCCCTGCCGACCCCTGGGTATGACTCGAGTATAAGCCGAGAGGGTTACTTTCAGCCCAAAAAAGTGGGCTGAAAATCTCGGCTTATACTCTAGGATATACGGTAGTGTTCCTTTTAGTTATGTTCTGTCCCTTAGGCCCCTTAAAGTCACTTGAAATGAGATGTGTTCCCTAAAAAAAATGGTTTTGTACATTTTGTTGGAAAAATGAAAAAAATGCTTTTAACCCTTCTAACTTAAAAAAAAAAAAATGTTTAAAAAATGATGTTGATGTAAAGTAAACACATGGTAACAGTCATTTATTAATGATTTTGTGTGGTGAAAGTGCATAAAATTCATATAGTTTGAGAATTGTAAAATTTTCAAATTTGTCGAATTTTCAATAATTGTCATAAGTCAAAGCAAATCATATTGACCTAAATTTACCACCAACATGAAGTACAATGTGCCATGAAAAAAATAGAATCTCAGAATTACCGAGATATTTCAAGCGTTCTACAGTTTTTACCACAAAGTGACTGGTCAGAATTGAAAAAAATTCCCTTGTTAGGAAGATGAAAACAGGCTTCGGAGTGAAGGGGTTAATAGATGCCACCACATTTTAAATAGGAAAACTCACCAGGGAAGTATATTATAGAAGATATAAAATGTGTACACACTCCTGTTAAATCAGATCGCACTCTGACCAATGTTAGTCTATGGGGCAGTGCAGATGTCTGATTTTTTCCTTGGACAGACTGAGGGAAGAGAAAAAAAATGACTGAATGCCGGAGTTTGATTTAGTATTTGGATTTCACTAGGCTATTCAAGTCAATGAGTGTGTTGAAACCTCTGGACTGCACTCCAATTTCTGCACACACACAGAATGGGGAAATCTTTTTCTCCATCTTTTCCTCACTGGAAAGAATCGGGTCACACTATTCTCACATTTAGAGTATCATATTCATAATCTGACAGATTCTCTCAGGTGAGAGAATCTTTGTCTGTCTGGACCTACCCTTGTGATGCATGAGCATCGGATGCGATATGCTAATTACACTCAGTTCAAACTCTACTACGAGTATGAGCAGAGTGTCATTTTACTGTGATCCAATCTTCTCGCATGCGAGAACCAGATCACAGGTGAGGAAAACAAGGAGAGATTAAGGTCTCCATCTTCTCCATTGCCTGTGTCAGCACATACCGGACACATCTGACATCCGAGTGCAGTCAGATGTTTTGCACGCACCCACTGACTTGAATGTGTGCATGCCATGCGAGATACAGTGCCAAATTGGCAGGAGAAAAAAAATCGTAGATCTGATCTGCTTCATTGAATATTACTGGTCAGAGTGCAATGCGAGATTTTCTCCTCCGTTATGTATGCCAATGTGAGTGAGCCTCTGAAGTTAAATGATAGCCAGTCACAGCTGTCAACATTTTAAATAATGCTGATTAACTCCATATAAAAGTTTAGCTGTTGTAATGGATTTTCCTGTCATTTTCTCAGTTGCTTTTTACAGCAAAAAGGTCCGTTAACAGCTTACAACACAGCAAAGGGATCTCATTTTTGAAAGTATGTAAACAGGATATATCCTGCCAAAAACAAGATGTTGCATCGAAACATAACGATTGTATTAGCGACCATTCTGTCCCTGGTATGGTTTTGTCAGCCTGTGCAAACAGAACACTAAACAGTTATTAACCCCTTCATGACCTTGGGATTTTTCGTTTTTCCGTGTTCGTTTTTCACTCCCCTCCTTCCCAGAGCCATAACTTTTTTATTTTTCCGTCAATTTGGCCATGTGAGGGCTTATTTTTTGCGGGACGAGTTGTACTTTTGAACGACATCATTGGTTTTACCATGTTGTGTACTAGAAAACGGGAAAAAAATTCCAAGTGCGGTGAAATTGCAAAAAAAGTGCAAACCCACACTTGTTTTTTGCTTGGCTTTTTTGCTAGGTTCACTAAATGCTAAAACTTACCTACCATTATGATTCTCCATTACGAGTTCATAGACACCTAACATGACTAGGTTATTTTTTACCTAAGTGGTGAAAAAAAATTCCAAACTTTGCTGAAAAAAAAAAAAACGCGCCATTTTCCGATACTCGTAGCGTCTCCATTTTTCATGATCTGGGGTCGGTTGAGGGCTTATTATTTGCGTGCCGAGCTGGCATTTTTAATGATTCCAATTCGGTGCAGATACGTTCTTATGATCGCCCGTTATTGCATTATAATGCAATGTCGCGGCGACCAAAAAAACGTAATTCTGGCGTTTCGATTTTTTTTCTCGTTACGCCGTTTAGCGATCAGGTTAATGATTTTTTTTTTATTGATAGATCGGGCGATTCTGAACGCGGCGATACCAAATATGTGTAGGTTTGATTTTTTTTATTGATTTATTTTGATTGGGGCGAAAGGGGGGTGATTTAAACTTTTATATTTTTTTTATTTTTTTCACATTTTTTTTTATTTTTTATTTTTTTTTTACTTTTGCCATGCTTCAATAGCCTCCATGGGAGGCTAGAAGCTGGCACAACACGATCGCCTCTGCTACATAGCAGCGATCTGCTGTTCGCTGCTATGTAGTAGAAAATCAGGTGTGCTGTGAGCGCCGACCACAGGGTGGCGCTCACAGCTACCGGCGATCAGTAACCATAGAGGTCTCCAGGACCTCTATGGTTACAATGGAGAAGCATCGCCGACCTCCGATCATGTGACGGGGGTCGGCGATGCGCTCATATCCGGCCGCCTGGCCGGATGCGGTAGTTAAATGCCGCTGTCTGCGTTTGACAGCGGCATTTAACTAGTTAATAGCGGCGGGTGAATCGCGATTTCACCCGCCGCTATTGCGGGCACATGTCAGCTGTTCAAAACAGCTGACATGTCCCGGCTTTGATGCGGGCTCACCGCGGAGCCCTGCATCAAAGCAGGGGAGCTGACCTTGGACGTACTATCCCGTCCGAGGTCAGTAAAGGGTTAAAAAGCCGACTGACAGTGGATCAGGGTTCGTATAAGGGCTTACATTGGCCTAAATAGGCCATTAGACATTTAACATTTAACCCCTTAGTGACGGGGCCAAATTTTTGAAATCGGACCAGTGTCACTTTATGTGGTAGTAACTCTTCAACAAATCCCAGTGATTGAGTTTGTTTTTTCGTGACACATTATACTTTATGATAATGATACATTTAGGACGATATGTTTTGTTTATTTATAAAGAAAATATCAGAAATTTGAGAAAAATTTTAAAACAATTTGCAATTTTCAAACTTTGAATGATTATCCCTTTAATCCAGATAGTCATACCACAGCAAGACATTAATAAATAACAACTCCCACATGTCTGCTTTACATCAGCACCATTTGTAAAATGTTCTTTTATTTTGTTAGCATTTTAGGAGGGTTAAAAATGTAGCAGCAATTTTTCATTTTTTCAAGGAAATTTACCAAATTTATTTTTTAGTGACCTATCCATGTTTGAAGTGCCTTTAGTGGTCCCATATATTGGGAAACCCCAAAAAGGTATACCATTTTAAAAACAGCACCCCCTGACATATTGAAAACTGCAGTGAGGTAGTTTATTAACCCTTCAGGTGATTTCAGGAATTAATGCAAAGTGGCATGACAGAAATGAAAATGTGTATTTTTACCACCTAAATGTCGCTACCTTCTGAACAGGTTACAACAGCCGTCAGACTCTAAGGCCGCTATTTGGTCATGAATTGCCATCGCAAACATCAGAACCACAAAATCAAGATCTTTAGAGCACCAATTTGAATATAGAGGGAGCTCCCACACTGTTAACTATTTATATGATGTAGTCACTATTGCCAGCAGCATCAGAGGGGTTAAACAGACATGGAAGGAGCCAACACTGATCGTGGCAGATACAGCAAGTTGTCAGCTATAGTGTACAGCCGACAGCTGCTGGATTGTCACCTGTATGGGGATGCTATTCTCTTATATCTCAGGTCAGTTAAAAGGCGTACTGGTGGTCATTAAGGGGCTAATATATAAATGATGTATTACTAGAGAATTGTGACTGTAAAGGATTTTGAGTAATTAATAATAAAATGAACAATATACTTTTATTTACCTCTTTGCATTAATGGAGATGGTTGATTTAACAGTGTTGCCAGCCCATGGTATATTGCACCTTGTTTTGCCACTTCAAGTGTGACAACTGAACCAGTTCTTGTCATAAGTTCAGCAGCCCTGTTATATAACAAGAAATGTTGTAAGTGGAGATTGCGACTTTATTAATTAAACAGATTTTTTCAAAGTTACAACTTAAGGTTAGGTTCACACTTATACATTTCTCTAACAATATTTTTGTGCATGACTGAAAATGACTAATTCTGCCAGGACAAAGCCAGACATTACACACAGTGACTCCATTGGTGTCATTCAAGCGATTGGATCTGTTGGATTTCCCATCCAAATCCGCTTACAACAGTATTCTGATGTAGTGCCCAGCATAGAAAACTGTACTGTGAACCTAATCTATGTGGGCATGGAATGAAATTGAACCAACATACCTGTGAGACAATAATTTCACAATCAGTAACAATTTTTGTTTTATTCTAGCAGACTGATACTTTTCTCCGGTATAACAAAATATGTGAAAAATTACAAAAATTCAGCCTATTATAAAGTCCAATAATTAAATTGGTCCATTACTGGACAACCTCATCTATATAGCTTGGTAGAGTAAAAGAAAATAAAAAACTTAACTCAATCTACCAGCAGGCAAGCAACATTATTTGTTATGTGACTGCTGCAGTCAATCAGCGGCTGTAAGTTTTTAGTTATTTTTATTTTCTTTTGCGCTGCTGCATTATTAAGATGTCTTCCAGTAGTGTGCAAGTGGACATCCCCTTTAATACATTGATAAACTTTGTGAAATAGTTTTCCTACATATACACCTTTAATAGCAAAATGTTGTTAATGCTTCACTACCATTACCGTTCTTGAGAAAGCCCCACCAAACTTCTTCCATCCACACTAAGTAGTTGGTCTCCTGCTGCAAGTCGCCCATCCTAGAACAAAAAAAACAAAGTCAAAACTGACAATTCTCCAAAAATTAATATTTGGATGCCGTTCAACGTTTACCTGGTGCAACATGTGGAGCTACGCGACATTTCAGATGTTCTGTTCTTTACAATCACATACTACAGGATGCTTTCTATAAAGTGCTGCAAATTTGTGTGTATTGTATGAAACCGTGGACACACACATATACAATATCTAGAACATTTATCTAGACAGATATTAATTATTAAATCTATATCTCCACACAGTACTGCTTACAGGAATGCTCTCACTAAGGCCCCTTTCACACACCAGTTTTTTGCAGTCAGTATAAATCCGTCAAATTTTGAAAAAAAAAAACCCGCATCTGGCGACTAATGCCGCCGGATCCGTTTTTTTTCTCATAGACTTGTATTAGAGACGTACTGCGATGGATGGCCTCATGTTTCATCCATCGTTCGCTGGATCTGTCGAAAATTGTTGATCCGGCGGCCGGAGACAACAGACATAGTAACGTTTTATGTCTCTGTCTAAAAAACGGACAGCGACGGATCTGTCGCCATCTGTCGTTTGCTAGAATGGAAGCCTAAGGCGCCAGATCCGTCAAATGACGGAGTCCAGAGACGGATTCCGCTTTTTTAAACTGAGCATGCTCCAATTTTTTAGGATCCAATTAGCCGGATCAGCTGGTCGGATCCGGCAAAAAAAACGGATCCATTGCATCAGTTTTTCACAATCTGCGACGGATCCGTTGAGCAAACGGATTGTGACTGATAGCAAAAAACTGATGTGTGAAAGGGGCCTAAGCCAATTTTTTCCAGAATTTTACCAGTAATTCTCCATTATGACTTTCTTCCATCAGTCAGTTAAACAATTTGTATCCAAACACTGCATAAAGGTGCTGCCTGTGTGCCTCCTCTAGCAGGAAGTCTGTCAGCACACTGAGTTTGCATTTTTTGTAACAGTTGGACAGTCACAAGTTGGAAACCACTGCAATAACTACTATAGCCAAAAGAAGAATCACCAGCTCACATGCAGGCAGCTATAGACCTGTTGAATGCTGACAGAGCAACATCATTTTATCACCCTATGCCAAGCCCATCTGTGCAGGTATAAAGCCAGAATAAGTAGTCTCAAGTCTTTAAACAGTCTCAAATGCTTTAAAAACATATCATTTTAAACAAGCCTATCACCTCAACTCACTTCAACCCTGGCCCTCCTTCTAAATATTATTCAGAAACTGCTCCCTCCTATTCATTGGTCTCCGCATCCTCTTTGCACCCACCAGAACATGATAACTGCACTCAGACAGATCCTGGCCGAAGACCGGATCATGCTGCTTCATGTGCAAACCCCAATTTATTTTAATGGTGGGACCAGAAATATCAAGCACTTTTCACCTATTGTGTCCCTTGTAGATAGTAAGCCTGCGAACAGCGCCCTCACTCCTCCTGTAACTGTTTTAAACTGTCCTACTTTGTATTGAATTTATTGACTGTATGTCATCGCTTAATTGGAAAGTGCTGTGGAATATGATTGTGCTATATAAATAAAATTATAAATTATTATTAGCCCACTCAGAAATCCGATATTCTCAAACAAGTGCTATCCATCGTTTTCAGGGATAGAAAACACATCTGCAAGTTCCTCTCTACAAATCAGGACAAGTACCTCTCTCAGCTGGTAGATGAACTAACAGGGAAAACAAACTGCTGGATCTGGTTCTGTCAAATAGACCAACTGTCATGATATGTACTTTTTTCCCTGTCCTGTATTTTGTATAATATGTCATGATGTGGTGCGACTTCTCTTTGGTTGTATTTACTGTACACTTTGCAATGTCATGGGATGTATGTAACTTAACCTGTCGCCTTTCCCCAATACTTGCAGCCCTAAGCTATAATGTAATTAAGCTTTGTCAACACCACTAGTGAAGGAATAGCCATTCTTCCTCACAGCAGGTGGCTAGTCAAATGCACATACTGGATAGACTAAGCGGAGCCAACTAGTCTAGAATCTTCTGGTGGACGCAACCATTGAATAGAAGGTGTGACCCCTCCCCGCTTCATGGGCTGATCCCAGGAGCGCAGACAATCCATTCTTATTTTTGAGATCAGATGTGAGTTGACCCTTGAAGGAGTGGGGATTCTTAGCCGAGGCAAGACCCCACGTCCGTCTGTGACTGCGGAAGCGAACGGGGCGAGACTTGAGCTGAGGACATATCTCGTCGTTCGTGGGATTGTTTTGGGATCCCTTGGACTCGTGTGGACTATTGCTTTGTTAGCTGGCACAAGGATTATCGGGAGGTGCCCCAAACCTGTTCCGTTGGACTAATTGTGGACTCTGTAGATCTACCTGCATGTGTTGTTCCAGCGTTCTTGATAATAAATCTGTTGAATCATCCCTTGGCCTGTTGTCCCTTCTTGCTCTGCCGTACACCCCGTCACACAGACCAATTTCAGATCAACTGGTCAGTGAGGATTTGGGATGCAGTGACCATAATTTGGTAAGTTTAAATGTAATTTTCAATCAAACATTTAAAAGGGGAAAAATAAAAACCTGGAACTTTAGGAAAGCTGATTTATACAAATTAAGGTAAGAGCTTAGTCGAGTAGACCTGGACCATGTCTTGGCAACTGGGGATATCAAACATAAATGGGACATGTGTAAGGAAATACTACTAAAATCCTGTAGAAAACTTATACCCTCTGGTAATAAAATGTCCAGGAATAAAAAGAAACTATTCTGGATAAATAAGACAGTACAAAGTTTAACAAGACAAAAACTAAGGGCATTCAAATTCTTGAAGGCCGAGAATACAGAAATAGAATTTCAGGAGTATAAAGATCTAAATAAGAAATGTAAAAAAGGAATCAAGCTAGCAAAGCTATCTACAGAGAAACAAATCGCTAAAGTCATTAAAATAATTCCCCCATAGTTTTATAAATGTATTAATGCCAAAAAGAAAAAAACAAATGGTAATGGCCCCTTAAAAGATGATAAGATAATTATAGAGGACAAAGAAATGGCTGAGAAACAGGCACTTTTCATCCACGTTCACCAATGATCTGTCTGTTCCAGTGATCTTTCATCAAGGTAAAAATCAAAGTTCACCACCTTGTATAACTAAGTTAACACAAAAAGACGTACACCTGCATGTAAGCAAATTAAACATTAACAAATCCTCCGGCCCAAAAGGCATTCATGCACGTGCACTGAGGGAATGGAGCTCAGTAACTGACAGACCGCTGTATCTCATATTCTTAGACTCTCTTGTAACAGGTGGTGCCACAGGATTGGAGGATAGCTGTGCGATACAGATATTTAAGAAAGGTAAGAAGGTGGATCCAGGTAAGTACCAACCGGTAAGCCTGATATCAGTAATGTGCAATGTTTTTGAAGGCATTATAAAAGATTAACTCCAGAAATATATTACAGAGAATAACGTAATAACTGATAACAAGCACGGATTCATGAAAGATAGATTGTGTCTAACTAACATATTGGGTTTATATGACAAGGTAAGTGCAAATCTGGATGTTGGTAATGTGACTGATGTGATTTATCTGGACTTTGCAAGGCATTTGATGCAGTTTACCACATAACAGCCTTATACTGAATCTGCAGAATCAGGGACTAGGGTAAACTATATGCAGATGGGAAAAGAATTGGCTAAATGACAATAAACAAAGTTGTTATGAATGGTACGTTCTCTAAATGGGATATAGTCAGCAGTGGGACTGCTGGGATCTGTGCTAGGACCAATTCTGTTTAACCTTTTTATTAAAAGACCTAGTAGATGAGATCGAGAACAAAGTGTCAGTCTTTGCTGACAACACAAAACTATGTAGGATATTAAAATTTGACCTTGACATTACAATATTGCAAAAGGATCTGAATAATATGACTGAATGGGCAAACACTTGGCAAATGAGATTTAATGTAGATGAATGTAAAGTAATGCACCTAGGACGGAGTAATCCTATTGCTGCATATACATTAAACTAGATGGTGGCCGGATTCTAACGCATCGGGTATTTTAGAATGCACAGCCACGTAGTATATAACATAGCCCACGTAGTATATAGCACAGCCCATGTAGTATATCGCATAGCCACGTAGTATATCGCACAGCCCAAGCAGTATAACACAGCCACGTAGTATATTGCACAGCCCACGTAGTATATTGCACAGGCGCGTAGTATATAACAGTCCACGCAGTGTATCACACAGCCCACGCAGTGTATCACACAGCCCACGCAGTGTATCACACAGCCCACGCAGTGTATCACACAGCCCACGCAGTGTATCACACAGCCCACGCAGTATATCACACAGCCCACGCAGTATATCACACAGCCCACGCAGTATATCACACAGCCCACGCAGTATATCACACAGCCCACGCAGTATATCACACAGCCCACGCAGTATATAACACAGCCCACGCAGTATATAACACAGCCCACGCAGTATATAACACAGCCCACGCAGTATATAACACAGCCCACGCAGTATATAACACAGCCCACGCAGTATATAACACAGCCCACGCAGTATATAACACAGCCCACGCAGTATATAACACAGCCCACGCAGTATATAACACAGCCCACGCAGTATATAACACAGCCCACGCAGTATATCACACAGCCCACGCAGTATATCACACAGCCCACGCAGTATATAACACAGCCCACGCAGTATATAACACAGCCCACGCAGTGTATAACACAGCCCACGCAGCATAGGCAGCATCAATAGTAAAAAGTGAAGCGGTGTTTAATCCCGCACATATATATATATATATATATATATATATATATATATATATATATATGAGTGTACTTGGGACTACAGAAAAGGAAAAGGCATTCTGGTTACAATTTAGCTGAGCAGTAGTACTCAATGTCAAACAGCAGCCACAAAAGCAATCAAGATTTTAGGATGTATAAAAAGAGATAAAATCCCGTAACATATTGTTACCCCTTTATAAATCACTGGTAAGATGACACCTAGAATATGGGATACAGTTTTGGGCTCCACATTTTAAAAAGGACATTCAGAAATTAGAGTGAGTTCAAAGGCGAGCAACTAAATTATTATAAGAGATGGAAGGCCTCTCATATGATGAGAGGTTGTAAAAGTTGGGCTTGTTTAGCTTAGAAAAAATAATGCCGCGTCGGAGATCTAATTTACATGTATAAATACATGTGTGGTCAGTACAAAGGACTGGTGCATGACTTATTCCTTCCGAGGACCATACTAAAGACCAGAGGGCACTTATTACGGGTGAAAGGCGATTCCGGCATCTAAATGGTCAAAGGGTTCCAACATTGGTTAGAGTGCAATACGATGTTTTCTTGCACTGCACTTCTCTATATTAAACAGCAGTATGAGTGATCCATTATACTGAAATGAAAAGGACTGTCCAGGAATAGGTCGAAAGTACTGCGGCCAATTGAAAAACCATATTGTACTTCTCACACTGGAATGGGGTATTTCTAAGCACTAACACCATCATTTCCAGAATGGGTGCTAAATGTGGAATGAATTGAATGAATAATATATGGTCTCTAAAAGGTCAATATTGGAGCCACTGATTGACTGCAGTGGTAAAGTGCCTTTCCTGCTGGAACAGAAAGAAAACGGGTGTAAGAAGCTGTACAGGGATGTGGTCTTATACCACAGTTCCAGGGCAGAGGAGGAAGCAAAAGAGTATCCAGACATTACAGCATGGGATCATAGACAATTCCTTTTGTGAGATAAAGCATTTCCCTGCCTGTCTTTAAAAAATAAACAATTATTTGCGAACCCATACTGTTCTGTCTGTATACTCTTTTGCTTCCTCCTTGCCCAGGAGATGTGGCATGACCAGACCATGTTCCTGCACGGTGAGACACAGCCATTAAACAGCAGCACCACCCAGCTTCTTACACTCGTTTTCTTGCATCAACAGCTCTCTGTTCTGATGAGCAGCTAGATGATTAGGTCTCCTCACCATGTTGTCGACATCGTTGAAGCACCATAGAAACAGCGAAGGAGTGGGAGATGGAAGTGCTCCAGAGTGGAGCTGAAGATTCAAGGTGCGTTTAAGTTAGATGGGGGGTGAGCGTCAGAAATCAAAGGAAGGGATAATGTGGGGATACATTACAGGGATTGCAGTGTACAATGGGAAGCCAGAATGGAGGGTGACACGTGGAGATTCAGACAAAGTGAAGTGCACAGTGTGGAGGTCCTTGTTCTTCAGGCAGTATCAGTGTGTAAGGTGGAAAGCTTATAGGCCACAGTTCCCAAGAGCAGATGGTGGTTCACTTACGATTCATAAGGGATGGACTGCATGGGGGTCACAGTTCATAAAGTGAAAGTGCATGTCAGATATTGTTTATATGGCGTGATAGGAATGACCGACAGTTCATAAGAGATGATGGTGTGGTGGTTATAGTTCATAAGAGGGGACTTACTGTGAAGGTCACCGTTCATAATGGAGAACGGCGTGGAGGTGATATTCTCTAGAAAAGGACAGTGTGGAGGCCATGAATCATAATAGGAACAGTGGGAAGATCAATATTTGAGCAGGGCACATGGCTAACGGCAAGTAGTTACTCAGGGGCACAACATAGGGCTTATTTAGGACATGGCATGTGTGGATCCAGGGGGTAATGTATCGGAATGTGCTGCAGAAGTTGAGGGGAATATCCTGGGGTCTTGTTGGAACCATATGCCCCTTTTTCCCTTGCCAGGTCATTTAACCAGTGGTATAAGCATCAGCCTGCAGCTGGTTCTGCAGTCACCACTGAGCAACTATTTTATTCATGATATTCGATGAAAAAAAAGTTAAGTTGTAAGAAATTGAGCGAATGGGCCCTTTCTTATGCTCAGCCTGCGAAGCTAAAATATTTATGGGCACATTTGCGGCTCATTTGAATTAAAACCTGACATCACTATAAAATGAAAATTAAATAAACAAACCACTTCTGCAGCTCCTCCTTTCACAACTGATTTTACATAGATGCCAAGCTTATCTTGTCCTGCACCCTGAAAAAAAGAAAAAACAGTGTGTGTTTTAATATGTTGTACTTCCATTACTTTTAAAAAGGATGAATTTTAACGTCTTGCACAAAAGAGAAGAAAAAAGAAAAAATTCTGTGCAAGTTACCTGAATATGTATATTAAATAAAACCTGCAAATGTATATTAAATAAAATATACTGCAAATGTTTCTTGTAGCCAAATTGCAAAAAAAATGTTTAGCATGCATTTAGGTGACAACATAAATACATTCCCCAAAAGTGGACAAACTCTTTAAGCACCATAACATTCATGAGATTCCTATGCTCCTGCCTGTGGGATTTTGAAACCTTTGGTTACATGCACTGGAGTGCCCTTGCTATAATTCGGCTCAGTGTATAAATTATACATGGATGCTACAAATAATTGTCACTTAAGTTATACATTGCAAGAACTATTGTGCTATAAAAATTTTAGTATATTTATAACAGTAAACTTTAAGTAAATTTTCATATGAAATTGACTCACTCACCTTTGCTGCTACAATACTTAGTCCCATGCCATTTTGTTTCTTTAGAGTCACAGTGATAATTTCAGGGTCTTTTCTCAGTGGCTAAAAAAACAAAAACGACCATCGGGTAAAATCAAAGCCTGAATTCCACTTGTATCAAGTTCCGAATTCAGCTTGCCAGTAGGGAGTATTTTAGGAACTTTGCTGCTTTGTTCAATAATTGTGTATCATATTAAAGGACACAGGGATTAGGAACACAGACCTCACCAGTCCACCTACAGTATTGCCTGGAGGAAACCCCTAACCCCAAAACAGCGCGCATTACATCTCATGGCATTCTCTTTGCTCCACGCACTACTCACTCAACCCTTAAAAGGGGATATCTGGGACATTTATAATAATGAAGAAAAAAAAAGGACGTAGTTGCTAACAGAGGCAACTACCTGTCTGTTGTACCCGGCGATGGTCATTGACCGAGCATTGTCATGCTGATTGACAGCTGCATCGCCACTGCCTAATTGGGGGAAGACGGCTGAGAAGGAAGATTACTTGAAGTACGACAAGCCGTAGCTTTGAATGACGATAATTGTGATCATTCCACTGACCAAGTACTAAATGAGAATGGGTCCAGGCTGACAGAAAGGCTAGAGTGAGGAGGAGAGATAGGAGGACAACTTGAGGCTTGCTTTGACTGCTGGTCAGCTTGATTTTTCCAAATGAGCAAGTTACGTCACTTCATGTGCTGATGGAGAACTGTAGTTCCTAGCCTATGCGAGCCAGGATGAATAAAACTAAATTTCCTCCAGCAAAATGGGAAAGAATGATTTGGCAGCAATGGGCAAAAGAACTCCTACACATGACATGCCTGCATGCACAACTTATCACCAGCATCAGAACTTTCAGGCGCTGTTCAGCCTCCTCCACTTACAGCACATGCAGCATCACCTGCTCCAAGAAACAGGTTTTACCCCAAAGGATGTTTGAGCTGTAATTTACTAGAGCCGTGTATCACCAGGTCCAACACCTTCCTCCTCCGGTGACAACTCAGCAACACCCCAATCTGGTTCTCAATTCTTATCCACTGCAGAACCATCATCAATGTCATCCCTGACTTGGCTGACAGTTGCCTCAGTGGAAAATGCCCCCTTTTCCTCCCCGTATTATTTGCCCAAGTTCAGAGTGTCCTTACCATCACAGCTCACAGAGCCAGCTAGACATCTGAAATGCCTCCTTCATATGACAAGACAGGGGGTGCCAGTGCTGCTTTGTTGCCAGCGGCGCCCACATTTTTCATCTCTCACACTATCACATTTGTTGCCAGTGCCACTTTTTTGCATGCCATACATTTTGGACCAAAGTATATGAAGTCTCCAAAAATGTATAATGCACTTATCCAAGCCTGGAGAAATCTAGCTCATATGCCATCTTCCACTGTGCAACAAATGTGGCATTAGCAGAGGTTCTTTGCCAGGGGCATTTACTTTTTACCCTACACAACATTAATAAATAAAGGGAGGCTGGTGCCAAGAATGTAAATTATCTGGATGGAGCAGATAATTTTTTTTTTCCTTAAGTACTTTGGAAGGGAAGAAGAACCTAATACTTCAGTTACACATCTAGACAAGCTTTAGATTTTTACAGAACAAAGGAATTGACAGCAAATACAAAATTTTCAATGCATGTATCTTAATTACCTACATGAGAATATAAACCGCTAAGAGGTTTCAACTTGCTGATATATTCCCTTTAGTTACTTAAAGTGAACCTGTCAGCAGGTTCGCTCAGTCAGTCAGTCTCTCTGTGTATCAGTCCCTCTCTGCGTATCAGTCCCTCTCTGCGTATCAGTCCCTCTCTGCGTATCAGTCCCTCTCTGCGTATCAGTCCCTCTCTGCGTATCAGTCCCTCTCTGCGTATCAGTCCCTCTCTGCGTATCAGTCCCTCTCTGCGTATCAGTCCCTCTCTGCGTATCAGTCCCTCTCTGCGTATCAGTCCCTCTCTGCGTATCAGTCCCTCTCTGCGTATCTGCCTCTCTCTCTGCGTATCAGTCTGCCTCTCTCTGCGTATCAGTCCCTCTCTGCGTATCAGTCCCTCTCTGCGTATCTGCCTCTCTCTCTGCGTATCAGTCTGCCTCTCTCTGCGTATCAGTCCCTCTCTGCGTATCAGTCCCTCTCTGCGTATCAGTCCCTCTCTGTGTATCAGTCCCTCTCTGTGTATCAGTCTCTGTGTATCTGCCTCTCTCTGTGTATCTGCCTCTCTCTCTGCATATCAGTCCCTCTCTGCGTATCAGTCCCTCTCTGCGTATCTGCCTCTCTCTGTGTATCTGCCTCTCTCTCTGTGTATCTGCCTCTCTCTCTGTGTATCTGCCTCTCTCTGCGTATCAATCTGCCTCTCTCTCTGCGTATCAGTCCCTCTCTGCGTATCAGTCCCTCTCTGCGTATCAGTCCCTCTCTGCGTATCAGTCCCTCTCTGCGTATCAGTCCCTCTCTGCGTATCAGTCCCTCTCTGCGTATCAGTCCCTCTCTGCGTATCAGTCCCTCTCTGCGTATCAGTCCCTCTCTGTGTATCAGTCCCTCTCTGTGTATCAGTCTGCCTCTCTGTGTATCAGTCTCTCTCTGTGTATCAGTCCCTCTCTGTGTATCAGTCCCTCTCTGTGTATCAGTCCCTCTCTGTGTATCAGTCTCTCTCTGTGTATCAGTCTGCCTCTCTGTGTATCTGTCTGTCTCTCTCTTTGTAGCTGTCTGTCTCTCTCTTTGTAGCTGTCTGTCTCTGTCTGTGTATCAGTCTGTCTCTCTCTGTCTCACCCGCAGAGATGGACATGCGGCGCATTTCTCCAGACCGCATTATGTCAATTTCACCCATAAAATGTATTAGATGCAGTAAATCCACATGGTTAAGCGAATACATGCGGAATCGCCTGCGTTCAATAGAAAGCAGCACTTTGGATGCAGCGAACACGTGCTGCAACCAAAGCGCTGCCAGTTCCTGATCGCGATCACATAGCCTAACACTGCCAACATCTGTAGGTTACTTGACAAAATCGTGCTGACAGGTTCACTTTAAAGAGGACAGATCATTTCTTGGCAAAACTATAAGAGATAGCACTGCTTGAAGGTAAAGTAAAAGAGTAGAGCAACAGGAGGTAAATACTATTATGCAAATGGAAAACAACTGCAAAATGACCTAAGCAATCAGAGCCAATTCACACCAGATTGTCAGCTATGAATCTTCTTCAGAGATTCCTCTGACCTTAGCCCCTTCACCCCCGGAGCTTTTTCCGTTTTTCCATTTTCGTTTTTCGCTACCCTCCTTCCCAGAGCCATAACTTTTTTATTTTTCCGTCAATTTGGCCATGTGAGGGCTTATTTTTTGCGGGACGAGTTGTACTTTTGAACGACATCATTGGTTTTAGCATGTCGTGTACTAGAAAACGGGAAAAAAATTCCAAGTGCAGTGAAATTGCAAAAAAAGTGCAATCCCACACTTGTTTTTTGCTTGCCTATTTTGCTAGGTTCACTAAATGCTAAAACTGACCTGCCATTATGATTCTCCAGGTCACTACGAGTTTATAGACACCTAACATGACTAGGTTATTTTTCACCTAAGTGGTGAAAAAAAATTCCAAACTTTGCAAAAAACAAAACAAAACAAAATTGCGCCATTTTCCGATACTCGTAGCGTCTCCATTTTTCGTGATCTGGGGTCAGGTGAGGGCTTATTTTTTGCGTGCCGAGCTGGCGTTTTTAATGATAGCATTTTGGTGTAGATACGTTCTTTTGATCGCCCGTTATTGCATTTTAATGCAATGTCGTGGCGACCAAAAAAACGTAAATCTGGCGTTTCGAATTTTTTTCTCATTACGCCATTTAGCGATCAGGTTAATGCTTTTTTTTTATTGATAGATCGGGCGATTCTGAACGCGGCGATACCAAATATGTGTAGGTTGGGTTTTTTTTTTATTGATTTATTTTGATTGGGGCGAAAGGGGGGTGATTTAAACTTTTATATTTTTTTTATTTTTTTCACATTTTTAAAAACTTTTTTTTTTTACTTTTGCCATGCTTCAATAGCCTCCATGGGAGGCTAGAAGCAGGCACAACGCGATCGGCTCTGCTATGCAGCAGTGATCATAAGATCGCTGCTACACAGCAGATTTGCAGGTGTGCTGTGAGCGCCGACCACAGGGTGGCGCTCACAGCCACCGGCAATCAGTAACCATAGAGGTCTCAAGGACCTCTATGGTTACCTTCCTGACACATCGCCGACCCCCGATCATGTGACGGGGGTCGGCGATGCGCTCATATCCGGCCGCACGGCCGGATGCGGTAGTTAAATGCCGCTGTCTGCGCTTGACAGCGGCATTTAACTAGTTAATAGCGGCGGGTGATCGCGATTTCACCCGCCGCTATTGCGCGCACATGTCAGCTGTAAAAAACAGCTGACATGTCGCGACTTTGATGTGCGCTCACCGCCGGAGCGCACATCAAAGCGGGGGTCCCGACATGTGACGTACTATACCGTCACATGTCGGGAAGGGGTTAGAGATATGACGTGTCAGCATTTTTCCATAACTCTCCTCTCTATTTCCCTGTCCTTGCCTCCCAGCCTCATCTTTTTAGTATGGTTCCGCTCCTATGTTACACCATGTCTAACATGTTCTCCTCCCATCTTTTCTTGTTTAGCCAATATGTTTATCTTCTTGGTTAGCAGCAATAAAAACTGACTCTCGGACTCATACCTAAGGCTAAACTATACCCTTTATGGCAGGTTGAAGGCTGAAAATCTTGGCTGTAGGTGTGGAAATATGTTATGCATCACAAACTACATTAAAAATTCAATAAAAACTGATTAAAAACATGAGATACAATGAGACAACATCTTTAAATAAATAATCAGCTAAACTAGTCAAGCAACTTTACCAGGTCGGTATTGTCAGCCAGGAGGTGATTGTCGTAGTCAGCACCTTCAAAGTAAATTGTCCAAGTCCCAGGTGATCGTGTATGAGGGATAAGTCTACAGTATCCTGCCGGGAAAACAACAATCAGAAAAGACTACACCAAGTACCGGTACAAGTGAAATCTGTAAACGTAGAAACAGAAGCGCTCAACCACATTTTTTTCTTCTAAGAATTCATTATAATAAATTTCTGTAACCTATGCAGAACAGACTTGTCACTTTTATTTCTTCCCAGAGCCAATTCATTTATATTTTTCAGGTGACAGAGCAGTTTGAGGGTTTGTTTGTTTGCACAAAGAGTTGCAGTTTTCAATGACAGCATTCATTACACCGTATCATATACTGAAAAATGAGAAAAAAAATCCAAGTGGGATGAAACTGTGGAAAAACTGCAAGTCCACCACGATTCTCAGGTTTTGGCCTTAGAGAGTTTATTGTGCAATACAATTGACATTGCAATGTGATTTATATAAAAAAATACATATTTTGAGATTTTATTTATTTAATTTTTACTTATTTTTCAGTCCGTCATGTGATTTTAACCTGCGATATTGTACCATCATACAGCAGTATATGGTATATATCGCAATCCTCACTGAGGTTCAGCTGTAGGTGGAATTCCAGATGTGTACGAATATACTGGCGCATTGCTATACCTTATAACCTGTCAGCCCTGCAGACACATTAGTTAGATCATGCTCTGCACTTGATCTAACTAATTTGCTAGTGCTTGGTGACCCGGATGTTATGACGACATCGTGTCACCATAGGAACAATTGGGATCCTGCGATGACGTCGCGGGGTCTCCGATCCAAGGGCAGAAGAGCTGTCTTCACTCTGCTTGCTCACATAATGCTGCAATCGCAACAATTGCAGCATTTAGAGAGTTACAGTTCTGGAGGCTTAAAAGGGGTTTTCTCAAGAACAAAATTAATTTTAAATCAACACTTTAATTAATAAATCTTTAATGACACTCAACACCAAGTAAATTTGCAGTGGATCAATGCAATCATTTGTAACATATGATCATGTTCTATGCACTTTTACAAAAAATGTCTTTTGTTCATACACACCTCTTTGACACAGTGGTTCCAAAAATTCCTGCAATCCATTAGGAATGTTTCGTACCACATCACAAGAATAACCATCTTCAGGCAATAGGAAAGGCAGCTGCAAGTCTGGATCTTCCTCTAATTGAACTTCTCGTCCATCACTGCGAGCCAGTTCATCAGCAGTGTTCTCTGCAACCGATCTGACACTCTCTATTAGCTCCTACATGAAATGAGTGGGTTATTGAAAATAGTAATACAAATTAAAAGAGCTGTCTTGGCATTGGTATTTGATGACCTATCTACAAAATCGGTCATCAATAGTAGATCTGCGGGGGTCCAAAACCCAGCGTCCCCAAAGACTAACAGTTTTTTGCGCTATCAGCAGAATGTAAACACTTTGAACGGCGGCACGTCCTGAGATAATGACTTTTGGGTTCTCATTGGCTGTAAGCCATAATCATCAACATTAACATAAATAAACACTTGAAATAGTGTATCACTCTGTTTGCAATGACTATATAATATACAGCTCTGGCAAAAATTAAGAGACCACTGCAACATTTTCAGTTTGTCTGATTGTTCTCTTTATAGGTATATTTGAGTAAAAATTTAAATTGTTCTTTTATTCTATAAACTACTGACAATATGTCTCCCAAGCAATACATTTTTTATTTATTTTCTGAAAACGAGAAATAGTGAGAATAACAAAAAAAATGCATTGCTTGCAGACCTCAAATAATGCAAAAAAAAAAAAGAAGTTCATAATCATTTAGAAACAATACTAATGTTTTAACTCGGGAAGAGTTCAGAAATCAATATTTTGTGGAATAACCATGATTTTTATTCACAGCTTTCTTGCCTCTTAACATGCTTTCCACCAGTCTTTCACACTGCTTTTGGGTGACCTTATGCCACTTCTTGTACAAAAAAATTAAGCAGTTCTTCTTTGTTTGATGGTTTGTGACTATCAATCTTCCTCTTGATTACATTGCAGAGGTTTTCAATGGGGCTAAGGTCTGGAGATTGGTCTGGCCATGACAGGGATTTTATGTGATGGTCCTTCATCTACACCTTGATTGACCTAGGTGTGTGGCATGGCATATTGTCCTGCTGGAAAAACAGTCCTCAGAGTTGGGGAACATTGCCTGAGCAGAAAAAATAACAGTTTTTTTCAGGATAACCATGTATGCGGTTAATTCATACGTCCTTCGCAAAGATTAACGTGCCCAATTCCACCCTTCCTGAAGCAGCCCCAGATCATCACCAATCCTCCACCAAATTTCACAGTGGGTGCAAGGCACTGTGGCTTGTACGCCTCTCCAGGTCCTTGTCTAACCATTAGACGACCAGGTGTTGGGCAAAGCTGAAAGTTAGACTCAGAGAAGATTACCTTACTCCAGTCCTCTATGGTCCAATCCTTATGGTCTTTGGCAAACTTCAGACTGGCTTTCCTTTGCTTCTCATTGATGAAAGGTTTTTTCTACCTTTGCAAGACTTGAGTACTGCTTCTAGGAGCTTGTTACAAACTGTTCTTGGCGTGCACTTCACCCCAGCTGCCATTTGCCATTCCTTTTGTAGGTCACTTGATGTCATCCTGCGGTTGCTCAGTGACATTTGAATAAGATGACGATCATCCCGGTCAGTAGAGAGTCGTTTTCGCCCTCTATCGGTCTGTAGCTTTGTTGCCCCCAATGTCTGCTGCTTGACCTTGTTGTAATGGACTGCCGACTCAGGGTATGTTTCCACGGTCAGGAAACGCTGCTTGTTTGACGCTGCGCAGAGCTGCAGCGTCAAACAAGCAGCGTCCAGATGTTCCAGCATAGTGGAGGGGATTTTATGAAATCCCGTCTCCACTATGCGTGGAAACCCGCACGCGGCGGCCCTGTGACTCCGGACATGCTGCGCGTCTTTTCAGATCGCAGCATGTCCGTACACCTTGCGGGGACGCAGCGTCCCCGCAAGGCATATCACAGGGCGCTATGGGACAGAGCGATCATCCCGGATGTGAAGAGTTAACACATCCGGCATGATCGCGTCCCAGAAAGGGGGCGGGGCTTAGCGCCGAGCGGCTTCGCCGCTGCGGCGATACCGCCGGCCATCCTGAACGTGGAGACATAGCCTCAGAAATTTTAAGGATGGAGGCAACATGACGCTCACTGTGTCTCTCTGCTAGTAAAGCCAGAATTGTGCCCTTCTTTTCCTCACTCAAGACTTTCCTTTTCAACTCATTTGGCATGGTTAAAAGTATTTTTTTCATTTCTATTACTTTTGGGATATTACAAGCACTTGTTTTGTCATCCAGCTTGTCATATTGCAAGAGGACTGTGAACACCACAGCAGTGTTTTTATACTTTCATTCATTAATTAAGATTTGGTTCAGGTGATCACCTAATCAGAAGCACATTAAGTAGAATGAGGTGCACTCTGGTTGGAATTCAACTGACACTGAAATGGAATGACTGTCAGACATGTAGAGAAGCTGATTTTTATAAAACTGTGCAGTGGTCTCTTAAGTTTTGCCAGAGCTGTATGAGTTTCACTTTGTGTATTGAAGAACTGAAATAAATTAACTTTTTGATGATATTCTAATTTAGCGAGAAGCACATGTAGGTGTTGGACTCCCATAAATCTGCTATTGATGACCTATCCTGCAGATCGGTCAACAAATACCTACAGCTGGACAACTTCTTTAAGAGAATCTCAAGCAGACTTTGATGCAATCTCTTTATTATTTACCGTAGGAATATAAGGTTCATCTGGGGCACAGTGATAATTTGTCAAAAGAGCCTGAAGTTGCAGAGAGTTTAGTTTAAAGCAGGTATTGTTAATGTTGGGGATATCCTGAGGAGTGTACTTGTCCATGGTAAGAAGAGTTGTTGCCTATAAGAAGACAAAATAGGTGCAATGCTGATATCAATATAATTTTTATCCCAAGCTCTTTGATACAGAGACAGACGTACATATGGCATCTTGAACACTAGGTGTTTAGAAATAACTGATTGCATGAATTAACATATATCCCCCCTCACCTTGTTTCCTTAAAGCTTCTTGCGTTGGGAATATACATTTGTACATTGTACTAATATAAAATAGGTTTTGGTTGTAGAATTTGCGTTTTCATTAAATTTAAGTCTTTGTAAAAGAGATGCAGTAGAATTGTGCAAATTATTCGCAAAGCTGTACACATTTTTATTCAAAATTTCTATACAAAAGTTACACCTTATTGGAAATCTTTATATCCATGTTGGATATTTTATAAATTAGAATCTAGATTTCTCTTGAGTATGACAAAATTGTTCAAAATATTTTGTGAAGCATAAGGATTAAATCCATGGTTCTATATCATTTCATTGTACCTACCTGAACGATTCTGCTAAGGTGACAGTCAGCAGCTAGCTCCAAGCCTTGTTTTTCAGCCCATGCCTCTATATGAGCTAGCTGCTGACGAATAATGGCTCCCCAGTAGTGAGAACACAAGCCGGAGTCAGGGTCAGTCACCAGCCTGTTGAACAGCCACATATTAACGAAATGGAATAGCTGAGAGAACAGTTGTATGGTTAGGGCAGCATTCACCCGACAACGCCTGAGAAGTGACATTGCTCCAGTCAACGTATGCAAGACATCATCTAAAATGAGCAAACACAAACAAGAAATAATGAAGTCAGACGCAGTGTGATCTCTTTATTTCAAGTTATAAAAGACATCTCTACCCAGAAGGAACAAAACATTTGGTGCAGTTGAAAGAATATATTAGGAATGGAAAAAATAAAGATTTGTAACCTATTTTTTTGAACATGAAAGCTGACAAACAAGACCTTCTTTCAACATTTAGGTAATGAACACTTTAGTAAGCAAAACATTTTCATGAGGAACAATGGAAGAAAGTAGCATAAAAATAAGAGGCATCAAATGAAACAAAACAATTGCAGCAAAACTATAACTAGCAGGCAAAGACTACAGAAGGGAGACATGCAATACGTTTTACTTTAGGTGGGGCGAGAGGGATAAAATTGGGGTGGAGGGGGCAGTTATGATGATGATGATGATGCTGCTGCTGCTGCTGCTATCTTCTGTGGTGTCTTGTACCCTGAAGACATGGTTAAGCATGGGAGACTGGCATACAGAGGCTTTTCTGCAAATGACAGCAGATCATTGAAATCATACTTAATTTAACCACATTCACATATGTGACATACATGTACAGTTGGAATAAACATTATTCAATGTCCGAGTCAAATTAGGCTTACTAGTAACATTTACAGACTTTCTGCTGTTTGCAATAAACAAATAAAATGAGAACAATTTAAATTTAAATAACTCAACAATTAATATAACAAATTCAAGCCAACATGCCACGTTAACTGACTACTGCAGCCGCAGAATTACCAAACCCCTTCTTGGCAAGTGTTGAATAGCCCCTTTGGCCTTTTTGACCTGCTGCAGAAGTGATTCTTAGCCAGACAATAACAAAGCATTTTTAAGGATTCTTAGCGAGTGCTTCATGGGCAGTGGCCTCCAGTTAGCTAAAATTCTTGGGTTTAAGTGCCACAATTGTCTTCCTCAAATACCATTATCTGTTAAATTTTAGTTAGGCGACAGACGGTCACCCCTTTAAAAGTAATCATCGATTTAATTTTTATTTAAAAAATCAACTGTAAACATTAAAAATAACAAATTACTGTTATTGTAAACAGTTACTCAAGTTGAAGAAGAAAATATCTCGAAGGATATGTTCCCACAGTCAGGAACTGGCAGCGCTTTGGACGCAGCACATGTCCGCTCCGTCCAAAGCGGACATCACTGCGACCAATACATTGCACAGGGACATTTATCTTGCGGAGACTGAGCGTCTCCGCAAGATAAATTGACATGCTGCGGTCTGGAAAGATGCACCGCATGTGCGTCTCCGCAGGGAAGCCGTGGGTGTTGGTGCACATAAATCCCATCCACTATGCTGTAACATCTGGCCGCTGTGGGTTGGATGCTGTGGATGTACACAGCGTCCAACCCGCACCGTTTACTGACCATGGGAACATACCCTTAAAGGGCTAAAGTTAAAGACTAAGAGCACTTGTGTGTTCGAAACGCGTACAGTTTATACAGGCACTCTCCTTCCGGTATATCCGGTTTTTGTATGTCTTATAGCCTATTTCTATTTTAAATTAATACTACTAAAGTTAAGTGATTTTATCTCTTCGAGCTGGATTCCCTTTTTTCCACATGTGCTAAAGTTAAAGATGACATATTTGCTAATCTGTAGGTTAATAGAGTTACTAACCTGCCCGGTGTCTGCACGTAGCCGAATGCAGTGGGGAGAAAATTAACTTAATTCTCCCCATCGGCATTCGGTTTGAGTCATAGGGGCGACGCCGATTCAGTCGCTGCTCTGAATATACACAGCCGGCCTCAAAGTAGAGTCCGTGTCAGTCCGTGTCGGGGAATAGGTTACAATGGTCACAATGTATACTCAGAGCATTGACTGAACCAGAGCAACCATGCCCCCATGACCGAAACCAAATGCTGGCGGGGGGAATAAAATTAATTTTCTCCCCTCTGCATTCGGCTGTGTGCAGGCGCCTGGCAGGTTAGATTATACAACTTCAATATAGCAGTGTGCACATGTTGGCCATAAAGATAATGGTGACGACTGGCACGTGTGCACCGCTATGTTGACGTTGTAGTGGAATACTTCAATAGAATAGCGCCAGAGTCAAAGTGTGTACATCCCGTGATAGCCGGTGCCATTTTGTGTAAGACACGCTGTGCGAAATGGTCTTCAATAAAATGGCACTGGAGATCGCACTATGTGTAGGCTTCTAGCGCTACATTCCTCCTCCAGCCTCATCCTCATGGCGCTGGAGATTGCAGTATGTCCTCCTGGTGAAGGAGATTGCGATATGAAATCAGTGCCTACGCATACCAAGATCTCCAGTGTCACACTCCTCCTACAGTCTCGTCCTCATCGCTGTCACCTCGAGGCACTGGACGGTCTATTAACGCTGGATGGGTCCTTCTGACTCCAGCCACACTGCGAAGGGGCCGCCTATACCGGTCAGAGAGAAGGATGCATCCAGCGTAACATTATAGATAATGCATCCCATAGTCATATATAGCAGTATAATGCATCCCTTAGTAGCTGACTTTGGTGCCACACTCCTCCAGCCTCCCTGAGATCGCGGTATGTCCTCATGATGCCAGACATTGCAGTATGCTGTCAGCGCCTAAGCATACTGTGATCTCCGGTCACCAAATCCTCCCATCCTTGTCCTCCTCCCTGTTACCTCTGAATGATGTGTCCTTCTGAGTCTGGCCACACTGCGCAGGCTATAGAGGCTTTGAAAAGAAGGATGCATACAGCATGGATATTATATTAGAATTAAATTATGTTTTTACATTTCATAAATTACAAAAAGGAAAATGGGCAGATGCAAAAGTTTGGGCTCCCTGCATGGTTAGCACCTAGTAGCACCCCCTTTTGAAAGTATCACAGATTGTGAATGCTTTTGGTATCCAGATCAGAATCTTTCAATTCTTGTTTGAAAAATGTACCACAACTCCAGAGTTTGATAAATCTTTCTGAAGGTCTTTTCCAGGCAAGTGGGGGTCCTAATTCGCCCCTCTAGCAATAGCACGAGCAGTTCTCACTGAAAAGGCAACTTGAAAACCCTTTGCCATCTTTTTATAGCCTCCTCCTGCTTTGTGGGCCTCCACGATTTTCATAGGCAGCTGCTTAGAAGAGCTAATGGCTGCTGTTTTTTGGCAAAAGGCTAGAGTATGCTGGTTGTTTTTTTAAAGCTGGTAAATTTGCATCACCTGGCCTTTCCGAACAAGCCAGTGAACAAGCCATAATCTTAACAGGTTAAGTAAGGTCAAATATATCTGAGCACACAAATCTCCAAAGGTGCCCAAACTTTTGCATTAGCCCATTATCCCTTTTGTCATTTTTAAAATGTAAAAAAATACAATTTTGTTTCCCGCTAAAATACAAAGTAAATGTGTCATCTTTAACTTGAGCCCTTTTAGAGATCATTTCATCTTCAACTTAACTGTTCACAATAACCGTAATTTTGACCAGGGGTGCCCAAACTTTTACATGCCACTGTATGTCATCAGAGAAGTCTTCTTCTTTCTCCTCCTGGACTGATCTGTATTCAGTGAAGACCAATCATACCATTACTGAAACAGAAGACAGTCGGTGCTTTTTAAAATTCTATTGAGAAACTACAAACAGACACTCTGCTGCTTGTTCTATAGAACTTTGACACCAACACTCATCTCTCATATCTCGGTAATGGGAAAGTCTGTGTCCACTCAAGACAGATTTGACCTCAGGATTAAGAATTTGGAGAATGTGATTAGTCCTGGTGGAGAAAGAAGTAGATTCATCTGATGATATGTATTAAGTTTGTTATTTTCACCTGTACTACTGATTTATGAAATTACATTTTTAAATGACGGTTACTCTTTAATCTCCCCCATACACAACATAGCTGTCGGCAAAACCATGATTTGGCTGACAGACATCTCTGTGGACTCCTCTATACACAAGAATACTTTATTTGGCCAGGCGCGCCACTGATTCTTCTGGCAGCAGCTTATCTATAAGAGAACCTGTCATCAGTGTTATACATATTAAAGACATGCTATAATAATGGCGTCGGTATACTGATTTAATACATACCGTACTTATAGTGAAAAAAATCGTAGCCTGGCATTTATAAAATTATGATTTCAAATTTTGGTCTCAGTGCATCGGGGCGGGACGGAGTTCGGTCTTCGACTCTGCCATAGCCACTATAGTGCCCATCTTCTTCCTTATTTAAATTCCACGCCGATAAAGCTTTAGCTGCTGGCTGGGCATGTGTAGATTGATCTCTCTATGGACCTCAATAAAATGGTGCCAGTAATTGCACATGAGCATATTAATATTCTGGCAGCCTTCAGGAAAATTGTCTCAATGGTTCATTGTCTAGCAGAAATCTCAATAATTTTCCTAAACACTGCCAGATCAAGATCAATCCGCGCATGCGCCGCTACCGGCGTCAGCCATTTTATTGAAGCCCAATAAAGGGATCAATTCACATCAAAAAGCGCCACCCGCAGCTAGGATGGCACAGAATTTACATAAGGAAGAGGGTAGATGGCTGTAGGGGCCATGGCAGAGGCAAAGCCTCTACCCACAGTCCCACCCCGATGCACGGAGACCAAAATTTTAAATGACGAAAACCAGACTATGGATTTCTTCACTGAAAGTATGTATTACTTCAGTACATCAGTAGCATTGTGGCAATGCCTTTAGCTTAATTTGTAATTTGTATCCCTGATGATGGGATCTATTTAAAGAACAAAAGCATTGCCCATCGGAAATCAGACATGTCGGATTCCTTCTCTCCCCAGACATTGGCCTGTCGACAGTCTAATGTGAATGGGGGTCTCTATTGGTTTTTGTGGTATGCTTGGTATCAGTGTGCTTTTAGAAGGTCCAATGATGCCCAAGCTACAGCTTAACCCCTTAGGCTACTTTCACACTAGCGTCGGGCCGACGCACCGCGACGGGCCGAGGTTCCCGACGCTAGCGTTGTCTCCGCCGCACAACGGGGGTAGCGGATGCATTTTTCCAGCGCATCCTCTGCCCCATTGTGAGGTGCGGGAAGTGCGGGGAGGTGGGGGCGGAGTTCCGACATGTAACGTTTTTTGCTCCCGACGGTCCGCCACCGCACGGCGCAACCATCGCACGACGGTTGCGACGTGTGTCATTGCGTCGCAAATGCGTCGCTAATGTTAGTCAATACAGAAAAAACGCATCCTGCAAGCACTTTTGCAGGATGCGTTTTTTCGGCAAAACGACGCATTGCGACGTAATGCAGTTAACGCCAGTGTGAAAGTAGCCTTAGTAACAGCCAAATTTAAAAAATCTGACCAGTGTCACTTTATGTGGTAATAACTCTGGACCGCTTCAACAAATTCCAGTGATTTTGAGGTTCTTTTTTGTGACACATTATACTTTAGGATAATGGTAAATTTAGGTTGATATTGTTTAGAAATAAACACAAAACATATCAGAAATGTGACAAAAAAGTAAAAAAATTAGCAATTTTCAAACTTTGAATGATTATCCCTTTAATTCAAATAGTCATACCAAAGAAAAACATTAATAAATAACATTTCCCTCTTGTCTGCTTTACACCAACAGTGTCACCAGCAAAGCACCCCACACCATCATCCCTCCTCCTCCATGCTTCACGGTGGGAACCAGGCATGTAGAGTCCATCCGTTCACCTTTTCTGCGTCGCACAAAGACACGGTGGTTGGAACCAAAGATCTCAAATTTGGACTCATCAGACCAAAGGACAGATTTCCACTGGTCTAATGGCCATTCCTTGTGTTCTTTAGCCCAAACAGGTCTCTTCTGCTTGTTGCCTGTCCTTAGCAGTGGTTTCCTAGCAGCTATTTTACCATGAAGGCCTGCTGCACAAAGTCTCCTCTTATCAGTTGTTGTAGAGATGTGTCTGCTGCTAGAACTCTGTGTGGCATTGACCTGGTCTCTAATCTGAGCTGCTGTTAACCTGCGATTTCTGAGGCTGGTGACTCGGATAAACTTATCCTGAGAAGCAGAGGTGACTCTTGGTCTTCCTTTCCTGGGGCGGTCCTCATGTGAGCCAGTTTCTTTGTAGCGCTTGATGGTTTTTGCCACTGCACTTGGGGACACTTTCAAAGTTTTCCCAATTTTTCAGACTGACTGACCTTCATTTCTTAAAGTAATGATGGCCACTCGTTTTTCTTTACTTAGAATTTGATATTATGGCAAGAAAAAAGCAGCTAACAGTCTATTCAGTAGGACTATCAGCAGTGTATCCACCAGACTTCTGCAAAACACAACTGATGGTCCAACCCCATTTATAAGACAAGAAATCCCACTTATTAAACCTGACAGGGCACACCTGTGAAGTGAAAACCATTCCCGGTGACTACCTCTTGAAGCTCATCAAGAGAATGCCAAGAGTGTGCAAAGCAGTCATCAAAGCAAAAGGTGGCTACTTTGAAGAACCTAGAATATAAGACATATTTTCAGCTGTTTCACACTTTTTTATTAAGTATATAATTCCACATGTGTTCATTCATAGTTTTGATGCCTTCAGTGTGAATGTACAATTTTCATAGTCATGAAAATACAGAAAAATCTTCACATGAGAAGGTGTGTCCCAACTTTTGGTCTGTACTGTATATACTTTGTTCTTTTCGTGGTGAAAAAAATGTTTAAAAACAAATAAAATAAAGTTTTGTTTGTGTCACTATTTAGGCAAGCTAATGTGTTATTGATATTTTTGAGTGGATATGAAGCGTTCTTTACCTTTTACTGCATCCTTTCTGCAAAGGTGCAGCAAATGAAAGACAGTTCAAGCATGTAGAATTTTTATTTCTTTGCCTTACAGTGTTGACAGTTTGGGTGAAATAATTAGACTGTCACAGAAGTTTTAATTTTAAAATTTACTCTTTACAATCAGTCTCCAACATGCAGCATGGTCTTCACACAAGTGCAACATTTCTTAGGACTTACTTTTGATATATTTTTTAAGTTGTTATGCATCACATTATTTAAACACCAATTATAAGTGTTATTAATAAAATATACCTACTAATGGCTTAAAATTAAAATTATCATTTCATATCAAATTTTAAATTATGACAAAATGCATGCTTATTCAGCAAATATATTGTTCACCAATTTATACTGATCATCTCTGACAACATTTTTTGGAGAGCAAGAAATAACGCCACATTAACAATGCAATACAAATATATGGGAACAAGAGTATTTCCAGAGATTGGAGGCAGAACACCATTCAGAGTGAAAAAAGACTTCCGTTTAACAGCCATTAAACAGAAGTCTTTTTCACTCTGAATGGTGTGCTGCCTCCAATCTCTGGAAATATATTGACGTTTTTGTGGATACATGGGGGGCTTGGCACCCGATTAGTGAATACTAGTCCTGCGCTTGATTTTTCGATTTTTAGGAACAAGACTAGATATGAGCATCATGTGCTGGTCTAGAACTATTGAATCTAATATAGAATTATCAGTCCTACAATTTCTTACTCCCTTTGTGGTCATCATTATTTTGTTCATCAGTGTACTTTATCTGGTCCCCCCAGAAGATGTATGTAGGCCACCAATTTTTTGTTTCTGGACTTGACCACCACATTTTCCCCTGAAATCTACTTCAGTGAAAACTGTAAAGCTCTCTTTACTTCTGTTACTTCCTTTAGATTTGATGAATTTTCTTTCATTGATTCTGAAAAATGTGAGCGTCTAGGTAGGCAAACCATCTAAGTGGACATGAGCCCGTGGTAATTATCACTGGTTCCTTAACTGTCCACGGAACCCAACTCAGGAAACTCCATTTCTCCAACCATTATATCAGGGAGTCTCAAACTTCTGCAGATAGCTATATCTCAGCCTGTATTTCTAGTATTTTCTCATTGAAGGCGTATAGTATGAATTTGGGCCCACTGTACTGCTGGAACTGTGTCTCTTAATGAACTTAATAGGGACATTGCTCCCCTTATCGAAATTTCCAAATCCACCTGAACTATCAAGATTTTTGTGTGTACCGTATATACTCGGGTATAAGCAGAGTTTTTCAGCACATTTTCTTATGCTGAAAACAGCCCCTCGGCATATGCTCGAGTGAGGTGTCCAGAAGATGGAGAGGGAGTGGCAGCTGCGGAGCAGCGGGTCACAGGAGGCAGGAGTCGGCTGATGCGGCTAAAGCCTGTGCCCGCTGCTAAAGAGAAATGAATATTCACTGCGCTGAAAAATTAATTTCTCTGTAATAGCACGCAATGTCAGCCGCAGCAGCCGGCTCCTGCAGCTGCCGAGCGGTCACGTGTGGCCGCTACTCAAGAGTAATGAATATTCACCTCTCTCCATTCCCATGGGCAAAGAGAGAGGTGAATATTCATTTCTCTTAAGTAGTGGGCACACGTGACTACCTGGAGGCTGACACTGTGCACGCTACTTAATAGCAAAGAATACTCACTGCCCTCCACGCACATACTTCTGGCGTTGGGAGCTGTGAGTGTTCCGACAGTTGTGCTCCGATTGTGAGTAGCACATGATGTCCCTGCCATGTGCAGCTTACAAGCATAAAGCAGCTGCTGGCACCGGAACAAGACACTGCTAGGGAGCGCAGGAAATTAAGTATAATGGTTTATTTTTTAATGTTTTCTGATGGGAGCCAATCATATCAGGATAGGGATGGGGACCTGCATACAAGGATAGGGATGAGGAGCCATGCAGATAAGGAAAAGGATGAGGAGCCATGCATACCAGGATAGGGATAAGGAGCCATGCATACCAGTATAGGGATGAGGAGGCAGTGCATACCAGGATGGAGATGAGGAGGCAGTGCATACCAGGATGGGGATGAGGAGGCAGTGCATACCAGGATAGGGGTGAGGAGGCAGTGCATACCAGGATAGGGATGAGGAGGCAGTGCATATCAGGATGGGGATGAGGAGGCAGTGCATACCAAGCTTATAAGTTTTTTGTGGTAAAATTAGGTGCCTCGACTTATACTCGAGCATATACGGCAATTTTCAAAATGTTCACTTGCGGAAGAAAACACCATTGACTGGTTGAATCCAGACAGATCACTAGAAAAGTCTGAACCTGTAGACATCTCAGCTTTCACTTGCCTTTGTTCACTACCTAACTCAGCTCTGACAAAATAGCTAGGACCTGGTTGACTGCCTTTGTACAGTTTTCCTCCGAATCTCCTATAATTAGGAACTCATCTAGGTAAGGCACTATCAAAATGTCTTTTTCCTTTTATAAGAAGACATTTCTGCTACAGTGTATGTAGGTGAAAACTCCTCTGGGTACTATTAACCACTAAGAGAAGGCACTGGTATTGTATATGGAATAAGTGGACTGGTCTCCAATCTTTACCTTCTGATGGTTTCGATATATTGGGACATGGTAATATACATCCTTCAAGTCTTTCTCCACCATAAAACAAAACGGGTATAATAGCTTTACAGGGGAATTCAGGGTTTCCATTTTGAACTTTGTAGTTTTTAAATGGTAATTTAAAGCTCATGGATTCATGACAGTTCTGTGGGAATAATCTGATTATTTTTTCCAGGAACAGGTTGCTGCAAATACCTGTTCCAAGTTCAGATTCATGAACTTTCACCAGTAATTGATTATCCAAAAGCTTCCAAACTTTTAACTCCAATGACTTCTGGTCATTTGTCCCTATATGGGTTTCAACCATTCTTCTTGGTGAGGTAAATGAAAAAACTAGCCCGAGACCCTAGGAAAATGTATCTATAACCCATTGGGAAGCTGGCAAAGAGGTCCACTGGTTTGAAAAGAGCTTTAGCATCCTTCCCACTTTAACTCTGGTGTGTCATTGTTGCATAGCTCTTCCTTTTTTTAAGTTAGGTTTATTGAACAAGAACCCTCTGCCTTGAGTTTTGATCTTTGTCTAGGTAAGTCCGCCACTCCTGCTCTCATTCATCTTCTTTCAGAGCGCCGAAAGGATTTTTGGATCTTGGAAACAACTATGGTAATCCTTTAGCTACCTACTTGCTTTCTCTAAAATTGTATCTAGATCAGAGCAAAATAGATAACCCCCAGGAAAGGGCATAGCACAAAGTTTCATAATGGACTCAAAATCCGCCAAACAGTTTTTAGGCTTAAGAACTCTACGGGTGGAGTTAGAAAAAGCACAGAAGCAGGTGGCCAACCAAATGCTATCTGCAGATGCATCAGCTAGGAAATCTGCCATCGTAGATAGAGCTTCCAAAAGTTGATCTCTTGGACATTATTTCTTATCTGGGAATCTAATTTCTGCAACCACTTAATTAGGGATTCTAGCTGTACAAGTAGCTGAAATACTGGGCTTAATAACAGGTAATGCTTCCCATGCTTCCTTAAGAAAAGTGGCAGCATTTTTATTTAAAAGAGTCTTTAAGGGAACCAAGGTCATCAAAAGGGAGTGCCACATTTTTTGAGATTTTAGCTACTGCCACATCAATCTTTGGAAATTTCTCCCAAGTATTGCACAAATCTTCCTCAAATGGTACTTCCTCTTAAGTGTATGAGGGTACCGAGATTTTATTTTTTTAACAGTTTTTTTTCCACTCTTTTCTATTGAGGGAAATTAGAATCTTAAGTACTGGAAAATCTTGATGTCTACTCTCCTCTAACCCACTAAACTGAGTCCTGGATTGACAAGGTTTCTCTAGGAGATTCTACTCCCATGGTAGATCTGATGACTAATCAATTTTCCCGACCTGTTTGCGGCCCTCGAGGAATGCAGTTTGACACCTCTGATTTACGGCATCACAGCCCGAATTCCTGGATCGTCCATATTGCCACTTCAATAGTTACGAATCCTCTGCCCACGGAAAGAGTCACTGCATCCTTTTTATGTCCAAGAGTAGAGGAGGGGAAAAGGGAGGGGGTGGAGCACTATTGCAATTGGCGATGGGCTCTCAACTTGAACTCCAACTCCGACCCCGCTTTCTGAAATTGGAAACGGCTGTTATCTGCAGACTGCACAGTCCTCAGTGTGCTGCGTCACATCTGGCCATTCCCGGACATTGGCAGTGCACATGTGCACCGGCTTAACGCCTCTGCACTGGAAATGCCACCACTGTGAATGCGCCAGTGTGCAACATCACATCTGGCCCCCAACTTTTTAACTCTGAAGCAGCTCACCAGCAGCAGAGCAGCGTCCCCTCCCCATTCCAGCAGATCCCATCATGGACGAGGGGAAAGTCACTACATATCTTGGGGACACCTCCTGCAACTACTGAAGAAATTTCTTCAGGTATCTACCATCTTCACTCCACAGGGCTGCAGGACTCCTCCGACAGGAACAGGATCCCACACTGAGGCATATGGAGAGGTTCCACCCT
Organism: Ranitomeya variabilis; assembly: GCF_051348905.1. NCBI lineage: Eukaryota > Metazoa > Chordata > Amphibia > Anura > Dendrobatidae > Ranitomeya > Ranitomeya variabilis. The sequence goes on along the minus strand of NC_135233.1, from coordinate 172,275,313 downwards.
TTATTCTGTAGGTTTCCTGTTCCTGGAGGCGGATACGCTCTCTGTTGGGTGTAGAAGAAAGAAAATCTAAAAAGTACATTTAACATGAAAAAACTGATTTAATCAATAGGTAATTTTCTGCTAATAGATTATTTTTAAATGCTGCCATCAGAGATTCAGCTACAGTGGTCATGTGACTGACTACGGCTCTGGAGCGGCAGAGGCTGTGAAGATAAATTATACTTTTTTTAAGGCTGTTTTACTGCATTTTGATTTTTTCTGGATCATGAAGAGGAGTCCCTCTTTAGAAGAGTGTTTCTCTTCATGTGATAACCTATTTAAAACATCAGGAAGTTAATTTTTTATGTATACATATTATCGACACACAACGGTATACATTTTCCATATTTTAATTTTGGGCACTTATGACATTTCCTCCAGTTGCCATAAATGCCTGATAGATTAGGCTTCCAGGAAGAAAACAGCTAATTGCTAGCACACGTTCTCCAATTATAATTGAATGATGAGGTGGCTGCACTTGTGCTGGGCCCTCATCACTGCAGCCTATGAACACTTGCATAACTCTTTATATGCCTCCAATAAACTTTAATGGAGAGCTGAAGTGCAGCCATCTCTATATTAAACTGTAACAGTTCAATGAATTAGAATACTTAGAATAGGATACTCAAACAGGAAAAAAAACTTGTTTGGTATTTATTTCTAACCTATTTTTGGTCTTTGTGAGTGGTTTTCCTCTGGATCATCTAAAAATGTTGGCATGTAGTTGCTCAGTTCCAGCTGCAAACAGTGCACCAAATATCTAGGAAAGAAGTAAAAGATTAAAACAGAAACAAAAATAAACCATGCAAACAACAAATAGAAAATTAAAACTGGTGTTAAAATGTGTAGCAATGTGTGCTAAAGTTTAAAAGAGTTCTCTGGGCATAAAGATTATTAAAGCACTGATAAGCCTATCAGATACCACAAAATGTACTTTCTGTTAAAATTCTGGTTGGTTCTTGAGGCGGTCACATTTGGTGATGTGACCTTCAGCTTCTTGCTACAGCCTGCTCTAAAAACAGATTTAAAGAACTTTGCTTTGAACTGCTCAGCCAACAGTTTTGCAGGGAGCTTTGAAACATGGTATCATGGGAGGGGGTGCAAAGCACATTTCAGCTATGTTCACATGTTGCCTTTTTGCTGCTTTTTTATGCAAAATTTATGTAAATTAAAAGCTGCTTTTCCAATACCATACTATGATAGTGCAGAAATCTCAGGTATGCACATTGTTTTTTTCTGACTTATTTGGAAAACTGCTGCTTTTTTGCAAACTGCAGCATGTCACTTTTTTCAGCCTTTTTCACCCAGGAAAAGCAATGTGTAAGTCCAACAGCACAGCAAAAACACAGGAATCAGGTTTTGCTCAGTTTTTAGTTTTTTTTAAAAAAAAAGCATTACAACAGTAAGTGAAACCCATTTACTTCTGTGATTTTCCCAAGTTTAAACCATAATGTCTTGGTATCCTCACCTGAGATAGCAGTTAGGATTAGTACAGTTTAATTAAATTAGTGATGTCAACATTGGCTGACCAAGGTGTGAAATTGAACAATGCCTGTGGCTGACCAAAGTGTGAAGGTAAACCATGTCCAACAAACTCAATGCTCTGTCCATGTCTTAGGTAAACTATTCCTGACCATTCCCCCCTCCCCCCGTTCCCCTACTGCTATAGTATATGTTAATGAAAAAAACTCATCACAAATGTATTTTTTGGATTATAAAATGCACTTTTCTCCTACAAAAAGTTGTTTTATGGTCTAGGAGTACCTTATGTGACCGTGGATAGGGTGGAAGGGGAGCGGCAGCAGCAAAGGAGCAGTTCACAGAGGCTAACCGTGTGCCAGCTATTAAAGAAAATTAATATTCACTGCTCTCCACGACCATAGTCCAGCAAACACCGAGAGATGGGCGGGACTATGGGAGTGGAGAGCACTGAATATTAACTTTAATAGCTGGCACTCTGTTGGCTGCAGCGGGCTGGGTGATCACATGCCCTATTAAAGAAAATGAATATTCACTAATCTCCACTCTCATAGTCCCCGGCCTTGGGGAGCAGTGAATATTCCGGCAGCAGACCTTGGCGTGTGAAGGGGCATGGCAGTTCTACCCTCTGAAATCAGCTGGCATCATTTTTTTATGTGTGCAGAGTGATGGGTGCCATATATACCAGGATGGGGGGCCATGTATACCAGGAAGGAGGGCCATTCAGAAGCATAGCTTCGGGGTGGGGGAGGGCAGAGGGTTCGACCGCCCCAGACCCTGCACTCTGAGGGGTGAGGGGCCCACCCGAAGCTATGCTACTTTTAACTGTATCAGCGTGTGCAGCACACAGAAACCATTAAACTCTGTGGCAGAGCAGAGAGACACGACCTCCCTGCACTGCCTCCCCTATCATTCTTCCTCGGCGTCTAATGTCTAAGTGCGAGGACATCACTACATAGTGTCCTCTACGCTGAGATGTGCAGCTTCAGAAGACAAACTGCAGAGACCGGAGCAGCAGAAAAAAAAAATGTGAGTATTGTATTTTTTTTAATTTTATTTTTACATCATTGTGGTGGTCATAAAACTGTACTGTATGAACAATGGGGGGATGCACTTTACTGCAAATTTGTACACGCGCGCTGGTCATTCCGGCAGTATCACTGCGTCTCTGAAGCCAAGTGTACACTTCCCGGCTTCAGAGGCGTACTGCGCATGATCGGAAGCCATCTTCTGCTCTTCCAGACATGCACAGTGCGCACCTCTGAGACCGCAAAGCATGATAACATGGAAATAGAGCTGACTAGTCGGGGAACTAACACCCCTTCTGCTAGTCAAAGCACTCATTAGAATAGGAAACGGGGACATTATAAATGCTTTTTTACAGCATTTAACTGAATTACAGGCATGGTTAGACAGGGAGTTTAATCATACGAAGGTGAATACTGATGGGTTGGAGGGCGTGGGGGACCTGAATTTGTATAATTATTTTTCCTATAAAATAGTTTTTATCAATTTAAACCGCCAAAACATTAAAAAAAATGTAGATGCATGGGGTATCGCTGTAATTGTAAGAATAATGCAGCTTTATCAATTTTATCACATGAGGAACAGTGTATTAAAAAAAAATCCTGAATTGTAGGTTTTTATTCATACTGCCTCCCCAAAAATTGGAATAGAAAGCGATCACAAAATGTAATGTGCCCGAAAATAGTACCAATAAAAGCGTCAACTTGTCATCACATGACTATCATTTAAATCACTGAAAAATTCTAGCTGTGTAAATATGGGGATTCAAAAACTAGTTTTTGCAATAAAAAGTATATTTTAGTATATCTTAGCATGTGACAGCAGCCAAAGGTAAAAACCCAATATGAATCTAATATTGCTGTAATTGCACCAACCTGAAGAATAAAGTCACCATATCATTCATACTGCATGAAGAACGGCGTAAAAAAGAAAAACCAATTCTTCACCTGCTGTTGATTTTTTTCATTCTGCCTCCAAAGGATCGCAATAAGGCTGGGCTCACATTTATCCTGCACTCTGCGCTGAGCGCTTACATTGTAGTTTCCATGTAGATCTCTGAAATACATGATTCAGACGGAACCCCTGGCAGAAGATTCCCTATAATGAGGCAGATCGAGCCACTGGACGCCATAGGATCTGTGATCTGGCAATGTCTGATTTTTTAGGCGCACATAAAAGCGAGGTTGACCAAAGTTTTGTCCACTTAAAAAAAGGACAACAGTGAACAGAGGCCCGAAGGAGTCCAGAGTAACTCTACTGCCTCATTAAAGTGAATGGATCCCTCGGGGTTTAATCTGAATCACGTCACTCAGGTATTTAGATGAAAACATCAAAGTAAGTACTCTTCTCAGAGCACTGGATAAATGTGATCCTAAATGTTATGTAAAATGTTCCCAATAAAAGCTTTAACACAAAAAAATCAAGTCCCCACTCAGATCTGTCATCTGTTAACGGAAGTAAAGGGGGCTTCCACGTTACTGGTAGCACAAAGGTTCTGAAAATGCAAAATGGCTCCTCGCCCTTCAAAAGAAATTAGCATATTCTGCGCTCCCAAATCCAAATGCCCCTGTCCCTTCTAAGCCCCAGTGTGCCTAAACCACATTTAGCGCCATGTTTGGCATTTCTGTAATGATGAGAGCCCACCTAATTCACGTGTGCATATCTCCAGAAGCATGAACTGGGCATAATGTACTGGTCACTACAGCATACTGGTCACTGCAATGACAGTTCGCACAGAGTCAAAATCGTCACTACATCTGTAGATCATTTCCCAAAGGGGTATAATTTCCAAAATGGGGTCAATTGAGGGGGAATTGTGCTTTTATAGAACTTAGATGCTCTGTATATGGAGTCTGCAAACTGTTCTCGGAAAAGTGCTCCGTACCTCCAGAGCCCTGTCGTGTGGCTAAGCAGTGCAGTACAGTACAGCCACATATGGGGTATTTCTATATTCAGCAGAAATTGTTGGACAAATTTTAGAGCCATTTTTACCCATTTCCCAGTATGAAAATGTAACATTTGGGGCTAACACAATCTTGGTGGTAAAAAATGTAAATTATTTATTTTTCACAGCCTAATGGTATAAAAGTCTGTGACCCATCTGTGGTGTCAATATGATCAATGCTCCCCTAGATGAATTCATTAAGAGTATTAGAGGTGACTTATGGGGGGGTTCTGCTGTTCTCGCACCTTAAGGGTTCTGCCAATGTGACATGGCACCCAGAAACCACTGCACCAAAATCTGCACTGTAATGTCATAGAATCATAGAATGTTAAGTTGGAAGGGACATCAAGGGTCAAGGTCCAATATGGTGCTCCTTCCCTTCTGAGCTTTGGACTGTGCCACATATGGGGCATGGGTGAAATTAGCACAAAAAAATGTTGGTGTCCATTTCTCCTGTTACCCTGGTGAAAAAATGGTGGGGACAATTTTATTTTTTCATTTTGACAGCTGAAAGTTATATAAACTTATATGAAGCACCTGGGGATTTAAGGTGCTCACTACACATCTAGATAAGTTCCCTGAGGTGTCTAACTTACAAAATAGTGTCACTTGTGGGGGGTTTACACTGTTAAGGCACATCAAGAGCTCTCCAAACGCGACATGGCGTCCGCTAATTATTACAGCAAATTTTACAATCAAAAGTCAAATGGCGCTCCTTCTCTTTCAGGCCCTGTCGTGTGTCTAAACAGTGGTTTTCCACCACATATGGGGTATCGGCATGCTCAGGAGAAAATGCTCAACAAATTTTAATTTTCTCCTATTACCCCTTTGAAAGTTAAAAGAAAAAAAAAGTGTCTAAATGACATTTTTTCTGAAAAAAGTTAAATATGTTTTTCCTTCCACATTCTATTAATTCATGTGAAGCACCTGAAGGATTAATTATACGTCTTGAATATGGTTATGAGCACATGGAGAGGTGCAGTTTTTAGAATGGTGTCACTTTTGGGTATTTTCTGTCATATATGCCCCTCAAAATCACTTTAAATGTGATGATGTCCCTAAAAAAAATGCATTTGTAAATTTTGTAAAAATGAGATATCGCTGGAAAACTTTTAACCCTTATAACTTCCTAACAAGCGGTCCAATCAAAAACAAGCAATTATGGTTTTGGCCTGAGGGGCTGGTCTGGAAGTCTGACTTCCAGAGTAAATCTATAAATTAGGCCTGTATACATAGAATCGTGTTCACATATGATGGCTGCCTGGGAAGCTAATGTGATCCAGTCTATATTCATCCTACCCTCAGGGAGCAGAAAGCAGACTGCAAAGTTAGGATTTCTGTAAATTTTCTCCCTTTATTTTATAACTGTTTTTGCATATTTGTATGTCTTTATTATCATATTTTTATACCTTTTTCTTTACTGTAAGCACTGAATTTTATTTGTATTAAAGCATAAAACTTTAACAAGTTGAACCTTGAATGTTCTAAAAGAATCCATAGCCTTAAACTTGTGAGCCTTATGAGTGGTAGACAGTATTAGTAATAGTCTGGGACTCATTGCCCGTGTATTCGGTGAGTGGTGGCAGTGTGAATGAGCGGGTGTGTGGCCTGGGTCGGTGTGTAATTTATGCCTCCATTACAGCATAGGACAGAGGTTGAATGCTGGACAGAGAGGGGAGATAGATTTACCCTTGCAGGCACAACCCCCAAGTCACGTGCTGAGAGCGGGTACGTGCCAAATTAGTGACAGCACGGAGAGGGATCCGTGACAATTGTGCTGATGTAAAGTAGACATGTGGGAAATGTTATTTGTTCTCTATTTTGTGTGACATGACTCTCATTTAAGGGCATACAAAATTAAAAGTTATAAAACCAATTTTTTTTTCCAAAATGTCAGATTTTTTTCATAAATAAACCAAATTCATATCAAAGAAATTTTACCACTATCATGAAGTACAATATGTCATGAAAAAAACAGTCTCAGATTCCTTAGAATCAGTTGTAGCATTCCAGAGTTATGACCTTATCAAGTGAAAGCTATCAGAATTGAAAAAATTGGCCTGGTGAAGGTGGTGAAAAGAGGCTTCAGGATGAAGGTGTTAAACTAGGTACTGGGGGGTGTGAGCTATCACAGCTGGGGAAGATAAACAACCTGGGCATAAGTAATGGAATTGGGAGTGACATGGCGGAGGGTTTAGGACAATCAATACAGTAAGCAGGAATAAAGGTAACAAGATGTACATAAAGTGCACGTACACTAATGCCGAACGCCTCAAGAACATGATGGAGGAATTGGAATTAATATTGTTGCAAGAAAATTATCATATGATGGGAATAACGGAGATATGACTAGATGAGATCTATGACTGGGCTGTTAATTTATAGAGCTGTAGACTGTTCAAGAATGACCATACAAATAAGCAAGAAGGAGAGCTTTGTTTATATGTAAAATCATCCCTTAAACCCACTGTACGTGATGATCTTTGAGGTAAGTGCAGTTCACCGTGAGGCCGGCTCTTGCTGCAGTGAGTCATTCTCCCCTTCTCTTCAGTGTGAACGGTGGCCTCATATCACCATTCATGATGATGAGCAAATGTTGCACAGATGCATTACGATGTGGGACACTATGGATTCTTTCACCTTTGGACATGTGAGGGACATTGATTTTTTATTTGGGGACAATGGCTTCAGGGGTTTAGGTGTTAAGGTGAGTATGATGTGATTTTTTTATTTTATTCTTAAATTTACACTTGAATACAATGCTCAACACTGTCCTCTGCTCTCACTGATCACAGAGAGAGCAAGAGACAATGAAGTGAGCTGTCTCCAGCACTCGGCACCGAAGATTAGCACAAATAGTACCGCTGATTCCCTGGAGCTGGTACACGTCACACTGATGACATACGGATGTCATCCGTGTGTCATCAGCGTGCACATGTGTGGGACATTTTGCGGCCCATGCTGCTGTTAATAAAAGTACTTCTCAGCATGTTAGACTGATGCTTGTGCAGACCCATTCAATTGAATGGGTCTACATGTTTAAGTTTCTTCGGTACGTGTGAGAACTGTCACCACACGTACCAGAGACACTGACAAGTGAAGGGGGCCAAAAGATGGAAAACTATAGAGGGAAAACATTGCATTGCTTACATTCCTACTGGTTGAAAGTTATTAAAGGTTCCCTTGCACACCAAATTATGGAATACCTTCATAGAAATGAGGGATCAGCTGTGAGTAATGTGGAATGCCATGAAGGTGTATATATGGGGAATTTGTATAAGAGAAATCAGTAAAACTAAATCTAAGCCATGGAAACAATCCTTAAATTTGCAGAAAGGCATTAAGGGAAGTATCCTATATAGAAAGGGGATCTGTGAAAAATAGAAAAAAAGGGAGTTGCCACAGAAGACCTTGGCGGATCATCTACTTGTCTTAGCAACTCAAATGTATGTTTATTTAACTTCCAAACAGAGAGATGGCCTGTGGAATGAAGATCCTACAATAGCGAGTATATACTTACTTCCCAAAATACACAAAGATCCGGTCACACCTCCAGGTAGGCCCATTGTGTCAGGGGTTAATAGCCTATGTGATCCTATTTCTAAGCTAATTGACTTCTACTTAAAACCATTATTCTAACTTCCAAACAGAGAGATGGCCTGTGGAATGAAGATCCTACAATAGCGAGTATATACTTACTTTCCAAAATACACAAAGATCCGGTCACACCTCCAGGTAGGCCCATTGTGTCGGGGGTTAATAGCCTATGTGATCCTATTTCTAAGCTAATTGACTTCTACTTAAAACCATTAGTGGAAGAATTACCGTCATTCCTCAAGGACACCACTGATGTCTTGAAAAAATTGGACGGTTTACAACTGGAGGACAACATGGCTCTGGTCACTTGTGACGTTGAGTCATTGTACACCTCCATTCGACATCAGGATGGTTTGGAGGCTACATCTTTTTTCCTTTACAATAGTGGCCTGGATCGGGATTTTTGTGGTTTTTTGATTAGAATTTTGGATTTCGTTCTTACACACAACTTCTTCTTGTTTCGGGATTCATTTTTTCTTCAGTTACAGGGCACTGCAATGGGGGTGTATTGTGCGCCCTCTTATGCAAATTTATTTTTGGGTTTATGGGAGCGGGATGTTTTTGTGACCAATCCACATCCACTGAGTCAGGGTGTGATTTCGTGGTGGAGATATATTGACGATGTCATCATGGTGTGGCAGGGGACACAGGAGGATCTTAAATTGTTCATGGGAGAACTAAACCTTAATGATAAAAATATAAAATTAACTTATAAGTATGAGACTAAGAAAATTGATTTCTTGGATGTCTCAATAATCATTGGGGATGACGGAACAATTTGTACTGATCTGTACCGTAAGAAAACAGCGGTTAATTCCCTGCTACACTCTTCTTCACAGCATCCACGCCATTTAATCAGAAATATCCCGACTGGACAGTTTTTACGCGCTAGAAGAATTTGCTCAAATGATGAACTGTTTGAAAATCAGGCCCAGGATTTGTGCATGCGTTTCAGGGATCGGGGTTATGGAAAGAAAACTATTTGCCGCTCCTATCAGAGAGCCTATCATAGCCAGAGAAATACCCTGTTACATAAACAGCACAAGAATAAGGACACCAATCAGGTACGTTGTATCCTTGACTTCAACTCTAGAAGTGACGATATTCGGAGGGCCATTCACAAATATTGGTCTGTACTTTTAATGGATAAAACCATTGCTAAGATTATTGGACCCAGCCCTTCCATCACATATAGACGGTCACACAATTTGCGTGACCAACTAGTCCATAGCCATCACAAAGGATCTGGCCCTGGCTTCATTTTTGGTTCCAAAGGACCTAAATGGGGATGCACTAGTTGTGGCAAATGTGTGGCATGTTGTAATATTCAAAGTTCTGAAGACTTCTTGAATTCCATGGGGGATAGGAAGTACCGTATTACACATGCCATCACTTGTACCACTAAAGCTGTGGTCTATCACGCCACTTGCCCGTGTGGTCTGATCTATATTGGGATGACCACACGGGAGCTTCGTAGAAGGGTACGGGAGCATGTACTTGACATCGAGGGGGCTAGTACTGAAGTGGATACCACCAAACTTAAACCGATCCCTAGGCACTTTAGGGCTTTCCATGGATGTGACCCCAAGGGATTACTAGTTAAAGGCATCGATCGAGTGTTTATTGGTGCCAGAGGTGGTAATTGGAAGAGGCTGTTGGCCCAGAAGGAAGCTAGGTGGATTTTCAAGTTGGACACTATTACCCCTGCGGGCCTTAATGAGCATAACAGCTTCACCTCATTCCTACCAGTCTAGGTTTTGTCATTTCAGGATAACATTTCCATTATGGTTATGGTTGATTTAGTTATGTGAAGTCTTCTTTTTAGGTTTTTAACTGGTTTTAAGTGTCGTTTTTAATCATTAAATTGTTGTCTGTTGTTTTTAGGATTGATGTCTACCCTTATGGACTTCGTGCCTTGTCAGCCTATATGGTCACTAAGATATTGGATTGGATGAACATCTGTTGTGTTTTATGGTTCTTATGGTATATTGTCTCTTGTTGGTGGTCATGTGCATATGTACATTTTATACATTTTTTACATTCACATGGCTTTTTATGTTTTCTTGTTCACATGCTATTAAATTTTATTGTATTTATTACATCAATTGTTTAACACTGTCATATCAGGGTTGCATTCTGTATGTCTATACAGTTTTGATATTTATGTGCCCTGCACCATGCACTTTATATATTTATTAATATCATATGGGTATATTTTAGGCACTTTCCATATGTATATATAGTCTTGGCATTTATATGCCTTGTATGTTGCACTGTTTTATATTTACTTTTATTTTTATTATGTCTTCATGTCTGATGTTGTTATTTGTGTAACATATGTAATAATTTTTTTTGATAGGTTTTTTCTCACTGAGCACTGTCTTCACCGAGCACTTTTTTGTCTTTTGTGTCTTGCGGTTCTTTATATATTCTTGGCGGGTATCTGTGTTGATGATCCTGTGCCTGATATCAGGTATGGGTATGTTGTTTTTTACCCTGGGCTAATATTACGGCCCAGTGGTGTATGGTGGTTACTATGACTACTGTCTGGGTGCGCACCGGATGTGATATCGGCGTTTCATTTATTATGTGCGCCGTATTTTTCTGCCGTCCTGGTATGTACCTTTATGGTTGCCTTGGCTACGGTAGATGGTGCGCCGGATATGGCGTCAGCGGTGGACTTTACCTGTTGCACTCGCATGGATGTTTGTTTGTTTCCATGGTTGCGGGAGGCGTCGCGCCGGATGTGAGGTCGGCGGTGACTGCTTCCTGTTGTTTTCCGGCGTTACTCCGGTGCCTTTGTTCCGAAAAACACGTGTCATTAAGGATTCCCGCTATTATAGGTGTCCTGCCTCAAACTTGTGAGTGAACTGTTATACTAATGCCACTTTGGTCATTATGCGCATGCGAGCACAGCAGTCTTATGTTATGAAATTCAAAGCCGGCATCTTTCCATTGGTCCATTTATACATAAATACTTTCACTGGGCAGTGCCTAACCACCCCCCAGACGAAGCATTTCAGTGCGAAACGCGCGTCGGGTGTTGGTGGGCATCCAGCAGCGCTCTTTCTTGGTAACTATACCATTACTTCTTGTGCATATATTTGCAATTGTGATATTATGTGTCATTTGTTCATTTGCACATGACCACTAATGTTATGAGTAATCATTACTATAGTATTGTCTGTATTATGATTTTTGTATCTATAGAGTGTTTGCTGGGTTGTCCTCCATGTTTCTGTGCTTTAGGAGGCCACTCGGATATTGATTGATTTTAATTATTGTTATTCAATAAAGTTGTTTGTTTTATATTTTTGCCTCATGTGAAGTTGGTTTTTGGTGTTGTATTAGTTGCTTCATGGCTACATATAGTGGATATTAATAGGCGTTGTGTCAAATGTATGTTTAGTAAACATTACTATATTGAGTGAGAAAGTGCGGGGGAACCTACTGGCATCAATAGTCAAGGCACAAGAAGGTTCAAGATATATAGTTGCGCTCAAAAGTTTACATACCTCGACAGAATTTTTGCTTTCTTGGCCTTTTTTCAGAGAATATGAATGATCACACCAAAACGTTTCCTCCACTCATGGTTAGTGGTTGGGTGAAGCCTTTTAATGTCAAACTACTGTGTTTTCTCTTTTTAAATCATAATGACAACCCAAAACATCCAAATGACCTTGATCAAAAGTTCGCATACCCTGGTGATTTTGGTCTGATAACATGCACAGAAGTTGACACAAATGGGTTTGAATGGCTACCCATTGAAGTAACATCCTCATCTGTGACCTCTTTGCTTGTAATCAGTGTGTGTGCTTAAAAGCTGAGTGAGTTTCTGGGATCCAGACAGACTTGCATCTTTCATCCAGCCACTGAAGTTTCAGGATTGTGAATCATGGGGAAAGTAAAAGAATTGTCAATGTATGTACGGGAAAGATAGTTGAACTGTATAAAACAAGAAAGGGATACAAAATGATATCCAAGGAATTGATAATGCCAGTCTGCAGCATTCAAACTGTGATTAACAAATGGAAAATCAGGGGCTCTGTAAAAACAAAACCACGGTCAGGAAGACCAACAAAAATTTTGTCCACAACTGCCAGGAAAATGGTTTAGGATGCAAAGAAATACTCACAAATAACATCAGCTGAAATACTGGACTCTCTGAAAGCTAGCGACGTGGCTGTTTCAAGATACACAATAAGGAGGCACTTGAAACAAAATGGGCTGCTTGGTCGAGTCGCCAGAAGAAAGCCATTACTGCGCAAATGCCATAAAGTATCTTGCCTACAATACGCAAAACAGCACAGAGACAAGCCTCAAAAACTTCTGGAACAAGGTAATTTGGAGTGATGAGACCAAAATTGAAGTTTTTGGTCACAACCATAAACGTTACATTCAGAGATAGGTCAACAAGGCCTAAGATGGAAGTGAAACCATTCCTACTGTAAAGCACGGAGGAGGATCGCTAATATTTTGGGGATGTGTGAGCTACAACAAAGGCACAGGAAAGTTGGTCAAAGTTGAAGGAAAGACGAATGCAGCAAATCCTGCAAATCAGCAAATTCTGGAGGCAAATTTGCAATCATCAGCCCGGAAGCTGCTCATGGGACGCACTTGGACGTTCCAACATGACAACGATCCAAAACACAAGGCCAAGTCGAGCTGTCATTGGCTACAGCAGAACAAAGTGAAGATTCTGGAGTGGCCATCTCAGTCTCCTGATCTTAATATCATTGAGCTACTCTGGGGAGATCTCAAGAGCGCAGTTCATGCTAGACAGCCCAAGAATTTACAGGAACTGGAGGCTTTTTGCCAAGGAGAGTGGGCAGCTTTACCATCTGAGAAAGTGAAGAACCTCATCCACAACTACCACAAAATATTTCAAGCTGTCATTGATGTTAGAGGGGGCACTACACAGTATTAAAGGGAACCTGTCACCCCATTTTTCGCCTATAAGCTAAGGCCACTGCCATCAGGGGCTTATCTACAGCATTCTATAATGCTGTAGATAAGCCTCCGATGTAACCTGAAAGATAAGAAAAACAAGTTCGATTATACTCACCCAGGGGAGGTCCCGGTGCGGTCCGATGGGCATCTCAGTTTGGGTCCAGCACCTCCCATCTTCATACAATGGTGTACTCTTCTTTGCTTCCTGTCGCGGTTCCTGCGCAGGCGTACTTTGTCTGCCCTGTTGAGGGCAGAGCAAAGTACTGCAGTGCGCAGGCGCCGGGGACTCTCTGACCTTTCCCGGCGCCTGCGCACTTAGCTCTGCCCTCAACGGGAAGCAAAGTAGAGAACGTCATCATATGAAGATGGGAAGCGCTGGACCCAGACCGCGACGCCCATCGGACTGGACCTCACCGGGACCGCCCCTGGGTGAGTATAATGTAACTTGTTTGCTACACCTGGTCTGTTTACTGTAGTTCCAGGGGGTCTCTGTCGGGACTCTCGCTCTGTGCCGGCTTCACGCTGTCTGGACACAGCCCCCACTCCTCCTTCCTCTCCTGCTTCCTGGCGTGCGGCCAGCAGGTTCCCTGGCAGGGTTCTTAGGTCGCACGTGCGCTCGCTCTCGGTCTCTTAAAGAGACAGTGTGCATTTTCCAAATGTTGCCTCTAACCAATGGCGTGTGTTTATCTACTATTTCTAGCCCTTCCACCATAGGGAGGGCGCCGGAGCAACAAGTTTCTACTGTTGCTAACTTCCGGTTCCCGTTATCATGCGCTTCTGTTTCTGAAGTATCTGCAAGTAACGCCGCTTATTCTGTCTGTCTCCACAGATCTTCTGCTACCAGTTACCTGGTTATTCTGGACTGCATCCGCAGTATCTACGCTGGACCCATCTAGTCCTGCCAGTCCGCCAGCCTCACTTCCGGACCACCCCAGTACTCCTGGTGCCAGTTTCTACTCATACACCCGGTATCCTCCAGTCAGCTCTGCAACACTAACCTTGCTGGTCCGTCTGTTCCGCTGGGACAGCCGCCACGAGTATGGGGTCTAACTGAAGGTAGCACCCGTGTCGTCCAGGCATTCCATTCTGTCCCTGTTCGAGGGGACTTACTACGGGTGTCTGGGGCTCACGCAGTAACGCCCCCTTCGGAGCCTCCCGGACTGTGGTCTAGTGGTTCCACATCAAACCTTAATAAATACGAATGTGAACTTCTACATCTGTGCCTCCGTTTCCATTCGTTACATTGTTTTTCTTATCTTTCAGGTTACATCGGGGGCTTATCTACAGCATCACAGAATGCTGTAGATAAACCCCTGATGGCGGTGGCCTTAGCTTATAGGCCTAAAATGGGGTGACAGGTTCCCTTTAAGAAATGGGGCATGTGAACTTTTTATCAGGGTCATTTGGATGTTTTGGGTTGTCATTATGATTTAAAAAGAGAAAACACAGTAGTTTGACAATAAATGGCTTCACCCAACCACTAACCTTGAGTGGAGAAAAAGTTTTGGTGTTATCATTCATAATCTCTGAAAAAAGGCCAAGAAAGCAAAAAGGTTGCTGGGGTATGTAAATTTTTTAGCACGACTGTACAACTAGACTGGCTTCGCCAGAAGGAGAACTAATTGCTGCAGCTACATCCATGTTATGCTTTTACTATTGGGACTTGTATACATCTAAATCCATGGCCCAAAAGGTATATAGTTCCCTAAACTATCGTCAGTTTCTAGAGAAGTCTTAGAGCAGCCTCTGACGGTGGAAGAGTTGGAGGACGCATTGAGTAATATTCACAATGAAAAAGACTCCAGGATCAGATGGTTCAGGGAACTGGATAAAGAATAAAGGGAAATTTCAATTCACAAATTATTAAAAATGTTTGAGGAGGTTGAAGTAGTGGGGAGTTTGCTCCCCTCTTTGAATGAAGCAAGCATAGTATTGCTACTGAAAGCAGGAAAAAATTCCGTACACCCCGAGTCGTACCAGCCAATATTCTTGCTCTTGAAAGTATTGGCCAAGTCATAATGGACGCAATCCATAATGCCCAATAGGTCTACAGCCAACAATTTATGCCATCTATACCTCAATTTACAGTTATGTAAAAAAAAAAAGTATAATTATGTATTAAATTGTAAAATACTGTGTAAAAAAGTAACTGAAAAAGACTTGGGTGAAAGGCAAACTCCACTTCAGTCATCAGTGTCAGGCAGCCACTGCCAAGGTTAATAAAATAATGTGGTGCATTAAAAGAGGCATAGATGCTCATGATGAGAACATAGTTGTGCCTCTATGCAAGTCACTACAGGGAAAACACCGTGTGCACTGCTATTTATGGTGCGGAGACTAGGTACCCAAATCCTTTAATAGATAGAAGAAAAAAGTCTCGCACTCAACTTCAGTATCTTTGCAGATTTATTAGGTGCTGATGTAGCACTAGAAACGTTTCAGCCTTAATTCGGCTTTCGTCAGTCACGTGCTGTGTCTTACAAAATGTATGGCCAATTATATGGTCAGAATGCTGGTGGTGCGTGTTGCACTAGAAAGTCGCGTTATGAGAATAAATAGTGGTGAATTGAACAGGATGCTGAGGAAGCTCAGACGGTCTGGTCCGGGTGGAGGGTACAGTTTCCCAAGGGCGACCAAATGTGAGGTCCGTAGGCTGGAGGGGAGCCGCTGTGGAATAAGTGTGATCCTCGCCGACGCGGTGTCCACCGCTTGTCTGTGGACACCGCGTCGGCGAGGATCACACTTATTCCACAGCGGCTCCCCTCCAGCCTACGGACCTCACATTTGGTCGCCCTTGGGAAACTGTACCCTCCACCCGGACCAGACCGTCTGAGCTTCCTCAGCATCCTGTTCAATTCACCACTATTTATTCTCATAACGCGACTTTCTAGTGCAACACGCACCACCAGCATTCTGACCATATAATTGGCCATACATTTTGTAAGACACAGCACGTGACTGACGAAAGCCGAATTAAGGCTGAAACGTTTCTAGTGCTACATCAGCACCTAATAAATCTGCAAAGATACTGAAGTTGAGTGCGAGACTTTTTTCTTCTATGCAAGTCACTAGCGCGGCCACAATTACAATACTTTGCTCATCTTTGGTATCAAGTGTAAAAGAAAATCTTAACTGAACTAGAGCAGGTATAGAGAAGAGCAACCAAGGTTATCAAGGGAATGGGTGTACGACAATACCAAGATAGGGTACTAAGTTTGGAAAAATTAACTCTTAGGGGCGATCTTATTGGAGACAGGTAATTTACTGGATTTAACTGTCATTTATATACTTGTAAAATCTACAGAGCTCCTGTTTATACTGTCACAGATGTTTGTAATAGTGTTAGTACTGTAGTTTATAATAAAATTCAGTATGGTCATATTATTCATGCGGTGGTAATATGTGGTCTGGTCATTGTGTGGTAGCATTTATCACCTGTATGTGATATTATTGGTATAATGGTCTTTGTATAGTGGATTTTGATCAGTTAAATGTGATTATATTCGGAAACAATGTGGTGATAGTATATTGTCATTAAGGGGCGGTATTTATCGTCATTTTGTGGTTTATTATTCATATGGTTAAACCATTTTCTCTACCTCTAAGACTACAATTTAGAAGTACTGTTTAGAAAATTATTTATTTCAATTAAATTTATATATTTTATCTGCATTTCCCTTCAGGGTGGTGAGGACTTTTTAGAATCTAGAAAGCACATTTGACCAAAATGAAGTTCCCCACCAACCACACGACCAAACTTGTTATACTGTCGTCCCCTTTAAGGTTGTTGAGATAAAAATAGGAAATAGACACCTGCTATAATTTCAGACATGAGGTTATGTTACCTGCAAAATGCCAAAATGAGCAAAGAACAGAAAGACCCGTTAGTTTGTTCACTACATACACTACTAAAAGTGAAAAAGAAGGGTTTAAAGTAACTAACTAAAGCATATTTAAGCATTTTATGCCCTCAGATATCTGTACATTGAATAGAAAGCAAAAAAATGAATTCTTACTTGAATGCCATCTGAACCAAGTGTGCCAATACATCTTGGGCATCTAATGTAATTCGACTAAGATCTCGATCTTGCTTTATGAAGTTAAGCAACTCCGATGCATTTGCCATCCAGAATGCAAGTGCTCCAGCAATATTTTTTTGCTTCTGCATTAAAAAAAAGGAAAAAAAAAATCTATATTTATTTTGCAAAGACAATAACAATTATTATCCTTTTACCTAAAATAAAAGATACCACAGACAAACCAGTACAGCTACATGTGCTAGTTACCAGAAGAGTTTTTTTGTTTTTAAATCTTTGTGCAGGAATATGCCAAAATTTAATATGCACAAAAACCTGGTAATTCAGGTGGGCGGCGGGGACAGACAATTAATCTGGTAACTAGAGCATGTGTAACCAAGCAAAGGAATTACCCCCACCTCATAGGCTGCAAGCCACTGAGCCACAAATATTTGGTATTGGTTTGTTAAGCTCCTCAAACAAAATAATATTGGACCAGGTTAGCAGAGATCCCACCTCCCCACCCAAAAAGTAAAAAAAAATAAGGTTATTAAAAACAAAATTAAAAAAAAAAATTGAAGTGCATTAAGCAGAGGACTATGGGATGCCTCCCCCCAAAATAAAATAAAATCAGGCATTTTTTTTTAGTACAGCACAAGCCCAGTTGCTAAATGAATGTTATGAACAGTTCAGTTCAGCCATTTAACGTAGAATATTGTACTGGTATGAAAGCAGCATGAGACTGAGCTAAGCTGAAGTAGTTGGGATAGCCTCCCATTGCCATATCCTACCTGGTCACCCTGGTCTACTTCCTGGTAAAAAAAAATATGAAGAAATCAAGCAAAACAGATAAAGAAACGTGTAAACAAATACTGCACACCAGATATAAATACGTAAAGCTCATAAATACGTCATAGCATTCCCACTGGGTAAGGCTTTCTTTTCACATTAATGAAGACCGCAACATGACCTAGATGGACCCCACTGAACTATGAATCAATCTAATGGCAAAGCTAACACAGTTGCATGGCTTCTGATGCGATCTGAAAGTCATATTAACCTGGTGAAAAAAGGGATTAGAAAAAACCGATGCCATGAGGAAGCAAATAGGATGGCACTCATTTCAGTTGAAAACTAAACTACCGTATTTTCTGCTGTATAAGACGACTGGGCGTATAAGACGACCCCCAACTTTTCCATATAAAATATGGAATTTGGGATATGCCTGCTGTATAAGACGGGGGTCATCTTATACGCCCAGTCATCTTATACGGCGTGTGGTTCCCAGGGTCTGAAGGAGAGGAGACTCTCCTTCAGACCCTGGGATCCATATTCATGTAAAAAATAAAGAATAAAAATAAAAAATATGGATATACTCACCCCTCCGAGAAGCCTGGCTGTCACCGCTGCAAGCGTCTGCCTCCTTTCCTAAGAATTGCAGAGCGTGAAAGACCTTCGATGACGTCACGGTCAGGTGACCAGTCACATGAGCGGTCATGGACCAATCACAAGACCGTGACGTCATCGAAGGTCCTTCACGCTCTGCAATTCTTAGGAAAGGAGGCAGACGCTTGCAGCGGTGACAGCCAGGCTTCTCGGAGGGGTGAGTATATACATATTTTTTATTTTTATTCTTTATTTTTTACATGAATATGGATCCCAGGGCCTGAAGGAGAGTTTCCTCTCCTTCAGACCCTGGGAACATCCAGGATCGCTCCCTGCACACGCCGTACCCGGCGTATAAGACGACCCCCGACTTTTGGGACAATTTTTAAGGGTTAAAAAGTCGTCTTATACGCCGGAAAATACGGTAGTATGAAAGCCCCAAGTACATAGAATGTCCTTCTAGCTTCATCCGTGTCCACCAGATCCCCAAAGACTTTAATGGCAGAGTCCGATTCGCAGAATGGATGAGAATAGGACTGGAAACACTGACTAGTTTTTAAAGGCTGAGGCAGATGTCCATGGATATTGCACACTGATATGTGAATGCACCCTGAAACTGATGTCTGTATGAATCAATTACCGAAAAAAGCTGCCTTCACACATCCATGTAACACTGCTTAGTGCTTTTCCTTTTTATCTTGGATAGGACACTGACATCCTATCCAAGATAAAATAAGAAAAGTACTAAGAAGTGTTACATGGATGTGTGAAGGCAGCCCTATCCCAGACCCGTTCGGTTTGTGTTTAATGACGTAAGCTACCGTATATATTCGAGTATAAGCCGAGATTTTCAGCCCATTTTTTTGGGCTGAAAGTCCCCCTCTCGGCTTATACTCGAGTCATACCCAGGGGTCAGCAGGGGAGGGGAAGCGGGGGCTGTCTAATTAGAGGTGGAGCCGCATATTCATTACTGTAATGAGCGGTAACTGTGACCGCTCAGTACAGGAAGAAGCTGCGGGGAAGCAGGGACTGCACAGAGCCAGGAGCAGGTGAGTATAACGGGGAGGGGAGCGCTGCGCTGCGAGATATTCACCAGCTCCTCCTTCCGGCGCCGCTCCATCTTCAGCAGTGACGCTCAGGTCAGAGGGCGCGGTGACGTGGTTAGTGCGCGCCCTCTGCCTCAACGTCAGTGCAGGAGACGCTGAAGACAGATCGGCGCCGGAATGAGGATCAGGTGAATATTGAAAGTGCCGGGGGTCTGAGCGACGGAGAGGTGAGTATGTGATTTTTTATTTTTTTTATTGCAGCAACAGCAAATGGGGCAAGTGTCTGTATGGGGCATCATATGGGGCCATAACTTTTGTGCAGCACTATATGGGACCATAACGTTTGTGCAGCACTATATGGGGGCCATAACGTTTGTGCAGCACTATATGGGGCCATAACGTTTGTGCAGCACTATATGGGGGCCATAACGTTTGTGCAGCACTATATGGGGGCCATAATGTTTGTGCAGCACTATATGGGGCCATAACGTTTGTGCAGCACTATATGGGGGCCGTAACGTTTGTGCAGCACTATATGGGGGCCATAACGTTTGTGCAGCACTATATGGGGGCCATAACGTTTGTGCAGCACTATATGGGGGCCATAACGTTTGTGCAGCACTATATGGGGGCCATAACGTTTGTGCAGCACTATATGGGGGCCATAACGTTTGTGCAGCACTATATGGGGCCATAACGTTTGTGCAGCACTATATGGGGGCCATAACGTTTGTGCAGCACTATATGGGGCCATAACGTTTGTGCAGCACTATATGGGGGCCATAACGTTTGTGCAGCACTATATGGGGCCATAACGTTTGTGCAGCACTATATGGGGGCTGTAACGTTTGTGCAGCACTATAAGGGGGCCGTATCATTTGTGCAGCACTATATGGGGGCCATAACGTTTGTGCAGCACTATATGGGGGCCATAACGTTTGTGCAGCACTATATGGGGGCCATAACGTTTGTGCAGCACTATATGGGGGCCATAACGTTTGTGCAGCACTATATGGGGGCCATAACGTTTGTGCAGCACTATATGGGGGCCATAACGTTTGTGCAGCACTATATGGGGGTCGTAACGTTTGTGCAGCACTATATGGGGGCCGTAACGTTTGTGCAGCACTATATGGGGGCCGTAACGTTTGTGCAGCACTATAATGGGGCCATAACGTTTGTGCAGCACTATATGGGGGCCATAAAGTTTGTGCAGCACTATATGGGTACCATAACGTTTGTGCAGCACTATATGGGGGCCATAACGTTTGTGCAGCACTATAAGGGGGTCATAACGTTTGTGCAGCACTATATGGGGGCCATAACGTTTGTGCAGCACTATATGGGGCCATAACGTTTGTGCAGCACTATATGGGGCCATAACGTTTGTGCAGTACTATATGAGGGCCATAACGTTTGTGCAGCACTATATGGGGCAAATATCTTTATGGAGCATCTTATGGGGCCATAATCAACATTTGTGCAGCATTATATTGGGCAAATGTGTCTATGGAGCATCTTATGGGGCCATTATTAACCTTTATGCAGGATTATATGGGGCATATTTTAATATGGAGCATCTTATGGGGCCATTATGAACTGCATGGAGCATTATATGGGGCTCCTCATTCAATATGGATATTCAAAAACACTTAACCTACTGATGTCTCAATTTATTTTACTTTTATTGGTATCTATTTTTACTTTTGACATTAACCGGTAGCTGCTGCATTTCCCACCCTAGGCTTATACTCGAGTCATTAAGTTTTCCAATTTTTTTGTGGCAAAATTAGGGGGGGTCGGCTTATACTCGAGTACATACGGTAATTAGAGTTCAGTTTAAAAGTATATAGGACAACAGTGAAAACAAATTGAGAGAAAAGAAGTGTGCAAATACAGGAATCACCAAATAAACATTTTTTTTTATTAAATGCAATATAAAACAATGCATCATCAATGTCTGTGTTAATAACATCAGTCTTGATGAATTGGGCCTCAAATCTCACACAGAGAATGATAGCGGGTAGATAAAGCAACTCAATTGCAAACTTGCTTATATTCATGCAGCCTAATTAAAACAATTTAAGAACACCCCTTTGATTTACAAATAAAGAGACAATTTGCATTGCAGAGTATTAGGATCAGTGATAAGGGCAGGGAAAGCAGTTGTCCCATACTGGGACATAGTGGGTAAAGTTTAAAAAAAATTGTAAATCTATAAAAAAAAAAAATCACAAATTAAACAACAACAAAAAAAAGAAAAATATTAATCCAATAAATACATACATTTATGTAAAAAGAAATAAAATAAAAAAAATAAAGTACACATTTGATATAGTCAGAAATAGAATGGCCCGACTTATAAAACGGTCACGTTAGTTAACCACTTCAGTGAACACTGCAAAAAAAATAAATAAAAAAAAAATTGTCAAAAAACTATGCTATTTCATATATTTTAGATTGTGAGCCCTCGTGGGCAGGGTCTCTTCTCCTGTACAAGTCAGTGATTCGTTTTGTTGAAGATTATTGTACTTGTTTTTTCTTATGTATGCCCTTTTCACATGTAAAGCGTCATGGAATAAATGGCGCTATAATAAATAATAATAATACTGTTGGTAAAATAAGGGGAATAAAACGTAATAAAAAAGACAAATGTAAATAAAAATGGCATAGCTAAAAAAGTCATCTTGTCCAGCAAAAAACAAGCCATAATACAGCTGCACCAGCAGAAAAATAAAAAAGCAATGGCTCTTAGAATACAGTGATGCAAAAAAAAAAAATTCTTTATAATTTTTTTGTCTATAAGCAGCAAAAGAAAAAATATATAAACGGGGTATCAATGTAGTCATACTGACCCGAAGAATAAAGCTGACTGATCACTTTTACTACAGACTGAACAGCATAAAATAAAAAAAATACAAACTATTACTGAATTGTTGGTTTTTGCTCACTCTGTCTCCCAAAAATTGGAATAGAAAGCAACCAAAAAATGTTATGTGCCCGAAAATGGTACCAAAAAAACAATAAGCTGTCCTGCAAAAAAAAAACAAGCCCTCACATGACTGTTGACCAAAATCTGGAAAAATTATAGCTCTCAAAATATGGAGATGCAAAAGCTTTGTTTTGCAAAAAAAAAAGTTTAAAGAGAACCCGTCACCCCCAAAATGGCTGGTGAGGTAAGCTCACCGGCATCAGGGGCTTATCTACAGCATTCTGTAATGCTGTAGATAAGCCCCCGATGTTACCTGAAAGAGGAGAAAAAGACGTTAGATTATACTCACCTAGGGGCGGTCCCGGTGCGGTCTGGTCAAATGGGTATCTCCGCTCCGCTCCGGCGCCTCCCATCTTCATTTCATGACGTCCTCTTCGGGTCTTTACGCCGCGGCTCCGGCGCAGGCGTGCTTTGTCTGCCCTGTTGAGGGCAGAGCAAAGTACTGCAGTGCGCAGGCGCCGGAAAGGTCAGAGAGGCCTAACCACACCCCTACTCCTAATCCCAACCGTAAATGCAATCCAAGCCCTAACTTTAGCCCCAACCCTAACTGTAGCCCTAACGGGAAAAATGTAAATAAATACTTTTTTTATGTTATTATTTTTTCCTAACTAAGGGGGTGATGAAGTGGCGTTTGATTTACTATTTATCGCGGGTTTTTTAGCGGATTTTTATGATGTTTATACCGCTCCACGGTTGGTAAAATTGATAAAGCAGTTTTATTCTTCTGGTCAGTACGATTACAACGATACCTCATTTATATTTTTTTTGATGTTTTGGCTCTTTTATACGATAAAAAATATTTTACATAAAAGATAATTATTTTTGCATCGCTTTATTCTGAGGATTATAACTTTTTTATTTTTTCGCTGATGACGCTGTATGATGGCTCATTTTGTGTGGGACAAGATGACGTTTTCAGCGGTACCATTGTTATTTATATCCGTCTTTTTGATAACATGTTATTCCACTTTTTGTTCGGCGGTATGATAAAAGCGTTGTTTTTTGCCTTTTTTTATGGTGTTCACTGAAGGGGTTAACTAGTGGGACAGTTTTATAGGTCTAGTCATTATGGACGCAGCGATACTAAATATGTGTACTTTTATTGTTTTGTTTTTTTATTTAGATAAAGAAATGTATTTATTAGAACAATATTTATATTTTTTTATTTATGATTTTATTTATTTTTTTCACTTTTCTACTTTGTCCCAGGGTGGGACATCATGTTATAGTGTCAGATCGCTGATCTGACACTTTGCACAGCACTGTGTCAGATCAGCGATCTGACAGGCAGTGCTGCAGGCTTGCCGATGCCTGCTCTCAGCAGGTGCTTGCAGGCCACCTCCCTGCGGCCATTTTGGATCCGGGGCCTGCAGGGAGGAGACACTCAGAACAACACAATCACATCGCGCTGTTCCGGGGGTCTCAGGGAAGCACGCAGGGAGCCCCCTCCCTGCGCGATGCTTCCCTATGCCGCCAAAACGCTGCGATCATGTTTGATAGCAGTGTTTCGGGGGTTAAAGTGTCAGGAGCGGTCCGTGACTGCTCCTGGCACATAGTGCCAGATGTCAGCTGTAATAATCAGCTGACACTCGTCGGCGATCGGCCGCGCTCCCCCCATGAGCGCAGCTGATCGCCCATGACGTACTATCCAGTCCCTGGAAGTACGTCATATGGCAGAAAGGGGTTAATGAAATAAAAAAGTTTAAAAATTACAAACATTTTAAAGTTGTAAATTAAATTTGATATTTTCATGAATAAATGCAAATCATGTTGACTAAAATTCTAAAATTTACCACTAACAGGAAATACAACATGTCACAAAAACATAATCTCAATCATTGGAATATATTGAAGCGTTCCAGAATTATCATCATCTCTTAATGTGACACTGGCCAGAATTTAAAAAAATTGGTTGGTCTCTGCTAGCCGGTTGAATTGAAAGCTGCTAAGCATCATTCGCCCCGGGATCCCAGAGTGAATAACTACTGCCTTTTAACATCCTAATGGAAAGTGGCATTGTCCTTTAGGAAATCAAAATCCAGTGCAGTGATGAGAAGTGTTGAGGAACAGCCAGCATTCTCCTCCTGCTATCTGCTGCCCAGGGAATGTTTCTGAAGCGCAAGTGCTCTGCAGGCTACAGATGAGGGCCCCAAGGGCCATGTTTTAGACTCCTAGTCCTAGAGGAACCTTGCCACAAAACATTGTTTCTCCTATTTTCTATTCACAGAAACACTTATGTTGAGTCTCATTTACATATGAGTATTTTATGTTTAATCTTTTTTTATTAAAGTATTAAAATAGTGCAACATATCACAAATACAAACATACATATAGACTAAAGTAGTTACAAAACTTCTCAAAATAGTGTTTTACTTCACGCAGATTGGTATAATCGCAGAATCATATTCATTAGTTATTGCTGTATATATTCCTTACTCAACTCTTCTGTTTTTTCTTAGCATCTCGTATTTTCCACCACCTGTTGCTCCATTTCGATAATTATTTCTCTAAGCGGAAATCTATTTCTAATTGCTTTAATTATCCATAGAATCCACCCAATATATCGTTATTTATCCCTGATAGCAGCTGTGGTTGCTTATGGTATAATGTCAGGCTTAAAGGAAAGATAAGAAAGGAAGAAAAAGAAAGGAAAGATGGGAAGGGGAAAGGAAGGACAATGCCTCCGCAGCCCTCTGAAACCGGCCCAGGAAAGCTGAGGAGAAACCTCACTGCCGTGAAAGCACCTACATATGAGTATTTTAAGGGTATATTTGCACAAGTAGTTTTTTTATTTTTTTTCTTCAACTTTGCAATAATCACTGGAAAATCTTGTTCACAGAAATTGAATGTATAAATATATGTAAAGAAACCATAAGGCTACTTTCACACTAGGCTTTTTGCTGCTTTTTTCTCTGAAGCAAAACCTGATCTCTTGGCAGAAAAGAAGCAGCGTCAAAAACGCATGTTTTTGTGCATTTTTCAGGATTCCAAAGTCCAAAGGTCATCAATACAACACATATGTTCATGAAAAAATACACATACAAATGTAACAGCAGGGGGAGGTGCATCACTAATTTAATTTAACTGTACAAATCCAAACTTCCATCTCAGGTGATGAAGACAAGATGGTAAATCTGGAAAAATCACAAAAAAAATGGGCTTCATATACTGCTGTAGTTACTTACTTTCATTCTATCAGCATTTTATTCATCACCCATTGCTTTCAATGGGAGGAAAAGCGCTGAAAGTCACATGATCCATGTCCAAAAAAATATGAATAGCACAAAATACTGATGACAAAAAACAATGTGTGTACATGAGATTCCTGAAATCTCATAGGCTTTGCTGGTACAGTAAAGCACAGCTGAAAATTAGCATAAAAAACGCAGCAAAAACACAGTGTAAACTTGGCCTAATGTTATATTAAAAGTCACTATTTTACTTTGGACACACAATATATTACATACAATACTTTAAAGACTAGGTGTATGAAGGAGAAAGAGAAAAAAAAGAGAATACATTACACATCAACAAAGGGACATTCATCATGAGGTGTGAAGACACCATAGATTTATATTACACGCATTCACAATATACACGCATAGAAAATATTTGTGAAAATGATAAATTAAGTTACCAACCTGTATAACACCTTCCATCATGCTAACCATCTTGTTGACAATGGCAATAACCTTGTGAGTACGTTCAGCAGAACTGCAGTCAGGTCTGTACTGATTAGACAATACATACCGGCAGGCCATATACAACACATATGTTGGGGAGAGTTTGAAGTGCACTGTTGAACTATTGGTATAGTTAATGATAGCAGACAGGAATGAGTCTTCCGCTGAAGTGAAGAAAAAAAATATATAAATATATATATCATTAGGAAAAAAAACACCATCTTATTTGTAGGTCACTACAAAAACTTAAGTTTTACTAACAAATAATTTCTGCATTACTGTATATACTCTAGTATAAGCCAACGCACCTAATTTTGCCACGGAAAACTGGGTAAGCTTATTGACTTGAGTATAAGCCGGTATGTATTATACCCTCATCCCCGTCCTGCTCTGTGTGGCTCCCCCCATCCCGTCCTGCTCTGTGTGGCTCCCCCTGTGGTATGAATAGCTCCCCCCCCGTCCTATCTTGTATGCATGGCTTGGCTCCCCCGTTGCATCCTTGTATGAATAGCTCCCACCCATCCCATCTTGTATGCATGGCTCGGCTCCCCCGTCATACTCACCCTCCTCGCTATCGCTGCACGTCCCTGCATCTCCGTTGTCCCGATGGCAGCTCTTCCTGTGCTGAGCGGTCACGTGCGTGGCATGGTATCGCCTATGGGAGTGGAGACGCATGCAAATTCCTAACCTTAATGAGCGGTACCACGTGACAGCTCAGCACAGGAAGCGCTGCCACACCGGGACAACGGAGATGCACGGATGTTCCGCAACGGCGTGAGGAGAGCGAGTATGATGTCACAGCCACCGGCTCCTGCCGCTGCTCCCCCTCCCCCGCCGGCTTTCTGGACCATGACTCGTGTATAAGCCGAGGGGGGCGTTTTCAACCCTAAAAAAATGTGCTGAAAATCTCAGCTTATACACGAGTATAAACGGTAACTATTTTGTGTGACAACTCAGATTTAAAATTGCAACATTTTCACCAAATTTCTTTTTTTTTCCCACAAAAACGCAAGTCATATCGAAGAAATTTTACCACTATCGTAAAGTGCAATATGTCAAGAAAAAATAAAAAAACAGTCCATGAGATCCATTGAAGTTTTCTAGAGTTACTACCTCGTAAAATGATGTTGGTTATAATTGAAAAAATTGGCCTGGCCATGAAGGTGAAAACAGGTTTGGTTGGGGGGGGGGGGACGGGTAAAGGGGTTAATGACCAAGCCCTATTGTTCAAATCTGACCAGTATCATGTTATGAGGAATAACTCTGGAATGCTTCTATACATCACAGTGATTCTTCTGGGAATGTTTTTCACCACACATTGTGCTTTATAATGGTGGTTAATTTACGGTAAGTCGCTACGTTGGTTTTTTTTTTTCTATGAAAGTATCTGGAATTTGATAAAAATTCAAAAATTTGACATTTTCAAACTTTCAATGGTTACATCTTTAAATAGTGTGAAGTTTACATTTGAAACAGGGGCTCATTCCGAGCCTGATATGCATAATAAAATGACTTTCTTACAACTGCAGAACGTGGATCCAAACTCTTATCCTCCATTCCTTTACAAATCCTTAAACTAGATCGTCATGCCACACAAAATAGTTAATAAATAACATTTCCCATGTGTCTACTTTATGACAGCATCCCTTTTCAAACAGTTTTTTTTTTTTATATTTCTCTACAGTGTTGTATTGGTTAAAATTTAGCAGCACTTTTTCATTTTTTGCAAGGAAATTTACAAATCCAAATTTTTACAGACCTATTCTATTCAGTGTTCAAGGGACTTTGAGGGGCCTAGATCTGAAAACCTCCATAAGTGATACCATTTTACAAACCACCTCTCAAATTATTCTAAACTGCGGTTAGGAAATGTGTTAACACTTCAGGTGCTTCACGGATTGAAAAAAAATGAAAAATTATTTTTTTCCCACTAAAATACTGTTTTACTACACAATTTATGATTTCCATGAGGGGTAATAGGAGAAAATGGACCCCAAAATTTGTTATGCAATTTCGTCCGAAAACAGTGATACCCCATGTGTGGATTTTGCTAGAATAGTTTGTGGGCGACATTTGTAGAGTCCCAAAGGCAAAAAAACAAACACTAAAACTGACCCCATGTTAGTAAGTGCACCTCTCAATGATAATCTACCACTGCAGTGACTATTTTGGCCCCTCAGTTTTTTTCAATTTGTAACATCTAAGCCATACCTTATTCGGGAGGATTGCAATTATGCCAGTTTAGTGCCCAAATATTGTGCCCAGCTTGTGCTTCTGTAGAAATTAATCCCGCAAATTGTTAAGTGGGATCTCCTGGCTTCAGTAACGCTAAACATGTGATCGCTTGCGTTGGTTTGAATTTGAGGATTTTATTTGAGGGGGTGGGAGCCATACTGCTTTTTAAATACTCTTTGTTCTACCAGTAATGTGGAAACTCCTCTATATTTCCAGTGACATGATGGACCTTGAGTGGGGGCTGGTTTTGTGCAGGATTATTTAGGGTTTTTATTGGTTTATTTTTAAACTGCTTTCAGTATAAGGCTGGGATCACATTCTTGTGTTCTACACTGAGCACTTACATCGGGGTTTCCGTTTAACTTCCACAAATACACAATTCAGATGAGACCCGCTTGGGAACCACTTACTATAATGAGGCAGATGGAGTCACTTTGGACTATTTGGTGTCTGCTCCAGTTGGAGCCATCTTTTTAGTCATCCACAGAACTCTGGACGACCACATCTGTACAATAAAAAAGATGCCTAAAATGATGGGACTTCGCCGAAACAGGGGCCAGACGGAGTTCAAGTGACTCCATTTGCCTCATTATGGTGAGTGATTTTGTCCGAATCCAGTTTTTTGGGGGATTTGCACAAAAACCCAGACGTAAGCACGTAGCGGAGAGCACACGATAAATGTGAACCAAGCATTTTGATGATTTTTAAGAGGCAAAATGAATAATCAAACAGGAGTACAAGAAAATGACTTTCATGTGGTATAACTGGTAAGACTTCTTTATCATTCAGTTCAGTACAATTGCAACAAAACAAACATAACTTTTTATGTTTTGTTACTAATCACAGAGTAAAAATGCTTTTTCATTAAAAAAAAAAAAAATAGTTGAAGATATTTTTGGTACCATTTTGGTGTACATAACTTTTTTCTCTCTTTTTATTCCTATTTTTCAGAGGCAGAATGAACAAAAACCAGTAATTGAGCTGTTTTTATGTTTTTTCTCTATGGTTCACGGTGTGGTAAAAGTGATCAGATTTATTAGTCGTGATTATAGCGATACCAGCTTTTCATGCTTTGCTACTTTTACACACTAAAAATATTTTGTTTTGACAAAAAAAAAAAATGTTACAGCTCTCATAACATGGCGATGCAAAGACAATTAATTTTTTTTTTAACCTCAATGTTCTGAGCTGTAACTTTTTTTTTGTTTTTTACTTTTTTGTCTAATGAGCCGTATTTGTACTTGTTTTTTGTGTAACGATTTGGAGTATTCAATTATACAATTTTTTTTTACGCATGACTTCTTATTGTGTTTAGTTCAAGTTTTTGTGTGTCCTTATGATGAAAAGGCAATATTTTTGGCATGTTTAATTTTTTGTATAGTGGTCGCTAAATCGAATAAATAACTTGACAGATTTCAGGCTGCGGTGACACCAATTATGTGTACTTTTGTTATTTGTTTTAATGCAAAAGTCCCGTTCTTAGTTGCGAAACAGGTTTTCTTTGCAATTGCTTGATTTTTGACACGTTTTACCACTTTTTTCACTTAGTCCTACTGTAGGACATGAATATATTTCACTTCGATCGATAGTCTCGTGCAGCCTTTAAGGGACTAAGAATCGCGAAGTTTGCAGAATATGGCAATAATTATACATGAACAAATGTTGGGAAAAAAGCAAATTGAGTTAAGTAGGAAACAAGAAGCTAAATGAATTCAATACTTACAATTTTCTCTGAACTCAATACTTGCAGGCAATACATGATCTGATCCATGAGACTCCTGGGTTCTACAGAACAAAAAAGCATAGAAAGCTAAAAACGCTTGTTGAAAAAACAAAATGTCAACATGTCTAGAACAGGGGTAATAAGAGACAGCTCCAGATGTATCCTAATTTATAAATTTAATGGACTTTAAAGATTATATTATCAAACTGTATTCAACATTTAAAAGCGACACCACCCCCATGATGGCTTCTGTACATATGCAGGAGGGCACTACCAATCTATTGCCATCTTTTTAGATTAGATTTTCTAGCAGTGATCAATAGCGACCGTAGCATCTAAGTAGTTAGAGTGGGAGGCACCCTCTGTCTCCCCATAGCTTGGTATTTAATAAAAGTATTGAAAAAAATAGATGAATTTCAATGATTGGTAAATGGAATAAAAAAAAAATTGGTGATTTTTTTCTCCACTTTAGCCATAAAAGAATGTCACAAAAATGCAACACTGAGGCTCTGTTAACATGTATCGCAAAAGCTGCGATTTGTCTGCATGGTTTCTGAAGTTGTGGGCACCACAATAAACATCGTATCTGATTATTGCTGCTTTTTTATGCTTTTCCCCCCTCAAACACGGCTTTACAGGTGCAACACAGCAAGACCTCATATAATGACACTTATGTAAAAATGAAAAACTTATGACTGCTACAATGAATGAATGAAAAAAAATCAATTTGTCACAACCATCCCAAATCCAGCGGGACAGTCCTGGATTTGGGTCTATGGGCTGCTGCCCCACGTGGTCTGCTGAACATGCTTCAATGTCATCATGCCATCTGTGAAATCTCCCAGGGTAAAATGAAATGGTAAATGGGATCGGTCAAAAATTTGCCGTGGTGCGCTGCTGCTCTAGGTTTTCTATTCTGTGAAAGTTGGGTAAGTTTTACATTTCACAGGAAGATAGTCCCATGACTTCAGTAAAGATGGTTATCCTCCTTTGAATACTTAGCTGTAAAGAAATGTATCAGTAAAAATATGACTAAACTCCATAAGGACCAGTTTAAATAGCATTTTTTCCTTACTGCAACACTTTCCATAATTTGGCTTTGGTTTGCATATGTTAACTTTTATAGGGTTTTGGGGTAAACTGCGGTGTAGATTTCTAAAATGGGGTTATTTGTGGGAGGTTTCTGCTGTTTTGGCATCTCAGGAGCTCCGCAAAATGCAACACCGCTTTCAATCTACTCCAGCCAAATGTGTGCTCAAAAATATCAAATAGCGCTCCTTCCATATGCACCCTGTTGCTTTTGACAACATATCTTCATATACCTTGGCATTAAAGAGGAATTGACTAACAAATTGTGGTATCCATTTTTTACTATTACCACTTATGGAAAAGAAAAATTTTAGATTAAAGCAACTTTTGGGGGAAAAAAATTTAATTATTCATTTTCACAGCCAAATCTTATAAAATTGTACACAGCACTTATATGTTTAAAATGCTCACTACACCCCTGGATGAATTCCTCAAAGTGTCCAGTTTCTAAAATATGCTCACTCGTGGGGGTTTCTCCTGTTTTGGAGTCTCTGGTGCTCCAAAACTTTTTTTTTTAGCCACTCATACCATTTTGCGTTCTGTCTTATGAAGTACCTGGAGGATTAAACTTCCTGAAAGCAGTTTTGAATAATATGAGTGGTTTTTTTTTTTTGGATCCCTTTTGGGGTTTTTCCAATATACAGGCCTCGCAAAAGTGATACGGTCCCAAATGAATTGTAAATCTGATTACTAAAAAACCTGGAGCGCCAGCCAGTGTCAGA
This sequence comes from Ranitomeya variabilis, assembly GCF_051348905.1. NCBI lineage: Eukaryota > Metazoa > Chordata > Amphibia > Anura > Dendrobatidae > Ranitomeya > Ranitomeya variabilis. The sequence goes on along the minus strand of NC_135233.1, from coordinate 172,243,385 downwards.
TAATCAGATATACCACAAAAAAGGAGTTAAAGCCACAAAGCTGCACATCTATCATAAATTGAGAAATTAAAGGGCACCCTAATTCAAAAACATAAAAACAATTAAAAAGACTTGTTTTGAGTCTCAGACTTACATTAAGAAAGTGACCTCCAGTGCACATAGGACGGTGGGTCACGAATGCGGTAGCACATGATGTTGGAGTGGATTTGTAAAAGAAAGAATACGGCAACTGGTAACTACGTCAAAGCACACTCTACACTTGCATTACTGATTGCCAATAGTGGGTGGGATAGGAAGACAAGAAAAAATAACGTAGGAGATAATTTAAAAGGTATAAAAAAAAATTTGAACTGGCTAATAAAATCCAAGCACAATGTGTCACTAAACAATCTTAAATTCGCTAGGGTACATAGAACTATTCTAAAGTTGTCACACAACAAGTCAGATTTGAGAAATGAGGCTTGGTAACTCAGTCACTGGGTGCCTAAGCTGGCCTAAAAAAAACATGCGACACATAGTCCTCTGTAATTGTGAGACGTCCAGTTGATAATACAATCGTTCTGTGCACATAAAATTTCATGTTAACGATTTGTTGTCAGCTGCTATAAACAGGCTGTTACTAGAGTTGAGCGAATTTGTTGGGGTTCCGTCTTATTCGGCAAGCTATAGCACTGATCGAATAAGCTGCAGAGGGAACCCGGCTTCCAGGATCGTGCCGGCTGACTGGCGCTGCAGCTGCATGTGTCACAGTCACAGCACATGCATGATAGACCAACAAACAGGATCTCCATGCAACTGTTGTGACTGTCACACAGCCGCGACACATGCAGCTGCAGCTTATTCGGTAAGTGCTACAGACTGCCAAATAAGAGGGAGTACGAACAAATTTGCTCGCTGTTACGAATGGCGAATAGTGTCAATTTAACGGTTTGCATGTCATTCAACAAGTAAATCCAACATAAGCCACGGTGATTGCGAATGAAAGTAACTGAGTACTTATTCTTAGTTTAATTGTAAACTGAATAGCTGGGTCCGTTTTTTGTTCTGGCATGTTACAAATTGGTTTTTAGTAAAAAAAAAAAAAAAAAATGTATGTCATTTTCTGAAATTATGGTCCCTTTGATGAGACTGCATTCAGTTATTTTTGCATTTGATCGTTACCTGCCATCCTGTGCTCGATATTCATGTTGCTTATCATGTCGGACGATTGGTTTTACCATGCCACGTTCTGCAGTGCCAGGTATCCTATCATTATCCACTTTAGTGGTGACCTGCAATGAAACAATGATAAAAACAGATTATTTATATTTATTATGGTATGTTACAGGTACACAACTATTTTATTCTATTTAATTATATTTTTAACAGGCAAATTCTGCTGAGGAAAAAGTGTGAAAAAAAACCCTCAAAAGAATATGTAATAAGCAAATCTTTGGAAAACAGACTCGCTATTAAAGAGCTTTAACCACTTCAGTTAGAAGCAGTGATCTGACCAATATTCTGGTGCTTTCGGCACGGAAGACACGCTCTACTGTGGAATGATACCTGATGTGCCTTAACTAGGGAAACCCAGCACAAGTGACCCCATTTTGTAAACTAGATGCCTCACGGAATTAGGTACATCACAGAATTGTGTTTTGCAACTTGTCCTGAGTCCACAGATACCCCATATGTTGTCGACAACTACTTTTGAGGTACACTGAGCAAAGCAATGAAGTATATTAAAATGCACCGGGTGAACTATCAAACAATGAAATTAGTATTGAATATACTTAAGTGCTTGATTGTATGATAAATGGCAGACCATTCGGAAACAAAAGTATTGATATAGGAGGATGAACAGAACAAGATGTGCCTTGCCAAAAAGTTCAATTTTTGTCTAATCTGTCCATAGGACATTCTCCCAGAAACTTTGTGGCGTGTCAACATGTAGTTTGGCAAATTCCAGTCTGGCTTTTTTATGATTTGTTTTCAACAATGGTGTCCTCCTTTGTCGTCTCCCATGAAGTCCACTTTGGCTCATACAACGACGGATGATGCCATCTGACACTGATGCTCCTTTAGCTTGAAGTTCACCTTTAATATGTTTAGAAGTATTTCTAGGCTCTTTTGTTAACATTTGTATTATCCGGCTCTTTGATTTGTCATCAATTTTCCTCCTGGGGCCACATCCAGGGAGGTTGGCTACAGTCCCATGGATCTTAAATTTCTGAATAATATGTGCAACTGTAGTCACAGGAATATCAAGCTGCTTGGATATGATCTTATAACTTTTACCATTAACATGCTTGTTTATAATTTCTTTCTAATCTCCTGAAACAACTGTTTCATTCGTTTCCTCTTGTCCATGTTGAGTGTGATACACACTATGTCACCAAACAGCACAGTGAGTATCTGTAGCCCTACATACAGGCCCACTCACTGATTCCAAGATTGTAGACACCTGTGATGCTAGTTAGTGGACACGCCTTGATTTAACATGTCCCTTTTGTCACATTATTTTCAGGGGGACCATCATTTCTGTCCAAGCCTATTTCATGAGTTTTGTTTTTCAAAAATTCTGTGGAAGCGTGGTTGAAAAGCAGTGTAACTATGTTCAATTTCATATATCTTTTATTTATTTATTATTACTTTTGTCAGATTAAAGTTATTTGTGACCACTGTGGGTTTTTCTGTCATTAAACGAGGGGTACCAACAATTTTGACCACGTGTGTACATTAGTCCTTTTGATAGCGTTTTATTTCTCTTTTTGTTTGTCGGTATGATGAAAACATTATAAATTCTTATTTATGGGCACAATATTTTTTAATATTCGGTTGTGATTTTTTTTTTTTTTTTTTTTAATACCATTTTTACCATTTTTTTTTTAGTACTTTTTTTTTTTATTTAGTCCCTTTATCGGACTTCAACTTTCAAGGTTCTGATAGAGGTTCTAAAGCTTTGCAATGCTTTATAACTGTCAGTGCTGCACTGACAAGCCTCTTAGATCATGCTGGATTTAGTGGGTTAAACTACTGGTGGCAATGCAGGCATCGCTCCTGGCAGTGAGAGCCAAGCGTCAGCTATCATGTTAGCTGAACACCAGATAGCGACACCCACAGGTCCTGTGCTCAAGCTATCGCCATGACGTATCTATACCTCCGCAATTGGGATCTCATTCCTTTCCATGATATATAGAAATATCAAATGTCGTGAAGGGGTTAAATGCCCAAGGACCCTGCACAACACAATTGCAAGATGCCTTTAAATGGTCATGGCATCTGGCAATGTAAATAAGAAGTGGGGAAATGGTTAGGTTTGGCATTTAGTGCTGAATTAGGAGACACAACTTGTTTTGTTAATCGAGCTGGGCTAATTAAGTTGTTTTTGTATGGTTTATTGTTCAAAGTCCCCATGGCTGCCCCCAAAAAAACATTATATGCAAATTGCCTCTTCTGAGAAAAAGAGGACTTAAACTCTATAGCGCCATCTATAAGTCAGATTGCACGACTTGTTAAAGGGTTGATTGTGACTTGTAGGATCGCTACTTCCAACAGGTGGCGCTATAGAGTTAAGTCCTCTTTTTCTCAGAAGAGGCAATTTGCATATTATATTTCCCAGAGGAGCATTGCACAGCGAATAAGCCTCCTTACCTTAACAAGCCAGAGATGGTATGTCACTCTCCATAAGGAGAAACGATACCCCTTAGACCCCCCAAAAAACGTTAAGTTTAGTAAAGTTGCAATTGTGACACCTTGAAAAATCATGTTGCCACACACACAAAAATTAACCAAATGGCAAGAATGACTGAATTGTGTTTTGTTTTTTTCATCATCTATGTATATGGGGGAAAAAAAAGTTGTGACTCTTGGAAGACTGTTAGGAAAAAAATAAAGAAAAATATTACTGTGTCAGAAATTGTTAATGAATACTGCAGTCTAAGGTTTTTAAATTGCTTCATGATGAGCATGTTTGGCTTTTTATGACCTGTTACAAATGTGACGCATGGTCAGACATCAGCTTCACGCAGATATCCTGAAGAAAACCTAGCCTAAAGGTACCTTCACACTAAACGACTTTGCAACGATAACGATAGCGATCCGTGACGTTGCAGCGTCCTGGATAGGGATATCGTTGTGTTTGACACGCTGCAGCGATCTGGATCCTGCTGTGATATCGCTGGTCGTTGCTGAAAGTCCAGAACTTTATTTGGTCGTCAGATCGGCGTGTATCGTCGTGTTTGACAGCAAAAGCAACTATGCCAGCAATGTTTTACAATGGTAACCAGGGTAAATATCGGGTTACTAAGCGCAGGGCCGCGCTTAGTAACCCGATATTTACCCTGGTTACCATTGTAAAAGTAAAAAAAAAAAAAACCACTACATACTCACCCTCTGATGTCTGTCACGTCCCCCGGCGTCCGCGCTGCTGCTCAGAGCTTCCTGCACTGAATGTGTCAGTGCCGGCCGTAAAGCAAAGCACAGCGGTGACGTCACCGCTGTGCTTTAGGGCCGGCGCTTACACAGTGCAGGGAAGCTGAAGGCGAGGGACGCGACAGACACGACAATGTAAGTATGTAGTGTTTGGTGTTTTTTTACATTTACACTGGTAACCAGGGTAAACATCGGGTTACTAAGCGCGGCCCTGCGCTTAGTAACCCGATGTTTACCCTGGTTACCCGGAGACTTCGGCATCGTTGGTCGCTGGAGAGCTGTCTGTGTGACAGCTCTCCAGCGACCACACAGCGACGCTGCAGCGATCGACATCGTTGTCGATATCGCTGCAGCGTCGCTTAATGTGACGGTACCTTAAGGGCAATCACGTAAAGTTCACAAATATTCTTGAGTTTGCGTGCTACCACGTCTACTTTGCAGATTTTTATTGGTGTTTAAATCAAACAACTGTGATGACCATGCCAAAATCGTGCAGTGCTTCTTATGAAACACAGTTTTGAAGGACTTTGAATTATATTTTGGATCATTGTCCTACTCTAAGTTGCAATAAACTCCCAAACTTCAGCTTCCTCACAGAAGGCACGATTTTTTCGCCTAGGATTTCCAGATAATTGATTAAATATACTTTTCCATTAATGTGCTGTATATCTTCAGTGCCAGACTAAGCAAAGCAGCTCCAAAATTACTGAGCCACCTTCATGCTTTACTGTAGGCAGAACGTTCTTTAAGGTATACATCATATTACTCCTTTTCCAGACGTATCTTGATCAATAGGCCCAAAACGATCCATAAAGTAGAATCCAAAAACTTCTATGAGTTATTTTTATGGTTGTGAGCATACTGAAGCAGACTTTTCTTGTACTTTTGGGTAAGTAGAGGGTGCACATCTTAGGAGTCTAGACATGGAGGCCTTCAGTGTTTAGTATGCACCTAAACAACTAAAACCTTAGTCTTTACTTCCACCAAATCTTATTGCAGACCTGTTGCACTCGGGGTTCCCCTTTGTGCCTACATCCAGGCAGTATTAACTTTAAACTAGCAAACGCCACTGCCCATGAGGAAACATCCAAGATTCTCCTGGAATGCGATTTGAAGCTGGTATCCTGGTCATACTCATGTTTTCCAGTCCAAGTACTTCATTCTTTTGCTTCTGCTCACCAGGCCCCAGGGGCAGGGGTGGGTTGCGGCAGACATCTCAGTGCAGGAGTGTTCCCTTCGACTCTTCTTTGACATGTTGGTGTCAGGTAACTGCGCCTCCGTGATTAAGTCATCGCACCAGTAAGTACGTGCGCTGGACACCAGAAGTGGAGCTGTAGGGGATCATATGAGAAGTATGAAAACATTTTTTTTTAATTAATTAATTAATTAATTAAATGGGTGTGGGGGAAAAATTATGCTGTATTGAGGGTGGGGGAGAGCAAATGATGATGAACTGAGGATGGTGGAGAGTAAATGATGCTGTATTGAGGATACGATGGGGCAAACAAATATTGATGAATTGAAGTGGGGGAGAGCAAATGATGAATTGAGGGTGGCGATGGCAGACACCAAATGATGAATTGAGGGTGAGGGAGAGCAAATAAAGAATTGAGGGGGAGGTCCTGTTACTGCGTAGGGCAACACTCTTTTCTTCATCTGACTTAGTGTAGAAGTTGGGAAAAAAGTGGGGAATGTGCTCTGGAAGCAGTGTTCTAGATTAATGTCATTTTTTGCTTAGACAAGTCCTGGGTTGAAAGAGTGATGGCGGTCTGTGCCGGATGAAGAAGAAAAGTGAAGATGAAGGACTTCAACTAGAGACATCAATTGTGAGTCAGTGTGCGTCGGAAGCTACAGACAGTCAGACTGCATCTAGCTGCAGAAGGTCTGTACATTTGGTTTAGCAGACACCTTCTTAACCCTCCTGACTAATCCAGTGGCAACCTTTCTCCAGCTCTAATTGACACACCTGGATCTGGGTGTTTATAAACTCCCAGCCTGCTGCCGGGAATCGCCAGTGACATTTCCATTTTCCCCTGTTGAGGCTTGGAGATATAGAAGTCGGATATCATCCACTTTGGTGTTGCTGTAGGACGTCTGTGTAACATCTCTGAGTCTACTCAAGATAAGTGTTCCCCTTGTTCGTCTTTCTCAGCTGTCTTTAGTGGTAATGGAGATCGGCAAGTGCTCACCCCGTCATTCTCTAAGCAGGGCTTATTGCCAGGGTCAGGCAGGGATTGGATTCCTGCTCTGCAATAGGTGCATGAAATGTATAGGGACGCCGGCATCAGCAGGGCGCGGAAGCGCCGCATAGCAAGACATCCACCCCAGGTTCAGCACACAGGGCAGCATACCACGACTGGCCATATACCGCTTTATCATCTAATAGTACCACTTATACCTATAAGCGAGGAATTCGCTATGTGTACCTACTATTGCTTTACCAAGCGATATTATGATTAAGGCTCAGGAGAGCCTAAACATCAATTGTTACCACAAGTGGTCGCTTATCCTAGAATTGTATATTGCTCCCATGTGTCACGAATGTGTAGTGTTATATCCAATAAATTTGCACTATTTTGCATAAGTATCAATTAGAGTGTGCGGTGTCTTCTAAATATTACTTGTATAGGGATGTTTAGGGCATACAGGGTGACTTTAGATCTGCCTAGGGGTCTCCACTCTCCTCTTCCCTAGTGTTGGGCTCCCTTCCCCTCATCTCTACGTGTTGCACTTAGTGTTTCCTCCACTGTGCATGACTCTGTTACCTGAACATTTATGCTATGCACTGTAAACTATATACAGAGCTCCTGTGTATAATGTCACCAGTGAGAGCTCATGTATATGTCAATGGTGATCACTGGACACTGACCAAATAAACAAGAGCTTGTGTGCATAATGTCACTATTACCTGCACACTATACACACTACACTATGTACAGAGTTCCTGTGTATAGTGGCACTTACAGTAATATTAGTATTGAGGGCTTTAATTGATGATCAGTATTTTATTCGGTCACTACATGGTGGCGATATGTGGCATGGTCATGATATGGCAGTATTTGTTCCTTGTATGTGGTAGCAATTGGTCACTATCTGGTGGGAATATGAGATCTGGTCATGGTGTGACGGTATTTGTTCCTTGTATGTGACATCATCATGTGGGGTAAATGTAGTCCTGCCATTGTGTGACGATATTTATCCCTTATACGGGGTATTATTTGGTCACTATGTGGAAGTACTATGTGATCTGGTCATGGTGTGGCAGTATTTGGCCCTGGTATGTGGCATTATTGATCATTTTAAAAAATGTATGCAACACATTTGCTTAAAGAAAAATAAATAAAAATATACCTTAAAAGAATATTGAGTATTTTAAATGCTTAATAGGTTAGAGTAGGGCCCAGTGAAAAAAGTCTACCTTGTTGTGGTGGCATGCTTAAAAAAAAAATCTTTTGGTCAAAACAAAAGCTGATGGCTATTTATGTGATATGGTGTTCGATGGCAACTGTTAATGTGTGATCAGTGAGGACATGGTGAAGAAGTGAAGTTTTTCCCTAAGAGTGGCAGGGGGGATTGTCAAAACTTTGAGATGTGGAGGCGGAGCTGATGTGTAGGCTGAGTTGGGTGGAGTTTGGGCGGAGTCCCAAGGGGGCACAAACATTTTTCTATTATGGGCCTGAAATTCATGGTGGCAGCCCTGTCAACAGGGCATAACTGTCAAATGTAAGGTGGCTTTATATTTCAAGATTTTCAAGCATTAACCCCTTTAGGACCAAGCCACTTTGTAGGTTAATGACTGGGCCTCATTTTTTAAATCTGACCAATGTCACTTTATGGAGGTAACAACTCTGGAACGCTTCAATGGATCCCAGTGACAGACAGTTTTCGTGACATTTTACTTCATGATATTAAAATTTGTTTTACATAAAATCGGTAAATTGGTGAAAATTTCACAATTTTAAAACTTAATTCTTAAGACCTTGAAACAGATAGCCATGTCACACAAAATAGTTAATAAATAACATTTAATACATGTACAACTTTTTTTTGGCAGGGAGTTAAAAGGGTTAAAAGTTGATCTGCAATTTCTAATTTTGCCAACAAAATTTTCAATTTTTTTTTAAGGGACCACATCACATTTGAAGTGACTTTAAGGGGTCTACAGTTGGGTCCATATATATTTGGACACAGACAACATTTTTCTCATTTTGGTTATAGACATTACCACAATTAATTTTAAACAAAACAATTCAGATGCAGTTGAAGTTCAGACTTTCAGCTTTCATTTGAGGGTATCCACATTAAAATTGGATGAAGGGTTTAGGAGTTTCAGCTCCTTAACATGTGCCACCCTGTTTTTAAAGAGACCAAAAGTAATTGGACAGATTCAATAATTTTAAATAAAATGTTCATTTTTAGTACTTGGTTGAAAACCCTTTGTTGGCAATGACTGCCTGAAGTCTTGAACTCATGGACATCACCAGACACTGTTTCCTCCTTTTTGATGCTCTGCCAGGCCTTCACTGCGGTGGTTTTCAGTTGCTGTTTTTTGTGGGCCTTTCTGTCTGAAAAATCTTTAACAAGTGAAATGCATGCTCAATTCGGTTGAGATCAGGTGACTGACTTGGCAATTCAAGAATATTCCACTTCTTTTCTTTAATAAACTCCTGGGTTGCTTTGGCTTTATGTTTTGGGTCATTGTCCATCTGTAGTATGAAACGACGACCAATCAGTTTGGCTGCATTTGGCTGGATCTGAGTACACAGTATGTCTCTCAATACCTCAGAATTAATTCGGCTGCTTCTGTCCTGTGTCACATCATCAATAAACACTAGTGACCCAGTGCCACTGGCAGCCATGCATGACCAAGCCATCACACTGCCTCCGCCATGTTTACAGATGATGTGGTATGCTTTGGATCATGAGCTGTACCACGCCTTCGCCATACTTTTCTCTTTCCATCATTCTGGTAGAGGTTGATCTTGGTTTCATCTGTTCAAAGAATGTTATTCCAGAACTGTGCTGGCTTTTTTAGATGTTTTTTAGCAAAGTCCAGTCTAGCCTTTTTATTCTTGATGCTTATGAGTGGCTTGCACCGTGCAGTGAACCCTCTGTATTTACTTTCATGCAGTCTTCTCTTTATGGTAGATTTGGATATTGATATGCCTACCTCCTGGAGAGTGTTGTTCACTTGGTTGGCTGTTGTGAAGGGGTTTCTCTTCACCATGGAGATTATTCTGTGATCATCCACCACTGTTGTCTTCCGTGGGCGCTCAGGTCTTTTTGCATTGATGAGTTCACCAGTGCTTTCTTTCTGAGGATGTACCAAACTGTAGATTTTGCCACTTTTAATATTGTAGCAATTTTTCGGATGGGTTTTTTCTGTTTTCGCAGCTTAAGGATGGCTTGTTTCACCTGCGTGGAAAGCTCCTTTGACTGCATGTTTACTTGACAGCAAAACCTTCCAAATGCAAGCACCACACCTCAAATCAACTCCAGGCATTATATTTGCTTAATTGAGAATGACATAACGAAGGGATTGCCCACACCTGTCCATGAAATAGCCTTGGAGTCAATTGTCCAATTACTTTTGGTCCCTTTAAAAACAGGGTGACATGTTAAGGAGCTGAAACTCCTAAACCCTTCATCCAATTTGAATGTGGATACCCTCAAATGAAAGCTGAAAGTCTGAACTTCAAATGCATCAGAATTGTTTTGTTTAAAATTCATTGTGGGAATGTCTATAACCAAAATTAGAAAAATGTTGTCTCTGTCCAAATATATATGGACCTAACTGTATATGACAGAAAATATCCAAAAGTGACACTATTCTAAAAACTGAACCCCTCAAGGTGCTCAAAACCATATTCATTCAAGAAGTTTATTAACCCTTCAGGTGCTTCACAGGAATTAATAGAATCTAGTACAAAAAAATTAACTTTTTCATAAAATTTTTACTTTAGCTACAAATTTTTCATTTTTGCAATGGTAAAAGGAGAACTTGAACCTCAATATTTGTTGTGCAATTTATCCTGAGTAAAAGAATACCCCATATGAGAGGAAAACTACTGTTTGGGCGGACAGCAGGGCTCCAAAGGGAAGGAGTTTAAAGGGAACCTGTCACCCCCAAAATCGAGGGTGAGGTAAGCCCACCAGAATCAGGGGCTTATCTACAGCATTCTGGGATGCTGTAGCTAAGCCCCCGATCCTAAAAGATGGGAAAAAGAGGTTACATTATACTCACCCAGGGGCGGTCCTGGTCCGAAGGGTGTCGCGGTCCGGTCCGGCGCCTCCTATCTTCATCAGATGACGTCCTCTTCTGGTCTTTACGCTGCGGCTCCGGCGCAGGCGTACTTTGTCTGCCCTGTTGAGGGAAGAGCAAAGTACTGCAGTGTGCAGGCGCTGGGCCTCTCTGACCTTTCCTATCACCTGCGCACTGAAGTACTCCGCGACGACCATCGGATTGGACTCCCCGCCCAGGTGAGTATAATATAACCTCTTTTTCTCATCTTTTAGGTTACATCGGGGGCTTATCTACAGCATTCCAGAATGCTGTAGATAAGCCCCTGATGCCGGTGGGCTTAGCTCACCGTCGATTTTGGGGGTGACCGGTTCCCTTTAAAAGCAAAGAAATAGCTAAAATGGAGAGTGGACGCCATGTCAGGTTTGGAGAGCCCCTGATGTGCCTAAACATTGGAAACCTACAAGTGACCCCATTTTGGAAACTAGACTCCTCAAAGAATGCATCTAGACATGGGGTGAGCAACTTTAACCCTTAAGGGCTTCACAGAATTTTATAAGGTAGAGCCTTGAAAATAAAATTAAGAAGAAAAATAAATCAAAATTTTCCCACAAAAATGTTCTTTTATCCCCAATTTTTTTTAATTTACACAAGGGTAACAGGACCAACTGCACCGTTCAATTTTTTGTGCAATTTCGTGAGTGCGACAATACCCCATATGTGGTCAAAAACTACTTTTGAGGCACAGTGCATGGCTCAAAAGGGACGAAGTGACATATTCGAGTTCAGATGTGGCTGGAATGGTTTCAGAGTGCAATGTCACATTGGTAGAGCCCCTGAGGTGCCAGAACAGCAGAAACCCCCCCATTAGTGACATCATTTTACAAACTACACCTCTCAATTAATTCATCTAGAGGTGCAGTGATCGTATTGACAACATATGTCCTCACAGAAATTTATACCATTAGGTGGTGGTGAAAGAATAATTACATTTTTACATTTAAAATGTTGTTTTAGCCACAAATTTTAACTTATAGAAGGGCTAATAGGAAAAAAAGGACCTCACAGTTTGTCTTGCAATTTCTCCCTATAGCGCCAATACTCTACATTTAATTGGGAAATACTTTTCAGGCACAGTACAAAGCTCAGAAAAGAAGGAGAGCCTTATTGTGGTGCAGATTATGCTGGACTGGTTTCTGGGTGCCATGGCCCACTGGGAGAGACCCTGAGGTGCCAGTACAGCAGAATTCCCCAATGAGTGACTCCATTTTACAAACTGCAGCTCTTGATTAATTCATCTAGGGTTGCAGTGATCATATTGACACAGGTGTATTACAGAATTTTATACCATTGGGCAGTGAAGAAAAAATAATTGCATTTTCATCACAAAAATTTAGTTTTAGCCCCAGATTATACAATGGGAAAAGGGTAAAAATGGCACCAAAATTTGTGACAACTTCTGCTGAACGTGGCAATACTCCATATATGACTGTACAGAACTGCTTAGCCACACAGCAAAACTCTGGAGGGAGAGCTATTTGCCTCTTAGAATGCAGATTTTCCTATAATACAGATTATCCTAGAATAGTTTGCGGACTCCATATACAGAGACCCTAAGTGCTAGAAGAGCAGAATGACCCCATTGTGGAATTTATACCCTTGCCAAACATGTGGATGATAAATGTGGTTTAGGTACACTGTGAGGGCTCAGAAGATGGGGCATTTGGAAGCACAGATTTCTTTTCAAGCGTGGGGGGAAGGTGTGGGCATAGTGCTTTCCCAGAACCTTTGTACCATCAGTAAAGTGGAAGCATCCTATATTTCAGTGAACAGGTGACTGACCTTAGTGAGGGCATGCTTTTTTGTGGATTGAGTTGAAGCTTTTATTGGGAACACTTTACAAAATGTTTCGGATCACATTTATCCTATGCCCTACGCTGGGCACTTACAATGGGGTTACCATCTAAATCTCTGAATGATGTGATTCAGATGAAAGCCCTGAGGGATCTTCTCAATTTAATGAGGCAGCAGAGTTACACTGTACTCTGACCTCTGTTCATTGGTGTCCTTTTCAGAAGTGCACACAACTGGTCGACCCGTCCGCACGTTTATGCATGTCTAAAAAGACGGACACAGCCAGACAGGTCAAACAGCGTACAAAACTGCCTCCATCTGACACAATATATTGAATCTCCAGCCGGTTTTCATCTAAATCACGTATTTCAGAGATTTACATGGAAACCCCGGGTAAGCGCTCAGCACAGGATAGATGCAAGTTGAGCCTTACTACGATACCTAGAAGGCAGACTGAAAAAATCAACAGTAAGTTATTTCTTATGCCGTTCCACGTGAGGTGTACGTGATTAGACAACTTTATTCTTCGAGTTGGTGTTAGATTTATATATATATTTTTTTATGTTTGTCTGCTGTCACACACTAAAAGATGCTTTTTTTTACTTCCAAAAAACAGTTTTTGCATTGCTATATTTTGAGAGCTATAATTTCTCCATATTTCTGCCAAGAGTCATGTGAGGGCTTGTTTTTTTGTGGGACGAGTTGATGTATTTATAGGTACCATTCGTGCATTTTTTGAATTGGAAGAAAGGAACAGCACTCTCGATTAAAAAGAAAAAAAAAAAAAGAAAAAGTGCACGGATAGGGTCCCAAACCTTACAATACAACTCTAAAAGATGAATTTTTATTGAAATTAAGAATAGTGTATAAAAGTTTTTGACGTTTCCGTCTCATCAACCTTTCTCAGATATTCACTATAGATATATAATTTCATAAATTCACGGAAATTAGACTCCGGCTGTTTAGATTTTAAACAACAGCCCCCCGTATTCAAGACCTCAAGGTTAGATACCTGGTGCAGTTGCGCAATAGCGACCTACATCACACTGGTTGCCGGTTTGCGTGTTATGCCGAGGTGAGGAGCAGCAATGCTCATCTGGGAATGCTCCATCTCGGCATGCTTGACAGGTCACTCCTGCAAGGAGAAACGTTACTCCTTGGATTTGAGTCAGATGCCTCTCACCCAGCCAAACCATAAAACCAGACCAACCATATCTCACATTTTCCAGTGACGAGGGGCAGTACCCCAAAACAGTGTCTGTAAATTGAGATTTTGGATTTAACCTAAATAATGCATATTTCTCAGAGGAGCATGACACCTTAAAAGTCTCCTCACCTCCGCATGCTTGACACGTCACTCTCCTCAAGGAGAAATGTTACCCTCTCTGTAGCCGCCCGCTTCTAGTCATGGAGGTTGTCATTGCTCTCAGCGTTGCCTGTAATCACTCCCCGACACCTTGACAAACAGCCTGCTCTGCAAATACGCTTACAGAGCAGGCAGTCAATGTGCTAGAAAGCAATTATAGTGCGCTCACTGTATAACTAAAGTGTTCATGCACCGCTCTCATGACTGGACAAGAGTGGCTAGAAGGTACATTGTCTCACTTTACCCGCTGCTCCAGTAATGTAGCTTAACAAGATTTCAGCTTACCTGCAGATTAATCCGATGTCTGCATCTATATAGCATTTCTAAACATGACAAGTTTCCTTTAGCAAACAACTTTTTTTTTTTAACCAGCATGACTGGCAAGCAGGCCATAAACTGAGCTATACATAAGAGTAAACAGTCATACCTTATTTGACTGCATGAATGATCCTTCCATTGCTCCTTCCGTTCCAAAAGTTGTTTCATGAAGTCTGAAAGTCAATACCAGAAAGGTAAAGCTACAATTCAGTGTAAATTCAATTAACATCTTAATACAATTTAAATAAAACATGTATTTTTATCATTTCAAAGACAAAATGTTGCACTTTAACAATGACATGGGATAAGATGTTATTTTCAGAGACAGACAGTGGAAAGGCATAGTGGGATGATGTCTTATCAAATGTGCTGTCAGGGGTGGAGAAAGCACCTCCGACAATATATACATTGCAAACTAAACCATTTAGGCTACTTTCACACTAGCGTCGGGCCGAGGTTACCGACGCTAGCGTTCTCTGCGCCGCACAACGGGGGCAGCAGATGCATTTTTCCAGCGCATCCGCTGCCCCATTGTGAGGTGCGGGGAGGTGGGGACGGAGTTCCGGCCGCGCATGCGCGGTCGGAAAAAGCGGACCGTCGGGAGCATAAAACGTTACATGTAACGTTTTTTGCTCCCGACGGTCCGCCACAACACGGCGCAACCGTCGCACGACGGTTGCGACGTGTGTCAATGCGTCGTAAATGCGTCGCTAATGTTAGTCAATGCAGAAAAAACGCATCCTGCAAGCACTTTTGCAGGATGCGTTTTTTCGGCAAAACGACGCATTGCGACGTATTGCAGTTAACGCTAGTGTGAAAGTAGCCTTAGACATGTTTTTCTATAAAAGATTAATACTTATTGATTCATAGCTATATCTAGTTTACATTGAAGTAAAACATTTCATTATATACAGTATCTATACACACATTGTGTTAGACTGTAAGCTTGCGATAAGGGCCCTCACTCCTCTTGGTATCTGGGTGGTGTTATTCTATAATATCTTTATTGCCTGCACAAGTCCCCTCTAAAATGTCAAGTGCTTTGAAATATGGAGACGCTATAGAAATACATATTATATATTTACACACGGTACTGTTAAAAAGCTGCAATCCCCTTCACAGCCTATGATGTCTAAGTGTGCGTACACTATATACAAAGATACGTATGCATGTTTTTCTCAATATGTGACATGAAATCAGAATAAACCTTTCCCGTTATAGGTCAATTAGGATTACCACAATTATTAATATTTGCCAAATGCCAGAGTAATGGAAGAGAGAGAATGATTTAAGGTATTTTTATTACTTACTGCAAAAGTCTAAAGTTTACATACATTTCATTTGTATTTGGTACCATTGCCCTTAAACTGAATGACTTGGGTCAAACATTTGGGATATCCTTCCACAAGCTTCTCACGATAGTTGGTCGGAATTTGAACCCATTCCTCCTGACAAAACTGGTGTAACTGCATCCAGGTTTGTAGGTCGCCTTGCTCACACCTGCCTTTTCAGCTTTGCCCATACATTTTCAATAGGATTCAGATCAGGGCTTAGTGATGGCCACTCCAAAACATTGACTTTGTTATCCTTAAACCACCTTGTTACCATTTTGGCAGTATGCTTCGGGTCATTGTCCATTTGGAAGACCCATTTCCTCCCAAGCTTTAACTTCCTACTAAATATATATATGTAATACTAGGAGATTTGACTTATTTAACCTATGATCAAGAGACATTCTGTTATTTATATCTGTACAGCCCATTATATTATGCATATTTGCTTATAATTACAACTTTTTTTGGGTCGTACTATACTTTATTTGTGATATATAAGGGTGTCGCTTATCGGTCCTATATCTTAGGCCCTTTTAAATGGTTTTATCTGTGTCTGTCTTTTTTGAGGTGTAATAATAAAAGTTTTCTGATTTTGTTTAATTTTCGGGTATGCATACCATCATTAGTCTAGTCTTTTCTCTTTTTTGCTGTGTCAAGCTTTAACCTCCTGGCTGATGTCTTCCAATGTTGCTTCAGTATTGCCACAATCTTCTTTTCTCATGATGCCATCTATTTTGTGAAATACACCAGTCTCTTCTGCAGCAAAACAACCCCACAACATGATGCTGCCACCCTCGTGTTTCACAGTTGGGATGGTGTGCTTAGGCTTCCAAGCTTCTCCCTTTTTCCTCCAAACGTAACGATGGTCCCAAAAGTTCAATTTTAGTTTCATCAAACCAAAGGACATGTATCCAAAAATTAAGGTCTTTGTTACTGTGTGCATTTGAAAAGCAAACATTTAGGCTACTTTCACACTAGCGTTAACTGCAAACCGTCTCAAAACGTCTTTTTTCAGAAAAAAAGTGTTTGCAGGATGCGTTTTTTCCCCATAGACTTGTATTGGCGACGTATTGCGACGGATTGGCATACGTCGTGTACGTCGTACGACGGATGCGTCGAAATTTGGCAACACGTCGTCGGCAAAAAACGTTGATTGTAACTTTTTTGTCTCCGCCTAAAAAACGTGTCGCGACGCATCCTGCGGCATGCGTCGTTGGCTACAATGGAAGCCTATGAGCGACGGATGCGTCGGGACACGTCGTACAACGCAATGCAGCGCTGCAATACGTTTTTTTACACTGAGCATGCTCAGAAGCTGGATTTTGTTGCCAATTGGCCAGACACCCCCAAATCTATATAAACCTGGCCTGGGCTATGATATCCTATGCTATAGGATCCTATCCTATCCTAGGATCCTATCCTATCCTATCATATCCTATCCTATCCTATCACTATGATATCCAGGCGATTCGTCTCAAATATTACGTCATACCAAACTCGCAATCCTCACAAGAACACCTTCCATCGCTGCCACAAAACTAAAACCCACAAAGATGGGCTGTAAAAACAGTAACTATATAGTTTTCCATATTTTCCAGTAGCCAATCAAATTTGGGAGCCTCCCATTTTAAAAACGGATCCGTCGGAAAAACGGATGCAACGGATGGTAAAAACGGATGCAACGTATGCAACGCATCCAGTATTTTCGACGGAAACGTTTAGCGGATTTGCGACGGATCCGCCGAAATGATGTATGCGTTGCACACGTTTTTCACTTTTTTGACGCATCCGTTTTTTCGGCAAAAAAGACGTTTTGAGACGGTTTGCAGTTAACGCTAGTGTGAAAGTAGCCTAAGCTGGCTTTTTTATGTTTCTTTTGGAGTAATGGCTTCTTCCTGGCAGAGTGGCCTTTCAGCCCATGTTGATACAATACTCGTTTCACTGTGGATATTGACACAATCTTACTAGCTTCTGCCATCATCTTCACAAGGTCTTTTGCTTTTGTCCTTGGGTTGATATGCACATGTCGGACCACGGCACATTAAAACCAGTCTCCTTCCTGAGCGGTATGATGGCTGGACATTCTAATCTTGTTTGTACTTGCGTATGACTGTTTGTACAGATGAACAAGGCACCTTCAGGTATCTTGAAATTGTAACCAAGGATGAGCCAGCTTTGTGCAAGTCCACATTTCTCTTCCTGATATCTTGGTTGATTTCTTGAGACTTTCCCATTATGCTACACAAAGAAGCAATGTGTTTCAGTTGTGAATTAAAATACATCAACAGGTGTGTCTCTAATTAACTCAGATGAGCATTTTAGATACATACAGCCCTGCTATGTGTAGAACAGAAGATCAGATGATCGCAGCTACCATGGAAACTATTGGAGCAAGTTAAAAAGTAAAACAAAAATGTTTTTAAAAATATTGAAAAAATAAAAAATGTATATGAAAGTTTAAATCACCCTCTATGCACCCCACTCAAAATTTTAAGAAAACACCCACACATTTGGGATCGCCGAGTTCAGAAACAAGCAATCAAAACATAACGTATATACTCGAGTATAAGCCAAGATTTTTCAACCCATTTTTTTAGGCTGAAAGTGCCCCTCTCGGCTTATACTCGAGTCATTGTCCCAGGGGGGTCGGCGGGGGAGCGGCGGCTATGACATACTCATCTGCTCCTGGAGTGGTCCCTGTATCTCCGATGGTCTCCGGGCGCTGATAGCTTCTTCCTGTGTTGAGCGGTCACGTGGTAAAGCTCATTACAGTAATGAATATAGACGCGACTCCACTCCCATAGGGGTGGAGCCGCATATTCATTAATGTAATGAGTGGTAGCGGTTACCGCTCAATGATGGAAGAAGCTGTCAGCGCCCGGAGAAGACCATCAGGGAAGCTGCCAGGGACAGCGCCGGGAGCAGGTGAGTATAATGGGGAGGGTGAGCAGCATTGCGCGATATTCACCTGTCCCGTTCCACCGCCGGGCGCCACTCCGTCTTCCGCGTCCTCTGCTGTGACGTTCAGATCAGAGGGAGCGATGATGTGGTTAGTGCGCACCCTCTGCCTGAACGTCAGTGCAGAGGATGTGGAAGACACAGCGGCGCCCGGCGGTGGAAAGAGGACAGGCGACTATTGCAAGTGCTGGGGGCCTGAGCGACGAGAGGCGACTATTATTTATTTTTTTTTTAATCACAGCAACAGCATATGGGGCAAATATCTCTATGGGGCATCTCATGGGGCCATAATCAGCATTTGTGCAGCATTATATGGGGAAAATATCTCTATGGAGCATCTTATGAGGCCATAATCAGAATTTGTGTAGCATTATATGGGGCAAATAGCTCTATGGAGCATCTTATGGGGCCATAATCAACATTTGTGCAGCATTATATGGGCAAATGTCTCTATGGAGCATCTTATGGGGCCCTTATTAACTTTTATGCAGCACTGTATGGGGCAAATGTGTCAATGGAGCATCTTATGGGGCCATTATTAACCTTTGTGCAGCATTATATGGGGCATATTTTAATATGGAGCATCTTATGGGGCCCATCATAAACTTTATGGAGCATTATATGGGGCGTATTTTGTATGGAGCATCTTATGGGCCCATCATGAACTGTATGGAGCATTATATGGGGATCCTGATTCAATATGGATATTCAAAAACACTACTGATATCTCAATTTTACTTTTATTGGTACATATTTTTATTTTTGAAATTTACAGGTAGCTGCTGCATTTTCCACCCTAGGCTTATACTGGAGTCATTAAGTTTTCCCAGTTTTTTTGTGGCAAAGTTAGGGGTCTCTTCTTATACTCGGGTCGGCTTATACTCAAGTATATATGGTAATAAAAATTAATCTGAAAGGTAAACGGTGTAACAGAAAAAACATCAAAACTCCAGAATTACGATTTTTTTTGGGGTGTCACAAACATTGCAATAAAATGCAATAATAGGTGATCAAAATATTGTATCTACAACAAAATGGTATCAAAAACATTAGCGTGCATAAAATAAGCCCTCACCCAGCACCAGAAATCGAAAAATGGAGACGCTATGGGTCTCAGAAAATGGCACGTTTTGTTTGCAAACTTTTTTTTTCACCACTTAAAACAGAACCGCTACGTTTGGCATCGGTGAATTCGTAATGACCTGGAAAATCATAATGACAGTTCAGTTTTAGCATTTAGTGATCATGGTGAAAAAAAAAAAAAAAAAACAATCACAGAATTACGCTAATTTTGCAATATCACTGCACTTAAGATTTTTTTCCTGTATTCCACTACACAACATGGTAAAACCAATGATGTTTTTCAAAAGCACAACTCGTCCCACAAAAAACAGGCCCTCACACGGCCATATTGACAGAAAAAGAAAAAGAAAAGAAAAATTATGGCTCTGGCAAAAAAAGGGAAATGCAAAAACACCTGAAAACTGTGAGGTGGTGAAGGGGTTAAACTGGCGTGGAAATTATTTTATTAATAGTTTATCTTTATCACTCAAAAAAAATTGCAAAGTGAATGAACAAATGAGAAATCTAAATCAAAATCAATTTGGTGTGACTACTTTTGTTCACTTTACATTTTTAATATATTGTAAAAAAGCAGGAGATAAGGTACTAGATGGCAGATTAGTGACTGAGGTGGTTGGCCTGCGGTGTACAGTAAAATCACACTGGCAGGTTAGAATAATAATTAATAATAATTAATTATTATTAATAATAATACAATTGCCTGCTTTTGCTATCTCCTTATCAAACCCGGCAGGATATGAGACATGGTTTACATACAGTAAACCATTTCATATCCGTTATATTTTTACATATTCCTAACTAATAATGTAAGAAGAGTCTGTGTGCAAAATTTGGGAGCTCTAAATGTTAAAATAAAGGGTTAAATAACGGGAAAAAACTGGCGTGGGCTCCGGCGCAATTTTCTCCACCTGAGTGGGAAAACCAGTCACTGAGTGCAGATATTAATAGCCTAGAGAGGGACCATGATTATTGGCCCCTCCCCGGCTAAAAACATCTGCCCCCAGCCACCCCAGAAAAGGCATATCTGTAAGATGTGCCTATTCTGGCACTTAGCCACTCTTCCCACTCCCGAGTAGCGGTGAGATATTGGGTAATAAAGGGTTAATGTCACCTTGCTAATGTAAGGTGACATTAAGCCTGGTTAATAATGGAGAGGTGTCAATAAGAAACCTATCCATTATTAATCCAACATTAATAAAGGGTTAAAAAAACAGACACATTAGTAAAAAAGTATTTTCATTAAATAAATACACATGGTGTTGTAATAGCTTTATTATAAGCTCAATCCAAATGATGACCCTTGCCTTCTGAAAAAAAAGGTCAAATAAAAAAACCAACAATATCCCATACCTGTCCGCCGTACAGTCATGTCCCACAATGTAAATCCATCTGAAGGGGTTAAATAATTTCACAACCAGGAGCCTGCTAATGCTGCTGCTCCTGGCTGTAAAAACTGGGGAATGAATGGAATGCAGGGGAACGTAGCTACCTAGACTAGGGGTGATGCGCCCCCTGCTGGCAGAACCTCATATGAACTCTAGCGTAGGAAAATATTCTGAAAAAAACCAAAACTGACAAATTCGCTTTAATAATATGATCTCATGAGGTCTGTAAAGTGCTGTAGAATATGACGACGTATGTAATTAAAGTAAAATAATAAATATGCATAACTAAAGCTCAAAGAGGTTCAAAGGATATACAGTATTTTGCGGACTGTAAGACGCAAAGAGGAAATTAAGAAAAAAAAAGGTCATAAAAAGGTTGTGTGTGTTTATAGTTCACTTTTACAGTAGTGGAAGGAGGCTGTGGTGGAGCGGGAAGGCAGGGTCGTTGCTGCAAAGAGCTGGTGATGCTATGGGCCCTGGGTTGAGTGGAGGGGGGTGCGAGGATGCGTCAGACTCTGGGATTTCACAAAATGTCGACGGAGTCCGTGCACTTCCTATAGTTTTCTCTGCGATGGACTGAGATTGACCCGGGAGCGGAGATCCTGCGACGATCATTTTCCCAACGTCCACTGCAGTGAAAACGATGGGAAGTGCGGGGACTCGACTCCATCAACATTAAATCCGGGGCCCGCCGCAGCCTTGCACCACCGAACACCCTCTCCTCCCAGTTTGGAGCCCGCAGCATCACCACACTCCTGCGGCCGCCAGCTTCCTGTAGCAGCGAACCTGCACTTGGGACGTCGGTCCAACAGAGCCGCACAGCTACATTCTGATTCTAAGATGCACCCCTATTATTCCCCCGAATTTTTTGGGAAAAAAGTGTGTGTCTTATAATGCGAGACAAAGCACATTTTTAAAATATTTAATCCAATTATTGAAAAATAGGACTTTTCAGTATAAAGTCATTTGACAAAACACATATGTACTGAACATGCATGTAAGAGATAAGGAGGTTTTATGTACAACTATAATGCATGACCCCATATTGCTTCACAGAACTTTTTTTTTTTCTTTCTGATCCCCAGTATTGATCTAACAAATGAACACTGAGAACAAGAAATGAAAACATTTAGGGTATGTGCACACGATGCAGATTTGGTGCAGAATTTTCTGCAAAAAATCTGCACAAAATCTGCATCTTCTGGCAGAAGACGCAGCTGACAATTCCTGCGGTTTTTATGAGTTTTTTTGTGCGTTTTTAGTGCGTTTTTTGCAGTGCAGTTTTGGTGCAGTTTTTTAGTGCGTTTTTAATGCTGATTTGTCAGCTTTTTTTAAAGCTAAATAAAGAGATAAAGTTTAAAAAAATATATATATATATTTACGTGATAAGGGGTTTTAACGTCACCTTGACACTGTAAGGCTACATTCACATTTGCGCTGTTGGGCGCAGCGTCGGCGACGCAACCAACAACGCATGTACACAACGCAGCGTTTTGCGATGCATGCGTTGTCATAAGATCCTACAGATCGGGAATTTCGGCGCAGGGAAAACGCTACAAGTAGCGTCCCCTGCGCCCTGTCTTGTGCGTCTATATGACGCATGCGTCATAAAAAGCAGTACAACGCATACCGGCGCATGTCCATGCCCCCCCATGTTAAAGATAGGGGCGCATGACGCATGCGTAGGTATGCGTCGGCGATGCTGCGCCCAACAACGTAAATGTGAACGTAGCCTAAGGTGACGTTAACCCCAGTTAATAATGGAGAGGCGTCTATAAGACGCCTATCCATTATTAACCCCTCAAAAAAAATTGGCGTAGGCTCCCGCCCAATTTTCATGTCCAGAAAGGGAAAGCCAGCGACTGCAGGCTGCTAATTTGTAGCCAGAGAAGGGGTTAATCTTCCCAGGCTATGAATATCAGCCCACAGCTGTCTGCGTGGCCTTACTGGCTATTAAAATAGGAGGACCCCAGAAAAAAAAAATGGCATGGGGTCCCCCTATATTTTATAGCCAGAAAAGGCTACGCAGACAGCTGCGGGCTGATATTCATAGCCTAGAGAGGGGCCATGGATATTGCCCCCCCCCCCCCCCGGCTACAACTACCAGCCCGCAGCCGCCCCAGAAATGGCGCATCTCTAAGATGCGCCAAATCTGGCGCTTAGCCTCTCTTCCCACTCTCGTGTAGCGGTGGGATATGGGGTAATAAGGGGTTAACGTCACCTTGACATTGTAAGGTGACGTTAACCCCAGTTAATAATGGAGAGGCGTCTATAAGACGCCTATCCATTATTAACCCCAAATTACTGAACACAAAAAAAAAAAAAAAAGACACAGGAAAAAGTATTTTAATATTCTAAATTTTACCATACTTACAAATCCCTTGATGATCTGTAGTCTTTTCCGACGTGGTCCATTAATATCGAGTGTCCCACGACGATCTGCCATGGAGAACAGCTACACCAGGAGATGTGACTGCTCTCCACGGCTTCCCAAACACAATGACAGGAGCTAACGCTCCTGCAGTGTGCCTGCGCATGCGCGCGAGTTTACCGGCGTTCAATGAACTCCGGGACTCTCGCTTTACGACACTGCTGCGTGAGAGATTTCACGGCAGTTCAATTGCCGTAAAGTGAGCTCCCGGAGTTCATTTAACTCCAGGAAACGAACAGGCAGCTCCGATACACTGCAGGAGCGATTAACTCCTGCAGTGTATCACCGGAGGACGTCGTGGGACAACCTATACTATGGATTACAACGGAAAAGATTTTTTTTATTTTTTATTTTGGGACAAGGATGATCGTGGATGGTGGCCTTCAGGGACGTATGTGGTGAGTATGTACTACATGTAAATGTGTGTTTGTGTTTTTAACCCATTGTAGTCAGTCGCCTGACGATGGGACAACTCTCCCATCATCACATTTCGATGGGAGAAGTAGTCCCACCCGACGAATGACTACAATGAGTCACTACTGACAGACAGACACACACACAGACACACTACATACCATTTCTACCATAAGCCTCACATCGATCCCCATCCGACAGTACGACTCCGCCCACACACTTCCTCCACATCACTGACGTCACTTCATTCTGCTGCGGTTTTGACACCCAAATCCGCATAAAATCTGCAGATGGTTTTTTACATCTGCAGTTTTTATGCGGATTTGACCCACAAAATGGGAGTCAATGGGTGCAGAAACGCTGCAGTGACATGCACTTCTTTGAAATCTGCAGCGTTTCTGCACGGATTTTTCTGCACCATGTGCACAGCTTTTTTTTTTTCCACATTGATTTACATTGTACTGTCAATCACAGTGCAGTTCTGCAGCAGAAAAAAACGCTGCAGAACTGCACTAAATCTGCATCGTGTGCACATAGCCTTACACAGGTATTTGTTGCTTTCTCCTCAAAAAAAAATATCTAAGCATTTTCTTAAACCATAAATGATGCTTGCTGTTACCAGGTAGGCAGTTCCACAAATCAGTATTTACTTACGGAGATTGAACCTTCTTTTCCCCAGACCAAGGGAGTGATCCTTGTCTATTGAGAGGAGTTTAAATGAAAACACAACCATTTTTTATGGGCCTCTGATATACGTGTAGAAGTTATTAATATACTTCTTAGAAGATTATTCAGAAGACTAGTTATAAGTAATTCATGTAATCTTTCCACATAACTAAGATACTCCATGTCTTGTCAGTTTTGTGAATCGTTTGTACCTTTCCAACCATCCTGGTATCACATCCCTGTCCCACGAGTTACCTCTTAATTCATGACAATATCCTGCTGGCCTTAGAAGCCTCTATTTGACATTGCATGCTTTTATTTAGTCTGATCTACAAGTATATCCAGATCCTTCTCAACAAGTGACTCTTCGTTTTTCCTCCCCCTAAAACAAACTTGGGCAACGTTCGACCCCTTGGCTGTTCCGGTGTGGTACATAAACAAAACAGCAAAAGGGCTGGATACAGTGGCCCCCTGCCCATAGTCTTACTTTCACCAATATCTGCATTCTCAGGACTCCAATAAGGGTGAATACAATTATGGCGTCTCAGACCCCTTGTTCCATCACTCAGCGTGTGCGACAGAGTGTTTGGTTAGCGTGATTACTTCGCCAAAGTGTTTAGATTATGCAGAGATTCAGTACACAGTGTAAAGAGCGGAACAGTGCAAAAAAAAAGGGATCAGGGTGATGCGAGTAATTCTTTTAATTTTGTCACTGCTCTCACCCACAGAAGTACTTTACAGTAGCATGAGGAGGAGCAGTGCCAGAGACCTGCAAAATGACCCCCAGCAGGCCACTAACATCCATGTGTCTTCTCAAACTGTCAGAAACTCCATGAGAGTAGTATGAGGGCTAGGAGTCCACAAGTCGGTGTTGTGCTGAAAGTGAACCTGTCATCAGTTTTGGCTGACATAAGTTAGGCCACCACCTTTCAGGGCTGATATACAGCATTCTATAATACTGTATATATGCCCCCAACCCGACCTGGAAGAGAAGAAAAAGACGGATTACCTACCGGTAATGCTCTTTTAGAGAGTCCACAACAGCACCCACATGAGAGAGGGGATCCGCCCATTAGAACAGGAAAACTACAGAATAAAAGGATGCGGTCCCCCTCTCCTCCTCAGTTTGGGTTTCAGAGTACGAGAGGAACCGCAAAGTGTTCAATTCTTATCAGACAATAATAATAACTTAAGTTAATACATTATACACCAAATCATTACCGAGTGATCTTCACAAAATATATATGACTAGGGAGGGTAGTGAGTGGGTGCTATCGTGGACTCTCTAAAAGAGCATTACCAGTAAGTAATCCGGCTTTTTACCCTTCGCCACGACAGCACCCACATGAGAGACTTACAGAGAACCGTCACCTGGGTGGGATTACTGTGCTAAGGACAGCTCTACCAAAAGCTAGGTCAGAAGACGTGGATAGATCAAGTCTGTAATGGTTGTAGAAAGTGGAAGGTGTTGACCAAGTTGCGGCCTTGCATATCAGGTCAATTGACACGTCTGCTTTTTCAGCCCAAGAGGATGCCATAGCTCGTACAGAATGTGCTTCTATTCCTTCCGGAGGACTCTCGCCTTTTGATGAGTAGGCCAGACAGATAGCTTCTGTGATCCATTGGGACAAGGTAGCTTTTGTGACTCCGTGTCCTATCCTGTGGCCCTGAAAGCATCTGCTTTGTCTCCCTCGCCTCCCAGCGATCTTTCTGGGGTTCATATGGCTTACGTCTATTAAACGGTCATCTTCTAAACGCCCTCCTGTAGGAAGGAAGAGTCTGGTTAGGGAACCCTTTCCTTCTCTCTCCCGCCTTGGCGAGTAGATCATACAGCGTCTTCCCGAACAGAAACTCACCCTGGCACGGGATTGCACAGAGTTTTGATTTTGACTGTGCGTCCCCTTTGCAGCTCTTTAACCAGAGCGTTTGTCGGGCTGCGTTCACTAAGCCGGCTGACCTAGCTGCTAGGCGTAGGGAATCGCCGATTCGTCTGCTAAAAATGCCGCAGCCTCTTTAATTAAAGGAATTGTAGGTAGAATTTTCTCTCTCGCCACTTTCCCCTTGATCTGCTCTTCCAACTGAACTACCCAGACCAGTAACGACCTTGCCGTACATGTAATAGAAATGGCTGGTCTGAATGCCCCAGTGTTAGGCCTCTCTCACACTTCCGTTTTTACAATCTGCACAGGATCTGTCAAAATGTTGAAAAGACGGATCCTGTGCGGATTGTAAAAAACGGATGCACTGGAGCCGCTTTTTTGACGGTTCCAGTGCATCCTAGAAGGCTATGTGCACATGTTGTGTATGTGTCTTCGCCACGAAAACGCATACACAACACAACCCATGATAAAAAAAAAATAAAAAAATCCTGATATTCTTACCTTCCGGCGTCCCGCGCAGCCTTCCCGAAGCTCGCGATGCTGCTGGCAGCTCCGGTTCCCGGTGATGCATAGCAAGACAATGAACTGTGATGACATAGCGGTCTCGCAAGACCGCTACGCCATCGGGCCATTTCGCTATGCATCACTGGGAACCGGAGCTGCCTGCAGCATCGTGAGCATTGGCAGGGGCGCGGGAAGGCTGCGGGGGCCACGCGGGACGCCTGAAGGCAACAATATCACGATTTTTTATTTTTTATTACTTTTAACAATATATCTTTTTACTACTGATGCTGCATAGGCAGCATCAATAGTAAAAAGAGAGAGAGCGAGAGAGAATTTCCCTGACGGGAAATTCTTCCACGCATGTGCAGTTTGAAAAGACGGCATCCGTTGCTGGATTCCTGCTTTTCACAGTCAGCGACGGATCCTGCGCCCATAGGTTTCCATTATAGCCAACAACGGGCAGCGCAGGATCCGTCGCTGAGCGATTTTCCGACGTGCAGAAAAAACGTTCCTCTGTACGTTTTCTTCGCCCGACGGCAGCAATTTTACGACGGATCCAGCGCACGACGAATGAAACGCGTGGCCATCCGTCACAATCTGTCGCTAATACAAGTCTGAGAAAAAAAACTGATCCAGCAGCACCATTTGCTGGATCCGTTTTTTTCACTAAACGACGGATTGTGATAGAAAAAGAAAGACAGAAGTGTGAAAGAGGCCTTAGCCTCCCATGACCTTTCAAACATGTTTTCTGCTTTACAGTCCAGAGGATCCGGCAAAACTCCCGCACCCTCCACTGGTAGGAGAGATTGTTTCGATGTGGATGCTACAGCGGCATCTACCTTGGGGACTTTGGACCAGGTAGCCAGTTCTTCATTACTAAAGGGATAATGTCTCTTGGAGGACGATGGAAAAAACCCCGCTGGTTCTGTCTATCCCACTCCTTCTTGATTAGTTCCTTTACAGCAGAAATTACTAGAAAGGTTCTGCGTTTTTTTCTGTGCCAGTCCGGCGAACATTATGCCCTGTGTGGACTTAGATTCCTTCGTGTCAGGGCTTTCCATCATATTCCAGACAGATTTTACAAAATTATCAATGCTGTTAATAGGGAATCACAAACGACCATCACACTCTGATGAACTTGATGATGTCCTTGGGGGGGAATCAGAGGATCAAACCTGATCCTCATCAGAATCTGAACTGGTAGCTGGGGGTAAGAGTTCTACCCCCAGTTTGCCTTCTTGAACTGCTCGACTGTCCCAAAGCCGGAATCTCCTCCCTAATTATGGCTCTGACATCCGTGGGCATCATCACCTGTTCCTTCCATAAGGTATGACTAATGCAATCTGGGCACAGTTTTTTAAAATATGAGTCCGGAAAGGGCTGCATGCATAAGGCACATTCCTTATGTTTGGATTTATGTGTCTTTTTCTTAGCGTAGGAATGAGGGGTAAATAGAAGGAATAGGTCAGCTTAACAGGCAGAGTAACACCCAGTGAAGCTACAACGCCACCAGTTCCGGAGGCTGGGGCACCATTTGGGATCAAGGTAGCTCGTCCTCTCTACCTTGCTGTCCCCTGCTCGTGGATCGCTGCTCTCTGGGGCGTCCACTGCTTCTCTTTGTGCTGGTGTTTTTCACGCTGCCCACTTCTTTTTGTGTGGCTACTCTTAGCGCTACCTTTAGCACTGCTGGATGGACGCACTGCTGGATGGCCGTACTCCTACAGCGGGTAGGTGCGCTTCATTAGCCGGTGACGACATGATGCACATGCCGGCTTTCAGCATGCACCAGCTTTTGAATCTGGTGCCACGTTCCCTGCCTCCACGGCCCTCCCCTCGAAGCGCTCCAACAACTTCCGGGTCAGAAACACCGGATTCCTTCCCTGCACGGTAACACAGACGCCAGGAATTTTAAAAAGGCCAGCCGGCGTCCTACTGCTGCTGGGAGCTCCTGAGCACATCCTCGTGAGACCAGGCGGCCCAACCCGTACCCGGTTGCACGGATGCTGATGATCAGATGAGGGGGGAGGCTGCATGCAGGGGTTCCGCCGTTGCTGCTTCTGGTACCGCAGCCCCTGCTGTTCCCTGAGACACCACACAGGCGGATGCATTGGCCCAGGAATCCTCTTACCGTAGGTATTCTTGGGATTCCAATAGGAACAGGAAACCAAAACTGAGGAGGAGAGGGGGACCTCCTCCTTTTATTCTGTAGGTTTCCTGTTCCTATGGGCGGATCCCCTCTCTCATGTGGGTGCTGTCGTGGCGAAGGGTAAAAATAACTTATTATACTCACCGGCGGGGTGGTCTGGTCCGAAGCCTCCCATCTTCATGCGATGCCGTCCTCCTGCTTGCTTTATATGGATGATGGGTCCCTGCACCATCCACACAGTCTCCTCGGCATCGCACTATTGTGCAGGAGTGCTTCTCTGTCCTGTTGAGGGCAGAGCAAAGTACAGCAGTGTGCAGGCAGAAATGCAACATGCGGCAAGCAGGAAGGAGGCATCATATGAAGATGGGAGGCGCCGGACCAGAAAGGACCAGTGACACCCCTCGGACCAGACCGCCCCGGAGGTGAGTATAATAAAAGTTATTTTTCTTTTCTTACAGTTTGGGTTGGGGGCCGATATACAGCATTATAAAATGCTGTATATCAGCCCTAAAAGGTGTTGGCCGTAACTTATATAGTCCAACACCGTGCAGGGTGATTGGTAGATTCGACAATGGCGCCCTGTGCTCTTCATGGATGAGAGCCGATTCACATTGAGCACATTTAACGGACGTAACAGAGTATGAAGATGCCGTGGAAAATGTTCTGCTGCCTGCAACATCCTCCAGCACGACCAGTTTGGCAATTGGTCATTAATGGTGTGTGGAGGCATTTCTTTGGAGACTTGCACAGACCTCCATGTGCTAGCCAAAGGTACCCTGGCTGCCAGTAGGTATTGTGATGAGATCATGAAAGAATCATCATATATCAAATATATTGGTACCAAAAAACAAATCACTGATTAGTGCTCAATTACAGATAGCTCATATAAAATGTACCGGTAACTTTTAATACAAAAGCAAAAATTACATATATAGCATATATATAGGTGGTGTGACCACCTCCATGACCATAAAGTGAAAACCAATTTTTTTTCCTCCCCCTATAAAATGTAAAACACAGACCTTCTGTTTGTTTTGGTTATACTTGCATACTATGCTATATATGTAATTTTACAATAGTATTAAAAGTTACTTTTTATATGAGCTATCTATAATTGGGTACTATTCGGTGACCGGGATGAGATCCTCAGACCCATTGTGAGACCATATGCAAGTGCAGTGGGCCATGGGTTTCTTTTAATGATTGTCAATGCTAGGCTTCATGTGGCTGAAGTTTATCAGCAGTTCCTGCATGATGAAGGTATTGATGTTATCGACTGGCCTGCCCATTCCCCAGACCTGAATCCAATCTATCACATCTGGGACATCATGTCTTGTTCCACATTGTCCCACAGACTGTCCAGGAGTTGACTTATGCTAGGAAAAAATCCCTCATGAGAACTTCCACCGTCTCATCAGGAGAATGCCAAGGCATTGTAGGGAGGTTATACAGGCACGTGGAGACACCACACACATTACCAACAATCATTTATTTGCCTTGATACATTTCCACTGAAGTTGGATCAGCCTGTAATTTGATTTTGCACTTTGATTTTGAATATCATTTTAAATCCAGACTTCCATAGGATTTTTGATTTACATTGATCATTTTTATGCTTTACTGTTCTCCATAAATTAATGATTAAAGATTTGCAACTGGAATATTTCATTCCGTGATATCAAGGATATGGTATTTTAGTGTTCACTTTATTTTTTTGGGCAGTGTATAATAGGGAGAGCGGGAGGTAAAGAGTTTAGGGGAGGTGAAGATGGGGATGCAGGAGTGTGACTAGTAATGAATTGGTAGAAAGAGTACAGGTTCTATTTAATTTCTATATTTATTGGGTGGGAAAAGTGTAAATTTTTAGTTAGTGGGGACGCAGTGGTGGATTACAATTTATATTTGGATTGGTGGGTTGCATGATAACTAATTATATGTTAATAACGTCTGTAGTCAGCTGAGTAGTTGGGGAAAAAGTGGGGAATGTGCTCTTGAACGGGTGCGTTACATAACTTATTTCAGGCAGAGACGAGTCAGCACAAGTTCTGCTGTAACACAATCAGCTATCAATGCTTTGTTCTTAGGCCATGTGCACACGTTCAGGATTGTTAGCGTTTTTTTCGCGTTTTTTCGCTATAAAAACGTGATAAAAACGCGAAAAAAAACGCTTACATAAGCCTCCTATTATTTACAGGGTATTCCGCATTTTTGGTGCAAATGTTGCGATTTTTTCCGCGAAAAAATCGCATAGCGGAAAAAAAAGCAACATGTTCATTAAAAATGCGGAATTGCAGGGATTCCGCACACCTAGGAGTCCATTGATCTGCTTACTTCCCGCACGGGGCTGTGCACACCATGCGGGAAGTAAGCAGATTATATGCGGTTGGTACCCAGGGTGGAGGAGAGGAGACTCTCCTCCACGCACTGGGCACCATATAAGTGGTCAAAAAATAAGAAATAAAATAATAAACAGTCCTATACTCACCCTCGATGTCTTGCCGCCTCCTCGCACGCTGCCGTTCGGTTTCTGTACCTGGTGTGCGCTGAAGGACCTCGCCGAATGACGTCACTGTCCTGTGATTGGTCGTGAGCGGTCATGTGACCGCTCACGTGACCGTGACGTCACGGGAGGTCCTGTGCGCACAGACCAGCTATACGGAACGGACGCCGGTGAGATGTCTGGGTGAGTATAAGCATTTTTTTATTTTTTTTATTATTTTTAAACATTCTATCTTTTACTATAGATGCTGCATAGGCAGCATCTATAGTAAAAAGTTGGTCACACTTGTCAAACGCTATGTTTGACAAGTGTGACCAACCTGTCAGTCAGTTTTCCAAGCGATGCTACAGATCGCAGGGAAAACTTTAGCATTCTGCAAGCTAATTACGCTTGCAGAATGCTAAAAAAACGCGAAAAAAACGGAAAAAAAACGCAAAAAAAAAAAATGCGGATTTCTTGCAGAAAATTTCCGGTTTTCTTCAGGAATTTTCTGCAAGAAATCCGCAACGTGTGCACATACCCTTAGTCTACAATGATATCGCTATATTTACAGAGATAACAGAGCGATTGAACAACATACAGAGAGAGCCGATTAGGATACTTGCTCTGAAACCTGCAGGACTGGCGATTTGCTAGATGTCTAACAGCAGCTCTTCAGAAGCTGAGAGGGAATGGGAGTGAGGTTACCCCTCTCCTGGAATGAAGCTACTGCCCACTCTTCAGGGTCTGCCCAAGATACCATCCCTGCCCGAAAATACTTTTTTTTTTTTTTTTTAAAGTACCCACTGAACGCAACTGTGAAAGGGAGAAAAAGTGACATTTCACAAACTTACCCAGATTTACTCCTTTGTCCTTTAACCATCTGTCCAGCATCTGACGATCTTTTACTCAGAGACTGATCATGACTTGGATCCACAAATTTAAATACATGTGTTGACCCAAACTGCACTTTCACTCCACTGTGTAGCATTGTGGTTTCAGAGATGCGCTGACCATCAACGTAGGTATCCGCATCAACACTTCTTGGAGTAACTGTCACTATGCCATCCATATTTGTAAGGTCACAGTGATGAGGCTGTATGCCAGGTCCAAACAACTGTTAAAAAATAAAAAATAAAAAAAATTACCACAATTTAAACATTGCAAAGATTCAGTCATTAGTAAAAAAGTAAAAATAGTTCTTTAAGCAGTAAATATTTTATTCAAAATACATTTTCATTATTAGTATTATTATTAGAAAATAAAATAAACACTACTGACAAAAAAAGGCAAAATAAATCAAAACAAGCATCAAAATGAGAAGTCTTTTCAAGCAAGAAAACAATTCCAAATGTTCAAACAAACTTTAAAGAAGTACTTCCATATATATATTTTTTTAATTAAATGTGTGTGTGTGTGGTGTGTAGTGTGAGTGTATACTCACCTACTACTGCCTTCTTCGGCTGCTAATTATACCTAGAGTACTGTTCAATTTACGTTCTTTCCATCCAGATACACAGCATGTACAGCGCATTCAGGATCGGCAATTTGGGCAGGCAGACTAGACATTTGCCTAGCCCCCCCCCGGCTACCCCAGGAGCCAGGGCTGTGGAGTCGGTAAGTCATACCAACTCCATGACACCGACTCAGAATCCACAGCCCTGCGTTGGCTGTGGAGTTGGTAAGCCAAACCTCCGACTCCACCAAAATGGACTCAGACTCCACAGCCAAGCCAGTTGCACACACCACGAGGCTGTTATGGGGCCCGAGAGTTAGATAAATCTTATGCTGATACAGGGGTGTGTGTGTGTGTGTGTGTGTGTGTGTGTGTGTGTGTGTGTGTGTGTGTGTGTGTGTGTGTGTGTGTGTGTGTGTGTGTGTGTGAGGCATCAAATACCTGCAATTCTTTATTTTATATTTCAATACATCTGACTTTTACAAACGTTTATATCAAACACGTATTTTATTTTTTTATTATTATTTCTTAATTTTAATGGGGGAGGAAGGGGGTGGATTTAAACTTCAACCTGCGCTCATTCGATCACTTGTGCTATATACAGTAATGCTACAGCATTGCTGTATAAAACAAAAATCACGGTCTCCTTTCACAGAAATGCAGTTATGACAGGCACGAGGGTCTTCAGTAGGTCCCTAGCCATCATGACAACCATCAGCACCCCAGATTCGGAGATTGTTTGTTTTTTTGTGACATTGTACTTCATGATAGTGGTAAAATTTGTTTGATATGATTTGCACTTATTCGTGAAAAAATTGTTAATTTGGCAAAAAAAATTAAAATTTTCAAGCTTTTAATTTTTATGCCCTTAAATAAGCGTTATCTCACACAAAATACTTAATGAATAACATTTCCCACATGCCCACTTGACATCAGCACAATTTTTTAACCAAATTTTTTGATATGACGTTATAAAGATTAAAAGTTGATCAGCAATTTCTCAATCTTCCAACTATATTTACAAAACCACTTTTTTTTTTTTTTTTTTTTTAAGGGACCACATCACAATTGAAGTGACTTTGAGGGGTCTATATGACAGAAAATACCCAACTTTGATACCATTCTACAAACTGCAACCCTCAAGGTGCTCAAAACAACAGTCAAGAAGTATTTTAACCTTTCACATGCTTTACAGGAATTAATAGAATGTGGAGGGACAAAAATTGAACATTCACTTTTTTTTTCTTTTTTCACAAAATTTTTTACTTTAGCCTCGCATTTTTTTTTATTTTCACAAGGGTAACATGAAAAAATGGACCCCTAAATTTATTGCACAATTTCTCCTGAGCATGCAAATACCCCATATTCGGCAGAAAACCACTGTTTAGGCGCATGGCAGGAATAGGAAAGGAAGAAGTGCCATTTGACTTTTTAAATTTAACATTTGCTGGAAGGACAGAACGGCCCAACACCTGCGCACTGCAGTACTGTGCTCTGCCCTCAACAGGGCAAACAAAGTACTCCTGCGCCGGAGCCGCAGCGTAAAGACAAGAAGAGGACGTCATCGTAAGAAGATGCGAGGCCCCGGACTGCAACACCCATTGGACCAGAACAGAACCGGGACCGCCCCTGGGTGAGTATAATTAACCTCTTTTTCTTATCTTTCAGGATACATCGGGGGGCTTATCTACAGCAGAGGTGTCAAACTGCATTCCTCGAGGGCCGCCAATAGGTCATGTTTTCAGGATTTCCTTAGCATTCCACAAGGTGCTGGAATCATTCTGTGCAGGTGACTAAATTATCACCTGTGCAATACAAGGAAATCCTGAAAACATGACCTGTTGGCGGCCCTCGAGGAATGCAGTTTGATACCTCTGATCTACAGCATTCCAGAATGCTGTAGATAAGCCCCTGATGCTGGTGAGCTTAGCTCACCTTCGATTTTGGGGGTGACAGGTTCCCTTTAAGCACCTTGAACCCACAGTTGCTTCACAGAATTTTACAACGTTAATCTGTGAAAATGAAAAAATATATATTTTTCCCACAAAAAATGTTGTTTTAGCTCAAATTTTTCTTCATTTTCACAAGGATAGCAGGAGAAAATGGGCCCCAAAATGTATTGTGCAATTTCTCCCAAGTACTCAAGCATCCCAAATGTGATCGAAAACTAATTTTCAGGCACAGTGCAAAATTCAGAAGGGATGAAGCGCCATATTGACGTTCAGATTTTGCTGGTCTGGATTGAGGGTGCCATGTCACATTGGCAGAGCCCATGAGGTGCCAGAACAGCAGAACCCCACCCAATAAGAATCCCTATTTTACAAATTACACCTCTTAAATCATCTAGGGGTAAAAATGGCACCAAAATTTGTCCTACAATTTCTGCTGAATGTAGTAATACCCCATGTGTGGCTGTATAGTACTACTATGCCATACAGCGAGACTTGGGAGGTACGGAAGCTCTATTTACCTTCTGGAGTGCAGATTTTCCGAGAATAGTTTGCGCACTCCATTTAAAAAACCCTTAAGTGCTAGAAGAACAGAATTTCCCCTCAAGTGACCTAATTTTGGAAAGCATACCCTTTTGGGAATTTATCTACAGGTGTAGTGACGATTTTTAATCCATGGGTGTTTTCCAGAAACAGGCAGCAGTGGATGCTGCTCAGTGAAAATTGCAAACTTCCATTGTAGTGCCCAGTATGTTGTCCCCAGCAAAAGCTTCTGGAGACACACACCCATAAATTAGGCGGGCTCTCTTCTTCACTACAGAAAGGCCAAACATGTGGATGCTGAATGTGGTTTAGGCACACTGGAGCTCAGAAGGGGGAGGGCATTTGGATTTGGGAATGCAGAATTTACTGAATCTTTTGGTGGGCAAGGGCCATTTCGCTTTTCCGAAGCCTTTAAACTACCAACAACGTGGAAGCCCCTATATTTCCATTGACAGATGACTCACCTGATTGTGGTTTTTTTTTCTGGATTGAGTTTAAGCTTTTGTTAGGCTATGTACACACGTTGCGGATTTTGATGCGTTTCCGCAATGTTTTTGGACGTGCGGAATAGCATCAAATCCGCAGTGTAGTGCACCACCAATGTTAGTCAATGGGAAATTGAGAATTGGTGTGCACATGCTGCGGAAAAATACGTGCGGATATGCAGCATTTTATTTTTCGCAGCATGTCAATTCTTTTTGGGAATCTGCAGCGTTTCTGCACCCATTGACTACCACGGAGTCAGGCAAATCTGCAGCAAAACCGATCTGCGGTTTTGCTGCGGAGTTGTGTGCGAGAAACCCTGCAGATAGGGAGGAAGAATGTGTGGGCGGAGACTGTGATCGGTGAATATGTGCGTGTCTGCGTGTGGGTGTCTGTGTGTATCTGCGTGCATCTGTGTGTGTGGGGGTCTGCGGGTGTGTGCGGGGCTGTGTGTGGGTCTGTATGCAGGCAGGCATCGTCCGATAGGACTACTAGTCCCATCCGGCTATGGCTGCTACAGTGACAGCTAGCCGATGATAGGACAGTAGTAGTCCCATCATCCGGCTACTGTGTTCAAGTGTAAAAGAAAAAAACAAACACATACACACATATACAGTACATACTCACCAAACACCTAGTCCCTGACGTCCTCCATCTCCTGTAAAAAAAGAAATAAAATAAACCAACAGTAAACTCCCTGTTCCGAAGTAGTCCATTTAATAACGAGTGTCCCACGACGATCTCCTGTGTAGAACTGTCACATCGGGAGATGTGACCGATATCCAGGGGCTCTGATGATACACTGACGGCAGGTATCCTCCCGCAGTTTATCACTCTGCCGTCAGAGGTCAATGGAGTTCAAGCTGTCACTTGTGGCACTGCTGGGTGGAAAATTCTCACACAGCAGTGCCGTAAAATGAGAGCCTGAACTCCAGTGATAACACTGCAGGAGCCATTGTCTCCTGTCAGTGTGTCACTGGAGGCCCTGTAAAGTGGTCACATCTCC
This sequence comes from Ranitomeya variabilis, assembly GCF_051348905.1. Classification (NCBI taxonomy): domain Eukaryota; kingdom Metazoa; phylum Chordata; class Amphibia; order Anura; family Dendrobatidae; genus Ranitomeya; species Ranitomeya variabilis. The sequence goes on along the minus strand of NC_135233.1, from coordinate 172,206,476 downwards.
TGATCTGACAGCTCTATAAGGGAGATCGTAATGGGAAAGTCGTTTTTAAATGGACTACGTAGGAACAGGGAGTATACTGTTGGTATATTTATTTATTTTTCGGTTGATCGGGGGCATTGCATGGATTAGCAGTTCAATAAAGATGGCAAACTGTGTTTAGTGTTTTATTTCTTTAAAATACTTTATTCTGGCTGTGTCTTTATTTAACCCCTTAACAGCCATAGGACTAGTAATGGATAGGTATCTTATTGACGCCTCTTCATTACTAAGCAGGCTTGATGTCACCTTACAATACAAAGGTGACATCAACCCCACAAATATTACCCCATATGCCACCGCTACAGGGCAGTGGGAAGAGAGGCTAAGTGCAGGAAATGGCACATCTTAGAGATGTGCCATTTCTAGGGTGGCAGTGAGCTGGTGTTTGCAGCCGGGGGGCAATATCCATGGCCCCTTCCTAGGCCATTTATATTAGCCCGCAGCTGTCTGCATAGCCTTTTCTGGCTATTAATTATAAGGGGACCTCACATCGTTCTTTTTGGGGGGGCCCCCTATTTTAATAGCCAGTAAAGGCTAAATATACATCGGACCCCAGTCGCTGGCTCTCCCTCTCTGGCACAGAAAATTGCATGGAAGCTAGTGTTGAGCATTCCGATACCGCAAGTATCGGGTATCGGCCGATACTTGCGGTATCGGAATTCCGATACAGAGATCCGATACTTTTGTGGTATCGGGAATCAGATCCATATTACTGTGTAAAATAAAGAATTAAAATAAAAAATATTGATATACTCACCTCTCCGGAGGCCCCTGGACATCACCGCTGGTAACCGGCAGCCTTCTTTGCTTAAAATGAGCGTGTTTAGGGCCTTCCATGACGTCACGGCTTCTGATTAGTCGCGTGCCGCTCATGTGACCGCCACGCGAGCAATTACAAGCCGTGACGTCATTCTCAGACCCTAAACTCCTCATTCTAGGAATTTAGGACCTGAGAATGACGTCGCGGCTTGTGATTGGTCGCGTGGCGGTCACATGAGCGGCACGCGACTAATCAGAAGCCGTGACATCATGGAAGGCCCTAAACGCGCTCATTTTAAGCAAAGAAGGCTGCCGGTTACCAGCGGTGATGTCCAGGGGCCTCCGGAGAGGTGAGTATATCAATATTTTTTATTTTAATTCTTTATATTACACAGTAATATGGATCCCAGGGCCTGAAGGAGAGTTTCCTCTCCTTCAGACCCTGGGAACCATCAGGATACCTTCCGATACTTGGTGTCCCATTGACTTGTATTGGTATCGGGTATCGGTATCGGCGATATCCGATACTTTTCGGGTATCGGCCGATACTATCCGATACCGATACTTTCAAGTATCGGACGGTATCGCTCAACACTAATGGAAGCCCAAGCCATTTTTTTTTTTTTTATTTAAATTAAACAGATATTGCGTTTTTAGGCCGGGGTCACACTTGCGATAAACTCACACAAGTCTTGCATATCAATACTCGGCACCGGAGTGTGTGGCTGCATGTATTTCTATGCAGCTGAATGCGCCGGTGGCAGTACCGGGTACTGAGGTGCGAGTTTCTCACAAGTGTGATCCCGGCCTAACGCAGATTTTGTGTGTCCGTGTCTTTATTTAACTCTTTATGTACCATTTTACTATGTTTATTACTAAACATGGGGCTTGGAATTATCTATCCTTCTAGCTATCTATAGATCTAATCAGCCCAGAAAGTGACGTTTCGGTCCCAACAGGAACCTTTCTCAAGCTTCAGAAAGGTTCCTGATGGGACCGAAACGTCGCTTTCTGGGCTGATTAAATAGCTCCTTTTCACTACAAACGGTGTGCTGCCTCCAATTTTTCTGGATTTTTATAATTGAGGTTTGGTGTTTGCCTGGGGGCTCTGCACTCGGACTCTCTCTCTTTGTGCTGCTCTAATTTTCTTTATCAATAGATCTATCTATCGATATATCTAATCTATCTGTGTGTGTAAACATTATTCTTCAATGGATTATGTAAAAGAAGAGGTTGGACAAGAAAATGACAATCACAATTCTTTTTTTTTGTTGTTAAATAATAGATCTGAATAGATTCAGCCTACAAAAACGCATACAAATCCGCATGAAAAAAATGCATGAAAATCCGCATCAAAAACGCATAAAATCCGGGTGGATTTTTACCTGCGTTTTCTGCCAAGAGATGCAGAATCTGTGCTGAAAATTCCACAGGCAAATCTCCAAAGTGTGCACATAGCCTTAGGAACATTTGATATAACGCTTGGGATCTCATTTATCCTGAGCACTTACATTGGGGTTTCCATCTAAATCTCTGAGTGACGCGATTCAGATGAAACCCCTGAAGAATCTATTCTCCATAATGAAGCAGCAGAGTTACTCTGGACTCCATTTGGCCCCTGTGCAGCGTTGTCCTTTTCAGAAGTGCACAAAAATGTATGGATACGTCCAAGGTCGTGAAGTGGTTCACCATCTGTATTAGGCTAGGTTCATACTGCATTAACAGCAGCCCGTTCAACACATGCGTTAACTGGCTGCTGTTAATGCAAGTGCTGACTTGTCATATCGCTAGCGCAGATAGAGCTAGCAGATGCTCTATCAGCGCTAGCAGTGACTGACCCGGAAACGCTGCAGCCCGCGTCCCAGGGACCGTCACTCAATGACGGCACATCTGCGCTTGCGATGCCGCCGAAATAGATCATAATGGCAGCGTTAACGGACGTTACACCGAGTTATGCCGCGGTGTAACGCAGTCAGTCTAACGGACTTTTAAAACGCAATGTGAACCCAGCCTTAGACATTCCATTTGCACCAAAGCACATCAGTTTGTAAAACTGGTGAAAAAAGTGGTTGTGTCCTGCAGATTGATGTGAACATATATATACCTCCTAGAAACAAGATACCGTACTTTAATAAACATGATTAAAAAACACCATATCCCATGTGGTGTCGTACAATCTGAGTACGAGGACTTTTCATACAACTACATTAAAACATGTGCATGATCACATACAGTTTCCTAGATTTAAAATGGTAATCTTTCTGTAAAAATCGGAAATCATTCTAATGGTCCACGTGGAATCCAATTTTTCTCTGTCACATCTATAGAGTTGAATGTGTCAGTCTCATCTGACACTTGCATGAAAATAGTGCATACTGTGCTTTTTTACCTCACAGTCGGACGAAGAAAACAGCCCTATTAAATAAGATAGGTCAGTGCGCTATTCAATCATAAATCTGATAGCACACGTATGATTTATAAGCTTGCCTGCATGAGCCCATGAGGTGCCCAAACACAATACAATCCTGTAAGTCAAAAGAGTCCACATCTATCTTTCTCACCTCCCACACACACACATTATATATATATATAATATATATATATATATATATATATATATATATATATATATATATATATATATATATATATATATATATATACATACACACTCACCGGCCACTTTATTAGGTACACCTGTCCAACTTCTTGTCAACACTTAATTTCTAATCAGCCAATCACATGGCGGCAACTCAGTGCATTTAGGCATGTAGACATGGTCAAGACAATCTCCTGCAGTTCAAACCGAGCATCAGTATGGGGAAGAAAGGTGATTTGAGTGCCTTTGAACGTGGCATGGTTGTTGGTGCCAGAAGGGCTGGTCTGAGTATTTCAGAAACTGCTGATCTACTGGGATTATCACGCACAACCATCTCTAGGGTTTACAGAGAATGGTCCGAAAAAGAAAAAAAATCCAGTGAGCGGCAGTTCTGTGGGCGGAAATGCCTTGTTGATGCCAGAGGAGAATGGGCAGACTGGTTCGAGCTGATAGAAAGGCAACAGTGACTCAAATCGCCACCCGTTACAACCAAGGTAGGCCTAAGAGCATCTCTGAACGCACAGTGCGTCGAACTTTGAGGCAGATGGGCTACAGCAGCAGAAGACCACACCGGGTACCACTCCTTTCAGCTAAGAACAGGAAACTGAGGCTACAATTTGTACAAGCTCATCGAAATTGGACAGTAGAAGATTGGAAAAACGTTGCTTGGTCTGATGAGTCTCGATTTCTGCTGCGACATTCGGATGGTAGGGTCAGAATTTGGCGTAAACAACATGAAAGCATGGATCCATCCTGCCTTGTATGGAGCATCTTTGGGATGTGCAGCTGACAAATCTGCGGCAACTGTGTGATGCCATCATGTCAATATGGACCAAAATCTCTGAGGAATGCTTCCAGCACCTTGTTGAATCTATGCCACGAAGAATTGAGGCAGTTCTGAAGGCAAAAGGGGGTCCAACCCGTTACTAGCATGGTGTACCTAATAAAGTGGCCGGTGAGTGTGTGTATGTATGTATGTATATATATATATATATATATATATATATATATATATATATATATATATATATATATATATATATATATATATATATATATATATATATATATATATATATATATACACACACACATATATATATACATATATATATACATACATATACATACACACACACACACATATATATATGTATATTTATATTTTTAGGCTCAGCCGATCATTTGTGTTTTCACTAGCTAACACAACAGAAGATCGAGAAAGGATTCCGAAGGATATAGATAAGCTTGAACAATGGGCAGTGACTAATAAAATGGTATTTAACGGGCAGAAATACAAGATTCTACATCTATCATCTAGAAGACCGAAAATTACATCTACGGAATTAACTAAGCAACAGCACATGTGAAAAAGACTTGAGCACACTGATAGATCACAGATTGCACACAGGTCTGCAGTGTGATAAAGCAGCAAACACAGTTCTAGGATGTATGAAAAGATGCAGAGAGTCTAGATCACATGAAGTAATAATCCCCTTCTACCCCTCCCTGGTCAGGCCTCATCCGGAATGCTGTGTCCAGTTCTGGGCAACACATTTTAAAAAAGACATTGAAAAACTGGAGCAAGTTCGGAGAAGAGCTACCAGAAAGGTGAGCGGACTGCGAAGTATGTCCTACGAGGAAGGATTAAAGCATCTGGGTTTAGCTTGCAAAAAAGAAAGCTAAGAGGAGACTTAACAGCTGACTACAAATATCTGAAGGGATGTAACATTGTAGAGGGATCATCCTAGTTCTCATTTGAACATGGGAACACGAGAAGCAATGGAATGAAACTGAAAGGGAGAAGGCATTAGAAAAAAACTTTTTCGCAGTGAGGGTGATCACTGAGTGGAACAGGCTGCCATGAGAGGTAGGGAGTTCTCCTTCAATGGAAGCTTTCATCAGAGGCTGGACAGGCATCTGTCAGAGATGGTTTAGTGAATCCTGCGCTGCAATGAGTAGGGGGTTGGACATGAAGACCCTTGAGGTCCCTTCCAACTCTAACATTCTATGACTATCTAAAGAAGAAAATAATCATGCTTTTACTTTTTAAAGAAATCTGTCACCAGGTGTTTGCCATCTAATCAGAGAGCATCATGATGTAGAGGCAGAACCTGATTCTTGTGGGGTGTCATTTACTGGGCTGCTTGCTAATAAATTCACTGATCAAGAACAATAACAAAACTCCAGAATCTTCCTGAAGTGGACTTGCCTTGGAAAATGTAGTGGCTCTGATAGCGTTTAAAAGATGGGTGTCCAATGGTGAGAAAATAGAGAGCAGTTCTGGACTTCTGCTTCTATTCAGTGATAATAGTGCTGGTAGCAATTTAATTAGGACTGCTAATTTCAGACCTGTCTCTAATGCTTTCTTTATCTCAAAACTCCTTATAATCTGCTCTCTCTCAGGTAATCATCTTCTTGCCTCTTTGCAATCTGGTTTCCGCTCCTTACACTACTGAAACTGCCCTCACTAAAGTCTCTAATAACCTACTAACAGCAACCATCTAATGGCCATTAGTCCCTGCCGATTCTCCTGGATCTTTCTGCAGCATTCCAGTATCAATCACCATCTCCTCCTCACTATGCTTCGCTCTATCGACCTAAAGGACATTGTTCTCTCCCTCCTCCTATCTCTCTGACCACTCCTTCACTATCTTTTATTGGCTCTTATTCCTCTACTCATACCTTTACGATCAGGGTTCCTCAAGGCTCAGTCCTAGATCTCTCCTTTTCACTCTATACACTATCCCTATTGCACAAACCATCAGAAGATTTGGTTTATAGTCTCATCTCTATGATGACACCCAATTATTCACCTCTTCTCCAGACATCAACCCCCACCTTAATAAAAAAATACCTGGGATTGTTTGGGATTGTTTCTAACACCATGTCCTCCTATCTGAAACTTCGATTTCACCAAAACTGAACTTCTCGTATTTCCTCCCTCTACTAACCTACCTATACCCCATATTGCAATTACCTTGAGTGGTTCAACCATCACTCCCAAGAGGCACACCTGCTGTCTTGGGGTCATATTTAAACACAGAACTTTCCTTTTTCCCTATATCCAATTGCTTGCTCGCTCATGTTATCTGCAGCTTAAAAACATCTCTAGAATCTGACCTTTCCTAACCTTTGAAAAACAGCGACCCCTTAAAGAGTTTTTGCAGTTTCATTTTTGTCTGCACTATTGCAACTCTTTGCTAATCGATCTCCCTCTAACAAAGCTCTTTTCCAATCAATACTGAATGCAGCAGCCATGGTCATATTTTTGTCCAGTTGCTACACCAATGCCTCCACCTTGTGCCAGTCACTGTGCTAGTTACCCTTTCACGTCAGAATACAATACAACTCGTCTCTCACCCATAAAGCTATCCGCAGCTCTGCACTGACTTACATCTCATCCCTAGTTTCTTTCTATCATCCTCCATTTTGCAACTGATCTAAGGCTAACATCCTTCATAATCCTAACCTTGCACCTCCGTTACTAAGACTTCTCTTGTGCTGCACCAGTTTTCTGAAATGCACTATCCCAAATGATCCAACCAATATCTAGCCCTCAGGATTTTAAGGGTGCTTTAAAAACACCTCTTTAGAGAGGCCCATCATCTCACCTCAACTCACTAACCTTAATCTCCCTTGTTCCGTTCTTCTAAATGTTAATCATAATCTGCTCCCTCCTACTCATCTGTCTCCACATCCTCCATGCACCCAAAGCACACAGTAACTGCACTTAGATAATGGCCGATGACCGGATCATGCAGCTTTATAGGAAAACCCTTATTTACTATCATGATGGTTGGACTGGACATGACAAGGACGTTCTACCTATTGTGTCCCCCTATTTCCTTATAGAGTGCAAGCTTGCAAGAAGGACCCTCACTCCTCCTGTAACTGTTAAATTGTGTAATACTTTGTATTGTTTTTATTGCCTGTACATGTCCCCCCACCCCGCTTATTTGTAAAGTGTTGGGGAATATGTTTACACTATAGAAATACAATTATTATTTACAATATTACTATTGCCCAGTACTCAACTGTATTTTAGAGAGGTGCTCCAGAAAACCAGTTAAAGCTGACATTCACATGAAAAATGTGTGTATTCATGTATGTGTGTATGCATATGTATGTACATACTATATATTATATTAAATAATACCTGTATTGAATTCTCATCCAGTTTATCAGTTCCGACCTCTGTGACGCTCAACTTGAGTCGATAAAGCTTTGGTTTATCTCTAGAGTCTGATCCGTCTAAATTTTCAAACATGACAAACATTTAATCATTAAAGAATTAGTATATTGCAAATAAATAAATAAATCTATCAATATGAAACAATAGAAGAAAAAAAAAACAGGCATAAACCTGAAGATTTTTCTTTAGTTATGCATCCCATGGGATAACAGGATGGATTAGACAAGGCATCAGCTATGAAATTAAAGAAACTAAACATATACATATATACACACACAAATACATAAACACATATGTTCAAGCATGTTTTAAAGTTTGCTAAACAATATTTAAACAATCCTGTGAAATACTGGGAGAATATAGTCTGGTTAGATGAGGACAAAATTGAACTCTTTTGATGCTATAATACCCACTATGTTTGAAGGCCAAAAGGCACTGCTTATCACTCCAGAAATACCAGATATACCAGACTTTTTGGGTAGGCTATGTACATATTACGTTATCCTAATATAATTTTAGGACGTTTACTTATTGTAATATCTTTTTGCAGGACCTGGGGTTAACCACACAGTAGGATTTTCTTTAACTTCCCATCCCTTTGGTTAGGAAATAATGCGTTCACGCAGGTATAATTAGGCATTATAAGCACTGATCTGAGTGCAAGTATATGGTACCTTTTTTCTCATTACACATTTTATATCACTACAGGAGCTCTTGTGTATTACCAGCCTTATATTTTCTATTTCTCAAACAGCAGTCAGATAGGTGTCCATGTCCCTCTTCTCATTCTCACTCTTTATTCAATTAATTTTCTTGGATATATTTCCTATTATTTTTTTTTTTTTATTATTATTATGTTTTTTTGTCACTTAATATACAAATATGTATATGATATCTCTAGGAGAAACCTTTCATTTACACAGTTATTTTCATTATACAAAGCATGATGTATATGTATTTATTGCTTAATTTTTATTTGCATGTCAGCACACTGATGAAGGTCTTCTTTGTCTGACCGAAACGTCTATATCTTAATTTGGACTGCGTTAAAGCTTTTTTCACACAATACTTACCGTAAGTCGAGTGCCAAGTTTTTACTTTATAATTACTCCAAAAGAAACATTAAAAAGCCATGTTATTGTTTGCAAATGCACACAGGAACAAAGACCTTAATTTTTGGAGACATGTCCTGTGGCCTGATGAAACTAAAATTGAACTTTTTGGGCATAATGACCATCATTACGTTTGGAGGAAAAACGGAAAAGCTTAGAAGCCTAAGGGTATGTTTCCACGGTCAGGAACCGGCAGCGCTTTGGACGCAGCACATGTCCGCTCCGTCCAAAGCGCAGCTGGCATTTGAACGCCGGTGATTCCACATGTGTTCATTGAACCGTGCAGAATCACCGTGTTCTATACATTGGACGGTGATATTTATCTTGCGGAGACGGAGAGTCTCCGAAAGATAAATGGACATGCTGCGGTCTCGAAAGACGCTCAGCATGCGCGTATACACAGGGAAGCCGGAGGCATCTCTGCACACATAGTGGAGATGGGATTTATTCAAATCCCATCCAATATGCTGTAACATCTGGCTACTGCGGGTTTGACACAGTTCTTCAAAGTAGCCACCTTTTGCTTTGATGACTGCTATTCACACTCTTGGCATTCCCTTGATGAGCTTCAAGAGGTAGTCACCGGGAATGGTTTTCAATTCACAGGTGTGGCTTTCAGGTTTAATTAAGTGGGATTTCTTATCTTATAAACAGGGTTGGGACCATCAGTTGTGTTGTGCACAAGTCTGGTGGATACACAGCTGATAGTCCTACTGAATAGACTGTTAGAATTTGTATTATGGTAAGAAAAAAGCAGCTAAGTAAAGAAAAACGAGTGGCCATCATTACTTTAAGAAATGAAGGTTAGTCAGTCTGAAAAATTGGGCAAACTTTGAAAGTGTCCCCAAGTGCAGTGGCAAAAACCATCAAGCGCTACAAAGAAAATGTCTCGCATGAGGAACGCCCCAGGAAAGGAAGACCAAGAGTCACCTCTGCTTCTGAGGATAAGTTTATCCGAGTCACCAGCCTCAGAAATCGCAGGTTAACAGCAGCTCAGATTAGAGACCAGGTCAATGCCACACAGAGTTCTAGCAGCAGACACATCTCTACAACAACTGTTAAGAGGAGACTTTGTGCAGCAGACCTTCATGGTAATATACCTGCTAGGAAACCACTGCTAAGGACAGGCAACAAGCAGAAGAGACTTGTTTGGGCTAAAGAACACAAGGAATGGACATTAGACCAGTGGAAATCTGTGCTTTGGTCTGATGAGTCCAAATTTGAGATCTTTGGTTCCAACCACCGTGTCTTTGTGCGGCGCAGAAAAGGTGAACGGATGGACTCTACATGCCTGGTTCCCACCGTGAAGCATGGAAGAGGTGTGATGGTGTGGGCGTGCTTTGCTGGTGACACTGTTGGGGACTTATTCAAAATTGAAGGCATACTGAACCAGCATGGCTACCACAGTATCTTGCAGCGGCATGCTATTCTATCCGGTTTGCGTTTAGTTGGACCATCATTTATTTTTCAATAGGACAATGACCCCAAACACACCTCCAGGCTGTGTAAGGGCTATTTGACCATGAAGGAGAGTGATGGGGTGCTACGCCAGATGACCTGGCCTCCACAGTCACCAGACCTGAACCCAATCGAGATGGTTTGGGGTGAGCTGGACCGCAGAGTGAAGGCAAAAGGGCCAACAAGTGTTAAGCATCTCTGGGAACTCCTTCAAGATTGTTGGAAGACCATTCCCAGTGACTACCTCTTGAAGCTCATCAAGAGAATGCCAAGAGTGTGAAAAGCAGTCATCAAAGCAAAAGGTGGCTACTTTGAAGAACCTAGAATATAAGACATAATTTCAGTTGTTTCACACTTTTTTGTTAAGTATATAATTCCACATGTGTCAATTCATAGTTTTGATGCCTTCAGTGTGAATGTATAATTTTCATAGTCATGAAATTACAGAAAAATCTTTAAATGAGAAGGTGTGTCCAAACTTTTCGTCTGTACTGTATGTATGTATGTATGTATGTATGTATGTATGTATGTATATATATATATATATATATATATATATATATATATAGCGCAGTGTGTGTGTGTGTGTGTGTGTGTGTGTGTGTGTGTGTGTGTGTGTGTGTGTGTGTGTGTGTGTGTGTGTGTGTGTATCAAGCCACGCCTACTCAGCAGACACACAGGATAGGATTAATTACACAGCTCAGCATACAGTAACACACAGGATAGGATTAGATACACAGCTCAGCAAACAGTAACTAACAGGGTAGAATTAGATGCACAGCCCGCATAAACTCTTTCTAAAACCTGGAGCACCTATTCTGCTGTTGAGAAATTTAGATCCACCAAGGCTGTGTAATGGAACAAGACTCTTGATTAAGAACCTGTTTACACATGTAATTGAAGCAACCATTTTGACAGGATGTGCCAAAGGAGAGGACACTTTCATTCCAAGAATTCCACTCATTCCATCTGATTTGCCTTTTGATTTTAAATGCCTCCAGTTTCCAGTTCGACTGGCATTTGCAATGTCCATTAACAAGACTCAGGGACAGTCCTTGAAAGTAGTAGGGATCGATTTGCAATTTCCATGCTTTTCTCATGGTCAACTTTACGTGGCCTGTTCTAGAGCTGGAACTGCCAAAAATATGTTCATCTTTGCCGGAAGGAAAAACCAAAAATGTTGTTTATCAAAAGGCTCTTCAATGAGTTGAAAATAAGATACTATCAATACTTGGGTAATCGTTTAGTTAAATTTGTGTAGAAAATCTGCAGTGCTGAATATATGATGTGACATGTTTTTATGTGCAATATAATCATTATAATTTGCTATAACTAACCAGTTAGGCCTCTTTCACACATCCGTTTTTTAGAATCAGTCACAATCCGGATCCAGTAAATGTTGCTGCTGGATGTGTTTTCCCATAGACTTGTATTAGCGACGGATTGTGATGGATGGCCTTCCGTTTCATCCGTAGTGTGACGGATCCGTCGTAAAGTCGTTGTCCGTCGGACAGGGACAACGCACATACTAAAGTTTTTTTGCGTACGTCGAAAAGACGCACAGCGACGGATCCTGCGGCCTCAGTCATTGGCTATAATGGAAGCCTATGGGTGCAGGATCCATCGCTGTCCGTCATCGTCGAAGACGGATTCCAGTGACGGATGCCTTTTTTTGCAACTGAGCATGAACAGAATTTCGGCTACAACTACTTCAACGGATCCGTAAAAAAAAAACGGATCCAGTGCATCAGTTTTTTACAATCGGCACAGGATCCGTCTTTTCAAGACTTTGACGGATTTGTGATTGATTCTAAAAACACGGATGTGTGAATGAGGCCTTACTATGCCAGGGCAAAGTTGGGCTCTTCAGCTAGTGCGATCTATCTAATATAAATATATATATATATATATATATAAATATATATATATATATATATATATATATATATATATATATATATATATATATATATATATATATATATATATATATATATACACACACACATATATTATTTATTTATATAGCACCATTGATTCCATGGTGCTGTACATGAGAAGGGGTTACATACAAGTTACAGATATCACTCACGGTAAACAAACAATGACGGACTGATACAGAGGGGCGAGGACCCTGCCCTTGCGGGCTTACATTCTACAGGATTATGGGGCAGGAGACAGTAGGTTGGGGGTTGCATGAGCTACGGTGTTGGTGAGGCGGTAGCTTCGATATAGATAATATATATATATATATATATATATATATATATATATATATATATATATATATATATATATATATATATATATATATATATATATATACACTCTGTATATATAGTTAGAAAAATTGGTACAGCACCAGAAAAATACCTCAACAGTGTGCACACATCCCCAACCAGCAATCAATGGCTCCTTATGATAATGACAAAAAAGGGGGAAACCGCACGAAACAAATACAAAAAGGCGATCTTTAATGCCCAACGGAGTGGCGATGTTTTGGATATACAATCCTTTCTCAATCTATATCTCTATCAACACAGACAGACACACACACACGTATACATACACACCGTGTTTTTCGCTTTATAAGACACACCTAGATTTTAGAGAGGAAAATAAGGAAAAAATATATTTTCAGACAAATAGTGTGCAAAAACCTTTAATATAATACAAAAATATCTGAGGATGAAGCTGTGTTATGGGGGATAGACCTGTGAATTACAGTACAGTGCCCGCAGTACCGTATATTGTGACTACCACCCCCCCCACCCCCCTCATCCTCAGGAATAAACCCACTTACTGTGTACATGGATGTTTTATGAAAGATGAGGGAGGTGGTAGTCACATTTGCAATAGACACTTTGGACAGTACATTACAGTGTATATTTACACTAAATATGGCTAGAACCCCCATCATCCATCTGAATATACCCATTGATACAGTATATTCTGAAGGATGATGAGGGTTGTTTGCTCACCTTTCCTAAAGGTTCTTGGACTTGTGAGTACCGTAGTTGCAACATTAAATAGTGTGCAGGGACAGGTATGTGATTGGTGGAGGGAGCTCAGCAACAGTTCCATCCACCAATCACTATCCTTCCCTGCAAAGGAGGAGGAGAATCGCTCTTCTCTCCCTCCTCAGCTTTAGGCCTCTTTCATACATCAGTGTCTCCGGTACATGTGGTGACAGGTTTCACACGTACCGGAGACACTGACACAGGTAGACCCATTCAAATGAATGGGCATGTGCACATGTCAGTGTCTTTCCACCGACCGTGTGTCCATGTGCCCCACACATAGACATGTCTGTTTTACCATCAGCACGAGTGGCAAAACGTCCCGCACGCGTGCAAACTGAGAACACACATGGATGTCATCCGTGTGACACACGTCGGTGCCAGGGAAAAGAGCTACAGTAATCCCTGTTCCCCAGCAGCGGGTGATGAAGACCGCTCTCCTCATTCTCCATTGCTCTGCCAGCGTTCGGCGCGAGCAGAGTAGACTGAGGAGAGTTATATTAAAGTCAGAACAATGACAGCAGGTGGGAGCTTTTTGGACTATTACTCCCATCAACCTATACCTGCTGCCACTAATAACAGTGACAGGAGAAGCAGATGATGGGGTATTCCTCACCCACTGCCTGCGATATACGGTAAATAAATGAATGGAAAACCTGGCGTGGGTTCCCCCATATTTTCTATAAACAGCCAGGCAAAACTTACAGCTGGGGGATGCAACCCTCAGCTGTCAGCTTCAGCAAGGTTGGTTATCCAGAATAGAGGGGTCACCACGCAATATTTTTTTACTATTTAAATAAATAATTTAAAAAATTGGGGTGGGGTCCCCCCATTTTTGACAACCAGTCTTGCTAAAACTCACAGCTGGGGGCTGGCATTCTCAGGCTGGTAGGGGACCATGGATATTGACCCCCCCCCCCCCCCCCCCCAGCCTAAAAATAGCAGCCGACAGCTGCCCAGAAAAGGCGCATCTATTAGATGCGCCAATTCTGGTGCTTTGCCCGGCTCTTCCCACTTGCCCTGTAGCGGTGGCAAGTGGGGTGATAGTTGTGGGGCGTTGATGTCACCTTTGTATTGTCAGGTGACATCAAGCCCATGGCTTAGTAATGGAGAGGCGTCTATAAGACACCTATCCATTACTAATCCTATACTTGTATTGTAAATAAAGACACAGCTGGAATAAAGTCCTTTAATTGAAAAAATGACAGACTCCTTTAATATTCTTAATTAAACCATACTTATGACCTAGCCTAATTCCACCGAAACCCTCGTTCTCCTGTAATAAAAGTAAAATAAAAAAACAACAATATATCATACCTGTTCGTCGTTCTGTCCCTTGCCGTACTCTACACTATGTTCCAAATTATTATGCAAATTACATTTTTATCAGATTTTCCTAAATGGTCGTTGCAAATGACAGTCAGTCTAATAAAAGTAATCACCTGTTAGATTATACATCGAATTTTATTGAAGAAACCTCCCAATGATAGTATAATCTCCAAAATGAATAAAAACTCAAAATGCACTGTTCCAAATTATTATGCACAGTAGAATTTCTATACATTTGATATGTTTTAAAGAACTGAAAATGCTCATTTGTGGAATTTGCAGCATTAGGAGGTCACATTCACTGAACAAAAAAGCTATTTAACGCCAAAACATACCAACAGGCCAAGTTACATGTTAACATAGGACCCTTCTTTGATGTCACCTTCACAATTCTTGCATCCATTGAACTTGTGAGTTTTTGGAGAGTTTCTGCTTGTATTTCTTTGCATGAAGTTGGAATAGCCTCCCAGAGCTGCTGTTTGGATGTGAACTGCCTCCCACCCTCATAGATCTTTTGCTTGATGATCCTCTAAAGGTTCTCTATAGGGTTGAGGTCAGGGGAAGATGGTGGCCACACCATGAGTTTATCTCCTTTTATGCCCATAGCAGCCAAAGACTCAGAGGTATTCTTTGCAGCATGAGATGGGGCATTGTCAGCATGAAGATGATTTTGCTCCTGAAGGCACGTTTCTGCTTTTTAGACCATAGAAGAAAGTTGTCAGTCAGAAACTCTATATACTTTGCAGAGGTCATTTTCACACCTTCAGGAACCTTAAAGGGCCCTACCAGCTGTTTCCCCATGATTCTGGCCCAAAACATGACTCCTCCACCTCCTCGCTGATGTTGCAGCCTTGTTGGGACATGGTGGCCATCCATCAACCATCCACTACTCCATCCATCTGGACCATCCAGGGTTGCTCAACACTTATCAGTAAACAAGACTGTTTGGAAATTAGTCTTCATGTATCTGTGGGCCCAATACAACCATTTCTGCTTGTGAACACTGTTTAAGGGTGGCCGAATAGTAGGTTTATGCACCACAGCAAGCCTTTGAAGGAGCCTACACCTTGAGGTTCGAGGGACTCCAGAGGCACCAGCAGCTTCAAAAATCTGTTTGCTGCTTTGTAATGGCTTTTTAGCAGCTGCTCTTTTAATCCGATCAACTTGCCTGGCAGAAATCTTCCTCATTATGCCTTTATCAGCACAAACACATTTGTGCTCAGATACAGCCACAAATCTCTTAACAGTACGATGATCACGCTTATGTTTTTGGAAAATTTCTAATGTTTTCATCCCTTCACCAAGGCATTGCACTATTTGATGCTTTTTAGCAGCAGAGAGATCCTTTTTCTTTCCCATGTTACTTGAAAACTGTGACCTGCTTAATAATGTGGAACATCATTTTTAAGTAGTTTTCCTTTAATTAGAATCACCTGGAAAACCAATTATCACATGTGTTTGGGGGTGACAGGTTCCCTTTAATACAGAGTAGAATGAAGAAAAAAAAAAAGTTAAATTTTACCTCTACATGTTTACCTCTACATGTTGCTTTAGCCCCAACTTTTTCACTTTCGCAAACGATAACACCAAAACGTGGATCCCATAGTTTGCTACCCACTTTCTAAGGCTACGTTCACATTTGCGTTGTGCGCCGCAGCGTCGGCGCTGCAACGCACAACGCAAACAAAAACGCAGCAAAACGCATGCACAACGCTGCGTTTTGCGCCGCATGCGTCCTTTTTTTGATTGATTTTGGACGCAGCAAAAGTGCAACTTGCTGCGTCCAATGCGCCCGGACGCGTGCGCCGCAGGGACGCATGCGGCGCAAAACGCAAGTGCGACGCATGTCCATGCGCCCCCATGTTAAATATAGGGGCGCATGACGCATGCGGCGACGCTGCGGCGCCGACCGCAAATGTGAACGTAGACTTAAAAGTGCAGCAATACCCCACATGTAGTCAAAATGTGCAGTTTGAACAAATAGCAGGGCTCAGAACAGAAGGACCAATATTTGAACTCTGGAACACAAATTTGGCTGAAAAAGATGGCGGGCAGCATGTCACATTTGCAGGGCCCCAATATGTTTCAACAGCAGAAACCCCAACAAATGACCCCATTTTGGAAACTACAAAGTTGGTTATTTTCAGGTGTACTATTAATTTATGAAATTAAATCGACGGTTCCGCTTTAAGTGTGTTCCAAGGCTGAGGTTCAAACAAGTGTATAAAAAATGACAGATGGAATACCAATGTCAACACAAATGAAATAGTCTATTTTGAAAATCTCACAGCAGTCCGTCAGTTAGTGTTGAGAAAGCCTTTTTCCACACTAATGTTGCACTGCAGCGCTCTTATTTGCATATGAAATAAAAGTACATTTTGCTGATTTAGCTGCAAATAAATTCAAAATACTGGTATGATTTTGTATAAGGTCAATGTCCCCTATACACAGCATTTTGGCAGGGTGACAGACTTTTTGCACATCCATAGGAGAGCCATCGGAAATAAGCTCAAGAATAATACATGCTGAGATTTGAACAACCCTATTCAATAACATTGGTCTGTGTGCCGTCTGATTTTTACTAAGGATAGCACAAGTTTTTTGGCAAAACCGCACAGGGCAGCCAAAGCATGACTGAAAACTAAAGTGCCTTATTGCTTGTATTTTAAATTTTACAGATTAAAGCAGTTTTAACTGCAAAACTACATGACCATTACAATAGGTGCACAATGCTACAAGTGAAACAGCCGTTCCTCTGAAAAATCAAGTGACTGAATGTTAAACAATCCAAAAAATTTACCATTCCAGTTTTTTGCTGGGTGTTGGCCTTACCCTAGGGCCAGAAGGTGCAGTTGCAACGCACTAAAAAAAGTACTGTAATTGAATGAACATTCATGTGAAAACTGCATGCAGTCAACCGTAACATTTGACTGGTAGACAGCATCACAACCACACCATATGGCCTTTCCCAAAGTGCCGTATTTTTCGGAATATAAGATGCACTTTTATTCCCAAAACTTGGGGGGAAAATGGGAATGCATCTTCTAATCCAAATGTAGCTTAAATGGGGTGGCAGCTGCAGTGGAGCGGGGTCCCAGGAGGCAGAGTCACTGCCAGCAGCGGCAGGAGTGGGGTGATGCATTGGGCCCTGCGCTGAGAGGAGTGAGTGTTCGGCGAGCTTTAAGATAATTTAGATGACATCCACCCCCTATTGTTTTCAGTGTTGTGAACTTTGGGGATGTGGCAGCCAGAGGAGGCACATGTGCAGATTGAGATCTTGGGAGCCGAAGTCCACAGCATTGAAAACAATAGGAAGTGGACTCCGCTGACATTTTCTTTAAGCCCGGGGCCCGCCGCAGCCTTGCACCACCGAACACCTGTTCCTCCCACCCCCGAGCCCACAGCATCGTCCCACTCCTGCCGCCTCCAGCTTCCTCTAGAGGCGACCCAGTCTCCCGGGACCCTGCTTCTCAGCAGCCACTACCCCCCAGTAAGCTACAAAAAAAAAAAATTTGGATTTCAAGACGCTCCACCATTTTAATTTTCCACACAGGGTGCTTCTTATAGTCCACAAGGTATGGTATGATTCTGTACATAAAAATGATTCTGAAATGAAGTATAAAAAGAACATTACCTTCACAAGAATGATAATTGAAGTAGGTAAAGTGGTTTCTTCTGCCTGAGGACAGAATTGACAGACAGGACCAAGGAAAAGACCATCAGCAGAAGAGAGACCATGCATAGCATGCGGAGGAAAAAAGAAGGCATTCAGAGAAAAGACAGAGAAGAATGAAAGTGAAGTCAGTCTGGTAACATTTAGATATTTTTGGTAAAAAGACAAGTAAAAAGTTTCCCTTCTAGAGGATCTGACTTCTAGGAGCCTGAGCTTCTGTACTCCTCTTCATCGTTCACAAAGAGACAGTAACCTGCGTGTTTAAAGAGTAACCATCTTTTTCATTTCTACTTGATAAACCAATAACATACATGAAAGTAGGTACCTTTGCAATATAGGTTATCAGAGAAATCTACTTCTTTCTCCGCCAGAAATGATCAATACAGAGAGAGGAGCTGAGTTAACAGGGATATGATTCTATACAGATGGGAGGAGTAAGGTAGGAGGAGGGAGGAGCTAGAGAAAAAGCTCCTCCCTACTCTCCCCTGCAGTATATATAGAATCTCATCAGTTTGAGATTTCACTTTGGAGACCATGTTAAAGCACCAAAACCA
Source organism: Ranitomeya variabilis (assembly GCF_051348905.1). NCBI lineage: Eukaryota > Metazoa > Chordata > Amphibia > Anura > Dendrobatidae > Ranitomeya > Ranitomeya variabilis. The sequence continues at coordinate 172,187,738 of NC_135233.1, read as the reverse complement.
ATAAAAGCAATAAAAAGTGCAAAATATTTCAGTTAATTATAGCCAGGATAGGAACAGTCATATTTAAATTCTACTAAAATAGAATTTTTATTTTTTTCTTGTTAGGTCTATATGAGAGAAAGAAATGTCACAATGATGGTGAAAATGGACAGGTCAAAAACAGATGAAAATCAAATGCAGCACACGGATAGAAATTTGGTCAGTTTTTTTCTCATTTATGAAAGAAAAATGTAAAACAGGCATTTGAATGATGTTTTACACTAAAACGGTTTCAAGCGATTTTTCAGCAGGCTGCCTCTCTGGCATGTTCAGTTTGTGATGATTATTTGGGAAAATATTCTGCTTCCAAATTTTAGAGAAAAAAATTAACCCCTCAAATAGTAAATCAGTCTGGAAGAACTGAGATTTTCTGTAAAAAGATAAACTACATTATTATCTTCACTTATACTATTGATTTCTGGGGGAAAAAATAAGTAAGTAGCAACTCTGTCGATTTGTTATGGTCAAGGTTTAATTAACAACAGAGCTATACATCACAATAGGCCTTTAAGGACCAATTCATATTTTTTATAAGTAAAATATTCTACCAAAATGTTTTGCTCTATTTTTTTAATGCGGGATCTGTCAAAACTGAATCACTATTTTTTGGGCTTGTTAGCAGCAATCACTGCTCAAAATAATTTAAAAGAATGTTTGAATCTCACAATTTGATTCAATTTAGATTATCAAAAGTTTAAAATCTTTTCTGATATACATGATGTAAGCCATTGAAAACAAAATGACGTATCAACGGTCAATGGAAACCAAAGTACCGTATATACTCGAGTATAAGCCGAGATTTTCAGCCCAAATTTTTGGGCTGAAAGTGCCCCTCTCGGCTTATACTCGAGTCATGATCGGTGGTGGGGTCGGCGGGTGAGCACTGCCATATACTCACCTAGTCCCGGCGATCCTGTCGCTCCCCCTGCCTGTCACACTGTCTTCGGTGCCGCAGCCTCTTCCCCTTCTCATTAGAGAAATGAATAGGCTGCTCCACCTCCCATAGGGGCGGAGCCGGTGACCGCTGACAGAGGAAGAGGCTGCGGCACCGAAGACCAGCTGTCCGGGGGAAGGAGCGGGACGCCGGGAGCAGGTAAGTATCACATATTCACCTGTCCTCGTTCCACACGCCGGGCGTCGCGCCATCTTCCCGGCGTCTCTCCGCTCTGACTGTTCAGGCAGAGGTCGCGATGACGTATATAGTGTGCGCGCCGCCCTCTGCCTGATCAGTCAGTGCAGAGAGACGCCGGGAAGATGGCGCCGAGGAGCTGCAAGAGAGGGGAGTATGTTTTTTTGTTTTTTTTTATTGCAGCAGCAGCAGCTATGGGGCAATAATGGACGGTGCAGAGCACTATATGGCACAGCTATGAGGCAACGGTGCAGAGCACTATATGGCACAGCTATGGGGCAACGGTGCAGAGCACTATATGGCACAGCTATGGGACAATGGTGCAGAGCACTATATGGCACAGCTATGGGGCAACGGTGCAGAGCACTATATGGCACAGCTATGGGACAATGGTGCAGAGCACTATATGGCACAGCTATGGGGCAACGGTGCAGAGCACTATATGGCACAGCTATGGGGCAATGGTGCAGAGCACTATATGGCACAGCTATGGGGCAATGGTGCAGAGCATTATATATATGGCACAGCTATGGGGCAATGGTGCAGAGCACTATATGGCACAGCTATGGGGCAACGGTGCAGAGCACTATATGGCACAGCTATGGGGCAACGGTGCAGAGCACTATATGGCACAGCTATGAGGCAACAGTGCAGAGCACTATATGGCACAGCTATGGGGCAACGGTGCAGAGCACTATATGGCACAGCTATGGGCCAACGGTGCAGAGCACTATATGGCACAGCTATGGGGCAACGGTGCAGAGCATTATATATATGGCACAGCTATGGGGCAACGGTGCAGAGCATTGTATATATGGCACAGCTTTATGTGGAGCATCTATGGGGCCATAATGAACGGTGCAGAGCATTATATGTGGCACAGCTTTATGTGGAGCATCTATGGGGCCATAATGAATGGTATGGAGTATCTATTTTTAATTTTGAAATTCACCGGTACCTGCTGCATTTTCCACCCTAGGCTTATACTCGAGTCAATAAGTTTTCCCAGCTTTTTGTGGCAAAATTAGGGGGGTCGGCTTATACTCGGGTCGGCTTATACTCGAGTATATACGGTAGTCAACTTATTTAGAGCTGGAAGACAAATATACACAAAACGCAAAAAATATAAATACAATATATATATATATATATATATATATATATATATATATATATATATATATATATATATATATATATATATATATATATATATATATATATATTGTATCACATACTGAAGGAATCTGAGTGACCTACAACTCATGATTTAACGTAGAAATGTGTATGGACCCCATGTGCCAGTATGCACTACTGACAATGTCTACGCATACTCCTGATAAAGGTGGGTAGAAAGTCTGTGGTTCTACTTTGTGGCATCAAATCGCCAGGTTATTCACATTCAGAAACTGGAGAAGTGAGGGCCAGTTGATTACACCATTAACACCTTAGTCCTGCCTAAAAATTTGGCCACAGGAACCCAGGCAATGCCCTGCACAAGGAGGAGCACAGGGCCAACTGCATCAGCACAAGTCCTGACAATGGCTCTGAAGATTTCTAGCCTGTCAGGTTTTGTATCACTGGCTAACAAGTGGATGTTTGTGGGACACTCCAAGGAATGCCTCCCCAGTAAAGCATCATTACGTTCCGCACATTTCTAAACTCGTTCCCTGCCGCTAGGTTGATGCTCTTCTACTGCCCTGTCTGGTTCTACTCATGTAGCAGTTGTGTCCTGATATTTTCTGCATTCACTTCAGACTGTTCTGAGAACAAATCTTCAAGTGACAGCAAAAATGGATACACCATCTTGAGGAGCCATGCTATCAGTGAAACCTGCTTTAACTGCAAGTATGGCTTCATGTTAGCAGCAGTGATAGAGACACTAGGAAAACTAGAGAAGAATGAGTCAGGAAGGTTAAGGAAAGAGAAACAGTCTGTGGCTTCTACATGCAAAACTATTCCTTCTTTGGGGGGTTTCTTGCTGTTGCCGCTGGCATTTGCACTAAATCAGGAGTATGGATTCTAAAATACTTATGCTTCCTTACTGGGCAGATTGTGATCCCTGATGTTTAACTGACTTTGGGTTATACTGTGACGGCTAATTTGTGCTTTTTTTTTTTTTTTTTTTGAGTACTATATAAAGAAATAATGGGGAAAATGCAAGTGGATGTAGTTTGCATAACTGAAAAGGGCTGCAGAAAATCCACAATATGTAAAATTCTCTTAAATGCACAGATGTGGATCAAGCCGGGTAAGTGTTATTTTGGTGCAAATTAAAATGAATCTGTTGTCAGAAAATTACTTATTGTTTAAATCAACTTGTGGCTTTCTTTCCCCTACAATTTTGTTTTCTTCATTAAAAAAAAGTAGCAATTTTCACACTGGCCACTGGTGTATTTCACACTCCTGCTTCCTATCCTCACAGAATCACTTTTGCATGGGCTTATTAGATGGTTCAATACAAAAGAGAGGACCGAGTTTGTTCATTGCTGCAAATATACTTGAGGAGTTCCTGAAACAATAAGTTGGATTCTAAAATAGCCTCACTAGCCAGTGTGAAAATAGGATTTTTTTTATTTATTTTTTTTAAATAGAGATTTTGATGCGATGAAAATCAACACTGGAAAAAAAAAAAAAAAAAAGATTTAAACAAGAAGTCATTTTTATAGCTTTAGTTGATTTTATTTCAGTGCGGGTGCTGGGCAGCTTCAGACCACTAGTCATTTGCAGCTTGTTAGCATTTTTTTTTTCAGGCTCCCTTAAAAGGGGTTTTTCACTACTAGGACAACCCCTTCATAAAAATGTTTGGCCCCCCATCAAATAATAAAGCTCATACTAACCTTCCATGCAGGCACTGTTCCTGCGGTGTCGGCACTCTCTCTCCTGGGGCTCTCGGGCGGTTGTTGTGACACATGACGTCTGCAACCAATCAGCGTTGGCATCACTGTGTCCGCCTTCAGACAAATCGAACATGAACAGAAAGTTCAGGCTGCAGTTGATCTCTGACTTGCTCTTCCTGATCAATTTCACAGGAGGCGGCGACCATGATGCCAACGCTGATTGGGTGCCAGCGTCACAAAAACATCACGGGAACCCCGGGACCGTGAGTGCAGATACCGAAGGAATGGAGCCAGCACCAGCACGGAAGGGAAATATAGGCTTTATTTTTCAATGGGGGCCAAGCAAGGGATATGAGAAATTGTTCAAGTAGTGGACAACTTTTTTTTTTTAAAGGTTTAAGGTAGACTTAAATCTATCAAGATCACCAAATAGCGCAACGTGTTGATCCATTTTCTAATGACATTCCTTAAAAGCCTGAATTCTGTTGCATTTAGCTTCATAAACCCCCAGCCCTTAGAAAGATACAACTATGAAGGAAGAAACCTATAGTGCTCAGAATGTGGCAACTGATTATTAAAATATATTGAAAAGATGTATCAGCAAAGTTTTGTTCTTTTAGAAGAGGGACATAGATGTAATCAATAACAGGTTATCGTTTAAGAAGTCGACAAAGTACAGTACTGTAACAGCCTCAAATTTATATTCTCAACTTTGCTGGTAGCACTTAGGAAACACAAAATTAAAAAGTTACCTGGACTTAGTTCTACCAGATAAGGTAGCTTTTCTGGATAAAGGGAGAAGATGTAAGAGTCCGATCTATCCTTGCCCTTTGCCATTATTCCTTCTGGTTTCCTATTTTTCTTTGACAGGAAGTCTGTTGGTCTCCTTTTCAACTGAAACACCAGTTCCCCTTAAAACAATAAAACATAATAAATAAAGATAGGATTCAATAAAAACCAAAAATACAAACAGAAGAAAACTTAGAAGAGCAATTAAAAAACACAAAACATAATGACATTCTTCCATCAGTTGTTCCATTATATTTTGTTCCCTTATACTGAAAATTGGGACATAAATATTCTTCTCTATGGGTCCCAGAAGATTAGCAAAGTCCAAAAAATTGGATCAGGTTTGGAACAACTGCAGCAGTAAGACTATTGCAACTGCCCCTACACCCAAAGCTCATATTACACAAAGAGTCTGGATTTATTTAGGGGTCTTGGCTATTAATTTAGGGGTTTATTGTGATTTTAGAAATTATTAAGGGGTCTGACCTGGAGAGGCTACCAGTTGGGCCGGAGGTTTGCTTTAAAAGAATGCTTAAAACTTTTTTTTAATATATTAAGAAATAACCACATATAACCAATTCTATTAGTCAAAATGACAGAAAAAGGTCTGAGAGTTTTTTTTTTAACTTAGTGTATTAATCCAAAATTTGTTAAAATAAAGTCATAACAGAGTAATACTAGAAGCAAGAATTTTTGGGGATAATAGAAAAATTATTATATCTGCTCCATAAAGTGGAATACCATATGTATACTAGTATAAAAAAAAAAAAAAACATATTACACGCTATAGAAATCAATATCATTATTGCATGTAATCAAATGGTCCCTTCAGGGGTCCTATAGTACTGACAAGGTGCTACAAAATTGCTCAACCTGCGCATGCGCCGCTAAGGACTGTCATCGGCAACATACACTCCCTGATTGGCTCCACTTACTATTTATACCGACACACACGCAATCGCAAGCCACGCCTCCTGACGAAGACCGGCGAAACGCATGTTGAGGCGGCAGGAGGGGGTTTACAGCTCTTACTCCATGTAAGTTACGCTCTTATTAGTGATATTTATACATAAGCACCTATAGTCTAACTATCAAGCACAAACTTTTGCACTTTATTTCAGTAGCGATTTATACTCTATTGCTTCCTTCCTTATCTTATCTTTTTGACAAACCTATATACGCAAACTGCTGTTGCACAATGGTTGAGCAATTTTGTTGCATCTTGTCAGTACTCTCGGACCCCTGATTTCGATTAATATACTATATAAGTAAAAAAAAACAAAAAAAAAAACGCTCAGACCTCTTTCTATAATTTTGACTAATAGAATGGGTTAAATGTGGTCATTCTATAATTGAGAGCTACAGGTCCTTCTCAAAAAATTAGCATATAGTGTTAAATTTCATTATTTACCATAATGTAATGATTACAATTAAACTTTCATATATTATAGATTCATTATCCACCAACTGAAATTTGTCAGGTCTTTTATTGTTTTAATACTGATGATTTTGGCATACAACTCCTGATAACCCAAAAAACCTGTCTCAATAAATTAGCATATTACACCCGTCCAATCAAATAAAAGTGTTTTTTAATAACAAACAAAAAAAACATCAAATAATAATGTTCAGTTATGCACTCAATACTTGGTCGGGAATCCTTTGGCAGAAATGACTGCTTCAATGAGGCGTGGCATGGAGGCAATCAGCCTGTGACACTGCTGAGATGTTATGGAGGCCCAGGATGCTTCAATAGCGGCCTTAAGCTCATCCAGAGTGTTGGGTCTTGCGTCTCTCAACTTTCTCTTCACAATATCCCACAGATTCTCTATGGGGTTCAGGTCAGGAGAGTTGGCAGGCCAATTGAGCACAGTAATACCATGGTCAGTAAACCATTTACCAGTGGTTTTGGCACTGTGAGCAGGTGCCAGGTCGTGCTGAAAAATGAAATCTTCATCTCCATAAAGCATTTCAGCCGATGGAAGCATGAAGTGCTCCAAAATCTCCTGATAGCTAGCTGCATTGACCCTGCCCTTGATGAAACACAGTGGACCAACACCAGCAGCTGACATGGCACCCCACACCATCACTGACTGTGGGTACTTGACACTGGACTTCAGGCATTTTGGCATTTCCTTCTCCCCAGTCTTCCTCCAGACTCTGGCACCTTGATTTCCGAATGACATGCAAAATTTGCTTTCATCAGAAAAAAGTACTTGGGACCACTTAGCAACAGTCCAGTGCTGCTTCTCTGTAGCCCAAAAAGTGGCTTTACCTGGGGAATGCGGCACCTGTAGCCCATTTCCTGCACACGCCTGTGCACGGTGGCTCTGGATGTTTCCACACCAGACTCAGTCCACTGCTTCCTCAGGTTCCCCAAGGTCTGGAATCGGTCCTTCTCCACAATCTTCCTCAGGGTCCGGTCACCTCTTCTCGTTGTACAGCGTTTTCTGCCACATTGTTTCCTTCCAACAGACTTACCATTGAGGTGCCTTGATACAGCACTCTGGGAACAGCCTATTTGTTGAGAAATTTCTTTCTGGGTCTTACCCTCTTGCTTGAGGGTGTCAATGATGGCCTTCTTGACATCTGTCAGGTCGCTAGTCTTACCCATGATGGGGGTTTTGAGTAATGAACCAGGCAGGGAGTTTTTAAAAGCCTCAGGTATCTTTTGCATGTGTTTAGAGTTAATTAGTTGATTCAGAAGATTAGGGTAATAGGTCGTTTAGAGAACCTTTTCTTGATATGCTAATTTATTGAGACAGGTTTTTTGGGTTATCAGGAGTTGTATGCCAAAATCATCAGTATTAAAACAATAAAAGACCTGACAAATTTCAGTTGGTGGATAATGAATCTATAATATATGAAAGTTTAATTGTAATCATTACATTATGGTAAATAATGAAATTTAACACTATATGCTAATTTTTTGAGAAGGACCTGTATGTACTAATGATAAATGATACCGCTCTTTGGGATAATTTGATCTAATATTAAGAAATAAGACAGCTATATGTTTGTTTTTTTTAATGGTGGGTGGTTGGTTTATGTAGCTTAAAATTATATGAAAACAACTATAATGGTTTCAAAAATCCCATTTTAAACACAAACCTTGCTTAGGCTATGTGCACATGTTGCAGATTTGCCTGTGGAATTTTCTGTGAGGATTCTGCATCTCTTGCCAGAAAACGCAGGTAAAAATCTGCGTTTTTTGCAGATTTTGTGCATTTTTGTTGCGGATTTACTGCGGATTCTATGCAGATTTCATGCGTTTTTTCCCCCTGCAGATTTCTATTATGGAATGGGTGCAGAAACACTGCAGATCCGCACAAAGAATGGCGTTTTCAGTGCGGAATTTTCCGCACCATTAGCACAGCATTTATTTTTTTCCAATGATTTACATTGTACTGTAAATCACTTTCAGATCTGCAGCGTTTCTGTGCAGAAAAAACCGCTGCGGATCCGCAGGAAATCTGCAAAGTGAGCACATACCCTTAAAATCAAGTATTTTATCTAACAGGTAGTCGAATTTACAATACACAAAGATCATTGATAATTTGGTGACAAGTACGTACAGTTTTGCCAATTGAGCAATATACAATAGCTACTCTTGTTTCAACTGGGCTAATGCAGTTATTGTTAAATGCTGCCTACTAGTATTGGAGACACTTAAAACACTCATTGAGATCCCTGGCTCCAATTATATTTAGAGCATACATAATTAAGGATTGCAGAGGATAAACCTTTATAATTCACTATAAATACCCATTTGTGTTATCAGACAGTACCTGCAATGCAATGCCTGAGCAACTAGTTGGAAAAGGATCATGGCTCAATATATTTAAAAGATAACAAAAAGCCCCTCTGATATGTTTGACCTGTCAGACCCAGCTGTAGCCTCTAAGACCTTGTGGAAGCTTGGGGATGTGCTTTAGAGGTGTAACAAAATGGTAGCAACAGAGCTGTTTGGCTGCTATAATATTACATGGATAACCTGAGACTGTCAGCTCCAAACATATGAAATCAACCTGTGGCAAAAATATACATCACGTCAACAAGTTACTAAGGGTGTGGGGATGGGGGGTTTCATATGCTAACCTTATTACCAATACATTCCTATGACAGCACATATGGACCACATTTGCATAGCTGTACAGCATTATTCCCAAAGTATCTGTACATGTCTGTGCCTACCAATTTCTCATAACTTTACTTAATGCACCTGATCCTCGTGGTGCGATCTTTCAAGCACTCATCCCCTTCCCCCTGTCCTCGATGCAATCGAGGAATGCAAATGGATTGCCATGACATCCATGTAGGGCCTGATAAAGGACCTCGCAGATATTTTTGCTACATACTGCAAAACGGTGGCATTGAAGTGCATCAAACAAGCATCGAATCAAATGATTGCACATTCAAGTCTTCTATGGTAATCAAATTATAATTATTTTTTTTTACGAAGTATTAAAAAAAAAACATTCAGCTTTGCCACATTCATAAAAATCGAAAATCAAAATGTACCATTTTTGTTTTTATGTAGTGAACATTGGTGGACATGCACCTTTATCCAACCATCTTTCCTAAACAAAGTTTTAATAAAGAGCATCTTTTCACTTCCCCAGTTCACAGGAGCTTTGGCACATAGAGAGACGAGACACAAGTGATAAGAACTGTCCATATAAAAAGGTACAACTCGATGTCGTCAGATGGCTTTTTTTTTTTTTTTTTTTTTTTTTTTAATCAAGGTGTGTCCAAACTTTCGGTCTGTAATGAATGTATGTATGTATGTATGTATGTATGTATGTATGTATGTATGTATGTATGTATGTATGTATGTATGTATGTATGTATATATATATATATATATATATATATATATATATATATATATATATATATATATATATATATATATATATATATATATATATATATATATATATATATATATCCCTCCCCATTCCCATGAGAAACTCTTGCTGATGCTATGTCAGAGCTGTACTGTGTAGTTTAAGTGAATCATATGTCTCCTCCACTCAACAGCTGTTTTACCCTCTCGCCATACGATTACCAAATTATTAGTATGCTACAAATACCTTTATCACTAGGCCAGTCTCGGAATATTTGTAATGGACACTCTTCATCATCTAGTATGGTTTCTTTCACAGCAGTATCAGAATGTTGAATGCCAGAAGGTAAAATTATCTAAAAATAAAAAAAAATAAAAAAGTTAAAATATCTCTATGCCAACAGATATGCAAATGCATTTTTTATACAAAAGTTTTGTTTACTTCAATAACAATGAAGGATTATAGCAAATATACACAGCAAACTGAATGTATTTATTAAAGTGCTGCACTTAACTTCATGTCGTCATTAGTACAGTTAAATAAGGCTTGGTATATGTACAGAAAACATTGCTCCTGGTATGTTCCTGGGGCTGGGTAGGTGGTGCCACTGTAGATTATTCATCTATGTGGTCCCAAAGATTGTGTCTCCAGAGAAAACGTGGATTCCCTCCCCCATCCTTGCAGCCCTGATCTATGTAAGGCCTTGGCATTCATTGCTCGGGCATCCAAGGGTTGGAATAATTATTTTCATTTCTATACATATTTCATAGCACTTTAAGAGGGGACGTGTACAGACAAAATAAGACATTGTAGAGTGACATAATTCAACACATACCAAGCTTACAATCAATGAAGAAATCGGGGGACACCAAAGGTAAAAGTGCTTGTCGTGTATGTTCCAGCCATCAATGAATTAATAAGGGCATTCACATAACGCTACATGAATCGGTCATAAACTAGGACATAATCTTTATACTTCCATTTTCATAGGGACAGTACACATTTATATACACTTAATATGTCATTACACTTCTCAAATAAAGATAGTAGAACATGCTGTGGAAACTAATGCAACATGAAAAGCAGAGTGAAGAACATTCATAAAATGTTAGCAGGTGGAATGCAAAACAATGAGAACTCCTGATATTGCATATATCAATTGATTACACTTGATTCTAAATTTCAGTTTTATAAGCATCGGGATCCAATGGGTACATTTGTCCTTGCGGGTAGTGACATGTCAAGCATGCCGAGGTGAGGAGACTTCAGCCACAATGCTCCTCTGGGAAATATGCAAATTGTCTCTTCAGAGAGAAAGTGAACTAGAACTCCAGTGTCACCTATAGGAAGTAGCAATAATAAAAGTCAATGTCGACTCTTTAACGAGCCTTGTCACATGACGTAGAATAAACGCCAAAATCTCAATTTGCTGCAGAATCTGGTTTGGCTATGTCAGAGGCTTTTATCCGAAGTCATGTGACGAGGCTCATTAAAAGAGTCGATATTGACTTCTAGGATTGCCAATTTCTATAGCGGGCACTACAGTTCTAGTCCTCTTCCTCTCTGAAGAGAAAATTTGCAGTTTTAGAAACATAAAATAGTAATAATTGCTGCAAAATGACATCACAGAAATAACCAGTTTCCCAAACGAAAAGGTCAAAGGAGACTTGTTTGCCATCCTTCCTCACAATTACCTAGCTTAAAGGGAATGTCACCTAATTTTTCACCCTATAAGCTTCGGCCACCACCATCAGGGGCTTATCTACAGCATTCTGTAATGCTGTAACCAATTTGTCACGAATTCACACCGTGACCTTCACCCCTACGTCACGGATCAGGGTGACTTTAGGCCAACAGACGGCTATCACATGTGCAGGGGGCATATCTTAGTTATCCCTCCACTGCTAACAATGTGATGAAAAGACACACAAGGTTATTGACCTATCGATTTACAGCAGGGGCTTATTTTAGTTATCCCACTGCTTTACAATATACGAAGAAACGGAAGGGATTTATGTATATCCCGCTTTACAGTTCTGCTTGAAAACTTGCAGCTCACTGGCGCCCCCCTTACCCTCAGGTCAGACTAGGTACAGCACCTAGAGTAATTAGTCACCAGAAAGGCTGCCTACTCTGTACTGGTTATTGGGCACGCTGCAGCGAGGCGATATAACTACTCCCACTCAGGCAGGAACAATAATTATCAACGCCGCCGTCGCTACGACGACTCCCAAAGGCACCGTACAAGGTATGCTGCCACCAGCTTCGATTAAACGGGTCCGAAGCTAACCCAAAACAGTAGCGTAATTCCCTTCAGAAGACTTAGGGTACGTTTTAGAGCAGAAAGAACGAAAACTAGTAGTTTAAATATTTACTCCGTAAGAAGGCAGTGTTTATAAAAATATTACAAGGATGTTACGATATGAGACAATTGAAAATATGTACAAGGTACCGTATATACTCGAGTATAAGCCGACCCGAGTATAAGCCGACCCACCTAATTTTGCCACAAAAAACTGGGAAAACTTATTGACTCGAGTATAAGCCTAGGGTGGAAAATGCAGCAGCTACCGGTAAATTTCAAAAATAAAAATAGATGCTCCATACTGTTCATTATGGCCTGATAGATGCTCCACATAAAGCTGTGCCACATATAATGCTCTGCACCGTTCATTATGGTCCCATAGATGCTCCACAGAAAGCTGTGCCATATATAATGCTCTGCACCACTTATAAAACTGTGTCCTGTAGTTGTCTTGTTCCACGCAAAGAGTCTCCTGAGTTATCCCCTATAATTATTACAGCCCCTGATGTGCCTAAACAGAGGAAACCCCCCAAAGTGACCCCATTTGGGAAACAAGACCCCCTAAGGAACTTATCTAGATGTGTGGTGAGCACTTTGAACCCCCAAGTGCTTCACAGAAGTTTATAACGTTAAACCGTAAAAATAAAAAATCCTTTTTTTTTTTTTCACAAAAATGATTTTTTACCCCCAATTTTTTTTTATTTTCACAAGGGTAACAGGAGAAATTGGACCCAAAAGTTGTTGTCCAATTTGTCCCGAGTACACCAATACCCTATATGTGGGGGTAAATTACTGTTTGGGACCACAGCTGAGCTCGGAAGGGAAAGAGCATCGTTTGACTTTTTCAACGCAGAATTGGCTGGAATTGAGAACGGACGCCATAAAATGTAAGTCCGCAAGGACAGGGTCCTCTCTCCTCTCTGAACCAGTCTGTCACTGTAAACGTGTTTACTGTAAATAATATCTGTAACTGTTTGTAACCCCTTTCTCATGTACAGCACCATGGAATTAATGGTGCTATATAAATAAATAATAATAATAATATAGCGTTTGGAGAGCCCCTGATGTGTCTAAACAGTGGAAACCTCCAATTTTAACTCCAACCCTAACCCAAATCCGAACAATGGTAATATATATATATATATATATATATATATATATATATATATATATATATATATATATATATATATATATATTTCCCCCTAAGGGAGTGATAAAGGGGGTTTGATTTACTATTTATAGCGGGGCTTAGGTTTCGCAGCTGTACACGCTAAAAGATGCTTTTTATTGCAAATAAAATCGTTTTTGCATCACCACATTTTGAGAGCTACAATTTTACCATATTTTGGCCCACAGAGTCTTGTTTTTTTGCGGGACAAGTTGACGTTTTTATTGGTATTATTTTCGGGCACATGACATTTTTTGATCGCTTTTTATTAAGATTTTTGTGAGGCAGAATGAACAAAAACCAATTCATTAATTTCTTTTGGGTGGGGCTTTGGGTCCCGCTTGTGGTGAAATTGATATGGCAGTTTTATTCTTCGGGTCAGTATGATTACAGTGATACCTCATTTATATAATTTTTTATGTTTGGCGCTTTTATACAATACAAAACAAATTTATATAAAAAAATATTTTTGCATTGCTAAATTCTGAGGGCTATAAATTTATTTTTTCGCTGATGACGCTGTATGGCGGCTCGTATTTCTGAGGGACAAAATGACGTTTTCAGCAGTACCATGTTTATTTATATCCATCTTTTTAATAGGGTGTTATTACACTTTTTGTTCGGTGGTATGATGACAAGGCATTGTTTTTTGCCTCGTTTTTTATTTTTTTATGGTGTTCACTGAAGGGGTTATCTAGTGGGGCAGTTTTATAGGTCGGGTCGTTACGGACGTGGCGATACTAAATATGTGTACTTTTTTTGTTTTATTTTTTTATTTACATGACATGTATTTATTGGATTTTTTTTTTCTTTATTTAGGAATTTAAAAAAAAAAAATAGTTTTACACAGTATAAATTTTTTTTTTTTTTTTACATTGTCCCAGGGTGGGACATCACACTATAAAGCTAGATCGCTGACCTGACACTTTGCACAGCACTGTGCAGCGATCTGACAGGAAGTAAAGGAGGCTTGCCGGTGCCTGCTCTCAGCAGGCACTGAGAAGCTACCTCCCTGCAGGACCCTGCGGCCATCAAGGATCCAGGAGTCTGCAAGCAGGGAGAACCTCAGAACAATGCGATCGCATTGCGTTGTTCTGAGGGTCTGAGGGAAGCAAGCAGGCAGCCCCCTCCCTGCACGATGCTTCTCTATGCCACCGGGGTTAAACTGACGGGAGCGGTCCGTGACCGCTCCTGGCACTTAGTGCCGGGTGTCTGCTGTGAGAATCAGAAGACACCCGGCCGCAATCAGCTGCGCTCCCCTCGTGAGCACAGCTGATCACCTATGACATACTATTCTGTCCATGGGGATTAAGTGCCACGTCACATGGACGGAATAGTACGTCAGATGGCAGAAAGGGGTTAAACCACCGCGTCGTTAAATAACGGTGCTGAGAAAAAAAAAGTGTATAGCGCCCCCCAGAGTCAGAAATTCATTCAGAACATGATTCGGGTCTGTTTTTACCGACCCCGGGTTTGCGATCGCTGTTATATAGCGGCAACCACAAAAAAAAAAGTCAAATTTCACATTTAATTTCCCTCTCCTCTGATGTGATCAAACATCAGAGGAGAGAGAAATAGGGTTCCCGATTCTTCCCCCCCCCCCCCCCCCATGTACCTCCCGGTGTCCCTGGGTCCTCTTGCCTCTCCCAAAAGCCGCCAGCATCTTCTTCCGGAAAGAAAATGGTGGGCGCATGCGCAGGCCGAGATCTGCTGGCCGGCACACTGCAACAATACACAGTGATCAAAATAAAAAAAATAGTAACTGAAACCCCCCTTTATCACTCCCTTAGTTAGTTAGAGAGAAATAATAAAATAAAAAATGTATGTATTTCCATTTTCCCATTAGGGTTAGAGTTGGGCTAAAGTGAGTTGGGCTAAAGTTAGGGTTATGGTTGAGGCTAAAGTTAGGTTTAGGGCTAAAGTTAGGGTTTGGATGATGGCTACGGTTGGGATTAGGGATGTGCGTTAGGGTTAGGTTTGTGGTTAGGGGTGTGTTAGGGTTAGGATTAGGGGTTTCTTGGGGTTAGGGTTGTGGATAGGGTTGGAGTAAGAATTGTGGGGTTTCCACTGTTTAGGAACATCAGGGGCTCTCCAAACACGACATGGTGGCCGATCTCAATTCCAGTCAATTCGGATTTGAAAAAGTAAAACGGTGCTCCTTCCCTTCCAAGCTCTGCTAGGGGCCCAAACAGAGGTTCCCCCCTACATATGGGGTATCAGCATACTCAGGCCAAATTGCACAACAACTTTTGGGGTCCAACTTCTCCGGATACCCTTGGGAAAATAAAAAATTGGGGGCTAAAAGATTATTTTTGTGGAAAAAAATGATTTTTAGTTTTCACTGCTCTACGTTATAAACTTTAGTGAAGCACTTGGGGGTTCAAAGTGCTCCCCACACAACTAAATAAGTTCCTTGGGGGGTCTACTTTCCAAAATAGTGTCACTTGTAGGGGGTTTCCACTGTTTAGGCACATCAGGGGCTCTCCAAACGCGACATGATGTCCGACCTCAATTCCAGCCAATTCTGCGTCGAAAAAGTCAAACGGTGCTCCTTCCCTTCCGAGCTCTGCCGTGCTCCCAAACAGCGGTTTACCCCCACATATGGAGTATCGGCGTATTCAGGATAAATTGAACAACAAATTTTGTGGTTCATTTTCTCTTTTTACATTTGTGAAAATAAAAAAAAACTGGTTCTGAAGTAAAATGTTTGAGAAAAAAAAAGTTAAAATGTTCATTTTTTCATTCCACATTGCTTCAGTTCCTGTGAAGCACATAAAGGGTTAATTAACTTCTTGAATGTGGTTTTGAGTACCTTGAGGCATGCAGTTTTTAGAATGGTGTCACATCTGGTTATTTTCTGTCATGTACACCCCTCAAAGTGACTTCAAATTTGATGTGGTCCCTAAAAAAATGGTTTTGTAAATGCTGTTGTAATAATAAGAAACCGCTGGTCAACATTTAACCCTTAACTTCCTAACAAAAAAAAAAATGTTTCCAAAATTATGCTGATGTAAAGTAGTCATGTGGGAAATGTTATTTATCAACTATTTTGTGTGACAACATCTCTCTCTGATTTAAGGGCATAAAAATCAAAAGTTTGAAAATTGTGAAATTAAATTTTTTTTGCCATATTTCCGTTTTTTTTCATAAATAAAGTCATATCGAAGAAATTTTACCACTATCATGAATCACAATATGTCACAAAAAAACATTCTCAGAATCAGCAGGATCTGTTAAAGCATTCCAGAGTTATAACCTCAAAGTCACAATGACCAATACAATTTTTACAATTCTGACCACTAAGTACCAAATTGCCAAATTGGCTCTGTCACTAAGGGGTTAATTCTGGTTTGCACACCTTTCGGTATTGAGGACAGCCTCCAAACCTTTCTTCTAGCCATCTATAAGTTTCTTAGCCAGTATTTTCTCCCATTCTTGCTTTGCAGTTTGTTCAAACTCTTGAATGTTTGCAGTGTTCTTTTCCCCAATGGTAGATTTCAGCTCACCCCAAAGATTTTCAATGGGTTTGAGGTCAGGACTCATTACTGGACATTTTAAAATAGTCTTTTTTTCTCTGTTAACCATTCCTATGTACTTTTAGATGCATCCTTTGGGTTATCTTACCTACGATCTTGAACTCAAACCAAGTTTTCTTACACTGGGTAAGATATTTTGCTCTTAAATCTCTTGAAAATTCTCCGATTTCAAGATTCCTGTGATACGGTCAAAGCCTCCAATACCAGACACAGCAAAGAAACCCTACAGCATTATGAATCTCCCACCATGCTTAACTGTTAGTAGTGTCCTTTTCCTTATAAGCTTTATTGCGTCATCTGTAAAACTGTGGCTTTGCATTGCCAAACAGCTCTATTGTTTCATCTGTTCACAGAACATTTTCCCAGAAGGATAATAGTTTGTCAAGATACTCTTTGGCAAAGATCAGTTGTTCAGTTTTAGGTTTTTTCTTCAGCAATGGTTTCTTCCTTCGCCTATAAAGATCTGCTTGGTTTAGTGTGTGGCATATTTTACATGTCGAAACCATGACCCCAGACTGTTCCAGATTGGCCTTCAGGTCTTTGGATGCTTGACGTGGTGTTTTTACCACCATTCACACCAACCTTCAAAGGCATCTTTTGTCAATTTCCCTCTTTCCCCACATTCATGGAGGTTCTTGACGGTTCCATGCTTGGCAAAGCTCTTAATGCGCACTATGGAAACTGGGAAACCAAGGTGTTTGGTGATGGCCTTATACCCTTTGGAGGTCTTGTGTTTGCCAACAGCAGTTCTGATGTCCTCAGACAGCTCCTTTGTCTTCACCATGGTGACAAAGGAACAGAACCTACCATGTGGCTTTTTAAAACACTGAAGTAATCATTCATTGGCTAATTAATGTCACATGGGCACCGAAAATTAATCACAGGTGATTGTCATTTATGATTTACCACAGGCAAGTCAAAATGTGTTTCCATATTAATTTAATGTAAAAGAGTGCCAATAGCAGTGTCACAGCAAGCTTTAGGTTTTTCCATTTTTCCTTCATTTTTTTTGTTTTAAATTATGGTTTATCATTTGCTTATTTGTATTTAACACGAGTGCTCTATCCAACAAAAAAAAAAAAAAAAACGGTTCAATTGGATTCATTTTTTCAGAAGGCATTCCATACTATGTACTTGCACTTCATGGGTGCCAATAACGATTAGCAGGACTGTATAGCAGTGCATTAGCACTGCTATGTATGCTGAAAAACACAATCTCCTCTGAACAGCAGCTACCGTATTTTTCACTTTATAAGACGCACCTGATTATAAGACACACCTAGATTTTAGAGAGGAAAATAAAAATATATATTTTGAGCCAAATAGTGCGCAAAAAACTTTAATAAAATACAACCCCAGGAATTCCTGATCACTACTGTCAGCATTCAGGAAACTCAGGTTCTCCCAGTCATTGGTGTCACTTTCTTCACTGTCCTCATATAGCACACCATCCTCGGTGCCACATAAGGCATTATTAATCCTACATTTTTTTGAATGACCGTATAACGGTTTCATCCTTCACTGATTGCCATGATGTTTTCACCCACTCTCAAACTTGAGGGATAGTGGGTCTCCTCATTCAGCCAGTCGGTGTCAGATCAGGATTGCCAGAAGCCATCCATTTGTTCCATTCTTCTCGAATGAAGACTTTAAATGGTTTGTTGATGGAAACATCGAGGGGTTGCAGCTGGCTGGTAAGCCTCCTGGAATTACAGCCAGATTGGTCTTCACTTCTTTAAAGACATTTTTTGTGGTTTCACTGATAGTGTTCTAAACTTGTCAAGCACTAACAGTGCATGTTTGTTTGTTTTTTTGTTTTGTTTTTTTACAGCCCCCAGGACGTTTGGACCAAACTTTGTCAACCCACACTCTCATTCCGTTGTCGTCCATCCATCCTTTTCTCATGAAAGTGCACGACGACTCCTCATAGGATTGCCTCTTTTGGCATCTTTTTACTTTTGAAGATGAGCATTGGTGGAAGTTTCGTGCCATCGGCACAGCAGGACAACACAACTATGTAATGGGTTTTTTTCATGTCCTGCGGCTTTTACAGTTATGGTTTTGGCACTCTTTACATGTAGAGTCCTGTTAGATGGAACATCAAAGGTTAGAGAGACTTTATCCATATTCCCAATCTGGCCCATTTCAAAATTATTTTTCTTTCTGGTGTCAATTACGAATTTGTGGAAAGACATCATCTTGGCTTCATATTCTTGCGGCATTTGTTGCACAATTCTTGCTTTGGTGTGCATAATAAGGCCACATCTCCTCATAAATCTGAAGCATCATGATGGTGGCCCAGTAAAGTCATCATTGCCTCTCAGCAGCAATCCGCTTAGCTTTGTATATTATCATTTTCGTTGACATTGAAAGGCCATTATTTCTGTGTCGTGTGATCCACTCTTATGTCCACGTCTACCTCAGGCCACTTTGCTCCACGCCCACAAAGACCAGATTTGCTTTTTTCCCCACTTTTTCCAGCTCCTCCTCCTGTTTCCTCCACTCTTATTTTCTCAGTTGAAGGCGGCCCGAAATTTCTCTCCGCTGCTCTGTTCCCATGCTCACTAGCATATTTTATAACATCCAGTTTAAAGGGAATTTTATAGGCCAGCCTTTTCTGCTTTGACATTCTTGAAAAATGCACAATATGCAGCAGCAGCCAACAATACAGTATTTTTCTACAACAAAATACAGTATTGAAAAAACTGTCAGCACTGTGTCCTTCAACTGAGAACATGAATGAATACCATAGCTGAAGAAAAGACATGGGCCGCATATCCAAAAATCACAAGTTGATCTAGTGCCACAAGGCAAAAATTTACCTTATACGACTGAACAAGAAGTTTTTAGTTTAACATTCTGATCAGACTGTATGAACCTCTCGGTGGATCCCTAACTTTAAATACTGTAGCCGTAAAGGTGCAGTGTCATGCGCCGACCACATCCACAGCAACAGTAAACCAACAAGGTGGGTACCTGGTGCCCACAGCACCCATGCTCCGAAGCTGGAGACTGCAAGAGGGGTTTCGCCTATTTTTACTCACTAAGAAGCTCACCGGGACAGCGGCTTCATACAGTCTAAATCAGAATGTTGAACCAAGAACCTCATGTTCAGTTTTATTAATTTTTACCTAGTGGCATTAGATCAGCTTGTGATTTTGGATATGGGGCCCATGTCTCTTGCTACAGCTATGATGAATGAATACTGTAATATTGATATGGGGGATGTACAAGGTACACACTTATGGGGGATCTACAGGATATACACTCTTTGGTGGATAATGCTCTGATATGGAGGATCTATGGATGACGCACTGTTATGGGGGACGTGTGAATTACCGTACAGTGCCTGCAGTACCATATATTGTGACTACCACCCCCATCATCCTCAGGAATACACCCACTTATTGTATACATGGATGTATTCTTTAAGATGAGGAAAGTGGTATTCACATTTGCAATAAACACTTTGGCCACTAGCCCACTACATTACAGTGTATATTTACACTAAATATGGCTAGAACTCCCATCATCCTTCAGAATATCATAGAATGAAAAACCTTAGGCACCAAGTGGATATTTTTGCAGAACTCATTTATTCAGATCAATGATCAGTCAAACAAAAACAGACGTTTCGGCCAGGGTAGGCCTTTATCAAGGTATTTTCGGTTTGGTTTCAATGCCTATCCTTCAGAATATACCCAATGATACAGTATATTCTGAAGGATGATGGGGGTTGTTTGCTCACCTTTCCTAAAGGATCTCTGACTTGTGAGTACCGTAGTTGCAACATTAAATAGTGTGCAGGGACAGATATGCGATTGGTGGAGGCAGCTCAGCAACAGTTCCATCCACCAATCACTATCCTTCCCTGCAGAGGAGGAGGAGAATCGCTCTTCTCTCCCTCCTCAGCTTTAGGGCTCTGTCTGCAGCGGAGCAATGCCTGGACCCTGCCGCCGGATGCAGCACATGCGCAGACTGAGAGAAAGCCGAAAGATCCATCTGCACCCGCGCCACATCCGCAGTCATTATCCAAAAGACATCGCGTAGAGGCAGGCATGGATGAAGATCTCGGCTTCCCTCCATCTGCGCCGAATGAGGAGTAAGAACCTGGAAGGCGGACGCCGGAAAAAGAATGGTGGCCACCATACGTGGCTTGCCGCCGTACCACCACCGCAACACACACCCCCCCCCGCACTCACATTTTCCCCCTAATTTTGGGGATGATAAATGTGTGTCTTATAATTCGAAAAATAAGGTAAATACTGTCTTTCACAGAAGGATCATAATAACAGGCATGGGGGTCATCAGCAGACCCTCGGAGGTCATGACAACCCATCGGCACCCCAAGATCACGTCAAGGGCACGCCGATGGGAATGTGGAATAGCCCGTCCCCCTGCCAACACATGTTAAATGCTCTGCTCAGCCCATGGCAGTTAGGTGCACATGATGGCTGATTAAGTCAGCAGTCATGTGCCGGAATCGATGCGGGCTCAGCGTGTAAGCTTGTATCAAAGGCAGGGACACATGAAAGGTTGTGAAGTTGTTATTTCGCTTGACGTGTCCCTTCTTTCTCTTATATTGGATTGCCTTTTTTTCATTACCCAGTAATACATCTGAATATTTATTTGGATTGGCCGAGGTTATCGCAGAGTGAGCTAAACAGCCAATAAAAAAAATTCTCTAAAGTCATGGAGGATAAAGTGTTTTAAAACCGCTTAGGCCACATTCTACATACGAGTACAATTTGACGAAACAGTAAAGACCATGTGAATAAGTCAATCAATAGAATTCCAGAATTTCCTCTGTAATTAAAAATTAACTTATCACAGTTTAGTTTCATAAAAGTCTGTTAACGTGTTGCTGCATTCAGCAGCTGCCAAGTTGATGAGGAGCTCCAATAACTTAATTTTTTACAGCTACCGTAAAATGGTTTTGTCAAGATTGTCATTCTTTTCTCATTTCCAAGCAAAAAACAAACACAGGGCAAGTACACTATTCGTACTGCGGCAATTGTGATAAAACAGCAGCATTTGTGCCGCGATTGTATTGCCGAATGTAGTAGCTTGCTGCTAAGCATACTTTAGATATGGGGTAACCTGTCAATCAGCGGTTAACCAGCCCTAAAGGAATGATTAGGAGGTAGAAGTAGTGGGTAAGCCATAAAATGTGTCCAGAACTTAGTCCAGTGCAACACAATGGTCACCTGCCGGGGGAGATCAGTCACAAGTGCAGCCCCTCTGTCGTGAAGGGTGTAGTAACAGGGTGCAGCTGTACAGCCTAGAAAGCACCCTAGCCACTATGCAGCATTTATCTATTGAATCACCAATAATAATGATTTTGCTTTCACTTGCCAAATATATTTCCAGATATCATCCAATGAAGAGCAAATGGATTTAGAGAATACTCCTGAAAACGCCTGGCACTCTCCCCTGGGTCTTACACATAAATAACATGAAGCCATCATTCAAGGACTTTTCAGCAAGACAGTGCCACGTATGTGAGAAAAGCTGAATGGATATGGAAGCAGGGGAAGGTGCATACACTCCCATCAAGCATAAAATGACTAGTACAAAGTTACTGGTGTAAAACTACATGGTTCTTACCATGGCAATGCAGAACTCCCTAGAATTTTCCTTCTCCATACCATATTTTTCCAACGCCTCAATAACTGCAAAATCTGCTGTGTCGTTTGTAGACAAAAGAATGGTTTTGTATGGAATATTGGGTTTTAAACTGTCTGCATATATACGCAAGGTCCCACCTATGAAACAGAAGGAAAAAATGGTGGAAGCAATCAAGTTAAAAACATCCAGTGTCAAAAGCCTTAGAAAAGTTGTTATACAGCTGGTAATCAATTACTATGCTCCAACTTTGTAGGTTTGAATGGGTTTCCTCTGGGTACTCAAGTTTTCTTCCCACATGCCAAAGACATATTGATAGGAAAATTTAGATTGTGAGCTTTAACAGGAGCACTGAGAACAATATGTGTAAAGTGCTATGGAGTATGACAGAGCTACACAAGTAAACATAGTATATAACAAAGTATGCCATAATGAGCAACAGTAAAGTTAAAACTGCTCATCTTCCTCTGAAGTGAAGAACATTCTAATACAATTTTTGAAGACATTTAGGAAACACACTGGTGATCATAAGTGTCAAAAGATTTTCCCACAATCTGACAGTCATAAGAGATAAATCAGAGAAACTCATAGATAACGGAGCAGGTACTCACCTTCCCCGGGTCAAGCGCTGGCGCTCTGCCACCGCTTCAGTTTAAGCATTTTTTGCTGTATCAGTGAAATTCCATAGGTAGCCCATCTCACCTCTACAGCCAAACCTTACAGGGGTTGTCCACTACTAGGACAACCCCTTTCCAATCTGAATGTTTGCCCCGTTAAAATAAATTAAAAAAAAAAACACATACTTATTGCTGGTACTGTTCCAGCATTACCAGCACTCGCATTCCCAGGACTCACGTGCAGTTGTTGTTCGTGAGTCCTGTGCCCAATCAGCGCTAGAGTCACTGTCCCTGCCTTTGGAGTATACATAATCACTTCCTCTTGATATCGAATACATCTGAAGGTGGGGACAGAGACACAAGAGGTGATTGGGCGCAGGACACATGTACAACAACTGCACGTGAGTACTGGGAACGCGAGTGCAGAGACCGTTGGAAAGTTGCCGGCTCAGGACAGGAGTACAAGTATTTTTCGGAACAAACAGTAAGGCTATGTGCACACGTTCAGGTTTTTTTGCGTTTTTTTGCGATAAAAATGCTATAAAATCTCATTAAAAACGCATACATTATGCATTCTATCATTTAGAATGCATTCTGCATGTTTTGTGCACATGGTGCGTTTTTTTCCGTGAAAAAAACGCATCGCGGTAAAAAAAAGCAGCATGTTCATTAATTTTGCGGATTTTCCGCGTTTTTCCCGCGACTCTATGCATTTGGAAAAAAACTAACAAAAATGCAAAAAAAAAAAAAAAAAAAAACGCGGCAAAAACGCGGTAACAACGCATGCGGATTTCTGGCAGAAATGTACGGTTTTTGTCAGGAAAATTTCTGCCAGAAATCCTGACGTGTGCACATAGCCTAAGAGGGAAAACGGGCAACATGGAACATGTGATTAAAACCGCTAAATGTAGAACTGATCATAGATCAGTTATAACTGTGCTCAACCAAGATAAAAACATTTGCATAAAGAAAAAAAAAAGGAAATGGTGGCACTCACCAGTTATGTCTGCTACATGTGCCACTCTTTCCCATGCCATAACTGTTAGTGATTTGAATAAATTTTGGCCTTTTAAACATAACTGGTGAGTGCCACCATTTTCTTTTTTATTTTACAAGTATTTTTCTTTTTACAAACATTCAGATCAAGAAGCAGTTGTCGTAGTAGTGGACAAACCCTTTACGCTCAGCCAATGTGGTCAGTACAACCAGACGATAGCGGAGAACCGTGATCGGCTGCGGCAGCGAGGTGAGCTGGTGACACAATATCACCACTACAGGTAAAACGCTGGGACTGAAGCAGTGGCGACACTCCACTTGGAGAGGAAGAGTGTTTGCTCTGTTATGTACATAGAAGTGCTTGGGGTTCACTTTTCTAAAACACGAAAAAAACCCTTTTTAAAAAAAATCTTGGAAGATTAACACACAAAAAAAGGAATTAACACTGCATGTGTGGTTTATTGCTAATTATACAGCCAATTACATTGTTTCTTCATATTTTACAAGGATAAGCATTAACCCATTACTTCCAAATTAAAATTTTATTTTACAAGTTCGGATTTTTCAGAAAAGGGCGTCCCAATATTCAATTAAAAATGACAATGACATGATTTCCTATTTTGAAAACATTCATTTCACAAACACCACAAAAAATTGGACCTAATTATAAAAATTATAAAATCTTAGTTGCTAGAAGCTAAAGATTACGCGTCCCAAAAAAAGGACATTGGTAGATAATGGGTTAACATTGATGTTCGGTAAATCTAGTGGGATAAACAACAGACAAATTAGGACAGGTTAACCATATGTGCCCTTATACTATGAATAAGCAGGACCTATAGGATTCAGGAGGGTATGCAGTCATTGTGAAGGCACATCAGGTACCTCCCACTTCAAAAAACTTTAACGAACACAATTTTTTTTATATAGGACTTTCACATGGTGCAGCCACATTTACCAGGTTTTTTTTCATTGGGTTTGGAATGGGCTATCACTTTTACAAAAAAAATAGAAGAATTTCTTGTAAGAAGGTATAGGCGTGAGGTCATATACTTCTATCCTCAAGCTCAAACGGCAAACTCTGGAGTATGAGAGAATGAGGGACGAAGGAGAAACTATGGTTGAGGTCATACAAATGTCTGCCGGCACCTCTTCTCAAAATGACTGAATGGAACAACACTTCCATGCCATCAGCCAAAAATCAGCATTAGACTCCATACATTGGAGATATCAGTTATGGGACAGTCTACCTCAATCTCTGGGGAGAGCGATCACTGATTGAGAAAGTAGAGTTAGGTCATTTTGTTTTTCACAGAAGGATAAACATGCAGTGGGGATTATACTGTCTACAAGAAAGAATTTTGTATTAATGTTTTAATAATGGACTGGACAGACAAATCAGGCAAAACCATTAGTGCTTCCTCCTATTACAGACCAGGATGGTGGACGTGAACAGTATGTACAGTACAGAATTTAGACTGGAAAGATAACTGTTCCATTTGTAGATAGATAACTTCCCCAAGAGCTCCTGTTTTGCCTGTTACAAAGACTCATGTGATAGCTGGAGCTGATAATACACCACCTGATATAGGGTTCTCCCAGATACCAACGACCAGTACTCCCAACACACGAGGCATGGCCCGCTCTCACAAGGTGACTACAAAAGAATTCAAGTCTTGGAGCCCAAGCAAACCGGTAGCTATAATGAAACAACTCCCTAACCGTAACATGAAGCCTGTTCCTTTCTATAGGCAAAGTCAACAGATATTGGTTACATATAAATGCACATAGCAAGTGTCACGGGTTTACCACAGCAGAGGAGCCAGAAGACCGCAGCCTCTGATTTCTCCTACTACTGCACTGATTAGAAGCACTTCACCTACATATTAAATAGTGTAAACTTCTTTTAGAAGGGCAGGGGTTAATCTGCTCAGTTGAGAGCTCCTGGAAGCTTTCCTGCATTAAGGCTCTCAGCTGTGCACTATTAGCCACTCACATCTCTTGTATAAAATGGGTCCCAGCTAGCACTCATTGTCAGAGTTAGCTTATACTGCATGGCTGGAGGTTGTCGGTGATTATTACTGGAAAAGGCATTTTGTGGATTTATCTGTGACTGTTGCTAGGTTTCGAGTGTGTTATTTCCTTTTCTCCTACTTTGGTTTAACCCCAACCTCCACTCCCCGGTGTTCTCCTCTGTTTGTGTGTGTATATTTGCATGATTGGTAATTTTCTTTAGCCTTGTTCATATTACTTTGTTAGTCTGGTTGGTGTATCACAGTACACTACTACTCCGCTCTTGCATGTGTGGGAAGGGTACAGACTGAGGGTGGATTAAGGTCCTAAGGCAAGGTACGTGGACCTGGCATTATCACCATCAGACAGAATCCAGGGAAACGGGCGAGCTAGGGCACCCCTAGCGTTAGGGACAGGGAAGGAGCCCCTGGTCCTAGGTCACCAGACAACAGAGGTGTGACAGCAGGATTTAGAATAGTCAGTAGATGCAGAAGGAGGAGATGTAATTTCACATATTATAAAGCAAAAGATAGGAGGACAGTCAAAAGACTATCTGATTGACAGATCTGGAACAGAATATTTACAGACATTAGCTTCAGGGGAAGAATATTGTAAAATGTTGCAGCATTGGACTTTAACAAAACAGAACAATCTATATCTTTAAAATGACATAACTGAAGAAAAAGAGGTGACTGTAGAAAAATATTTCACCCATTCACGGATCACCTGCACAGATGTGTGATATTTTCCAGGGGACACTTCATATACGTATATTAGAAAATTATTTTCTTGATGGATTAAAGAAACTTGTAAAAGCGCACCCTGAGTGGAGGGGAAAGACGCAAAAGAACTTTTAAAAGTAGATAATGTGGTGGAACATGAGTGGCTTCAAACTCGCAGAACAAAGGGAGTTATACCAGGAAGGGGGGAGAAAGGTAGAATATGTCAGGAGGGGCGGCTCTGTCTGTTACGACTGTGGACAGCAGAGCCACAATACAAAGAAACTGCAAGAACCTCCCAAGGAGCAGTCTCCTCTCACTCAACAGATTGTGGTGAGTGATTCTTCCTCACTCTAGAAATTTAGAAAGCAAAAAAAATAAACACAAGGACCCCTAAAATATAACTTTTCATTAAACAAAGTTAAAATCATTTTTCAAACTACAGACAAGAAAAATTACATATTTCAATAGGGAATAGATGTTATTCTTCCCACAACCACATCCAAGACTTCTCCCGTGCTTCCCCCATACTCTGGAACGCTCTACCACAACACGCATAGAAACCTTCAAAAAGAACCTGAAGACTCACGTCTTCCGACAAGCCTGCAGTGATCCTCAACCTACTGAACCACCGCAAAACCAGCTCTACCCTCTCCTAGTGTATCCTCACCCATCCTCTGCAGACTGTGAGCCCTCGCGGGCAGGGTCCTCCCTCCTTGTGTACCTGTTAGTGCCTTGCTTTTTGATCATGTTTAATGTATTTGTCTATATTTGCCCCCTTTTCACTTGTAAAGCGCCATGGAATAAATGTCGCTAAAAAATGAATAATAATAATACTAATAGCAATAATAATAATATTCAGGGAACTAAAAAATGATATGTATCCTAATAGGTCCTTGTAGATCACTATACTGGGTCCTGCCACGCAGTGGAGGTTGGCACCCTTCATTTCTGCGGTATGGCGCCCCCACTAGTCGGCGGCTCTCCCCAATGTCCCCATTAAACCCCCAACCAAGGAAAAAAATGTCCCAATACACCCAGTTACCTGTGAAAAATAAAAAATATATATATGTGAACCAGTGAATAGCTACCAATAGTTGTATATTAACCAGATGCCGAGATGAAACTAGTCAACCTATTCCTGATAGAAAATCTTCAGGAGAAAAAGAGATATATTCTGTAGCTATATTAATGGCAAACACAATATATAAATAAATATAGCACCTGGCCCAGACATGATCCACACCTACTGGTTAAAGACATTAACAACGGTACATGAACGGCATGGCAAAACAGATGAACCAACTGCTAGAAGCAGGCCACCACCCAGATTGGCTAACACAAGGAAGAACAGTGCTGATCATGAAGGATCCTCACAAAGGAATAGTTCCATCCAATTACCGCCCAATAACCTGTCTTACAGAAATTCTTGAGAGGCATCATAGCCACCAAGCTACAGAACCATATGAACCAGTATATGAATTCAGCTCAGAAAGGCATTGGGTCTGACACCAGAGGCTCTAAGCTCCAGCTTCTAAAAAATAGAGCAGTCACTCAAGACTCAAGATCCAGACAGACCAATCTCAGCACAGCCTGGATTGACTACAGGAAAGCTTATTACTCAATGCCACACACTTGGATCTGTGAATGCTTGGCTCTCTACAATGTCAACAGGAAATTAAGAACCTTCCTCAGAAACTCAGTGGGGCAATGGAGAACAACATCGGAAGTCAACTCAAGACAACTAGCACAAGTGACCATCAAATGCGGCATATACCAAGGTGATGCACTGTCCAATTGCTGTTCTGCTATAAGCTTGAACCCCTTCAGTCAGATAATTACAGAGTCTGGCTATGGATACAAGTTCAAGAGTGGAAGCACCATCAGCCACCTCCTCTACATGGATGACATCAAGCTGTATGCGAAAAAAGAAGGAGACATCAACTCACTGATCCACCTGACAAGGATCTACAGTGAAGACATCGGGATGTCCTTTGGACTGGAGAAGTGCGCCCGGTTGGTAATAAAGAGAGGCAAGGTAGTCAACACTGATGGAGTGGAATTATCAGCAGGGCACAAAGCAGATGTACAGACATGCTACAAGTACCTCGGCATCCCACAGGGATATGGTAACCATGAGGAGGAGGCAAGGAAAACCGCAACATCCAAATACCATCAAAGGGTAAGACAGGTCCTGAAGAGCCAGCTCAATGGGAAGAATAAAAAACCTGCACCATCAATATATATGCCCTGCTAGTTATTAGATACCCTGCTGGCATAGTGTGCTGGCCAAAAGAAGAGGTGGAAGCTGCAGATGTGAAGACACGAAAGCTCCTCATAATGCATGGAGGTCTCCACCCCAAGTCTAACACACAAAGATTGTAAACCAACAGAAAGGAGGGTGGTCGAGGCTTGATAAGCATCCAAGCCACCATCAAGGATGAAACAAGTAGTATCCAGGAATACATCAGGAAAATGGCACCAAAAGAGGAGATGCTGAGAGAAAGCTTAAGGCAGCAACAACAACAGATCTGGAAGGAAGAACAGGAACAAGAAGCGCCATGGCAAAACAAGCCGCTGCATGGGACATACCATCGACAGATAATGGAGGTGGCTGACATGGAGAAATCCTATCAATGGCTGGAGAAAGCAGGACTCCGAGACAGCACAGAGGCACTAATCATAGCGGCACAAAAGGATGTACTAAGTACCAGCTCCATAGAAGCAGGAATCTACCATACAAGACAAGACCCAAGGTGCAGACTATGCAAAGAAACCTCACAAACCATCCAACACAGTGGCAGGATGCAAAATGCAAGCAGGAACAGCGTATACCAAACACCATAACCAAGTAGCAGGGACTGCATAGCATATGGGCTAAGTCCCCTTAAGTCCAAGTTCGAGACCCCAGAAAATGTGGTGGAGAATGAAAGGGCTAACATCCTGTGGAACTTCAAGATCCAGATGGATAAGCAGGTGTTGGCTAACCAATCAGACATTGTGATAGTAGACAAGGATCAGAAGACAGCAATGATAATAGATGTGGCAGTGCCAAGTGACAGCAACATCAGAAAGAAGGAATATGAGAAGCTGGAGAAATATCAGGGCCTCAAAGGAGAACTGGAGAAGATGTGGAAGGTGAAGGCAACAGTGATTCCAGTGGCGATAGGAGCACTTGGAGAAGTGACCCCTAAGTTGGAAGAATGACTACAACAGATCCCAGGAGCAACATCTGAGCTCTCTGTCCAGAAAAGCGCAATGGTGGGAACAACTAAGATTCCTGCGCAGAACTCTCAAACTCCCAGGCCTCTGGTAGAGGACCCGAGAATGAGAAAGGACAACAAAAACCACTCCCATTGGTCACCACCCATCTTGAAAAAATTCCCCCTCCCACAAACTAATGTGCCACAAACAGGAAGTTGATATCAACAACCACTCCCATGTTATTTAGGCGTATCCATATAAATGGCCCACCCTGTACTATAGGATTAGTAATGGATAGGTTCCTTATTGATGCCTCTTCATTACGGATCGGGCCTAATGTCACCTTATGCGCAATTTCTGGGGCGGCTAGGAGCTGGTATTTGTAGCCGGGGGGGGGGGGGGGGGGGGGTGTTGGCCAATATCCATGGCCCCTCTCTGAGCTATGAATACCAGCCCACAGCTGTCTGCATAGCCTTATCTGGCTATTAATTATAGGGGGACCCCACGGCATTTTTTGGGGGGATCCCCCTATTTAGTAGCCAGTAAAGGCTAAATATACAGCTGTGGGCTGATATTTATAGCCTTGGAAGCTCTATGGGTATTAACCCCTTCCCAGGCTACAGACATCAACCCCCAGCTGTCTGCTTTCCCTCTCTGGCGCAGAAAATTGCACGAGAGCCCACACCATTTTTTTCCCTTTTTTTTTAAATTAAAGATATTGCGTGCAGATTTTGTGTGTGCGTCTTTATTTCATCTATTTATGCACCATTTTATTAGGCTAATTACTAAACATCGGCCTTGGTATTATCGACCATCTACCTCTACCATCTGTCTGTCAACATTCTTCAATGGAGTATGTAAAATAAGAGGTTGGTCAAAGAAACGACATCACAGTTCTTTCTTTGTTAAATAATAGATCTTTATTTAGGTTACAAAATCGCAGACAAATCCGCATGAAAATCCGCACAAAAAAACGCAGCAAAACTGAACCAAAAACGCATCATTGCATATTATGGACCCCAGACAAGAAAAGATCTATTGCTGTGATACAATTATAAGCGTTTAGGTAGGAAACGAAGGTGAAGCAGGTAGAAAAGTCCCAAGGACGCGACCTGCACGCACTTACATGTGGTGAGCCACTGGAGAGGTGCCAGATGTTGCAGAAGGGCCAGCTGGGGCATGTAGTCCAACTGGCAGCAGATAATGATGTCACGGTAGCTGAAGTGGGTCACTGGACCCCTCAACGCTTCTCTCCTGTCCACAACAATTGTCAATAGCAGAAGGTGGCACTTGTGGATGGTATAGGACCCCCCGGGGGCTCTCCTGTAGCGGTGGTGTCTGGGTGCAGGTTTTGGAGCGCCCGTGGTGTTTGGGCAATCTCAAGCAGCCAGACACGTAGGTGAACTTGTAAACATAATTTTACTGAAAGAGGTAATGGGGTACAGTCTCTCTCAAAGGCAAAGTTCACAGTATATTGTGCATATGAAAGCAATTCTCTTCACTTGCTATTAGAGGAAGTGTTATGCGCAGTCCAAGAAATATTACACTGATGGGAGGGACCTTCACAGATTAGTGTGTTTCCACGGAGAGCCAAAGTGTGGAGAAACTCACAGAGCCCACCATTCCCTTTCGCAGGGGGTAGGTTAAACAAAGTAAGTGGCGTGGCAGCCACATAGATCTGGTCCTGCCTAGAAGCGAACAGGATAAACAGCATGCAGGAGAGCACATGTGAAGCTTATCTCTCCTGACTGGAAGAGGCTTCACTCCTTTGTGGAGGAGATTATGAGGAGAAAAATGTCTCCCCAGTGTGGACCGACATGGAAACTATGCTGGGAGCAGTAGTGTCTGCTTCCCCCGTCTTCCTAGGCAGCTTGAACCGAACTCCAACTGGAAGTTACCTCAGGAAGTGTGCGAGACCTGAGCTGGGAGACTTCTCCCAACCGTTTCTATGGCAGCTTGTTGTTAGGAGAATAATCACTTAACTTTCCTATACACTCATTGGTCAGTAGAAGGCAGCAAAGTACATTTATGTGCAATGTATACAATAAGCAAAGCAGATCCTTCAAGTGGTGCACAAGAGAATAAAATGGGGCACTTTGTATGTATAGGAGTTATATTGTTTGCATACTGTAATACACCACATTGTCAGCTCTGTTGTACAGCCTCTTTATCCCAAACTGCCGTTCCTGAGCAGTATCAGTAATCGCACATCTGTGTTAGGCTACGTTAGTTCACATTAGCATACCTGTGCGCAGCGTATCATCTGAATGCACAAATGCATGCCAAAACGCATGCTTATGCTGCGTTTACTCCGCATCATCTTACGAATGATGAAAAGAAAAACCCGCTGCTTGTGCATGTGTTCAAATGCGTTTGGCATGCGTTTGCGTTGTTTAGGCGCATGGTAGAGGTGGTGAAATCATTTCCTGGACATGCACAGTCTGAAGTACGCATGCAAATCAAACGCATGCATACGCATGTCCTAGCGTTCCAATGCATTCCCATAGACCGTAACTCATCGGCATGCGCAAGCCTGCGCATATTTGACGCTTCAAAAAAAAGGTTGCGTTTGCCGCACACCGCTAAACGACGCATGCGTTCACAAACGCATGCGAACTGATGCAAACGCATGTCCCTGCGTACACAATGTTAAATATACTGTATGTACGCAAGATGTATGCAGATCGGTACGCAGGTATACACTGCGCACACATACGTTAATGTGAAACCGGCCATACTGAAAAGTTTCTTTCAGCACAACAGACATGTTTGACTCATCTATAGACAGGCAGTGTAGGGGAGAGGGGCATGCTATTGTGGGGGCATGTTCTTTCTCTGCTTTGTTGATCCCTGCTTATGATTGGTCAGGGAGGAGAAGAAATACATGTGCTCAGTGAAAAATGATAACACACACATATTTGGTGTTGCAGAGTTGCGAGCAACCAGACCTATAAAACTGCCACCCTAGTTGGCTTCTTTAGTGAACGCTGTAAAAAATTGAACAAAAAAAAAAAAAGCTAAACCACTATGCTTTTTGATACCGACGAACAAAAAGTGGAATAACCAATCAAAAAGTCGAATGGCAACAAAAAATGGCATCGTCGCTGAAAGTCATCTTGTCATACAAACAAGCCAAGATACAGCTCCATCAGGAGAAAGAAAAAACTTCTAGCTTTTCAAAATACAGTGATGAAAACTCTTTCTATAAAATCGTTTTTATTGTGTAAAAGCGCCAAAACATAAAACAATGAGTTAGGCTACGTTCACATTCGCGTTGCGTCGGGCGCAGGTTCGGCGACGCATAGCGGCGCATGCGTCATGCGCCCCTATATTTAGCATGGGGGCGCATGGACATGCGTTGTCTTGCGTTTTGTGACGCATGCGTCATTTTTTGCGCAAGCGTCAGGGCGCACAGGACGCTGCATGTTGCATTTTTTTAGCGCCGAAAATCAGGC
Organism: Ranitomeya variabilis; assembly: GCF_051348905.1. Classification (NCBI taxonomy): domain Eukaryota; kingdom Metazoa; phylum Chordata; class Amphibia; order Anura; family Dendrobatidae; genus Ranitomeya; species Ranitomeya variabilis. The sequence continues at coordinate 172,154,450 of NC_135233.1, read as the reverse complement.
CAAAATTGGACGCATGTGTCACAAAAAGCTGCGTTTTTGCATGCGTTGTGTCGCCGACGCAGCGCCGCACAACGCGATTGAGAACGTAGCCTTAAATGTCGCATCGCTGTAATCGTACTTGACCCCAAAAGTAACTTGCCTTATCACTTACCACACAATGAACAAATATTAAAAAGGAAAAAAAAAAACTCCCTGAATTGGAATTGTTTTTTGTTTACTCTGACCCACAAAAATCAGAAAGCAATCTTAAAAAATGTTATGTGCCCAAAAATAGTCCCTATATAAACGTCTACTCATCCCACCAAAAACATGCCATCACATGACTATTGGTGTATATAAAAGAAAACTATAACTCTCAAAATATTAAAGAGTCTTTTAGTGTGTAACAGCAGCCAAACATAAAAACCCGATATAAATAAGGTATTGCTGTAATCGCACTGACCCAAACAAAGTCAACTAGTCACTTAAACCGCACGAGGAACTGGGCAAAAAATGAAACCGATTCGTTACCTGCTGTTGATTTGTTAATTCTGCCTCCCAAAGATTGCACTAAGGCTCAGCTCACATTTATCCTGCGCTCTGCCTATGAGCACTTACACACGCTTTCTTTACAAATCTCTGAAATACATGATTCAGACGGAACCCCCGGTGGAAGATCCCCTATGAAGCAGATTATTATTATTTATTGTTATAGCGCCATTTATTCCATGGCGCTTTACAATTGAGGAGGGGTATACATAATAAAAACAAGTACAATAATCTTGAACAATACAAGTCATAACTGGTACAGTAGGAGAGAGGACCCTGCCCGTGAAGGCTCACAATCTACAAGGGATGGGTGAGGATACAGTAGGTGAGGATAGAGCTGGTCATGCAGCGGTTTGGTCGATCGGTGGTTACTGCAGGTTGTAGGCTTGTCGGAAGAGGTGGGTCTTCAGGTTCTTTTTGAAGGTTTCGATGGTAGGTGAGAGTCTGATATGTTGCGGTAGAGAGTTCCAGAGTAGGGGCGATACGCGAGAGAAATCTTGTATACGATTGTGGGAAGAGGAGATAAGAGGGGAGTAGAGAAGGAGATCTTGTGAGGATCGGAGGTTGCGTGTAGGAAAGTACCGGGAGATGAGGTCACAGATGTAAGGAGGAGACAGGTTGTGGATGGCTTTGTACGTCATGGTTAGGGTTTTGTACTGGAGTCTCTGGGCAATGGGGAGCCAGTGAAGGGATTGACAGAGGGGAGAGGCCGGAGAATAGCGGGGGGACAGGTGGATTAGTCGGGCAGCAGAGTTTAGAATAGATTGGAGGGGTGCGAGAGTGTTTGAGGGGAGGCCACAGAGCAGGAGGTTGCAGTAGTCAAGGCGAGAGATGATGAGGGCATGGACTAGGGTTTTTGCAGATTCTTGGTTGAGGAATGAACGGATTGAACAGATGGAGGAACTGTGAACGCCGTCTAGCCTGGGATCTGGCGGTGTCTATCTTTTTAGGAGTTCATAAAAGCGTTGTCTGACACAGTTTTGTACACATCTGAAAAGAAGGACACCGCTGAACAGAGGCCAGATGAAATCCAGAGTAACTCTGCTCCCTAATACTGAATGGATCCCTACGAGGTTTCATCTGAGTCATGTCAGTAGATTTAGATGGAAACCCTGATGTAAGTGCTCAGCATAGAGTGTCAGAAAAATGTAATCCAAAATGTTAAGCAAAATGTTGCCAATAAAAGCTTTGACTCAATCCACAAAAAAAAAGCAAGACCCTATCAGGTCCGTCATCTGCCAATTGACATATAGGGGGCTTTCACACTACTTGTAGCACAAAAGGCCCTAGAAAAGAGCTATAGATTCTAGCCCCCTAAAAGAACTACAGCGAATTCTGAGCTCCTAAATCCAAAAGCCCCCTTCTTTCTGATCCCCAGTGTGCCTAAACCACATTTAGAGTCCACATGTTTGAAATTTCTGTAGCGATGAGAGCCAGCCTATTTTATGGGTGCATGCCTCCAGAAGAACGAGCTGGGTATAGTGTACGGAAACTACAACGGCAAACTTGCAATTTTCACTCAGCAACATCCACTGCTACTTTTTTGGGGGGGAAAACACACATCAAAAATCATCACTACACTTGAAGATAAATTCCCAGAGGGCTGTAGTTTCCAAAATAGGGACACTTGAGGGGGGAATCTGCTCTTCTGGCACTTAGGGGCTCTTTATATGGAGTCTGCATACTATTCTACGATTGTACAGTACTGCTTAGCCATACTGCTAGACTTTTGGAGAACAAACAGCCACATATGGGGGATTGCCACGTTCAGGAGAAATTAAATGACTAATTTGGTTGCCAGTTTTAATATTTTCCCCATGTGAAAATGTAAAATTAATGACTAAACTTTTTTTTGTAAAAATGTAATTGTTTTTTTTTCACTGCCCAATGGTAAGGGCGCACCCGTGGAATCAATGGGATCACTGCAACTTTAGATTAATTGGAGAGTTCTGCTGTTCTGGCACCCCCCTGGGGCTCTTTCAGTGGGTCATGGCACCCACAAACCATAACAGCAAGATCTGCACTACAATAGATCACTTCTTCCCTTCTGAGCTTGAAAAGCATTTCCCAATTACATGAAGTGTACTTGGGCACCCAGCAGAAATTGCATAATAAACTGAGGTTTAGTTTCTCCAATTAGTCCTTATAAAAATCAAACATTTGGAGCTAAAACACCATCTTCATGGTAAAAATGTAATTATTCTTTCTTCATTGCACCTTGGTATAAAACTCTGTGAGGCACATGTGGTGTCAACATGTTCACTGCACCCCTAGATAAATTCATTGAAAAGGTGTTTATAAAATGGTGTCACTTTTATAGAGGGGTTCTGCTGTTCTGGCATATCAGGGGCTCTGATAAGGTGACATGGCACCCTCAAACTATTACAGCAAAATCTGGACTCCAATATAGAACTCCTTTCCTTCTGAACTTTCCATTGTGCCTCAAAAGCAGTTTTCAACCACATATGGGATATTGGCATACTCAAGAGAAATTGCACAACAAATTGCACTCATTTTTTCCTATTCTCACTTTTGAAAATTAAAACTTTTGGGTGAAAGCAACATTTTAGTGGAAAAAAATGGTAATTTTCAATTGACTGAGGAGCTTTTAAACTAGGATCCATGGGAGGGTAGTTGTGATAACAAAAGGGATAGAGAAGACAGAGTGAGACAGTAGGGATGAACGAGGATTTAGGGAGGGCTTGGACATGCAAAGAAACATAGGAAGGTAATAAATGTGCTAATAAATATATGCTGGGAAACGCAACAAGTCTTGCAAACAAGATGAATGTACTGGAGACTCATGTCAGCCACAGAAATCAATGTGGTGGGCATTACAGACACCTGGCTGGATGAAAGCCATGTCTGGGTGACAGAGTGTCACACTACATTTAGAAAGCTCAGGAAACAGAAAAGGTGTGGGTGTGTGTGTGTGGGGGGGGGGGGAATGAGCATTTCTATGAAATCCAACTTAAAACCTGGGGCGAGCTGCAGCAATGTAGTCACTATGGGTAAATGTACATGCTGATAGCAATCATGAAAAGCTGCTAATCAGAGTTTGTTACAAGCGTACTGATACAGCTGAACAGGTAGAGGATAAAATGCTGCAACAAATTAAAAAGGCAGCAAATAATAAAAGGGTCCTTATTATGGGGGATTTTAACTATCCAGACATTCAAGGGACATAGAATCTTCTGGTTATACTAAAAGCTGTAAGGTCTTATCTGTAATTCAGGACAATTACCTCTCTCAGCTGGTTGATGAACCAACCAGGGGATATAATCTATTGGGTCTGGTTCTGTCAAATAGACCAGATACAATTTCAGATCTGAAGGTAAGGGAGCATTTGAGATGCAGTGATCATAATATAGTAAGTTTCAAACTGATTTCCAATCAAACACTCAAAACGGGAAATGCAAAAAAACGGAACTTTAGGAAAGCTGATTTCACCAAATCAAAGGGGTTGTCCACTACTAGGACAACCTATTGTTAAACTAGATGTTGGGCCCGATAAAAAAAAATAAAGCTTATACCCACCTCCCGTGCCGTTCTAGCAAGTGCCGACACACTTGAACGAAGCTAGCATGAAAGGGGAAGTATAAACTTTATTATTTTATCAGGGCCGAACATTTAGTTTAAGAATAGGTTGTCCTAGTAGTGGACAACCCCTTTAAAGGGAAGGTGCCGCATTTTATTTTTTGTATTAAAAATGATTGTTTATATAAACAATTATTTTTAATACAAATTTACATTTTTTAACTTTTTTTTATTATTAATTTTTTTTTCAGCCACTGGGCGCCGCCATTTTGCTTTGCGGGAGTGTAAGTGTAGCTGCACGACACTTAAACTCTGCAAATATGGCAGCCCTGTGCATAGAGAACTGAGGTCGGCGTCCGACCGTATAGTTTACATTGTGCTGCTCCCTGCTGTGACTGGCCACGCCCCCTGAGCCGTCCACCCCACAGCAGAGGCAGGAGATCAGCGCCATCTGTTGTAAATTCCGCTCTTGGGCTCCCTCCGGTGGTTGTAAGTAGCACTTTTGTGAATTCTGCTCTTGGGCTCCCTCCTGTGGTTTTGAGTGGTATAGCTGCTTCTTGGATTTAGCATCAGCAGCTGCTTCCACTGATCGTCTTTCTGGCTCGGCTATTTTAGTCTGGCCTTATCCCTCAATCAATGCCAGTTGCCAATTGTTCCTGCTTGGAGTCACTGCTCTTTTGGATTTCCCTGACACACTGTCCAGTTCAGCAAAGATAAGTCCTTGCTTGTCCTTTTGCAGTCCACTTGTTGTGGACTTTATTGTTCAGCACATTCTATGTTGTGCTCATTTGTCCAGCTTATCAGTATGGATCTATTCAGCTAAGCTGGAAGCTCTGGGCTGCAGATTTTGCCCTCCACACCTTTAGTCAGGTGTGGAGATTTTTGCATATCTCTGCGGTGGACTTTTTCTAGTTTTTATTACTGACCGCACAGTGTTCTTTCCTGTACTATCTATCTAGCTAGAAGTGGCCTCCTTTGCTAAATCTTGTTTCATACTACGTATGTCATTTCCTTCTCCTCTCACAGTTATTATTTGTGGGGGCTGTCCTATCCTTTGGGGATTTTCTCTGAGGCAAGATGCTTTCCTATTTCAGCTAGTTCTCCGGCTGTGACGAGGTGTCCAGGGAGTGACAGGAACATCCCACGGCTACTGCTAGTGTTGTGTTAAGATCAGGAACTGCGGTCTGTATAGTTACCACCTGCTCAGAGCTAGTCGCATGTCGCTCCTAAATTACCAGTCCATAACAGCCATCTTCCAGGAGCTCACAGTGTGCTGTGAGCTCCAGTTTCACAGTATAATCGCAGGAGCCCTGCGGTTATAGGAGGAGGAGAAGGAGAAGACCAAGGATGGGAGGGAGAAAGGACTCAGCAGGGAGCCGTGAAGTAAGTATCAGTGGGGAGGGGGAGAGGCAATCTAATCCTATCCTTTGTGGTGCTGACTCTGAGCAGTTATCTCCTCCCATGTGTGTTACTGTGCTGAGCAGTGTATCTAACCCTCTCCTGTGTGATACTGTCTGCTGAGCCATGCATCTAATCCTATCCTGTGTGATACTTTGCTGAGCTGTGTATCTACTCCTCTCCTGTGTGATAGTCTGTTGAGCCATGCATCTAATCCTATACTGTGTCATACTGACTGAGCTGTGTATCTAATCCTCTCCTGTGTGATACTGTCTGCTGAGCCATGCATCTAATCCTATCCTGTGTGATACTAACTGAGCTGTGTATCTACTCCTCTCCTGTGTGATACTTTGCTGAGCTATGTATCTACTCCTCTCCTGTGTGATAGTCTGCTGAGCCATGAATCTAATCCTATACTGTGTGATACTGACTGACCTGTGTATCTAATCCTCTCCTGTGTGTTACTTTGCTGAGACGTGTATCTAATCCTCTCCTGTGATACTGTCTGCTGAGCCATGCATCTAATCCTATCCTGTGTGATACTAACTGAGCTGTGTATCTACTCCTCTCCTTTGTGATACTTTGCTGAGCTGTGTATCTACTCCTCTCCTTTGTGATACAGTCTGCTGAGCCATGCATCTAATCCTATCCTGTGTGATACTGACTGAGCTGTGTATCTAATCCTATCCTGTGTGATACTGTCTGGTGAGCCGTGTATCTAATCCTCTCCTGTGTGATACTGTCTACTGAGCCATGTATCTAATCCTATCCTGTGTGATACTGACTGAGCTGTGTATCTAATCCTCCCCTGTGTGATGCTGTCTGCTGAGCCATGTATCTAATCCTATCCTGTGTGATACTGACTGCTGAGCCATGCATCTAATCCTATCCTGTGTGATACTGACTGAGCTGTGTATCTAATCCTCTCCTGTGTGATACTGTCTGCTGAGCCGTGTATCTAATCCTATCCTGTGTGGTACTGTCTGCTGAGCCATGTATCTAATCCTATCCTGTGTGATACTGACTGAGCTGTGTATCTAATCCTCTCCTGTGTGATGCTGTCTGCTGAGCCATGTATCTAATCCTATCCTGTGTGATACTGACTGCTGAGCCGTGTATCTAATCCTATCCTGTGTGGTACTGTCTGCTGAGCCATGTATCTAATCCTATCCTGTGTGATACTGACTGAGCTGTGTATCTAATCCTATCCTGTGTGATACTGACTGCTGAGCCGTGTATCTAATCCTCTCCTGTGTGATGCTGTCTGCTGAGCCATGTATCTAGTTCTATCCTGTGTGATACTGACTGCTGAGCCGTGTATCTAATCCTATCCTGTGTGATACTGACTGCTGAGCAGTGTATCTAATCCTATCCTGTGTGATACGGACTGCTGAGCCGTGTATCTAATCCTCTCCTGTGTGATACTGTCTGCTGAGCCGTGTATCTAATCCTCTCCTGTGTGATGCTGTCTGCTGAGCCATGTATCTAGTTCTATCCTGTGTGATACTGACTGCTGAGCCGTGTATCTAATCCTATCCTGTGTGGTACTGTCTGCTGAGCCATGTATCTAATCCTATCCTGTGTGATACTGACTGAGCTGTGTATCTAATCCTATCCTGTGTGATACTGACTGCTGAGCCGTGTATCTAATCCTATCCTGTGTGGTACTGTCTGCTGAGCCATGTATCTAATCCTATCCTGTGTGATACTGACTGAGCTGTGTATCTAATCCTATCCTGTGTGATACTGACTGCTGAGCCGTGTATCTAATCCTCTCCTGTGTGATACTGTCTGCTGAGCCGTGTATCTAATCCTCTCCTGTGTGATGCTGTCTGCTGAGCCATGTATCTAGTTCTATCCTGTGTGATACTGACTGCTGAGCCGTGTATCTAATCCTATCCTGTGTGATACTGACTGCTGAGCCGTGTATCTAATCCTCTCCTGTGTGATACTGTCTGCTGAGCCGTGTATCTAATCCTATCCTGTGTGATACTGTCTGCTGAGCCGTGTATCTAATCCTATTCTGTGTATTACTGTGCAGAGATGTGTATCTAATCCTCCCCTGTGTGATACTGACTGCTGAGCTGTGTATCTAATGCTATCCTTTGTGATACTGAAGGCTGAGCCATGTATCTAATCCTATCCTGTATGATACTGACTGAGCTGTGTATCTAATAGTGTCCTTGTGATACTGACTGCTGAGCTGTGTATCTAATCCTCTCCTATGCACTCCTCTCCCCCGTTATGTGTGATCTATATGGCGGTATTATGTGAGATCTATATGGCGGTATTATGTGTGCTCTATATGTCGGTATTATGTGAGAACACTGTGGCGTCGTTATTTGCGATCTATATGATGGTATTATGTGAGAACTATAGTACAGTATTATGTGTGCTCTATATGGCGTAATTGTGTGCTCTATATGGCGGTATTGTGTGCTCTATATGGCGGTATTATGAGTGATCTATATGGCGATATGTGTGATCTATATGGCGATATTATGTGTGATCTATATGGCGGTATTATGTGTGCTCTATATGTCGGTATTATGTGAGAACACTATGGCGTCGTTATTTGCGATCTATATGATGGTATTATGTGAGAACTATAGGACAGTATTATGTGTGATATATATGGCGGTATTATGTGAGAACACTATGGCAGTATTATCTTCATAAAGGGGACCCATTCTACGGTGGTTCTGGCTGAGGGTCTGGGGTAATAGAGGGGGCAGCATGACCTCCAGTTAGGTGCAGTCAGGGGAAGGCTGGTGAGGCAGGCAAGAGAGGGGTCTCATTTTTATCATTACTATATGACTACATTTCCTTCCCAGCGTCACCCCGTACTTCGCCTGTCGCCTCGCTTTCACACATCGCCAGGACAGGATGGAGAAGACAGGATCTGAGGAGGGGAATGGGGTCTTTGCATTCAAAGTCTGGATCAGAACAGGCCATCAATCCACAGAAATGTTTCCTGGATTTCTGTGGAGCAGACAAGCAGACGGTCCATCCATGTGTATAAAAGACAGCGCTCTATGTACAATCCCTGGCTGCTCCGCGCACTGAACATGGTGCCCCCCATAGACCAGCACACTGCTCTCCTGAAATACTCTGTGCTGCTGTCACCCTGCTCCCTCCACCACATATCTCCCAGAATCCTTGCTGCCTGCCATCATCGGTGACGGTCTACTTGTCAGTATAAGGCTGCCGTCACACTATCAGTATTTGGTCAGTATTTTACCTCAGTATTTGTAATCCAAAACCAGGAGTGGGTGATAAATGCAGAAGTGGTGCATATGTTTCTATTATACTTTTCCTCTAATTGTTCCACTCCTGGTTTTGGCTTACAAATACTGATGTAAAATACTGACCAAATCCTGATAGTGTGACGGCAGCCTTAAGGTACCTTCACACTAAGCGACTTTACAACGATAACGATAGCGATCCGTGACGTTGCAGCATCCTGGCTAGCGATATCGTTGTGTTTGACACGCAGCTGCGATCAGGATCCCGCTGTGAGATCGCTGGTCGTTGCTGAAAGTCCAGAACTTTATTTCGTCGCTGGATCTCCCACTGACATCGCTGAATCGGTGTGTGTGACACCGATCCAGCGATGTCTTCACTGGTAACCAGGTTAAACATCGGGTTACTAAGCGCAGGGCCGCGCTTAGTAACCCGATGTTTACCCTGGTTACCATTGTAAAAATTTAAAAAAAAAACACATACTCACATTCCGGTGCCCAGCGTCCGCTTCCCTGCACTCCTCCTGCATCCTGTGTAAGTGCCGGCCAGAAGCAGAGCGGTGACGTCACCGCTCTGCTCTGTGGGAGATGCCGGAGATGTTCGGCGCTGACACAGGATGCAGGAGGAGTGCAGGGAAGCGGACGCCGGGCACCGGAATGTGAGTATGTGTTTTTTTTTACTTTTACAATGATAACCAGGGTAAACATCGGGTTACTAAGCGCGGCCCTGCGCTTAGTAACCCGATGTTTACCCTGGTTACCAGGGGACTTCGGCATCGTTGGTCGCTGGAGAGCCGTCTGTGTGACAGCTCTCCAGCGACCACACAACGACTAAACAGCGACGCTGCAGCGATCGGCATCGTTGTCTGTATCGCTGCAGCGTCGCTTAGTGTGAAGGTACCTTTACTCCGCAGTCACCAACAAAATGGCTGCCCACTGGGTTCCTGAATATCATCCTCTCTTATCCCTTAGCAAACACCTAGAAGGGGAGGAGAGGAGCCATCACACACACGTCAGCAGACTCCGCCCATAATTACTGCAGTGCAGTAATGTGAGCTAGTTGTACACTAGGTTTTTGTCAAATTTCAGCAGCTGCTCCCCCTAGTGTTTAAAAGTGGAAATGCCAAACCTTTTAAAATTATTTTTCATATTTTACTAAATTATAAACAAATGATATTTTTTAAGAAAATGTAAACATCAATTCTTTAACCCCTTCGTGCCATGCGCCATACTAGTACGGCGCTGCTGGCACTGCATTAGTGCCAGCCGCAGTACTAGTACGGCGCCCCGATCACCGCGGTCTCGCGCTGAGCGCCGCGGTGATCGGGTGCGGGTGTCAGCTGTATATGACAGCTGACACCCCGCAGCAATGCCCACGATCGGCGCTGTCGCCGATCGCGGGCATTTAACCCCTCTGATGCCGCTGTCAATAGTGACAGCGGCATAGAGAGGGATCGCGCAGGGACGGGGGCTCCCTGCGCTCTCCCACCAGAGCAGCGCGATGAGATCGCGCTGCTCCGGTGACCTGGAAGGAGTCCCCGGATCCAAGATGGCCGCGGGACTCCTTCCGGGTCATAAGATGACCCTGCTTGCCGGCGTCTGCTGAGAATTCCTCATAGCAGGAGCCGGCAAGCCTCTGCAATGTGCCTGTCAGATCGGTGATCTGACAGAGTGCTGTGCACACTCTCAGATCACCGATCTGTGATGTCCCCCCCTGGAACAAAGAAAAAAAGTAAAAAAAAAATAAATTTCCACATGTGTAAAAAAAATAAATAAATAAATTCCTAAATAAAGAAAAAAAAAAAAAATATATTCCCATAAATACATTTCTTTATCTAAATAAAAAAAAACACCACACAATAAAAGTACACATATTTAGTATCGCCGCGTCCGTAACGACCCCACCTATAAAACTATCACTAGTTAACCCCTTCAATGAACACCGTAAAAAAAATTAAAAAAAAACGAGGCAAAAAACAACGCTTTATTCTCATACCGCCAAACAAAAAGTGGAATAACACGCGATCAAAAAGACGGATATAAATAACCATGGTACCGCTGAAAACGTCATCTTGTCCCGCAAAAAAAAAGCCGCCATACAGCATCATCAGCAGAAAAATAAAAAAGTTATAGCTCTCAGAATAAAGCGATGCAAAAACAATTATTTTTTTATATAAAATAGTTTTTATTGTGTAAAAGCGCCAAAACATAAAAAAATTACATAAATGAGGTATCGCTGTAATCGTACTGACCCGAAGAATAAAACTGCTTTATCCTTTTTACCAAACGCGGAACGGTATAAACGCCCCCCCTAAAAGAATTTCAGGAATTGCTGGTTTTTGTTCATTCCGCCTCCCAAAAATCGGAATAAAAAGCGATCAAAAAATGCCATGTACCCGAAAATGGTACCAATAAAAACATCAACTCGTCCTGCAAAAAACAAGATCTCACATGACTCTGTGGACCAAAATATGGAAAAATTATAGCTCTCAAAATGTGGTGATGCAAAAACTATTTTTTGCAATAAAAAGCGTCTTTTAGTGTGTGATGGCTGCCAACCATAAAAATCCGCACAAAAAACGCTATAAAAGTAAATCAAATCCCCCTTCATCACCCCCTTAGTTAGGAAAAATAATAAAATTTTAAAAAATATATTTATTTCCATTTTCCCGTTAGGCTACTTTCACACTAGCGTCGGTACGGGGCCGTCGCACTGCGTCGGCCCGACGTACCGACGCATACTGTGCAAGCGCCGCACAACGGGGGCAGCGGATGCTGTTTTTCCACGCATCCGCTGCCCCATTGTGAGGTGCGGGGAGGTGGGGGCGGAGTTCCAGCCGCGCATGCGCGGTCGGAAATGGTGGACCGTCGGCACAAAAAAAAGTTACATGTAACGTTTTTTGCTGCCGGCAGTCCGCCACAACACGACGCAACCGTCGCACGACGCTTGCGACGTGTGTCAATACGTCGCTAATGTTAGTCTATGGGGAAAAAACGCATCCTGCAGATGACTTTGCAGGATGCGTTTTTTCGCCAAAACGATGCATTGCGACGTATGCAAAAAAACGCTAGTGTGAAAGTAGCGCTAGGGTTAGGACTAGGGTTAGGGTTTCAGTTAGAATTGGGGAGTTTTCACTGTTTAGGCACATCAGGGGCTCTCCAAACGCGACATGGCGTCCGATCTCAAAGCGTTTGCGTTAAAAACGCATGCGTTTTTATAGAAAAAAACCAGAACACACTGAAAAGTCACCCACCACCATCAAGGTGATAAAGGGATCCAAACCCTAACCCTACCCCTAAACTCATCCCTAACCGTTTAATGAACATTTTCTGACAGTCATAGTGCCACGTTATTTCAGTGCCACGTTATTTCAGTGCCACGTTATTTCAGTGCCACGATATTTCAGTGAAATACGTGGCACTGAAATATCGTGGCATTTACGTTAAATACGTGGCACTGAAATATCGTGGCATTTACGTTAAATACGTGGCACTGAAATATCGTGGCATTTACGTTAAATACGTGGCACTGAAATATCGTGGCATTTACGTTAAATACGTGGCACTGAAATATCGTGGCATTTACGTTAAATACGTGGCACTGAAATATCGTGGCATTTACGTTAAATACGTGGCACTTATATACGTGGCATTTACGTTAAATACGTGGCACTTATATACGTGGCATTTACGTTATATACGTGGCACTTATATACGTGGCACTTATATACGTGGCACTTATATACGTGGCACTTATATACGTGGCACTTATATACGTGGCACTTATATACGTGGCACTTATATACGTGGCACTTATATACGTGGCACTTATATACGTGGCACTTATATACGTGGCACTTATATACGTGGCACTTATATACGTGGCACTTATATACGTGGCACTTATATACGTGGCACTTATATACGTGGCACTTATATACGTGGCACTTATATACGTGGCACTTATATACGTGGCACTTATATACGTGGCACTTATATACGTGGCACTTATATACGTGGCACTTATATACGTGGCACTTATATACGTGGCACTTATATACGTGGCACTTATATACGTGGCACTTATATACGTGGCACTTATATACGTGGCACTTATATACGTGGCACTTATATACGTGGCACTTATATACGTGGCACTTATATACGTGGCACTTATATACGTGGCACTTATATACGTGGCCACTGAAATATTGTGGCACTTATATACGTATATAAACGTATTTCAGTGCCACGTATTTCAGTGCCACGTATTTCAGGTTAGGGTTAGGGGTAGGGTTAGGGTTTTTTGGTTTTTTCTTGTTTTCTTGTGTTTTTCTATAAAAACGCATGCGTCTAAAAAACGCATGCGTTTTACCGCATTTACATGCGTTTTTTTACACATGCGTTTTTTAAAAAAACGCATGCTGATAAAAACGCAAGTGTGAAACCAGCCTTACCCTTGGGAAAATAAAAACATGGGGGCTAAAATATAATTTTCGTGGAAAAAAATATATTTTTCATTTTCGCGGCTCTGCGTTATAAACTGTAGTGAAGCACTTGGGGGTTCAAAGTTCTCACAACACATCTAGATAAGTTCCGTGGGGGGTCTAGTTTCCAATATGGGGTCACTTGTGGGGGGTTTCTACTGTTTAGGTACATCAGGGGCTCTGCAAATGCAACATGACACCTGCAGACCAATCCATCTAAGTCTGCATTTCAAACGGCGCTCCTTCCCTTCCGAGCTCTGCCGTGCGCACAAACAGTGGTTCCCCCCCATATATGGGGTATCAGCGTACTCAGGACAAATTGGACAACAACTTTTGTTGTCCAATTTCTCCTGTTACCCTTGGGAAAATAAAAATGTGGGGGCTAAAATATAATTTTCGTGGAAAAAAAAATATTTTTTATTTTCACGGCTCTGCGTGATAAACTGTAGTGAAACACTTGTTGGTTCAAAGTTCTCACAACACATCTAGATAAGTTCCTTGGGGGGTCTAGTTTCCAATATGGGGTCACTTGTGGGGGGTTTCTACTGTTTAGGTACATCAGGGGCTCTGCAAATGCAACATGACACCTGCAGACCAATCCATCTAAGTCTGCATTTCAAACGGCGCTCCTTCCCTTCCGAGCTCTGCCGTGCGCCCAAACAGTGGTTCCCCCCAATGTATGGGGTATCAGCGTACTCAGGACAAATTGGACAATAACTTTTGTGGTCCAATTTCTCCTGTTACCCTTGGGGGAAAAAAATTGCGGGCTAAAACATCATTTTGTGGAAAGAAAAAATGATTTTTTAATTTTCACAGCGCTACATTCTAAACTTTAGTGAAACAACTGGGGGTTAAAAGTGCTCACCACACATCTAAATAAGTTCCTTAGGGGGTCTTCTTTCCAAAATGGTGTCACTTGTGGGGGTTTCCACTGTTTAGGCACATCAGGGGCTCTCCAAACACGACATGGGTTCCGATCTCAATTCCAGCCAATTTTGCATTGAAAAGTCAAATGGCGCTCCTTCCCTTCCGAGCTCTGCCATGCGCCCAAACAGTGGTTTATCCCCATATATGAAGTATCAGCGTACTCAGGACAAATTGCACAACAACTTTTGGGGTCCAATTTATCCTGCTACCCTTGGGAAAATAAAAAATTTGGGGCAAAAAGATCATTTTTTGTGAAAATTAATATTAATTTTTTTTACGGCTCTACATTATAAACTTCTGTGAAGCACTTGGAGGTTCAAAGTGCTCACCACACATCTAGATTAGTTCCTTAGAGGGTCTACTTTCCAAAATGGTGTCACTTGTGGGGGTTTCCACTGTTTAGGCACGTCAGGGGCTCTCCAAACACGACATGGGTTCCGATCTCAATTCCAGCCAATTTTGCATTGAAAAGTCAAATGGCGCTCCTTCCCTTCCGAGCTCTGCCATGTGCCCAATCAATGGTTTATCCCAACATGTGGGGTATCGGCGTACTCAGGACAAATTGTACAACGACTTTTTTGGTCCAATTTCTCCTGTTACCCTTGGTAAAATAAAACAAATTGGATCTGAAGTAAAAATTTTGTGAAAAAAAAGTTAAATGTTCAATTTTTTTTAAACATTCCAAAAATTCCTGTGAAGCACCTGAAGGGTTAATAAACTTTTTGAATGTGGTTTAGAGTACCTTGAGGGGTGCAGTTTTTAGAATGGTGTCACTTTTGGACATTTTCTGTCATATAGACCCCTCAAAGTCACTTCAAGTGTGAGGTGGTCCGTAAAAAAAATGGTTTTGCAAATTTTGTTGCAAAAATGAGAAATCGCTGGTCAACTTTTAACCCTTATAACTCCCTAACAAAAAAAAATTATGTTTCCAAAATTGTGCTGATGTAAAGCAGACATGTGGGAAATGTTGTTTATTAACTATATTATGTGATATGACTCTCTAATTTAAGGGCATAAAAACAAAAAATTTGAAAATTGCTAAATTTTCATAATTTTCGACAAATTTCTGTTTTTTTCACAAATAAATGCAAGTCATATCGAAGAAGTTTTACCACTATCATAAAGTACAATATGTCACGAGAAAACAGTCTCAGAATCACCAGGATCCGTTGAAGCATTTCAGAGTTATGACCTCATAAAGTGACAGTGGTCAGAATTGTAAAAATTGGCCGTGTCACTTAGGTGAAAACAGGCTTTGGGGTGAAGGGGTTAAATTTTTTCAATCGCTGGAAAAAAAAAATTTTTGATGGCACCTTCCCTTTAAGGGAAGATCTTAATTGTGTAGACTGGAACCATGCCATGGTAACTGGGGATACGGACAATAAATGGGGCATGTTTAAGGATATAGGACTAGAATCCTGTAGAAAACGAATACCCTCTGGCTATATAATGTGCAGGAACCAAAAGAAACCATTATGGATAAATATGACTGTAACAAAGGGTATTAAAAACCTTGAAGGCCGAGAATACAGAAATTGAGATCTCCATAAGAAATGTAAAAAAACTAAATCAAGTTGCAACGTTATCTACAGAGAAACAAAAAGCCAGTAACATTAAAATATATTCCCAATTTTTTTATAAATACATCAATGCCAAAAATAAAAGAAAAAAAACAGATGGTATTGGTCCCTTAAAAGATAAGAGAATTATAGATTACAAAGAAAAGGCTGAGATATTAAACAGGCACTTTTCAGCCGTGTTCACCAACGAACTGTCTGTTACAGGGATCATTCAACAAGGCAAAAATCAAAATTCACAACAGGATATAACTAGCTTAATAAAAAAAATAAAAAAAATGACACTTCGGAGGGGATCTCATTGATATGCATAAATACATGTGCCAGTCCCTTGTAAAGACCACCCATGACTCATTCCTTCCAAAGACCATGTGTCTGAGAAAATGTAAACATTGACAAATCCCCTGGCCCTGATGGCATTTATCCATGGATACTGAGGGAATTGAGAAGAAATCCCATGTCCATGCAATCCCTTGTCCACTATGTGCCTATAGACAACTGCGGATCACCCCCAGACACTGAAATGTGGCACACCTTTCCAGACTGCAGCATGTCAATTTCACCAATAAAATGTATTGAACGCGGCGAATCCGCATCGTTCAGTTAGCTTGCGCAGATTTACCTGCCTTCAATAGATGGCAGCACTTTGGACGCAGCGAACATGTGCTGCATCCAAAGCGCGGCTAGTTCTGGATCGTGGGCATCTGCCCATATCTCTCTTGTAACTGGGCTGGTGCTACAGGATTGGAGGATGGCTGATGTGGTACCGATAAATAAGAAGCGTAAGGAGGTAGATCCAGGTAACGACAGTCTGGTAAGTCTGACATCAGCAATGTGCAAAGTTTTTTTAAGGCATTGTAAGAGATGACCTGCAGAGAAATATTGCAGGGAATACTATAATAACTGACAACCAGCACGTATTCATGAAGAATAAGTCATGTCTAGCTAAAATATTGAGCTTCTGTGAAGAGGAAAGTGCAAATATGGATGTCTGTAACTCAGCTGATGTGATTTATCTGTACTTTGCAAAGGCATTTGATCCTGTACCACATAACAGCCGTATACTGAAGTTACAGAAGCAGGGACTGGGGGAAACTATATGCAGATGGGAAAAGGAATTGGCTAAATGACCGGAAACAAAGTCATCATTAGGGATGAGCGAATAGATTCAGATAACTCCTTATCCGAATAGCTTTATCACTTACCGATTAGCTGCATCGGGAACCCGCATACCTGGAGCGCTACTGATAATCAGCTGTTCGGCTCTGCAGCTGCATGTGTCGCGGCTGTGTGACAGTCACAATACACAGGCTCTCCATGCATGTGTTATGGCAGTGACACATGCAGCTGCGGCGCCGAACAGCTCATTATTGGGAGCGTTCCAGTTATCCAGGATACCGATGCAGCTATACGGATAAGGAGTTATCCAAATGTATTCGCTCATTCCTAGTCATCATAAATGGAACGTTCTCTAAATGGGATATAGTCAGCAGTGGGGACCGCAGGGATCTGTGCTAGGACTGATTCTTTTTAACCTCCTTATTAATGACCTTATGGATGGAATTGAGAGTAAAATGTCAGTCTTAGCTGACGACACCAAACTATTCAGGATATTAAAATCTGCCTTTGACACTATAATATTGCAAAACAACCTGGATAAGACGACTGAATGAGCAAACACTTGGCAAATTGGTTTAATGTAGATAAATGTAGAGTAATGAACCTAAGACGCAGAAATCCTATTGCTGCATATACCTTAAATGGGAGCATACTTAGGACTACAGGACAGGAGAAGGACTCGTGTATTCTGGTTACAAGTAAGCTGAGCAGCACTAATCAATGTCAAGCAGCAGCCGCAAAAGCAAACAAGATTTTTGGGTGTATAAAAATAACTAAAGTCCTGCGATCCCAAAGTATTATTATTATAAGTCACTTGTGAGGCCACATCTATAATATGGGATCCAGTTTTGGGTCCACATTTAAAGGATATTCAGCAATTAGAGTCCGTTCAAAGGAAGGCAACTAGATTATTAAAAGGGATGAAAGGCCTCTCATATGGTGAAAGGCTGGAAAAATTGGGCTTGTTTAGCTTGGGGAAAAAAAAAGAAAAGACACCTCAGAGGGGATCTCATTTATATGCATAAATACATGTGCCAGTCCATTGTACTGACCACCCCATGACTCATTCCTTCCAAAGACCATGCTGAGGACTAGGGGGCACTCATTACGTGTGGAAGAAATGAGATTCGGGCAGCTAAATAGGAAAGGATTCTTTACAGTTAGAGCAGTCAGACTGTGGAATGTACTACCACAAGAGGTAGTAATGGCAGACACTAACAACTTTTAAAATTTCCTCAATGCACATAACATTGCGGGTTATAGTTAATTTAGTTATGAAATGCACAATTGGTGGAGAAAAGTTGTACCTGATGGACCTAGGTCTTTTTTCAAACTATGTAACTATCAGTCAGCCCAATGTTGTTATACAATTCTGTAAATTGCTTGAGGGTTAAAAATTTTAGTTGGGAGAATCTGATTGTGTCGCTGATTATTCAGAATAAGCTGTAGAGGGAACCTGGACATGTGGAGCGCGCCGGCTGATCAGCTGTCCGGCGCAGCAGCTGCATGTGTCGCGGCTGTGTCACAGCACATGCATGGAGAGCCTGTGTGTTGGGGTCTCCATGCATGTAATGTGACAGAGACGCGACACATGCAGCTGTAGCAGCGGACAGCTGATCAGCCGACGCACTCCACCTATCCGGGCTCCCTCTGCAGCTTATTCCGAAACCGCTACTGCTTACAGAATAAGCAGGGACTCGATCAAATTCGCTCAACTCTATTGAAAATGCCTACTACAACCCTAGATGAATTCCTCAAGAGTTGTACTTTCCAAAATGGGGTTACTTGTAGGGGGTTTCTGCTGTTTTACCTACTCAGTGTCTCTTCAAATGTGACATGGCATTCACAATCTATTCCAGCCAAAATTGCGCTCCAAAATTTGATTGGCGCTCCTTCCCTTTCCAGCCCTGCCGTATGCGCAACTAGTAGTTTTCCACCACGTATGGGGCATCGGAGTAGTCAATTGTGGCGCAATTTCTCCTGATACCCTTGTGAAAATAAGTAATTTGGGGCTAATGCAACTTTCTGTGGAAATAATGTGATTTTTTATTTTCACGGCTCAACGTTATAAAATTCTGTGATGCACCTGCAGATTCAAGGTGCTCGCCACACATCTAAATAAGTTCTTTGAGGGGTGTGGTTTCCACTGTTTACACACATCAAGGGCTTTGCAAATGCATCATGGCATCAGTCATCTATTCCAGCCAAATTTCTGCTCCAGAAGTCAAAGGGTGCTCCTTCCCTTCTGTGTACTTCAACAGTACGTTTTCCACCAGATATGGGTTATCAACATACTACGGAGTAACTGCTCAACAAATTGTATGGTCTATTTTCTACCGTTACGCTTTTAAAAATGCAAACTTTGGAGTAAATCAATATTTTGGTGGGAAGTAAAATTTTTTCCTTTCACATTGCTTCAATTCTGGTAAAGCCCTTAAAGTGATCATACACTTCTTGAGCGTGGTTATGAGCACTTTGAGCGGTAGAGTCTTTATAATGGTCTCATTGATGGGTATTTTCTGTCACATAGGCCCCTCAAAGTCACTTCAAACAACATGTGGTCCTTAAAAAAATTTGTTTGGTAAGTTTTGTCGTAAAAATGAGAAAATTACTGAAACTTTCAACCCTCCGAAATTCCTAACAAAAAAAAGGATCTTTAAAAAAAATTATGCCGATGTGAAGTAGAAATGTGGTGAACGTTATTTACGGTATTATCTATTTTGTGTGATAGAACCATCTCGTTTAAGGGCATAAAAAAGTAAGGTTTGAAAATTGCAAGCTTTTAAATTTGTCATGATTTACGGTTACTTCTGAAAACATTGAAAATGTATCCCCTCAAATTTACCACAAATATGAAGTACAAAATGTCATGAACAAAGTGTCTCAGAATCACTGGGATTCGTTGAAGCATTCCAAAGTAATTAGCAGATAAGAATTTTAAAAAATTGGCCTGGTCAGGAAGGTGAAGGTGAATACAGGCTGGGAGGTGAAGGGGTTAAGGACTTGTTCACACTATTTTTGCTGCTGCAAAAAAACACAACAACAACAACACACACGCAATGTTTTACTATGGCATGTATAACGTATACCCGAGTGTCCCGTGTCTGAAACCTGCAAATTCCCCCCAGCGCACAGTGCAATGGCTGGGGTAAATCATAAGTCTGCAATCACAGAGAGTGACGGACTTATCAGTTTTGACAGGACAACCCTTTTAAAATTACACAATCGTTAAAACACAAAACAAACATCTCCTTACCAGAGTCTGGTCGACCATCGGAACTTCGAAACTCTTGCATTCTCTTTTCTAGCTTCTGCTGTCTTCTCCTTTTCATCACCACTTCTGGATTGGATATGGTACGTGTAAAGCTGGTTTCTGGCATATCTTTGTAAACTTCAGCAGCAAAGTGGGAGTTCTCACTTGAACAATGAACAAAGTTAAAGAATTTTTTATCAGTGGGCATGAACATTTTTACAAATCTACAAATACACTCATGGCCGGAAGTGTTAGCACCCTTGAAATTTTAATAGAAAAGTAATTTCTCCCAGAAAATTATTGCAATTACACAAGTTTTGTTATACACATTTATTTCTTTTTTGTGTATTGACACAAAAAAACGAAAAAAGGCAAAATTGGACAATTTCGCACCAAACCTCAAATATGGGATGAAAAAAATGGTTGGCACCTTCCAAAATAGTGAGTAAATAACTGTTTCAAGCATGTGATGCTCTTTCAAACTCACCTGTGGGAAGTAACAGGTGTGGGCAATATGAGAAATCAGACCTGAAACCAGACTAAAAAAAAGTGAGACATTGACTCAATCTTTGTATTGTGTGTCTGTGTGTGCCAAGGAGAACAGAAAGCAGAGAAGAGAATGGTCTGAGGACTTGAGAATCAAAATGATTTTAGAACAGCAACAATCTCAAGGAAGGTACAAGCCCATCTCCAGAGATCTTTATGTATCTTTATGCACGGCGTGCAACAATCAAAAAAGTTTACAACCCATGGCACTGTAGCTAATCTCCCTGTACATGGACCGCAAAGAAAAATTGATGAAATGGTGAAACGCAAGATAGTCCGGATGGTGAATAATCAGCCCAATCAAGTTCCAAAGAAAATCAAGCTGTTCTGCAGGCTCAGGGTGCATTAGTGTCAGAGAGAACTACAGCATATGTCGACATTTGAATGGAATGAAACGCTATGGCATAAGACCCAGGAGGACCCCACTGCAGACACAGACATAAAGCTAGCCTGCAGTTTGCCAAATGTACGCGAGTAAGCCAAAATCCTTCTAGGAAAGGATATTGTGGTCAGATGAGACCAAGATAGATATTTTTGGTAAAGCACATCATTCTACTGTTTACCGAAAAAGGAATGAAGCCTACAAAGAAAAAGAACACAGTACCTAAAATCAAATAGGGTGGAGGTTCAAAGAGGTTTTGTAGTTGGTTTGCTGCCTTTGGCACTCGGAGCCTTGACTGTGTGCAAGGCATCATGAAATCTGAAATTACCACAGCGATTTGGGTCTCAATATATTGCCCAGGGTCAGAAAGCTCGATGTGCGTCCTAGAAGCACCCACAAATGGATAGAAACAAAAAGCTAGAGCATACTGAAATTGCCAGCAATGAGTCTAAATCCAAATCCCATTGTACACCAGTAGAGAGATGTTAAAATTGCTGTTGTTAGGAGAAGGTGCCTTCAAATATGAGAGACATACAGCAGTTTGTAAAAGAAGAGTGGTCAAAAATTCCAGTTGAGGGGTGGAAGAAGCTTGTTGATGGTTATAGGAAGCTATTGATTTCAGTTTTTTACTCCAAAAGAGTGTGCAACCAAATATTAAGTTGAGGGTGCCAATAATTTTGTCTGGCCCATTTATGGGGTTGTGTGTGAAATTATGTCCAATTTGCCTTTTTTTTTCAGTTTTTTTTTGTGTTGTTCCAATACACACAAAGGAAAAACGTGTATAACAAAACATGTGTAATCACAATAATTTTCAGAAACAATTTCAAGGGTGCCAACACTATCAGCCATAACTAATCATCCAAGAGCTGCATGCAGCATTCATGTGCACAATGTGTGACCCCTAAAGGAGGAGGTAAATTCTATTGCACGCTGCTTTTCTAAAAATGATGGGGAGCCCGTGCATACCAGGATGGGGATGAAGAGGCCGTGCATACCAGGATAGGGATGAGGAGGCCGTGCATACCAGGATGGGGATGAAGAGGCCGTGCATACCAGGATGGGGATGAAGAGGCCGTGCATACCAGGATGGGGATGAAGAGGCCGTGCATACCAGGATGGGGATGAAGAGGCCGTGCATACCAGGATGGGGATGAAGAGGCCGTGCATACCAGGATAGGGATGAAGAGACCGTGCATACCAGGATGGGGATGAGGAGGCCGTGCATACCAGGATGGGGATGAAGAGGTCGTCCATGCCAGGATGGGGATGAAGAGGCCGTGCATACCAGGATAGGGATGAAGAGACCGTGCATACCAGGATGGGGATGAAGAGGCCGTGCATACCAGGATGGGGATGAAGAGGCAGTGCATATCAGGATGGGGATGAGGAGGCCGTGCATGCCAGGATGAGGATGAAGAGGCCGTGCATACCAGGATGGGGATGAAGAGGCCGTGCATACCAGGATAGGGATGAAGAGGCCGTGCATACCAGGATGGGGATGAAGAATACGTGCATACCAGGATGGGGATGAGGAGGCAGTGCATACCAGGATGAGGATGAAGAGGCCGTGCATACCAGGATGGGGATGAAGAATACGTGCATACCAGGATGGGGATGAGGAGGCCGTGCATACCAGGATGGGGATGAAGAGGCCGTGCATACCAGGATGGGGATGAGGAGGCAGTGCATACCAGGATGGGGATGAGGAGGCCGTGCATGCCAGGATGAGGATGAAGAGGCCGTGCATACCAGGATGGGGATGAAGAGGCCGTGCATACCAGGATGGGGATGAAGAATACGTGCATACCAGGGTGGGGATGAAGAGGCCGTGCATACCAGGATGGGGATGAAGAGGCCGTGCATACCAGGGTGGGGATGAAGAGGCCGTGCATACCAGGATGGGGATGAAGAGGCCGTGCATACAAGGATGGGGATGAAGAGGCCGTGCATACCAGGATGGGGATGAAGAGGCCGTGCATACCAGGATGGGGATGAAGAGGCCGTGCATACAAGGATGGGGATGAAGAGGCCGTGCATGCCAGGATGGGGATGAAGAGGTCGTGCATGCCAGGATGGGGATGAAGAGGTCGTGCATACCAGGATGGGGATGAAGAGGCCGTGCATACCAGGATGGGGATGAAGAGGCCGTGCATGCCAGGATGGGGTGAAGAGGCCGTGCATGCCAGGATGGGGTGAAGAGGCCGTGCATGCCAGGATGGGGTGAAGAGGCCGTGCATGCCAGGATGGGGATGAAGAGGCCGCGCATACCAGGATGGGGATCAAGAGGATGTGCATACCAGGATGGGGATGAGGGGACAATGCATACCAGGCTTATACGCGAGTCAATAAGGTTCCCCGTTTTGTTTTTTGTTTTTTAGGTAAAATTAGGTGCCTCCGCTTATACTCGGGTCGGTTTATACTCATGTATATACGGTAACTGACCGGCACAATGATGCTGCAGGCTCAAGGCCGGAGCATGTGCCATTAGCACCAAATGTGAAAACTTTAACATACAGCTAACGCTCTTGTAAAACAGACTGGATCAGTCTTTGGGTTTGCCAACTGCATGCCAAACTGTTCTCCTAGCAGAGGAAGGCAGATAAAGTCGATAAGGTTTAAAAGAGTGGAAGAAGAGGACCATGTTGCTGTCCGTACTTATTCGGTCTATAGACATTTCCGCCTTCTTTACCCAGGAGGTCGTTACTGCCCGAGTAGATTGAGCCTTCAAGTTCTCTAGAACTGACATTACTAGAGGAGTAGGCTAACCTAATGTCTTCCTTAAAGGGATTGCCCACTACTAGGACAACCCCTTCTTAAAATATATGTTCCGCCCCAATAAAATTATAACGCCTATATTTGCCTATAATAAAGCCTATATTTATATTTGTGCCGTTCCCTGTAAGCCAGGAGATTGTTCTACCTTCCCCCTTGTTTTTCTTTCCAGGGGGTTAGCAAAGGTATCAAGGTAACAAAGGGCACCCCAGCTAGATTCTTCCTGCACGGATTCGAGAGTCAAATAATCTGCCAGGGCCCATCTAACATCTAGTGTGTGTGAAGTCTCTGCATTTTTAGGACCTTTAAAAAAAAAAAAATGGGGGGGGAATTCCTGGCTTACATGAAATTTTGTGGTCACTTTCGGAAGATAGGCTAGTTCTGGTCTTAAAATGATCCTATCCTTAAAAATCTGAGTAAACAGACGATTAACCGACAAGGCGTGTATGTCAATGACTCTACAGGCCGTAGTTAATGCCACCAAAATTACAGTTTTAGGGTAAAAACTTTGACTGGCAACCCCTCTAGTGGTTCAAATGGGCTTAGTTAATGCTTCTAGGACCAAATTTAAATCACAGGGGATGCATCCCTGGGCTAGGTATCGGCCTGGATCCATCACATGTCTTGATAAATACAGCGATTCACCTATTGGACATCAGGTTATCGTTATACAAGGCCCCGAAGGCCGATACCTGCACCTTGAGAGTGCTAATAGATCAGCCCCGTTCCGTACCCTTCTTGAAGAATTCTAATATAGCATTAATTGGCACCTCACTACCCAACCTTTCCCGCGAACTAGATAAGAACCTTGCCCAGGTTCTACCATATGTTTTAGTTGTTACTGGTTTTCTGCTTTTAAGCAGAGTAGACACCAAACTTGGGAAAAAGCCCCGTTGAATTAAGAATGTCCTCTCAAATTCCAGGCAGTCAAATGAAGGCAGTCTTCTGCGGATGGAAAACTGGACCCTGACAGAAGAGGTCTGGAATTTCTGGGAGGATCCATGTACTGATCTGTACTGATCAAAATGAATAGGCTAATTTCTCGGGAAGTACCCTCTTCAAAATAGATACTCACAAGTCATCCTTCAATTGCTGACCATCATGGCTTTCTGTGACTAACTTTATGGCTTCCTTTTCACGTCTCTTTTTTTCTCTCTTTTCTTTTTTAGAAAGCGTTCTCTTGAAATTCTGTATTACACCTTCTTTTTCCAGCTTTTCAGGCCCATTGCTTTGAGCCTTCTAAAATTAAAAGACAAATACAACTGTTGTCATCCTAATAGTGCGTTAAAAAAAAAAAAAAAAGATGGAAGACAAAAAAGAAAGGTACCTTCGGAGGTATAATATTTTCATTCTTGAGCACAAATCTTCCTTCCCGGTCATCCTTATTCCAATTAAGCTGAACCACCAAAGGCTTCTCATCAACATCAAGTCTTCTTTCTTCTTCAAAACAGTAAACAGTGAATTAAAATACTTACTGTATAAAATAGTACAAGAGACTCCCAGACTTTTCATTCAATAATATAAAAAACATTCAATCCACCCCAAAGGAAAAAAAATGCAGATGAGCTTAAGGCTTCATTCAAGGGGTATTCTCAAGTTATTCCATTGCTTTAATCAATTAAACAGCATGAAAATAAGTAAGTTTGCAACTGACTTGCTTTTTCTACAGGATGCCAATCTGTTGCAAAAAAAGAGCTTTTATCTTTCATAGTGTATAGCTGGTTTCCATGGAGCTTGGCCACTAGTGCCTGTTCAGACCCTAGGTAAGAGTGTGCAATAATTATATTAGGAGTTAACTCCTCTCCTGGAATATACCAGTCCACGCTATCCAGCCCATTGATTTCTATAAAGGAGTTAGGTGCTCACAACCCTCTCCTCTCCCCCTCCGCTCCGGATCAGCTGCTATTATAAAGCTTGTAAAACCACAAGCCCACAGCATTGGCTTCTCCCAGAGCAGGCCTCCTAATCACTGCTGACATTCAAGAGCTACTGTATGTTTGTCCAAATGCATTGTTATCTCCAAATGCAAAATATAGTAATAGCAGTGTACCTTCCAGAATAAACCAATATGCTGTATAATACATGAACAAGTTCTGCTGGAAAACATTCAGCTAGAATTGTATTGTTTAGTTTTACTACTCACCAGAATACTCAATATGGAGTATATGTCCCCTTATCGCCCCATAAACCAGGAAGTAAGGAGACTATTGCTCTGAGCTGCTCAAGAGACAACCTGAGAACACCCCTTTAAAAAGGGAGCCTGCCATAAACTTTTACCCCACCCCAAAAACCATTAATAGGATTGTGTAGCTCTTTAAAAGATGGGGCATTTGATCCCTTTATGACCCCAACAGCAAGAAATCCCATTTTGAAACGGTGTCAGGAAGTACACTGGGGCATGATGATGCACTTCTAATAGCTCAGCCTGTATTTGGCATCTAGTAGTCGCACTCTTGGCTGATTGACCGGTCGTTTGCTTTGGTACATGACTACAGACCTGTGAATCAGCCAGAGCAGATTGCTGCTAGATCGAGGCGGAGACACCAGAAAGGCATTGTCACACTCCATGCACTTCCAGACACAACTTAAAAACTTGAGTTTCTCACAGCTGGTCCAGAACTTTGGGATTATAGCATGGACACACTGGGATATCTCTAAAAAGACTACACAGTTATACAAGTGATTTGATAGGCTACAGTTTGACAGGTTCTCTTTAATTATCTCCAAACGTGTCAATTTTCAGAAAGAAACACAGAAATGCTTCAACTTGGCTCAACACAGGACAAGATTGTTTTTTTCCCTTTGATGTACCATGACGTTTACATTGTGGAATGCCTTTTTTAATTTTTGAAACTATGACACTTTCATTATCTGAGAGCTGTGCCCAAGTAATAAACAAAGGGAGCCTGGGGGTGACTGACAAGAGTTCCTACTGTAAGGCTATGTGCACACGTTGCGGATTAGGCTTAGGAATTTCTGGTGCGGATTCTGTCTCTCCTGGCAGAATACGCACCTGCGGTTTTTTGTGCGGTTCCGCAGCGTTTTTTTGTGCAATTTTGCTGCGGTTTTCTTGCGGATTTGCGGCGTTTTTTACCCCTGCGGTTTTCTATAATGGAATGGGTACAAAAACGCTGCAGATTCACAAAAAAGAAGTGACATGCTACTTCTTTTAAACCGCAGCGTTTCCGCAGCGGATTTTCCGAAAAGTGTGCACAGCATTTTTTTTTTTCTCATTGATTTACATTGTACTGTAAATCAATTGCGGATCTGCAGCGTTTCTGCACTGCAAAAAAACGCTGTGGATCCGCAGAGAATCCGCAACATGTGCACATACCCTTAAGGCCAGGATTGTTGAAACCTCAGATGCCATGCATCACTTAGCTACACCTTCCCACCTGCCTATTTACTGCCCCCCACATCCCCTCTTTGATTGACAGCCATGGCTTGATAGAGCCAGAAAAGAGCGGACTGGACATAGATGGAAAACACACAGATGGGAAGGTGAACGTAAATGGTTGGCCAAGTGCATGATGCACAGAGTGCCTGTACTTTGTCAGCACAGAATGGCTGTTCAAACGGAGTCCCTTTAAACATGGAGCACTATATGGGGCTCATACTGTATTGAGTATTCTATGGGACCCAATATACAGTATGGAGGACCATGCGGTGCCCATAACACTGTATGAAGGACTATATAGGAGATAATTGACTTTCATAAGAGGTACACTGCTGAGGACAGTTTCAATTGGTAGGGTACATTCATCAATATCCAGTTTACGTCTAATACTACAGGTACTGAAACCTGTGGACTCGATCACTTGAATCCCCCCTCTGCTGTATAACATTATAGAATTTATAACAGATTTCACTCATGTAATAATTTCTAAAAATCTCCAAATAAAAAATAAATAAAAATATTCCAATAAATAAACGCAAGAAAAAAAAAAGTCCCGCTCTATTACACTGTCCCACTAGTTAACTGCTTCAATGAACACTGTAAAAAACATTAAAAAGGAGGCAAAAAACAATGCTTTATCATCATACAGCCGAACAAAAAGTGCAACAAAACGGGACCAAATAGACAAATGTAAATAAAAATGGTACCGCTGAAAAAGTCATCTTGTCCTGCACAAAACAAGCCACCAAAAAGTGGAAAAATAAAAAAAAGTTATAGCTCTCAGAATAAAGCGATGCAAAAATAATTATTTTCTTCTATAAAATAGTTTTTATTGTGTAAATGCACCAAAACAAAATAAATTATATAAATGTGGCATGGCTGTAATCGTACTGACCCGAAGAATAAAGCTGTCTCAATCATTTTACCACCCGCAGAAAGGTATATAAAAAAAAAAAACCTGAATTGCTGCTTTTTGTTCATTCTACTCCCCAAAAATTGCAGTAGAAAGCGATCAAAAGTCATGTGCGAAAATGGTACCAATAAAAACATCAGCTTCTTTTTTGCAGGATGAATTGTCACATGACTGTCGGTTGAAATATGGAAAAATTATAGCTATCTAAATATGGGGATGCAAAACTAATTTTTGCAATTAAAAGCATATTTTAGCGTGTGACAGCAGCCAAACATAAAAACCCGATATACAGGTGCATCTCACAAAATTAGAATATCATCAAAAAACTAAATTTACTTCAGTTCTCCAATACAAAAAGTTAAACTCATTATATAGAGTCATTACAGACAGAGTGATCCATTTCTGTTGTTTCTGTTAATGTTGATGATTATGACTTACAGCCAATGAAAACCTATACCACAAGTATCCACAATCAATGATGGTTTGGAGCCATGTCATCTGCTGGTGTAGGTCCACTGTGTTTTATCAAGACTAAAGTCAGCACAGCCGTCTACCAGGACATTTTAGAGCACGTCATGCTTCCCTCTGTGAATAAGCTTTTTGGAGATGGAAATTTCACTCTCCAGCAGGACTTGGCACCTGTCCACACTGCCAAAAAAAACAATACCTGGTTTAAAAACAACAGTATCACTGTGCTTGATTGGCCAGCACGCTCGCCTGACCTTAACCGTGTTGTCAAGAGGAATATGAGAGACACCAGACCCAACAATGCAGGCGAGCTGAAGGCTGCCATCAAAGCAAACTGGGCTTCCATAACACCTCAGCAGTGCCACAGGCTGATCGCCTCCACGCCACGTCGCATTGATGCAGTAATTGATCTAAAAGGAGCCCCGATCAAGTATTGAGTGCATTTACTGAACATACATTTCAGTAGGCCAACATTTTGGATTTTAAAATATTTTTTTCTAACTGGCATTATAAAAGTATTCTTGACTTCTGGGTTTTCATTGGCTGTAAGCCATAATCATCAACATTAACAGAAATAAACACTTGAAATAGATCACTCTGACTATATAATATATGAGTTTCTCTTTCTGTATTGAAGAACTAAAATAAATTAAGTTTTTGATGATATTCTAATCTAGCGAGATGCACCTGTAAATCTGGTATCGCTGTAATCACACCGACCCAAAACGTCAAATGTTGCGCTCCTTCCCTTCCAAGCAGTGCCTTGAACCCAAACAGTAGTATTCCCCCACATATGGGGTATCGGCTTCTCAAGAGAAATTGCACAACAAATTGTATGGTGTAATGTGGTCTAAAGGAAAAAATTTTGTGAAAAAAAAAAAATTTAGTTTCTCCTTCCACATTCCATTAATTTCTGTGAAGCACCTGAAGGGTTAATAAACTGCTTGAATGTGGTTTTGAGCACCTTGAGGGGTGCGGTTTTTAGAATGGTGTCAATTTTGGGTATTTTCTGTCATAGTCCCCTCAAAGTTACTTGTGATTTGGTCCAAAAAAAAAAAAAAAGTTTTGTAAATGTTGTAAAAATGAGAAATTGCTGGTCAACTTTTAACCCTTCTACCTTGTTAAAAAAAAAAAATCACAATGCTTCAAGAATTGTGCAGATGTAAAGTAGACATGTGGTTGACGAAGCCAAGGCGGTGAAACGCGCGTCGAGGCTCCTCTGTATCCTGCTAGCACGCCTGCACTCTCCTGCCACGATGTCTCAAGGTATTAGTATTTACCCAAGCTTGGCAGCAATTGATTTTTTTTTTAATACCTTGCATTATATCAAATGCTTCAGTAAACTATTATTTCGGGTGTCCAGTAGGATCATTGTCAGCCTATTTAAGCCTTGTATCTATTTTCCTTCAGTAAGGTCTTACTGGCACCCTGTCTGTTTATATCTATGACTTCATTGCATCATGTATTGCAGGCACTGCAGCAGTGATACTTGTGCTGTCTATCAGCGTATTTTATACCATCTGATACACAGATTATTTTAGTTGTGACTGCTCACCTACTCATCTATTTTTGTCTGTGTGATTTATTAATATAGTTTTTCTAATAAATTTTGTATTGAATATTTACCCCTATCTTGGTATGGATTTTGTGCATAACCACACTGCGAAGAAACTGGTATTTATGATTATACCATTATATTGATCCATTACCGTGTTTTCTCGGTTTATATGTGGTAAATGTTATTTACTTTGTGTGACGTATCTCTGTGATTTAATGGCATAAAAATTCAAAGTTTGATAATTCCTATTTTTAAAAAAATTTCACAAAATCTCCGATTTTTTCACAAATAAACGCAAGTCATATCAAAGAAATTTTACCACCATTATGAAGAACAATATGTCACAAGAAAAAAATCTCAATCTGTATGATACGTTGAAGCGTTCCAGAGTTATGACCACATAAAGTGACAGTAGTCAAGAATTGAAAAAACTGGGCCGGTCAGAAAGGTGAAAACAGGCTGTGGGTTATGTAAATTAGTACACATGCGTAAGCTGCATTCCCGCACTTAATATGCATGTGACTAGCAAGATAATGTGGTTTTACAGCATCTAATGAAAGTGTATAAGTAATTTATGCAGCGAAGATGGAGCGTCTCCACTACATAAATTGACATGCTGCGGTCTGGAAAGACACGCCGCATGTCCGTCTCTGCGGGTGAGCCACAGGCATTGGTGCATACCTAGTGGGCATGGGATTTCTTGAAGTCTCATCCACTATACTTTAACAGCTGGACGCTGCAGGTTAGATGCTGCGGATATATGAAGCGTCCAACCTGCAGCGTTTACGGACCGTGGAAACATATGCCAATATATCTGCAAACAGGAAATCACTTTTTTTTTCCTTCCCAGAAGCCAACTTTCAATTAGATTTATTACAAGTGACAAAAAAATGCATGCAATGAAAAAATGCCTCAAAAAAAGACATGCGGGAAAAAACGCATAAAAAACGCAGGTGACCTGCCAATGACCTCAGATGCAGATTTGGTGCAGATTTTACCTGCGTCAAATCCTGAGCAAAAACTTAGCCATTCCTGACCGTGGAAACATACCCTAAGGCTGCAATGTGGTTGTGAATTGCCATGGCAAACATCAGGATCACACAATCAAGATATCAGGGTGCCAAATTACAGAATTGCATCCACTTACAGTAACTTGCTGGCAAAAGTAAATGGCGGCACTTAATCCCCTCTATTAGTAATGAGGAGTGGAATGATGACCTAGAGCAGGGGTGGGGAATCTTTTTTCTGCCAAGGGCCATTTGGATATTTATACCATCCTTCGGGAAGCCGTACAAACTCCGACCCAAAGTACATCCTGACTCTTGCACTGGTGTCAGGACGTAATCTTTCATTGCATGCCCTTCAGTGTTCAGTTGTGAACACTGCTTTTGTGTGCTAACAGAGCAAGAAGAAATTAATGAGCTGGTTGCAATCAAAATACACCTCCCTGCCCAAGAATGCGGTCCCTGAGAATCTGCCCGGGGGTTTGAGGTTCCCCACCCCTGCCCTTGAGGCACATACGATGGTGTCGCCTGCTGCAAATAACAAGTTTACCCAATTATATATACTTCGCCAATCCTATCTGACCCCAAGCAGACTGTGTAGATTTGGTAGAGGGGTAACTGACGAATGCAATAGGTGTGGGGAATCGAGGGCGGACTTTTGGCATCTCATTTGGAATTGTAAAATTATACAAAGATATTGGAGGGAAGTAATAAATACACTAGAACGGATAATTGGTATACCAATTGAATCTAGTCCGGAGTTGTGTGGTCTGTGGGTGGATGAGGAGATGTGGATCCATTATGATAGAATATTTCTCCGAGAGGTTCTGCTTATGGTTAGGAAAGCGATAGCGTTGAGGTGGATGGGGGGAGGGAAACTCATTCGATTAATCAATGGAAAAAAAATAGTGAACGATATAATTCCATATGAGAACATACTATATAGAAACAGAAGATGTCCCCAGAAGTTCCATAGGATTTGGGAAAGGCGGTGTGACTCACCCTTGACACACCTGCATCCTGGTGCCATGGTCTCCTCAATCTCGCGATATGGCTCCTGAAGTATATCCCTTCCAGAGCATGTGTCCATTATACCCTGACTTAGTGTGGACTCAAAAACTGTGATAAAGAACCTGTTGGTTTGGCGGTACATCATGTTAAATGTTATATTTTATTTGTTTTGTTTGCTTACTCTTTTATTGGAAGTGTCTACTATATAATTGTCTAAGGTCCACTTCCGTCTTTCGGTCTGTCTTGGAAATCCCAAGTCGCTGATTGGCCGTTTTGCCGCGACCAATCAGCGACGGGCACAGTCCGGCGGCAAAATGGCCGCTCCTTACTCCCTCTAGTCAGTGCCCGCAGTCCATACTACCCCCCCCAGTCAACGCTCACACAGGGTTAATGGCAGCGTTAACGGACCGCGTTATACTGCGGTGTAACGCAGTCCGTTAATGCTGCTATTAACCCTGTGTGACCAACTTTTTACTATTGATGCTGCCTATGTGGCATCAATAGTAAAAAGATCTAATGTTAAAAATAATAAAAAAAAAATAAAAAATCATTATATACTCACCTTCTGTGGGACCCCGGATCCAGCCGAGGCCTTTCCCGCTCCTCGCGACGTTCCGGTGACCGGTCCATGCATTGCGGTCTCGTGAGATGATGACGTAGCGGTCTCGCGAGACCGCTACGTCATCATCTCGCGAGATCGCAATGCACTCTTGGGACCGGAGCGTCGCGAGGAGCATCGGTAAACGCCTCGGCTGGATCCAGGGGCTCCGGAAGGTGAGTATATAACTATTTTTTATTTTAATTCTTTTTTTAACAGGCATATGGTGCCCACATTGCTATATACTATGTGGGCTGTGTTAGATACTGCGTGGGCTGTGTTATATACATCTCTGTGCTATATACTATATGGGCTGTGCTATATACTACGTGGCTGTGGTATATATTACGTGGCTGGGCAATATACTACCTCGCTGTGCTCTATACTACGTGGCCTGTGTTATATACTACGTGGCTGTGCTATATACTACGTGGGCTGTGCTATATACTACGTGGCTGTGATATATACGTGGCTGTGCAATATACGTGGCTGGGCAATATACTACGTGGCTGGGCAATATACTACGTGGCTGGGCAATATACTACGTGGCTGGGCAATATACTACGTGGCTGGGCAATATACTACGTGGCTGGGCAATATACTACGTGGCTGGGCAATATACTACGTCGCTGGGCAATATACTACGTGGCTGGGCAATATACTACGTGGCTGGGCAATATACTACGTGGCTGAGCTATATACTACGCGGCTGAGCTATATACTACGTGGCTGTAAACTAAATACATATTCTAGAATACCCGATGCGTTAGAATCGGGCCACCATCTAGTAATATCATATCTGTGTCACTGCGAATGGTGATTATATGGATTATTCTGACTTTACACTGCATTGTTATATGCTTGTTGTATAATTCTGTGGAATCTTTCAATAAAAAGAGTTAAAAAAAAAAAAAAAAAGATATCATGGTGCCGAAGGGGATAAAAAAGGAGCCCTCACACTGTTAACCATTTATATGATGTAGTCACTACTGACAACAGCATCTAAGGAGTTAAACAGATTTGGACGGTGCAAACACCGATCGTGGCTGATGAGCAAGTTGTCAGCTATAGTGTACAGCCGACAGATGCTGGATTGTCACCTGTACGAGGATGCTATTCTCTTATATCTCAGGTCAGTAAAAAGACATATTGGTGGTCATTAAGGGGTTAAGCTCCCCTTCAGCCATGCAGAGCTTAATCTGTCCCACGGTTCACTCACTTCCACACTGGGTGCCTGACCATTCCATCTAAAAACACAACCCTGATACTTCTTTAAGATGGATAAGTGGCTGTACACAGTCTAACTACTATGCTTCGGGTGCCGAGACTTTACCTCAGCAATGCTTCGGGTGCCGAGACTTTACCTCAGCAATGCTTTGGGTGCCGAGACTTTACCTCAGCAATGCTTCGGGTGCCGAGACTTTACCTCAGCAATGCTTCGGGTGCCGAGACTTTACCTCAGCAATGCTTCGGGTGCCGAGACCTTACCTCAGCAATGCTTCGGGTGCCGAGACCTTACCTCAGCAATGCTTCGGGTGCCGAGACCTTACCTCAGCAATGCTTCGAGTGCCAAGACTTTACCTCAGCAATGCTTCGGGTGCCGAGACTTTACCTCAGCAATGCTTCGGGTGCCGAGACTTTACCTCAGCAATGCTTCGAGTGCCGAGACTTTACCTCAGCAATGCTTCGGGTGCCGAGAATTTACCTCAGCAATGCTTCGGGTGCCAAGACTTTACCTCAGCAATGCTTCGAGTGCCGAGACTTTACCTCAGCAATGCTTCGGGTGCCGAGACTTTACCTCAGCAATGCTTCGAGTGCCGAGACTTTACCTCAGCAATGCTTCGGGTGCCGAGACTTTACCTCAGCAATGCTTCGGGTGCCGAGACTTTACCTCAGCAATGCTTCGGGTGCCGAGACTGGCGGCAACACTGACTCGTGTGTTGATGGAGGTAGTGAGTCATACAATGTGAGCACACTAGAACTTCAGGCATCATCTCCACTGACACGCAAATCATTTTTTCAGTTTGTGCCTTTAGCCAATCCTGCAATAGCTCTCCCTAAAATTATCTGCTGTCATAGGGGCGTCATTTGTGATCCTTTTACTTAAGCGCTCACTAGAAAGCTGCTGCCTGAACTGTTCACAGCAGACAGGAAATCTCTCTGTATTCTGCTCTGAATGGACAGTAGCAGGAAAGACATGGAAGTCACATCAAAGGCGATCGCTCAGAAACAGAGCAGAACTCTAAAAAGTAAATTACCGTATATACTAAGTGTAAGCCGAGATTTTCAGCCCATTTTTTTTTTAGACTAAAAGTGCCCCTTCTCAGCTTAGGCTACTTTCACACTTCCGTCTTTTTTGCCTCCGTCGCAATCCGTCGTTATGGCAAAAAAACGGATCCTGCAAATGTGCCCGCAGGATCTGTTTTTTTGCCATACACTTTAATGGATGACGGATTGCGACGGATTGCCACACGTCACATCTAGCGGTCCGTCGTGACAAAAAAAAAAACGTTCAATGTAACGTTTTTTTGTCCGCTCCAGGAGGGGGTGAGTATGACGGGAGAGGGTGAACCATGCGATATTCACCTGTCCCCGTTCCACCGCCGTGCTGTGTCTTCCGCGTCCTCTGGCTGTGACGTTCAGGTCAAAGGGTGCGATGACGTGGTCAGTGCGTGCCCTCTGCCTGAACAGTCACTGCAGAGACCCGAAAGACAACGGCGTGAAGTGGTGGAACGGGGACAGGTGAATATCGCAAGTGGTGGTGTCCTGAACCAGCAACGACTCCCGCATCTGGCCCCCACTGCGCGCCGATATCCCCGCCGCCTTGCTCAGGCCCCCGGTACTCGGCGCCAAGCGAGAAGAGTGGCGAGTATGTTTTTTTGTTTTTTTTTTGGCTTTTTTGTTGTTTTTTTTTAAATTGCAGCAGCATGCGGGGCATATTATTCTATGGAGCATCTTATGGGGCCATCATCCTTTGTGCAGCATTATATGGGGCATAATATGCTATGGTGCATCTTATGGGGCCATTAACCTTTGCGCAGCATTATATGGGGCATAATATTCTATGGAGCATCTCAAGGGCCCATCATGAACTTTATGAAGCATTATATGGGGCATATTTTAATATGGAGCATCTTATGGGGTCCATCATGAACTGTATGGAGCATTATATGGGGCTCCTGATTCAATATGGATATTCAAAAACACAACCTACTGATGTCTCAATTAATGTTACTTTTATTGGTATCTATTTTTATATTTTTATTTTTGAAATTTCCCACCCTAGGCTTATACTCGAGTCAATAAGTTTTCCCAGTTTTTTGTGGCAAAATTAGGGGTCTCGGCTTATACTCGAGTATATACGGTAAGAAGTTTCTTATTTTTTTTATATGCTATACATTTCGCTAATAATCTGTGAGTCTAGAAAAGAAAAGCCCTTTAAGCGTTGTGCGACCAATACTGCAGTTGCTACATTATGTGTGGCTCAATATAGCAGTTTATCTAAATTTGCACATTATAAACACTATAAAAATGTACATGATACACTCACCCCCACTGACATGAACTTCATATAAGGAGTATCGAGGAGAGGACAACATTCTCATATCAGGCCGAAACTTTTCCGCCAAGGTTTCTATGACATCTTGTGTCGTGGCTGTACTTGAAACTCTGATGCATTTTGTAGCAAAGTTTCCAGCAGCTTTGTCTTGAAAGTAAAACCTCATTACTCCATGGAACTCCAAATCCTAGAACACACAATATCATTAGAATATGAATTACCATTGCTTTTAGTTTACAAGAATGAGATCGCACTTTGTTTTACAAATGATAAGCCAGAAAACGTACATTTGTATTTACTTACAGTTTCTACAAAATTACAAGTAAATATAAGTGGATTGTGGAAAACAAAAAGCTACATAGCAATAAATAGCATAATAACTGCCAAAGCTTCCCACCCTCTTTCGCAAACAGAAATGGCCTTGGGAAGGGGGTATACTATTTCTTATTCCTTCCACACAACCTGCATACACTGTCAAAGTGGTCAGCAAAATTACACTAAAGGGGTTGTCCGACTCCAAGCCACATACTTACAGCCACATTCCAACTAGACGTGTTTAGCCTCGCTCATCTAGTGGGCACGTATGTAAATCGCATACTTGTGGTCACACACCTGCAGCCAGACATGCATTAGCTGTGTAATGTAGGCTCACTCACTCCGAGCCCGTTCCATACACAAGCGCAAAATTTATGCTGTAGATGTACAGGAGGTGGTTAAAGCAAGTTCAATTTGATCACAAAAACACCACTTTATCCCTGACCTGTCTGGTGTGCTGTATGGCAGATATCAAGGTTCATATAGCTCTAGTGCAGTCTGTTCAACGCATGCGTTAAACGGACTGCGCAACGCAAGTGCCTTTTAAAGATCGTGTTATGTGATCGCGCTAGCGCAGATGCTCCATCTGTGCTAGCGGTGACGGACCCCAAAACGCTGCAGACCGCGTCAGAGGCTCTGTCACAGAATGACGGCACATCGCTGACGCATGCCGATTATGTCATGCGTTAGCGATGCGCTACATAATGGCAGACAATGACTGCGCTAACGTATCCGTTACATTAGTGCCACTATGTAACAGATGCCGTCAGCGCATTGCCATTAACGCAATGTGAACCTAGCCAAGTGGTTTAAGTTGTTGAGATGAGTAAAGCAGGGTTATGTCATAAATAACCCAAGCTCTGGCGTTCTCAAAGCATTGTTTAATCCATCATGCATAAAGTGAAGGTGTATGGCACAACTGCAAACCTATCACGACATGGCCGTACACCTAAACTGACATCCCAAGCAAGGAGAGCACTAATTAAAGAAGCAGCCAAAAGGAACATGGTCACACTGGAAAAGCTGCAGACATCCACAGCTCAGGTGAGAGAATCTGTCCACAGGTCAACTATTAGGGTGCAGTCAGACTGCCATATAACACGGATGATGATCACATTGCAATTCTCAGACTTGCTGGCGCTCTTCTGATCAGAGTATGACAGCATGCATTTCTATGATGCTGTTACGCTCTGGTCAGGAAAGCTGCCGGCCAGTCTATACACTGTGATGCGGTTGTTGTGCGTGTTATGCAGCCATGTGTGTGTAATGTGAAAGAAAGTAGAAAAGTTAATGGGTTATGAATACTTTTTCAAGGCACCATATAGTATACAGCTGCATAGAGCAAGAGACAAAATATTTGCACGCAAGTCTGTAATGCTGCAAAAAACTTGCAATAGGCTTTTGATTTAATACCGTATATAATATTTGGTATATATAAACTGGAACAAGTAAATGCGGAAAGTTTACTGTAGCGGGGTCTACCAAGCTGGGGTACCTCTTTCAGTACCACCCCGTGTTTCAGGAGGTCCACTCTGCTTTGGCTGGAGTTTGGATGAAGGACGCTGGCTGGAATTACTTGATTACATGAGAGCATATAAAAGCTGACTGCTTCTCCACTTATTTCCAGTCTCACAACACTTTATTCACAGGACACAAAATATATTAAACAGATACAGAGGGCGGGCCAATAGAAAAGCAGCAGGCCAGACACACATTACAATAGCCGCAGGGGGCCGGAGCCTGCCGATATTTACTGTGGGAATTACAAAGGTGGGGGGAGGACAGAAGGGGGATAGCTTGTCCCCTCTTCCCAGGGGCGCAGCCTGTGGGCTGATGCATCTCACATGGAACCTATTATTCATACATATAACTGCACAACATATTCTGGGTGCTGAGTGGTTCCGTAACACGTAACATTTACCTCTTAATTAGAATGGATAGATGTATGGCACCAACATCACATGACGATTAATGGTGCTTTCACAAAGCATCCTGTGTCCTCGTCGGGGCATTCATCTGAATTCCCCCGCAAAATGGGATCCAGGCGTATGCACCCACAGGGCCATAGACTTCTGATGCAGACAGATGGAACATGTGGAGGACACTCCCAAAAACTATGCACGTCTGAGCGCACGTTTGCTCTGTACGCATCTTTACAGTCCATGGCCCATCAGAACATACGCCTGGTCCCAGTTTGGAAGGGGATTTCGGATATATGCCGGTCAGGGCATCAAACACAATGTGAAAGCACCCTTAGGAGTACTTATGTTACCACCAGGAAAATGTAGGTCGTCTTAATCGCTTCCCATCACAGTACTGGCTTTTCATTTCCTAATGGACCGTACCACTTTCTTTTAGGATGTAAAAAGGCAGCAATTATTCACCCTGGGATATCGATCTAGGAGTGAATGCTGCTTAGGGTGCGCTCACATTAGCATTTAAACTCGATGAGCGCAATGTGAGAAAACCTCGGATTGCACTCGCTACAATGTTAGTCAATGCTTACCTACGAGTTTTTCCTCACCTGGAATTAGGGTGAGGAAAATTTTGTAGCATGCTGTGTATGAACGCGTGAAACGGCTGAGACTCACCAATGAAAGTCAAGGGGGAGCAAAAGAAAAAATTGCACAGTACACGGACCATGCGTGTGCCGTACAATTTTTATGCACCCATCTAATAGGAAACCCGATATTTCATCAGCCAAGTATAGTAAATTCACAGCATGAACAGTCAGAATAAAACAGATATAAACAAAATAAAAGACAAAAATGGCGTGTGTTACTCCATATTATTCTTAACCAGACTATAAACATCAGCCCCCAGCTGTCAGCTTTCCTTCAGCTGGTTAAGAATAATATGGGTGATCCCATGCCATTTTTTTCTTTAATTTATTTAATTATTAGCTAAATACATGTACAGTAAGGCTAGTTTCACACTAGCATTTTGCTGAGCTGCGGAGGGCTGCGGACTTCCTCCGTGAAGCCCCGCCCACGGCCGCACCTCTGCCCCTCAGCTCCGCCTACATCCACATGCGGCCTGCGTACCTATCTTTAACAGTAGGTAAGCAGGTCGTGCGGATGTATGCGGATCCCTCTGCATGCGTCGTTTTGATGATGCATAGAAAAAAAAAATTCCAACCAGCTGCGTTCTACACGGCTCGCCGCATCGGCAAAATGACGCATTGTACTAATCTTATATCTAATTGATATATTTATTACCATTATCTGGCTATATCTGTATATAAGATTGTTTTATTAGTTTGTAAACTAGCTTGAAATTACAGAGAATTACTGTATGTAAATTGTGATGTTAAAAACGCATTGCATACGCATGTCATACGGATGCTAGGTGAGGGGGAAAAAACGCATACTCACATGGCATATGGTTGCTTGGTAGGAAAAATAAAACACATGACATTCTCCAACTTTTCTGACTGAGAATCATCTTTATATGCAGATGTGAGCGCACCCTTAGCGGTATTCACTTCTTTCTGCTAGTTTTCAGCACAAATAAAAAGTGAGCTGCTGCAGTCAAAGAAACAAGTATAGGGCGAGACATAAGTAGATTGCTCCCTCTTATTACTCCATCAGCTCCATCTAGTGCGATCACTTGAATTGATTGCTACAAAAATAAGAGCCCCAACTATGACCCCCAAGTCTGCAATGCTCAAAGCCTGAGGCATGGTCTATTAGGTAATTACTCTTATATAGATAAAGTGTCTGTCTCAGGTTATCAAAAACAATATGCCATTATTAATTCAAAATATAAAAAAAATTTTGTAAAAACTTGTTCATATGTTGCGTTTTTATGCAAATTAAAATCAGCTTTTTACAGTACCAGCAAAAGCTATGGGGTTTGAGAAATCTCATGCACTCACTTTGCTTTTTCTTCCTGACTGAATTGGAAAACTGCAGCTTTTTTAAAACTGTAGTATGTCAATTCTTGCAGTGTTTTTTTTCACCCATACAAAGAAATAAGTGCAATAAGGCAACAAAAAGTGTAACCCAAAATGTCTTGGCATGACAGTTGGTATTAGTACAGCATTCTATAATGCTACATATGTGACACCAATTCGCCCTGCAAGGCAAAAAGTCTTAGTTACTTACCGGTAACGGGATTTTTCAAAACCCATGACAGCAGCACGAGAGAGATAATCCTCCCACCAAGGACAGGAAACCTACAGGTTAAAAAGAGCAGCACCTCTCCCTCACATCAGTTGGATTACAG
Source organism: Ranitomeya variabilis (assembly GCF_051348905.1). Classification (NCBI taxonomy): domain Eukaryota; kingdom Metazoa; phylum Chordata; class Amphibia; order Anura; family Dendrobatidae; genus Ranitomeya; species Ranitomeya variabilis. The sequence continues at coordinate 172,113,632 of NC_135233.1, read as the reverse complement.
AGCATGAGAGGACCTCTAGTTACTACAATAAAAACAAACAACCAACACCACACAAAAAAACTTTAGGTGTGGAATCACAACCGTAGCAAAAAAGTGCTCACCCACAAGTGACGGGGGGGAATATAAGGATGTAGTCTGAAAAATACTGTTACCAGTAAGTAACTAAAGACTTTATCGATCACCCACGACAGCACCACAAGAAAATTACAGAGAAAATAAATCAGGGAAGAACAGTTCTCCCAAAGGCGAGTTCGAAAGACGCACTCACATCTAATCTATAATACCTATAGAAAGTGGAAGGAAAACACTAGGGTGTTGCCTTACAAATCTCTTCTATCGAGACCGCCCAGGAGGATGCCACAGACTGGGTGGAATGAGCCTTTAATCTCTCCGGGACCACCTTGCCACTTGATGAGTGGGCTAAAGAAATGACCTTCCTAATCCATCTAGCAATTGTGGGTTTTGAGGCTTAAAATCCTTTTCTAGAACCCTGGAAGGACACGAACAATGACCTATCCTTTCTCTATCCTTTCTCCAATAACTTGTACAAGAAGGTTCAGCTGGTAACGGTTGTCCATCTTCTGGCGGCAGCGGTCAGTCTCTGGTACCTTCCGCTGAGCCCATAGTCCATGAACATATGCAGCCGGAGCATGATCAGGGTTTCCCATGGCTAAAAATGTCTATCCAGTACTGGTTTTCTTTGCGGCATGTGCGCTGTACTCACGGTCACGAAGCACACGGCACCTCGCTCTGGCAGCCACCGGGCACGCTGAACTTCTCTCTTTGTGCTGCACACTGCCTGTTCCCGCCAAGACTGAAGCGCCGACAACAGCTGGCGCGATGTTTCTCCAACGAGGTCTTGCAGACCATGGTACGATGACAAGGGCAACAGCGAACAGTCCTGAACTCTGCCCTGGCTCTTAGGCTGGAGTGCGGCATTTAGCTGAACAGGGCTCCCAGCTCTTTCCTTATTACTGCGGTGGGCTCCGGCAGCGCCCGGGCATCGGATCGGCCGCGTGTCGTTGCAGCCGGCTGCGCACCTCTCGGAGACTGCTGCACACACACCTTGCCTCTGTCACTGCCGGCGGGAAACTGCCCGATGCTGCGCGCTTTTACTTATAACCGCGCCCCCAGCTTCCAGGTCAGGGAACCTGTCTGGGCCTTTTTGCCTTCCCCCAGACAACAGCCTCAGCAGTTCCGGACTCAGTCTGGCACAGGTACCCGCAGTCCTGTCTTCCTCCTTACAGTTACATCAGGGTATGCAAAAGGGTTAATAAAAATAGGTGGTACTAGAGACCCTTCCTGTTCTCTTCCTCTATGAAGAATATTTGCATATATAATTTCTTAGAGGAGAACTGAATAGCACATAAGGCCAAGTTTCAGAAATCCGTGTATTCTCGTCCAAGTACAGACCCATGATGCACGGACTGGGGGGAACTCAGTACCAAACCTGCCCATAGGCATATATGAAGCCGTCAACTTTGGGTCAAGAACTCTTAGATCACCTGCCATCTTTTACCTTATGGAAAATTCATTTTATGCCACCCAAGGGGTTTTCCTGTCTTCACCCTAGAGCTATTAAGAGTTTGTAATGAGGTTCTGAAGCAGAAAAAGTAATATCTCATAAAGCATTCTAGGCAAAGCATTTTTTTTTTTTTTTTTTTTTTAAATAATGCAAATACACAAAAACTAGTACAAAAAAGGCAAAAAATTGAAGGCAGAGACTCCAGACTAATTCCTAAACAGCTAAGCACCAAAAGAATTTCAAGAATTTTCTTGCCCATCCTAGCTTGTAACCCTTTCATAAACAAAGGCATTGTAATATACTTTTCTACAAAAATACGAAACGTAAATCTAGCAAATAGGAATGAGAATGTAACTGGATGACAGTAGTAAGCAGTCCTCTAAGCAAAGCTTTGTACTAGCCAGTTTATTCTAGAATTAACCACAAGCGGCAGCCTTTTCAGAGTTGTGCTCAAAAGTTTACATACCCGGCAGAATTTTTGCATTCTTGGCATTTTTTCAGAGAATATGAATGATAACACCAAAACTATTTCTCCAATCGTGGTTAGTGGTTGGGTGAAGCCATTTATTGTCAAACTACTGTGTTTTCTCTTTTCAAATTATAATGACAACCCAAAACATCCAAATGACCCTGATCAAAAGTTCACATACCCCATTTCTTAATAGCGTATATTGCCCCCTCTAACATCAATGACAGCTTGAAGTCTTTTATGGTAGTTGTGGATGAGGTTCATTATTTTCTCAGATGGTAAAGCTGCCCAATCTTCTTGGCAAAAAGCCTCCAGTTCCTGTAAATTCCTGGGCTGTCTAGCATGAAATGCACAATTGAGATCTCCCCAGAGTGGCTCAATTATATTGAGGTCAGGAGACGGATATGGCCACTACAGAAACTTCGCTTTGTTCTGCTGCAGCCAATGACAGGTCGGCAAAAGCCTCCAGTTCCTGTAAATTCCTGGGCTCTCTGGCATGAACTATGCGCTTGAGATCTCCCCAGAGTGGCTCAATGATATTGAGGTGAGGAGACTGAGAAGGCCACACCAGAACTTTCACTTTGTTCTGCTGTAGCCAATCACAGGTCGACTTGGCCTTGTGTTTTGGATCATTGTTATGTTGGAACGTCCAAGTACATCCCATGCGCAGCTTACAGGCTGATGATTGCAAATTTGCCTCCAGTATTTGCTGATCACATGCTGCATTCATCGTTCCTTCAACTTTGACCAAGCTTCCTGCGCCTTTGTAGCTCACACATCCCCAAAACATCAGCAATCCACCTCCGTGCTTTACAGTAGGAATGGTGTTCCTTTAGACATAGGCCTTGTTGACCTCTTTCCAAATGCAACGTTTATGGTTGTGGCCAAAAATATCAATTTTGGTCTCATCACTCCAAGTTAGTTTTATAGCTCGAGTCGTTACAGATGGAGCAATTTTTTCCGCAACAAAAGGAATTTTTTATTTTATCTTTTTACACTTCCTGATGTGATAAACAGAAAAGGGAAAAGGATCTTTTCTTTGTTACTGCTTCTCAGCTAAGAGTCATAGTGGCTGAAGTGATTTTTTTATCCAGTAGTATGTAAGCCTGTATCACAGCTACAGTGGCTTTTGAAAGTATTCTACTCAACCCCCCACCCCTGGCATTTTTTGTGTTTTGCTACATCACAACCTGGAATTTTATTTATTTTTTATTTTTTGAGGGTTTGCATTAGTTCATGTAGAGATCATGCCTCTAACTGATCGTTTGGTTCTTTTTATTGTCAAAGAAATAACAAATAGGACAAAACAACTGAAAACGTCAGTGTGCATAACTATCCACCCCCCCCCCCTATAGTTAGTAATTTGTAGAGCCTTGATTTGCAGCAATTACAGCTGAAAGTTGCTTTGAATAAATCTCTAAGGGTATGTTTCCAACTTCAGGATGGCCCGCAGTTTGGACGGAGCGGCAAACCCACTCCGCCCTAAGCCCCGTCTCCCCTTATGTGACGCGATGATGCTGGATGTGTTCATTGCACACATCCGGCATCATCGCACCCCACACATAGGGCCCTGTGATATACCTTGCGGCGGCGCAGCGTCGCTGCAAGGTACACGGACATGCTACGATCTTAAAAGACGCGCATCATGTCCGGAATCGCAGGGCCGCCGGGTGCGTGTAACCACGCATAGTGGAGACGGGATTTCATAAAATCCCTTCCACTATGCTGTAAAATCTGGACGCTGCGTGTTTGACGCTGCGGCTCTGCACAGCGCCAAACACGCAGCGTTTCCTGAACGTGGACACATACCCCAAGAGCTTTCCACATCTTGTACAAGAATTTTTGCCCATTCCAAGGCAAAACTGCTCCAGCTCCTTCAGGCTAGGCTGGTTTCACATTTGCGGTCGGGAGGGCTGCGGATGGCAGCATACTTCCTCCCTGAAGCCCCGCCTACTTCTCCATGTGTCCTGCATTGCCCTGCATACCTATCTTTAACATTGGGTACGCAAGGACATGCGTTGTATGAGAATGCGTCCGCATGCGGCAATTTGACGGAAACACATAATCTTCCATATACCCTCCCATATACTAAAGTGCCACAAACAGCAAGTTGATATCACCAACCATTTCCATTTTATTTAGGTGTATCCATATAAATGGCCCACCCTGTATAATGGACCACAGAAAAAGTAACATGGTTTAAGGCCCAGTCAGACAGATTTTGATGTGTTTTTTTTTTTTGCTCCGTTTTCAGGATCCCAAGGTTCAGCTTTACTTCCACCACAGAAGCATTAATACTGGTCACCAATGCAAGACATGTGTTCAGGAAAAAATCGGTCTGGAATAATTTACCTAAGACACTGGCATTGCATGAGTTCATAGGACACTAAAGGTACCGTCACATTTAGCGACGCTGCAGCGATCTAGACAACGATGCCGATCGCTGCAGCGTCGTTGTGTGGTCGCTGGAAAGCTGTCACACAGACAGCTCTCCAGCGACCAACGATGCCGTAGTCCCCGGGTAACCAGGGTAAACATCGGGTTACTAAGCGCAGGGCCGCGCTTAGTAACCAGATGTTTACCCTGGTTACCAGTGTAAATGTAAAAAAACCCAAACACTACATACTTACATTCCGGTGTTTGCCGCGTTCCCCGGCGTTCTGCTTCCCTGCACTGTAAGCGCCGGCCCTAAAGCAGAGCGGTGACATCACTGCTGTGCTTTGCTTTACGGCCGGCCGGCGCTGACACAGTGCAGGGAAGCAGAACGCCGGGGGACCCGACAGACACCGGAATGTAAGTATGTAGTGTTTGTTTTTTTTACATTTACAATGGTAACCAGGGTAAATATCGGGTTACTAAGCGCGGCCCTGCGCTTAGTAACCCGATGTTTACCCTGGTTACCCGGGTCACACGCCGATTCAGCAATGTCTGCGGGAGATCCAGCGACGAAGTAAGGTGCTGGCCTTCTAGCTCCGACCAACTATGTCACAGCAGGATCCTGATCGCTGCTGCATGTCAAACACAACGATATCGCTATCCAGGACGCTGCAACGTCACGGATCGCTAGCGATATCGTTGTTAAGTTGTTCAGTGTGAAGGTACCTTAATGTTCACACTTTCGTCTGCCATCGAGTTGCTCAGACATTGTTCAATCTCAGGCATTGGGCAGTCAATGTTTACTTTTAAGACCAATCTAATTAATCTGTACTAATCCCAAATGTCATCTCAGATGACCAAGACAAGATGGTAAAACCGGGGAGGGGGTGGGGGGGAAAGCACAAAAATAAATGGGTTTCACTTTCACATACTGCTGTAGTTGCTTTTTTCATTGAAAACACAGGTATAAGGCTTTGCAGAGTTTTGTTTTTTTAAGGGTTTTTTTTTTACCACCTATTGCTTTCAGTGGGTGAAAAATGTTGGAAAGTGACATACACCATTGTGCAAAAAAACCATGCAAAGCACAAAACACTGAAACTTTGCAGGTACTGTAAAACACAGCTGAAAATCTGCATTAAAAAGGTGCAAATACTAAAGCAAACTACTCCAGAAAACTGGAGAAACAACAATGATGAATTGGGGCCTACATGCAGAGTGGTCTTCTCCCCTAGAAGCCATGCTGCTATGAGTGAATACTTCTTATGATGCATACTACCTTTTTTTTTTTTTTTTCAGATATGGATGTTGAGTAATTGGAAAGAAAAGAAAAAAAAAAGTGTTCATGAGCCCTAAACCTGCACATAAAGATCTATTACTTAGAGATGGAAATGTCAAATAATTAAAACAAAGTGTTTATATATTTTATCTGCCTCCTTTGATACCGTCACTGGACACAGTTATGCTGGGAATGTCTGGTTGCCAGATAGGAATGGATAGCCCCTCACTAGACTAATTATATATTATTCAATGAGTGCATTCAATGCCCACATGTATTATTAACATGCTTTGCTTTATACCAGTGGCTCTCCAAACCATGTGCAGCTACCACCAGAGCTGGCCAGAACAGCCATTAGCTGGCAATCATACAATAAGTGAGTTATTAGGGGACAAGGTCCAACCAATTGCTGAAACCAAGGTGTAGAAATAATCAAGTGCTGTTGTCCTTGGACACGTCTTTAGTCTCCTCCGACAGCGTCACTCTGCTGAGTATTTCTGCCCTTTCGTTTCAGCAATTCATGGGGCCTCAGCAGCCATACTCACAACAACCACAACGTTTAAATATGTCTCTAGTAACAAGTGAAAAGTAATTAGGAGGGTTGCTTTAAAGTGTAACAGTCACTTCAGTTTGACCATAAACATTTTAAGTGGTTGTCTTAGCTAGATAGTATTGGGTTAGTAGGTGTCTGACACACATAGCAGTTATCGGATCTACTAACTTATGGCTGCTGCCAAGACTGAAGATTCTTTCAAGAGAATAGGAGGTGAACTGCAATTAATGGAAATGGCCTCTACACAGTAAGCAAAGCAGATATCGCCTAGCTAGACAACCCTTTTAACTAGGCGGCTTATATACAACTGATGCCCTTTGAAATGTCAAACCTCCAGGCTACTGGCTCTCCTGTTACCCAAAATGGCTCCTTTGCTTTTCAAACTGCCAAATGCAATGTGTATAGGTATTGTAAGGGTATGTGCACACGTTGCAGATTCGTGTGCGGATTTTTCCGCGCAGATTCTGAAAAATCCACAGGTAAAACGGCCTGCGTTTTACCTGTGGATTTTGTGCACAAAGAATTGACATGCTGCAGAAAATAAACTGCAGCGTTTCCGAGCGGAATTTTGTGCATGTGCACTGCGGATTTGGGTTTCCATAGGTTTACATGGTACTGTACAACGCATGGAAAACTGCTGAGAATCCGCAGCCAAATCCGCAACGTGTGCACAGACTAAGACACATCAACTGCTCTTGAATTGACCAGCACTAGCCAATCTGGAAGTAAGGAAGAGTCTCTGATTACCATTACACAGTATACAGTCAGTGATTTTTGGCGATTAAAGAGGGGACCTATGGATCGGAATGTGAAGAGCGGAACAAAAATGGTTACCTCAATGAACCAAAAAGAATTTGTGATCAATATTGACCTGTCCATTCAAGGACATTTTAGCTATAGTGTGAAATCCTATTTTTTGTTTGTGAAACTGCCACTTAGGCGAAACTGTACTGTTTTGTTTGTTGTGAAACTATCACATAGCCGAAACTGTTTTTTTTTGTCTTCTCTTTTCTCTCTTTGTTTAAACAAGCAAAACTTGTATAACCACTGAAACTACCTGTACAACTATATAAAGAGGGGATAGCACCTTGAAGGCAGGCGTGCTTCAAAGGCTTCCCAGTGATATACTATACGAGACGTGTCTTGTGTATTATTTCTGGTGATTCCCCACTTCCAAAGGCTGCTCCGACTGAGTGTGGTCCCGACATTTCCTGGCGCCTGAACAGGGACCCGAGGTCTGTGTACTCCTTCAAGAACACCGGCAGAATACGAACGAAAAGAGAATCTGGGATAATGGACGGCAGATGAATAAAAACCTGGCCAGGTAAGAGACACTGTTAGATCTCTTATATCTGCCCTGCACTGTCCGTAAGATTTTCTGTGTCGTGTCCTTTAGCGGGTAGTTCTAGTAGAGGAGGATACCTATAGCTCGGGTTCTTGAACTACTTAGGAATTGACCACCTCACGGAGTACGGCATTGAATGAGAGTGAATGTGAATAGAAGGTGTGTGGAAGTTGGGAATAGCCCTATAAGCCGCCCAGGGTGTTGAAACAGAAGAAGTGACTGTCCCACTGGGCAACGTGGTTGCGTCCTTTCGGGGAGACCTCCGCGCCTATGTTCAATCTCTGATCCTGTCTTTGACGAAAACCTGGTGACGGATAAGTGTATGATAGTATGAGCCCAGGACAGATAAATTAGCCTGGGACAAGATACGTTGTATTTTGATCCTCTGTCTGGTTGCATTTGTGTTGTTTGCTATAGGTGTAGGAATCAGGATTTTCTTACATCAACACGGTACGCAGAAGCCGTTAAACATCCTAGCTCCTTAGGAAGAAGGTAACGAGGTATTCTCATACCCAAACGCCACCTAGGGCAAGAAAAGAAAAAAGCTCAGGATAAGAAAATGGGGAATAAGCAAACAAAGTCGGAACCAGAAGAATTAGATATCTATACTATCATAAAGGAGAGAAGTGGTGAAGATGCCACTAAGGGGCTGAGAAAGATTTTTAGTAAGTTTGGAGTTACTAAGGCAGAAGCCTTTAGTAGAAAAAAATGGGAAGGAATTCAGGAAAAAAAAAAAAAAAGGCATAATCAGAGACAAGAAATGGATAGATCAGATCCAAGCGTTGATTGATGTCTCTAGGGTAGCAGAAAAAGAGGGATGGACATATAATCAACAGAATAAAAAGTGGTGTATTAGACCCGCAGGCTATGGAGAAAAACAAAATGTGGAATATAAGAACACCCCACCCCCATACCTTAACCCACATGCCCCATCTTTTCTCCAAACACCACCTCAAAGTTTAGCCGGACCAGGAGGATGGGTATGTCCGCACTGTGGACAACAAAATCCAGACTGGAGAAATGATTGCCTAGCCTGTGGTACACCTAGACATGGCGCTGTACTTGCCCCTGTTAGGGTAGTACCAAGACCCTTTAGGGAACCTGGTGCTGATGGAGTAATGGGAACTAGATATCACCAAACTCGACAATATTTCCCTTGGTCCCCCGCTGAAGGCATGTCTCTCTTGCATAACGCACCAGATCCCACCCAGTGTCCAGTTAGATTTGCACAATATATACAGCAAATTATGCAGACTCACGCTGGAGTTTGGGCAGATGGAGAAGAATTATGTAGAATGAAAATGACTCCTGGACTCTTCCAGGAGCTATTAGCAAATCTACAGGTACATAGGCCCCAGGCAGGAGATGGTGCCTTACAAACGATAGAATCAGGTACGCAATTTGTAGATCACTTAATGGTTTTTATGAGGGAAAAACAGAGGCAGAGAGGAACAACGGGAGTGGTGGCTCAGAAATCTGGACAATCAGTAGACGAATATTATCTAAGTGTAGAAAATCATTTCAGAGATGAAGGCATGGATCTAACCGCTTCAGGAATGATGAGGTTAGTTACAAAAACCTTTATAGATGGATTGTCTCCAAAAGTGAAGGAAAAGCTTAAGGCCGCAACCCCTGATTGGAGAACCTTGGAAGACCCACACCTGGCTAGACAGAAAGCTGTAGGGATAGAAATGGACTTAAGAGAAAATTCTAAGCCAGTAAGAATTGCACAGGCTAATACTGGCTCTGCTAATCAAAAGTTTACTTGTCATTACTGTAAGAAGCCAGGACATTTCCAAAGGGAATGTAGGAAGAGAAAAGCAGATATAGATTCAGGAACCTTTGTACCCAAAAATAGGATAAATAACCCAGCGCCTGATCAAACAGACAGCTCAGAATGACTGAAGGTTATGCAGGTCTCTCTTCCTTCTAGAAGACCAATAATACAAGTTGAGGTTGAGGGTAAAAATGTACCTTTTCTGATAGATACGGGAGCAACATCCTCCATTTTAAATCAAGACTTTTTACCATATCCTGACAATATATCCTCAAAGGTAACATATGCAGAAGGGTATGATGGTAAAATTCAGGCGTTGCCTTTTACAAAACCTTTAAATGTGAGCTTTGGCCCTAAAACCTTTGTATCCAAATTTTTATTTGCTAAAGGTGCACCTACCTGCTTGCTGGGTACTGATGTCTTAAGTAAAATGCACGCAAACATCCATTTTAGAGAAAATGGCACAGTTATGCTGACCATCCCTGAAGATGCAGAAACTCTGGAACAATATGTTAGAATACAGGCAATGGAGGATTTTCCCGAAATTTACACTCAACAAGCAAAAATTGACTTGTCTCGGGTTCCTGACAGCCTATGGGCAAAAGGAGACACTGATGTAGGATTCTTATCAGTAGCTCCTATACTGTTAGAAACTGCCCCGGGAACCATTTTACCTCAGCTTAGGCAATACCCCATCAGCGCCCAGCAAGAACTGGCGATTTCTCAACAAATTCAGGATTATGTGTTACAAGGTGTTTTGGTAGAAATCAGGTCACCCGCCAATACACCCTTATATCCTGTTAAAAAGAAAGTTTCCTCCAAAGAAACTATGGTGAAATATCGCATGGTGCACGACCTACGGGAAATCAATAAGGTTTTGGCACCGGTCACCCCTGTGGTACCGAATCCTCATACCTTACTGTCTCAAATTCCCAGCACTGCTGCATATTTTACGGTAATTGACTTATCAAACGCATTTTTTTCTGTGCCACTACATAAGAACTGTTGGCATTTGTTTGCCTTTACATTCAAGGGTAAACAATTAGCATGGACAAGATTGCCACAAGGTATGGTACACTCACCAACTTTGTACTCTGAAGCAATGCAGACCGTGCTGAAAAATTTCACCCCAGAACCAGGAGTAGTCATTCTACAGTATGTAGATGACTTACTTATTTGTTGCCCTGATGAGCAGACGGCAGTTACCTCAACTGTTAATTTCTTAATTTTCCTAGCGCAAGAAGGCTGTAAAGTAAATAGACAGAAACTCCAGGCTTGTCAACAAACAGTCGTGTTCTTAGGTCACTGCATATCACAGGGCATCAGTCACCTCACACCTCAACGTACGGAAGCCATACGTAACATGCTTGAACCCAGGAATCACAAACAGCTGCGTGCTTTCCTGGGTATTGTTTCACACTGTAGACAGTGGATCATACATGCAAGTCAACTCATGCAGTCTTTATATGACTGTATTGCCAACACGCCATATTCACTCAGTGAAGAGGCTAAACAGTCATTTTCCTCTTTGAAAACAGCACTGGTATCAGCTCCGGCTTTGGGACTCCCAGACTACACTAAACCTTTTCAATTGATGGCAGCTGAGATATCCTCACATGCTACAGGGGTGCTCACACAAAAACATGGAAACAAACAGAGACCTGTGGCATACATATCAGCTCATCTGGACCCTGTAGCTAGAGCCGCACCTTCTTGTGTAAGAGTAGTAGCCGCAATTTCACTGTTATTAGATAAAGCTTCTGAGATTGTTCTTGATCACCCACTTCTAGTTCAGACCACTCATGATGTACATGGCATTCTTAACCAGGTCCAACCTAAACATATTTCAATGGCCAGACACCTCCGTCTCCAATGTTCCCCTACTACTGCCGCCCAACATTTCCTTTGCCAGGGTTCAGACTCTTAATCTCGCGTCTTTGCTCCCTTTAGAGTCTGAGGGGGGTACCATACCTGAGGAAACTGCACTCTCCAACTCCTTTGACCCATCAGAGTCAATGCATGATTGTGTACAATTAATGGAACAAGAGACTCAGGGCTTACGTAATGTACGTGACAAGCCACTCTGTAATGCTACATTTGAACTTTTCATAGATGGCAGTAGATATGCAGATATGAATGGACAATTTCATACAGGTTATGCGGTAGTAACTCAGCATGAAGTGCTGAAAGCAGAACCTCTCCCTGCTAATCAGTCTGCACAAGAAGCAGAACTTACGGCATTAGTTGAAGCTCTAAAAATAGCCAAAGATCAGACAGCAAACATATACACTGATTCTAGATATGCACATGGCATTATTTTCGATTTTGGCGTAATATGAAGAGCCAGAGGTTATATGACTGCTTCAGGCCAACCTGTTAAACATGCCTCCCTCATTAGACAGATTCTGGAGGCAGCACAAGAAACTAAAGAAATAGCGGTGATAAAGGTAGCTGCACATGTGAGACTCGACACCGAGGAAGCCAGGGGTAACGATAAAGCCGACAAAGCAGCAAAACAGGCAGCACGTAAACCCTTACATCATGCCCACACACTAGATAGCTCTGAAGATGATGAGGAGAGTTTGAAGGAAGCTCAGAAACAGGTAGACGACGAAGAACGAGGGCAGTGGCAGAAAAAAGGGGCAGAAGATCAGCAAGGATTATGGAAAAAAGGAACTTTGTTGTGTTTACCCAGAGCCTGGTACCCCGCAGTGGCGAGTGACCTCCACCTACCTACGCATGTATCGGCAAACGGTATGACGCTCAAGGTAAAAGAAAGGTGGTTGGCTCCAGGCTTTGGTAATTTCGCTCGGAACATGTGTGCTGCATGCGCTATATGCCTGGCACACAATCCAGGTCAGACCATTAAAACCCCAACCAAGCATCATGTAAGACCACTGTATCCCTTTCAAAGACTCCAGATCGACTACATCCAGCTTCCTAGGTACAATGGATACGAATATGTGCTTGTGTGTGTGGACATGTTCTCAGGGTGGCCAGAGGCTTATCCAGTTCGTAAAGCCTCAGCAAAAACTACTGCCATTAAAATAGCACATGAACTGATACCCCGTTACGGCATGCCTGAGGTGATCGAGTCAGATAGGGGTACCCATTTTACTGGAGAAATATTCCAGAATGTTATGAAAATGTTGGGAGTAGAAAACCAGTTTCACACTCCGTATCACCCACAGAGTTCAGGTAAAGTGGAAAGATTAAATGGAACAATAAAATTAAAAATCCAGAGGGCCATGGCAGAAACAGGAAAGCCTTGGACCGAGTGTCTACCACTTGCCCTGTATTCCATCCGAAACGCCCCAAGGGGGAAGGCTAAGCTGTCACCACATGAGATTCTTTTTGGTAGAGCAGCAAATTTGGGTTGTTATTTTCCACAACAACTGATGTTGAATACTGAGACTTTAACTGCTTATGTACAAGAATTACAAAAACGTTTAACTAAAGTGCATTCGCAAGTTTTTGCTTCCCTTCCAGATCCAGAAAATCTCGAAGGAGGCCACAAGTTGGAACCTGGTGATCAAATCTACGTGAAAAGACACACCAGAAAGACTCTGGAACTGAGATTTGACGGACCTTTCCAAGTCCTGTTAACAACTCCAACAGCAGTCAAGCTTGAAGGAAAGGCATCATGGATACATGCAAGCCATTGCAAAAAAGCAGTATAAGACTCATGATATTGATGTTAATAATGTTAACCTCAACGGAGGCATGGGAAAGATTGAATTCTCTAGCCCCTTTGAACAATAGATTCGTACAACATCATAGAAAATTAGTGCATGATTTGTTAAATAATACGCAACCCCTGGCAGATTGTTGGATCTGTACCCATTCACCAGTATCAGCCACAAGTATACCTTTTCTAGCAGTTCCCGTGTCAGCTGAAGAAATATTCGCTTGGCCTAATTGTTCAGACAACCTGGCCAACAACCAACCTGGCAATACTAGACTATGGAATACTACAATCGCCATACCAGTTGTGGGATGGGTAGAATTTCCTTGGTGGCAGGGCAATCTTACAGGAAAAATAGGCAACTTACAATATTTAGCACTCAGAGGAGGAGCATGGGTACCTAGGAATAAGACTGGATTAACTGATTTAGGACAGGTCCCCACTGAAAATCTACAGCTCAGTTTCAGTACAACCACCCCTTCCTCTGATGCTTTCAAACCTACAGTATTGGAAAGGTACATACATAATAGAAAATGGGAACATTCCGAGTTGTTCCCCCAAGGTGATGCAAACAGTTGTACAAGTAAGCCGGGGAACCTGGTTTGTAATGAATCCGATGAGTATGTCAACGGAATGCATGTATGTGGGAAACCCGCAGCCGGGTACTGTAGCCCCTTGGGACAAAAACCCTCTTGGTGTATGCTTCAGAATGTATCTAGTTTTGTGGATTTGGCTCACAGATTGGTATTGCAGCACTCAGCTTTGTGGGATCTGCCTGAGGGTACATTTTGGATATGCGGAGAAGGAGCATATAAATGGCTTCCCGTAGGTATAAAGGGTACTTGTACATTAGGACGCCTAACCCCGGCTACTTTCATAATTTCGAACAAACAAGTGAATATGCAAGCCGTGCCCAAGCACACACTGTATAAAAGAGCTGCAGATAACTCACCACGTCCCTCGGGGAGGCCACATATAGTACAAATGGGAATTCCCAACAAAATTGCTAGTACCATTTTTATTTATCCTATGTTAACACAGATGTGGGATAAATTAGTTAGAGCCACGGATTATCTAGATGACCAGATTTGGGATATATTGGACATATTAAATACTAGTATAGCTGTACAGAATCAGCTTATAATAGTCACTAACCAACATACCCTGGTATTGGATTACCTAACTGCCTCACAAGGGGGTATGTGTCAAATCATCGGACCCACCTGCTGTCATTATATAGACCCGAATAGTACTATGAGTATGAGATTTAAATTAGAAGACGTACAACGACTCAGGGATCAGTATGACAAAGACAATGACCAAAATAAGGATAGCTGGTGGTCAGATACCTTTTCTTTTCTTAACCCGGCCAATTGGTTCAGGGGGATCGGTGGGTGGGTTACCGGGATTATGCAAAGCCTAATACATACAGTTATAGTTATTGTAATTATATATGTATTATTCAAGGTTGTACTCAAGGGTATCTCGGTATGCACAAATAAATTTTGTGTAATGGATGCGAGAATATAAAGGGTTTTTTTTTGTAATATCACAAAAAGAATGACTAAAATAATCGTCTATATGACAAGGTTTTGAATGGAATATGTCAAAGGGGGGATTGTGAAGAGCGGAACAAAAATGGTTACCTCAATGAACCAAAAATAATTTGTGATCAATATTGACCTGTCCATTCAAGGACATTTTAGCTATAGTGTGAAATCCTATTTTTTGTTTGTGAAACTGCCACTTAGGCGAAACTGTACTGTTTTGTTTGTTGTGAAACTATCACATAGCCGAAACTGTTTTTTTTTGTCTTCTCTTTTCTCTCTTTGTTTAAACAAGCAAAACTTGTATAACCACTGAAACTACCTGTACAACTATATAAAGAGGGGATAGCACCTTGAAGGCAGGCGTGCTTCAAAGGCTTCCCAGTGATATACTATACGAGACGTGTCTTGTGTATTATTTCTGGTGATTCCCCACTTCCAAAGGCTGCTCCGACTGAGTGTGGTCCCGACAGGAATCACAAAGCTTCTGGAAGACCAAGGACATACAAGAGTATCTAGGTTACTGCTAGGGTTCGCTCACACTTGTGCAGAAATCTCAAGAGTGCAAAAGGTAACCAGACATTTAATTAGCCATGTACAGTAAATTCACAGCCCGAACTGTCTGAATAGAATAGATAGAAATATGTAATTGAGACATAAAATCAATGCTTTGCATGTGCAGTGTTCTGTACTTGTATTTTGGTAGTAAAGAAATTAAATAAATGGCGTGTGGTCCCCATTAATGTTTAATAACCAGCAAAGAATTAGCAGACAGTTGAGGGCTGATATTAATAGACTGGAAAATTCCAGGGATATTGGCCCCTTTTCAGCCTAAAAAGACCAGCCCTCAGCCACCCCAGAAATGATGCGTCCATTAGTTGCGCCAATTATAGCGCTTAGCCTGGGCTTTTTCTGATTGGCCTGGTGCATTGACAATAAAGATAATGGTTTTCAATGTCAGCTGTGTAATGTCCGCTAACATCAAGCCCAGGGGTTACTAATGAAGAGATGTCTGTCAGACACCCCCTCATTACTAACAAAGTAGTCAAAAGTAAAACAAATACACACAGGGAGAGCTTTTTACAAATTCCCTCTTTTACACACTTACCACCATAAAAAAAAAATATATATCCAATGGCTGCTGTAATCCAAATGGAAGTCCCAGAACGATCCCCATCTTCTTTGTCCAGTCTATAGAGCCCCATTCAGAGAATGCAGCTCCATAGAATGGAGCTGTAGCCACTGCCTAGTCTCACACTGCGCATTACAAGAACCCGGCTGCTGTGATGAGAGGCGGTATCAGTAAGGTTATCACAGTTCACAGACGCTGAACTGCGGTAACTTTACTGATGTCTAGGTTCGCAGCGTCAAAACTTACTGACCGTTCACACACTACGCGGAGAGATCAGTAAGGCGGGGAGTGATTTTTTTCAAAGAAATTGTGTAGGTTTCTTTCTTTTGACTACAGGGTTAGTAATGGGGGTCTCTGATAGATGCCTCTCCATTACTAATGCCTGGGCATTTAAGGAGGCAGTGCTCATCTGCGTATTTTTTTTCTTGGGTATAAACGTCCATAAAAACAAATCGCAGCATGCTGCAATTGACTTTGTATATCGGACAAGACTCACAAATGCAAGACAATGGGTGTGTGGAAAAAAAAAATCCACCAACAAGACTGTCCCACGTTCACCAATTTATTAGAAAAAAAATTCCCACGCAGCTCTGACAGTCCATGGCATTCCCTGAATCCGGCCCTGGCAACTGTGACAAGCCGTAAGTAATGATATGGCTATTCGCAGGTGCCAGTTACTGACATCATCGCTCAGTTGCCGGTTCCCCCTGCACTTCGCGAGAGCAAGCGGCTCTGAATAGTGACATCAAACTACACCGTTCATTTGAGTCTCCGGGTCTCAGAGGGCAGCGCGACTAGCCGACTCTGATGGGTGATATAGTTACTGACGTTAGCGCATGTTGCCAGGTCTTGTGGAGCAGGAGCAGACAACTCTGATGAGCGGTGACATCAGTACCAGGCAGCTGCTAATAAATGTAACGCTACTTACTGCTATTCACAGTTGCCGGGGCCAAAGTCATTTAATGCCATGGACTACGTCGGAGCTACATGGGAACATTTTTTCTAATAACCTGGTGAACGAGGGACAGTATATTGTTACTAATCTTCTCTTTTTAGGTTTCTCAGGTATCCATTTCTGGACTATGTTGCATTCGGTGGACTTCGGTAGATTCCCTGGACGTCGGCGGGCCTGCATGTCTTTTTTTTTTAATAATTGATAAAAGAGGGATAGTGTGGGGGAGTGTTTTTTTTTTTTTTTTTTTAAATAAAATTTTTGGATTGTGATTTTATTTTTCATTACTGGGTCAGTAATAGGGGTGTTGGATAGGCACCTCTCCTTTTTTTGACAAATCACTGCTGAAACCAACCGCAACTACTAATAACCACTGTGCACCAGGGCAAAATCGGGAAGAGCAAGGCAAAGCACCAGAATTGGAGCATCTTCTTGGAGCTGCTGTGGGCTGGTATTTTAAGGCTGATATCACAGCTGTCTGCTTTACCTTTGCTGGTTAAAAAAAAAAAAAAAGGGGACCACACAGTTTTTTTTTTTTCCATTATTAATTAGGAAAAACATGGCTTAACACCCTTTTGTGAGACATGAAAGGAACTAAAGGATGCACAGTTATTATATGTAACGGGCTTGTGCAATTATCTATCTACAGGACATCTATTCCGTCTGTCTTGTGAGTTTTCTGCTCTTTTGGTGCCTCATGAGACGTGCAAAAGAGACATTGTGTCAGCAGTCTTTCTGCCAAATTTGGGTCCCAAAATTCAAATATTGCTGCTTCCATTCCGACCCCTGCAATCTGTCCAAACAGAACTTTTCGACAACATATGGGGTGTAACAAAGTGGGTCGCAAACTGTGGTGTCCACATTTTGGCAACACTGCTTGTAAGGGTATGTGCACACATTGCTGAATTGCCGCGGAAATTTCCGTGGCAATTCTGCAACTCCCTGTCGCGGGAAAAACACATGCGGAATTGGCATGCATATTCCTGCTAAACACTAGCGTTTTGCAAGCGTAATTAGCTTGCAGAATGCTAGCGTTTTCCTAGCGATCTGTAGCATCGCTTGGAAAACTGATTAACAGGTTGGTCACACTTGTCAAACAGTGTTTGATTAGTGTGAATAACTTTTTACTGTTGATGCTGCCTATGCAGCATCAATAGTAAAAAGATATAATGTTAATTATTAAAAAAAAAAAATTAAATTTGTGATATTCTCACCTTCCGGCAGCCCCCGCAGCCTTCCCAGTGATGCTTTGCGACAATGACCCCAGATGATGTAGCATCACGCGAGACCGCTACGTCATCACAGGTCATTGTCGCAAAGCATCACTGGGAACGGGACCTGCTGGGAGCATCGCTAAGGCCTGGGCTGGATTCGGGGTCCACCAGAAGGTGAGTATATAACTATTTTTTATTTTAATTCTTATTTTTAGGCCTGGAAGAGAGTCTCCTATCCTCCACCCTGGGTACCATCCGCACATGACCCGCTTACTTTGCGCATGGTGGGCATAGCCCCATGCGGAAAGTAAGCGGATCAATGCATTCCTATATGTGCAGATTATCCGCGATTCCGCAAAAAGAATGAGCATGCTGCGTATTTTTCAGCTATGCAATTCCGCCGTGGAAAAATATGCAGCATTAGCACAGCATTGCGGAATCCCATTGAATTCAATGGGATGTGTTGTGTATGCGTTTTCACGGTGAAAAACCGTGGCAAAAACGCATACAATCCGCAACTTGTGTACATAGGCTAAAAGTGAAAAAAATGGGGCTTAAGCAACATTTTAGAGGTGAAGTTTACATTTATTTTTTTTTCATTCACCTTTGCTTAATTCCTGTGTAGTACCTGAAGTGTTAAACAATGTCCTGAAAGTTTTGAAACATTTGAGGGGTGCGGTTTTTAAAATGGTATCACTTTTGGGGGAGTCTCCAATATATAGTTCCCCCAAAGTCCATTTAAATCTGAATAGGTCCCTAAAGAAACCGGTTTTGTACAAATGTTCAGAAATTGATGCAAAATTTTTAACCCCTTTAAAAAAAAAAAAAATTGTTACAAAAATGAAGCAGATGTGAAGTAGACATATGGGAAATGATATATAGATATACCACAAAAAAATATTAACATCTGATGTAAGGGTATAAAAATAAAACGCAAATCATATCAACCAAAAATTAACACTAAAATGAAGTACAAAATATCACAAAAAAATACTCTCAGAATCAGTGGGATCCAAGCGTTCCAGAGTTATTAGCTTAATGTGACACTGGTCACATTTCTAAAATTTGGCCTTGTCAGGAAGGTCAAAATTTGCTTGGTCACCAATGATTAAAACACAAAAACGAAAGTTCTACAAAGGAATCTTTTGTCCAGTGCTCAAAAGACAACCTACCAGAAATGTCCATACGCAGCGAAGTGGATGGGAGGATGATCTCCAATAAGATTACACTCACAACACATTCTGAAGCAATATTATACATTTGTACACACACACACACACACACACTATGAAATAGTCAACATTCAGGGAAAGAATATTGCTCTGCCTAAGTAGTGGGGTCCTGTACACAATAGCTGTGGAATGGCACTGACCAGAAATGGCTCATAGCGCGAGCAATGACAAATGTAAACTTCGTTTCCTACAGGAATGTGTCACACGGCCAGCCACCACCCTAGTAACCAATGCACACAAAGTCAAAGGCCACATGATGGAACACTAAACCAAAATCAACTAACCTGTCTGCTGCATGTAATAAAAATATTTAGCCAAGTCTTTCAACACAGTAGTAACAATTAAAGGGAACCAGTCACCATGAAAATGCAGTCTAATCTGCAGATATTATGTTGTAGAGGAGGATGAGCCCAGCAGACTGATATATAAATAAGTGAGAAAATATTCAGACCTGTGTTTCAGTCATTTAAGCCTCTGCTGTTTGGGGCTTTCAGTCCAGTGGCCGGTCTATCAGTCACTGACAGGCTTCCATGTATAAGGGCGCAGACACACATAGCCATCAGTCACTGATCGGACTGCCCACTGGACTGAAAGTCCCAGAAACAGCAAAGGAGTACATTAATAAATCACAGGTAATGCTGAATATTGTCACAAAACTATACATCCATCTCCTCAGCTCTCCCTGCTCTATAGCATGGTGCCTGATTTGACTGCGTTTTCATGGTGACAAGATCCTTTTTTCTTTTATTGCACTGAGGAGTCCCCTGCCCCGTCTCAAATTCACCTTCCGGCATTTTCATCTTTTTTCACCACCACTGCTCCCGTTGGTCGCCAGTGACAAGTGACCTGCTCCAGTGTTTCAGGGAGCTGTGGAGTTCACTTTACAATACAAAGTGTGAGACCCTTGTTCTGGTCCTCAGATACGCATTGCACACTTATTACGTAGCTTATCACTTCTGGACTGTCTGAAGCTGAAGTCACAGTGTCACAGGGTCCTACTCCGGTACCACACAATCAACAGAGCAAGAGAATAGTGAACAATTCCAGAACCTTTAATTAGGCAAAAACACGAAAGGTCCATATAATCCACCACACTGAGGATACAATAGTCTAGAACACGAATGCAGTTCAGTAACAGGATAAAGGTCCAACAATCCAGCAGAGAGGATAGCATAGTCCATATACTCTTCTTTCTCTCTGATATCCTCTTCACATCATTCCACACCAGACTGATCTGTGTCTCACTTCTCTGATATTTACAAGTCTCCCTCCTCATTCACAGGTCAGGAGGGGGAAGGTCTCAGGGGCTCATTGTTTCAACAAGCAAGGTCAACATGTCATTAGCATATTAGCAAACAACATTATTCACTGACCCTGTGGAGAGATAATACAGAACTGTGGGGAGAATATCAGATGGCAAATAACTCATCCTACAAGAGAACACCATGAAAATAAGTAAAATAGAAATATACACAAAAATGATACCCACATAGCATATCACACCATCACAACCAGGATGGGACAGGACTGGGAAAACTGAAGACGCCGGAGGGAGAGTATATGACCAGGGGCACGGGACTTTGATACAAAGAACCACCCCCAAACGCTGGATATACATTTTGAAAATGTCTGCAACTGATCCATGGGTTGTTCAATGGAAAACGTATTGTTATACCCACCCCCCAAATTACCCTGCTGCATGTGAAGACGCCCCTGCTGAAAACTCCAAAAGGATCCGCAGCACGTGATCCCTGCCCATGACTTTCTATCCTCATGAAATTCCTAAATGGCCACCCTCACGTGTCCATGTTTGCAGCACTTGTGGCATCAGCTTTTTCCACATGTAGCCATTATAACCACATGGAGACATGTCCGATTACCAGTAGCAGATGGCAATAACAAACAAGTCTATGGGTCCGTGTAAAATACGTACAGCACACAGATGACACCTGAATTATACAGGAATGCAAGGCATGACACGTGCAGCAGAAATATAAGGGAATTACATTAAATACAGGGCTTTCATTACAATCTCCACAAATCTTTCTTGCACATATGAATAATTACTTGTAACCCAATCCACTTGGGATGTACTGTACATTGTAGTATTTTGTCAGTACAGAATTGCACACAAAGGGGTAGATGTAACAAACGCACTAGAATTCTGCATACGAGTATGTGAGCCGCTGAAACTTGGTGCAATTAAGGGCTAACTAGTGATGAGCGAGCATGCTATCCGGATAACGTGTGTTATCCGGGCGTCTGGGTGTGCTCCTTTATTATGTTCATGTCCCTGCAGCTGCATGATTTGCAGCTACTAGACAGCCTGAACATGTGGGAATTGCATGTTTGTCAGGGAATCCTCACATGTGTTGCGGTTGTCCAACAGCCACAAATCATGCAGCCGCAGGGACATGAACATAATATACGACCACACCCCAGATACTCGGCTAACACCCGAGCTTGTTCGCTCATCACTAGGCCTAAGGCCGGGGGCACACTATAGAGGAATACGGACATAGGAGAGGGGCAAAAACAACGCATTGCACACGGACCAATGTTTCTCTATGGGGCAGCTCTTATCTGTTGTATACATCTCGGCCGTATTTTACGGGCTGAGAAAATCGCAGCATGCTGCGTTTGTCAGCGTACTGCGCAAAAAGTCAGCCAATGAAAGTCTATGGGGGCGAGAAAAATACGGATTACACACGGACCATGCGTGTGACTTGCGAGAAATACGCAGCGGTGTTCTATAGAAAAGCCGGTAATTCAGAGAGGTGTACAGTAAAATCACACTGACAGAATAGAATAGAATAGGTAGAATAAATGTGTACACATAGTATAGGTATATACAGTTGTGGCCAAAAGTATTGACACCCCTGCAATTCGGTCAGATAATACTCAGTTCCTTCCTGAAAATGATTGCAATCACAAATTCTTTGGTATTATTATCTTCATTTAATTTGTCTTAAATGAAAAAAAAACACAAAAAGAATTGTCCTAAAGCCAAATTGGATATAATTCCACACCAAACATAAAAAAGGGGGTGGACAAAAGTATTGGCACTGTTCGAAAAATCATGTGATGCTTCTCTAATTTGTGTAATTACCGTAACAGCACCTGTAACTTACCTGTGGCACCTAACAGGTGTTGGCAATAACTAAATCACACTTGCAGCCAGTTGACATGGATTAAAGTTGACTCAACCTCTGTCCTGTGTCCTTGTGTGTACCACATTGAGCATGGAGAAAAGAAAGAAGACCAAAGAACTGTCTGAGGACTTGAGAAACCAAATTGTGAGGAAGCATGAGCAATCTCAAGGCTTCAAGTCCATCTCCAAAGACCTGAATGTTCCTGTGTCTACCGTGCGCAGTGTCATTTTACTTTTATTGGTATCTATTTTTACTTTTGACATTTACCGGTAGCTGCTGCATTTCCCACCCTAGGCTTATACTCGAGTCATTAAGTTTTCCCAGTTTTTTGTGGCAAAATTAGGGGGTTGGCTTATACTCGAGTGTATATATATATATATATATATATATATATATATATATATATATATATATATATATATATATATATATATATATATATATATATATATATATATATATATATATATATATACACATATATACACACACACACACATATACACATACATATACATACACACACACATACAGTACAGACCAAAAGTTTGGACACACCTCATTTAAAGATATTACCGCATTTTCATGACTATCAAATTTGTAAATTCACACTGAAAGCATCAAAACTATGAATTAACACGTGGAATTATATACTTAACAAAAAAGTGTGAAACAACTGAAAATATGTCTTATATTCTAGGTTCTTCAAGGTAGCCACCTTTTGTTTTGATGACTGCTTTGCACACTCTTAGCATTCTCTTGATGAGCTTCAGGAGGTAGTCACCGGAAATGGTCTTCCAACAATCTTGAAGGAGTTCCCAGAGATGCTTAGCACTTGTTGGCCCTTTTGCCTTCACTCTACGGTCCAGCTCACCCCAAACCATCTCGATTGGGTTAAGGTCTGGTGATTGTGGAGGCCAGGTCATCTGACGTAGCACCCCATCACTCTCCTTCTTGGTCAACTAGCCCTTACACAGCCTGGAGGTGTGTTCGGGGTCATTGTCCTGTTGAAAAAGAAATGATGGTCTAACTAAACGCAAACAGGATGGAATAGTATGCCGCTGCAAGATGCTGTGGTAGCCATGCTGGTTCAGTATGCCTTCAATTTTGAATAAATCCTCAACAGTGTCATCAGCAAAGCACCCCCACACCATCACACCTCCTCCTCCATGCTTCATGGTGGGAACCAGGCATGTAGAGTCCATTCTTTCACCTTTTCTTCGTCGCACAAAGGTATGGTCGTTGGATCCAAAGATCTCAAATTTGGACTCCTCAGACCAAAGCACAGATTTCCACTGGCCTAATGTCCATTCCTTGTGTTCTTTAGCCCAAACAAGTCTCTTCTGCTTGTTGCCTGCCCTTAGCAGTGGTTTCCTAGCAGCTAATTTACCATGAAGGCCTGCTGCACAAAGTCTGCTCTTAACAGTTGTTGTAGAGATGTGTCTGCTGCTAGGACTCTATGTGGCATTGGCCTGGTCTCTAATCTGAGCTGTTGCTAACCTGTGATTTCTGAGGCTGGTGACTCGGATAAACTTATCCTCAGAAGCAGGGGTGACTCTTGGTCTTCCTTTCCTGGAGCGGTCCTCATGTGAGCCAGTTTCTTTGTAGTGCTCGATGGTTTTTGCAACTGCACTTGGGGACACTTTCAAAAGTTTCCCAATATTTCAGACCGACTGACCTTCATTTCTTAAAGTAATGATGGCCACTTATTTTTCTTTACTTAGAATTTGTATTATGGCAAGAAAAAAGCAGCTAACAGTCTATTCAGTAGGACTATCAGCTGTGTATCCACCAGACTTCTGCTCAACACAACTGATGGTCCCAACCCCATTTATAAGGCAAGAAATTCTACTTATTAAACCTGATAGGGCACACCTGTGAAGTGAAAACCATTCCCGATGACTACCTCTTGAAGCTCATCAAGAGAATGCCAAGAGTGTGCAAAGCAGTCATCAAAGCAAAAGGTGGCTACTTTGAATAACCTAGAATATAAGACAATTTCAGTATATAATTCCACATGTGTTAATTCATAGTTTTGATGCCTTCAGTGTGAATGTACAATTTTCATAGTCATGAAAATATAGAAAAATCTTTAAATGAGAAGGTGTGTCCAAACTTTTGGTCTGTACTGTAGTGGGAAGAGATAGGCTAATTGCCAGAATAGGCGCATCTTACAGATGTGCCTTTTCTGGGGTGGCTGGGGCAGATGTTTTTAGCCGGGGGGGGGGGGGGGGGGGGGCAATAACCATGGCCCCTCTCTAGGCTAGCTATGAATATCTGCCCTCAGTCACTGGCTTTCCCACTCTGGCGGAGAAAATTGAGTGGGGGCCCTCACCAGTTTATTCCGTGATTTAACCCTTTTTAATCCGGCAGAGATCCTTTTTATTTCCCATATTGCTTGAAACCTGTAGCCTGCTTAATAATGTGGAACATCATTTTTAAGTAGTTTTCCTTTAATTAGAATCACCTGGAAAACTAATTAATCACATGTATTTAACCCCAAGTTGTGCTTTTGAACAACATCATTGGTTCTAGAGTACTAGAAAACAAGAAAAAAAATTCCTAGTGCGGTGAAATTGCAAAAAAAAAAAAAAAAGGGCAATCCCACACTTGTTTTTTTATTTGGCTTTCTTGCTAGGTTCACTAAATGCTAAAACGGACCTGTCGTTTTATCTCTCCAGGTCATTATGAGTTCATAGACACCAAACATGTCTACGTTATTTTTCATCTAAGTGGTAAAAAAAATGAATCCAAACTTCGCTTAAAAAAAAAAAAAAAAAAAAAAATTGCGCAATTTTCCGATTCCTGTGGCATCTTTATTTTTCATGTTCGGGGGTCGGGTGAGGGCTTATTTTTTTGCGTGCCAAGCTGACGTTTTTAATGATAACATATCAGTGCAGATACGTTGTTTTGATCCCCTGTTATTGCATTTTAAGGGTATGTTTCCATGTTCAGGAAACGCTGCTTGTTTGACGCTGCGCAGCGCTGCAGCGTCAAACAAGCAGCGTCCAGATGTTCCTGCATAGTGGAGGGGATTTTATGAAATCCCGTCTCCACTATGCGTGGAAACCCGCACGCTGCGTCCCCGCAAGGCATATCACAGGGCCCTATGGGAGAGAGCGATCATCCCGGATGTGAAGAGTTAACACATCCGGCATGATCGCGGTGCATTAAGGGGGCGGGGCTTAGCGCCGAGCGGCTTCGCCGCTGCGGCGATACCGGCCCCCATCCGTACCGTGGAGACATACCCCAAGGGTATGTTTCCACGTTCAGGAAACGCTGCTTGTTTGACGCTGCGCAGCGCTGCAGCGTCAAACAAGCAGCGTCCAGATGTTCCTGCATAGTGGAGGGGATTTTATGAAATCCCGTCTCCACTATGCGTGGAAACCCGCACGCGGCGGCCCTGCGACTACGGACATGCTGCGCGTCTTCTCAGATCGCAGCATGTCCGTACACCTTGCGGGGACGCAGCGTCCCCGCAAGGCATATCACAGGGCCCTATGGGAGAGAGCGATCATCCCGGATGTGAAGAGTTAACACATCCGGCATGATCGCGTCCCATCAAGGGGGCGGGGCTTAGAGCCGAGCGGCTTCGCCGCTGCGGCGATACCGGCCCCCATCCGTACCGTGGAGACATACCCTAATGCAATGTTGTGGAGACCCAAAAAAACGTAATTCTGGCATTTTGAATTTTTTACTCGCTACGCCGATCAGGTTAATTTTTCTTTATTGATAGATCGGGCGATTCTGAACATGGCAATACCAAATATGTATAGGTTTGATTTTATTTTTATTGTTTTATTTTGAATGGAGCGATTTAAAATAAATATGAAAAAAAAAAAATTAAAAATAAAAGTTTAAAACTTTTTTTTTTTTTTTACTTTTGCCATGCTTCAATAGCCTCGATAGTAGGCTAGAAGCTGGCACAACCCGATCACCTCTGCTACATAGGAGCGAAGCTCAGATCACTCCTATGTAGCCGAATTACAGGCTTGCTGTGAGCGCCGACCACAGGGTGGCACTCATAGCAATCCAGCATCAACAACCATAGAGGTCTCAAGGAGACCTCTGGTTGTTAAGCCGAAGCATCGCTGACCCCCGATCACAGGTGGATCGCGATTCCAACAGTCGCTATTGCAGGCACGTCAGCTGTTCAAAACAACTGACATGTCCCGGCTTTGATGCGGGCTCACCGCCGAAGCCTGCATCAAAGCAGGGGATCTGATCTCAGACATAGTATCTCGTCCGAGGTCAGAAAGGGGTTAAAATTTGATTTCAGCGAACCATTGAGCCCTGAGATACAATACCATCTACGAGTTTATTTGAAAAATAAAACAATTAAATCTTTATGACACAAATCCAATTTGCATAATAATTTGGAACATTGTGTAATAACCAAAAGCTCATAATGTACAAGAGTACATTTGACATTTCTTAAAAAAAAAAAAAAGTATCTGTGACCAACATAAGCACCCTTCTTTTCAATAATAGTAATAAACCTTCTATCCATGGAGTCTGTCAGGTTTTTACCAAACAGGGAGGTGTACTGTATTCCTTCACTGTAAATTTCACGATTAAGAATGGACCACAAGTTCTCAATAGGGTTTAGGTCAGGTGAGGAAGCAGAACATGCCATTATTTCATCTTTAAGGCCTTTACTGGCTATCCCAGCAGTGGAGTACTTTGGTGCCTGTGATGGGACATTGTCCAAAATAAAATTCATTGTTTTCTTCAAAGATGAAGATTTTTTCCTGTACCACTGGCACTAAAAACTGGCCGTAGGTTTGGGTGTTGTTTTTGAGTCCATCGTCAACCTGACAAGGTCCAACCAGCTCATCTTTAACCCCTTCACCCCCAAGGGTGGTTTGCACGTTAATGACCGGGCCAATTTTTACAATTCTGACCACTGTCCCTTTATGAGGTTATAACTCTGGAACGCTTCAACGGATCTTGGCGATTCAGACATTGTTTTCTCCTGACAAATTGTACTTCATGATAGTGGTAAAATTTCTTCGATATAACTTGCGTTTATTTGTGAAAAAAACGAATATTTGGCGAAAATTTTGAAAATTTCGCAATTTTCCAGGATAAATTGGACCCCAAAAGTTGTTGTCCAGTTTGTCCTGAGTACGCTGATACCCCATATGTGGGGGGGAACCACTGTTTGGGCGCATGACAGAGCTCGGAAGGGAAGGAGCGCCATTTGGAATGCAGACTTAAATGGATTGGTCTGCAGGCGTCACGTTGCATTTGCAGAGCCCCTGATGTACCCAAACAGTACAAACCCCCCACAAGTGACCCCATATCGGAAACTAGTCCCCCCAAGGAACTTATCTAGATGTGTTGTGAGAACTTTGAACCCCCAAGTGTTTCACTACAGTTTACAACGCAGAGCCGTGAAAATAAAAAATCCTTTTTTTCCCACAAAACTTATTTTTTGGCCCCCAGTTTTGTATTTTCCCAAGGGTAGCAGGAGAACTTGGACCCCAAAAGATGATGTCCAATTTGTCCTGAGTACGCTGATACCCCATATGTTGGGGTAAACCCCTGTTTGGGCACACGGGAGAGCTCTGAAGGGAAGGAGCACTGTTTTCCTTTTTCAACGCAGAATTGGCTGGAATTCAGATCGGATGCCATGTCCCGTTTGGAGAGCCAATGATGTGCCTAAACAGTGGAAACCCCCCAATTATAACTGAAACCCTAATCCAAACACACCCCTTACCCTAATCCCAACAGTAACCCTAACCACTCCTCTAACCCAGACACACCCAACCCTATTCCCAACCGTAAATGTAATCCAAACCCTAACCCTATCTTTAGCCCCAACCCTAACTGTAGCCCCAACCCTAGCCCCAACCCTAGCCCTAACCCGAGCAATAACCCTAGCCGTATCACTAGCCCTAACACTAGCCCTAACACTAGCCCTAACACTAGCCCTAACCCTAGCCCTAACCCTAGCCCCAACCCTAGCCCTAACCCTAACCCTAGCCCAACCCTAGCCCCAACCCTAGCCCTAACCCTAGCCCTAACCCTAGCCCTAACCCTAGCCCCAACCCTAGCCCCAACCCTAACCCTTGCCCTAACCCTAACCCTAGCCCTAACCCTAGCTCTAACCCTAGCCCTAACTCTAGTCCTAACCCTAACCCTAATGGGAAAATGGAAATAAATACATTTTTTAATTTTTTAATTTTTCCCTAACTAAGGGGGTGATGAAGGGGGGTTTGATTTACTTTTATAGAGGGGTTTTTTAGCGGATTTTTATGATTGGCAGCCGTCACACACTGAAAGACGCTTTTCATTGCAAAAAATGTTTTTTGCGTTACCACATTTTGAGAGCTGTAATTTTTCCATATTTGAGTCCACAGAGTCATGTGAGATCTTGTTTTTTGTGGGACGAGTTGACGTTTTTATTGGTAACATTTTCGGACACGTGACATTTTTTGATCGCTTTTTATTCCAATTTTTGTGAGGCAGAGTGATCAAAAACCAGCTATTCATGAATTTCTTTTGGGGGAGGCGTTTATACCGTTCCGCGTTTGGTAAAATTGATAAAGCAGTTTTATTCGTCGGGTCAGTACGATTACAGCGATATCTCATTTATATCATTTTTTTTATGTTTTGGCGCTTTTATACGATAAAAACTATTTTATAGAAAAAATAATTATTTTGGTATCGCTTTATTCTCAGGACTATAACTTTTTTATTTTGCTGATGATGCTGTATGGCGGCTCTTTTTTGCGGGACAAGATGACGTTTTCAGCGGTACCATGGTTATTTATATCAGTCTTTTTGATCGCGTGTTATTCCACTTTATGTTCGGCGGTATGATAGTAAAGCATTGTTTTTTGCCTCTTTTTTTTTTTCTTACGGTGTTTACTGAAGGGGTTAACTAGTGGGGCAGTTTTATAGGTTGGGTCGTTACGGACGCGGCGATACTAAATATGTGTACTTTTATTGTTTTTTTTATTTTATTTAGCAAAAGAAATGTATTTATGGGAATATTATTTTCTTTTTTTTCTTTATTTAGGATATTTTTTTATTTATTTTTTTTTTACACATGTGGGGAATTTTTTTTTAACTTTTTTACTTTGTCCCAGGGGGGGACATCACAGATCATTGATCTGGCAGTGTGCACAGCACTCTGCCAGATCTGCGATCTGCTGTGCAGGGCTGCAGGCTTACCAAGTGTCTGCTCTGAGCAGACTCGGTAAGCCACCTCCCTCCCTGCAGGACCCGGATGCCGCGGCCATCTTGGATCCGGGACCTGCGGCGAGGAGGGAGGTAGGAGACCCTCGGAGCAACGCGATCACATCGCGTTGCTCCGGGGGTCTCAGGGAAGCCCGCAGGGAGCCCCCTCCCTGCGCGATGCTTCCCTATACCGCCGGTACACCGCGATCATGTTTGATCGCGGTGTGCCGGGGGTTAATGTGCCGGGGGCGGTCCGTGACCGCTCCTGGCACATAGTGCCGGATGTCAGCTGCGATATGCAGCTGACACCCGGCCGCGATCGTCCGCGCTCCCCCCGTGAGCGCCGCTGATCGGTGATGACGTACTATCCCGTCGGTGGTCATACGGGCCCACCCCACCTCGACGGGATAGTACGTCAGATGTCAGGAAGGGGTTAAAGAGGTTGTCCACTACATTGTATTATGCGCTCATCGATTTAAAGGGCACCTGTCACCCCGTTTTTTGAAGATGAGCTAAAAATACCGTTAAATAGGGGCAGAGCTGGGCGTTACATTAGTGTCTTTGTGTGCCTTTATAACCTACCTAAGCTGCCGAAATACCTTTGTAAAGTCGCCGTTTTCTGCTGTCACTCACGCTGGTCTGGTCATATGGGCGTGGTGACAGCGCTGTTTCTCCCCCAGAAACCTGCTCATCATTACGTTGGTGGCGTAGTGGTGTGCGCATGTCCAAAGCGAAGATCCACTGCCCAGGAGATTCAAAACAGCGCGGTCTTCGCTATTCGCCGTTTACCGGTGGGCGCGGCCATCTTTCCTGTGGCCGCGCGTGCGCAGATGGAGCGCTCTGCTGCCCGGGGCTTCAGGAAAATGGCCGCCGCGATCTCCATCTGCGCTCCCGCGGCCATTTTCCTGAAGCCCCGGGCAGCAGAGCGCTCCATCTGCGCACGCGCGGCCACAGGAAAGATGGCCGCGCCCACCGGTAAACGGCGAATAGTGAAGACCGCGCTGTTTTGAATCTCCTGGGCAGTGGATCTTCGCTTTGGACATGCGCACACCACTACGCCACCAACGTAATGATGAGCCTGATCTGGGGGAGAAACAGCGCTGTCACCACGACCATATGATCAGACCAGCGTGAGTGACAGCAGAAAACGGCGACTTTACAAAGGTATTTCGGCAGCTTAGGTAGGTTATAAAGGCACACAAAGACACTAATGTAACGCCCAGCTCTGACCCTATTTAACGATATTTTTAGCTCATCTTCAAAAAACGGGGTGACAGGTTCCCTTTAAGCCTCTTAAGTAAGTCTTTCTGGAAATGCCTTCTGTTTCCCTATATGCCTGTAAGGGCGCCATCACTGCTCGCTTGTCCGCAAGACGTGACCCCGGCTGCAGCCACCGCTGATGTAACGTCCACTTCCAGACTTCCTTGATTCACCCAAGCGTGACTGTCACACGCACCCCTCCGGACTGACTGGTCTGTGGGGGCGTTTCACAGCATGTCACAGCCCAGTATTCAGTGTGCACTTGCGGTCAATGAAAGCAGAGAAGGGAAAGTGCACGCTGCATACTTGGCTGTGACATGCGGTGACATGACGCCCACAGACCAGGCGGGTATGTGCCACTGGGTCTCGACTGGGTGAATCAAGGAAGTCCGTAAGCTGACGTGACATCAGCGGTGGCTGAAGCCGGGGTCACGTGATGCGGACAAGAGCAGTGATAGCGCCGCTCACAGGCACAGATGGCAACAGAAGGGTTTGGTTTTTTTTAAAGACTTATTTAAAAGGTTTAAATCAATGGGTGCATTATACAATATAGTGGACAAACTCTTTAACCCTTTAAGGACCAGCGGTATTTCCACTTTTGCATTTCCATTTTTGCTCCCCTTCATCAAACATCCATAACTTTTTTTATTTTTCTGTCAATATGGCCATGTACAGTCTTGTTTGTCACGGGACGAGTTGTGCTTTTGATTGGTGCCATTGATTTTACCATATCATGTACTGGAAAACATTTTTGCCATGTTCACTAAATGCTAAAACTGACCTGGCATTATGATTCTCCAGGGCATTACGAGTTCATAGACACCAAACATGTCTAGGTTCTTTTTTATATAATTGGTGAAAAAAAGTTTTTAAAAAAATACGCCATTTTCCGAGACCCGCAGCGTGTCCATTATTGGGGATCTGGGGCTTGGTGAAGGCTTATTTTTTGAGCGCCGATCTGATGTTTTTATTAAAACCATTTTGATGTAGATACGATCTTTTAATCGCCCGTTATTGCATTTTGTTGCAGTGACCAAAAAAATGTAATTCTGATAGTTTTGTTTTCTTTTTTTCGCTATGCTATTTACCGATCGGATTAATTCTTCATATTTTGACAGACCGGGCGATTCTGAAAGTGGCAATAAATATGTGTAAGATTTGATTTTTTTTTTTGTGTATGGTTTTATTTTGAATGGGGTGATTTGAACTTTTATAATTTTTTACTGTTTTTAAAAACTTTTTTTTTCCACTTTTTGACTTGCTTCAATAGTCTTCAATGGAAACTAGAAGCTGCAGCCCTGTTCTATGAAGCAGATATACTCACTTACGATGAGCGCCGACCCCTGAGCCACGCTCATAGCTATCTGGCTATGACAACCACAGGTGTCTCCTGAAGACCCCAGGTTGTCATGCCAACCCATCAGTGACCCGCGGTCATGTGACACGGGCGCCGATGGGCGGTGTTAATGACGCACTTCCTGCATGTGCATGTTAAATGCCGCTGTCAGAGTTTGACAGCGACATTTAACAGGTTATCAGCCACGGGTTGATCGTAATTCCACCCGTGGCTGTTAGAGGCACATGACAGATGATCAGATCAGCTGTCATGTGTCAGAAAAGGTGTGGGCTCATCGCCAGAGCCCACACCAAACAGGGGGAGGCGTCCAATGTCGGATATATCCGCAATTTGACATGAAGGGGTTAATAATAGCAGCCCTTAGCAGTACCCTACCTCCACATAGAAATGAGGGTCTGTGCCTTTTTTGGATTTAACCATGGACCCACGCCCATCTGGTCTGTCAAGAGTCACTCATTTCACCAGTCCATAAAACCTTTTGGGGAGGGGGAATCTGTCTTCAAATACTTCTTGGCCTGTCTTCACTTCTGTGCGTTGCTCAGTGGTGGTCGGGCTTCAGCCCTCCTCACCGCGGCCGTGTCTGTGAGCACTAAACACTTTGTACTTTATGTTCCACAGTGGGGCAGTTAAAAAATAAATAAATAATTACAAACAAGAACTAGTTTTGACACTAAACACAATATGCGTGAAAATAAATAGACTGAAAAATGAAAAAAAAAAAAACCCTACAAATGAAAACGCTAAGGGTAGGTGCACAGTGTCAGTAAACGCTGCATGTTGGACGTTGCGTACTTGCGCAGCATCCAGATGTTACAGTACAGGGTGGGACATTTATATGGATACACCTAAATAAAATGGGAATGGTTAGTGAATGATATCAACTTCCAGATGCATCCAAAGCTCTGCAGATGACTGTGGGGACGAACCCCAAGACATACTGCAAAAAAAAAAAAAAAAAGTTACAGGTCTCCAATGCAAAAACAAAATTATTTTTGTTAACCCTTTTACCCCCAAGGGTGGTTAATGACCAGGCCAATTTATACAATTCTGACCACTGTCCCTTTATTAGTTTATAACTCTAGAAAGCTTCCATGGATCCCGATGATTCTGACATTTTTTTTTCGTGACATATTGTACTTCATGATAGTGGTAAAATTTATTTGATATGACTTGCGTTCATTTGTGAAAAAAAAATGGAAATTTGGCGAAAATTTTGAAAATGTCGCAATTTTACAACTTTGAATTTTCATGCCCTTAAATCACACAGATACTTCTTAAGTATTTTGTGTGACTTAACATTTCCCACATGTCTACTTTACATCAGCACAATTTTGGAACCAACATTTTTTTTTGTTAGGGACTTATAAGGGATAAAAGTTGACCAGCGATTTCTCAAAAAATTTACAAAACCATTTTTTTGCATTTTTAATGACATCACATTTGAAGTCACTTTCAGGGGTCTATATGATAGAAAATACCCAAGTGTGACACCATTCTAAAAACTGCACCCCTCAAGGTGCTCAAAACCACATTCAAGACGTTTATTAACCCTTCAGGTGCTTCACAGGAATTTTTGGAATGTTTAAAAAAAAAAAATGAACATTTAACTTTTTCACAAAAAAATTACTTCAGATCCAATTTTTTTTTTTTTTTTTTTTTCCCCAAGGGTAACAGGAGAAAATAGACCCTAAAAGTTATTGTGCAATTTGTCCTGAATTCGCTGATACCCCATATGTGGGAAGGAACCACCGTTTGGGCACATGTCTTGGCTCGGAAGGGAAGGAGCGCCATTTTGGAATGCAGACTTTGATGGAATGGTCTGCGGGCGTCATGTTGCGTTTGCAGAGCCCCTGATGTACCTACACAGTAGAAACCCACCACAAGTGACGCAATTTTGGAAACTAGACCCCCCAAGGAACTTATCTAGATCTGTTTTGAGAACTCTGAACCCCCCAAGTGTTTCACAGAAGTTTATAATGCAGAGCCATGAAAATAAATCATTTTTTAGCCCCCAAATTTTTAAAGGGAACCTGTCACCCCGTTTTTTCGGTATGAGATAAAAATACTGTTAAATAGGGCCTGAGCTGAGCATTACAATAGTGTAGTTTGTGGACCCCGATTCCCCACCTATGCTGCCGAAATACGTTACCAAAGTAGTCGTTTTCGCCTGTCAATCAGGCTGGTCAGGTCAAAAGGGCGTGGTGTCTTCCCCCAGATTTTGCGCAGTTTTCCGTTGGTGGCGTAGTGGTGTGCGCATGCCCAAGGTCCGGAATCCTCTGCCAGGGTATTTAAAAGAGCGCGCTGTTCGTTATTTCATTGGTGATCGGTGGGCGCGGCCATCTTCCTTTGGCCGCGCGTGCGCAGAAGCGGCGCACTGCTGGCCGCGGCGCTCTGCTGGCCGCGGCTTCAGGAAAATGGCCGCGGGATGCCGCGCGTGCGCAGATGGATATCGCGGCGGCCATTTTCCTGAAGCCGCGGCCAGCAGAGCGCCGCTTCTGCGCACGCACGGCCAAAGGAAGATGGCCGCGCCCACCGATCACCAATGAAATAACGAACAGCACGCTCTTTTAAATCCCCTGGCAGAGGATTCCGGACCTTGGGCATGCGCACACCACTACGCCACCAACGGAAAACTACGCAAAATCTGGGGGAAGACACCACGCCCTTTTGACCTGACCAGCCTGATTGACAGGCGAAAACGACTACTTTGGTAACGTATTTCGGCAGCATAGGTGGGGAATCGGGGTCCACAAACTACACTATTGCAATGCACAGCTCAGGCCCTATTTAACAGTATTTTTATCTCATACCGAAAAAACGGGGTGACAGGTTCCCTTTAATTTTCCCAAAGGTACAAGAGAAATTGGACCGCAAAAGTTGTTGTCCAATGTATACTGATACCCCATATGTGGGAGCAAACCACTGTTTGGGCGCACAGCAGAGCTCAGAAGAGAAGCACCACCGTTTTACTTTTTCAATGCAGAATTAGCTGGAATTGAGATCGGATGCCATATCGAGTTTGCAGACCCCCTGATGTGCCTGAACAGTGGAAACCCCCCCAATTCTAACTCCAACCCTAACCCCAACACACCCCTAAATCCTAACCATAACCGCATCCCTAACCCTAATCATAACACTGACACCCCCCAAACCCCAACTTTAGCCCCAACCCTAATGGGAAAATGGAAATAGATACTTTTTTTTTTTTTTATTATTTTTTCCTAACTAAGGGAGTCATAACGGGGGGTTTGATTTACTATTTATAGTGGGTTTTTATGTTTGGCAGCTGTCACACGCTAAAAGACGCTTTTTATTGCAAAAAAATAGTTTATCACCACATTTTGAGAGCTATAATTTTTCAATATTTTGGCCCACACAGTCATGTGAGGTCTTGTTTTTTGCCGGACGAGTTGACGTTTTTATTGGTAGCATTTTCGGGCACATGACATTTTTTGATCGCCTTTTATTACGATTTTTGTGAGGCAGAATGAACAAAAACCAGCAATTCATGAATTTCTTTTGGGGTGCGTTTATACCGTTCCACGTGTGGTAAAATTGATAAAGCAGTTTTATTCTTCGGGTCAGTACGATTACAGCGATACCTCATTTATATCATTTTTTTGTGTTTTGCCATTTTTATACAATAAAAACTTATATAAAAAAATAATTGTTTTGCATCGCTTTTTTCTGAGAGATATAACTTCTTTATTTTTTCGCTGATGACACTATATGGCAGCTCATTTTTTGCAGGACAAGAGGACGTTTTCAGCGGTACCATGTTTATTTAGATCCATCTTTTTTATCGCGTGTTATTCCACTTTTTCTTCAGCGGTATGATAAAGCATTGGTTTTTGCCTCGTTTTACGGTGTTCACTGAAGGGGTTAACTAGTTGGACAGTTTTATAGGTCGGGTCGTTACGGACGCGGCGATACTAAATATGTGTACTTTTGTTTTTTATTTACATGAAGAAATTTATTTATTGGAACAATATTTTTTTAAATGTTTTTATACAGTAATTTTTTTTGTAACTTTTTTACATTATACAGTGATGTCCCACCCTGGGACAAAGTCAGATCGCTGATCTGACACTTTGCCTGTCAGATCGCTTATCCAACAGTGCTGTGCAGTGTAGGAGGCTTCCCAGCGCCTGCTCTCAGTAGGCACTGAGAAGCCGCCTCCCTGCAGGACCCAGAAGGACCCCGAGGCCATCTTGGATCCGGGGGCCTGCAGGGAGGAGACACTCAGAACAACGCGATCACATCGTGTTGTTCCGAGGGTCTCAGGGAAGCACGCAGGGAGCCCCCTCCCTGCTCAATGTTTCTCTATGCCACCAGAATGCTGCGATCTTGTTTGATCGCAGTGTTTTGGGGGGTTAAAGTGCCGGAAGCAGTCCGTGACCGCTCCTGGCACTTCGTACCGGGTGTCAGCTGTGATAATCAGCAGACACCCGGCCGCGATCGGCCACGCTGCCCCCGTGAGCGCGGCTGATCGCATGTGACGTACTATTTCGTCCATGTGAATTAGGGCCCAGATCACATTGACAGAACAGTACGTCAGATGGCAGAAAATATGTTTTAGTGAAAACCCATCATTACAATAAAAACAACAGTATCACTGTGCTTGATTGGCCAGCAAACTCGTCTGACCTTAACCCCATAGAGAATCTATGGGGTATTGCTAAGAAGATGATAAGAGACACCAGACCCAACAATGCAGATGAGCTGAAGGCATGACTATTTGGATAAAGTTTGAGAATTGCTATTTTTAGAATTTTTTGACAAACTTCTGATATTTTTATGAATAAACGCAGAAAATATTGACAAATTTACCATTAACAAAATACAGTGTGTCAGGAAAAAAACAAATCTCAATCAATGAGATCTGTTGAAGCATTCCACAGTTATTACCACTTAAAGGGAACCCGTCAGCAGGATTGTGTATAGTAACATACACACAGTGTCAGGTCGGTGCCATTATACTGAATAAAATGATACCTTGGATGATGAAATCCGTTTTATGGTTGTTTGTAAATATTTATTTTCAGTTTTGTGTTAATGAGATTTTCATGTCCCGGGGCGTTGTTTGTGTATGTGATGCTCTGCTCAAAAAAATAAAGGGAACACTAAAATCCCACATCCTAGATATCACTGAATGAAATATTCCAGTTGTAAATCTTTATTCATTACATAGTGGAATGTGGTGAGAATAATAAAACCTAAAAATGAAAGTAAATCACAACTAATATCCCACGGAGGTCTGGAGTTGGAATGATGTTCAAAATCAAACTGTAAAATTAAGTTACAGGCTGATCCCACTTCCGTGGAAATTACGCAAGACAAGGAAATGATGCTCAGCAGTGTGTGGCCTCCAGGTGCCTGTATGATCTCCCTACAATGACTGGGCATGCTCCTGATGAGGCGGCGGATGGTCTCCTGTGGGATCTCCTCCCAGACCTGGACTAAAGCATCCGCCAACTCCTGGACAGTCTGTAGTGCAACATGGCGTTGGTGGATGGTGCGAGACATGATGTTCCAGAGGTGTTCAATCGGATTCAGGTCTGGTGAACGGGCAGGCCAGTCCATAGCTTCAATGCCTTCATCTTGCAGGAACTGCTGACACACTGCTGCCACATGAGGTCTGGCATTGTCCTGCATTAGGAGGAACCCAGGGCCAATCGCACCAGCATATGGTCTCACAAGGGGTCTGAGGATCTCATCTTGGTACCTAATGGCAGTCAGGCTACTTCTGTGCGGCCCTCCAAAGAAATGCCACCCCACACCATTACTGACCCACTGCCACCTGGTCATGCTGAAGGATGTTGCAGGAAGCAGTTCGTTCTCCACGGCGTCTCCAGACTGTCACATGTGCTCAGTGTGAACCTGCCTTCATCTGTGAAAAGCACAGGACACCAGTGGCGAATTTGCCAATCCTGGTGTTCCATGGCAAATGCCAAGCGTTCTCCACGGTTTTGGGCTGTGAGCACAACCCCCATCTGTGGACGTCGGGCACTCAGACCATCCTCATGGAGTCGGTTTCTAACCGCTTGTGCAGACACGTGCACATTTGTAGCTTGCTGGAAGTCATTTTGCAGGGCTCTGGCAGTGCTCCTCCTGTTCCTCCTTGCACAAAGGCGGAGGTAGCGGTCCTGCTGCTGGGTGTTACCCCCCTACGACCCCCTCCACATCTCCTGGTGTACTGGCCTGTCTCATGGTAGCGCCTCCAGCCTCTGGACACTACGCTGACAGACACAGCAAACTTTCTTGCCACAGCTCGCATTGATGTGCCATCCTGGATGAGCTGCATTACCTGAGCCACTTGTGTGGGTTGTAGAGTCCGTCTCATGCCAACACGAGTGTGAAAGCACAACCAACATTCAAAAGTGACCAAAATATCAGCCAGAAAGCATTCGTACGGAGATGTGGTCTGCGGTCCCCACCTGCAGAACCACTCCTTTATTGAGCTTGTCTTGATAATTGCCAATAATTTCCATCTGTTGTCTATTCCATTTGCACAACAGCATGTGAAATTGATTGTTAAACGGTGTTGCTTCCTAAATGGACAGTTTGATTTCACAGACGTTTGATTTACTTGGAGTTATATTCTGTTTAAGTGTTCCCTTTATTTTTTGAGCAGTGTATATTCATAATGCAGACAGCTGACAGGTCACTGACACCTCACTGACCTGCCCCCTAGTTTGCATGATGAATACCAGCACATACTGAAGAAAAAAAAAACCTTCTGAAGGCATGTGCTGGCCATGGCACCTGTGCTGCAGCATAATTGCATTGTTACTGTGCGCTTAATCCCCTTTGCTTAATTGAGCACGGAAATATAAAAAAAAAGTCAGTTTGAAAATGGCGCCCGTGCAGTTCCAGCTGTGTATAGAGATCCAATAGCTGCTATTGCGCAGGTGTCGGTGGTGCCATCTTGCTGGAGAAAAAAAAAATGCCGCCATCTTGGAGGACATTTTTTGTTTTCTTCTCAAGCAAGATGGTGGTGCCGAGGCCTGCGCAATAGCAGCTATTGGATCTCTATACACAGCTGGAACTGCACGGGCACCATTTTCAAACTGACTTTTTTTCTTCCCCTCGCTCAATTAAATAAGCAAAACAACAACCATAAGACGGATTTCATCAAACCAGGTATCATTTTATTCAGCATGACGCCGACCTGACACTGTCTGTGGGTTACTGTGCACAATCCTGCTGACAGGTTCCCTTTAAACCCCTGGCTAGTACTATTACGCCCGATGTCAGACTCCCTCCCTAGGATATGGGCTCTGGCGGAGAGCCCACATCTTTCCGGGGACAGGTCAGCTGTTTCGAACATCTGACATGTGCCCACAATAGCCGCAGGTGGAATTGCAGCCAGTTAAATGCTGCTGTCAAACTGACAGTAGCATTTAAATTGCGCTTGCCGCAATCGCGCCGGAAATACGCACACTGGTGACCCCCGTCACGTGATCGCGGGTCACCGGTGTGTTGGCATGACAACCTGAGGTTGTCAGTGCCGGCTTGCTGCGAGTGCCACCCAATGTTCTGCTATATAGAGGCAAACTGATCATCGCCTCTATGTAGCAGAGCCGATCGGGTTGTGGCAGCTTCTAGTCTTCTATGGAGACTATTGAAGCATGCCAAAAGTAAAAAAAAAAATAAAATAAAAAATTAAAAATATGAAAAATATATATTTTTTATATTAAGTTCAAATCACCCCCCTTTCGGCCCATTCAAAATAAAATAATAAATTGAAATATTTTGTATCGGTCAGTTCAGTATCGCTCGATCAATAAATAAAAAGGATTAACTTCATCGCGAAAGTCAAAAAGTCAGAATAACTTTTTTTTTGGTAGCCGCGACATTGCATTAAAATGCAATAATGGGCGATCAAAAGATCATACAGTAGCTGCACCAAAATGGCATAATTAAAAACGTCAGCTCGGCACACAAAAAATAAGCCCTCACCCAACCCGAGATCACGAAAAATGGAGACGCTACATGTATTGGAAAATGGCGCCTTTTTTTATTATTATTTTTTAACAAAATTTGTAAATTATAAACAAGATGCAATGGTATTATATTTCACCAGACTAACATATACTAATACCTAAATTGAATTTAATTTTTATTGAATCATATAAAAAAAAAAATGCACAAAGGCCCAAGGCCTGCAAACACATTGATTTGATACTCTTCGATATACACCACGGCACTATTTTCCTGTTTTTTGGGTTATTTGTTCATGACTGGCTGCACTCCATACCTATACAGGGAATATTAGGGTGCATCTAGAGTTAGCCGTCGGTGAGCAGGGGCGCCATTTTGCATACAAGCTAGGGTGCCAACCTCCGCTGGCAGGAAGGGTTTAAAAGGGTAAGGTAGGGCCATTTAGGGGTATACTGTATATTGAAGAGTATCAAATCAATGTGTTTGCAGGCCTTGGGCCTTTGTGCATTTTTGTCTTTTTTAAATTTTTTAACAAAGTTTGGAATTGTTTTCACCACTTAGATAAAAAAGAACCTACACATGTTTGGTGTCTCTGAACTCGTAATGACCTGGAGAATTATAATGGCAGGTCAGTTATAGCATTTAGTGAACATGGTAAATAAGTCAAACAAAAAAACAAGTGTGAGCTTGCACTTAATTTGCAATTTCAACGCACTTGGAATTTTTTCCCCCATTTTCTAGTACACGACATGATAAAACCAATGGGGTTGTTCAAAATTATAACTTGTCCTGCAAAAAACAAGCACTCACACATCCAT
This sequence comes from Ranitomeya variabilis, assembly GCF_051348905.1. Lineage (NCBI taxonomy): Eukaryota > Metazoa > Chordata > Amphibia > Anura > Dendrobatidae > Ranitomeya > Ranitomeya variabilis. The sequence goes on along the minus strand of NC_135233.1, from coordinate 172,072,830 downwards.
ATTGATGGAAAGATTAAAAAAGAAAAAAAAAATAGGGGGTTAAGTGGTTAAAGTAACACTGGTCAGATTAGAAAAAATTGGCCCGGTTAATAAAGGGTTAAGACCTGAAGGTCTGTCAATCCAGAAAATTGTTGGAACCGCTAAGGCTGCCGTCACACTAGCAGTATTTGGTCAGTATTTTACATCAGTATTTGTAAGCCAAAATCAGGAGTGGGTGATAAATGCAGAAGTGGTGCATATGTTTCTATTATACTTTTCCTCTAATTGTTCCACTCCTGGTTTTGGCTTACAAATACTGATGTAAAATACTGACCAAATACTGATAGTGTGACGGCAGCCTAAGGCATCCCTCAAATGCAGACATAAAAATCAGTCACTATGATAAAATTGGGTCTTATGAGGACCGCTCTAGGAAAGGAAGAGAAAGAATGACGTCTATCGCAGTTGTTGACAGCACCTCAAATGACCACCCTCAAGTGATGCGCGCACACACCCCAAGTAGACATCTCAACATCAACTGTCCAGAGGCGACTTCAAACAGAGGACCTTTATTGTCGAATTGATGCAAAAATAAAAAAAAGTCACTGCTGAGGAAGCAAGAAACAGATTTGTTTAGGCTGGACATCAGACCAGTGAAAATCTGTACTGTGGTCTGAGAAGTCAAAGTGTGAGAAATTTTTTTTATATACCGTCCACAATGTTTTTGTGATAAGCAGAAAAGGGGAGCGAGTGGTTTCTACAGGTGTGGTGCCTACATGGAGCAAGGATGGGGATGTTTCATTCCAAATTCAAGGCACTCTTAAATCCATCATGATTATTACACCATTCTGCAACAAAATGACATCCCATCTGGCCTTCAGCGTGACCATCATTTGTAATAGGAAAATGACCTAAAACACATCTCCAAAGTATGTAGTGGCTATGTATCCAAGAAGAAGGATGGTGTGCTGCATTAGATGGCATAGCTTCCACCACCACCTCACCTCCTCCCAGGTGAGACATTTTGGGATGAGTATGACGGCACAGTGACTAAGGAGCCAACAAGTGCTCTGCCCTTCTGAGAACACCAGTGCAGGTGCCTACCAGATGAACGCAGCCGAGAATGCCACAGGTGTGTATTGTTGTCAGAATTGCACTAGTGTATACTGCAACTCTGGCCGCAAAGGCTGTTGGGCAGCCAAAGTGATGCGACACGGCTACATTGCAGTGCAATACAGGAGAATGGGAGCCCGAGAATACTTCAACAATCAAGTCACAAAATGTCGCAGTTTGGTTTTGAAACACCCTTGTTACAATTAGAGAACCTCCTCAGGGGGTGGCAATCAAACCTCATTCACTTGTATTGCGCTATGTTGCAGCAACACATAGTGGGCTTCACAAGCACAGACATGTCACCATGTAGCCCCAACCTAAAGGGGGGCACTTCAAGGAATCAGACAGCGTAGATTGATCACGTGTTTCTTTACTTCATGATTTTCTTCAGGATTCTGCTGCCTTCAGGTCGAATCTACAATGTGCACATCCAATAAAAACCATTGTATGAACAAGTGTCTAAACTTTAGATTGGTACAGTATTTATCCTTATAGCTGGGTGCATCCTCTTGCCATAAAAAAAAAAAAAAAAAAGAAACTTTGTCCAGTGTAAACCACGCTCTGGAGACGCACACACAACATTCTTATGGAGAGAAAGCTCATCTCACATTCATAAAATCCTGAACTAATAATTAAAGGCTTGTCGGAATGACATGTTCCTCTTATGGCATGAAAACAAGGCGCTCATACACCCTCTCCACTGACTAATCAGCTGCTCACAGAACAAGTCATACGGAAAGTGCGGCATTTACACACCTCCGAAACTTCAACACCCCTTATGAATCAACAATACATTAAAAAGGAAGAGGAAAAATGCAAACAAACTATTTTGCCAAAGGTGATATTAACTTGTATGATGTTGACCAATTAAATATCTTTACACTTTTTACAGTCAATCTAACAGATACTTAATACAAATTAAACTAACTTTGTAAACATTTAGGGAAAGTTACTGGTAATGCAGGAATCCTACAGGGATCGCCAACTACTGCACACCCATAATAAATAGCTCTAATGTGCAGCATAAATCATCCGAAAAAATAATATGGAGAGAACGTATAAAATAAATTAATTGCATGTATTTATTTAATATAGAACCAACAGCATTCCTGAAGCGTGGATAACCCCTTTGAAGGCATTTTTATTTTTATTACCGTAATTATATAACCAGTTTTTAAAAAGCAACATTCACTGTTTAAAACCTTTCTTTTTTTTTTTCTAAAGCCATGGGGGGGCTACTATTTTTATTTGACGGTATCCAAGTGTCTGAGTGACACTTACACGCTTCACAAATACGGCAACCCAAGGCTATGCGAGACTGCGGTCAGGGTCTGACCCCATCTCCTATACTGTAGCTGCCTCAACCGTTAACTAGAGATGAGCGAATTTGATCAGTCCCTGCTTATGCAGCAAGCTATAGCACTTACTAGTGATGAACCAGTGTCCTCGTTACTCGAGTTTTCCAAGCATGCTCGGGTGTTCTCAGAGTATCTTGGGCGTGCTCGTAGATTATGTTTGAGTCTTCGCAGCTGCTAGACAACCTGAATACATGCAGGGATTCCCTAACAAAACAGTCAATCCCTGCACGTGTTCAGGTTGTCTAACAGACGCAAATCATGCAGCTGTGGGGACACGTCACAAACAATCTACGAGCACGCTCAAGATACTCAGGGAACACCCAAGAATGCTTGGAAAACTCAAGTAACGAGCACACTCACTCATAACTAATGAGGAGCGATAAATCAGCCTCCTACTTCCCCCTTTAATCATACCAGTGTTGGTCTAAATTCTAAAAGTACCTGTCTGAAAACCAAGTTTCATTAGCACTGTGATCACAGGCCACGTCCAGGACAGCTGTCACTGCGCGGTGGAAAGCACGCTCACAGCAGTGTAACCAACATCCCAGCCTGTGCACAGAGAACAGGGAGGAGAGAGAAGCCCTCCTGTCCTCCCTGCTGACACCACCAGCCTCCACTACTCCCAGTGTCTAATCTGCAACCAGTGAATCGAAAACCCTGCCCGAGTAGATGGCAGGCACCACTCGAAGCCATGGAGCTCAGTGTGTAGTGAAAATATGTATTTGTAGGCGATGTATGACTGGCAGTAAATTAGCATCTGTTCTTAGGCTGCAGCTCTTCACAAAGGTCATAACTAGTGATGAGCGAGTTTACTCCCTGCTCGGGTTTTCCTGAGCACGCTCGGGTGGTCTCCAAGTATTTGTAACTGCTCGGTGATTTAGTTTTTGTTGACGCAGCTGCATGATTTACGGCTGCTAGCCAGCCTGAGTACAGGGGGGGGGGGGGGTTGCCTGGTTGCTAGGGAATTCCAACATGTATTTAAGCTGTCTATCAGCCTTAAATCATGCAGCTGAGGCAAGGAAAACTAAATCTCTGAGCAGTTACAAATACTCGGAGATCACCCGAGGGCTCTCAGGAAAACCCGAGCAACGAGTACACTCGCTCATCACTAGTCATAACCTATGTTATCTTGAGCAAAGGTAGATTTCCTGGTAGCAGGGTCTCAGACCCCAGGGTGCCTTCCTGAGAACACACAGAATTGGAACCATTTCACACCTCTGATGACTTTGAAGGGAGACACCAAATGGAACCTAGTTGCAGCCTGACAATTTCTAGTTAGTATGAGAAAGAAAGGTCATGACAAAGAGCATTTAGAAGAAATAATGTATTCATTGGAAAGTAGCCATGGTCCAGTCACAAACCAGGAATTAGAATATTAACACGAGAGGCTGGTCTAGAAATCTGATCTCTAGGCTGAGCCTATAACTTGGGCCCTACAAAAAAAAATAAAAAATTGTTCACAGATTGAGGGCAGCCGAGCTTATATGATCCATTTCATATCCCCCCTCAGGGAACAGAATACCAGACTGCAAAGTTTAGATATGGTATTTCTGTAAGTTTCTCCTTTTTATTTCATAACTGTTCGCATATTTGTATTTCAGTTCTTATTCCCAGATTTTATGCCCTTTTATTGTAAGCACTGTACCTTTTCTATTAAAGCTAAAAACTTAAATAAGTTTGAACCTTGTATACTCTAAAAGAACACAACCCTAGAGTGTGTGATCCTGCCGATTGGCAGACAGTAGTAGTATTTAAGGGAATCAGCATATATGAAGCAGGGTGCGATTTATGCTCCCATTACAGCGTAGGACAGAGGTAGAATGCTGGATGGAGTGAGAGGAGATAAATTAACCCTTGCAGGCGCAACCCCTAGTCACGTGTTGAGAAGTGGGTTCGTGACACAGCGATTGGTGAATAATAGACTTAAAGGGAACCTGTCACCCCCAAAATCGAAGGTGAGCCAAGCCCACCAGCATCAGGGGCTTATCTACTGCATTCCAGAATGCTGTAGATAAGCCCCCGATGTAACCTGAAGGATGAGAAAAAGAGGTTAGATTATACTCACCTGGGCGGGCGGTCCGATCCGAAGGGTGTCGGTCCGGGGCCTCCCATCTTCTTACGATGACGTCCTCTTCTGGTCTTCACGCTGCGGCTCCTGCGCAGGCGCACTTTGTCTGCCCTGTTGAGGGCAGAGCAAAGTACTGCAGTGCGCAGGCGTGGGCCTCTCTGACCTTTCCCAGTACCTGTGCACTGCAGTACTTTGCTCTGCCCTCAACAAGACAGACAAAGTGCGCCTGCGCCGTATTCCAGAATGCTGTAGGTAAGCCCCTGATGCCGGTGGGCTTAGCTCACCTTCGATTTTGGGGGTGACAGGTTCCCTTTAAGAAGAAGTGGAGGATACTCTGGATGGATTTAGAACAGAGTAAATCACAGGTTGTTTTTTAAACTGCGCCAGGGGAAAAGAGTTTTCTGAAACTGAAAAAAAAAAAAGCTTTTTAAAAAAGGGGTTATCCACCACTAGAACAACCCTTTTTCGCTCTGAAAGTTTGCCCTGATAAATAAAAAGGGAAAACTTGTGGAAGGGATGCAGGATCAGCCCGTCTTAATAAACAATGTCCAGACCTCAGGTGGAACGGGAATAATAATAAAAAAAAAAAAAGCTTTTACTGTAGCAGCTGATGATGATTATGATAACAGCTCTCCACAGTTAGGCCTCTTTCACACTTCTGTCTTTCTTTTTCTGCCACAATGTGTAGTTTTGTGAAAAAACATACAGATCCAGCAAATGTTTCTGCTGGATTCTGTTTTTTCTCATAGACTTGTATTAGTGACGGATGGCTTTCCGTTTCATCCGTCGTGCACTGGTCCGTCGTAAAATCGCTGTCCGTCGGGCGGAGACAACGCACATAGAAACGTTTTTTCTGTACGTCGGAAAATCGCCCAGCGACGGATCCTGCACTGCCCGTCGTTGGCTATAATGGAAGCCTATGGGCGCAGGATCCGTCGCTGACCGTCAAAAGCAGAAATTCAGCGACGGGTCCCGTCTTTTGAAACTGAGCATGCGAGGAAGAATTTCCAGTCAGGGAAATTCTCTCTCTTTTTTTTTTTTTTTACTATTGATGCTGCCTATGCAGCATCAATAGTAAAAGATATAATACTAAGAATAAAAAATTGTGATATTCTTACCTACCGGTGCCCCCCGCAGCCTTCACGATGCTCGTGATGCTCCCGGCAGGACCCGTTCCCAGTGATGCCTTGCGAGACAATGACCTGTGATGACGTAGCGGTCTCGCGAGACCGCTACATCATCACAGGTCATTGTCCCGCAAGGCATTACTTGGAACGGGACCTACCGGCAGCATCGCGAAGGGCCCCGAAAGGTAAGAATATCACGATTTTTTATGGTTTTTATTATTTTTAACATGGGTTGTGTTGTGTATGCATTGTCTCAGCGAAAAAATGCGGCGAAGACGCATACACAACGTCGGCACATAGCCAATTCTGGCAACAACTGCCTCAACGGGTCTGTAAAAAAAACGGACCCAGTGCACCTGATTTTTACAATCTGCACAGGATCCGTCTTTTCAACATTTTAACAGATTGTAAAAAAACAGAAGTGTGAAAGAGGCCTTATTCAGTACAGTCAGCCAACAGCCCCTCATGGTGTGAAGACCCAGGCTCTTTTCCAGCAATGTATAGCAGCTCTCCTCATTCAGGCTAAATATAGCACTAAAACTTCTCCTTTCAGCCTGGACATTGGCATCCATGGCACCTCAGGCCCACAGAAAAGCGCTGCTGGCCACTAAGGATTGTATCAAGACATCCCTCTTATCCCCAACCATAATCCGGCAGTAGGGCACTTCTGGAACCGCACAAGACACTACGTCCCATGAGGCTGCAGTTTTCGCTTGAGTCTTGACAGTGACCACAGTCAGGGCACTGGGCTGACCGCCGTGATCTCCAGCACCACTCAATGCCAGGGTTGCTCCTCCTGGGCTCAATAGTTTTCCTGCAGTAGATTCTACCCACCAACAGAGTCGGCACTTGCAATCCTGGGGCTCACATGAAGTTATGTCATATGAACCCTGCGCCCAATCAGCTCTGGTGTCAATGCCCCCAACTGCAGACAAAGGCAACATCAAGAGCAAGTCAGAGCAGCTGCAGCCTTGGCTCCTCATTACGCAAGAAGATGGGGACAGTGACGCGAGGGCTGACTGGGCGGCAGGCTCATGTGACATAACCTCACGTGAGTCCCGGGACCGCAAGTGCCGATACCACTGTAGCAGCGCCAGCATCGGAGGGGAGTATAAACATTTTTATTTTAACAGGGCTAGACATGAGACAACCCCTTTAAGACAATATACAGCTCTGGCAAATATTAAAAGACCACGGCAAAATGTTCAGCTTGTCTGATTTTTCTCCTTATAGGTATATTTTTGAGTAAAACGTAAATTGTTCATTTATTCTATAAACTTCTGACATGTCTCCAAAATTCAAAGCAATAAATGTTGTCCTTTTTTTTCTGAAAAGGAGAAATGGTCAAAATAAAAAAAAATTAAAAAAACAACAGTGCCTTCAGACGTCAAATAATGCAAAGAAAACAAGTTCATAATCATTTAGAAACAACAATACTAATGTTTAACTCAGGAAGAGTTCAGAAATCAATATTTTGTGGAATAACCATGATTTTTAATCACAGCTTTCATGCGTCTTGGCATCCTTTCCATCAGTCTTTCACACTGCTCCTGGTGCAAAAACTTAAAGGGCCACTGTCACCCCCCCCAGCCGTTATAAACTAAAAGAGCCACCTTGTGCAGCAGTAATGCTGCAGTCTAACAAGGTGGCTCTTTTAGTTTTTGATTAATTTATTACCTCAATAAAGCGTTTTAAAAATTGGCCACACATACCAGATATTGTACCAGGAGGCGGTCCTAAGCGTCCTGTATGAATCCCCCAACTGCCGTCACTCTTCTCTTCAGGGCTGATGGTACCCGCCCCCTTCGCGTTGTTGCTTCTTAAATCCGGCGCCTGCGCTGTGCGTGCCTGCCTGGGGCCTGCGCAGTGTTCTTTGTCAGTCACATCTCAGATGCCGGGTGCCTGACTGCGCCCTGTTACTGAAACCCCGCCCCGCACTGTTATTCATTATGCACAGTGCGGGGCTGGGGTTCCTGGGAAGGCGGGGGAGCGTCAGAGATGGGAGAGCGTCCGAGATGGGGGAGCGCCTGAACAGCGCAGTGCGCATGCCCAGGAATGCCAGCCCCGCACTGTGCATAATGAATAACACAGTGCGGGGCGGGGATTCAGTAACAGGGCGGCCGCACTGCCCGCACAGGCGCAGTCAGGCACCCGGCATCTGAGATGTGACTGACAAAGAACACTGCGCAGGCCCCAGGCAGGCACGCACAGCGCAGGCGCCGGATTTAAGAAGCAACAACGCGAAGTGGGCGGGTACCATCGGCCCTGAAGAGAAGAGTGACGGCAGTTGGGGGATTCATACAGGACGCTTCGGACCACCTCCTGGTACAATATCTGGTATGTGTGGCCAATTTTTAAAACGCTTTATTGAGGTAATAAATGAATCAAAAACTAAAAGAGCCACCTTGTTAGACTGCAGCATTACTGCTGCACAAGGTGGCTCTTTTAGTTTATAACGGCTGGAGGGGGTGACAGTGGCCCTTTAAGCAGTTCGTCTTTGTTTGATGGCTTGTGACTATCCATCATCCTCTTGATTACATTCCAGAGGTTTTCAATGGAGTTCAGGTCTGGAGATTGGGCTGCCCATGAAAGGGCTTTGATGTGGTGGTCTCAATTTTTGCCAGAGCTGTATTTTAACAGTGGAAATTCAAGTTCTAACAGAAGTCATCCTAGCATAGCTTGTTTTTCAGCACAAAGACATTTCCCACTCAGTGGTGAAGTATTGTGAATGAGCTGCATTCTCCAACCTGTGCCCCGAGGAACCTGAAGATCAACCATTTGTCTGAATCAGGATTCCAGCTGTATGGTGAAGCCCTCCTGCAAGTGCCAGGCCCGAGAATAGCACTCCTGCTTATCCCGTCCCCACTTAGTGCCAGGCACCAGAGAGCACCCCACTCCTACTCATCCCCTGCCCCCACCTCCTAGTGCCAGGCACCAGAGAGCACCCCACTCCTGCTCATCCCCTGCCCACACCTGCTAGTGCCAGGCACCAGAGAGCACCCCATTCCTGCTCATCCCCTGCCCACACCTGCTAGTGCCAGGCACCAGAGAGCACCCCACTCCTACTCATCCCCTGCCCCCACCTCCTAGTGCCAGGCACCAGAGAGCACCCCACTCCTGCTCATCCCCTGCCCCCACCTCCTAGTGCCAGGCACCAGAGAGCACCCCATTCCTGCTCATCCCCTGCCCACACCTGCTAGTGCCAGGCACCAGAGAGCAAGCCATTCCTGCTCATCCCCTGCCCACACCTGGTAGTGCCAGGCACCAGAGAGCACCCCACTCCTGCTCATCCCCTGCCCCCACCTCCTAGTGCCAGGCACCAGAGAGCACCCCACTCCTGCTCATCCCCTGCCCCCACCTCCTAGTGCCAGGCACCAGAGAGCACCCCACTCCTGCTCATCCCCTGCCCACACCTGCTAGTGCCAGGCACCAGAGAGCACCCCACTCCTGCTCATCCCCTGCCCACACCTGCTACTGCCAGGCACCAGAGAGCACCCCACTCCTGCTCATCCCCTGCCCACACCTGCTACTGCCAGGCACCAGAGAGCACCCCACTCCTGCTCATCCCCTGCCCACACCTCCCACTGCCAGGCACCAGAGAGCACCCCACTCCTGCTCAGCTGTAGCCAAGAGGGGGACGGCCCTGTCCAGGAGCTGTCAGAGCAGACGCGCATGGCCTCCACCAAACCCTGGCCACTGGCTCCCTAAGGTGCGGCCTGTGCACTCGCATTCCCCTCTGCAGCCTCCCTAGGGACGGCGCTCACCTCGGTGGGCTGGCTGATCTCGAACAGGTCCAGCCGGTTGGCGTTCCAGTGGTTAATGATGTCGGCCAGCTTGCGGCGCTCTTCCTCCCGGGTGCCCGTCATGTCTGCACACCCGCTCTTCCCTGTAGGATCGTCACGCGGTGGGAAGAGGAAAGAATGCGAATGTCACCGAGGTTAGGGCGATCCCTGTGCTCCGCCGTCCTTGGGAATCCGTCCGTACAGTATCCAGCGCCGTGTGCGCCCAGCAGTGCTCAGCAGCCACACGCGAGCCCCATTACCGCCTGCCCATAACGCAGCAGAGACGGGAGGGATGAACGCTCCACAGACAATAGGCTGCTCCCAGCCCGACCCGCTTCAGGCCGCTGCGCTTCCTTATCGCCTGGTATCCCTCCTCCCAGTCCTGAGCCGTGGCGTCACGTCCTGCGCTGTATCCCGGCGCCGCTCCCACTCCCGTCCTGCTGCGAGTGCCTGTGTGCGCCTGCCTGCACGTGAACGTGTGTATGGAGTTGTGTGTCTCTGCCTATGTGCTGTGTGTATATCTGCATTTATCCGTGTCTGTGTGTGCGCCTGCCAGCACGTGTGTCTGTGTGTGTGTCTCTGCCTATGTTCAGTGCATGTATCTGTTTGTGTATATGTGCATGTATCTTATGTTATGTATGTATGTGTCTGCGCGTGAGTATCTGTGTCTGCCTATGCGCATTTATGTGTCTCTGCCTCCAAGTGTGTGTGTGTGTGTGTGTGTGTGTGTGTGTGTGTGTGTGTGTGTGTGTGTGTGTGTATATATATATACACACACACACAAAAGATATATATCCTTGTAGATTGTGAGCCCTCGTGGGCAGGGTCCTCTCTCCTCCTGTACCAGTTGTGACTTGTATTGTTCAAGATTATTGTACTTGTTTTTATTATGTATACCCGTCCTCACATGTAAAGCGCCATGGAATAAATGGCGCTATAACAATAAATAATAATAATATCTTGGTACCGTGTTAGCCAGTGGATAGAAAAATATTTAGAATTGAGAGTCCTCAGTGGTTGATACCTTTTAATGGCTAACTGAAAAGATGTATTAAACACAGTCTTAGGGGAAAAGATTTTTTTGCAAAACGTCAAAAACTGTAATAAATACACACTACTACTTAAATACGGAGTAGAAAGACGAAACAGCAGAAATAATTAAAATGTTTATAAGTTTATTGAAAGATAATTAAAAACATGTAAAATACCAAAAAATAAGCTATAAGAACCACACATGACAGAGCACACAAACAGGGACTTCTGAACAAATCAATCTACATGTACCAAGCCAGGTAGGCTTAAAGAATTAATGCCTTATGAAAAGCATATTTATGAGTAGATAAATATGATTAACTATGCTGCCAATTATATATAACACTTAATTATATGTGCAAAGAATGCTACATAAAGTGCCAATGAATAAATATCCATTAATTATATATACAAAAAATAAATAAATAAATAATAAATGTGAGCTTGTAGATGGCCTAAAGTGTCCTAGTGTAAATTGCATGTATATATAACTAGTTAATCATAAAGTGCTGGATACTCAGTGCAAGCGCATAATGCATAAATGTGCCATTACAAAATTACAACAAAATAAATCCAGCATGAAGTGCTAAATATTCAGTGCAAGGGCATAATATACACAGATCTCGCATAAAGTGCTAAGTGTCCAATGTAAAACACCTGCTATACACGTGTGTCACTACCGAGTAGCTACAAAATGGATCCGATCTAAAGTGCTGAGTGCTTAGTGCAAATATATGACGCACAAATGTGCTGTTACAAGATTATATCAGCAAGGATCCAGCTTACCCCGTAAAACGTGATGTCGCAGAAACATGTAATCATACCTGGCTATAAATAAGCACGGTCCCAGATTCAGCGTGTGCTCTCACCCCGACAGCGCCGTTTCGCTAATGCTTCCTCTATGCAGCAGACACAGACCGGCTTAGATTTATGGGTAAGATGAGCGTTTCACTCTTGGTTTCTATATCTCCTATATCCATATGTATGGTATGATTTACACGGAAACTCTGCCCTAGATAGGGATATAGCTCCATTTACTCAGGCGCTTTATACTGCACTATGCACTTTTTTTGATTGAGTCATATTGTATCTAGTACGGTGTGATCCGACTCGTCTTGCCCACATTGTGACTACAGTCTGTGTCTTCTGTATATGCACCATTCTGTACCTTGTTTTGCTAGTCTGTATTTATTCAGTTATATATAATAAAATTTATTGTTACTAATTTTACACGTTTGTATGGGACTATTTACTCCATTTGCTGCTGTAGGATTGATATATACAACATACATACATACAAAATACAACATACATACTACATACATACAACATACATACAGCATACATACTACATCCATACTACATACATACATACAACAAACATACTACATACATTACATACAATACATACATATAGACATACAGTACATATAACAGAGTACATATTCACCATCACTTGTCACTTTGTTCCCCGAAGCCAGTGTCATCTCTAAAAAATATTAAAATAACAAACAATATACTCCCTGATCCGCAGAAATCCACGAGTGTCCCACGACGATCTCCCGTGGAGAACGGCAGCATCAGCTGATGAGACCGCTCTCCAGGGGTTCCTGGAACACAATGACGGGAGGAAGGTATCCTTCTACACTGTAGTCCTCCGCCGCTGTAAAAAAATAGTCCCTAGTCTCACTTTTGGCATTGCTGTGTGAGAAATTTGCCACGCATCAATTGCCAAAGTGAGACTTTGAACTATAGTAACCTCTCAGTGATACACTGCAGTAGCCATTGTCTCCTGTCAGTGTGTCACTGAAGGTCCTATAGAGCAGTGACATCTCCTGATGTCACTGTTCTATAGGGGAGATCGTCGTGGGACACTCGTTATTAATTGGGCTACGGCGGACAGGTAGTATACGGTTTATTACTTTACCTTTTTTGCAGGCGCTGAAGTATGGTAAGTATGGTTAAATGAAGAATAATAAAATACTTTTTTCCTAATGTGTGTGTGTTTTATTAATTATTTACCAGTATTGGATTAATAATGGATAGGCGTCTTATTGACGCCTCTCCATTATTAAACCGGCTTAATGTCACCTTACAATAGCAAGGTGACATTAACCCCTTATTACCCCATATCCCACCGCTACACGGGAGTGGGAAGAGGGGCTGAGTGCCGGAATTGGCGCACCTTACAGATGCGCCATTTCTGGGGCGGCTGCGGTCTGGTATTTGTACCCGGGGGGGGAGCCAATATCCATGGCCCCTCTCTAGGCTATGAATATAAGCCCGCAGCCGTCTGCGTAGCCTTTCTGGCTATAAAATATAGGGGGACCCCACTTCATTTTTTTGGGGGGTCCCCCTATTTTAATAGCCAGTAAAGGCTACGCAGTCAGCTGTGGGCTGATATAGCAAGCTACAAATATTGGCCACGGCCGTTGGCTTTCCCCCTCTGGCGCAGAAAATTGCGCGGGAGCCCATGCCGTTTTGTTCCTTTTTTTTTTTTAATTAAACACTAATTAAGACCTCTTTCACACTTGCGTCGGTACGGCTCCGTCGCTATGCGTCGCACCAACGCACGTTGTGAAATTTGTGCATGACGTGGGCAGCGGATGCAGTTTTTCAACGCATCCACTGCCCATTCTGAAGTCCGGGGAGGAGGGGGTGGAGTTTCGGCCGCGCAAGTTCACTTGAATGTTTTTTCGTGCCGACGGTCCGCCAAAACACGACGGATCCGTTGCACAACGGAAGCGACGTGTGGCCATCTGTCACGATCCGTCGCTAATACAAGTCTTTGGGTAAAAAAACGCATCCTGCGAGCACATTTGCAGGATCCGTTTTTTTCCCAAAATGACGGATTGCTAAAAACGCAAGTGTGAAAGTAGCCTTAGAAACATCGGCCTTTCTATTATATATATCTATGGATATCTTCCTTGATAAAGCGGTCGATTAGTGACGCGAAACGCGCGTCGGGGGGCTTCTATCTTTACACCTGTCCTAGGACCCTCTAACCCCTGCTAGCGGTAAGTGACTGCCAACTCCCTATGAAGCATTTATCCTCCCACTGTGGTGCTGGATAGGGTTTTCGTTTGGCAGGACACCTACTGTTTTGTGCCCTTATACTATGCATATGCACTTTATATAGAATGATCTGCACCGAGTCACTGCCAATTCCTTATGAACTAATTATCTTCCCACTGTGGCGTTAGGTAGGTTTCTATTTGGCAGGACATTTATTCTCTTGTGCCCTTATACTATGCATATGCACTTTATATATGGATTGATAGGCCTCAAGTGATTTGGGTTGTTGGAGGGCTTTCGGTGACTTTTATGTACTATCTTTGCACATGTACCATTGCATTTTATTCATGTCTAATGTTCAGTTTATGTTATGTGTATCTTTAATAAAATTTGAACTTTTTTCCACTTTACCTATACCTAGTTTAACTCTTTTTTCTCCAGTTATAGTAGATACATAGATGTATCTATCCATATATCTGGCTGCTTTCACACATCAGATTTTAGCCGCCAGGCACAATCCGGCGAGTTTTGAAAAAAACGGATCCTTTTTTTCCGTCGGATCTGTTTTTTTCTCATAGAGTTGTATTAGCGCCGGATTGCGCATGATGGCCACACATTTCATCTGTTTTTTGCCGGATCCGTCGATGTGCGTTTTTTCGCCAGACAGAAAAAACATTCCTCTGTATGGGTTTTCCATCTAATGGAAACAGGTTTTTGGACGGATACGGCAAAAAACGGATGAAACGTGTGGCCATCAGGCGCAATCCAGCGCTAGTACAACTATGAGAAAAAAACAGATCCGTTTTTTTTCAAAACTCGCCGGATTGTGCCTGACGGCAAAAACCTGATGTGTGAAAGCAGCCAGATATATGGATAGATACATCTATGTATCCATAGATATATCTATCTATAAATATATCTATAGATAGATATATCCATAGATATATAATAGAAAGGCCGATGTGTCTAAGGATACTTTCACACTTGCGTTTTTAGCAATCTGTCGTTTTGGGAAAAAAACGGATCCTGCAAATGTGCTCACAGGATGCGTTTTTTACCCATAGACTTGTATTAGCGACGGATGGCCACATGTCGCGTCCGTCGTGCAACGGATCCGTCGTGTTTTGGCGGACCGTCGGCAGGAAAAAACGTTCAAGTGAACTTTTTTTGTCCATCGCATCCGCCATTTTCCACCTCGCATGCGCGGCCGAAACTCCGTCCCCTCCTCCCCGGACCTCAGAATGGCCAGCGGATGCGTTGAAAAACTGCATCCGCTGCCCACGTCGTGCACAAATTTCACAACGTGCGTCGGTACGTCGACCCGACGCATAGCGACGGACCCGTATCGACGCAAGGGTAAGAGGCCTTAATGAGCGTTTAATTAAAAAAAAAAAAACGGCATGGGCTCCCGCGCAATTTTCTGCGCCAGAGGGGGAAAGCAGACTGCCAGGGGCCAATATTTGTAGCCTGCTATGAATATCAGCCCGCAGCTGACTGCGTAGCCTTTACTGGCTATTAAAATAGGGGGACCCCCCAAAAAATGACGTGAGGTCCCCCTATATTTTATAGCCAGAAAGGCTACGCAGACAGCTGCGGGCTGATATTCATAGCCTAGAGAGGGGCCATGGATATTGGCCCCCCCGGCTACAAATACCAGTCCGCAGCCACCCCAGAAATGGCGCATCTGTAAGGTGCGCCAATTCCGGCACTCAGCCCCTCTTCCCACTCCCGTGTAGCGGTGGGATATGGGGTAATAAGGGGTTAATGTCACCTTGCTATTGTAAGGTGACATTAAGCCGGTTTAATAATGGAGGTGTCTATAAGACGCCTATCCATTATTAATCCAATACTAGTAAATGGTTAATAAAACACACACACATTAGGAAAAAAGTATTTTAATATTCTTCATTTACCCATACTTACCATACTTCAGCACCTGCAAAAAACGTAAAATTATAAACCGTATACTACCTGTCCGCCAATTAATAACGAGTGTCCCACGACGATCTCTCCTATAGAACAGTGACATCGGGTGATGTCACTGCTCTATAGGACCCTCAGTGACACACTGACCGGAGACAATGGCTCCTGCAGTGCATCACTGAGAGGTTACTATAGTTCAAAGTCTCACTTTATGGCAATTGCTGCGTGGGAAATTTCTCACACAGCAATGCCAAAAGTGAGACTAGGGACTAATTTTTTTACAGCGGCGGAGGAATACAGTGCGGAAGGATACCTTCCTCCCATCATTGTATTCCTGGAGCCCCTAGAGAGCGGTCGCATCAGCTGATGCTGCCGTTCTCCACGGGAGATCGTCGTGGGACACTCATGGATTTCTGCGGATCAGGGAGTATATTGTTTATTTTAATATTTTTTACAGATGACACTGGCTTCGGGGAACAAAGTGACAAGTGATGGTGAATATGTAATCTATGTTATATGTACTGTATGTCTATATGTATGTATTGTATGTATGTAGTATGTATGAAGTATGCATGTTATGTATGTTGTATGTATGTTGCATGTATGTGGTATGTTGTGTGTATGTTGTAGGTATCTATGTTGTATGTATGTTTGTGTTTTTTTTTTACATTCAACACATTAGCCGGATGATGAGACTACTACTGTCCCATCATTGGCTAATGTGTCAATCACTGCCATTGTAGCAGGCATAGCCCGATGAGACTTGTAGTCCCATCGGACGATGCCTGCACACAAACACAAAGACCCCGGGCAGGCCGCACAGACCCCCGGGAGGCCCGTACAGACCCCCCCGGCAGGCCGCACAGACCCCCGGCAGGCCTGTACAGACCGCCGGCAGGCCGCACAGACCCCCGGCAGGCCCGTACAGACCCCTGGCAGGCCGCACAGACCTCCGAGAGGCCCGCCCAGACCCCCGGCAGCCCGCACAGACCCCCCCACGGTCCCACACAGACACGCAGTCTCCGCCCACGCACCGCGCACACTCTTCCCGCCTCCAGATTAGGATGTGCAAGGACAGAAAGGGCTTATTTTCATTCCGATATTTGTGTCCCTTTGACTTGCATTGGTTTCCGATATCGGCCGATCCAATCCGATCCCGATATTTCCCGATATTGGAAGGTATCGCTCAACACTAAAAAGACATAAATCCAGGCGACACATTCATTCCTGCACTAAGAGTGTCAAAGGTCATCCATCAGTTTATATTCCCATATTCTTCTGTTTCTTTGAGATTTGAAGTTACCTTTTAATACAATAGAGATATATATCTTGGTACCGTGTTAGCCAGTAGATAGAAAAATATCTAGAATTGAGAATCCTCAGTGGTTGATACCTTTTAATAGCTAACTGAAAAGATATTTTCAGTTAGCCATTAAAAAGGTATCAACCACTGAGGACTCTCAATTCTAAATATTTTTCTTTTAATACAAGTAATTTCATGTCCAAAGTTTTATGATCCAAGAGACAGAAATATATTGCCACAGGTAGATCTATTCTTTTTTCTCTTTTTATATGGCGATGAGAGTTCATTCTTGTTCTAAGCTTTTGCCCTGTCTCCCCCACATACAGACCCCCAGTTGGACATTTAGTACAAATAATTAGGTACACCACATTAGAAGTGACTGTCAGTATTCCGGGTTTTCTAAGTCACCTTGTGAATGTTTTTGCCCTTTGTTAAGATGGAGTTTGCTGTTTTTGTCTGCCCTACTTCCTGTTCGTTTGTTTAAAACCCGGGTCAGGTGTCAGCCTCTTTGCTGGAGTATTCTGATTCTGTTCTCCTTCAGCTCATCTGCTGGTTCTGAGTGTGTCTCTACTTCTGGCTCTGGACATTTCCTGCATTTGTAAGCTACACTCTCTAGGTTATCATTAGTCTGCTGACTTGGAACTTAACCCTCGGTTCACTCCTTCTGGTAAGAACTGTGTTTTTTAGAACTTTGTTTCAGGACTTGTTTCGGGACTGAGTGTTGCTACTTAATCCTTCATTTACTCCCCCCGGTGGGAGCTGTTGGAAACAACACCAGTATAATACTTTAATGTGAACCTGTTTTTGAACTTACCCATCTTTATGCCACATTTGGGATCAACTTGAGAATTAGTTTCTGGACTTACCCGTGTTCATGCCACACCTGGGATGAACTTGTGGACTTGTTCTGGACTTCCCTGTGTTTACTTCATACCTGGATTTGACTCTTTCTGTGTCGACAGTGTTTGGATCTGCACCACATCACCCGTCACACTCACCTTGCTGAGGACTCTGCCTTAAGAACTCCGCCGATTTGCTGTATATATTTCAAGGACTCGTTTCTTTCTAGGACACTTGGTTATCAGTATATTGTTTTGGGTGTTATTGCTGTTGTACAAATACACTATTTGCACTAAAGAAACCCGTCTGTCTGTTCATTGCCCCATGCTATTAGAATCCTTGAGTTCCTACAATAGTATTACAGTGACGCAGCTGAAAGTACCTGGTATCTTGTAGTCCTGATGTGAATTGGTGATCTTTATCTTGTCCGTGGTCATTATAAATGGACAGGTTTTACATTTTTTCTGATTGCAAGGAAAGGTTCCTGCAGCTGCTGGAGAGGACAGGGAGCTTTTCACAATGATGCTTCTTAGATTTGGGGGCTGCCTAAAACCCAGTAGTGGGGGGTCTGGAAAAATTGATTGCAAGTGGGCATCTTTTTGTAGTAAGGGTTGTAATTTCCGTACAGCTCCCCTTAGCACCTCCAGATTTGGATTGTAGGTGACCAAGAGACACACAGTTGGTTTCTTCTTTAGCGTTGTAATGTAGCAGGTGATTCCTTGATATTCTGGTGGCTCTTGTAATCTGGTTTTCAAGTGTTCTTGGATGGTAGCCCTGATTCAAAAAGGTCTTTCTAAGGCGACCAGGGTGTTCATCTCGATCCATGGGGTTGGAACATATACAACTGTATCTGATGGCTTGGCTGTAGACAATAGAGTTTTTTTTATGTGTTTTGGACGGAAACTGTCCCATTTGAGGTGTGTTGGACGGCCGATTGGCTTCTGATACAGGGATGTTTCTATTTCATTGTTCTGCAGCTTAATGATGGTCTCCAAAAAGTTAATTTCAGTGCAGGACTAGTTGAGGGTCAAGTTGATGGTAGGATGAAATTGATTAAACTGTTCATGGAACGTCTTTAGCTGTGGCTCAGACTCCGTCCAGATGATTAAAATATCAATGTAGCGGTAGTAGGCCAGGGGCCTGATGGGACATGAGGACAAAAAGTCGCTTTCAACCTTGGCCATGAAAAGATTTGCATACTGTGGGGTCATTTTACTTCCCATTGCTGTGCCAGTCTTCTGTAGATATACAATACAGACCAAAAGTTTGGACACACCTTCTCATTTAAAGATTTTTCTGTATTTTCATGACTATGAAAATTGTACATTCACACTGAAGGCATCAAAACTATGAATTAACACATGTGGAATTATATACTTAACAAACAAAAAAGTGTGAAACAGCTGAAATTGTCATATTCTAGGTTCTTCAAAGTAGCCACCTTTTGCTTTGATAACTGCTTTGCACACTCTTGGCATTCTCTTGATGAGCTTCTGGAGTTAGTCACCGGGAATGGTCTTCCAACAAACTTGAAAGGGTTCCCAGAGATGCTTAGCACTTGTTGGCCCTTTTGCCTTAACTCTGCAGTCCAGCTCACCCCAAACCATCTCGATTGGGTTTAGGTCTGGTGACTGTGGAGGTCAGGTCATCTGGCGTAGCACCCCATCACTCTCCTTCTTGGTCAAATAGCCCTTACACAGCCTGGAGGTGTGTTTGGGGTCATTGTCCTGTTGAAAAATAAATGATGGTCCAACTAAACGCAAACTGGATGGAATAGCATGCCGCTGCAAGATGCTGTGGTAGCCTTGCTGGTTCAGTATGCTTTCAATTTTGAATAAATCACCAACAGTGTCACCAGCAAAACACATCACACCACCTCCTCCATGCTTCACAGTGGTAACCAGGCATGTAGAGTACATCCATTCACCTTTTCTGTGTCACACAAAGACACGGTGGTTAGAACCAAAGATCTAAAATTTGGACTCATCAGACCAAAGCACAGATTTCCACTGGTCTAATGTCCATTCCTTGTGTTCTTTAGCCCAAACAAGTCTCTTCTGCTTGTTGTCTGTCCTTAGCAGTGGTTTCCTAGCAGCTATTTTACCATGAAGGCCTGCTACACAAAGTCTCCTCTTAACAGTTGTTATAGAGATGTGTCTGCTGCTAGAACTCTGTGTGGCATTGACCTGATCTCTAATCTGAGCTGCGATTTCTGAGACTGGTGACTAGGATAAACTTATCCTCAGAAGCAGAGGTGACTCTTGGTCTTCCTTTTCTGGGGCGGTCCTCATGTGAGCCAGTTTCTTTGTAGCACTTGATGGCTTTGCCACTGCACTTGGGGACACTTTCAAAGTTAGCCCAATTTTTCGGACTGACTGACCTTCATTTCTTAAAGTAATGATGGCCACTCATTTTCCTTTACTTAGAATTTGTATTATGGCAAGAAAAAAAGAAGCTAACAGTCTATTGAGTAGGACTATCAGCTGTGTATCCACCAGACTTCTGTAAAACACAACTGATGGTCCCAACCCCATTTATAAGGCAAGAAATCCCACTTATTAAACCTGACAGGGCACACCTGTGAAGTGAAAACTATTCCCGGTGACCTCTTGAAGCTCATCAAGAGAATGCTAAGAGTGTGCAAAGCAGTCATCAAAGCAAAAGGTGGCTACTTTGAATAACCTAGAATAGAAGACAATTTCACTATATAATTCCACATGTGATAATTCATAGTTTTGATGCCTTCAGTGTGAATGTACAATTCTCAGTCATGAAAATACAGAACAATCTTTAAATGAGGTGTGTCCAAACTTTTGGTCTGTACTGTACATGTGAAATTTTGAAAAATTGGAAGTGCAAAAGTTGCTATAGGAAAATTTACAGTCTAAAGAAGGTACTTGGCACATAAGATTGGCCAATATATATGAACCCAACTGCAGCGTCAATGTGTACCTTATAGTTGGGTCCCTGACCTGTTGGGCTCATAAACAGCTCTGGCAAATATTAAGAGACCTCCACATTAAAGCCCTGTCATGGGCAGCCTAATCTCCAGACCTGACCCCATTGAAAACCTCTGGAATGTAATCAAGAGGATGATGGATAGTCACAAGCCATCAAACAAAGAAGAACTGCTTAAATTTTTCCTCCAGAAGCAGTGTGAAAGACTGGTTGCAAGCATGCAGAGACGTATGAAAGCTGTGATTAAAAATCATGGTTTATTCCACAAAATATTTTCTGAACTCTTCCTGAGTTAAAACATTAGGATTGTTGTTTCTAAATGATTATGAACTTGTTTTCTTTGCATTATTTGAGGTATGAAAGCACCGTTTTTTGTTTTTTTTTTTCATTTTGACCATCTTTCTTTGTCAGAAAAAAAAACAAATTTATTGCTTGGAAACTCAGACATGTTGTCAGAAGTTTATAGAATAAAAGAACAATTTACATTTTACTCAAAAAAATACCTATAAAAGAGAAAAATCAGACAAACTGAAAATTTTGCAGTGGTCTCAATTTTTGCCAGAGCTGTACATTGGCCAATGTTCTATGGCAGTAATGCAGTTCCAATTTTCTAGATCTACCATTCCATGCAATCAAGTTCAGCTTAGATTTTCTTAGAATTCTTATGTGAGCTGGCACCTATTCACACTAGTAGGGATGTGCTGGTTAGTTTTTATTCTTATAGTGGCACATTAAAGGTCTATTATTGCTAGATCTAGAATCTGTTACCACTTTGAGCAAAAATAGGGCTTGGAAAGTGAAAACAAGGAGTACAAGAACTGCTGCTGGTGGTGGCCCAGTTGATTGTGATTTTACAAGAATGCTAACACTGGTCAACGCAATTTTTCTGGCAAAAGGTTTTAAAACATATTTTAAGTAAATTTTGGCTGCTGATTACGAATATGAACTCCGTTTTTGGCTATCACATCAGGATTTCGAGATTTTCAATTTTTTATGAAAATTACTCCTATCTAATGTTTTATGATAAAAACACATGATTTTATTCAGTCGTCATGACAGCACTAACGAGAGAGGGGATCTGCCCTTCAGGGACAGGAAACCTACAGAGATAAAAGGGCGGCACCTCTCTCCCGCATCAGTTGGTTTCCTGTCCCTGACAGGGGACTCTACAGAGGCCTTTAGAAGAAAGGCGAAGAAGGAAGTTTTTGTTTTTTTTTGACCCAGGTCCGACTCACCGATCCTGGAGGCGGGATGGCCCCTTCCCCGCTGTTGATCGCGACGCTGGAAGTGCCGCACCACAGAGGGCTGTGGGGGTAGGCAGCAGCAGCCTTCAGGGGGAGTGCTGTCTCGAGCGGTGTCCCATCGCCGGGTACAGGTAAGTACTATGTGGGAGGCCCTCCTGAACTGCGAACGCCATCGGTAATTTGGGTGCCCCTCTGGTGGTGGTCCCCTTGGCGGGCACATCGCATCGGCGTCATGAAAGAGAACGGTGACCTTGCGGTCGGCTCTGGGGTTCGGCAGCGCTAGCGCTTCCCCTCTGACACCGGCGTTCTAGGCGGCACAGGCGCTGCGTTCGGCGTCCCGGAAGCGGCGCACCAGAGGTGACGCGTGTGAAGGGGCGGGGCTTAGTTTGAAAATTGCGGCGGTGCTTCCTGGCTGACAGTGTAAGTGCTTTTGGCGGGCGGGAGGAAGAGGGGCCTCCCACAGGCCGTGTTGTACCAGGCAGTTCACCAGGATTGGCCGGCTGTCCCCCATCTGGGGGAGGTACCTTTAGGGGGCCGGCTTCTTAATGATTCATTGGTGGCTGCCCCATGCTTCATATCCATTGTTACAATGGAGTCTCAGGAGCAGGATCCGTTGCCTTCTGAGCAACAGTGTCAACCCCTGGAGAAGCCCCATGCAGCAAACACCCAGCGACGTTCTAGTGGTCGTCCTGGAGGTAGAACTGATCAATCTTCTAAAGCCGGAAAGTCCTCAAACCGGATGGATATTGCCTCGGTGGAGAGGGTCCCCCCGCAATCTTCGGTACCACTCAGACACTATAGGGGTAAGTGATCCTCGTGAAAGTTCACTTAGTGATTGTGTCTCCCCTTATTTCCCTTTCTTACATCAGGGAAAAAAGCGGTCCTCTAAGTCCAAGCACAAGGAATGTGCAGAATGTGCTATTCCTCTCCCAGACGAATACGTTAAAAAACTATGTGGTCCGTGTATCCAGCGTCTAATAACGGAGGAGACACCAGATTTCACTACTAGTCTAAGACAAATTGTTAGACAAGAGATTAGAAGTTCTTCAAGATCTCAATCTCATAGTAGGGGGTCTAAAATAATAGACCCTGGATCCCCAAGTTCACGTGAGGACAGTGACTTAGGAGATCTAAAGTCAGAAGCTTCTCACACATCGGTATCCTCCTCGGACACTGAGTACGGACATTCTTGTTTTTCTTTTGACCGCATAGACCGCCTCGTAAAAGCGGTAAATAACACAATTGGAATTGAGCAGACCCCGCCAGAAAAGTCCATGCAAGATGTCATGTTCAAAGGTCTGGACCGTAAATCCCGCAGATGCTTTCCGGTGGTAGAGAAAGTTAGTGCCCTAATTTCCAGAGAATGGAAAAAACCGGAAAGGAAAGGTTCTCTTCCTCCATCCTTTAAACGGAAGTATCCATTCGAAGAGTCCGCATCGGCGACGTGGGATAAAGCCCCGAAGCTCGATGCAGCTGTAGCCAAGGCTTCCAAGAAATCCTCTCTACCGTTTGAGGATCTGGGAACTTTAAAAGACCCACTGGACAGGAGGGCAATCATAAACCTTAAGGGCCTAAATAGGTATTTGTGAAACCCGTCATTTAAAATGGAGTCGGTAAAAACCGCAATAAAGTTGTTGTTTGACAGGTGTTTTATGGTCGTCTTAGATCTTAAAGACGCATATTACCATGTCCCCATACACGTAGACCACCAGCGTTATTTAAGAGTTGCAGTCCTTTTAGGGGAATCAGTCAAACACTTCCAGTACAGAGCACTTCCCTTTGGTGTTGCAGTGGCCCCTCGGGTGTTCACGAAGATAATGGTAGAGGTTATGGCACATCTCCATGAGCAAGATATTCTCATAGTTCCATATCTGGATGACCTATTAATAATAGGAAATTCTGAATCACACTGCACGTCCCAACTACACAAAGTAATTGCAGCCTTGCAAAGGTTGGGGTGGATAATTAATTTTAAAAAATCGCGGTTGCAGCCTCTAGAGGTTCAAGAATTCCTGGGTCTCATATTGGACTCAAGGTTACAGGAATGCCGTCTACCTGTCGTTAAGTTGGAAAAAATCCAACGACAGATACTTAGAGTGATTAATAATCCGTTAATAACATTGAGGGGAGCAATGTCACTGTTAGGCTCACTCACGTCTTGTATCCCGGCAGTACTTTGGGCCCAGTACCACACCAGGGTCCTGCAGTGGGAGGTTTTGCACAACACTCGTCTGTTGGGGGGTCGCTTGGATAGTTCTTTTTCCTTGTCTGATTCCACTATTCAGTCCTTACGTTGGTGGTTACACACTCCAAACCTGCGTAATGGGGTTCCCTGGATAAACCACATATCGCGTGTAATAACCACAGATGCTAGTCCCACGGGATGGGGGGCGCATATGGGCAAATTGTGGGTCCAGGGGGTCTGGTCACACTCCGAACAGAATATGTCATCTAACCTTAAAGAATTAATAGCCGTAGAGCGAGCTCTGAGCCATTTCCTTATATCCTTGCAGGGCCATCACGTCAGGCTATTCTCAGACAATCAGGTAACGGTAGCTTACATTAACCACCAAGGGGGAACCCGATCGAGATCTTTAATGGAGGTATCGGGTCGTATCTTACAGATAGCCGAAAATCATCTACGGTCGCTCACTTCACTGCATATAAAAGGGAAACACAACGTCGTAGCCGACTTTCTAAGTCGCAGGAAGCTCGGGCAAGGAGATTGGGTGCTCAATCAGGTCATCTTCGATCAGATCACCCATCGTTGGGGGTGCCCACAGATAGACCTCTTCGCCAACAAAGAAAACAAAAAATGTCTTTGGTTTTGTTCCCTAAACCCCAGAGACAATCCGGAGGTGGTGGATGCCCTCCTAATTCCTTGGCACTTCAAAATAGCCTACGCCTTTCCCCCGTTGAACTTGATCCCGATTGTTCTAAGGAAGATTCGGGAGGACAAAGCTCATGTAATTCTGATAGCGCCGTTCTGGCCCAAGAGGCCGTGGTTTCCTTGGCTGAGGAAAATGTCCATTTCTCAACCGTGGATTCTCCCAGAGCTCCCAGACCTCCTTTCACAGGGTCCAATTCTCCATCCACAAGTGGCCAATTTACACTTGACGGCGTGGGATTTGAAGGGTCATTACTAAAGAAAAAGGGATTTTCAGATGGACTCATTAACACTCTATTAAAGAGCAGAAAAAATTCCACGACAAACATTTATGTTAGAATCTGGAGAAAATTCATGTCGGTTTCAGGATCAGTGATGGGTCAGAAAGCTAATATTCCTAAAATCTTGGAGTTCCTGCAGAGAGGTCTAGAGATGGGGCTAGCTACAAGCACCCTTAGGGTCCAGGTGTCAGCCTTAGGTGCATTGTATAATTGTGGGTTAGCTAAAAATTATTGGATTGCTCGTTTTATTAAAGCGGCAGCTAGGTCAAGACCCATCGTTAAGGAAAGACTAGCCCCATGGGACTTAAACCTGGTCCTCTCAGCGTTAACGGAACCCCCCTTTGAGCCTTTAGAATCTGCTTCTATAAAGATCCTGTCCTTAAAAACAGCTCTCTTGGTTGCTCTTACGTCGGCTAGGAGAGTTAGTGATTTACAGGCCCTCTCTAGACTGACTCCATATATGCAGATTAGAGAAGATAGGGTAGTATTAAGAACCGATCCCCTCTATCTTCCGAAGGTAGTATCAAAGTTCCACAGGCTTCAGGAGATAAATCTCCCCACTTTTTGTCCTAATCCTAAAAACCCAAAGGAACTCAAGCTCCATACATTAGATGTCAAAAGATGCCTTCTTAAATATATTTCTTTAACAGATCCCTGGAAAAAAGATAATTCCTTGTTTATATCCTATCAGGGAGTCAGGAAAGGGTTTAGAGTATCCAAGAACACCTTAGGTAGATGGATTAGGGAGGCAATTTCTTTGGCTTATTCAGCAGGTGGCCTACAAGTCCCGGAAGGCGTAAGAGCTCATTCCACCCGTGCCATGGCGACTTCCTGGGCAGAGAGGTCGGAGGTGTCGATTGAGGATATATGTAAGGCGGCCACATGGTCATCTCCGACTACTTTCTTTAATCATTATAGATTAGATCTTGGTGGCTCCAGCGATCTCACATTTGGTAGAAGGGTGCTGGAAGCAGTAGTCCCGCCCTAATACTCTTTTCTCTGTAATTCTCTCGTTAGTGCTGTCATGACGACTGAATAAATACTCAAGCTACTGGACTCCTGAAAAACACCGCTACCTGGTAAGTAGCTTGAGTATTTCGATACTACATTGCATATTTTTAATCAAGGAATACCAGATTACAAAGTCTATGTACAGCAAATCAAATATACTTACAGAATTTTAAACTAAAAAATATAAAAACACACATATATGTCACACAGATGAATGACAAATGGCAGTTATTTTAAGTTTGTTTTCTTGGCTGATCTGTGATGTACAGCTTCTGGGTTGTCTCTCATCAAGCTCCGGCAATAGTCAGCCATCATATGTGAGTCCCACCGGCCTTGATACCGTTCTTCTATTGTTTTAATGTCCTGATGAAAACGCTCCCCTTGTTCCTCGCTCACATCCCCAAGGTTCTCTGGAAAAAAGTCCAAATGGCTGTGTAAATAGTGAATCTTGATACTCATTCTACATCCAAGATTTCGCACTCATTAGTAGCTCTTCCACAATCTCTTCATAGTGGTCTGCTCTCGTATTCCCTAGAAAATTCTGCACCACATTACAAAATGCATTCCAAGCTCTTTCTTCTGTCTCATTCATTGATGTGGTAAAATTTGGGTCTCTCATAAGTGTTCTTATTTGAGGTCCATCAAATATTCCAGCCTTTTTCTTCTCTTCACTATGACCAGGAAAAGTTGAACATATATAGTTAAAGCATTCTCCACTGTGATTGAGAGCTTTGATGAATTGCTTCATCAATCCAAGTTTTATGTGTAAGGGAGGAAAGACAATGTCCTTCCTATCCACTAGAGGATCATGGATGACATTCTTATCGCCAGATGCCAAACTGTCGCTGAGGCCATTCAGTTTTCACCCAATGCTCTGCTGTAGCTCTACTGTCCAAGTAGCACAGAAAACAAGGGTGTTATCATAACAAATGGGAATTATGTATGTTCAAAGAAAACAGATATTCTCACATTCATTGGGAGACTAAATGAAAACTAAATTTACCTTAGTGAACCGTATAAACCGGCACTTCTCATACACTACTTATATTTATCATGGAATTCTTGAAAATGGGCTATATACCTGTAGCGCAAAAACATTATGTGATAGAGAAATTATAAGATCAGATTTAAATTCAGCACCCTCAAATTAGTCTAAAATTGTTCTTAAAGTCTATGCCAGACCAGTGTAAGGTTAGGAGCTGGTAGGAAGGATAAAGCAGATATTTGCTGTATAAAAATCTAGGGGATGGGGAGAGTTGACTGGTATATTAGGAGTTAACCCCTCTATTGGAATGTAACTACTGCACATGCTCAGCCAGCCTCTGGTGGTTGATGTCCTTGGAACCAAGCTGTACATTATTCAAGATAAAAAAAATCTCACAGCAGCAGGGCTGTGGAGTCGGTAAGCCACAGTTGCGACTCCGACTCCTGGATTTTATCAGGTTCCAACTCAGACTCCGGCTCCTTCATAAATGGCCAATTCGTAACAATAAATTTACTGTTGTAAAATATTAACATCGTGCTTATTCAGTTTCTCACCATCATATAAGTAATCAGACCACTTAGAGCAAAAACTATATTAGAATACAATTAGAATATAGCAAATAACTTTTATAAACTTTTCTAAACTCTTGTAAGTAAATATGCAATAAACACTGTTATGCAGTTAATAAGAAGAAATCTATAAATTTGTCCTCAGAAAAAGTATTGCCTCTGTCAAATCCTCCTTCATGGATGCCCTCAAATCTGATCTAATTATTTTGAGAGCAGAGAACAACCTCTCTACACTAACTTGGGTTGGTGGCAAAGCAGTAGCCACTCGGGCAACATCTCTGACAATGTCAGGATACAGAGGAATCGCTTGTTGAACTGTTATTTTTGATGAACGGTCAAATTTCTCAATTTCTTTTAGTGCACATGAAAAATTCTGCTGAAATGTACTGGCTGTGTTCTTTGATGGGGATGACTCTTCTTCTATGCGGGAACGCTTTGCACGATCCTTGTGATCCAAATATTTTTCAAAATTAAATTCTTCATCAGTTGATGAGGGTGAAGATGTGGCAGGAGGACCAAATTCTTCTTGTTCCTCCTGACTGTTCTGCAACCCTTTCATCCTTACTGCTATTTCAAACAGAGCTTCTTTTCCTTTAGTTAGCCGTTGATCATCTAGAAGAATCCGATGCATTGGGTCTACATAAACAGCTGCCAAAAGAATTATTTTGTAATAGTAGCTCCTCTCTCCGTTTCATTGATGTAGCAATGCCACTTGCAATTAACCCTCCTCTTTGGGACAGGCGAAACATCAGGTTCCTCCACTCCTTTAAGAAAATACCTGGAGTTAAGTCCTCTGCTTGTAATTTTTTAGTCACTGTAAATGGGTGCTCTAGCAATTTTTCAAGCTCAGTCACCTGATTCCACTGACTTTCATTTAGCGTCAGTTGAGGGTTAGCCATATCTACAAGAAAGGTTTTCAGTTCAACCAAGCGCTGAATCATTAAGTACCGTATATACTCGAGTATAAGCCGACCCGAGTATAAGCCGACCCCCCTAATTTTGCCACAAAAAACTGGGAAAACTTATTGACTCGAGTATAAGCCTAGGGTGGAAAATGCAGCAGCTACCGGTGAATTTCAAAATTAAAAATAGATGCTCCATACCGTTCATTATGGCCCCATAGATGCTCGACATAAAGCTGTGCCACATATAATGCTCTGCACCGTTCATTATGGCCCCATAGATGCTCCACATAAAGCTGTGCCATATATAATGCTCTGCACAGTTCATTATGGCCCCATAGATGCTCCATAGAAAGCTGTGCCATATACAATGCTTTGCACCTTTGATTATGGCCCCATAGATAGCTGTGCCATATACAATGCTCTGCACCTTTGATTATGGCCCCATAGATAGCTGTGCCATATATAATGCTCTGCACCTTTGACCTTTGATTATGGCCCCATAGATGCTCCACATAAAGCTGTGCCTTATATATAGTGCTCTGCACCGTTGCCCCATAGATGCTCCACATAAAGCTGTGCCTTATATAGTGCTCTGCACCGTTGCCCCATAGATGCTCCACATAAAGCTGTGCCTTATATAGTGCTCTGCACCATTGCCCCATAGATGCTCCACATAAAGCTGTGCCATATATATAATGCTCTGCACCGTTGCCCCATAGATGCTCCACATAAAGCTGTGCCATTGCTGCTGCTGCTGCAATAAAAAAAACAAAACACATACTCACCTCTCTTGCTTGCAGCTCCTCAGCGTCCCGTCGTCTCTCCGCACTGACTGATCAGGCAGAGGGCAGCGCGCACACTATATGCGTCATCGCGCCCTCTGACCTGAGCAGTCAGAACAAGAGGACGCGAAGACTGAGCGGCGCCCGGCGTGTGGAACGAGGGAAGGTAAATATGTAATACTTACCTGCTCCCGGCGTCCCGCTCCTTCCTCCGGACAGATGGTCTCCGGGTGCCGCAGCCTCTTCCTCTGTCAGCGGTCACCGGCACCGCTGATTAGAGAAATGAATAGGCGGCTCCGCCCCTATGGGAGGTGGAGCAGCCTATTCATTTCTCTAATGAGCGGTCCCATGTGACCGCTGAACAGGGGAAGAGCTGCGGCACCGAAGACCGTGGGACGTGCAGGGGGAGCGCCAGGAGCCCCGGAAGCAGGTAAGTATGCCTCAGCGCCCTCTCCCCCTCACCCACCGACCGTGACTCGAGTATAAGCCGAGGGGGCACTTTCAGCCCAAAAATTTGGGCTGAAAATCTCGGCTTATACTCGAGTATATACGGTACTGCCCCATCGTGTGGCTTGATCAATAATTGCCCCTTTTCCAGCACGTCTCTTCAAAATTGAGTCAACTTTAGGGGTTCTGGCAACAGTAGCCAATTTTCTCACCTTGCCAATCAGTGCAGCAGCATGTCCTTCTTGCAGACTGTCTCTTATAGCCAGCTGTAGCGTATGCACAACACAGCGCATGTGATGAATGAAAGAACATATTGACACAGTTTCAGCAAGATCATCTAAACGATCATGTTGCTGTTCATCTGAAGCAACTTCAGTTTGCTCCTCAGTTACAATACTGTGTTCCTCTATTTCAAACATTTCTGTGTCTGTGGACCCAGAATGTTCTTCTAGCTGCTGGTCACCATCATTACTCTCATTCATTAGCTTAATAGTACTTATCATATTTGAAGCATTGTCAGTTACGACAGAAAGATCTTGCTCTTTTTTAAGTTCATAGTCTTCCAGAACCTTTTCCTCCAAGACCTGGAGAAACTCACTGGTGTGATGAGCTTTGGTGTCTTTTACTGCCAATGTCTTGGTAACTATTTCATTTTTGTCACAAACAAATCGGACATTGATGGCAAAATAGTTCACTCTGACGTGTGCAGGCATCCATTTTAAGAAACAGAAAGTGTCCCTTGAGAGTTTTTTTTAAGTTCTTCCTTTTGTTTAAAAGCTTTTTCGATTACTAATTTTCTAATTCTCTCTCTCTCTCTCCAGAAAAACACCAAGCTTGCGGGCCATTTCCCCATTCAGACACATAAAAGCTGGTCGTGAAAATAATGAAATAGGCACACTATCCTTTACAACAAGCTCTATGATCTGTTTTTTAAATGTATCTACTGTCATTGTCACAGTAACTTTGTCACTGACAAAATATCTTGCAACTGATGGCAGCAAAGTTCTCTGCTCCTTTGTTTGGCTGGAAGAGCTGGGCACTGGTTCATTGGTTTGGATGCAGTCTCTCTCATCCACTGCTTTCAGTACTTCTGGATGAAAGCGCTGTAAATGTCTCTTTAGATTAGAATCTCTGGTAGGAGCATTTTTATCTTTGCCTGAATATGCAAGGATCTTGGCTTCACAGCATTTGTTTTCGTCTGGATCATTTGTCATACACTGACAGACATAATGTTTTCTATCTTGAGTGATGGTGAAATGTTCAAATACAGCTGATTTAATGTGACGCTTCTTTGACACTCAGGTTTTTAATTCTGCATTCACAATCCAAATGACAATTGTTTTTCCTAAAAACAATTGTACAAAATTATTGCCAGGTCGTACAACTGATATAGTGGTCAGTAATACTGTTATTCCTCATGTACTTACAGTTAACTGATGCAAAGTTTGTTGAAAGGATAATACTTCTTACAGTCTTCCTCTTCTGAGTAGCAGCTGTGAGATGCTTGGAAGACACACACCTAGTAAACATCTAGTCTAGAGGAGGAGCTTTACTACTAAGAATTTGCAACACATTTTCACTTTCAGTTTCATACATTGTAAGTAGGGGGGTTGGGGCAGCATGAGGTTAACCAAGTATAAGATTAGATAAGGGCAGTGGAGAACAGTGACACACAAGTAGTAAGAAATGTCTATCTCCAGCAGAACTGCTTATCACTGTTGTTCATAGTTTGATAGAACATATACATTTGAGTAACATTTATAAAATTCATATGAAAGTTCAATTATGAAATATTAATACATTTTTTTTAAAAGCTGGAGTCGGTACATTTCTACTGACTCCAACCAAAACTAACTCCGACTCCGCAGCCCTGCACAGCAGGAGAATGAAAGCCGATCGAAAAAGCAAGTTAATTGTAAACGTATTTACTTTCATGCTCTCCAACTATACCAATTTCATACTGCGAGAATACCCCTTTAGTATAGACTTTATTAATGAAAAACATGGTAACAATTATTATACACAGACCTTTTTTTAACGCAATTCATTTTCATTTGAAAAATATATTGAATGTGTTATTAAATGCTGAACCAGCTTGTCATGCAGGTAGTTATAATAGAATACAGTTGTGGCCAAAAGTATTGACACCCCTGCAATTCTGTCAGATAATACTCAGTTTCTTCCTGAAAATGATTGCAAACACAAATAATTTTAATTTAATTTGTCTTAAATGAAAAAACACAAAAAGAATTGTCCTAAAGCCAAATTGGATACAATTCCACACGAAACATAAAAAAGGGGGTGAACAAAAGTATTGGCACTGTTCGAAAAATCATGTGATGCTTCTCTAATTTGTGTAATTAACAGCACCTGTAACTTACCTGTGGCACCTAACAGGTGTTGGCAATAACTAAATCACACTTGCAGCCAGTTGACATGGATTAAAGTTGACTCAACCTCTGTCCTGTGTCTTTGTGTGTACCACATTGAGCATGGAGAAAAGAAAGAAGACCAAAGAACTGTCTGAGGACTTGAGAAACCAAATTGTGAGGAAGCATGAGCAATCTCAAGGCTACAAGTCCATCTCCGAAGACCAGAATGTTCCTGTATCTACCGTGCGCAGTGTCATCAAGAAGTTTAAAACCCATGGCACTTTGGCTAACCTCCCTAGATGTGGACGGAAAAGAAAAATTGACTAGAGATTTCAACGCAAGATTGTGCGGATGTTGGATAAAGAACCTCGACTAACATACAAACAAGTTCAAGCTGCCCTGCAGTCCGAGGGTACAACAGTGTCAACCCGTACTACCCGTCGCGTCTGAATGAAAAGGGACTGTATGGTAGGAGACCCAGGAAGACCCCACTTCTTACCCGAGACATAAAAAAGCCAGGCTGGAGTTTGCCAAAACTTACCTGAAAAAGCCTAAAACGTTTTGGAAGAATGTTCTCTGGTCTGATGAGACTAAAGTAGAGCTTTTTGGGCAAAGGCATCAACATAAGAGTTTACAGGAGAAAAAAAGAGGCATTCAAAGAAAAAAAACACGGTCCCTACAGTCAAACATGGCAGAGGTTCCCTGATATTTTGGGGTTGCTTTGCTGCCTCTGGCACTGGACTGCTTGACCGTGTGCATGGCATTATGAAGTCTGAAGACTACCAACAAATTTTGGAGCATAATGTAGGGCCTAGTGTGAGAAAGCTGGGTCTCCCAGCAGGACAATGACCCAAAACACACTTCAAAAAGCACTAGAAAATGGTTTGAGAGAAAGCACTGGAGACTTCTAAGGTGGCCAGCAATGAGTCCAGACCTGAATCCCATAGAACACCTGTGGAGAGATCTAAAAATGGCAGTTTGGAGAAGGCACCCTTCAAATATCAGGGACCTGGAGCAGTTTCCAGTAGAGCATTGTAAGAAACTCATTGATGGTTACCGGAAGCGGTTGGTCGCAGTTATTTTGGCTAAAGGTTGTGCAACCAAGTATTAGGCTGAGGGTGCCAATACTTTTGTCTGGCCCATTTTTGGAGTTTTGTGTGAAATGATCAATGTTTTGCTTCATTCTGTTTTGTGCTTTTTCATTTAAGACAAATTAAATGAAGATAATACCAAAGAATTTGTGATCGCAATCATTTTCAGGAAGAAACTGAGTATTATCTGACAGAATTGCAGGGGTGTCAATACTTTTGGCCACAACTGTATATTACTCCATCTTGCTAAGAACAGTAAAATGAATGCCAGCCTTGTTCAGTCGGTCAATCAACTTGGTTTTGGAAAATGCCGCTCCTGGAGTGTACACTCCTCCACTGCAAGATAAAGAAAAAAAATTATATACATATTTATTAACCCATTAGTGACCAAGCCAATTTTGTACTTAATGACCAAGCCAATTTTTACAATTTTGACCAGTGTCACTTTAGGACTTAAAGGGACACTGTCACCTGAATTTGGAGGGAACAATCTTTAGCCATAGGGGCGGGGTTTTCGGGTGTTTGATTCACCCTTTCCTTACCCGCTGGCTGCATGCTGGCTGCAATATGGGATTGAAGTTCATTCTCTGTCCTCCATAGTACACGCCTGCGCAAGGCAAGATTGCTAAAGAAACTAAGGGTACAGGTGCAGGACTGGCAAAGCATGTCTCCAGACCTAAACCCTGTTGAGCATCTGTGGGGAAACCTCAAACAGAAGGTGGCAGAGCGCAATAACATCCACCATCCGTGATGTCATTATGGAGAAGTGGAAGAAGAGTCTAGGGGCAACCTGTGAAGCTCTAGTGAACTACATGAGAGTTAAGGCAGTGTTTGAAAATAATGGTGGCCACACAAAATATTCAAACTTTGGGAACAATTTGGCCATTTTTACTTAGGGGTGTACTCCCTTTTGTTGCCAGCGTTTAGACATGAACAACTGAGTTGAGTTATTTAGAGGGAGCACTAATTTACATGGTTATACAAGCTGTATACTGACTACTTTACATTGCATTAAAGTGTCATATCTTTAGTGTTGTCCCATGAAAAGATATAATGAAATATTTACAAACATGTGTGGGGTGTACTCACTTTTGTGACATACTGTATGTCCAAGAGGCTTTGTACCCACAATTAGATTAGATTAGTAAGCCATTTGTATTCGACTACTACAGGTACCTTTTTGGAAGAGATTCTGGCTCCTTTAGAATAGTCATTCCGGCTTGAACCATGGCTATTGGGGTAGCAACATATCCAGCTTCTGTAATGCATTGTTTGGGAAAAATATTAAGAAAATGCCATTTCAGAATAGAACACTTTTCAGATAATTTATATTAGTTTACTAGTAGTTTAGTTTGACAAATGAGAAAACTTTACCTGGTCCTGAAACCTGTGTGCAGACTTTCACATTGGGTTTCCCCTGTTGTGGGTCTATGCCCCGACTGTAACCCTCCCCGAAGAATGTTATTGAGAATGAAGATTCTGCTATCTGTAAGTACAATATTTAGTGGCAAAATAAATTTATTGCAGACACAAGATTCACATTTTCAGTTCCTCAAAATGTCTCCATGGAGATAGATTATATACATACATATAGATATACACATACATACATACATACACACACACACACACACACACACACACACACACATACAGTACAGACCAAAAAAGGTTGGACACACCTTCTCATTTAAAGATTTTTCTGTATTTTCATGACTATGAAAATTGTACATTCACACTGAAGGCAGCAAAACTATGAATTAACATGTGGAATTATATACTTAACAAAAAAGTGTGAAACAACTGAAATTATGTCTTATATTCTAGGTTCTTCAAAGTAACCACCTTTTGCTTTGATGACTGATTTGCACACTCTTGGCATTCTCTTGATGAGCTTCAAGAGGTAGTCACCGGGAATAGTTATCACTTCACAGGTGTGCCCTGTCAGGTTTAATAAGTGGGATTTTCTTGCCTTATAAATGGGGTTGGTACCCTGTTTGTGTTGTGCAGAAGTCTGGTGGATACACAGCTGATAGTCCTACTGAATAGACTCTTAGAATTTGTATTATGGCAAGAAAAAAGCAGCTAAGTAAAGAAAAACTAGTGGCCATCATTACTTTAAGAAATGAAGGTCAGTCTGAAAAATTGGGAAAACTGAAAGTGTCCCCAAGTGAAATGTGCCCGGAACAGCTGGGGGTGGAATCGCAATCCACCCGTGGCTATTAACCTGTTAAATGCCGCTGTAAAACACTGACAGCGGCATTTAACATGCATTTCCGGCAATCGCGCCCATCGGTGACCCCCGTCACGTGATCACAGGTCACCGATGGGTTGGCATGACAACCAGAGGTCTCCTGGAGACCTCTATGGTCGTCACTGCCAGATTACTATGAGCGCCGCCCGGTGGTCAGCGCTCATAACAAGTGAGGTATTCTACTACATACAGGTGAGCTGATCATCGCCTGTATATAATAGAGCTGATCAGGTTATGACATCTAGTCTCCCATGGAGACTATTGAAGCATGGCAAAAAGTGAAAATTAGGTTTTTAAAAATATTTAAAAAAAAAATCTAAATCAAACAATTAAGAAAAACCAAAACATATTTGGTATCGCCCGATCTACCAATAAAAACAAAGGATTAACCTGATCGCTAAACTGCATAGTGAGAAAAAGTAAAAAAAAAACAAAAAACGCCAGAACTATGTGTTTTTTTTGGGTCGCCGCGACATTGCATTAAAATGCAATAACGGACGATCAAAAGATCGAATCTGCACCAAAATGATATCATAAAAAATGTCAGCTTGGTGCGCAAAAAATAAGCCCTCACCCAACTCGAGATCACGAAAAATGGAGATGCTACGGGTATCGGAAAACGGTGCAATTTTTTTTTTTTATTTTTTTTTTTTTAAACAAAGTTTGGAAATTTTTTTACCACTTAGATAAAGAACTTACACGTTTGGTGTCTATGAACTCGTAATGACCTTGACTCAATGGCAGGTCAGATTTAGCATTTAGCGAACCTATTAAAAAAGTTAAAAAAAAAAAAAAACTACTGTGGGATTGTACCATTTCTGCAATTTCACCGCACTTGGAATTTTTTTCCCATTTTCCAGTACACGATATGTTAAAATCAATGGTGTAATTCAAAAGTACAACTCGTCCCGCAAAAAAAACAAGCCATCAGATGGTCATATTGACGGAGAAATAAAAAAAAAGTTATGGTTCTGGGAAGAAAGGGAGCAAAAAAATAAAAATTCAAAACCGAAAATACCTCAGGGCATGAAGGGGTTAATTCAAGGTCCCAGTGTCTGGAGGAAGAGTGGAGAGGCACACAATCCAAGCTGCTTGAGGTCTAGTGTGAAGTTTCCACAATCAGTGATGGTTTGGGGAGCCATGTCATCTGCTGGTGTAGGTCCACTGTGTTTTATCAAGACCAAAGTCAGCACAGTCGTCTTCCCGGAAATTTTAGAGCACTTCATGCTTCCCTCTGCCGACAAGCTTTTCAGAGATGGAAAGACATACTTACCGGTAACGGGATTTCTCAGAACCCATGACAGCACCACGGAGAGAGGGGATCCGCCCTTCAGGGACCTAGAGATAAAAAGGGCAGTACCTCTCCCTCGTATCAGCTGGTTTACAGAGCATAGGAGGCCCTCAGGTTATTGCAAAAAAAATACTATAATACTTATAAGCAACACTAAGTGCTAAACATAAAACACACAAACAAACGAGCATGATCACTCACACGTGACGGGAGGGAATATAAGGGTATTGTCATGGGCTCTGAGAAATCCAGTTACCGGTAAGTAGCTTTCTTTCTCCTTCCCCCACGGAAGCACCACGGAGAGAATTACAGAAAATTGTATCAGAGAGGGACCACAGCCAGTAGAACCCTTCTCCCAAAGGTTAGTTCAGAAGAAGAGGCTAGGTCCAGCTGATTGTGATTATAAAAGGTAGAAGTTGATGACCAAGTGGCAACCTTACAGATCTGCTCTATTGATAACTCCAACTTTTCCACCCAGGAGGTTGCCACTGCTCTCATGGAATGAGCTCGCAAACCCTCCGGGGTGAAATTCCCACTAGATGAATAGGCCAATGAGATTGCATCTCTTTTCTATCTTGCCAAGGTACTTTTTGAGGCCTTGAGCCCCTTCCTAGGCCCGTGAAAGCACACAAACAGAGACCTATCCTTCCTACACCCCTGGATGGACACTAGGCACTCAACTAAACACCTTTCAACGTCAAATGAACGGAAATTCTCTTCTATTGCATTTTTGGGGTTGGAGAAAAAAGGAAGGACTACCTCTTGGGACCTATGGAACAGAGATGCTACCTTGGGAAAGCAAACAGGGTCAGGTTTCGAAATAACTTTGTCCTCTAAGATTTGAGTGAATGGAAGGCCTGTAGACTGGGCTTGAATGTCGCTCACCCTGCGGGCTGAGGTCAATGTCACTAGAAGGACCGTTTTGAGGGATAGAATGTTGAGCAATGTGGAATTTAGGGTACCGTCACACAGTGCCATTTTCATCGCTACGACGGCACGATTCGTGACGTTGCAGCGTCGTATAAGTATCGCTCCAGCGTCGTATACTGCGGTCGCACGTTGCAATACACAGCGCTGGAGCGATAATTTCATGACGTATTTGCGATGTAGAAGCCGTTGGTTACTGTGCGCACATCGTATACAACCTGTGTCACACAATGCAATCATGCCGCCACAGCGGGACACTAGACGACGAAAGAGAGTTTCAAACGATCTGCTACGACGTACGATTCTCAGCGGGGATCCGGATCGCAGTAGCGTGTCAGACACAGCGATATCGTAAATGCATCGCTGGAACGTCACGAATCGTGCCGTTGTAGCGATCAAAATTGCACTGTGTGACGGTACCCTTAAAGGTACCGTCACATTAAGCGACGCTGCAGCGATAGCGACAACGATGCCGATCGCTGCAGCGTCGCTGTTTGATCGCTGGAGAGCTGTCACACAGACCGCTCTCCAGCGACCAACGATGCCGAGGTCCCCGGGTAACCAGGGTAAACATCGGGTTGCTAAGCGCAGGGCCGCGCTTAATAACCCGATGTTTACCCTGGTTACCAGCGTAAAAGTAAAAAAAACAAACAGTACATGCTCACCTGCTCGTCCCCCAGCGTCTGCTTCCTGACACTGACTGAGCTCCGGCCCTAACAGCACAGCGGCTTTCACTTTCACTTTAGGGCCGGATCTCAGTCAGAGCAGGAAGCAGACGCTGGGGCACGCGCAGGTGAGCATGTACTGTTTGTTTTTTTTACTCTTACGCTGGTAACCAGGGTAAACATCGGGTTACTAAGCGCGGCCCTGCGCTTAGTAACCCGATGTTTACCCTGGTTACCAGTGTAAAACATCGCTGGTATCGTTGCTTTTGGTGTCAAACACAACGATACACGGCGATCGGACGACCAAATAAAGTTCTGGACTTTATTCAGCGACCAGCGACATCACAGCAGGATCCTGATCGCTGCTGCGTGTCAAACTAAACGATATCGCTAGCGAGGACGCTGCAACGTCACGGATCGCTAGCGATATCGTTTAGTGTGACGGTACCTTAAGGGTTCAAAGGAGGGACTCGTTAGAGCTGATAAGAGCATATTTAAATCCCATGGGTGGCAATTTATGGCTGGTAATGGGCCTAGATCTTGCGCAGGCTTTAATGAATCTTGCAACCCAAGGATTGCACACTATGTCATGATTATACAGGGATCCCAATGCGGCAATCTGAACCTTTAAAAAAGGTGCTAGTAGCAAGGCCCTGCTTTAATATCTTTCGTAAAAAAAATTCCAGGATGGCCGTAATTGGAACCCCATCTTGGGCTCTGACCCCCCCTATATGGATAGGAATTTTCTCAACGTTTTACAGAAGACTTTGGTAATGACAACTTTCCTACTTTGAAGTAGGGTGGAAACAAAGTCTGAGGAAAACCCTCTGTCCCTCAAAAGTGACCTTTCAAATTCCACGCTGTTAAGTGTAAGTTGCTGCCTGAGGATGATATACCGGTCCTTGGGAGAGAAGATCCGGAACTTCTGGTAGTACCCAAGGGTCGATGGACATTATCCTCATCCAGGATAACCAAGTTCTTTTTGGCCAGGAAGGGGCTATCAGGATTATTTTTGCCCTGTATTCCCTTATTTTCCTTAGGACCGCTGGGATCAGGATGATTGGGGAAGGGGACGGAATCATGAAGACATCAAGAGCCTACGGGTTCCCTCTGGGATCTATGTATCAAAAGAAGTTACCTTCCTGTTGTCGATGTTGGCAAAAAGATCTATGACCGGGAGACCCC
The DNA here is from genome assembly GCF_051348905.1 of Ranitomeya variabilis. Lineage (NCBI taxonomy): Eukaryota > Metazoa > Chordata > Amphibia > Anura > Dendrobatidae > Ranitomeya > Ranitomeya variabilis. The sequence goes on along the minus strand of NC_135233.1, from coordinate 172,033,436 downwards.
ACATCTCTACAATCTGGTTGAAAATTGACCCTTTTTTAGCACCCATTCGCCCTGTTTCAACTGAGTGCGGCTCAAAAAGTCTGCCTTTTAGTTTTCTACCTTCCGCATGCGGAGCGCCATCAGAGAAAGGAGATTGCTTTCCACCATCCTGAAAATCTGGGCTGTTATTTCCATCAAGGGCAGTGACCTGGTTTCACCCTGATGGTTCACATTGGCTACCACTACCTGGAAGTCTGAAAATACCCGTACATGTTGACCCTGAAGGGCATCTAAGAATTCAATCAGGGCATGACAGACTGGTAATGTTTTTTGTGGTTCGAGGAAACAGATTTTTGCTGACCTATCCAGACTCCCTGAGTACCTCTGTTATCCAGATGAGCCCCCCACCCTGTGGGGCTTGCATCTTTGGTGACTACTCGAGACACTGTGGTTACCCAAGGAACCCCTTTGGTCAGAATAACCATTATTTTCCACCAACCTGGGGAAGAAATAGGTTTTGAAGAGAGTCACGTGTCCTTTGAAATGACCGCTTTTTGGAGACCTGATTTTTTAAAGATGTCCCACTGAAACTCCCTGGTGTGTATTTGTGCCCACTGAACCACTGGCAAACAGGAGGTTAGGGAACCTAACAGGGAGATATCAACGACTGAGAAAGGCTATTACGATGCCCTCAATACCTCACCCACAGTCTTTTCCCTTTTGTCCACCGGAAGGCGACACTCTTGCTTCTGGAAGTCTAGTGTAAGCCCCAGGAACTCCTGTACCCCCTTTGGTTTGATCTTTGATTTTTTTTTTTTTTTATTTAAGACCCAACCTAGGTTTACTAAAGAGGTCAATACTCTCTAAAGTTGCGCTCTACAATGTTGGACCGAGTTGCCCATCACTAGGAAGTCGTCCAGATAAGGGACAATCAAGATGTCCTGTTCCCTCAGGTGAGCCATTGCTTCCGCCATCAGCTTGGTAAATACTCAAGGGGCCACCGCCAAGCTTAAAGGGAGGGTCTTGTATTGAAAATTTTTTATTTATCCCCCTATAGAGACCACTACCATGAGGAACTTCTGAGAGTCTGTGTATGGGAATATGATAATTTACATCCCTCAGGTCCTGAACTGTCAAAAAGCAATCGGGAAACAATATTGACAGCTAATTTTATTGACTCCATTTTGAAAGTGAGTTCTTATATACTTGTTCCGTTCTTTTTCAAGCTTATTATTGTCTGAAAGGATCCGTCTGGTTTGTTTACCAGAAACATTTGGGAGTAGAATCCTTCTGTCCTTTCCCAAGGGGGGACCTCATGGAGGACAGCTTTGTCTACTAGATTCAACAATTTGTGTTCCAGGCCCATTGTTCCTCTGGAAAGGACCGTAGATCCGTTACCATGAAGTTCGGGACTGGAATTGAGAGAAAGTTTATCCTTAGACTTGACTTGATTAGTCTTAGTATCCAGGGTCTGCTGGAAATCTTTTCCCAGACTGGAAGGAAGTGGGATAATCTGCCCGCCCCCCCTCACCATTACCACCACCTGGGAAAGACCATCGCTGTGAGGTGTTCTTATCTTGAGATGAACCCCCAAAGGGAAGCCCTCTACCTTTCTTTTTTCCCCCTCTTCCCATCTATTTTGCTCTCTTGGTGGCCTACTACGGAAAGTGTTTTTTACTCTGAAAGGACTTCTTGCAGGTTAGGTTAGGTTAGGGAATCCCTTTTTCTTGCCCCCAGCTTTTTCCAGGATGCCATCTAATGTTGACCCAAAAGAGAAAACTACCCTCACAGGGGATAGAACAATTTAGATTTTGTTTGCATGTCTCCAGGCCAGCACTTAAGCATGAGCGCTCTACGGGATGTGTTAGTATGACTGGGGCTCAAATCTTCAGACTTCTCCGAGTTGGCTGAGGAGTCAGCCAAGAAGGCCGAAGCCCCCCCCCCCCCCCCCCCCGCTTCTAGAATCTTATCCCTGGGAATCTTGTCCTGCAGCTGTTTTTCCAATTGGTCCAGCCATATCATTAAAGATCTCGCTGTGCAGGTTGCCGCTATAGTTGGTCTTAAGCAGATCCTTAAGGAAAGAGTGCATGGGAAGCATCAGGGTGCAGTTTTTTTGTCCAGTGGGTCTTTTAGAATTCCTATGTCCTCGAAGGGTAGGGCACATTTTTTGGAAGCTTTTGCGACCGCTACATTTTACTTTGGGGCTTTATACCAGGATGCCGAATCAAATATAGGAGTTGTAACCTTAATAGGACTGGCAGTACAGCATCTTATCTTTTGGTCTCGAGTTTAATATTGTGACTTTCAGTATAGATTTGTACATGGGATTGTGAATAAAGCAGTATGTATGTATGTTTCTACATTGCATAACAATGTTAGTCACTGTATACTTTATCTGATTATGCCATGTGATTTGTGTTCCGGGAAGGACCTTATTTGGCCTGCGTTTTGGTAGCCATTGGGCTTTTTTAGGTGCTTTTATTGGTGTGTGTTTGTCTACCTTTGCTGTTGCCATTTGAATAAAATTTACTTTTTAAGGTGATCCCCCTCTATGTGCATACTCTTCTCTCTCTCTCTCATGTCTTTTCAGTGCACTTATTTGTATGCACAAGGTTGATCCCTGCTTGATATTGTTTTGGATTTTTACCTGTCGTGTGGTGCCTGCTTCTCTCTCACTTATCAAGTCTTTTCTGGGAGAGGAGCCACCACTCCCATCGTGGCTCTTACTGCCTTGACTAGACCCTCTAATTCCTCTAAAGGGAAACAATGGCACCCTTCCATCTCTTCCTCTGATGATGAATAAGAGTCTGACGAACAAGAGTCTCCTTTTCCTTCCTTGGAACTACTTGTGTCAGATTCGGGGTATCTCCTCCTATTCTTTTGCTTCTTAGCACTACCCCCTGGGAGCGGGACTTAAAGGTGTTTTCAACCTCCGCCTTGATCATGAATCTTAATCCGGTGGCGAAATTTGGGGTCTCCTCACATAATACTTGCTCTATGCACAAGTGGCAGCAGAGTCTTTTTTCCCAGGTGACAGGTAAATCCTCTTCACACATTGGCCAGCTCTTTTGCTTGGACTTAGCCAAGCATTTTCCTCCCTGAATAAATGAGAAGAGAAAGAGGGACCCCAATTACAAAGTAAACTTTCACAAAGATCACTCATCACTAAGACGCAGCTGCAGGTACCAGTTTAGAAGAAGGAATGGGGTCAATGTTGGGCCTTCGGAGGCTGGAGACTTATCCACCATGCCGGAGCTACTGCTCAGTTGAGTAGAATGGCTGCTGGAACGTCCACTCTGCCAAGACGAGGGATCATGCAGTCGCGTCCTCTGTCTTCTTGGCTGCTGTGGTGGTTCACTGTCCTGTGCCTCCATTCTTGCAGGGGCACACCAATGCTGCAGGGAGCATCTTACCCAGCTCCCCTTTGAAGCCAGCCCCGACATTCCCCTGTGCTCCTTCCAGTCTGCTCACCGGAAGGTCCTCCGACCATGTGACTGCATAATCGGGGCGCTCCGGCATGTCCCAGTGCATGCGCAGACATGACGCCCGTAGCCAACACCTGAGTATGATGTGACAGCTGCGCTCCCCTCCGCTCACCCTGCAAGACCCATCGGTCCCAGCAGAGGAGGCTTCAGGACCCTGCACCAGCGGATCCCTGCTGCCTGTATCAGTCTGGTCAGACCTGGACACCATCTTCTTTTCTTCAATCTTCAGGTACGCCATACTGAAGGTTCCCCAGCAGGGACAGGAAACCAACTAACGTGAGGGAGAGGTACCGCCCTTTTTATCTAAAAGATTCCTATCCCTGAAGGGCAGATCCACCCTCTCCATGGTGCTGTCATGGAGGAAGGAGAAATTTCATTCTCCAACAGGACTTGGCACCTGTCCACACTGTCAAAAGTACCAATATCTGGTTTAAAAACAACAGAATCACTGTGCTTGTTTGGCCAGCAAACTCGCCTGACCTTAACCGGTATTGTCAAAAGGAAGATGAGAGACACCAGACAAAAATGCAGACGAGCTGAAGGCTGCTATCAAAGCAACCTTGGCTTCCATAACACCTTATTTATTTTAGTTTATTGTACCTATGTGTTTATTTTATTTATTTTTTGACATATGCATATGTTATGTATAGTACTGCAGGTGGTTATTATTTATTTACTTTGATTGTATATTTGTGTTATAGTATTATTAACCATCATTACTTACCTGTGGTCATACTATTACTATATGGCAAGGGTATATATATTTCCTGTATATACATAGGTACAGTGAATGAGCATATCTTCTGCACTCTTTCCATCTGTTCAAAAAGAGGGAGGGGCTATAATATTTGCCCGTGTGGATATATGTAAGTCATCTGTATGTGACCGTTATTTAGAACATATATATGGGGTTTTATTTGGTTCACACCCCCGTAGCCACCTTTGCCCCATTTAGTAGGATTAGAGTATTCTCTGTATCCTCATAGTAATCCTGTACCACTGCCCTGACTTTGCCCTTACACAATATGGCAGCAACGTGTTTGTTTAACGTCTGTGCAGGCGCCGCCTGTGCTTCGGTCCGCTTGGTTCCCATTGACTGCGCGCCGACTTCCGGATCACGCGGGGCCCCACGTGCTTCCGGTTTTCAGCTGCCCGGCTTGCTGGGACCAGGCGGATGTGAGGTAACGCGTGGCTGCGCCGCGCTGCTTATGTGCCACTATTTAATCTCTGTGCCCTGTTGCATCTATGCGCCCTTTGAGGAAGGTACCATACCGAAACGCGCGTCGGGGTGGACGGGTGTCCCTGTGATATTTGCCATCAGGTAATGTGCATTTATATATGGGTCATGGTATCTGTGGTATTGGCACTGCAGCCATAGAATATGTAAATTAGACCACCTATTAATGGCCCATACGGTTATTACTGCCACGTGCCAGTGGATGTTATTAGTATTGCACTTTGCACTTTATACTTTGCACTTGTTAGGCTGATTGTATGCAGTTGCCTCCATTCAGGGATGTACCCTACCCTTGGGCATATTTTGATGTTGATGACATCCTCTGTCATCTTTTAGCCCTACTGTGTCCGTTTTGTCTGGAACAATGTATTGTATTTTCTATAAATAAAGTGGAATTAATTGTGGATTTCATGACTGCTTGGTGGTTTAGTTTGTTCCATAACACCTCATCAGTGCCACAGGCTGATCGCCTCCATGCCATGTCGCATTGATGCAGTAATTGATGCAAAAGGAGCCCCGACCAAGTATTGAGTGCATTTAATGAACATACATTTCAGTAGGCCAACATTTCGGATTCTAAAATGATTTTTCGCATCTGGGCTCCCAGGGACTATTTTTAGGCCCAAAACAACAGTTAGGAGCATGTTGGTTTCTTCTTCCCTTCCCTACGTGTATGTCTCGCCTTATAAAACCACAATACTAAATAAGAATTGTAATATGAGTATGAGGATAGAGTTGTCTTAATTTGGCATCATTTAGAACTCCTGTTGGACTTTGTCTTATTCTGTTCTATTGCACAATATGTTTTGATGCCACTAGGGGGAAACGTCTTCCAAGAGTTCATTCTAATTGTACTCCATTCTTTCTGATCCTCTAAATTGTAAGCTCAATTTTGATTGTTTTGTCTCATTTATGATTGTAAAATTGTATAACACCAGCTTGAAAAATGATTTTTTTTAATTTTAATTAATTTTTATTAAATTTTATAAAGTATTCTAATTTACTGAGATAATTACTTTTGGATTTTCATTGGCTGTAAGCCATAATAATCAACATTAACAGAAAAACACTTGAAATACATCACTCTGTTTGTAATGACTGAGTTTCACTTTTTGTATTGAAGAACTGAAATAAATTAACTTTTTGATGATATTCTAATCTTGTGAGAAGCACAGCAAATGATACATTTTACCCTATTGCTAGCTATGGAATTAAAAGAACATTGCTTTTTCTCAGCACCATGTGTCTAATAAAAATGAGCAGCAATACCATTCATAACTAATAAAGTGAGGCTGGCTGCAGTTTGGGTCTAATTCTACACTGTCCTTTGTAGTACGCCTGCGCAGGAGCCGCGACAGGAAGCAAGGAAGAGGACGTCATCGCATGAAGATGGGAGGTGCCAGACCCAGACCGCAACGCCCATCGGATCGGACAGCCCCTCCAGATGAGTATAATCTATCTTGTTTTTCTTATCTTTCAGGTTACATCAGGGGCTTATCTGCAGCATTACAGAATGCTGTAGATAGGCCCCTGATGGCGGTGGCCGAAGCTTATATACGAAAAAGTAGGTGACAGATTCCCTTTAAGGTCACGAACAGATGACAGGAAATTCTCCTTCAAGATTTTTTGGTAGACAGCAGAATTCATGGTTCCATTTACCACAGCAAGTCTTCCAGGTCCTGAAGAAGCAGAAGAGCCCCAGACCATCACACTACCCCCCACATTTTACTGTTGGTATGATGTTCCTTTCCTGAAATGCTTTGTTACTTCTACACCAGATATAATGGGACATACACCTTCCAAAAAGTTCAACTTTTGTCTCATCAGTCCACAGAGTATACTACATGTCCCTGCTTCTCTGGCACCCGCAGCTCTTCCGGTGTTCAGCGGTCACGTGGTACCACTCATTAAAGTAATGAATATCCCATAGGGGTGGAGCACATATTCATTAGTTTAATGAGCGGCATCACGTTACCGCTGAACACAGGAACAAGCTGCCGGCGTCAGAGACCATCGCATCGGAGAAGCAGGGACCGCGTCGGGAGGAGGAGTATAACGGAGGAGGGTGAGCATTGCGATATTCACCTGTCCCCGTTCCACAGCCGCGCGCCGCTGTGTCTTTTGCATCCTCTGGCTGTGACTTTCAGGTCAGAGGGCGCAATGACGTGTATAATGTGCGCTCTGAAACTTTGAAAACTGTCGTAACAATCACTATTATCCTAATATATCTCATGTATCTTAGAGTTATTGCAATATTCCATATATTTGGATAAGAAACTTATAACTCATTGAGTTTTCCTTTAAATTTGTGTCCCTTTCCTCATCCCACCCCTTTTCCCCTTTCCCCTTCCCATTATTTCAAGCTTTGCTATTAAAATGTTAATAAAAACACTGAAAAAGAAAGCAGGCATGGCAACAATCAGGCCTGGTTGTGGCTAGGGAGTGTGAGTGTGAGAGAGAGTGTGAGAGAGAGTGTGAGAGAGAGTGAGAGAGAGAGTGAGAGAGAGAGAGTGTGTGAGAGTGAGTGTGTGTGTGTGTGTGGGGGGGGGGGTTATTGCTTTTTCACATCAAAATCCTAACCCTACAGGGCCCTTTTTCCCTTATTAATAGAGGGGTTTATTTAACCCCTTCATGACCCAGCCTATTTTGGCCTTAATGACCTTGCCGTTTTTTGCAATTCTGACCAGTGTCCCTTTATGAGGTAATAACTCAGGAACGCTTCAACGGATCCTAGCGATTCTGAGATTGTTTTTTCGTGACATATTGGGCTTCATGTTAGTGGTAAATTTAGGACGATAATTTCTGAGTTTATTTGTGAAAAAAACGGAAATTTGGCAAAAATTTTGAAAATTTCGCAATTTAAACATTTTGAATTTTTATTCTGTTAAACCAGAGAGTTATGTGACACAAAATAGTTAATAAATAACATTTATAATTATATATACACAAACACGTGTATGGGTATGCGCTGGTACAGATAACGGGACTGCTGGTAAAGTCTTAAATGGTGTTGTGAAGAAATTAAAAGAACCTTTTTCTAAAATCACTAAAAATGCCACATATCCCTGAAATAGGTCTCACATACAAATAGGTCCTAATGGAGGCACGATGCATACGCTTCAGTAAGCGAAATAGACGTTATTTAAAAAGTACCTTATTCCCTCCGTTGCTGGATATCAGTTTTCAAGATTAGTTCCTCCAGAAGTTTTTCGGCAAGCAAGATCTGGAATAGGTGGGTGGCTGCCCCGGCCGGCGGCAAGCCACCAAAAAGTTTTCCAGGTGGAAACGGGATCCTGTGGAGTCGCCGCTGTGGCGGTGTGTTAGAGCGGTGCGCAAGACCTGAGTGACGTAATCGTCACGTGACCGTAACCCCCGGCAAGTGAGTACGGAGTGCAGCTAAGACCAAACAACCAACGCGTTTCGGAGACGCCTGTCTCCTTCCTCAGGGTTGGTTTCTGCCTCGTACTCATCAACCTTATATAGCTGCTTAACCCCTTCATGACCCAGCCTATTTTGGCCTTAATGACCTTGCCGTTTTTTGAAATTCTGACCAGTGTCCCTTTATGAGGTAATAACTCAGGAACGCTTCAACGGATCCTAGCGATTCTGAGATTGTTTTTTCGTGACATATTGGGCTTCATGTTAGTGGTAAATTTAGGTCGATAATTTCTGAGTTTATTTGTGAAAAAAACGGAAATTTGGCAAAATTTGAAAATTTCGCAATTTTCGCATTTTGAATTTTTATTCTGTTAAACCAGAGAGTTATGTGACACAAAATAGTTAATAAATAACGTTTCCCACATGTCTACTTTACATCAGCACAATTTTGGAAACAGTTTTTTTTTTTTGCTAGGAAGTTATAAGGGTTAAAATTTGACCAGTGATTTCTTATTTTTACAACAAAATTTACAAAACCATTTTATTTAGGGACCACCTCACATTTGAAGTCATTTTGAGGGTTGTATATGGCTGAAAATACCCAAAAGTGACACCATTCTAAAAACTGCACCCCTCAAGGTGCTCAAAACCACATTCAAGAAGTTTATTAACCCTTCAGGTGTTTCACAGCAGCAGAAGCAACATGGAAGTAAAAAATGAACATTTAACTTTTTAGTCACAAAAATGATCTTTTAGCAACAATTTTTTTATTTTCCCAGCGGTAAAAGGAGAAACTGGACCACGGACGTTGTTGTCCAATTTGTCCTGAGTACGCTGATACCTCATATGTGGGGGTAAACCACTGTTTGGGCGCACGGCAGGGCTCGGAAGGGAAGGAGCGCCATTTGACTTTTTGAATGAAAAATTGGCTCCAATCTTTAGCCCACACCATGTCACGTTTGGAGAGCCCCTGTGTGCCTAAACATTGGAGCTCCCCCACAAGTGACCCCATTTTGGAAACTAGACCCCCCAAGGAACTTATCTAGAAGCATAGTGAGCACTTTAAACCCCCAGGTGCTTCACAAATTGATCCGTAAAAATGAAAAAGTACTTTTTTTTCACAAAAAAATTATTTTAGCCTCAATTTTTTCATTTTCACATGGGCAACAGGATAAAATGGATCCTAAATTTTGTTGGGCAATTTCTCCTGAGTACACCAATACCTCACATGTGGGGGTAAACCACTGTTTGGGCACATGGTAAGGCTCGGAAGGGAAGGAGCGCCATTTGACTTTTTGAATGAAAAATTATCTCCATCGTTAGCGGACACCATGTCGCGTTTGGAAAGCCCCTGTGTGCCTAAACATTGGAGCTCCTCCACAAGTGACCCCATTTTGGAAACTAGACCCCCCAAGGAACTCATCTAGAGGCATAGTGAGCACTTTAAACCCCCAGGTGCTTCACAAATTGATCCGCAAAAATGAAAAAGTACTTTTTTTTCACACAAAATTTCTTTTAGCCTCAATTCTTTCATTTTCACATGGGCAACAGGATAAAATGGATCCTAAAATTTGTTGGGCAATTTCTCCTGAGTATGCCGATACCTCATATGTGGGGGTAAACCACTGTGTGGGTGCACGGCAAGGCTCGGAAAGGGAGGCGTGCCATTTGACTTTTTGAATGGAAAATTAGCTCCAATCGTTAGCGGACACCATGTCGCGTTTGGAGAGCCCCTGTGTGCCTAAACATTGGAGCTCCCCTACAAGTGACCCCATTTTGGAAACTAGACCCCCCAAGGAACTTATCTAGATGCATAGTGAGCACTTATAACCTCCAGGTGCTTCACAGAAGTTTATAACGCAGAGCCGTGAAAATAAAAAAATAATTTTTCTTTCCTCAAAAATGATTTTTAGCCCAGAATTTTTTATTTTCCCAAGGGTAATAGGAGAAATTGGATCCCAAATGTTGTTGTCCAGTTTGTCCTGAGTACGATGATACCCCATATGTGGGGGTAAACCACTGTTTGGGCGCACGGCAGGGCTCGGAAGGGAAGGCACGCCATTTGGCTTTTTGAATGGAAAATTAGCTCCAATCATTAGCGGACACCATGTCGCGTTTGGAGAGCCCCTGTGTGCCTAAACATTGGAGCTCCCGCACAAGTGACCCCATTTTGGAAACTAGACCTCCCAAGGAACTAATCTAGATGTGTGGTGAGCACTTTGAACCCCCAAGTGCTTCACAGAAGTTTATAACGCAGAGCCGTGAAAATAAAAAATGTGTTTCCTTTCCTCAAAAATATTTTTTTAGCCCAGAATTTTTTTATTTTTGCAAGAGTTACAGGAGAAATTGGACCCCAAAAGTTGTTGTCCAGTTTCTCCTGAGTACGCTGATACCCCATATGTGGGGGTAAACCACTGTTTTGGCACACGTCGGGGTTCGGAAGGGAAGTAGTGACGTTTTGAAATGCAGACTTTGATGGAATGCTCTGCGGGCATCATGTTGCGTTTGCAGAGCCCCTGATGTGCCTAAACAGTAGGAACTCCCCACAAGTGACTCCATTTTGGAAACTAGACCCCCAAGGGAACTTATCTAGATGTGTGGTGAGCACTTTGAACCCCCAAGTGCTTCACAGAAGTTTATAATGCAGAGCCGTGAAAATAATAAATGTGTTTCCTTTCCTCAAAAATATTTTTTTAGCCCAGAATTTTTTATTTTTGCAAGAGTAACAGGAGAAATTGGACCCCAAAAGTTGTTGTCCAGTTTCTCCTGAGTACGCTGATACCCCATATGTGGGGGTAAACCACTGTTTGGGCACATGCCGGGGCTCGGAAGGGAAGTAGTGACGTTTTGGAATGCAGACTTTGATGGAATGGTCTGCGGGCATCATGTTACGTTTGCAGAGCCCCTGATATGCCTAAACAGTAGAAACCCCCCACAAGTGACCCCATTTTGGAAACTAGACCCCCCAAGGAACTTATCTAGATGTGTGGTGAGCACGTTCAACCCCCAAGTGCTTCACAGAAGTTTACAACGCAGAGCCGTGAAAATAAAAAATCATTTTTCTTTCCTCAAAAAAGATGTTTTAGCAAGCAATTTTTTATTTTCACAAGGGTAACAGGAGAATTTGGACCCCAATATTTGTTGCCCAGTTTGTTGTGAGTACGCTGATACCCCATATGTGGGGGTAAACCACTGTTTGGGCGCACGTCAGGGCTCGGAAGGGAAGTAGTGACATTTGAAATGCAGACTTTGATGGAATGGTCTGCGGGCGTCACATTGCATTTGCAGAGCCCCTGATGTGCCTAAACAGTAGAAACACCCCACAAGTGACCCCATTTTGGAAACTAGACCCCCGAAGGAACTTATCTAGATGTGTGGTGAGCACTTTCAACCCCCAAGTGCTTCACAGAAGTTTATAACGCAGAGCCGTGAAAATAAAAAATAATTGTTCTTTCCTCAAAAATTATGTTTTAGCAAGTAATTTTTTATTTTTGCAAGGGTAACAGGAGAAATTGGACCCCAACAGTTGTTGCCCAGTTTGTCCTGAGTACGCTGGTACCCCAAATGTGGGGGTAAACCACTGTTTGGGCGCACGTCGGGGCTTGGAAGGGCGGGAGCACCATTTGACTTTTTGAACGCAAGATTGGCTGGAATCAATGGTGGCGCCATGTTGCGTTTGGAGACCCCTGATGTGCCTAAACAGTGGAAACCCCTCAATTCTAACTTCAACACTAACCCCAACACACCCCTAATCCTAATCCCAACTGTAGCCATAACCCTAATCACAACCCTAACCCCAACACACCCCTAACCACAACCCTAACCGCAACACACCCGTAACCCTAATTCCAACCCTAATCCTAACCCTAATCCCAACCGTAACCCTAATCCCAACCCTAACCACAACTGTAACCCCAACACACCCCTAACCCTATCCGTAACCCTAACCACAAGCCTAATCTTAACCCTATTTCAAACCCTAGCCCTAATTCCAACCCTAACTCTAATTCCAACCCTAACCCTAAGGCTATGTGCCCACGTTGCGGATTCGTGTGAGATTTTTCCGCACGATTTTTGAAAAATCTGCAGGTAAAAGGCACTGCGTTTTACCTGCGGATTTACAGCAGATTTCCAGTGTTTTTTTGTGCGGATTTCACCTGCGGATTCCTATTGAGGAACAGGTGTAAAACGCTGCGGAATCCGCACAAAGAATTGACATGCTGCGGAAAATACAACGCAGCGTTTCTGCACGGAATTTTCCGCACCATGGGCACAGCGGATTTGGTTTTCCTTAGGTGTACATGGTACTGTAAACCTGATGGAAAACTGCTTCGAATTCGCAGCGGCCAATCCGCTGCGGATCCGCGGCCAATCCGCTGCCAATCCGCTGCGGATCCGCGGCCAATCCGCTGCGGATCCGCTGCGGATCCGCGGCCAATCCGCTGCGGATCCGCTGCGGATCCGCTGCGGATCCGTTGCCGATCCGCTGCCGATCCGCTGCGGATCCGCGGCGGATCCGCGGCCAATCCGCTGCGGGTCCGCCGCCAATCCGCTGCGGATCCGCCGCCAATCCGCTGCCAATCCGCTGCGGATCCGCCGCCAATCCGCTGCCAATCCGCTGCGGATCCGCTGCGGATCCGCGGCCGATCCGCTGCGGATCCGCGGCCGATCCGCTCTGTGTGCACATGCCATAACCCTACCCCTAACCCTACCCGTAACCCTAACCCTACCCCTAACCCTACCCCTAGTTCTAACCCTAGTTCTAACCCTAACCCTAGTGGAAAAAAAAAAAAAAATTCTTTATTTTATTATTGTCCCTATGGGGGTGATAAAGGGGGGGGGGGTTATTTATTATTTTTTTTATTTTGATCGCTGTGATAGAACCTACCACAGCGATCAAAATGTACCTGTAAGGAATCTGCCGACTGGCAGATTCGGCGGGCGCACTGAGCATGCGCCCGCCATTTTCCAAGATGGCGGCGCCCAGGGAGGAGACGGCCGGACACCGGGAGGATCGGTAAGTATGAAGGGGTGGTGGGGGGGTGGATCGGAGCACAGGGGGGGTGATCGGAGCACAGGGGGGGGGGATCTGAGCAAGGAGGGAGCGGACAGCAGGACGGGGAAGCCGGCAGGCGGACGGAGGGGACCGGAGGACTAACGGAGCACTGGGGGGGCGATCGGTGGGTGTGGGGGGGGGCACTTTAGTATTTCCAGCCATGGCCGATGTTATTGCAGCATCGGCCATGGCTGGATTGTAATATTTCACCAGTTTTTTAGGTGAAATATTACAAATCGCTCTGATTGGCAGTTTCACTTTCAACAGCCAATCAGAGCGATCGTAGCCACGGGGGGGTGAAGCCACCCCCCCTGGGCTGAAGCACCACTCCCCCTCTCCCTGCAGATCGGGTAAAATAGGAGTTAACCCCTTCACCCGATCTGCAGGGACGCGATCATTCCATGACGCATACGCTGCGTCATAGGTCGTTTTGGCACCGACTTTCATGACGCAGCGTATGCGTCAAAGGTCGTTAAGGGGTTAATTAAAATCCAAAAAGTTCCACGTTCACATTCAATCCTCTTGGTGCCAGAGTATCCAGGATAAAGATCCACTTAGTCTCTGCTCGGGACATTGCTTTTATAAAGTCACCACCCCTCCAGTCACGATGTACCACCGCTATACCTGTTATTTCCATCCCCTGCACTATCCCACCATGATGTACCACAAAATGTTGGGAGAGTGGATGACCCATAAATTTCTTTTCAATATTTCGGATATGTTCATTCATCCTTACTTTTAAGGGTCTTTTTGTTCTTCCCACGTAGAGTTTACCACATGGGCATTCGATGGTGTAGATGACTCCTGTTGTGCCACATGTGATACAGTCCCTAATTTGGATAGTATCATCACCTTAATACTTGTGCATTTTTTCGTTGTTGTAAGTTTACATGCATTACATTTACGGCATGGAAAAAAGCCTTTTAGTTTAGTAAATGTAAGCGAAGGCTGAATCAGAGAGATTTTTTTATTATTATTTTGGACTGTGGGAGCAATCATATTTCCCAAACTTTGGCCCTTCTTATATACAAAAACTGGCAGATTAATATTTTCTCCCAATATTTTATCCTTTTTTAAAAGATGCCAGTGTCTACTGACTATTTTACGGAGAAAATATGAATTTGAGTTGTATTTCGTAATAATAGGGATAGATTCCAGAGCTGTTTTTACTTTTGGGGCTGCATCAATAAGTTCCTGTCTAGGTTTATTCAGGGCTATTGTTTTTGATTTTTCTAATATTGTTGCAGTATACCCTCTCTCAAGAAATTTTTTAGTTAGTATCTGTGATTCTGCTTCAAAATCCTGATGTCTGGAACAATTTCGGTGGATCCTGGTAAACTGGCTGCCTGGAATATTGAGCAACCAGCCAGGGAGATGACAGCTGTCCAGAGGGATATAACTGTTAGTGTCCGTAGGTTTGGTGAATGTACTAGTGTGAATTTTCAAATTTTCAATAAAAATTTTTAAATCTAAAAAATTAATTTGCGTGGTACTGGTGGTGGAAGTAAAATTTAAAAAATACTGATTTTTATTAATATCTATTAAAAATTGATTTAGTGTATCCCATCCACCAGACCAAATAAAAACCACATCATCGATAAAACGCCTCCAGAGGACCAGGTTCGCGAGTAGGCCTCCCTCTGGGTAAATAAAATGTTCCTCCCAGCTGCCCACATAGAGATTAGCATAGCTGGGCGTGAACCTGGTCCCCATAGCGGTACCACATCGCTGGGAGTAGTAGTCCTCCTGGTACGAGAAGTAGTTATGGGTTAAAATAAAATTCATAAGTTCACCCAAATATTCAATTTGCTCAGAAGGAATTTTGGATAACTTATTTAAAAAATACATGGCAGCTTCACAACCTTTTTTATGGTCGATGACCGTATACAAGGAGGTTATGTCTAGTGTACCAATTATGTATCCTTCCCGCCATTCTATTCTTTGGAGGAGAGATAAAATGTGTGTGCTGTCTTTCAAATGTGATTGAAGCAGCGGGACAATAGGCTGTAAATGAGAATCTACCAATTTGGGCATATTGGCCGTAAGGCATTGAATCCCGGATACAATAGGTCTACCGGGTGGATTGGTGGTGTTCTTATGAATTTTTGGCAAATAATAGAACACCGCCAAACGGGGAGGGCCTGAATTGATAAATTCAAATTCCTTTCTATTTATAAAACCTAAGTTTAGGCCCCTTCTTGTTAGGGTTTTCATTTCTTTTGTATATTCTTTAGTAGGATCTCCATTGAGTTTTTTATATGTTTGAAGATCGCTTAATAGGCAAAGTGCTTCCTTATGGTAGGATTCATGATCCAGTATAACTATCCCACCCCCCTTATCAGCAGGACGAATAACCAGTGCTTTATTTTGTTGTAAAGAAGTAATGGCTTTTCTTTCTTTACTGGTTAAATTAAATTTATTGCATTTTTTCTCACTGATTTTCCTAATGTCGTCTATTACCATGGTCTGAAATGTGTTCATTTGCTCGGAGTATTCATTCAATGGATTGAATTTAGATTTATTCCTGAGATTCGTATGAATAAATGGGTCCTCCTGAGCAAGTTCTACTTTTGTGCTAGGGGGGTTTTTTGTATAGTACCTTTGGATAGCTAGTTTACGCATAAACTTTTTTATGCCGATGTAAGCTTCAAATTTATTAAAACCATTGGCTGGAGCATACTTAAGGCCTTTTTGTAATAGGGCCAATTCATCATGCCCGAGGCATATTCTACTTAGATTAAAGATGGTAGGTGTATTCCTTTTAGAGCTATCTATTTTGTATTTCTTTTTGGAGAATTTCCCTCCTCTACAACCCCTTTTCCTGATTTTTTTGCTACACAGAAAAAAGGATGTTTGGTACCATTTTTAGTGTCATTTTTTGCAAAGTTTCTAGTGGTTTTATTGCCATTTAGATGGACTTGGCCTATGTTTTTTGCAGGTCTCCCTTTTTTAGATATCTTTGCTGTATACAGAGGGGAATTCTGTGTATGAACAACTGGTGATTGGGGAGTATCCGCTAGAGTTCGGAAACGATTCTGAATAGCTGTAGACGTAGAGGGGGAAGTGGTCGGAAGATGATATAAATCTAGCGGGTTTTCAATGGGGAAATTTAAGGGACTATTAGAACCATAGTCCGTATTAAGAGCAGCCGTACCCTTTGGGGAGGGAGTAGTAGGATGTATGGAGAAGTTTTCCGAAATAGAGCAGTCTTCAATGGTACTTCCCTCTACCTGATCAATAGTCTCAAAGGCTGATTCATTGGATAAAGTATCTCTAAATATACATACGGGACCTGCGTCCCTTCCAAATTTTTTCTTTTTCCTTTCTATGATTTCCTGTTCCTTAATTTTTAATTCTCACCCGAATACTATTTGAGATTTTCTCAATCTCTGGGTATTTTCTGAAAGGTCTAATGGTATCAAATAATTTAGAGATAGAGTTTTTACTAGTCATTAATTGTTTTCTTCTCTTATCGATAATAAATTCAACAGCTTGTTTAGAAAACAATCTGAACATATTGTTCCATTCTACTAATGTTTCTGGGTCCCCAATATCCCCTGAGAGCGTTTTATGCACTTTTAAGCCCCTAGGTATACAGTCATAAGAAATGTATCGTTCCAGCGTGGCCACTTCCCACATATCCCGCATTTCCTTTAAAAGTAATTGCTCCAATGTTTTAAGAGATTCTTTAATATGAGAAATGTCCTCCTTTTCTTGATTGTCATTGTTATTGTGTTGAGATAGGTTGAAAAATCTTTGAATGTTTGAAATCCTATCTTTCCTATCGTTCCAAAGATCCCCCATTATAATGACAATGCTGCCTGCCCAAGAAGTGGAAAAAATAAAAGAATTATCAAGAGTTAAAATGGTGGCGCAAATTGTCAACGTTATTCCCTGTGCCTGCTGCACTACCAACAAACCTCCACCTAGGTTTGTAAAAATGAAAGCAGATATAATTATATATACACAAACACGTGTATGGGTATGCGCTGGTACAGATAACGGGACTGCTGGTAAAGTCTTAAATGGTGTTGTGAAGAAATTAAAAGAACCTTTTTTCTAAAATCACTAAAAATGCCACATATCCCTGAAATAGGTCTCACATACAAATAGGTCCTAATGGAGGCACGATGCATATGCTTCAGTAAGCGAAATAGACGTTATTTAAAAAGTACCTTATTCCCTCCGTTGCTGGATATCAGTTTTCAAGATTAGTTCCGCCAGAAGTTTTTCGGCAAGCAAGATCTAGAATAGGTGGGTGGCTGCCCCGGCCGGCGGCAAGCCACCAAAAAGTTTTCCAGGTGGAAACGGGATCCTGTGGAGTCGCCGTTGTGAGCCGCGGCGGCGGTGTGTTAGAGCGGTGCGCAGGACCTGAGTGACCGTAACCCCCGGCAAGTGAGTACGGAGTGCAGCTAAGACCAAACAACCAACGCGTTTCGGAGACGCCTGTCTCCTTCCTCAGGGTTGGTTTCTGCCTCGTACTCATCAACCTTATATAGCTGCTTAATTAAAATCCAAAAAGTTCCACGTTCACATTCAATCCTCTTGGTGCCAGAGTATCCAGGATAAAGATCCACTTAGTCTCTGCTCGGGACACATCAAAATCCTAACCTAAAGGGCCCTTTTTCCCTTATTAATAGAGGCGTTTATTTAACCCCTTCATGACCCAGCCTATTTTGGCCTTAATGACCTTGCCGTTTTTTGCAATTCTGACCAGTGTCCCTTTATGAGGTAATAACTCAGGAACGCTTCAACGGATCCTAGCGATTCGGAGATTGTTTTTTCGTGACATATTGGGCTTCATGTTAGTGGTAAATTTAGGTCGATAATTTCTGAGTTTATTTGTGAAAAAAACGGAAATTTAGCAAAAATTTTTCAAATTTCGCAATTTAAACATTTTGAATTTTTATTCTGTTAAACCAGAGAGTTATGTGACACAAAATCTAATATATAAAGCTGAATGTGTGTGTGTGTGTATGTATGTATGTATGTATGTATGTCCGGGATTGGCATCTGAACCGTAGCAGCTACAGCCACAAAATTTTGCACAGTCACACGTCTGGACCCCGAGAGCGTCATAGGCTATGTTGTGAGGTGAAATTTTAACCCCGCGCTTTCCAATTCACCAAACAATTTTGCCCCTATCTACATAATGGGGAAAAAGTGAAAGGAAAAGTGTTGGAGGCGTCGCAGCTACAGGCACAAAATTTTGCACAGTCACACGTCTGGACCCTGAGAGCGTCAAAGCTATATTGTGAGGTGAAATTTTAACCCCGCGCTTTCCAATTCACCAAACAATTTTGCCCCTATCTACATAATGGGGAAAAAATGAAAGGAAAAGTGTTGGAGGCAAATTAACAGCTGCCAGATGTGAACAAGGGGGACTTAAAGAATGACAGCGATGGCACCAAAGAGTATATACTGTACAGTTGCTAAGGTGGGGCCCCAACATGGGATAATCACACCACCACGGGGATATGAACACACACACAAAATGCGCCACACACTACCACGTGCTCGAACACATATACCACCCTCAGTGCACATTTCACCACACATACACCAACCTCGCCACATAAAAGTAGAAACACAAAAGTCGCCGCTCAAAACTCGCCACGCGCAAAACTCTCCACATGCAAAACTCGCCACACGTGCAAAACTCGCCACACGCAAAACTTGCACACGCAGAAAAATTGCCACACGCAGAAAAATTGCCACATGCACAAAAGTTGCAACACATGCAAAAGTTGCCTCACACAAAACTTGCACATACTCAAAAGGCACCACACATAAAACTCGCCACGCGCAAAACTCGCCATGCGCAAAACTTGCTGCACACAACTTGCTACACTAACCTGTCACATGCAACTCGACACACAAAAAGTTGCTACACGCATGTCGCCACACAAAACTCATCTCACAAAAGTCCCTACATGCATGTCGCCACACGCAACTCAACACACACAACTTGACACACGAAACTCGCCCTAAAACACACACAAGTCTGGTATCCTTCAAAAATAAAAATCTGATTAATAAGCAGACAAACTACAAGAGCAACAAATGTACCATATAGGAATCCGGCAGCTGTCAGTCACATGACCAGTCTATTATGTGTATGTGTGAGCTAATATATACTGCCAGGGGGTGGGCTTACTGTTGGCTGGGGATTTATCAGGCTGCCATTTTAGCTTACAAATACTGAGGTAAAAATACTGACCAAATAACGTGTGAACGAGGGCTAATACAGGAGGAGATGACATACAGCTATATACTATATACAGGAGATGACACACAGGTATATACTATTTACAGGGGAGATGACACACAGGTATATACTATATACAGGAGGAGATGACACACAGATATATACTATATACAGGAGAGATGACACACAGGTATATACTATATAGAGGAGGAGATGACATACAGGTACATACTACATACAGGAGGAGATGACATACAGGTATATACTATATACAGGAGGAGATGACACACAGGTATATACTATATACAGGAGCAGATTACCTACAGGTATATAGTATATACAGGAGGAGATGACACAGGTATATGCTATGTATAGGAGGAGATGACATACAGGTATATACTATATACAGGAGATGACACACAGATATATACTATATATAGGTGAGATGACACACAGGTATATACTATATACAGGAGATTACATACAGGTATATCTAATATATAAAGCTGAATGTGTGTATGTATGTATGTGTGTATGTCCGGGATTGGCATCTGTACCGTCGCAGCTACAGCCACAAAATTTTGCACAGTCACACGTCTGGACCCCGAGAGCGTCATAGGCTATGTTGTGAGGTGAAATTTTAACCCCGCGCGTTCCAATTCACCAAACAATTTTGCTCCTATCTACATAATGGGGAAAAAGTGAAGGGAAAAGTGTTGGAGGAAAATTGACAGCTGCCAGATGTGAACAATGAGGACTTAAAGAATGAGAGCGATGGCGACAAAGAGTATATACCGTACAGTTGCTAAGGTGGGGCCCCGACATGGGATACTCACCACACACGGGGATATGAACACAAACACAAAATGCGCCACACACTACCACGTGCTTGAACACATATACCACCCTCAGCACACATTTCACCACACACACACACCAACCTCGCCACATAAAAGTCGAAACACAAAAGTCACCACTCAAAACTCGCTACATTCAAAACTCGCTACATGCAAAACTCGCCATATGCAAAACTAGGCTCACGCAAAACTCGCCACACGTGCAAAACTCACCTCATGGAAAACTCACCTCATGCAAAACTTGCACACACAGAAAAATTGCCACATGTACAAAAGTTGCACCACATGCAAAAGTTGCCTCACACAAAACTTGCACATACTCAAAATGCACCACACATAAAACTCGCCATGCGCAAAACTCGCCATGCACGAATCTTGCTGCACACAACTTGCTACACTAACCTGTCACATGCAACTCAACACACAAAATGTTGCTACACGCATGTCGCCACACAAAACTCATCTCACAAAAGTCGCTACATGCATGTCGCCACACGCAACTCAACACACACAACTTGACACATGAAACTCGCCCTAAAACACACACAAGTCTGGTATTGTCCTTCAAAAATAAAAATCTGATTAATAAGCAAACTACAAGAGCAACAAATGTACCATATAGGAAATACGGCAGCTGTCAGTCACATGACCTGTCTATTATGTGTATGTGTGAGCTAATATATACTGCCAGGGGGGAGGGCTTCCTGTTGGCTGGGGATTTATCAGGCTGCCAATAGCAACCAATCACAGCTCAGCTTCTATTTTGCTACAGTTAATTAACCTGAGCTCTGATTGGTTAATATAGGCAACAAAGACATTCTCAGTATAACAAAGCTAATATATGTTGTGAAATGCTTCTATTTGCTTAGTTTTTGCCTTTTAATAATTACATTTCTATCTATTTGTTTTGTGGTTTTTGTGTGCAGAATAAATTTTTGTTAACACATTCTATTTTGCTAACAGCAGTCATTAACCCGGGCGAAGCCGGGTAGTACAGCTAGTAGTTAATAAATAACATTTCCCACATGTCTACTTTACATCAGCACAATTTTGGAAACAAATTTTTTTTCTCCTACGAAGTTATAAGGGTTAAAATTTGACCAGTGATTTCTCCTTTTTACAACAAAATTTACAAAACCATTTTTTTTAGGGACCACCTCACATTTGAAGTCAGTTTGAGGGTTCTATATGGCTGAAAATACCCAAAAGTGACACCATTCTAAAAACTGCACCCCTCAAGGTGCTCAAAACCACATTCAAGAAGTTTATTAACCCTTCAGGTGTTTCACAGCAGCAGAAGCAACATGGAAGTAAAAAATTTTTCCCAAGGGTAAAAGGAGAAAATGGACTACGAACGTTGTTGTCCAATTTGTCCTGAGTACGCTGATACCTCATATGTGGGGGTAAACCACTGTTTGGGCGCACGGCAGGGCTTGGAAGGGAAGGAGCGCCGTTTGACTTTTCAATGCAAAATGGGTGAGAATTGAGATAGGACGCCATGTCGCGTTTGGAGAGCCCCTGATGTGCCTAAACAGTGGAAACCTCCCACAAGTGACACCATTTTGGAAAGCAGACCACCTAAGGAACTTATCTAGATGTGTTGGGAGCACTTTGACCCACCAAATGCTGCTTCACAGAAGTTTATAATGTAGAGCTGGCAAAATAAAAAATCATTTTTTTTATTTTTTTTTCTTCACAAAAATGAACTTTTGCCCCCAATTTTTTAGTTTCCCAAGGGTAACAGGAGAAACTCTTCCACAAAGGTTGTGGTCCAATTTGTTCTCAATGAAAAATTGGCTCCAATCTTTAGCGGACACCATGTCGCGTTTGGAGAGCCCCCGTGTGCCTAAACATTGGAGCTCCCCCACAAGTGACCCCATTTTGTAAACTAGACCCCCCAAGGAACTTATCTAGAATCATAGTGAGCACTTTAAACCCCCAGGTGCTTCACAAATTGATCCGTAAAAATGAAACAGTACTTTTTTTTCACAAAAAAATTATTTTAGCCTCAATTTTTTCATTTTCACATGGGCAACAGGATAAAATGGATCCTAAAATTTGTTGGAAAATTTCTCCTGAGTACACCGATACCTCACATGTGGGGGTAAACCACTGTTTGGGCACATGGTAAGGCTCGGAAGGGAAGGAGCGCCATTTGACTTTTTGAATGAAAAATTATCTCCAATCGTTAGCGGACACCATGTCGCGTTTGGAGAGCCCCTGTGTGCCTAAACATTGGAGCTCCCCTACAAGTAACCCTATTTTGGAAACTAGACCCCCCAAGGAACTTATCTAGATGCATAGTGAGCACTTATAACCCCCAGGTGCTTCACAGAAGTTTATAACGCAGAGCCGTGAAAATAATAAATAATTTTTCTTTCCTCAAAAATGATTTTAGCCCAGAATTTTTTATTTTCCCAAGGATAATAGGAGAAATTGGACCCCAAATGTTGTTGTCCAGTTTGTCCTGAGTACGATGATACCCCACATGTGGGGGTGAACCACTGTTTGGGCGCACGGCAGGGCTCGGAAGGGAAGGCACGCCATTTGGCTTTTTGAATGGAAAATTAGCTCCAATCATTAGCGGACACCATGTCGCGTTTGGAGAGCCCCTGTGTGCCTAAACATTAGAGCTCCAGCACAAGTGACCTCATTTTGGAAACTAGACCTCCCAAGGAACTAATCTAGATGTGTGGTGAGCACTTTGAACCCCCAAGTGCTTCACAGAAGTTTATAACGCAGAGCCATGAAAATAAAAAATAATTTTTCTTTTCTCAAAAATGATTTTTTAGCCCACAATTTTTTATTTTTCCAAGGGTAACAGGAGAAATTGGACCCCAAAAGTTGTTGTCCAGTTTCTCCTGAGTACGCTGATACCCCATATGTGGGGGTAAACCACTGTTTTGGCACACGTCGAGGTTCGGAAGGGAAGTAGTGACGTTTTGAAATGCAGACTTGGATGGAATGCTCTGCGGGCGTCAGGTTGCGTTTGCAGAGCCCCTGATGTGCCTAAACAGTAGGAACTCCCCACAAGTGACTCCATTTTGGAAACTAGACCCCCCAAGGAACTAATCTAGATGTGTGGTGAGCACTTTGAACCCCCAAGTGCTTCACAGAAGTTTATAACGCAGAGCCGTGAAAAGCATTAAGCTACTTACGGGTAGCGGCATTTTTCGGAGGCCCATGACAGCACCACGAGAGAGGGGATCCGCCCCTTTAGGAACAGGAAACCCACAGATACAAAAGGGCGGCACCTCTCCCACGCATCAGTTGGATTACAGAGCCTGAGAGGACTACCGCAGTTAATGACAAGCAAATACAATATTACATACAGTCAAACACAATGATTTTAATAAAGTAACAATTGAGACAACACACGTGAGAAGAACCCTTTCTTCTTTAAATTATTTAGTTCTTTACAAACCCAGGATGTGCAACCCCCATGTGAAAAGGGAGGGAACTAAGGGTGCTGTCATGGGCCTCCGAAAAATGCCGCTACCCGTAAGTAGCTTAATGCTTTATTCGGACTCCCATGACAGCACCACGAGAGATTTACAGAGATGTAAGCCATTTTAGGGAGGGACCACAGCCTGCAGCACCCTTAACCCGAAGGTGAGATCTGAGGAGAACCCCAAGTCCAACCTATAGTGTTTAAAAAAGGTGGAAGGGGATGACCATGTGGCCGCCTTACATATCTGGTCGACCGACACTCCAGACCTCTCTGCCCAGGATGACGCCATGGCTCGGGTGGAATGTGCCCTCAGATTCTGCGGAGCTGGACCCCCACCTGTCGTGTAAGCAAGAGAGATAGCCTCCCTAATCCATTTAGCTAGTATGTATTTTGATGCTCTAGCCCCTTTCCTTGGACCTTGGAAGGACAGGAATAGTGCATTATCCTTCTTCCAATCATTAGTGACCGAGATATATTGAAGAAGGCATCTCCTGACATCTAAGGTATGGAGCTCACTCTCTTTAGGGTTAGAAGGATTAGGGATAAATGAAGGTAAAACTATCTCCTGCGATCTGTGAAACTGGGATACTACCTTTGGTAAGTAGGCTGGGTCTGGTCTAAGGATAACTCTATCCTGGAGAAATTCTGTATACGGGGGAAGTCTAGAGAGCGCCTGGATGTCTCCTATTCTGCGAGCTGATGTTATAGCTATTAGGAAAGCTGTTTTGAGAGACAACATCCTGACTGAGGCTTCATTCAACGGCTCAAAAGGGGGCCTTGTCAAAGAAGAAAGGACAAGATTTAAATCCCATGGCACCATTTTGTTTCTATATAACGGTCTAATTCTACCGACCGCCTTAATAAATCTTGACACCCAGTAGTTGCCCGCAATATTACATGAGAACAGGGCCCCAAGTGCTGAAACTTGTACTCTTAATGTGCTTGTGGAGAGTTTTAACTCTAACCCCCTTTGCAGAAATTCCAATATTTGACGTATTGGTACCCCATCATTAATGTTAAATTCTGAGGAAGTTAGGAACTTTCTCCAGGTTCTGGAGTAGATTCTTGTTGTTATTGGCTTCCTACTTTTTAAAAGGGTATCAACTAATTTAGGAGAGAAGCCTTTATTTTCTAACAATGACCGCTCAAACTCCAAGCCGTCAAATGAAGTCCCTTCACTTGTGGATGGAGTATCGGCCCCTGGGAGAGTAAATTTGGGATGTCTGGAAGCACCCAGGGATCGCTCACTGACATTCTCCTGAGCCATGAAAACCAAGTTCTCCTGGGCCAGAAGGGAGCAATCAGAATGAGTCTCGCACGATCTTCTCTGATTTTCCTCACCACTAGAGGTAATAGGTTCAATGGTGGGAAGGCGTAGGCCAGAGAAAAATCCCATTTTATGAGGAATGCATCCACTGCCAGTGGATTTTCCCTGGGATTTAGGGAACAAAAGTTTTTTACTTTTTTGTTTTCTTCCATGGCAAATAGGTCCACCACTGGTCGACCCCATAAGCGGACAATCTGCTTGAAGATGTCTCCATTTAGAGACCATTCTCCTTGTTTTAGAACATTGCGGCTGAGAAAGTCCGCTTTTATATTGTCTTTTCCTGTGATGTGTAGAGCAGTCAAAGATTGTAAATTCTCTTCTGCCATCCGGAGGAGACGATTTGTGATCTGCATCAGAGTCTCGGAGCGTGTACCCCCTTGATGATTTATATAGGAGACTGCCACCCGGTTGTCCGAGAGGATCCTGACGTGGTGGCCCTGCAGATACATGAGGAGTTTTTTAACTGACAATTCGATTGCCAATAATTCTCTCTGATTGGATGAAGATGTTGAGTATGGTTCCCATTGGCCTTGAACTACAATGTCATTCATGTGAGCCCCCCACCCTGAGGAGCTAGCATCCGTAGTTATAACCCGGGTTACTTCTATCATCCAGGGAACGCCTGCCGACAAATTATCCCTATCCAGCCACCAATTTAGGGATTCAAGAGTCGCTGGTTCTAAAGTTATCTTTTCCTCCAATACACCCCTCAAGATCCTGTCCTTAATCAAAACTTCTTTCTGGAGGGATCTAGCGTGAAAATGTGCCCACCTTACCGCTGGAATGCAGGATGTGAGGGACCCCAGTAGGGACATAGCTTGCCGAAGGGTCATAGAGGGTGTATTAATTGCTTTTAATACCTGATGTTGAATCTGGTCTAATTTATTTTCCGGAAGATAACACTGTTGTGAAGTTGAATCTAATAATAAGCCTAGGAATTTCTGAATTTTTTGAGGCTGTAACCGAGATTTTTCAAAATTAATTATCCAGCCCAGGCGTTCCAGCTTAACCCTAGTTAGTTCTAGTTGGGACAAACAGTGTTCTACCGAGTTCCCTACTATGAGGAAATCGTCGAGGTATGGGACAATAAGAATATTAGATTCCCGCAAGTGAGCCATCACTTCCGCCACTATTTTTGTGAATACTCTAGGGGCTGATGTTATACCGAAAGGAAGAGCTCTGTACTGAAAATGATTAATCACTCCTCCCATTAATACTGCTACTCTCAAGTACTGCTGAAAATCCACATGAATAGGTACATGGTAATAGGCATCCTTTAAATCGACTACCACCATAAAGCAGTTTTTGAACAGTATTTTTATTGTTGAGCTGATGGACTCCATCTTAAAAGTATGCTTAACCAGATAGCTATTAAGATGCCTGAGATTTATGATGGTTCTATACGTCTTATCAGGTTTCTGTATAAGAAACAAGGGAGAATAAAATCCTTTCCCTCTATCAGACTCTGGAACCTGTGTGAGTACATTCTTAGAGCAAAGAGACCGGACCTCTTCTTCTAGAGCAGATTGTTCTAGGGGATTAGAACGCAAGGGAGTCAACATAAATTTATCCCGTGAGGTATGGCAGAGCTCAAGTGTAAGACCCCGAGAAATAGTATCTTGTACCCAGAAACTATTCGTGATCTTTGACCATTCCGAACAGAAATGTAATAGTCTACCCCCCACCGGGGTTCCTAGTCATTTATCTTCTTTCTTTCTTTCCTTTGAGGAACGACGGAACATATATCCCGTACCTCGTCTACGTCTGTCTTCCCATCTAGACCGATCCCTTGAAGGTGAAAAGGTACGCTTTCCTCCGCGACCAAACCTTCATTTATTAAAGGGACGACGATAGGACCCAAGCAGATTGGGGAATTTCTTTTTGTCATCCCCCGCTTTCTCTAGGAGTTCATCCAAGGAGGGCCCGAAAAGATACTCCCCTTCACATGGAATGGCACAAAGTTTTGATCTTGTTTTTATATCACCTGGCCAACATTTCAGCCATAGAGCCCTCCTGGCTGCGTTTGAGAGACCTGCTGCTCTAGCAGCCATTTTAACGGAGTCAATGGATGCATCTGATAAGAAAGCAGCTGCTTCTTGAATTATTGGTAAGGCAGTCAGAATAGAATCCCTAGATGCACCTTCTTTCAACTGGGTCTCTAATTGATCCAGCCAGACCATCATTGATCTGGCTGTACAGGTTGAAGCCACCGCAGGCCTTAGGGAACCGGCTGCCATCTCCCAGGTACTCTTTAGAAAGGTGTCCGCTTTTCTATCAAAGGGGTCTTTAAGGGTCCCCATGTCCTCAAAGGGGAAAGAGGCCCGTTTTGCCACCTTGGCAATTGCCGCATCCAACTTAGGGGCTTTTTCCCAATTGGTGACTGCTGGATCATCGAATGGATATCTGCGCTTCTGCGCTGGAGGTAGGGAACCCTTCCTATCGGGTTTTTTCCACTCCCTTTTGATGAGATCCTGGATTTTCTCATTGAGCGGAAAAATCCTACGTTTTTTCTGCTCCAACCCACTAAACATGATTTCCTCCTTGGAAAGTTGGGGTCTCGATTCTGCTATGCCCATCGTTCCTCTAACCGCTTTAACCAGCTTATCCACTCGTTCAAGGGGTAGACAGAAGCGGGCGGTGTCCTCATCCGAGGAAGAGGACGATGCAGCTGAGCCGGAGAAAACTTCCTCCTTATCCTCCTCTACTGAAGAATCGGAGTGTAATGGAGCTTTAGATTTAGAACTTCCTCCTTGGGAAAGACCCTTTAAGGATTGTCTGACCTCCATTCTGATCATCTCTTTCAAGCTGGTGGTCATAGTAAGGGATTCCTCCGCTACCTGAGGGGGTAAGTAAAGCAATCTAATCCCTGTAGATATAATGCTCTCACCCCCTCCCCTTTCCTGAGACCTCACCGTCTGCTGGATACAGGGCCCACATAATTTTTTAGGGCACGAATCAGGTAGGGGAACCCCGCAGATGCCACATTCCCTGTGTTTCGCCTTCCCGGCACATTTCTTCCCCTATAATAGAACATATGAGGGGGATCATGTCACTGGGTGAACTTTCACGAAGATCACTTACCAGCGGCTGCCCAAAGAAAAGTACCGGAATACGAGGGGGATTTTCTCTGGCTGATGCTCCAGACCCCTGCCTGGAGGAGCTTTTGTGGCCAGACTCACTACTCCTTTTGTCGCGATCCTTCCCTTTGGGCTTCTGGGATACCTCTTCCAGCAACTGCAACTGCACGTGCTCGTCCTCCATCTCCACATAATATGAGGCCAGAAGCAAGGGACCACGATCCGGAGTTCTTTTTATAACCCCTCCTCCGGTCAGCAGCTGTGCCTAGCGCTCCCCTGATTGATTCCGGCCTCCCCCAGGTGTAGGCGGTTGTCTCTGGGGCTCAGAACGCCAGCGACGCTATACCGGTGGGCGCCGCCATCTTGGATACACTGCGCATGCGCAGGACCCCGGCAACCCGGAAGTGACTGCCAACTCCTCCCCCGACGTCACCCGGGCTCCCAGCGCTTCCCCATCAGCGCACAGAGCGGCGAGGGACGCCGGACAGAGCCGCAGCACCCCGGGTGGCGCCCCCAAGCGCCGCCGCATACAGAGACCCCAGCCACCCCAGAAGGAGGAGACCCAGGGAACATACTCACCTAGCGCTGGCTTGGAGACAGGACACCACCGGCGACCGCTCCCTGCTGGAATGCCACTGACATGCAGCCCTGCCAGGACCATCGTGACATCTTCCAGGAACTCCGCACCGGCCGAGGTAGGAGACCCCCTCGCTACCTGAGTCGGCCGGCCGGCCTGGGATCCTTTGTAAGTTCTGCAGGATCCCGTCCCATTAGGAACAGGAAACCAACTGATGCGTGGGAGAGGTGCCGCCCTTTTGTATCTGTGGGTTTCCTGTTCCTAAAGGGGCGGATCCCCTCTCTCGTGGTGCTGTCATGGGAGTCCGAATAAATAATAAGTGTGTTTCCTTTCCTCAAAAATATTTTTTTAGCCCAGAATTTTTTATTTTTGCAAGGGTAACAGGAGAAATTGGACCCCAAAAGTTGTTGTCCAGTTTCTTCTGAGTACGCTGATACCCCATATGTGGGGGTAAACCACTGTTTGGGCACATGCCGGGGCTCAGAATGGAAGTAGTGACGTTTTGGAATGCAGACTTTGATGGAATGGTCTGCGGGCATCATGTTACGTTTGCAGAGCCCCTGATATGCCTAAACAGTAGAAACCCACCACAAGTGACCCCATTTTGGAAACTAGACCCCCCAAGGAACTTATCTAGATGTGTGATGAGCACGTTCAACCCCCAAGTGCTTCACAGAAGTTTACAATGCAGAGCCGTGAAAATAAAAAATCATTTTTCTTTCCTCAAAAAAAGATGTTTTCTCAAGCAATTTTTTATTTTCACAAGGGTAACAGGAGAAATTGGGCCCCAATATTTGTTGCCCAGTTTGTTGTGAGTGTGCTGGTACCCCATATGTGGGGGTAAACCACTGTGTGGGCGCACGTCAGGGCTCGGAAGGGAAGTAGTGACATTTGAAATGCAGACTTTGATGGAATGGTCTGCGGGCATCACGTTGCATTTGCAGAGCCCCTGATGTGCCTAAACAGTAGAAACACCCCACAAGTGACCCCATTTTGGAAACTAGACCCCCCAAGGAACTTATCTAGATGTGTGATGAGCACGTTCAACCCCCAAGTGCTTCACAGAAGTTTATAACGCAGAGCCGTGAAAATAAAAATTAATTGTTCTTTCCTCAAAAATTATGTTTTAGCAAGTAATTTTTTATTTTTGCAAGGGTAACAGGAGAAATTGGACCCCAACAGTTGTTGCCCAGTTTGTCCTGAGTATGCTGGTACCCCAAATGTGGGGGTAAACCACTGTTTGGGCGCACGTCGGGGCTTGGAAGGGAGGGAGCACCATTTGACTTTTTGAACGCAAGATTGGCTGGAATCAATGGTGGCGCCATGTTGCGTTTGGAGACCCCTGATGTGCCTAAACAGTGGAAACCCCTCAATTCTAACTTCAACACTAACCCCAACACACCCCTAATCCTAATCCCAACTGTAGCCATAACCCTAATCACAACCCTAACCCCAACACACCCCTAACCACAACCCTAACCCCAACACACCCGTAACCCTAATTCCAACCCTAATCCCAACCCTAACCCTAATCCCAACCCTAACCACAACTGTAACCCCAACACACCCCTAACCCTATCCGTAACCCTAACCACAAGCCTAATCTTAACCCTATTTCCAACCCTAGCCCTAATTCCACCCCTAACTCTAAGGCTATGTGCCCACGTTGCGGATTCGTGTGAGATTATTCCGCACGATTTTTGAAAAATCTGCAGGTAAAAGGCACTGCGTTTTACCTGCGGATTTACAGCAGATTTCCAGTGTTTTTTTGTGCGGATTTCACCTGCGGATTCCTATTGAGGAACAGGTGTAAAACGCTGCGGAATCCGCACAAAGAATTGACATGCTGCGGAAAATACAACGCAGCGTTTCCGCACGGAATTTTCCGCACCATGGGCACAGCGGATTTGGTTTTCCATAAGTGTACATGGTACTGTAAACCTGATGGAAAACTGCTACGAATTTGCAGCAGCCAATCCGCTGCGGATCCGCGGCCAATCCGCTGCGGATCCGCGGCCAAATCCGCACTGTGTGCACATGCCATAACCCTAACCCTACCCCTACCCCTAACCCTACCCCTAGTTCTAACCCTAGTTCTAACCCTAACCCTAGTGGAAAAAGAAAAAAATATTTTCTTTATTTTATTATTGTCCCTACCTATGGGGGTGATAAAGCCCCCCCTTTATTTATTATTTTTTTTATTTTGATCGCTGTGATAGAACCTACCACAGCGATCAAAATGTACTTCTAACGAATCTGCCGGCCGGCAGATTCGGCGGGCGCATTGCGTATGCGCCCGCCATTTTGGAAGATGGCGGCGCCCATGAAGAAGACGGACCGACACCGGGAGCCTCGGTAAGTATAAGGGGGGGAGATCGGGGCACGGGGGGGGGGGGGGGGCGTCGGAGCACGGGGGGGTGACATAGGAGCACGGGGGGAGCGGACAGGAGGACGAGGGAGCGGAGCACAGGACGGAGGGGACTACAGGACAGATCGGTGGCTTGGGGGGGGCGATCGGTGGGGTTGGGGGGGTCACTTCAGTATTTCCAGCCATGGCCGATGATATTGCAGCATCGACCATGGCTGGATTGTAATATTTCACCAGTTTCTTAGGTGAAATATTACAAATCGCTGATTGGCTGTTGAAAGTGAAACTGCCAATCAGAGCGATCGTAGCCACGGGGGGGTGAAGCCACCCCCCCTGGGCTGAAGCACCACTCCCCCTGTCCCTGCAGATCGGGTGAAATTGGAGTTAACCCTTTCACCCGATCTGCAGGGACGCGATCATTCCATGACGCATACAGTGCGTCACAGGTCGGATTGGCACCGACTTTCATGACGCAGCGTATGCGTCAAAGGTCGGGAAGGGGTTAAAAACTGCATTCTGTGTTTATGTATGTTATCTTTGTCTGCTATTTAAATTTGTTTGGTCAGGGTCATATTAGTAGAGAAAAACACTAATACATTAAGAAAAATAAAAAAGCTCACACTCACTGTTCTGACCCATGTAATCCTGCTCAAAAGCTGCATTCATCGTTATGCATTTTCTTCCAGATATAAAGGAAGGAATAAAAACAAAACCACACAAAAACAAGAAATGGCACTATACCTGTTTCTCACTTGGACCTTCTTTGGAGAAATAACCGAATGAAAAGAATTTGGGGTACTGTATATGAAAACCAAAGGAAAAAAAAACAAAACACAAAATCATGACAAAATAACCAAAAGGCAAAACAGCCAGTAAAAATCTGAATGAAGTCTTTCACACAAATCTGAATACTGTACACGGTTTTCATGGAAACTGTAGTCCTTTACCTGACTAATCCCTGCAACTTCAAGCCTGGCAACATTAGAAGAGAAACTCAGTCGATTTGATGCCCAAACCATGGGCAGCATTAATCAGAGCCTGGCTGCATGATTGCAGCTAGGTAGGTTTTATTCTAAAATGCTCAGGCATTTCAGAGACACAGTTTGAAAAGCCAGTCAGGGTCCATAGTGAGACAAATGATGAGGCTGACATGGTCCTCAGATGGATCGCTCAGCCCTGCTCCAGGTGATTAGCAGGTCACTCCCCATGTACACACATGGTAGAGGACCTGTCAGCCAAATGGAGCAAGGCGGGGAGATGTCGGCCAGGAGCCACACCGGAGAGAGTGATGTCATCCGAGTGCAGTCCGGTGATTTTCATTTTTGCTGCAACAGTAACAGAATAACACTGACCCGACCGCTAACATCAGATAGCACTCTAATAAAATATATATATATTTATATTTATTTATTTTATTTTTTTCGTGTGAGCAAGCCCATAAAATGAGACCAGAAATGCAATGCATCTATAGTAGCCACCAAGCTTGAGATATTAGTGGTGGAAGTGAGTTTCAGGCGTGTGGCAACTCACACTGCCAAATCTCAATTTAATCCCTTTGATTTGGTGTGTGGTCCCGACAGCCGCAATGATTCTGCTCTCATTTTAAGGGTGCACTCAGGTGGCAGTATAAATTGGAGGGAGAACGGAACAATGCTCGGACTAGCCGGCGGTTCTCCCGACCCGAGTGTGACAGAATCATGTATTTCTATGCAGCAGTCACGCTTGGGTCAGGAAAGCTGCCAGTCAGTCTGAACATTGCTGTCCGATAGTTATACAGCCTTCTGAGTGTGACCTTAAAGTTGAGAATCTCAGCGCTATAACTGAGATCAAGGCTGAGATTTGGTCATATATAATCAAATCACATACATGATTGGCTACAGAGTTTGCGCCCTCCAAAGACGTATGAAATATGTACTTTACAAGGTAAGGGTTAATGTGATTCTAACGCTACAAATACAGTCTGTTCAAAAGGCTCCTGCATCTGACTTCAGGTAGGGAACATATAGTGCGCCATAAAGTATAATGGGCCCAACATAGTGCTCCATACAGTAAAAATTACTCACGTCTGTTCGTTCTCAGGGTGAGTATATTTGGCCCACGACGCCGGATAAGTCCCCCTAGCATATTTGGCACCATGGCCCTGGGAGCATCCCCCACCAGGCATCACACTTTCAACTTTATCAGCATCCTAGATACCAATAGAGTTGAAAGCAATGATTGAGGAGGGAGCATCAGCGGACAACCCTTCATGCCTATTCTGCATCTGATGTTTGAGTGCAGTGAGCGGAATGACATCATTACAACGCTCTCACTGTACTGAGATGGGCAGAAGATCTGATGACAATAAAGAGACCGGAGTAGCAGGGGGAACGAACAGAGATGAACATTGTTTTTTATTTATTTTTTTAATGTGGGGCCATTTTACACTATGGAACACTTTGTTGGGTCAATTATACTGTAAGGAGTAATATGTGGGGCCATTATACTGCAAGGAGCACTATATGGGGCCATTATACTGTATGGAGCACTATGTGAGAATTACAGTTTGAGAATCATATTGTGATGGGGTCACCATTCTCTTTGTAGAGGAGATTGAGGGTGGCCATACCGTGTGTGTGGAGGGTAATGTGGAGGAATTCACTGTGGGGATATTATAGGGTGTTTGGGGGTACTTATGTTTGCATCATTCTTTAATTTTCAAGGTTTCTTATCCTTTGTTATTACATATTTAAAACCAGGCCATTGGGCCATATGCTTTTTACTCCTCTTACATAAAATATTATTCCAAAATATTATAAAGACCTATTCATTAAAATGTACTTTGTTCATGGAACAACTCCTTTAAGTTTGTTTCCGTATGAAAAAGTTCAGTTATACTTGATAAGGAAAAACTTCCTGAATTGTAGATATTTTTTTAATAAATATCAAGCTTGGCCGTTGACTTTGCCCAAGCTTTTAATTTTGGCACTCTGTGTATTGGAGATAGACATCCCTGAGGTAAGGTGAAGGAAAACAAGGGACAGGGGAGCAAATTAGTGGATTATTTTTCAGTATTGCCCTTCCTGGGGACTCATGTGACTTTGCGGTGTCACATCACAGCTGCAGCCAATGCAACCGATTGGCTACAGCCTACAGTATTCTGTCAAATCACACGTCTAAATGGCTGCAAAGTGACTGCTGATAGGCTGCTGTGATCATGTGACAATGAGAATAGTAACACTGGCATAGCAGGAATAGCACAATTTATGGATGTGTGTAAGAATTCTTTTGATTTTATATTGGGCACTGCGGTGATTAAGCAGGGTGTGATTTCATTTGACCAGGTCAAAAAAATGTGAAAATGGTCTTGGCTGCCAGAGATGAAAAGTGTAAAAAAAAAAAAAAAAAATAAAATAAAATAAAATGTTAAAGAACGGTACACCTTGCTGGTGGGTCACATGAACTGGCCAATTTGTTTTCATGCAGTATATCTAGGAACTGCTGCGCTCTGGTTTTTATATTTCTCGCCTTTACAGCTTTCCACATTTTCTCCATTCCGTTAGGAGGGTTCAGAAAACTCAAACATGTAATTAAATTGTAAAGAGGGGAGCAAAATGGGTGTACATAAATCCATTAAAAATAAGTATTTATAATTAATAAAAAACATCCAATTCCCTACAGTGCAAAAGAACCAAGCAAAAAGAAACAATCAATAAAAGTCAGACCACAAATTAGATCTGGTAAATGCATCCATATTGCTACTTAAATGTGGTTCTCCTTGCCGGATTGGATACCCAGTCTGCCAAGGAGCAATAAGTAAATGAGCTCCATGCCTCTACTTCGACAGAAGTATAGGTATAAACATGCCTGTATATGATGTAGAAGGCAGCACGTGCATTACTTAGCTTGCTGCGTGCCTGACAGGACCAGAAGTGTATGCGTTTCAGGCTGGAACACAAGCCACCGTGTGTGCGCGGGGGAAAGATGGACACCCCTGAATGTAACCGCAATTAAAGACCAGAAATGCCTTAGCGCCAGCCTGGAACGCAGGCGGACATACCGCGCAGGAGCAGAACACATGACTTTGGGTGGCAACAGTTCGGGAGTCCCTTGAGAGTCAATGATTGGATGCTGAACTTCCATTCAGACTCTCTTTGAAGGATTCTCTTATTGAGATCCCCCCTCTCAGATTTGGCCTAATGAGTTCCACCATACAAAAAGAAATGTCATTGAAGCAGACACTGTGTACACTATCAATATGTCTGGCTATGGCTGCATCTTGTTTGTTCCGGATGTCACCCAGGTGTTCACCCATCCACCTTCTAAGTTCCCTCGTGGTCTTACTGATATAATCAAGCGGACAAAATATAAAATATATTGAATATCAAAAGTTTGCTTTGAGGACAGTGTGTCCCTAGCAATAGTACTATCTACAGAAAATTAAAAAGGAAAAAAAAAAAAAAAAAAAAAGCTTACCTTTATGAGAAGTTTCCGACCAAAGCTAAATTTGGTAATAAGCAGAAAGAAGAATCCTGCAAACATCAATTTTATAACTGAAGCGATACCACCCACTGCAGCATATGCAGCATATTGCACCTAGGAAGAAGAAAAAGATATATATTATACCAATGTACACACACACACGGGACAGAAAGCCCTTCAGTTCATTCACTCGCATCTTTAAAGCTATGTGCACACACTGCGGATTTTGCTGCGGATCTGCAGCGTTTCTGCAGCTGCGGGTCCGCAGCAGTTTCCCATGCGTTTACAGTACAATGTAAACCTATGGGAAACGCAATCCGCAGTGCACATGCTGCGGAAAAAAATTCGCGGAAATGCAGCGGTTTATATTCCGCAGCATGTCAATTCTTTGTGCGGATTCCGCAGCGGTTTACACCTGCTCCACAATAGAAATCCGCAGGTGTAAAACAGGGGAATCCGCACAAAAATCCACAGTAATTCCGCAGGTAAAACGCAGTGCCTTTTACCGGCGGTTTTTACAAATCCGCTGCGGAAAAATCCGCAGACCTCAAAAAGACGTGTGCACATACCCTTAGGGTATGTGCAGACATTCAGGAATTGTCAGCTCTTTGGACGCAAGACATGTCCGCTGCATCCAAAGCGCTGCAGACCATTGAAATAGGGTGAATCCACATGTATTAATTGAACCATGTGGAGATTAAGTTTAGAGGGTGCACTCTAACGTCGTCCGGTATATCCCTCAGTACAGAGCCTACATATTGTCTAACTTGAGTAATAGTAAAGTTATCTTCCCCCAGGATTGGGTATTTAAAGACAGTGACTTCCAAAGTAAGAGGACATTGATTGTCTGCCAACATGTCACAAACCAGTCTACATCCATTATTCCCAAGCACACGATAGATGGGAGGTGGCCTGCCCTGTAGAAAGGAAGGGATTGCCTCGGAAGGGAGGAAAGACCAAAATATGGGGGTCAAGTCCACTAATTTGTCTAGCATGGCGCCATCCAATGATTACTGACCACAGTAGCGAGTTATCCCTAACCTGCCCTGGGACCTTGGCTTGGCGTAGATGGAGCAGAGCAGGGAGACAAACATCTACACATCGCCTAAACTATTGCAGTATTAGTGAAGCGGGTGAAGGCATAGATCCAGTCCAGGGAGTGGTGGAAGACAGCCGCTATACTGTATAGACTTATATTAGGGAGATTAAGGCCACCAAAGGATTTAGTTTGTTGCAGCTGAAAAATACTAATTCTAGAGCCCCAAATAAATTGACAGAAGACTTTTGTTAAAAATCTGTTATCAGCTTTAGATAGATAATAGAACTGGCAGCGTCTGTAAGGGAAAAAGTATTTTAGGGAATAATTTTAAATCAGATGGGCCTTGCCCGCAAAGGACAGTTTAAGGGATTTCCAGGATTGTATTTCCTGTACAACCGCAGAAATGAGGGGTCGAACATTCAGTTTAAGGTTTGAGGGTAGGTAGACCCCAAGATAACAGGGATCCCTCCTCCACTGAAAGGGGAAAGGGAATGGCCACCGTTTCTGAGCAGTTTTGAAGATAGCCAAAGCATGAGATTTGTTGTAATTTATGCGCAATCCCAAACCTGTTCCAAACTTGTTAAAGCATCCGTTATAGAAGGAATAGCTTCTTTAGGGTTGGCTATCATGAGTAAAATATAATCAGCAAATGCCAATGTTTTAAGCGTATGGTGACTGATCCCAATGCCCCCAAAGGAAGGGATCATCTCCAAGTATCTCAGCAAAGGGTCCAGGCTAATTAAATAATAGAGGTGACAGGGGACATCCCTGCCTCGTACCCCCCCGAAGATGGAAAAAGAGGTTGATTGAATACCATTAAGCCAAATCGAAGATTGGGGGTTGGTATAAAGTTACAAAGTTGAAAAAGGTAAAGTCACGGTTGGCCATTTCTGTCGCTTGTCTGACCACAGCGGTTACAGACTCCGCAAAAATGGAGCCCCCCACTCAATGTTGACTGACCCTGGTAATCCCTAGACCAGCCCTGGAGAGTTATATGATTTGCATCAAACCTATGACATCTAAAAATCAGTAAAAGATCATTAATTTGCAGACTAGACCATCTCAAATGATCCTCCAACCAAATGGTATACATTAACATGTAGAGCAGCCCTACACAAATCATCAGCATACTCCTCCTCAACGCATTTTGCCTCATTAAGAAAGGTTTCTCAGGAGAAGAAAATAAGGGTTTATTACAGGTCATTACAGAACGCTACAGTCGACCGCCTGCAAATGCGTCTAGCATGATTGCCTAGATGATGGCGTGCATTCCACCATCAATGTGCATGTCATATAATGTCACAAGGAGGAAAGTGACCTATG
Organism: Ranitomeya variabilis; assembly: GCF_051348905.1. NCBI lineage: Eukaryota > Metazoa > Chordata > Amphibia > Anura > Dendrobatidae > Ranitomeya > Ranitomeya variabilis. Next base: position 171,995,613 of record NC_135233.1, on the reverse strand, counting down.
CACCTCATGTAATATGCGGCATGTATTCTACCATCAATGTGCATGTCAAAGAAAGCCTCAAACAAGGAAATAACCTATGCGTTCTAAACACCATGCGCCAGTGAATAGGTCCATCGTGCGTCAGTGCACAGGTACACTATTCAGGGGAAGTGATGAAACCTTCCCTTGTGTCTCAATTTAGTTGTCATTTGTGGCAACACTGCATTTAATTTGAATTATCCAGACATTATTTCAGTAGGCCCAGGGACATGAGCTAGATTTCATGTAAGAATGACTATTGGCCCTTATTGTCACTAAATTATTGTTCACTGGCTGCCATTTGTTGACTGACTTGATTAGCTATTGTATCTGTCCCAGTATTGTTCTACTATCCTAGGGAAACAAAGGCACAATGTTTGAATGTTTGTTGATATGTTGATGACCCATTCGTGCGCTGAAATATGAAGAATAATCTATGCATGTTTGCACACTCCTGCAGTGGGCAATGGCCTCCTATCTTCTTCCCCCAAGCCTGTGGTAGAATGACTGAATGAGAAGTTGTGACCTATAAAAAGGAGGATCGGCCTGTGTTCAGAGAGTCTACTTTACAGAAGTCATGGCATCATCACTCCAATTGAATTAATACAGAGCTGCCACATTTGACCATCGCTGAACCAAGGATACATTTGGAGAAAGCCAGGATTGGGACCCACTAGTCGCCTGGCTCCATGGAGATGTTCGGATAAGCCAGGGTGTGACTCTTGTGTCAACTGGCTTGTACCTTGTATGGATGCAATGGACTGTCATCTTCCAAGGTTTGTTGTTCACTCTGTGTGTGTACCACAGGTGGGGTAGCCGACCCTGGTAGCTCTGACGTAACATCTGCCATTATCCCGGCGGGTCAGCGGAAGGGTGAGACTCTAATGTGCACCATCTTGGGTATTTGCTGGGACTGTTCTGTATGCTATGGTGTGTTGGTGCTTTCATAAATTATTGCCACACTGTTTTACCCTCACTATGTTGTCTGAATAGGGCTCTGCCCATGTTAAAAGGAGAGCGGGCGTTCGGTGAGACGATTCCTGGTCCATGCAGTTCTGGTTAGCGGACCTGGGCACCCACCGATACCCGTGTCGCCACATCATGGTCATAGTTTTAAATAGACTACTGAGGTTAGTAGAGAAATGACTACTTATTCCTTGCAGATCACACGTATTGTATGATATTATAGCGATAATCAAATACAATATTTAATTCCATTTAAATAACATTAAGAAAAATGTAAACGAATTTCTGAAATACAATAGATCAACTGAGTGCTGGATCCCCTGACTTATGTTAAGTGTCAGGAGTAACCCCACAAATAAACCAAAAATACACTGATAAAATAGCAGGAAGTATAAAGCGGGTGAAATAAGTTTAATTAGAAAATTGGTGACATGTTCAATACTCATTTCTAAAGATGCTATTGACATGAAATTCTTATCAGAAGTTAGCAACAACCCATCCAATCCTAACAGGCAAAGAAATCAAACCATAGATGTTCAATACTTCTATCACCCGCAGTATATGAAGAAACAGATAATGGGCTGCAAATATGCCTTAATTGTGTATAATGTAGGGAATATATGAGGAATAAATTCCAAGACAGATCAGCAGATAAGGAAGGGTAAAGTCTCAATACAACTCGAGAGGATACCATATAGTTCATTTAAAAATGGATACCGCATAGAATAGTAAAGTACATAAACAGACCCCAAAACAATGGTGGGAACAAAACAATACTAGCAAAAACCCATAAAGATCAGTGGGTAAAAAAGACAGCTATTCAGGGTGTCACCTAATCATTAAGGGTAGATAATCTAGCAGTTGATGCACAGAAATAATCTAGAAATGAAAACGTGAAAAAATGGATCCGATAGTAGAAAATAAGTGAGTTAAAGGCATGATTACAGTAAAGAGTTAATGCAAAGTTGCGCATTCAGCCCATGTGGTTTAGTCGTGTTCTTTCTGTGTACCCATTTAGCATTTTCTGTAAGATTTACTGATGTCAGTTACCACCTCTATATGGGTAGCTAGCACCTCTAAGGCTACGTTCACATTTGCGTTGTGCGCCGCAGCGTCGGCGCCGCAGCGCACAACGCAAACAAAAACGCGGCAAAACGCACGCTAAAACGCTGCGTTTTGCGCCGCATGCGTCCTTTTTGGCCGTAAGGCTACGTTCACATTCGCGGCGGGCGCCGCAGCGGCGGGCGCCGCAGCGGCGCCGCATGCGTCATGCGCCCCTATATTTAACATTGGGGCGCATGGACATGCGTCGCACTTGCGTTTTGCGCCGCATGCGTCGCTGCGGCGCCCGCGTCCGGCCGCAGAGGACGCAGCAAGTTGCATTTTTGCTGCGTCCAACTTACGGCCAAAAAGGACGCATGCGGCGCAAAACGCAGCGTTTTAGCGTGCGTTTTGCCGCGTTTTTTTGTTTGCGTTGTGCGCTGCGGCGCCGACGCTGCGGCGCACAACGCAAATGTGAACGTAGCCTAACACAAATATAGACCGTGTCTAGCCTTCCTCCATGTATCTCCTGAACATTCGGGGCATTATGATCATGTCCCCGATCCTTGATCCGTTATCTAAGCACTCCAATGGACAAGTGCATTTAAAGAAACAACACCCTCAATATTACAGTTAGCAAAAAGATGATAAGGCTATGTGCACACGATGCGGATTTGCTGCGGATCCGCAGCGGATTTTTCTGCGCAGAAATGCTGCAGATCCGCACTGTGATGTACAGTACAATGTAAAGCATTGGGATTAAAAAAAGCTGTGCAGATGGTGCGGAAAAATCAGTGCGGAATTGCTGCGGAATTCAAAGAAGTGCATGTCACTTCTTTTGTGCAGATCTGCAGCGTTACTGCACCCATGTTAAAAATCCGCAGTGGCAAAATCCGCATCAATTCCGCATAAAAACCGCACAAAATCAGCGGCAAATCCATGGCTGCGGATTCAGCCAGAAGATGCGGATTTTGCGCAGGAAATTCTGCACCTCTTTTCCTACGTGTGCACATAGCCTAAGGGTATTCATGTCCAGTTGTCGCACTCCTGCAAGTATTGGTTGTTCTTACATTCTCCACCTCTACATGTCCCCATAGCTCTGTTCTACAACCAAGTGCCTGTAACTTTCTCACTTGTGTAAAGACTATGTACCAACTGGTTTTTGACTGATCAACCCTTCCTAAAAGTTATTGTTGTGGAAGGGGGTATAACATTCCTTAAGTTTGGGTTTCCCTTAAGCATGTTCCAATGTCTAGCCAACATATTTCTAATTCCATGTGATCTGTCATCGTAAGTTTTTATCACTTGAAGAAACTGTTTTGTTTCACCCTCTGGACCTCGGGGTCTTAGCAGGAACAGACTGTCACATTTCTTTGCACTCTGGTAGGCCTCCATGAGCACCGGTAATGGATAACGCCTCTCCAAAACATCTATTCATCAGATCTTAGTGCTTGTTCATGATAAACCAAATTAGACGAGCAGTCTCTCCTCACCCAGTAATACTGCCACTTCGAGATGCCCTTCTTAAGGGAGCAAGGATGGTAATTCCCATGCGAGTAGATTTTTAGTAGATGCAGATTTCTTTAAAAGGTACGGTTCCCCAAGTGTCCCCTTTGATCTTTCTCAATAAGGCTATCCAGAAAAGTTGTGAATTCCGGTTTTATTTTCAGATATACATCATAGGCATATTTCATTCACATTTTGACAAACTTCGCATTTCCTAAAACGGGAATTCCCTACTCAAAATAGAATTCTGTCATCTATGAAGCATTACCAACCCCCCAAAAAAAGGAAGAAGGATATGGGGGCTCCAGAGCCAGTTAAGGTACCGTCACACTAAGCGACGCTGCAGCGATACAGACAACGATGCCGATCGCTGCAGCGTCGCTGTTTGGTCGCTGGAGAGCTGTCACACAGACCGCTCTCCAGCGACCAACGATGCCGAGGTCCCTGGGTAACCAGGGTAAACATAGGGTTGCTAAGCGCAGGGCCGCGCTTAGTAACCCGATGTTTACCCTGGTTACCATCGTAAAATGTAAAAAAACAAACAGTACATACTCACCTTCGCGTCCCCCGGCGTCCGCTTCCTGCACTGACTGAGCGCCGGCCCTAACAGCAAAGCGGTGACGTCACCGCTGTGCTGTACTTTCACTTTACGGCCGGCAGTCAGTCAGTGCAGGAAGCGGACGGCGGGGGACGCGAAGGCGAGTATGTACTGTTTGTTTTTTTACATTTTACACTGGTAACCAGGGTAAACATCGGGTTACTAAGCGCGGCCCTGCGCTTAGTAACCCGATATTTACCCTGGTTACCATTGTAAAACATCACTGGTATCGTTGCTTTTGCTGTCAAACACAACGATACACGGCGATCTGACGACCAAATAAAGTTCTGAACTTTAATCAACGACCAGCGATATCACAGCAGGATCCTGATCACTGCTGCGTGTCAAACACAACGATATCGCTAGCCAGGACGCTGCAACGTCACGGATCGCTAGCGATATCGTTTAGTGTGACGGTACCTTTAGAATAGGAAAGAAATCCTCCAGATAAGCATAATTAGTCATAACGCAATTGTATGCAGATAAGACCCAAAACAAATATAATGTGGAGCAGACTCACTGACTGAGCAATTGGAAAAAGGAGAACCTGACTCAAAACTACCAAAAAATATTAAAATTTTTATTCGAATACAAAAAGACACAAATGCGGCAGAATACATTAAAATGGTAAAGTGAATAATTAAATGGCGTATGCGGTAACCAGAAAACCGGAATAAAAAAAAAAATATGCTGGCCTAAGATGTAAAATAAATGCAGGGTAAAAAGACACTAATCTAAAAACTCATGTTAGTAGCCTGCTTCAAAATATTTGATAAGCATAGCTCCGTTCAGAGGGACAAAGTGTCCAAGTAAAGTAGCAACAGAGGTTGATAGCAAATACATTGATACAAAAACCTTTCCCCAGAAACCAACCACAAGAGGTAATGATGCTAAGCGGTATCGTGGGAATGACTATGAAGAAAGTTAATGCATCTACAAGCCAGTTAGAATAGGTGGGGGCACATCAGCTCCCAATAGCGGTGCCCCAGACTGGTGGGAGATTTTAACATCAAACAAGACAATTTTGAGTCAGGACAAAATTTAACAGCTCAGATAGGGAGGTATTAGGTATATTGCGTGTGTGAATAAAACACTTAAGATATTTGTAGTGGCATTACCAGCCTGTGCACGTGATCCTAGGAAACTAGAAGGTAGATCGAGTAATCGTTGAAGAAGGTCTTTCCCCAAACTTTTTTTTGTCTGAATGAATAATAGGGATGAGCGAATAGCTTCAGATGAGAGCTTATCCGAATAGCTACTTCGGTATCCTGGATCACTCCCGATCATCAGCTGTCCGATGCCGTAGCTGCAGTGGCGTAACTACAAAAGCTATGGGCCCCGGTGCGAACTTCCAAATGGGCCCCCCCCACATTCCCCTAGATACGCCTCGGACTGTTGCAGGAATCTCCTGCACTGCAACATGGTGTTGGGTGCCAGCACAGCCCGCGTGTTGGGTGCCAGCACAGCCCGCACAGTGGTATATCCAGCACAGCCCGCACAGTGGTATATCCAGCACAGCCCGCACAGTGGTATATAGAGCACAGCCCGCACAGGGGTATATAGAGCACAGCCCGCACAGGGGTATATAGAGCACAGCCCGCACAGGGGTATATAGAGCACAGCCCGCACAGGGGTATATAGAGCACAGCCCGCACAGGGGTATATAGAGCACAGCCCGCACAGGGGTATATAGAGCACAGCCCGCACAGGGGTATATAGAGCACAGCCCGCACAGGGGTATATAGAGCACAGCCCGCACAGGGATATATAGAGCACAGCCCGCACAGGGATATATAGAGCACAGCCCGCACAGGGATATATAGAGCACAGCCCGCACAGGGATATATAGAGCACAGCCCGCACAGGGATATATAGAGCACAGCCCGCACAGGGATATATACAGCACAGCCCGCACAGGGGTATATACAGCAGAGCCCGCACAGGGATATATAGAGCACAGCCCGCACAGGGATATATACAGCACAGCCCGCACAGGGATATATACAGCACAGCCCGCACAGGGATATATACAGCACAGCCCGCACAGGGATATATACAGCACAGCCCGCACAGGGATATATACAGCACAGCCCGCACAGGGATATATAGAGCACAGCCCGCACAGGGGTATATACAGCACAGCCCGCACAGGGGTATATACAGCAGAGCCCGCACAGGGATATATACAGCACAGCCCGCACAGGGATATATAGAGCACAGCCCGCACAGGGGTATATACAGCACAGCCCGCACAGGGGTATATAGAGCACAGCCCGCACAGGGATATATACAGCACAGCCCGCACAGGGATATATACAGCACAGCCCGCACAGGGGTATATACAGCAGAGCCCGCACAGGGGTATATACAGCAGAGCCCGCACAGGGGTATATACAGCAGAGCCTACATCTCATCCCCCCCCCGGATAACGGCCCCACAGTCCAGTTAAAAAGAAAAGAAAAAAAAAAAAACCTCTCCTCACCTTTCCTTTTGCCCGCGCTGCTCCCGGCGGCTGCAGTCTGCGCAGGACACAGCAGGTGCGCGATGATATGACGTCATCGCGCACCCGCAGTGTACTGTCAGAGGCAGAGCGGGGAATGATGGGAGAGGGAGCGTCAGGTGACGCTCTCTCCGACATCATTGCATTGAACTATACCGGTGTCATAGACGCCGGTATAGTTAAATGCGGCGGCGGCGCACTGGCGGGGGCGAGGGGGGGGAACAGTGCAGCGGGCGGCCCACTACTGGCACCGGCTCTTCTGGCATTTGCCAGAAGTGCCCGATGGCCAGTCCGGCCCCGCAGGTCAGGGGCCGGCCCTGGGCCCCTGACCTGCGGGGCCCGGTCGCAATGGCGACCGCGGTAGTTACGCCCCTGCGTAGCTGCATGTGTCGCAGTTGTGTGACAGTCACAGCACATGCATGGCGAGCCTGTTTGTTGTCACACAGCAGCGACACGTAGCTGCGGAGCCGAACAGCTGATTATCGGGAGTGCTCCAGGTATGCAGCTACTCAGGAAGCGCTATAGCTCTTATTCAAAGCTATTCGCTCATCCCTAATGAGTAACAATTCCCAAAGGCACACTCAAAAAATATTGTGGAAAACCTTCCCAGAAAAAAAAAGCTGTCATGGCTGCAGAAGGGGGACCGACATCATATTACGTCCGGTGCTTTTGGAATAGAATGACTACATTCTTTTGGACAGATTTTTTTTTTTTTTTACTTCATTTCATTACTTAAGGCTATATAGGATCCATATTTCACTACAGAGCAGGGGTCCCCAACCTGTAGCTCGGGAGCTTTTGGGTGATTGATTTTTGTGGAAAACCTTTGGTTACCATTATGCCTGTAATGGGGGCTTTGGTTGCCACTATTGTGAGGGGGCGGGAGCTGAATGTGGTTCGCAACCTTCTCTCAAGGCTGGATGTGGCTCGCGACCTTCTCTCAGAGCTGAATGTGGCTCTCAAGGTCAGAAACATTGGGGACCTCTGCTATAGAGAATGAGCAATACACGATGCAGGCTATGTTGGAATTACAGCCATAGTTTCCTGCAGGAAAACGCTCAATAACTGTCATACAGTGTTTCACAAGTTATACATCAGGTTATATAACCCTAGTCTTAAGAGGTTGAAAACTATACTGGTGTTGCACTCTCCTCGCTAACTGAAACATATTTCCAACATTAACCGTATAGATAGTGTGAATACAGAAACAACCAACACTTTACTCACAGGAGTCTCCTGCAGATTCTCATAGAGATAACGTTGGGTCCTCTTGACGACAGAAGCATCTGATCCAAGAAAAGGAATGGAATACTGCTGCACCTCATTACTGTAAAATACTGCACCCCTGCAAAACAAAGTGCAAACTAACATGTATATATAACAGTAGAATTACTTAGCCTTGCAAGAGTACTTGGCTTAACCCCTTTATGACCATGGGTTTTTCAGTCTCCATTTTCTGCTCCCTGTCTTCCCAGATCCTTAACTTTTTTATTTTTTGGTCAATATGGCCATGTGGGCTGCTTTTTTGCCGGACAAGTTGTACTTTTGACCGACACCATTGGTTTTACCATATTGAGTACTGAAAAAAAAAAAAAAGGGGGGGGGGGGGATTCAAATTGCGGTGAAAAATGTGAAAAAAGCATTAAGCTACTTACGGGTAGCGGCATTTTTCGGAGGCCCATGACAGCACCACGAGAGAGGGGATCCGCCCCTTTAGGAACAGGAAACCCACAGATACAAAAGGGCGGCACCTCTCCCACGCATCAGTTGGATTACAGAGCCTGAGAGGACTACCGCAGTTAATGACAAGCAATACAATATTACATACAATTAAACACAATGACTTTAATAAAGTAACAATTAAGATAACACACGTGAGAAGAAAAAAAAACCCTTTCTTCTTTAAATTATTTAGTTCTTTATAAACCCAGGATGTGCAACCCCCATGTGAAAAGGGAGGGAACTAAGGGTGCTGTCATGGGCCTCCGAAAAATGCCGCTACCCGTAAGTAGCTTAATGCTTTATTCGGACTCCCATGACAGCACCACGAGAGATTTACAGAGATGTAAGCCATTTTAGGGAGGGACCACAGCCTGCAGCACCCTTAACCCGAAGGTGAGATCTGAGGAGAACCCCAAGTCCAACCTATAGTGTTTAAAAAAGGTGGAAGGGGATGACCATGTGGCCGCCTTACATATCTGGTCGACCGACACTCCAGACCTTTCTGCCCAGGATGACGCCATGGCTCGGGTGGAATGTGCCCTCAGATTCTGCGGAGCTGGACCCCCACCTGTTGTGTAAGCAAGAGAGATAGCCTCCCTAATCCATTTAGCTAGTATGGATTTCGATGCTCTAGCCCCTTTCCTTGGACCTTGGAAGGATAGGAATAGTGCATTATCCTTCTTCCAATCATTAGTGACCGAGATATATTGTAGAAGGCATCTCCTGACATCTAAGGTATGGAGCTCACTCTCTTTAGGGTTAGAAGGATTAGGGATAAATGAAGGTAAAACTATCTCCTGCGATCTGTGAAACTGTGATACTACCTTTGGTAAGTAGGCTGGGTCCAGTCTAAGGATAACTCTATCCTGGAGAAATTCTGTATACAGGGGGAAGTCTAGAGAGCACCTGGATGTCTCCTATTCTGCGAGCTGATGTTATAGCTATTAGGAAAGCTGTTTTGAGAGACAACATCCTGACTGAGGCTTCATTCAACGGCTCAAAAGGGGGCCTTGTCAAAGAAGAAAGGACAAGATTTAAATCCCATGGCACCATTTTGTTTCTATATAACGGTCTAATTCTACCGACCGCCTTAATAAATCTTGACACCCAGTAGTTGCCCGCAATATTACATGAGAACAGGGCCCCAAGTGCTGAAACTTGTACTCTTAATGTGCTTGTGGAGAGTTTTAACTCTAACCCCCTTTGCAGAAATTCCAATATTTGACGTATTGGTACCCCATCATTAATGTTAAATTCTGAGGAAGTTAGGAACTTTCTCCAGGTTCTGGAGTAGATTCTTGTTGTTATTGGCTTTCTACTTTTTAAAAGGGTATCAACTAATTTAGGAGAGAAGCCTTTATTTTCTAACAATGACCGCTCAAACTCCAAGCCGTCAAATGAAGTCCCTTCACTTGTGGATGGAGTATCGGCCCCTGGGAGAGTAAATTTGGGATGTCTGGAAGCACCCAGGGATCGCTCACTGACATTCTCCTGAGCCATGAAAACCAAGTTCTCCTGGGCCAGAAGGGAGCAATCAGAATTAGTCTCGCACGATCTTCTCTGATTTTCCTCACCACTAGAGGTAATAGGTTCAATGGTGGGAAGGCGTAGGCCAGAGAAAAATCCCATTTTATGAGGAATGCATCCACTGCCAGTGGATTTTCCCTGGGATTTAGGGAACAAAAGTTTTTTACTTTTTTGTTTTCTTCCGTGGCAAATAGGTCCACCACTGGTCGACCCCATAAGCGGACAATCTGCTTGAAGATGTCTCCATTTAGAGACCATTCTCCTTGTTTTAGAACATTGCGGCTGAGAAAGTCCGCTTTTATATTGTCTTTTCCTGTGATGTGTAGAGCAGTCAAAGATTGTAAATTCTCTTCTGCCATCCGGAGGAGACGATCTGTGATCTGCATCAGAGTCTCGGAGCGTGTACCTCCTTGATGATTTATATAGGAGACCGCCACCCTGTTGTCCGAGAGGATCCTGACGTGGTGGCCCTGCAGATACATGAGGAGTTTTTTAACTGACAATTCGACTGCCAATAATTCTCTCTGATTGGATGAAAATGTTGAGTATGGTTCCCATTGGCCTTGAACTACAATGTCATTCATGTGAGCCCCCCAACCAGAGGAGCTAGCGTCCGTAGTTACCACTCGGGATACATCTATCATCCAGGGAACGCCTGCCGACAAATTATCCCTATCCAGCCACCAATTTAGGGATTCGAGAGTCGCTGGTTCTAAAGTTATCTTTTCCTCCAATACACCCCTCAAGATCCTGTCCTTAATCAAAACTTCTTTCTGGAGGGATCTAGCATGAAAATGTGCCGACCTTACCGCTGGAATGCAGGATGAGAGGGACCCCAGCAGGGACATAGCTTGCCGAAGGGTCATAGAGGGTGTATTAATTGCTTTTAATACCTGATGTTGAATCTGATTTAATTTATTTTCCGGAAGATAACATTGTTGTGTAGTTGAATCTAATAATAAGCCTAGGAATTTCTGAATTTTTTGAGGCTGTAACCGAGATTTTTCAAAATTAATTATCCAGCCCAGGCGTTCCAACTTAACTCTAGTTAGTTCTAGTTGGGACAAACAGTGTTCTGCCGAGTTCCCTGCTATGAGGAAATCGTCAAGGTATGGGACAATAAGAATATTAGATTCCCGCAAGTGAGCCATCACTTCCGCCACTATTTTTGTGAATACTCTAGGGGCTGATGTTAAACCGAAAGGAAGAGCTCTGTACTGAAAATGATGAACCACTCCTCCCATTAATACTGTTACCCTCAAAAACTGCTGGAAATCCACATGAATAGGTACATGGTAATAGGCATCCTTTAAATCGACTACCACCATAAAGCAGTTTTTGAACAGTATTTTTATTGTTGAGCTGATGGACTCCATCTTAAAAGTATGCTTAACCAGATAACTATTAAGATGCCTGAGATTTATGATGGTTCTATACGTTTTATCAGGTTTCTGAATAAGAAACAAGGGAGAATAAAATCCTTTCCCTCTATCAGACTCTGGAACCTGTGTAAGTACATTCTTAGAGCAAAGAGACCACACCTCTTCTTCTAGAGCAGATTGTTCTAGGGGATTAGAACGCAAGGGAGTTAACATAAATTTATCCCGTGGGGTATGGCAAAACTCAAGTGTAAGACCCCGAGAAATAGTATCTTGCACCCAGACACTATTTGTGATCTCTGACCATTCCGAACAGAAATGTAATAGTCTACCCCCCACCGGGGTTCCTAGTCATTTGTCTTCTTTCTTTCTTTCTTTCTTTTGAGGAACGACGGAACATAAATCCCGTACCTCGTCTACGTCTGTCTTCCCATCTAGACCGATCCCTTGAAGGTGAAAAGGTACGCTTCCCTCCGCGACCAAACCTTCTCTTATTAAAGGGACGACGATAGGACCCAAGCAGATTGGGGAATTTCTTTTTGTCATCTCCCGCTTTCTCTAGGAGTTCATCCAAGGTGGGCCCAAATAGATACTCCCCTTTACATGGAATGGTACAAAGTTTTGATCTTGATTGTATATCACCTGGCCAACATTTCAGCCACAGAGCCCTCCTGGCTGCGTTTGAGAGACCTGCTGCTCTAGCAGCCATTTTAACGGAGTCAATGGATGCATCTGATAAGAAGGCAGCTGCTTCTTGAATCATTGGTAAGGCAGTCAGAATAGAATCCCTTGATGCACCTTCTTTCAACTGGGTCTCTAATTGTTCCAGCCAAACCATCATTGATCTGGCTGTACAGGTTGAAGCCACCGCAGGCCTTAAGGAACCGGCTGCCATCTCCCAGGTACTCTTTAGAAAGGTGTCCGCTTTTCTATCAAGGGGGTCTTTAAGGGTCCCCATGTCCTCAAAGGGGAGAGAGGCTCGTTTTGCCACCTTGGCTATTGCCGCATCCAACTTAGGGGCTTTTTCCCAATTGGTGACTGCTGGATCATCAAATGGATATCTGCGCTTTTGCGCTGGAGGTAAGGAACCCTTTCTCTCGGGTTTCTTCCACTCTCTATTGATAAGATCCTGGATTTTCTCATTAAGCGGAAAGACCCTACGCTTTTTCTGCTCCAACCCACTAAACATAATTTCCTCCTTGGAAAGTTGGGGTCTCGATTCTGTTATGCCCATCGTTCCTCTGACCGCTTTAACCAGCTTATCCACTCGTTCAAGGGGTAGACAGAAGCGGGCGGTGTCCTCATCCGAGGAAGAGGACGATGCAGCTGAACCGGAGAAAACTTCCTCCTTATCCTCCTCTATTGAAGAATCGGAGTGTAATGGAGCTTTAGATTTAGAACTTCCTCCTTGAGAAAGACCCTTTAAGGATTGTCTGACCTCCATTCTGATCATCTCTTTCAAGCTGGTGGTCATAGTAAGGGATTCCTCCGCTACCTGGGGGGGTAAGTAAAGCAATCTAATCCCTGTAGATATAATGCTCTCACCCCCTCCCCTTTCCTGAGACCTCACCGTCTGCTGGATACAGGGGCCACATAATTTTTTAGGGCACGAATCAGGTAGGGGAACCCCACAGATGCCACATTCCCTGTGTTTCGCTTTTCCGGCACATTTCTTCCCCTATAATAGAACATATGAGGGGAATCATGTCACTGGGTGAACTTTCACAAAGATCACTTACCAGCGGCTGCCCAAAGAAAAGTACCGGAATACTAGGGGGATTTCCTCTGGCTGATGCTCCAGACCCCTGCCTGGAGGAGCTTTTGTGGCCAGACTCACTACTCCTTTTGTCGCGATCCTTTCCTTTAGGCTTCTGGGATACCTCTTCCAGCAGCTGCAACTGCACGTGCTCGTCCTCCATCTCCACACAATATGAGGCCAGAAGCAAGGGACCACGATCCGGAGTTCTTTTTATAACCCCTCCTCCGGTCAGCAGCTGTGCCTAGCGCTCCCCTGATTGATTTTCCCGGCCTCCTCCAGGTGCAGGCGGTTGTCTCTGGGGCTCAGAACGCCAGCGACGCTATACCGGTGGGCGCCGCCATCTTGGATACACTGCGCATGCGCAGGACCCCGGAAACCCGGAAGTGACTGCCGACTCCTCCCCCGACGTCACCCGGGCTCCCAGCGCTTCCTTCATCAGCGCACAGAGCGGCGAGGGACGCCGGACAGAGCCGCAGCACCCCGGGTGGCGCCCCCAAGCGCCGCCGCATACAGAGACCCCAGCCACCCCAGAAGGAGGAGACCCAGGGGACATACTTACCTAGCGCTGGCTTGGAGACAGGACACCACCGGTGACCGCTCCCTGCTGGAATGCCACTGACATGCAGCCCTGCCCGGACCATCGTGACATCTTCCAGGAACTCCGCACCGGCCGAGGTAGGAGACCCCCTCGCTACCTGAGTCGGCCGTCCGGCCTGGGATCCTTTTGTAAGTTCTGCAGGATCCCGTCCCATTAGGAACAGGAAACCAACTGATGCGTGGGAGAGGTGCCGCCCTTTTGTATCTGTGGGTTTCCTGTTCCTAAAGGGGCGGATCCCCTCTCTCGTGGTGCTGTCATGGGAGTCCGAATAAAGTGTAATTCTACAACTTTTTAATTTTTATTTATTACATTTATTTTTTTCACCAAATGCTAAAACTGACCTGCAGTTATGATTCTCAAGGTCATTACAAGTTTGCAGATACCAAATATGTATTTGTTCTTTTTTATTTAAGTGGCGAAAAAAATCTAAAGTTTGCAAAACAAAAATGAATAAATACAGTGCCTTGCGAAAGTATTTGGCCCTCTGGAATCTTTCAACCTTTTCCCACATATCATGTGGAGCGCCCCCACACCGCCGCAGGGCCGAGGGGTACCCGGAGCCGGGCCTCTAGGTCTCAGTCCTGGGGTTGTCACGGTGGCTAGACCCGGTCCGTGGCCCTGTCTGTCAGTGGGGGACGTCCGGTGAAATAAGTGGTGTAGTAACGGTGCAGTTGTGGGGTGCAGGTCGCGGTAAATAACGAGGACACCAGGTTGCAGTCTCTTTACCTCTTTACTGAAGCTCTCTGGGTCCTCAGTCCGGAATACGGCTCACCTGGCTGCGCAAGTCCGGCCGGTCCAATGGCACTTCCAGAGCTCTCCTTGCAGGTGGAAATCGGTGCCTTCCTTCTAGCGCTATGTGTTGCAGTCCTTCCCTGCTGTGCTTACGGAAAGTACCCCACAACTGTTGTGTCTGTTTCTCGTGTTCCCTCACAACAACTTAATTCGCAATGATCTTCCTCGTCCCTCCAGATACTATGGTAGGAACGCACCCGTATGACGGGGAGGCTCGGAGATCTTCCGGGACTCTATCTGCGCCCCTCTTTTGTTGGTACCCCCCTTTGCCTTCCTGGGTGATGCGTGAGACAGTCCGCCTAAAGCTAACTGCCCTGCCGTAGGTCTGAGGTATGGCTTGAAACTCTTTACCTCCTCGGCGTTCCGGCCACCGGTAGTGCGCCTCAGTAAGGTGCTGCCTCTTTCAGCACAACCCTCACTGGTATCTCCTTTCGCTTGATTTCGTTTCTCACTCAGCACAATCTATCTCGCTTCTAGTCCTTTCTTGAGTCCCGCCGCTTCCAGGAGCCTGCGCGGACCCGTTACGTTCTTTCAATGCCAAGCCTCTGCCAGGATCCCACCCCTGGCAGAGACCCTACAGTCTCTCCCTTCACAACACCCCCTGCCACAGGGTGTTGCTCCGTTCAATCCCGTCAGCGTTCTCTCTAACTTCCTGCCTGACCCCCAGTTTACCCACTATGGTGGGGAGTGGCCTAATGAATAGCACCCTTAGCTCCCCCCGGAGGCCCAGCTGTGAAATGAATTGGTGACTGTGATACCTGCTCAGAGAACTCCTTCAGTGCCATCGAACGCACCATGGCCCCCCTTAGTGGCTGAGCCATGATACTGCAACGACCAGGACTCTGGGGCGCTGCACTCCCCCCTGGTTAAACACAGTACTCCGGGACTGGGAAGAAAAACAACAATACAGGTTAGCAAAAAGACATACAATTTTGTTGAGTGCAAATAACAGTAAGTATACTTAAGTAAGCTTCCCTTTATGGGAGGTGAGGACACTTAACGTTACAAACATAATCAACATTATAAATTACAGAGCATAAATAACTTCTGTTACCCAACCGGGTATTCTACTTAGTGCAATTTTTTTTTGGAACAATAACTTAACATTGCCTTTAAGAAACTCACACTCAGTCTATCAAAGGCCTTCCTATAATCACATTATAAGGCATTTCAACTTTACATTCTCCTTCTTGTGAACCTGCAGGACCGCCTGTCCCTACGGCACCAGACCTACTGCCTCTCCTTTCTTTTACAGGACCGCCCTGTTCAGCCAGGGCCTACTGCCTTTCGCTACTATACACAGTATAGACATAACATTCCTTTCATTTAAAGAACTCTGAGCCCGCTCTACTCGGCTCCTTTAAGGACTCACTCTCTAACCCCTACGGGTTCACTCTCTGTCCTTAGTAACAAAGTAACTTTTCAATGGGGACGCGGGGTTTACCTTCTATCCTCACCTTCATTATTACTTCTTTTACTTTCAACTATGCAGGCTTCTACATCTACCCCTACGGGCTCTCTGCATCTTTCCTTTCTACAAAACATTATTCAGATTTCACATTTCAACAACTTCAACACATATAACTCGGCATGTAAAACAGTTACATTTTCTTTTTCAAGGCATCATTATCACATTACTGTTCGGTAACAGTATCTCTTTCAAATTTACTTCGTCACATCCCCTTTAAGAGGGGACCAAGTCTTTCTGAGGTAGCTCGTCTTCTCAGCCTACCAGTCTTATGCAAAGTTCCAGCCGGGATCTTCACAAAGTGTCTTTAACTAGGACTAGTAGGAAAGGTTTCTTCGCAAAGTGTCTTTAACTAAAACCAGTAGAGAAGGAATCTTCGCAAAGTGTCTTTTGGCTAAAACCAGTAGGGAGCACCCTTAAGAAGGTGCAACTATTTACAAAGGAAAGTTCGAATCATGCACAGTTCATGATTTCTGCAGTTTTTTAAACTTGTGCAAAACTTTGAGAACAACAATAGTGGCCCCGGGTCAACAAGGGGTCACCTTTAACCCTAAACGGGTTTAGTAGCAAACAGGAACAGTTAAAGGAATGAACAGTTAACTATTTACATTTTCATGGTATCGAGGTTTATTCTTTTTCCGGTGGCTTTGGTTCTTGGACCCCGGTCACTACAGCGCCAGTGTCCTTGGTTCGAACATGCAGATGGACTCGACTGGCCAACTCCGGGGCTGCCACTAGGCGTACCGTCGCGATAGTGACAAGTTCAGGCGCTCCCGGGACCAGATCTGGGGCTGCAGGCCCAGACATACACCGCCGAACATTTCGTGCATACCACCCGAGTGGGTTCAAGTGGCGGCTGTAGGTCACTGGATCCCCCTTTTGTAACGGTTCTCCACTTCGGCCACAACAGGGAGCCCTCACGTTACAGTGCGCAACGAAAACATCAGTATCCAGTCCCTGTTCGTGTATGAGGCCCCACCCCCTTTTTACATGGTAGGCCAACACAGTGCCCCGCCTTACCGCGTCTCTGTCATCCCATGCCGGGGGGGGTTGTTGTACTTTCGTTGGGCCCATCGACTCAGCTCCTTTCTGTCCTTTCCACTGCAGAATCAAGCACTGTCTATATTGTTCCCATGTAAGCACCGCAAGAGTGGACCCGTTCTCCCGGGATCCATCTGCTCTAAACCAGGGGGTGTCCCACCGAAGAACTACTCCATCTAAGCTCACATCCACAGGCTCCCCCACTCCAGTCGACAGCGGTGGCACCATCCTCCCCAGGTCGTCGGGGGATAGCACCATTAGCCCTGCCGAGATAAGTCGCTCCCTACTGCGATGGAGGTGGGCCATGGAAGCGGGCTCGTGAAGGGGAGCAGGGGCGTCGGCCATACCTGCGTCTAATGTGGTTCCATCGGTGTCGCTCCGGTCCGTTAACAAGGACGCTGGAATCGGCTGCAGCCCGGACCGGGGCCCCGCCAATGGGATGCTCGGATTCCGCTCCGCCTGCAGTGGTTCCTCCTCCTCTAACTCCAAGGTCGGGATTGGTGGACATAGCTCCGCTGTCGGATCCGCAGGCTTCCGGTCCATCTCCGGTGAAGAAGGGCAGGCCTGAACCACTTCTTCCTCGCTCAGGCACTCGCCGTTCATCATCGCTGCCTGATAGTCGGTGGCAGTGCATGCACCTGACTCCGCCATTTCTCTGAGGTCGGGCTTCTCCATCACCCGCTTCCCGCCGTTGCATCTCAGGGGGTTGTCTTCTGTTTTGGGGCAGGTCATCTCTTTGCAGCCAGAAGTGCAGGGGGCGGTAGCCATTTCTCGCGCCACACTGAGAGTCTCCGCCCATAACACACCCTCCTTCTCCTGGGGTGTAGCAATGGCGGCGCCTTTTGGCGGGAACTTCTGGCGGCCAATGGCGCAGCACAATCTTGCAATAAAGTACAGTAAATCACAGTCTCTAGGCACACATGACCTGATTCTTCAGGCTTAAGTAGATCCTGTTCGTGACGCCAAGTTGGAGCGCCCCCACACCGCCGCAGGGCCGAGGGGTACCCGGAGCCGGGCCTCTAGGTCTCAGTCCTGGGGTTGTCACGGTGGCTAGACCCGGTCCGTGGCCCTGTCTGTCAGTGGGGGACGTCCGGTGAAATAAGTGGTGTAGTAACGGTGCAGTTGTGGGGTGCAGGTCGCGGTAAATAACGAGGACACCAGGTTGCAGTCTCTTTACCTCTTTACTGAAGCTCTCTGGGTCCTCAGTCCGGAATACGGCTCACCTGGCTGCGCAAGTCCGGCCGGTCCAATGGCACTTCCAGAGCTCTCCTTGCAGGTGGAAATCGGTGCCTTCCTTCTAGCGCTATGTGTTGCAGTCCTTCCCTGCTGTGCTTACGGAAAGTACCCCACAACTGTTGTGTCTGTTTCTCGTGTTCCCTCACAACAACTTAATTCGCAATGATCTTCCTCGTCCCTCCAGATACTATGGTAGGAACGCACCCGTATGACGGGGAGGCTCGGAGATCTTCCGGGACTCTATCTGCGCCCCTCTCCTGTTGGTACCCCCCTTTGCCTTCCTGGGTGATGCGTGAGACAGTCCGCCTAAAGCTAACTGCCCTGCCGTAGGTCTGAGGTATGGCTTGAAACTCTTTACCTCCTCGGCGTTCCGGCCACCGGTAGTGCGCCTCAGTAAGGTGCTGCCTCTTTCAGCACAACCCTCACTGGTATCTCCTTTCGCTTGATTTCGTTTCTCACTCAGCACAATCTATCTCGCTTCTAGTCCTTTCTTGAGTCCCGCCGCTTCCAGGAGCCTGCGCGGACCCGTTACGTTCTTTCAATGCCAAGCCTCTGCCAGGATCCCACCCCTGGCAGAGACCCTACAGTCTCTCCCTTCACAACACCCCCTGCCACAGGGTGTTGCTCCGTTCAATCCCGTCAGCGTTCTCTCTAACTTCCTGCCTGACCCCCAGTTTACCCACTATGGTGGGGAGTGGCCTAATGAATAGCACCCTTAGCTCCCCCCGGAGGCCCAGCTGTGAAATGAATTGGTGACTGTGATACCTGCTCAGAGAACTCCTTCAGTGCCATCGAACGCACCATGGCCCCCCTTAGTGGCTGAGCCATGATACTGCAACGACCAGGACTCTGGGGCGCTGCACTTGCTTCAAACAAAGATACCAAATGTAAATTTTTGGTGAAGAATCAACAACAAGTGGAACACAATTGTGAAGTTGAACGAAATTTATTGGTTATTTTAAATTTTTTGTGGAAATTCAAAAACTGAATAGTGGGGCATGCAATATTATTCGGCCCCTTTACTTTCAGTGCAGCAAACTCACTCCAGAAGTTCATTGTGGATCTCTGAATGATCCAATATTGTCCTAAATGCATAATGATGATAAATATAATCCACCTGTGTGTAATCAAGTCTCCGTACAAATGCACCTGCTCTGTGATAGTCTCAGGGTTCTCTTCCCCTGACGAAGCTGCTGCGGCAGCGATACGCGTGGGGTTCGCTCCCGCCATACCCACCTTTCACTTTTGGGCTATTGTGCTCGTTTTGCTCCCTATCATTTGGGGATTCAAGCTTTGCCGCATCAATTGCCACTTATCCCGGCTATATGCTGCTGTGTGACTGACTGGGCCAACGACAGGTTGTATGTACTGCTATTGTGCAGTCTTTGGTGATCTCCTTTGACCTAGGGACCATATGGGGCATGGTCATTGATTCTGGGTGCTTCAGTCTTAAAGCACATTGTCATGGTGATTACACATATGGATCATGTTACCTTAGTCTTAACAGGCATCCTATGCAGGGCTATGGATGGTGGACTGATGGGGTTATAAATATGTCTATATGACATTGTCGGCATTGTTATCAGATTGTATTCTTTGTGGGGTATGGCGTGTGTATTGATTTTGACACTATGTTTTAAATGTTTTTAACATGTCTTTTTGAGGTGTTTAATAAAGGTGTTCTTTTGATACATATATATATTTTGTCTTAGTATTAGTGGTGCTGCATACCATATTAGTCCGTCTTCTCTTGTTTCACATGTTTCTACATATGGACTAGGTCTTTGCACCCGCATATGATATTAGTGCACCCCTTCTCTCTTTTTTAGATCTCAGGGTTCTGTTTGAAGCACAGAGAGCATTATGAAGACCAAGGAACACAACAGACAGGTCTGTGATACTGTTGTGGAGAAGTTTAAAGCCGGATTTGGATACAAAATGATTTCCAAAACTTTAAACATCCCAAGAAGCACTGTGCAAGCGATCATATTGAAATGGAAGGAGTATCATACCACTGCAAATCTACCAAGACCCGGCCGTCCCTCTAAACTTTCATCTCAAACAAGGAGAAGACTGATCAGAGATGCAGCCAAGAGGCCTATGATCACTCTGGATGAACTGCAGAGATCTACAGCTGAGGTGGGACAGTCTGTCCATAGGCCAACAATCAGTCGTACACTACACAAATCTGGCCTTTATGGAAGAGTGGCAAGAAGAAAGCCATTTCTCAAAGATATCCATAAAAAGTGTTGTTTAAAGTTTGCAATAAACCACCTGGGAAACACACCAAACATGTGGAAGAAGGTGCTCTGGTCAGATGAAACCAAAATCAAACTTTTTGGCCACAATGGGAAACAATATATTTGATGTAAAGGCAACACAGCTCATCACCCTGAACACACCATCCCACTGTCAAACATGGCGGTGGCAGCATCATGGTTTGGGCCTGCTTTTATTCACCAGGAACAGGGAAGATGGTTAAAATTGATGGCAAGACGGATGGAGCCAAATACAGGACCATTCTTGAAGAAAACCTGTTGGAGTCTGCAAAAGGCCTGAGACTGGGACGGAGATTTGAACACATTTTTATATAAAACACATATACATACATACATACATACATACATACAATCATGAGAAAATATTCAGAAAAATTCCCACGCTAGAGTTCATATGAGTTAATGCCACCAGGGGGCGGCAGCACCACAAGTCTACGATGCTACGGTTCCCTGCATTCCATTCATTCTCCAGTTTTTACAACCAGGAGCAACAGCTGCATTAGCAGGCTCCTGGTTGTAAATATATTTAACCCCTTCAGTTGGATTTACAGCGTGGGACATGACTGGTCGCCAAAAAGATATGCGATATTGTTGCTTTTTTATGGGGGGTTTTTTTTTTTTGTTTGTTTTTTTTACAGAACGAGGGTCTTCAGGTGGATTAAGCGTACAATAAAGATTTTAAAACACCATGTGTATTTATTTCATTAAAATACTTTATTCTTATGATGTGGACGTGTCCGAGACTGGCTGCTTTTTGGTTGGTAGTTTTGAGTCGTGTGGAAGGAGCGTACAGATGCACGGTGCCAAAGGGACCCGATGGTGTGCTTGTGGGGGTGCGTGGATGAGATTGGAGTGGATAACAACCTGAAGACAGCTATTGCCAGATTGCTGTATATGGCCCGGAAGGCAATAGCGCGAAATTGGATTAAGGACGAGCCGCCTTCAAGAAGAGAATTCTTCCAATAAGTGAAGCAGGGCCTGAAACTGGAAAAGGGGTTTTATCAGAAAAGAGGGAAAATTGAAATGTTCGATAAGCTGTGGTCTCCGTGGCTTGCCATGGGATAGGTTTGTTATACAGACCGAGTGAATCAAGACCCTGAATTGGTGAAAACAAAACACGTGGCCTATGGTCCTAACTGAGGGGATAGTCATCCTATAGATTTGAGTGTGGAGCTATTAAACAAGGTGGGCTGTCTTATTGGGGGTGGTGGGATAAGTTGGGATTGCGGGGTTCGTTTGGGGGGGAAACTTTGTACTGAAAACAAGAATGTAACATGTCAATTGTAATGTTATTCTTAATAAAAATTTATTTGAGTTAAAAATAAAGAAAAACACTTTATTCTAATGTGTGTATTAACCCTTTACTACTATTGGATTAATAATGGATATGTGTCTTATTGACATCTCTCCATTATTAACCAGGCTTAATGTCACCTTACATTAGCAAGGTGACATTAACCCTTTATTACCCCATATCCCACCACTACTCGGGAGTGGGAAGAGAGGCTGAGTGCCAGAACAGGCACGTCTTACAGATGTGCCTTTTCTGGGGTGGCTGGGGGCAGATGATTTTAGCCAGGGGGGGCAATAACCATGGACCCTCTCTAGGCTATTAATACCTGCCCTCAGTCACTGGCTTAACCACTTTGGCAGAGAAAATTGTGCGGGAGCCCACGCCAGTTCTTTCCGTGATTTAACCCTTTAGTTTAACACCTAGAGCCACCAAATTTTACACACAGACACTTCTAACATTAGTAGTGAGGAATATGTAAAAAAAATAAGGGATATGAAATGGTTTACTATATGTAAACCATGTCTCATATCCTGTCGGGTTTGATAAGGAGATAGATTATTTTTGTAAAATACGGCCGAGAAATATACGGCAGATAGGAGCTGCCCCATAGAGAATCATTGGTCCGTGTGCAATGCGTTGTTTTTGCGCCTCTCATACGTCTGTAAAACTCTCTAATGTGACCCCGGCCTAACAAGGTCTGTAATGGCTTTATCATGGTCACTAAAAGACAGATCCGGAGTGCAGACAAGTGAAATTCAGTAATAACACAGGAGACTGCCCATCCAGTCATCTTGTTTCTTTTCATATTTCTTGTGTAACAAACACTTGGCAAATAAAATTTAATATTGATAGAGGTAGAGTAATGCACCTAGGATAGAGTAATCCTATTGCTACATATACATTAAAAGTATAAAAAAAGGTATAAAATACCACAAACTCAACATATTGTTACCCCTCTATAAAAATCACTTGTGAGACCACATTTACAATATGGGATCCTATTTTAGGCTCCACATTTTAAAAAGGAAATTCAGAAGCTAAAGTCAGTGCAAAGGTGGGCAAACTAGATTACTACATGGGATGGAAGGCCTTTCACATGAGAGGTTGGAAAAGTTGGGCATCTTTTTTCTATGTATAAACACATGTGTGGTCAGTACAAAGGACTGGCACATGATTTATTCCTTCCAAAGACCATACTAAGGACCAGAGGCACTCATTATGGGTGGAAGAAAGGCTATTACGACTGCTGAAGGAAAGGGTTCTTTACAGTTAGACTTTGGAATGCCCGACCTCAAGAGGTAGTAATGGCAGACACTATAACAGCTTTTAAAGGGCTGGATGATTTCCTTATTACACAACATTGTGGGTGATAGTGACCTAGGTTGAACTTGATTGACCTATATAACTATGTAAATAGAAGAAAGTTGGAAATTAATCTTACCTTCTTTGTAACTTTTTCCCAAAAACTGGAAGTGGCTTGAGGGCCAATTTCTTTCTGAAATTCTTCAGATTTGCCTGATCTGCAGCTCCATGAACAGCAGATTGCCAGGTCCCATCATGAATACAAGTGCCCTAAACAACAATATAAGTGTGACGACATGAATAATTTTATAAGTTGTGCAGAAATTTTGTTACTTGCCATTTCACACCGGTCCCACCCAGCTATGCCAATATGGGTGAAGAATGGGTGGGATGGGGTGTGACTAAGTGACACCTTTCAAATTCATGAAAGGTTATGCCACTTTAGTGGGGTAACTTCCACCAGAAATGTACTACAGCCCATGATTGGAGTACATTTCTACCAGAGGCGCCTAGCACCTATATAATGAGACAAATTCACCAAGTGGTGTGCATCTTAATTAGGCAAATCTTAGGGTACTGTCACACAGTGGCACTTTGATCGCTCCGACGGCACGATCCGTGACGTTGCAGCGTCGCTTGATTATCGTAGTCTGCGGTCACACTTTGCAATGCACGGCGCTGGAGTGATAATTTCATGACGTAGTTGCGATGTAGAAGTCATACGGGACATTGGGAATATCGTGCACACCTTTGTTACACGCTGCGATCATGCCGCCACAGCGGAACACTAGACGACGAAATAAAGTTTCAAACGATCTGCTACGACGTACGATTCTCAGCGGGGTCCCTGATCGCAGTAGCGTGTCAGACACAGCGATATCGTAACTATATCGCTGGAACGTCACAGATCGTGCCGTTGTAGCGACCAAAGTGCCACTGTGTAACAGTACCCTTATCTACAGCGGGCCCATTCATTAAAGGGTTGGCCACTACTTTACGTCCCTTTCATGTAAACTAACTGCTAACTTTACTTAATACCTTGCTTTCCCAAATCCTTCTGTAACCTGAGCTGTTCTCCTAGTCACATGATATCTAGCGGAGAATTTGAAGACTTCCAGTGAGGTCATGTCAATTTCTCCCCGATTTCCTGTCTCTGGAATCTGATGCGCAATCACAGCCAAGTGTCTTGGAGAAGATCTATGCGGCAGAGCTCATTCACGGCTTCTGTGCATACAGCTGCAGACACAGCTCTCCAGTGTATACAGTAGGTACAGAAAGTATTCATACCCCTTTAAATTTTTCACTGTGTCATTGCAGCCATTTGGTAAATTCAAAAAAGTTCATTTTTTTCTCATTAATGTACACTCTTGCACCCCATCTTGACTGAAAAAGAAATGTAGTAATTTTTCCAAATTTATTAAAATAAAAACTGAAATATCACACGGTTATAAGTATTCAGACCCTTTGCTCAGTATTGAGTAGAAGCACCCTTTTGAGCTAGTACAGCGATGAGTATTCTTGGGAATGATGCAGCAAGTTTTTCACACCTGGATTTGGGGATCCTCTGCCATTCTTCCTTGCAGATCCTCTCCAGTTCCGTCAGGTTGGATAGTGAACGTTGATGGACAGCCATGTTCAGGTCTCTCCACAGTTGCTCAAATGGGTTTAGGTCAGGGTTCTGGCAGGGCCAGTCAAGAATGGTCACAGAGTTGATCTGAAACCAATCTTTTGCAATTTTAGCTGTGTGCTTATGGTCATTGTCTTATTGGAAAGTGAACCTTCAGCCAAGTGTGAGGTCCAGAGAGCTCTGGAAAAGGTTTCCATCCAGGATATCTCTGTACTTGGCCGCACTCATGTTTCCTTCAAGGACAACCAGTCGTCCTGTCTCTGCAGCTGAAAAACACCCCCATAGCATGATGCTGCCATCACGTTTCACTGTTGGGATTGTATTGGCCAGGTGATGTGCAGTGCCTGTTTGTTTCCTACACATACTGCTTAGAATTATCACTAAAAGGTCTATCTTCATCTCATCATACCAGAGAATCTTATTTCTCATAGTCGGGGAGTCCGTCATGTGTTTTTTAGCAAACTATGCAGGCTTTCATATGTCTTACATGGAGGAGAGGCTAAACTTGGGCCACTCTGCCATAAAGGCCCCACTAGTGGAGGGCTGCAGTGATCGTTGACTTTGTGGAAATTTCTCCCATCTCCCTACTGTATCTCTGGAGCTCAGCTACAGTGATCTTGGGGTTCTTCTTTACCTCTCACCAAGGTTTTTCTCCCACAATTGCTCAGTTTGGCTGGATGGCCAGGTCTAGGAAGACTTCTGGTGGTCCCAAACTTCTTCCATTGAAGGATTATGGAGGCCACTGTGCTCTTAAGAACCTTAAGTATTGCAGAAATTCTGTTGTAACCTTGGCCAGATCTGTGCCGTGCCACAATTCTGTCTGAGCTCTTTGGCCAGTTCCTTTGACCTCATGATTCTCATTTGGTCTGACATGCACTGTGAGGTCCTATATAGACAGTGTGTGCCTTTCCAAATCAAGTCCTATCAGTTTAATTAAAACACAGCTGGACTCCAGTGAAGGAGTAGAACCATCTCAAAAAGGAAGGAAATGGACAGCATGTGACTTAAATATGAGTGTCTGAGCAAAGGGTCTGACTACTTATGACCATGTGGATGTGATATTTCAGTTTTTTTTTTTTTTAATTTGCAAAACTTACTACATTTCTGGGGGGGGGGGGTTCAGTCAAGATGGGGTGCAGAGTGTACATTAATGAGAAAAATATATGAACTTTTTTGAATTTACCAAATGACTGCAATGAAACAGAGTGAAAATTTTTAAAGGGGTCTGAATACTTGCCTTACCCACTGTATGTATGTATGTATGCATGCATGCATGTATGCATGCTTCTCTATAACCTGTATAATGTATGTTTATATTGAAGAGGATCCAGCTCACGAACAGTGAACATAACTTTATTCAAATAAGATTAAGAGTGTTTAAACACTGGAAATCTATGATATCGCCATCATCATGAAAGTTCTGATTTTATTCCTCTGTAAAGTGATGCTCACTGTTCGCATTTGGGATCCTCTTCATATTACATAGAAAGAAAAAAAAAAAAAGGGGGTAGCCAGCTCACCAGTAATCACCGCAGGTGCACGGAACTCCGCTGCAGGCAGACGTAATGTTCATGGAAAAAGAAAAAATTGTGTTCCAGCTCCTGGTGGGAGTGTATTCACCATGGACATTTGGATTTTATATTTGGATTCAATAAAATTATTATTTTAAGGAGCTGGAACCCAATTTTTTCTTTTGCCATCCTCTTCATATTGACTGGCTTCACGCTGTGCTCCGTGTATTCCATGCTCCAAACTACAAAGATAAACTTAACGGTGAGTAAGGGTACTGTCACACAGTACCATTTTGATCGCTACGACGGCACGATCCGTGACGTCGCAGCGATCGTATGATTATCGCTCCAGCGTCGTAGACTGCTGTCACACGTTGCAATCACGGCGCTGGAGCGATGCCGAAGTCCCCGGTAACCAGGGTAAACATCGGGTAACTAAGCGCAGGGCCGCGCTTAGTAACCCGATGTTTACCGTGGTTACCAGCGTAAAAGTAAAAAAAAACAAACAGTACATACTTACATTCTGGTGTCTGTCCCCGGCGTTCTGCTTCTCTCCACTGTGTAAGCGCCATAGCCGGCAAGCACAGCGGTGACGTCAGACGTCACCGCTGTGCTCGCTTTCCGGCTGGCAGACGCTCACACAGTGGAGAGAAGCTGAGACGCCGGGGACAGACACCGGAATGTAAGTATGTACTGTTTGTTTTTTTTTTACTTTTACGCTGGTAACCACGGTAAACATCGGGTTACTAAGCGCGGCCCTGCGCTTAGTTACCCGATGTTTACCCTGGTTACAAGCGAACACATCGCTGGATCGCTGTCACACACAACGATCCAACGATGACAGCGGGTGATCAAGCGACGAAAGAAAGTTCCACACGATCTGCTACGACGTACGATTCTCAGCAGGATCCCTGATCGCTGCTGCGTGTCAGACACTGCGATATCGTAACGATATCGCTAGAACGTCACGAATCGTACCGTCGTAGCGATCAAAATGGTACTGTGTGACAGTACCCTTAGATACTTCTTTCTTACTAATAATCTATGTGTATGTTTACCCGGCTCTATATAATATATTTCTAGAATATCTAAGGTGGAGGAGATTCATATCTGCCCTCCTCATCCATCCACAAGGTGGAGCAAGGGATAATCCCTAATGCCAGTGCTGCGGTCCTGTATATTACTTCTAATCCCTGTAAGTGTCCTGTACGTGATATTGTGCTGTAAGAGATGCTGCAGGGGAGGAGTGGGAGGAGTTGGGTACAGTTGTAAGCAGCGTGCTCACTGCTGACTTGCAGCCCAGCACAAGGAATGATGGGAAATCTAGTTAGTTAGACAGGGGAAAAGAGAATTGATGGCTGTGACCAGAAGAGCATCTCAGATTACAGAATGATTTAGAGAAGCAGGGTGTTTATTTGTCCCTTTCATGGGAATTATCTGACATAGATAAAGTAGTGGGAAACCCCATTAAGGCCTAAGGCTATGTGCACACGTCAGGATTTCTGGCAGAAATTTTCCTGACAAAAAAGGACATTTCTGCCAGAAACCCGCATGCGTTTTTACCACGATTTTAAAGCGTTTTTACCGCGTTTTGGACGCGTTTTTTGTGCGTTTTTTCCCAATGCATAGAATAGCGGGAAAAACGCAAAATTAATGAACATGCTGCTTTTTTTTACCGCGATGCATTTTTTCTGCGGAAAAAAACGCACCATGTGCACAAAACATGCAGAATGCATTCTAAATGATAGGATGCATAATGTATGCGTTTTTTTAATGAGTTTTTATAGCGTTTTTATCGCGAAAAAAATGCGAAAAAACCTGAACGTGTGCACATACCCTTATTAAAGGTACTATTTTGAGTTCTAAACTTTAATTTCTTAATCTATCCCACGGTGCACACTGACTCACTGATAACAGTATGCTACTGACAGAGGAGGGACTTGCAGCTCATTGGCTCCAATGCAAAAGCTCCAAAGGGGCTCAAAATGATTGCAAGCCTTTACTAGCATTGGTCATTTTACATAGGCAAAAGGAATTTTTGCGACCCCCTAGACTCCAGGGCCCGGGTGGGATTGCAACCCCTGCACCCTCAGTTACGCCCCTGGCTACTGATGTTTATTTCAAGAATTAAACTAACCTCTGGTCCAGACTTGAAAGACAAAAAACTTTCTACAGATGTCAAGGTGCCTAAAAATTAGAAAGAAAAACAAATAAAATATATTTCCTTGTATCTTCCCGTCAACATATAACGAACAGTGAACCATAAAAAGTATGCAGGACTATTACTGTGAGAATCCTTAGGCCAGGCTCACATGCAGCGTTTTTCATAGCTTTTTTTAAGCAAATAAAATTTAGGAAATCTCATGGTTTTTTTCCCTGACTAAATTGGAAAACTGCAGAGTTTTAGAAGTTGTAGCAAAATAGGAGGTTTGAGCACAGCTGTTTTACTTCCAACATAGCGAGTTTTGGTTGCAGACAAAAAGCATCAAAAATGCTGCATGTGAACATTGCCTTACTGCTTATGCTGCATGGCTGACATGCTCAGATTGATTTAAAACATATGAAAACAAACTAACTGTAATTAAGGATATGCAGAACAAGAATAACAAATTTATACAATAAGAAAGAGTAAAGTCTATATCGGCTATTGCTAGGATATAAGGAGTTTCCAATAATATATGAAAAAAAAAAATGTTTAAAGTCCATGTGCAGAAATTAGCTTGATGAAAAACAAGGTCCAGATCAATAAATTTGTCGTCTATGTACACCAGGGGTGTCAAACTGCATTCCTCGAGGGCCTCAAAACATGCGTGCTTTCAAGATTTCCTTAGCATTGCACAAGGAGCAGGAATCATTATCTGTGCAGGTGGTTAAATTATCACCTGTGCAATACAAGGAAATCCTGAAAACATGACCCGTTTGCGGCCCTCGAGGAATGCAGTTTGACACCCCTGATGTACAAGGTCCTCATAAATAAATATAATCTATTTATCCATATAGCACATACTTACCAGTAAAAGGAAAGTGACAACAGTTACCTCTCCTGGAAAATCAGTATAAACCGGACCCTATGCCAAAATATGGACCTTGCAACCATCTATTCAAAATGGTGTTTCATTTTCCAGGGTGATGGTACAGATATTTCTTATAGCATTAACCTTCTTATCGTGCTATTTTAGGTTTAATATTGTGAGCATTTTAGAAGGTTTAAAAATATAGCAGGAATTTTTTTTTTTTTTCCCTAAGAAATGTACAAATATATATATATATATATATTTTATTTCTTTTTTTTAAAGGGACATGTTCAGTTTTTAAGTGACTTCAGGTACCCTATATTTATATTGGAAATCCCCCAAAGTGATACCATTTTAAAAACTGCACCCCTCAAGGTATTCAAAATTGCTTTCGGGTAGTTCATCAACCCCTCAGGTGCTTTTCAGGAATTAATGCAAAAGTTTCTTTACCACCTAAAATTTTGATAACTTTTGAACAGGCTGATATAGCGGGGAGACTCTGGCCATTATTTGGCAGCGAACTGCAAATGCAAACATGAAGACCACAAGATCAAGATCTCAGAATGCCAATGGGGTTAAAGAGGGAGACCCACATGCTGTTAACCATCTAGATGCCATAGTCACTATTGACTTCAGCATTTAAGAGGTTAAAAGACCATAGTCGGTGCCAAAACTGATCGTGGCTGATGCAACAACTTGTCGGTTATAGTGTACAGTGGACAGCTACAGAATTGTCACCTGTAGGGGGATGCTAGTCTCTTATATCGGTGGTTTGCACGTTAATGACCGGGCCAATTTTTACAATTCTGACCACTGTCCCTTTATGAGGTTATAACTCTGGAAAGCGTGCATGGATCCCGGTGATTCTGACATTGTTTTCTCATGACATATTGTACTTCATGTTTGTGGTAAAATTTCCTCGATATGACTTACAATTATTTGTGAAAAAAAAGAAAATTTGGCGAAAATTTTTAACATTTTGCAATTTTCCAACTTTAAATTTTCATGCCCTTAAATCACAGAGATATGCCACACAAAATACTTATTAAGTAACATTTCCCACATGTCTACTTTACATCAGCACAATTTTGGAACCAAAATGTTTTCTTGTTGGGCTGCTTTCACACATCAGTTTTTAGCCGTCAGGCACAATCTGTGGAATGCTGAAAAAAACGGATCCGTTGCAGATTGTGAAAAACTGATGCAACTGATCCGACTAGCTGATACAGCTAATTGGATCATAAAAAAATAAATAAATAAAAACAAACAAACAAAAAAAACTATCAGTCGTCGGATTCCGTCATTTGACGGATCCAGCACCATCCAGCACCATATGGATCAGTCGCTGTCCCTTTTTTTCGACGGACATAAAAAACGTTACTATGTCCGTTTTCTCCAACAGCTGGAAAACCAATTTTCGACGGATCCGGCGAAAAACAGATGAAACGCGAGGCCATCCGTCGCCAATACAAGTCTATGAGAAAATGAGTGAGAAAAACGGATCCGGCGGCAACTTTAGCCGGATCCGTGTTTTGTTTTTTTGTTTTTTTTCAAAATTCGCCGGATTGTGCCTGATGGCAAAAAACTGATGTGTGAAAGCAACTTTAGGGAGTTATAAGGGTTAAAAGTTGACCAGCGATTTTTTTTCTTTTTGGGACCACATCACATTTGAAGTCACTTTGAGAAGTCTATATGACAGAAAATACCCAAAAGTGACACCATTCTAAAAACTGTACCCCTCAAGGTGTTCAAAACCACATTCAAGGTTTATTAACTCTTCAGGTGCTTCACAGGAACTTTTGGAATGTTTAAAAAAATAAATAAATAAATAATAATAAATAATAAACATTTAACTTATTTCACAAAAAATTTACTTCAGATCCAATTTGTTTTGTTTTACCAAGGGTAACAGGAGAAATTGGACCTTAAAAGTTGTTGTCCAATTCGTCCTGAGTACGCTGATACTGTTTTTGCGCATGGCAGAGCTTGGAAGGGAAGGAGCACCGTTTGACTTTTCAATGCAAAATGGGTGAGAATTGAGATAGGACGCCATGTCGCGTTTGGAGAGCCCCTGATGTGCCTAAACAGTGGAAACCTCCACAAGTGACACCATTTTAGAAAGCAGACCACCTAAGGAACCTATCTAGATGTGTTGGGAGCACTGACTCACCAAATGCTGCTTCACAGAAGTTTATAATGTCGAGCTGGCAAAATAAAACTTTTTTTTTCTTCATAAAAATGAACTTTTGCCCCCGATTTTCTAGTTTCCCAAGGGTAACAGGAGAAACTTCCACAAAGGTTGTGGTCCAATTTGTTCTGAGTACGCCGATACCCCATATGTGGGGGAGCCACTGTTTGGGCGCATGGCAGAGGTCGGAAGGGAAGGAGCAGTTTTAGAATGCAGACTTAGATGGAATGGTCTGCAGGTGTCACGTTGCATT
Source organism: Ranitomeya variabilis (assembly GCF_051348905.1). Lineage (NCBI taxonomy): Eukaryota > Metazoa > Chordata > Amphibia > Anura > Dendrobatidae > Ranitomeya > Ranitomeya variabilis. Next base: position 171,963,994 of record NC_135233.1, on the reverse strand, counting down.
TGCAGGACCCCTGATGTACCTAAACAGTAGAAACCCCCCATAAGAGACCCCATATTGGAAACTAGACCCCCAAGGAACTAATATAGATGTGTTGTGAGAACTTTAATCCCCCAAGTGTTTCACTACAGTTTATAACGCAGAGCAGTGAAAATTAAAAAAAATAAAAACTTTTTCCCCCTCACAAAAATGATTTTTAGCACCCAGTTTTGTATTTTCCCAAGGGTAACAGTAGAAATTGGACCCCAAAAGTTGTTGTCCAATTTATCCTGAGTACGCTGATACACCATATGTGGGAGGAACCACTGTTTGGGCGCACGGCAGAGCTCGGAAGGGAAGGAGCACAGTTTGACTTTTTCAACACAGAATTGGCTGGAACGGAGATCGGATACCATGTCGCGCTTGGAGAGTCCCTGATGTGCCTACAAAGTGGAACCCCCCCCCCCAATTCTAACTCCAACCCCAAGACACCCCTAACCCTAATCCCAACCCTAACCATAACCACGCACCTAACCCGAACATGCCCCTAACCCTTACCACACCTCTAAACCTAATCCCAACCGTAAACGTAATCCAAACCCCAACTCTAACCCTAACGCGAAAATAGGAAAATACAATTTTTTTTTATTATATTATTTTTTCCTAACTAAGGGGGGGTGATGAAGGGGGGTTTGATTTTAGTATTTATAGCAAGTTCTTGTATGACAGCCGTCACATACTAAAAGACGCTTATTACAAAAAAATAGTTTTTGCATCGCCGCATTTTGGGAGTTATAATTTTTCCATATTTTGGCCCACAGAGTCATGTGAGGTCTTGTTTTTTTCCAGGACAAGTTGACGTTTTTATTAGTACCATTTTCGGGCACATCACATTTTTTGATCGGTTTTTATCACGATTTTTATCACGATTTTTGGGAGGCAGAATGAACAAAAACCAGCAATTCATTAATTTCTTTTGGGTGTGGCGTTTATACCTTTCCGCGTGTGGTAAAATTAATAAAGCAAATTTTATTCGTCGGGTTAGTACGATTACAGCGATACCTCACTGTCAGTGTCAGATCAGCGATCTTGACAGGCAGTGAAGGAGGCTTGCCTATGCCTGCTCTTAGCAGGCACTGACAACCCACCTCCCTGCAGGACCCCGTGACCATCTTGGATCAGGCGGCCTGCAGGGAGGAGACCCTCGGAACTAGGCGATGACATTCCCCTCCCTGTGCAATGCTTCCCTATGCCACCGGAACGCTGAGATCTTGTTTGATCACACAGTGTTCCGGGGGATAAAGTGCTGGGAGCGGTCCGTGACCGCTCCTGGCACATAGTGCCAGGTTTCAGCTGTGATAATTAGCCGATAGCCGGCCACGCTCCCCCCGTGAACGTGGCTAATTGCGGATGACGTACTATTCCGTCCATGGGAAATAAGTCCCAGGTCACATGGACAGGATAGTATGTCCGATGGCAGAAAGGGGTTAAAAAGGGAGGTACAGTTGTGCACAAAAGTTTACACGGTGGGAGCGTCACTCTGTCCGAAGCCTTTATACACTGCGCAAGCGCGACACACCGCGCCTGCGCAGTCTGGACCAGAGTGACGCAGCCGAACTTACTTATCCCACCCCCCCTCAATATACTGGCCATGGGGGCTCCACACAATCCTGTATCCCCCCTGATATACCGGCCATGGGGGCTCCGTGCTCTGCAGCTCTGGTCAGGGTAGATGTAGAGCCCAGCGGAGTTCCAGGACCTTAGATGATGTCACCAGCATGCGACCAGTGACGTGAGTGGGCGGAGTCAGCCCTCGCTGTGCTGGCTGCAGGGGTGCTGTATCCATTATAGCCAGCGCCACACTCGCGCAGCAAGTACAGCCACGCTCGCGCAGCAAGTACAGCCACGCTCGCGCAGCAAGTACAGCCACGCTCGCGCAGCAAGTACAGCCACGCTCGCGCAGCAAGTACAGCCACGCTCGCGCAGCAAGTACAGCAACACTCGCGCAGCAAGTACAGCCACGCTCGCGCAGCAAGTACAGCCACGCTCGCGCAGCAAGTACAGCCACGCTCGCGCAGCAAGTACAGCCACGCTCGCGCAGTAAGTACAGCCACGCTCGCGCAGTAAGTACAGCCACGCTCGCGCAGTAAGTACAGCCACGCTCGCGCAGTAAGTACAGCCACGCTCACGCAGTACAGCCACGCTCAGTATAGCCACACTCAGGCAGTACAGCCACACTCAGCTGCACTCAGGCAGTACAGCCGCGCTCAGTATAGCCGCACTCAGGCAGTACAGCCGCGCTTAAGCAGTACGGCCGCGCGCAGGATGGAGTAGCACATGACAGGATACTAGCATCAATAGTAAAGCCTGTCGCTGATGTCGAATACAATTTTTCCCACAAACAAGTTATTTTAGTACCAAATTTTGCATTTTCACAAAAGGAACAGGAGAAATTACACAACAAAAATTGCATGGTACAATTTCTCCTGAGTACGCAGATACTCCATATGTGGTTGAAAACTACTTTTGAGACACAGTGCAAAGCTCAGAAGGGAAGGAGTGCCATATTGGAGTGCCAGTCACAAAAGCAGGGCACCTGCAGTGCCAGAACAGTACAACCTCCCCCATAAGAGATAACATTTTACCAACTACACTTCTCAATGAATTCATTTAAGGGTGCAGTGCTCATATTAACACCACAGGTGTGTCACAGATTTTTATTCCATTTGGCAGGGAAGAAATATAATTTACATTTTGACCAACAAAATTTTGTTTTAACCCAAGATTTTAAATTTTCACAAGGGGAAATGGGTAAAAAATGGAACCAAAGGGGGTGTGGCCTGGACAGCAGGTGAAGAAGTGTTTTACACAGCTCCTTTTTTCCATCCTGAAAGATCCTCAGTTATCCGGCTTAGACTCACTCTTGCAGCCCAGAACAGACCAGTGTGGCTCCCCTAACTGCGGTCGGTGCTCCAGGGACATCGCTGAGGAGATGTATCATAACACGCAAGAGGAAAATGGGAGAGAAAGAGACCTAGCCGAGGGAAGATGAATCCTCCAAAATGGCGCCGACAAGGTACTCCAGCTCGGGGACAAAGCAGCAGATGCTGCTGCAAGACTAGAACGTTTTGCAAGAGTCTGAACTTCCCTGCAGCTTGAGGCACATCAGGCTTGAAGAATGCTCACAGTAGCACTGAGCAGCAACTGGGGATGGAAAAAGTCACAAGCTGGGAACATGGCGCAGATACTCACAGCATGTGAAGAAAGATCACTCCTGCAGACCAAAGGGAGCAAGTCTGTGCTATGTACTCCGTCACAGGATGATGTCCCGGAGCCAACTATGAAAGATGTATTTGCAGCAGTCTCCTTGTCGAACACTACCCTAGCAATAATTAGTGAACAAGTGAGTAGCATAAAGGAGGATATTCACTGTATTTAACAGGACCTCCATACAGTAAATGAAAAAGTGAATAAGCTGGAGGAGAGGGTAGGAGGCATGGAGGATAAAATGCCTCAAATCATTAGAGGTTAAGAAAAATGTGCAGAACATTTCCCTACTGTTGGATAAAACAGACAATTTAGAAAACAGGATGTGTCCCTGAAAAAAAAAAAAAAAAAAAAAAAAGTAGAAGGTAAGGATCCTGCTTTTTTTTGAAAAGTGGCTGTATAACACCATAGGAAAGAGGCGTTCTCGTTAGTTTTTAAAAATTGAATGCTCAGCAGACCCCTCCAACCAGGTGCTCCCCCACGTCCAGTCATTATCCCCATGCTGCACTACCGTGACCGGCGCCATTCTAAAAAAAAAAAGTCAGGGAACTTAGAGACAAAGACAGACAAAAGGGCAGCACCTCTCCCACACGTCAGTTGGATTACAGAGGACATCCCATGGTTAATGGCAGAAACATACAATACATTTCACACCAGATAATTTCACAACCGTGAATACGTACAAGTGGAAGAAGTTCTCACCCACACGTGAAGGGAGGGAATATGAGGGTGCCGTCAGGGGCTATGAAAAATATAGTTACCGGTAAGTAACAGACTTTATTTGGTGTCCCATGACAGCACCACGAGAGGTAAGAATTTTAGAGGGGGACTACAGCCTGAAGTACCCATATTCCAAATGTGAGATGGGAAGAGGCACCCATATCCAGCCAATAATGTTTATAGAAGGTGGAAGGAGAAGACCATGTAACTGCCTTAAATATCTGCTTGATCGAGACCTCCGATCTTTTCGCCCAGAAGGCTGCCATGGCCTGTGTTAGGTGAGCACTCAGACCTTCTGGCGCCGTTTGCCACTTGATGTATAAGCTAAATGCAATTGCCTCCCTGATACATCTAGCTAAAGTGCTTTTTGACACCCTAAGACCCTTTCTAGCTCCTTGGAAGGACACAAATACGGAATTATCCTTTTTCCAAGGATCAGTGACTGACAAGTACTCTAACAGGCACCTCCTGACAAGTGTATGAAGCTCCATTTCCTTCTGGTTCTTAGAATTGGGATGGAATGAAGAGAGAACCATTTCCTGCAACCTATGGAATTTGAAGGCTACATTTGGTAAGCAAGATGGATCGGTCTTTAGAATAACGCTATCCTCCAGGAACTGGGTATATGGTGGAAGCCTAGAAAGCTTGAATATCACTCACCCATTCGGCAGATGGTAATGCTACCAGGAGGGCTACTTAAAAGGGAAAGCACCTTTATTGGGGCTGAGTCAATGGGTTCAAATGGGGAACCTGTCAGGACCAGGTTCAGGTCCCGGTTCAGGTCCCATGGCATTCTCTCCTTACGGATGGGCCTAGTTTTAAATTGACGCCTTAATAAATCTAGCTATCCAGTAATTCCCTGCAAGATTACAGCTAAACAGGGCCCCCAGGGTTGATACCTGGACTTTGAGAGTACTAGTGGGTAGACCCATCTCAAGCCCTTTCTGAAGGAACTAAAGAATCCGACCCATATTAAAATTTGAGGTAGACAAAAACCTTCTCCAGGTTCTGGCATGAATTTTGGGTGTGACCACTGTCCTACTCTTTAGAAGGGTGGATATCAGATTAGGAGAAAAACCTCTTTCCCTCAACAACGACCTTTCAAATTCCACGCCGTCAGGTGTAGCCCGGCCACTCTTGGATGGCAGACTGGCCTCTGGGAGAAGAGATCCAAGAGCTCCAGTAGCACCCAAAGCTAGGTGACCGACGTGGTCCTCAGCCTCAAAAACCATGCAGTTATGGCCCAAAAGGGGGCAATCAAAATAATCCTTGCCCAGTCTTCTCTGACTTTCCTCACCACCAGCAGTAACAGAGCTAATGGGGAAAAGCATAAGCTAGTTTGAAGTTCCATCTGATCAGGAAGGCATCCACCGCCAGTGGCTTTTTCCTGGGGTTGAGAGAACAGAACTGCTTCACCTTTCTGTTCCTTTTGGTGGCGAACAGGTCTATGTCCGGTCGACCCCACAATCGCACAATCTGCTCGAAGATGGAACTATTCAGTATCCACTCTCCCTGCCTTAGTAGGTTGCGGCTTAAGAAAGTCTGATGTTTTCCTTTCCTCTTATGTGAAGAGCAGTCAGTGATAGAAAATGGTTCTCCGCTACTTGAAATAATCGATCCGCCACCTCCACTAAGGGTGTGGACCAGGCTTCCCCTTGGTGGTTGATGTAGGCCACTGTCTGACAGTCAGGTGATGACCTGTAGGGATATAAGAAGCCTTCTTATAGCCAGCGCCATCAGTTCCTTCAGGTTAGATGAGCTATCTAGCTGTTCTCTCCAAATTCCATGGACCATGACCTCACCCAGATGAGCCCATAAACCTGTAGGGCTAGCGTCTGTAGTGACTACCCAAGGAACCCCTCTGGATAGATTAGCCAGGTCCAACCATCACATCAGAGATTGCAAAGAAAAAGGGGATAAAATCATTACCCCATCCAGGTAATCCCTGAGGAATCTGTCATTATGCAAGAAGTCCCACTGTAAGGCTCTCTTATGAAATTGAGCCCACCGGACTGCTGGGATGCAGGAGATTAGTGACCCTAAAAGGGACATTGCATTCCTAAGGGACATAGAGGGACTGTTTAAACACTCATCACCTAATGTTGCATGTTATCTAATTTACTAGCTGGTAGGCGAAACTCCTGAATCTCTGAGGCTAGAATAAGCCCTAGGAACTTCTGCACCTTTAGGGGCTCTAGGCGCGACTTCTAAATGTTCAATAGTCACACCAAGCGTTACAAGGTGGCTATTATTTCTCGTGTGTTTAGCAATGATCAGCTGACTTGCTCACAATAAGGAAATCATCCAGATAGGGAATATTCAAGGCGTCAAGACGCGTGGGGTAATGGCAAGACCAAAGGGAAGAGCCTTAAATTGAAAATGTTTAATTGTTCCCTCTATGACCCCCACCACCCTGAGGAAAAGCTGGTGCTCCGCATGTATAGGAACATGATTGTACGCATCCTTAAGATCTAACACTGCCATGAAACCGCTTTTAAAGATTAGCTTTATTGCTGATCTAATTGATTAAATCTTGAAGGGGTGTACTTTCAAGTACTGATTTAGAGCTCTTAGGTTTAGAATAGTCTTAAGAAGGGGGGAAAAAACCCCTTACCCATTTCTGGCAAGGGAACCTCCATCAGGACAGCCTTACTTGTTGTTCTGCGGAGAAAGACTGGGAAGGGGTTATCATGAGCCTCTCCAGTGGTATGGAAAGAAACTCTAACCTCAGCTCTGATGTTATCAGGTTACGAACCCAGTCACTATTGGATATTTTAATGCAGGCAGGGTAGAAGGCAGACAGCCTACCCCCCAACCTGGGCCGGAAGACATTGAGGTGGTTTCTTGCGCTCCCGAGGGAAGCTTCCAAACATGAATCCCCTACCTTGTCTCCTATCATCCCACTTGGCTCGGTCCCTGGAAGGTTTTCCATGGCTAAATTTTCTCCTACTGAACAGACGCCTGTAGGAGGGAACCGACAGACTGGGAAAATTCTTCTTATCCCCTGCTTTCTCCAGAAGCTCATCTAGGACAGCCCAAACAGGTACTCCCCCTTTCATGGAACAGAACAAAGTTTAGACCTGGCCTGAATACCACAGGGACAGCATTTCAGCTACAATGCTGTCCGGGCTGCATTCAAGAGAGCCGCAGCTTTTGATGCCAACCTGACCGAGCCCACTGATGCATCTGATAAGAACGCTGCGGCACCCTGTATCATTGGTAATGACTCCAGAATAGTCTCTCTAGAAGTCCTCTCCTTCAGTTGAGTCTGTAGTCGGTCCGACCAGATCATCAGACCTGGCCGTACATGTAGACGCTACTGCTGTCCTTAGAGCTCCTGCAGACACCTCCCAAGTGCCTTTAAGGTTTCCGCTTTCTTATCCAGTGGTTCTTTAAAGTCCACATACCATCAAAGGGCAAAGAGGATTTTTTTGACACATTGGCTACTGCCGCATCAAGCTTCAAGGCCTTAGCCAAGGAACTCGAAACAGGGTCATCAAAGGGATACTTGTTATGGATCCCAATGGCTAGGGGATCGCACTGGACAAGCAAAAAATAACTCAAATAACGGACGAGCTCTAGGGTGATGGAACCTGGGCTGACCGCTGCCCTACTCCTGACAAACACAACTACAAATAGCCAGGGAGCGTGCCTACGTTGATTCTAGACGCCTCGCGCCAGCCTAAGAGCTAACTAGCACTGCAGAGAAAATAAAGACCTAACTTGCCTCCAGAGAAATAAACCCCAAAGGTATAGTTGCCCCCCACATGTATTGACGGTGAAAATGAGAGGAAGGCACGCACATAGATATGAAAATAGAGTTAGCAAAACGAGGCCCGCTATAACTAGAAAGCAGAAGGATACAAAAGGGGTCTGAGCGGTCAGCAAAAAACCCTAATCAAAAACCATCCTGAGATTACAAGCACCCATGTGCCAACTCATGGCACATGGGGAGCACCTCAGCCCACTAGAGCTTCCAACTAGCATAGAGTAATATTTAGCAAGCTGGACAAAAAACAACACAACTGAAAAGCATAACTTAGCTTATCCTGAGAGATCTGGAAGCAGGTAGTCAGAACCAAACTGAGCACATCTGAATACATTGATAGCCGGCAAGGGAATGACAGGAAAGCCAGGTTAAATAGGAAACACCCAGCCTCAGATGGACAGGTGGAAACCAGAGACCGCAACCCACCAAAGTCACCCAGTACCAGTTGTAACCACCAGAGGGAGCCCAAAAACAGAATCCACAACAGATACTGTTGTGAATTCTGCTCTTGGGCTCCCTCCGGTGGTTATAAGTGGTAGCGCTGCTGTCTTCAATCACAGCATTTCATCAGGTGGGCCCACTTAATGCATTTCTCTGGGCTATTTAGTTTTGTTCCACCCTTTAGTCAGTGCCAGTTGTCCATTGTTTTTGGAGGATTCACATCTCTTCCTGGTCTGTCCTGCTTTGCAGTTCATTTCTACAAAGATAAGTTCTGGTTTTGTTTTTGCAGTCCACATGCTGTGGCTTTATAGTTCAAGTGCATTTCTAGGTTTTGTCTTGTCCAGCTTTGTCTGCATAAGGACTTGCTCATCCAAGCTGGTATCTCTGGAGATGCAGATATACCCTCTATATCTTTAGTTAGATGTAGAGATTTTGTATTTTCTGTGGTGGATATTTTCTAGTATTTTAATACTGACCACATAGAACTCTGTCCTATCTTTTCTATCTAGCTAGAATGGCCTCCTTTGCTAAATCCTGATTTCAGTCTGTGTATGTTAATTCCCTCTCCTCTCACAGTCAATATTTGTGGGGGGCTGTCTATCCTTTGGGGATTTTCTCTGAGGCAAGCTAGTTTTCCCTTTTCTATCTTTAGGAGTATTTAGTCCTCCGGCTGTGACGAGGTGTCTAGGGAGTGTCAGGAACATCCCACGGCTACTTCTAGTTGCGGTGTTAAGTTCAGGGTGCGCGGTCAGTACAGGTACCACCTTCTCCAGAGTATGTCTCATGCTGCTCCTAGGCCACCAGATCATAACAGTACAACTGGCCCAAAATGAGTTAATTGCTTCTCAAAAGAAGGGAAGGAAAGTGCTGAGCCATTTTTTTTTTCTGTAGTCTGTGGTGTCTTTTCTTTCCCCTCTTTACCTCTGGGTGGCTCAGGAGTTTGGCGCTAACATGGATGTTCAGGGACTGGCTTCTCGTGTGGATCAGCTTGCTGCTAGAGTACAGGGTATTTCCGATTATATCGTTCAGACTCCGGTTTTAGAGCCTAGAATTCCAACTCCTGATTTGTTTTTTGGGGATAGGTCTAAATTTTTGAGCTTTAAAAATAACTAAACTGTTTTTTGCTCTGAAACCACGTTCCTCTGGTGATCCCATACAGCAGGTTAAAATTGTCATTTCTCTGCTGCGCAGCGATCCTCAGGATTGGGCATTTTCCCTGGAATCTGGGAATCCGGCTTTGCTTAATGTAGACACCTTTTTTCAGGCGCTAGGGTTATTGTATGATGAACCTAATTCAGTGGATCATGCTGAGAAGACCTTGTTGGACCTGTGTCAGGGTCAAGAAGCGGCAGAATCTTATTGCCAGAAATTTAGAAAATGGTCTGTGCTGACTAAATGGAATGAGGAGGCCTTGGCGGCAATTTTCAGAAAGGGTCTTTCTGAGTCCGTTAAAGATGTTATGGTGGGGTTCCCCACGCCTGCTGGTCTGAGTGATTCTATGTCTCTGGCCATTCAGATTGATCGGCGCTTGCACGAGCGCAGAGTTGTGCACACTATGGCGTTGTCCTCCGAGCGGAGTACTGAGCCTATGCAGTGTGATAGGATTTTGTCTAGAGCTGAACGACAAGGATTCAGACGTCAGAATAGGTTGTGTTTTTACTGCGGCGATTCTGCTCATGTCATTTCTGAGTGCCCTAAGCGTACCAAGAGAATCGCTAGTTCCGTTACCATCAGTACTGTACAACCTAAATTTCTGTTATCTGTGACCCTGATCTGCTCATTATCGTAATTTTCTGTCATGGCATTTGTGGATTCAGGTGCCGCTTTGAACTTAATGGACTTAGAATTTCCCAAACGTTGTGGTTTCCCCTTACAGCCTTTGCAGAACCCTATTCCTTTGAGGGGTATTGATGCTACACCGTTGGCTAAAAATAAACTTCAGTTTTGGACACAGCTGACCATGTGCATGGCGCCAGCCCATCAGGAAGACTGTCGCTTTCTGGTGTTGCAGAATTTGCATGATACGATTGTGCTGGGTTTCCCATGGTTACAGGTACATAATCCGGTGTTAGATTGGAAATCTATGTCTGTGACTAGTTGGGGTTGTCAGGGGGTTCATGGTGACATTCCTTTGATGTCAATTTCCTCTTCCCCTTCTGAAATTCCTGAGTTTTTGTCAGATTTCCAGGATGTACTCGATGAGCCCAAGTCCAGTTCCCTTCCACCGCATAGGGACTGTGATTGTGCTATTGACTTGGTTCCAGGAAGAAAGTTGCCTAAAGGCCGACTTTTCATCCTGTCTGTGCCAGAACATGCCGCCATGCGGAGTTATGTTAAGGAGTCTTTGGAGAAGGGGCATATTCGGCCATCTTCTTCACCTTTGGGAGCAGGTTTTTTCTTTGTTGCCAAGAAGGATGGCTCCTTGAGACCCTGTATTGATTATCGCCTCTTGAATAAGATCACGGTCAAATTCCAAAACCCTTTGCCTTTGCTTTCTGATTTGTTTGCTAGGATTAAGGGGGCTAGTTGGTTTACTAAGATTGACCTTCGAGGGGCATATCATCTTGTTCGTATTAAGCAGGGTGACGAATGGAAAACTGCGTTTAATACGCCCGAAGGCCATTTTGAATACCTTGTGATGCCATTCGGGCTCTCTAATGCTCCATCTGTGTTTCAGTCCTTCATGCATGATATCTTTCGGAATTATCTTGATAAATTCATGATTGTATATTTGGATGATATTTTGATTTTTTCCGATGATTGGGAATCTCATGTGAAACAGGTCAGGATGGTATTTCAGATCCTTCGTGATAATGCTTTATTTGTGAAGGGGTCTAAGTGCCTCTTTCGAGTGCAGAAGGTTTCTTTTTTGGGCTTCATTTTTTCTCCATCATCTATAGAAATGGATCCAGTTAAGGTTCAGGCCATTCATGATTGGATTCAGCCCACATCCGTGAAGAGCCTTCAGAAATTTTTGGGCTTTGCTAATTTTTATCGCCGTTTCATTGCCAACTTCTCCAGTGTGGTTAAACCCCTGACCGATTTGACGAAGAAAGGCGCTGATGTGACGAATTGGTCCTCTGCGGCGGTTTCTGCCTTTCAGGAGCTTAAACGCCGATTTACTTCTGCCCGTGTTACGTCAGCCGGATGTTTCTCTTCCATTTCAGGTTGAGGTTGACGCTTCTGAGATTGGGGCAGGGGACGTTTTGTCTCAGAGGAATTCTGATGGTTCCTTGATGAAACCGTGTGCCTTCTTTTCTCGAAAGTTTTCGCCTGCAGAACGCAATTATGATGTCGGCAATCGTGAGTTGTTGGCTATGAAGTGGGCATTTGAGGAGTGGCGACATTGGCTTGAGGGGGCCAAGCACCGTATTGTGGTCTTGACCGATCATAAGAATCTCATTTACCTCGAGTCTGCCAAGCGGTTGAATCCTAGACAGGCTCGATGGTCCCTGTTTTTCTCTCGTTTTGATTTTGTGGTCTCGTATCTTCCGGGTTCTAAGAATGTTAAGGCGGATGCCCTCTCTAGGAGCTTTTTGCCTGATTCTCCTGCGATCCTTGAGCTGGTCGGTATTCTGAAGGAAGGGGTGATTCTTTCTGCCATTTCCCCTGATTTACAACGGGCTCTTCAGGAATTTCAGGCTGATAAGCCTGACCGCTGTCCAGTGGGGAAACTGTTTGTTCCTGATAGATGGACTAGTAAAGTGATTTCTGAGGTTCATTGTTCTGTGTTGGCTGGCCATCCTGGGATTTTTGGTACCAGAGAATTGGTTGGTAGGTCCTTTTGGTGGCCTTCTTTGTCACGGGATGTGCGTTCTTTTGTGCAGTCCTGTGGGACTTGTGCACGGGCTAAGCCTTGCTGTTCCCATGCTAGTGGGTTGCTTTTGCCTTTGCCGGTCCCCGAGAGGCCTTGGACGCATATTTCTATGGATTTTATTTCAGATCTTCCAGCTTCCCAGAGGATGTCGGTTATCTGGGTGGTTTGTGACCGGTTTTCTAAAATGGTTCATTTGGTACCTTTGCCTAAATTGCCTTCCTCTTCTGATTTGGTTCCGTTGTTTTTTCAGCATGTGGTTCGTTTGCATGGTATTCCGGAGAATATTGTGTCCGACAGAGGTTCCCAGTTTGTCTCTAGGTTTTGGCGAGCCTTTTGTGCTAGGCTGGGCATTGATTTGTCTTTTTCTTCCGCATTTCATCCTCAGACAAATGGCCAGACCGAGCGAACTAATCAGACTTTGAAAACTTATTTGAGATGCTTTGTGTCTGCTGATCAGGATGATTGGGTGGCTTTCTTGCCATTTGCCGAGTTTGCCCTTAATAATCGGGCTAGTTCTGCTACCTTGGTTTCGCCCTTTTGCAATTCTGGTCAGATTGCGGCAGATTTGGGCTCATGTGGTGGACAATTTGGTGTTGTCTCAGGAGGAGGGCTCAGCGTTTTGCTAACAGTCGTCGGTGTGTTGGTTCCCGGCTTCGGGTTGGGGATCTGGTCTGGTTGTCTTCCCGTCATGTTCCTATGAAGGTTTCTTCCCCTAAGTTCAAGCCTCGGTTTATTGGCCCTTATAGGATTTCTGAGATTATTAATCCTGTGTCTTTTCGTTTGGCCCTTCCAGCCTCTTTCCATCCATAATGTTTTTCATAGATCTTTGTTGCGGAAATATGTGGTGCCCGTTGTCCCCTCTGTTGATCCTCCTGCCCCTGTGTTGGTTGATGGGGAGTTGGAGTATGTGGTTGAGAAGATTTTGGATTCTCGTTTTTCGAGGCGGAGGCTTCAGTATCTTGTCAAATGGAAGGGTTATGGCCAGGAGGATAATTCTTGGGTTGTTGCCTCCGATGTTCATGCTGACGATTTGGTTCGTGCCTTTCATTTGGCTCGTCCTGATCGGCCTGGGGGCTCTGGTGAGGGTTCGGTGACCCCTCCTCAAGGGGGGGTACTGTTGTGAATTCTGCTCTTGGGCTCCCTCCGGTGGTTATAAGTGGTAGCGCTGCTGTCTTCAATCACAGCATTTCATCAGGTGGGCCCACTTAATGCATTTCTCTGGGCTATTTAGTTTTGTTCCACCCTTTAGTCAGTGCCAGTTGTCCATTGTTTTTGGAGGATTCACATCTCTTCCTGGTCTGTCCTGCTTTGCAGTTCATTTCTACAAAGATAAGTTCTGGTTTTGTTTTTGCAGTCCACATGCTGTGGCTTTATAGTTCAAGTGCATTTCTAGGTTTTGTCTTGTCCAGCTTGGTCTGTATAAGGACTTGCTCATCCAAGCTGGTATCTCTGGAGATGCAGATATACCCTCTATATCTTTAGTTAGATGTAGAGATTTTGTATTTTCTGTGGTGGATATTTTCTAGTATTTTAACCCCTTACTGACATCAGACGGAATAGTACGTCCGATGTCAGCTCCCCTGCTTTGATGCAGGGCTCCGCAGTGAGCCCGCATCAAAGCCGGGACATGTCAGCTGTTTTGAACAGCTGACATGTGCCCGCAATAGGCGCGAGCAGAATCGCGATCTGCGCGCTCCTATTAACTAGTTAAATGCCTCTGTCGAACGCAGACAGTGGCATTTAACTACCGCATCCGGCCGTAGTTAATCTACACATTTGGTATCGCCGCGTTCAGAATCGCCCGATCAATAAAAAAAAAGCATTAACCTGATCGCTAAACTGCGTAACGAGAAAAAAAAAATTGAAACGCCAGAATTACGTTTTTTTGGTCACCGCGACATTGCATTAAAATGCAATAACGGGCGATCAAAAGAACGTATCTGCACCAAATTTGAATCATTAAAAACGCCAGCTCGGCACGCAAAAAGTAAGCCCTCAACCGACCCCAGATCATGAAAAATGGAGACGCTACGAGTATCGGAAAATGGCGCAATTTTTTTTTTTTTTTTTTTTTTTTTTAGCAAAGTTTGGAATTTTTTTTCACCACTTAGGTAAAAAATAGCCTAGTCATGTTAGGTGTCTATGAACTCGTACTGACCTGGAGAATCATAATTGCCGGTCAGTTTTAGCATTTAGTGAACCTAGCAAAAAAGCCAAGCAAAAAACAAGTATGGGATTGCACTTTTTTTGCAATTTCACCGCACTTGGAATTTTTTTCCCATTTTCTAGTACATGACATGGTAAAACCAATGATGTCGTTCAAAAGTACAACTCGTCCCGCAAAAAATATGCCCTCACTTGGCCATATTGACTGAAAAATAAAAAAAGTTATGGCTCTGGGAAGGAGGGGAGCGAAAAACGAAAACAGCTCCGGGGGTGAAGGGGTTAATACTGACCGCATAGAACTCTGTCCTATCTTTTCTATCTAGCTAGAATGGCCTCCTTTGCTAAATCCTGATTTCAGTCTGTGTATGTTAATTCCCTCTCCTCTCACAGTCAATATTTGTGGGGGGCTGTCTATCCTTTGGGGATTTTCTCTGAGGCAAGCTAGTTTTCCCTTTTCTATCTTTAGGGGTATTTAGTCCTCCGGCTGTGACGAGGTGTCTAGGGAGTGTCAGAAACATCCCACGGCTACTTCTAGTTGCGGTGTTAAGTTCAGGGTGCGTGGTCAGTACAGGTACCACCTTCTCCAGAGTACGTCTCATGTTGCTCCTAGGCCACCAGATCATAACAGGATACTCCCTTTTAAACGCTGGGGAAAGGGAACCTTTCCTCTGGTCTTTTCCACTTTGTGTACGAGAGAGTGGAAGGACCTACATTTCCTGTGGTCCAGTCCCCCAAACATGACATCCTGAACTGACCGCTCAGGCTTTGTCTTAACTATCCCCATAGTATTCCTGACTGCCTTCACCAATTTATTCACCCGATCTATGGGGAAATAGAAGCGCCCAAAGTAGTTTTCAGAAGGAAGAAGACACTGATGAAGATCACTTACCAGTGCAAATCAAATGAATAGGTAACGGATTATGAAGGGGACGCATCTCAGCCGAAGGATCTTTCCAGGAGGCTATTGAATTGTCCAGTCTGCTGGAGTTCCTCTGACTGAACCTCCCCGCAGAATCCAAACTTTCACAGGGACGTCGCCGGGATGCTTGACGCTTCTGACCGAGCTGCTGCGCCGTACCTGTTCCTGCTGCTCGCATGACTCCATCCTTTCAAGACAACGATCAGGGTCCAGAAGAAAGGAGGTCTGTGCAGGTGCCCTTTAAATGCTGGGCACATCCCCATCCAGTACCACCAGATATCCAGGTCAGCAGGTCATCTGGTCTTCGGCGCCATTATGAAGATCTCCTCCCCAGAGCTAACCAGCCGTGCCCTGCCAACCCTTCCCCCCCCCCCGGACATGATGAAGTCCCCAGAGCATCCCGACCTCCACAGTCCCGGAGCACGCGATGCATACTGCGCCAACATGACCCCTAAGCCCAGACACTGCCGTCGGCTCCGGATGCCCCAACAGAGCACCCCAGCCTTGTCACAAAGGCGCCACCGGCTGTGTCATCAGGGCCCGCCCTGGACAAGTCCCAGCCCTAGACACGCCCCTGGGCATCCACAGACACGTCACCAGGACCTGCCAGCACGTCATCAAGGCTGGATGCTCCAGAGCACACCACGCAAAAGACACCGTCGGCAAGCTCCAGAGGCATACTCGCCTATCTTCAGGCACCAACCATCCAGAGCTGGTATTCCTCCCCGGACACTGCTCCACTCACTACTGTGTGGTCCACCCTGGACCCCCTGTGGTGCTTCCAGGTACCCCGCACCGGCCAAAGCAGGGGACCCCGGCTGCCTGAACCAGCCGGGCCTGTGAATCCGACGAATCTTCTACCTCACAGGTATGTCTGGAAGAGGTTCACCCGTCATTCACATAATGTAGCTCCCCTGCTGTTAAAATGTAGGTCTAAAGGTGGAAACATGGTGTCGCCTCCCAATGTCTCCAATGGGAAGAAGTAATCATTTCAAAATGATCTTAATGCCACAACTCCTTTATTTTCTTTATAATACTCTGATTTGAATTCCTATGTCTTTCTTTCATAAAATACATGGACTGTTTCAGGAACTCCTCTGGAAAAAAAAAAAAAAAAACAGTAACCCAGAATTAAACTTGAAACCCTGCAAAGGGAAAATGATAATGGGGACCTAGCAGTTCCAAACGCTTGGTTATACTTCATAGCCTCCCAGCTACAGCAGTTACAGGGCTGGGGTACAACTGACCACTGTGGAGCTTCAGGTCAGCTAATAAAGGAGGGCAGTAAATGGAAGATACCACTATTAGCTATTGAGGATGGTTTTCTCAGGGGAAAAAAAAAAAAAAAAAAAAAAATGAGTCAACTGTTCACTCTAAATTTGATCTAGAAAAAAAAAATCTGGAACAGGGGAAGATCATTCGCCGTATCAAGGGATTTATAAACTATTCCCCTTTGTGGCACAATTCTAAACCAAGCGAAATAGCCAAACTAGAGGGCTTTGGTGAATGGGAATGCAGAGGTATTTTGCCAATGACCCAAATCATATGTGCTGGATCAATCCAAAGTTTTGATCAGATTCGCCCTGTGTTTGGCATTCCACATTGAGTCTATCAGTATTTGCAGCTTCGTCATGCCTTCCAGACAAATCAAGATGTAGATATCACTATATCTTAGATTTAAACCGCTACAGCATCTAATACGAAGGGCCTTATTTCCTCCATTTACAGGATATTACCCTGATATATCTAGATAAGCTATCTCTGAGTCCCAAATCTTCCTCTTCCACAGGGTATATAAGACACCTAATATATTGTTTAACCCCTTCCCGACATCTGACGGTATAGTACGTCACATGTCGGGACCCCCGCTTTGATGTGCGCTCCGGCGGTGAGCGCACATCAAAGCCGGGACATGTCAGCTGTTTTGAACAGCTGACATGTGCCCGCAATAGGCGCGAGCAGAATCGCGATCTGCGCGCTCCTATTAACTAGTTAAATGCCTCTGTCGAACGCAGACAGTGGCATTTAACTACCGCATCCGGCCGTGCGGCCGGATATGAGCGCATCGCCGACCCCCGTCACATGATCGGGGTCGGCGATGCTCCTCCATTGTAACCATAGAGGTCCTTGAGACCTCTATGGTTACTGATCGCCGGTGGCTGTGAGCGCCCCCCTGTGGTCGGCGCTCACAGCACACCTGCAAATCTGCTGTGTAGCAGCGATCCTATGATCACTGCTGCATAGCAGAGCCGATCGGGCTGTGCCTGCTTCTAGCCTCCCATGGAGGCTATAGAAGCATGGCAAAAGTAAAAAAAAAAAAGTTTTTAAAAATGTGAAAAAAAAAAAAAATATATAAAAAAGTTTAAATCACCCCCCTTTCCCCCCAATCAAAATAAATCAATAAAAAAAAAACCCAACCTACACATATTTGGTATCGCCGCGTTCAGAATCGCCCGATCTATCAATAAAAAAAAAAACATTAACCTGATCGCTAAATGGCGTAATGAGAAAAAAATTCGAAACGCCAGATTTACGTTTTTTTGGTCGCCACGACATTGCATTAAAATGCAATAACGGGCGATCAAAAGAACGTATCTGCACCAAAATGCTATCATTAAAAACGCCAGCTCGGCACGCAAAAAATAAGCCCTCACCTGACCCCAGATCACGAAAAATAGAGACGCTACGAGTATCGGAAAATGGCGCAAATTTTGTTTTGTTTTGTTTTTTGCAAAGTTTGGAATTTTTTTTCACCACTTAGGTGAAAAATAACCTAGCCATGTTAGGTGTCTATGAACTCGTAGTGACCTGGAGAATCATAATGGCAGGTCAGTTTTAGCATTTAGTGAACCTAGCAAAATAGGCAAGCAAAAAACAAGTGTGGGATTGCACTTTTTTTGCAATTTCACTGCACTTGGAATTTTTTTCTTGTTTTCTAGTACACGACATGCTAAAACCAATGATGTCGTTCAAAAGTACAACTCATCCCGCAAAAAATAAGCCCTAACATGGCCAAATTGACGGAAAAATAAAAAAGTTATGGCTCTGGGAAGAAGGGGAGCGAAAAACGAAAACGGAAAAAGCTCCGGGGGTGAAGGGGTTAAAATTGGGACTTGGACTGAAGACTCATGTTCGAGATGCGGTATGAATGGGGCCCATCTGATGCATATGCTATGGGAATGTGTTGATATAGGCCACTACTGGGTGGGGGTGACTTACCTGATTGGTATTTGTGATACACGTACAACTTGATCCTAGGGTCGGAATACTGGGCCTTCTGGGGGTTGGGGGTAGACTCCAGATCCATTGTGACTACCGCCATTATGAGAATACTGTTTCTGGCCAAGAAATTGCTAACATTGCACTGGTTAGACTGTAATCTCCCAAGATTGGAAAAATTGAAAGCTACAAATTTATAATACCAAATGCCTGGAGAGAGGTACTTCCATTAAAAGAAACACAATAAAAAAAGTTTATAAACATATGAGAATGGTAGCTGGTCACCCCTGGGGGGGGGGGGATCTGTGGACCTACTCAGAATAACTGTACTAGACTGTTTGGATATTTCGGCTTTATAAATATTGTATGTTGAGGACATATACACTACCGTTCAAAAGTTTATGGTCACTTAGAAATGTCCTTATTTTTGAAAGAAAAGCACAGTTTTTTCCAATGAAGCTAACATTATATGATTCAGAAATACACTCCTCTATACATTGTTCATATGGTAAATGACTATTTTAGCTGCAAACATCTAATTTGTAACGCAATATCTTCATAGGTGTATAGTGACCCATTTCCAACAACCATAACTCCAGTGTTCTTATGGTACTTTGTGTTTGGTAACTGTGTAAGAAGGCTAATGGATGGTTAGAATACCCTTGAAAACCCTTGTGCAAGTATGTTAGCACAGCTGTAAACAGCTTGGCTGATTAGAGAACCTATAAACCTGACCTTCCTTTCAGCTAGTAGACAATCTGGAGCATTACATTTGTTGGTTCCACTAAACTCTCAAAATGTCCAGAAAAAAAAAAAAAAAAAAAGTCTTAGTTACTCACCGGTTAACGGTGTTTTTCGGAGTCCATGACAGCACTACGGAGAGAGGGGATCCGCCCTTCAGGAACAGGAAACCTACAGATACATAAGGGCGGCACCTCTCCCACGCATCAGTTGGTTTACAGAGCACAAGAGGACCACCAAGGTTAATAGCATACATAATAAACAATGATACAAATAACTAACTATTCACTACCCGTGAATTATATAAATAAAGGAAGAGGTGTACACCCAGAACTAAAGAAGACGGGAGGGTATGTACAGGTGCTGTCATGGACTCCGAAAAACACCGTTAACCGGTGAGTAACTAAGACTTTATCGGTCGTCCATGACAGCACTACGGAGAGAATTACAGAGAGTAACTAACTAGGGAGGGACTACAGCTTGCAGCACCCTTACACCAAACGAAAGGTCAGAAGAGGCACCCAAGTTCAATCTATAATGGTTATAGAATGTGTGTGGAGAAGACCAAGTAGCAGCCTTACAAATTTGGTCGATCGACACCTCCAATCTTTCCGCCCACGAAGCCGCCATAGCTCTAGTGGAATGCGCTTTCAGACCTTCAGGCGCCGGCTTGCCTTTTGAGATGTATGCCAGCGAGATAGCCTCCCTGATCCATCTAGCTAAAGTAGATTTTGATGCCCTGTGACCCTTCCTACTACCCTGATAGGACACGAATAGGGCGTTATCTATCTTCCAGGGATCAGTTACTGCCAGATATTCCAGGATACATCTTTTTACATCTAAAGTGTGTAGCTTCCTTTCCTTATCGTTAGTAGGATTGGGGAGGAAGGATGGAAGAACTATTTCCTGTGTTCTGTGGAACCTGGACACTACTTTAGGAAGATATGCTGGATCAGGGGATAGTATCACTCTATCATCCCTAAGCTGCATGTAAGGGGGAACCCTGGATAATGCTTGGATGTCGCCTATCCTACGCGCCGATGTTAGGGCCACCAGGAAGGCTACTTTAAGTGATACATTTTTAATAGAGGCTGATGCAATTGGCTCAAATGGGGCCTCTGTCATGGCTGAGAGGACTAGGTTCAGGTCCCATGGCATGACCCTATTCTTCACCATTGGCCTGGACCGTTTTGTCGCTCTGATGAATCTGCTGACCCAGTGATTCTCAGCAATGTTGCAGCCAAAGAGGGCCCCTAAGGCTGATACCTGCACTTTAAGTGTATTTGGGGATAACCCCATATCTAACCCTTTCTGTAAGAATTCTAAAATCTGGTCTATTGGTATTGACTGACCAGCTATTACCCCCGAGTTTTGAAGGAACCTCTTCCAGATCCTAACATAAATCTTTGTGGTGATTATTTTTCTGCTCTTCAGTAGAGTGTTAATGAGGCCCGGAGAGAACCCCCTATCCTTTAACAGCGCCCGCTCAAAATCCACGCCGTCAGATGAAGGCCAACCGCCCGAGGATGGTAGACTGGGCCCTGGGACAGGAGATCCGGGATGTCTGGCAAGACCCATGGGTCGGATATCGACATAGCCCTCAGGCATGGAAACCACGTCCTTCTGGGCCAGAAGGGGGCAATTATTATCACTGTGGCTTTGTCCTTCCTGATTTTCCTCACCACCAGAGGAAGTAGAGACAGGGGAGGAAAGGCGTAGGCTAGCCTGAAGTTCCAGTCTATGAGGAGGGCGTCTACTGACAGAGGATTTTCTCTGGGGTTGAGAGAGCAGAATTGTGCCACTTTCCTGTTTTCTTTTGTGGCAAACAGGTCTATTTCTGGTTGACCCCATCTTTCCACGATGAGGTTGAAGATGGAGTCGTTCAGGGACCACTCCCCCTGCCTCAATGTGTTGCGGCTTAAGAAATCCGCTGTAGTGTTTTCTGCCCCTCTTATGTGAAGAGCCGTCAATGAGAGAAGATGTTGCTCTGCTAGATGGAATAGACGATCTGCTACGCACATTAGGGATTTGGAACGAGTCCCGCCTTGGTGATTTATGTATGCCACGGCGACCCGATTGTCCGAGAATACCCGCACGTGGTGGCCCTGTAGATAGACAAGGAGTGATTTAACTGCCTGTTCCACAGCCGTTAACTCCTTTAGGTTGGAAGACATTTCTATCTGATCCTGATCCCAAAGCCCCTGGATCAATGTATCCCCCATGTGAGCCCCCCATCCAGAAGGGCTAGCGTCCGAGGTGACTATACGAGTTACATTATATTCCCAGGGGACCCCTGTGGACAGGTTCTCTTGGACTAGCCACCATCCGAGGGATATAATAGCGTCTTGGGATAGGGTCATCAGGCTCTCCAGACATCCCCCCAACCTTTTTTGTTGTAACAGCACCTCGCCCTGAAGTATCCTCGTATGATACTGGGCCCATCGGACCGCTGGAATACAGGACGAGAGAGAGCCCAACAGAGACATGGCTTTTCTAAGGGACATGGTGGGGTTTTTAGAGGCATTCAGCACCTGAAGGTGCAGGCGATCAATTTTCTCTTGAGGCAAACGGCATTCCTGAACCTGGGAATCCAGGGTCAGGCCTAAAAATCGCTGCACCGTCATGGGCTGTAAGTGTGATTTTTTTACATTTAGCATCCACCCCAGACGCTCCAGAGCAGACATCACTTTATGTAACTGTTCCAGACAGTGATCCGCCGTTTTACCTACGATAAGGAGATCGTCCAGGTAGGGGATTATTAGAATGTTGGACTCATGCAAGTGAGCCATAACCTCCGCCATAACTTTGGTAAACACTCGAGGGGCGACCGATATACCAAAGGGGAGGGCCCTATACTGGAAGTGTCTGATTACCCCATCCAACCTTACCGCCACCCTCAGGTATCGTTGGTGACCTGCATAAATGGGGATATGGTAATAGGCGTCCTTCAAATCCAATACTACCATAAAGCAGTTTTTAAACAGCAGCTTTATTGCGGTGTTAATAGTTTCCATCTTAAATGATTGGACGGTCAGGAAATTATTAAGAGCCCTAAGGTTAATAATTGTTCTGAAGGAGCCATCAGGTTTACTTATTAGAAATAGAGGAGAGTAGAATCCTCTACCCTGTTCTCCTTCCGGAACCTCTGACAGGACATTCTTACTGAGCAGGTCGTGAACTTCTGCTTCCAGGGCCGCCTGTTCTGCTGGAGAGGACCTGAGTGGGGTAACTCTGAAGAAGTTCTGAGGGATGGAGGAGAACTCTAGCCGCAGACCCGTAGCTATTAACCCCAAAATCCAATCACTACTGGAGATTTTGGACCAGGCCGGGTAGAAGGCAGATAGTCTACCTCCCACCGGGGCGACTAGTCATTGGGGTGGTTTTTTGACCTCACGGGATGGCTCCTGACGTCCTCCACCTCCAAACATAAATCCAGTACCTTTCTTCTTTTTCTCATCCCATCTGCTCTGGTCTCTGGCTGGTCTCCTCCGAAAGAATCTTTTCCCTGTGAAGGGACGCCTGTAAGAGGTAGCTGGTAGATTGGGAAACTTTTTCTTCTCATCTCCAGCTTTCTCCAGCAGTTCGTCTAGGACTGGACCAAACAGGTATTCCCCTTCGCATGGGATAGAGCACAGACGGGATCTGGATTGAAGGTCACCTGGCCAACATTTCAGCCATAGGGCCCTGCGTGCTGCGTTTGATAGTCCGGCCGCCCTAGCCGCCATTCTTGCCGAATCCGCAGATGCGTCCGCGACAAAGGCAGCGGCATTCTGAATTGTTGGCAGGAATTTCAACATAGAGTCTCTGGAAACACCGCCTTCCAACTTAGACCCTAGCTGATCCAGCCAGACCATCATCGATCTGGCTGCACATGTCGCCGCTACAGCAGGTCTCAGGGCACCCGCCGACATCTCCCATGTCCCTTTAAGGAATGAGTCAGCCTTCTTATCGAGAGGGTCCTTTAGGGAAGCCATGTCGTCGAAGGGGATAGATGATTTTTTAGACGCCTTAGACACCGCTGCGTCCAATTTCGGCGCCTTATCCCATGTATTCACCATGGGGTCCTCAAAGGGATATCTGCGTTTAAAGGCAGGTGGAAAAAAGCCTTTCTTCTCCGGTTTTTTCCATTCCCTTTTGATGAGGTTCTGGACCTTGTCATTGAGCGGAAAAGACCTACGTTTTTTAGGGTCTAGACCGCCAAACATTAGGTCCTGTGTAGAGAGTTCTGGCCTTTCATCAGCCACCCCCATGGTGGATCTAACTGACTTAATAAGTTTGTCCATTTGGTCCAATGGGAAACAGAACCGGTTAGACTCCTCTTCCGAAGAGGACGCTGAGGAGACAGAGGCGTCTGACTCATTCTCCCTACTAGGGCCAGCGGACAACTCCGACTCTGAGGCGCTAGGCTCCCTTCTTCTTTTTGAAGACTCCCCCCGGGACAGGGATTTCAGGGAATCTTTCACCTCCTTCCTGATAATCTCCCTAAGGCTTGATGTGAAATCAGGAGACTCTTCCGCCACCTATGGGAGCGGAGAAAAAGGCTATGTAATTTATCTGGCGCTACCGCTATCAGTGTTCCCATCAATTTATTTCCTACCGTCTGCCGTACACACGACTGACAAAGTCTCTTAGGGTAGGCGTCTGGCAAAGGGCAAGCGCATAGCGCGCACTCCTTGTTTTTTGATTTACCAGCGCTTTTTTTCCCCTACGGAAATAAACATAGGAAAAGACTGCATCAGGGTACATTCACGAAGATCTCTTACCCAGGCAGTAGCGGTAGGTACCGGATTACTGGGGGGGTCGGTCCAGATCCTTCTGCTTAGATCTGCGACTGGTCTGGTTACTGCGTCCGCGGGTCTTCAGCTGGGGGTTCGCATGGGACTTCTCCGAGGATCCATCCTGCTCCTGCTCCAGCAGACCGACGGCAGCTTCCGGCTCATCCATAGCTGCAGATGGGCTCACAAGCAGTGCTGCAGCATTCTGTTTGGCTATAAATAGCCCTCCCCCGGATCCGGAATCAGTGCAGGTGTGTGGCCAAATCCACCCCCCCGACTTGCAGGTGACTGCTCCACCCCCCCCTGCACCCAAACGCCCCCCCCCCCCCCGCCCCCGCCGCATGCAGGACAGCGGCGTTTTTAGAAAAAAACCGGCCGGCGTTTGACTTCCGGTTTTGGCCCCGCCCCCTGTGCGTCACTTCCGGTTTCGGGCAGAACGCTCAGAAACGTGCCCGGAAGCTGGGGAACGGTGCCGCCGGACCATCCAGCCGCCCCCCCGCTACGCCACCGCCGCTTCCACGGCCGCAGCCCAGCGGTGACCGCGGCAGAGGCCGGCGTCCGACCCCCAGCTCCGGTCCCGAATCAAAAGAAGCACACAGGACGCCGCGCTGCACCGCACCGACGGGGATCAGAGTGGGGAAGACCGAGGCCCAGGGGGGAGAGCGGACCCCGGGGGGGGACATACTCACCTGCTGACCACTGGGGATGGACCTCCTCCGGACGTCGCTCCACACTGCACCGCTCACTGTCGTGGAGCCCTACCCGGACCCACCGTGGCGCTTCCAGGGACCCGCACTGCCCGAGGTAGGAGACCCCCTCGCTACCTGGGTCGGACAGCCGGCCTGGGTATTGATAGGAGAAACGAAGTCGTATCTGCAGGGAATCCTGTCCTCCAGGAACAGGAAACCAACTGATGCGTGGGAGAGGTGCCGCCCTTATGTATCTGTAGGTTTCCTGTTCCTGAAGGGCGGATCCCCTCTCTCCGTAGTGCTGTCATGGACGACCGATAAAAAAGCTTTCATGTGAAAGGGCAGCACGGTGGCTCAGTGGATAGCACTGCAGCCTTGCAGCGCTGGAGTCCTGGGTTCTAATCCCACCAAGGACAACATCTGCAAGGAGTTTGTATGTTCTCCCCGTGTTTGCGTGGGTTTCCTCCGGGTTCTCCGGTTTCCTCCCACATTCCAAAGGCATACTGATAGGGAATTTAGATTGTGAGCCCCATTGGGGACAGCGTGTGCAAAACTGTAAAGCGCTGCGGAATATGTTAGCGCTATATAAAAATAAAGATTATTATTATTATGTGAAACTAGACAGTCTATTCTTGTTCTTAGAAATAAAGGATATTCCATGCGAGAAATTGCCAAGAAACTGAAGATTTCCTACAACGGTGTGTACTACTCCCTTCAGAGGACAACTGGACAATAACCCAAAGCACACCTCCAAATTATGCAAGAACTATTTAGGGAAGAAGCAGGCAGCTGGTATTCTATCTGTAATGGAGTGGCCAGCGCAGTCACCAGATCTCAGCACTATTGAGCTATTGTGGGAGCAGCTTGACCATATGTTACGCAAAAAGTGCCCATCAAGCCAAACCAACTTGTGGGAGGGGCTTCTGGAAATATGGGATGAAATTTCTCCAGATTACCTCAGCAAATTAACTGCTAGAATGCCAAAGGTCTGCAATGCTGGAATTGCTGGAAAGGGAGCATTCTTTTACGAAGGCAAAGTTTGAAGGAGAAAATTATTATTTCAAATAAAAATCGTTTGTTTTTTTTTCCTTCGAATCTTGCCAATGTCTGGACTAGATTTTCAATTCTTTTGGCAACTCATTTGATTAATAAAAGTATGAGTTTTCATGGAAAACACAAAATTGTCTGGGTGACCATAAACTATTGAACGGTAGTGTAAATGCCAATAGTTTTCTGTTCGTAAGCATGTTAGTGAACGTACAACCAATCTTAGTTTTTGTATAATCCCTGTATTTAATAACATTTCACCAGTCTTTGGGACAATCTTCATTTGGACAAAAAATTAATAACTGTTTGGCATGGACTACCTTGGCAAGTATAGGACTATACAAGCTTTAAAGGGTTAAACATGTTTATTAAGTTTACTAGATGGTGGCTGATTCTAACGCATCGGGTATTCTAGAGTATGTATGTATGTATGTATGTATGTATGTATGTATGTATGTATGTATGTATGTATGTATGTATGTATGTATGTATGTATGTATGTAGCGCTTAGCACAGCCACATAGTATATAGCCATACAACACAGGCCACGCAGCATACAACACAGGCCACGCAGCATACAACACAGGCCACGCAGCATACAACACAGGCCACGCAGCATACAACACAGGCCACGCAGCATACAACACAGGCCACGCAGCATACAACACAGGCCACGCAGCATACAACACAGGCCACGCAGCATACAACACAGGCCACGCAGCATACAACACAGGCCACGCAGCATACAACACAGGCCACGCAGCATACAACACAGGCCACGCAGCATACAACACAGGCCACGCAGCATACAGCAGTCTGGGCACCATATCCCTATTAAAAAAAAAAAATGAAAATAAAAAATAGTTATATACTCACCCTCTTGCTTCCACCAAGACCGCTAAGTCATCTGGGTAATTTCGCAATGCATCACTGGGAACGGAAGCTGGCGGCAGCATCGCGCGCATTGGTGGACGGCGGAAGGTGAGAATAGCACAATTTTATTTTTTTATTATTTTTAACATTATATCTTTTTACTATTGATGCTGCAAAGGCAGCATCAATAGTAAACAGTTGGTTCGGGATGGGGCGACACACTGGCGCTGAATGGAGGGGAGTAGGGAGGGGGCACTGACTGGAGGAGAGTAGGGAGGGGCCAATTCACGGCCGGACTTAAGGTACCTTCACACTAAACGATGTCGCTAGCAATCCATGACGTTGCAGCGTCCTGGCTAGCGATATCGTTGAGTGTGACAGGCAGCAGCGATCAGGATCCTGCTGTGATATCGCTGGTCGTTGCTGAAAGTTCAGAACTTTATTTGGTCATCAGATCGCCGTGTATCGTTGTGTTTGACAGCAAAAGCAACGATACCAGCGATGTTTTACAATGGTAACCAGGGTAAATATCGGGTTACTAAGCACAGGGCCGCGCTTAGTAACCCGATGTTTACCCTGGTTACTAGTGTAAAATGTAAAAAAAACAAACAGTACATACTCACCTTCGCGTCTCCCGGCGTCCGCTCCCTGCACTGACTGAGCGCCGGCCGTAAAGTGAAAGCACAGCACAGCGGTGACATCACCGCTCTGCTGTTAGGGCCGGCACTCAGTCAGTGCAGGAAGCGGACGCCGGGGGACGCGAAGGTGAGTATGTACTGTTTGTTTTTTTACATTTTACGATGGTAACCAGGGTAAACATCGGGTTACTAAGCGCGGCCCTGCGCTTAGCAACCCGATGTTTACCCTGGTTACCCGGGAACCTCGGCATCGTTGGTCGCTGGAGAGCTGTCTGTGTGACAGCTCTCCAGCGACCAAACAGCGACGCTGCAGCGATCGGCATCGTTGTCTGTATCGCTGCAGCGTCGTTTAGTGTGAAGCTACCTTAAGCCTGTCGCTGATTGACCAATCAGCGACGCGGGATTTCCGCTATAGACAAACAGACGGAAGTACCCCTTAGACGATTATACACAGATTGTGCTTGTACTATAATGTATGTAAATGTTTCTAAAATCCAATAATCAATAAAAAGGATTTACAAAAAAAAAAAAAATTTGTCATACGAATTCTGCTGAATGTGGACATAGTATATATATATCTGCACAATACTGGTTAGCCTTATGGCGAGAGATGGGATAGATGGACAGCCAATTGCCTCCTGGAGCGCAGATTTTGCTAGAATAGTTTGCGGACTCCATATACAGAGCCTCTAAATGCTAGAAGAGCAGAATCCACTCTCCAATGACCACATTTTGGAAATTATACCCCTTTGGGAATTTATCTACGGTGTAGGGATGGTTTTGAGTCCATGGGTGTTTTCCAGAAATTAGCAGCACTGGATGTTGCTGAGTGAAAATTGCAAACTCCCGTTGTAGTCACCAGTACGTTGTAGTGCCCAGCTTAGGCTTCTAGAGACATGCACCCGTAAATTAGGCAGGCTCATTGCTACAGAGATGCCAAGCATGTGGATGCTAAATGTGGTTTAGGCACACTGTGGGGCTCAGAAGGGAGGAGACATTAGGATTTGGAAGCGTAGAATTCGCTGGCTTTCACTAAGGAGGGGGGGGGGTCTGTGGAGCAGCCATAGCTTTTCTCCAGAGCCTTTTTCCTACCAGTACAGTGGAAACCCCTATATTCTCATTGACAGACCTCAGTGGGGACTTGCTTTTTTTGCGGATTGATTTGAAGCTTTTGCTAGGAACATTTTACACAACGTTTGGATCACATTTATCTGGCACGCTATACTGAACATGAGCTTATGTTGGGGTTTCAGTCTAAATCTAAGTGACATGATTCAGATGAAACCCCTGAGTGAGCCACTCACTATAATGAGGTAGCAGAGTTACTCTGGACTCAGTCCGGCCTCTGTTCAGTGGTTTCCTTCTAGTCAGAAGTGCACAAAACTGTGGCCGACTGCACTTTTATGCACGCCTAAAAAGACTGTCGCCAAAGGCTCTCAGGTCAGACGGCTTTCACAGTGCCGCTATCTGCCTCATTTTAGGGAATCTTCAGATATCTACATGGATACCCCGGTGTAAGCGCTCAGTGCAGAATAAATGTGAGCAGAGCCTTACTGCAATCTTTGATTTGGTTATTCTGCCTCCCAAAGAAGAATTGGTTTTATTTTTTACGCCGTTCCTCGTACAGTATAAGTGATTAGGTGACTTTATTCTTTGAGTCGGTGTGATTACAGCGATACCAGATTTATACCGTGTTATATTTTTCACACGCTAAAAGATGCTTTTTTTTGGTTGCTAAAACTAGTTTTAGCATCGCCATATTTTGAAAGCTATCATTTTTCCATATTTCCCCAAACAGAATCATGTTAAGGCCGGGTTCACACTTTGCGGCGTGCTCTGCAGGTTTATCCCGCAGCGGAATTGATAAATCTGCAGGGCAAAACCGCTGCGGTTATCCCTGCAGGTTTATCGCGGTTTGTTCCGCGGTTTCCGCTGCGGGATTACTCCTGTACTATTGATGCTGCATATGCAGCAATATGCAGCATCAATAGTAATGATAAAAATAATAAAAATTGGCTATACTCACCCTCTGATGTCCGGATCTCCTCGGCGCTGCACACGGGGATCCGATTTCAAAGATGCTGTGCCGAGAAGGACCTGCGTGACGTCACGGTCATGTGACCGAGGCGTCATCACGGTCATGTGACCGCGACGTCACCACAGGTCCTGCTCGCACAGCAAGTGAGACCGGACGCCGCGGGCAGCGCTGTGAGGTGAGTATAGCATTATTTTTTATTTTAATTCTTTTTTACACTATTCATGCTTCCCAGGGCCTGGAGGAGTGTCTCCTCTCCTCCACCCCGGGTAGCAACCGCGCATTAACCGCTTACTTCCCGCAACGTGGGCACAGCCCCATGCGGGAAGTAAGCGGAACAATGCTTTTCTATGGGTGCAGAATCGCTGCGATTCTGCACAAAGAAGTGACATGCTGTGGGTTTTAAACCGCTGAGTTTCTGCGCGGTTTTTCCCGCAGCATGTGCACAGCGGTTTGCGGTTTCCATTGGGTTTACATGTTAATGTAAACGCAATGGAAACTGCTGCGGACCCGCAGCATCAAAATCGCCGCGGATCCGCGGTAAAAACCGCTATGTGTGAACATGGCCTTAGGCTTGTTTTTTGTGGGTCGAGTTGTTTTAATTGGTACCAATTTCGGCACATGACTGTTTGATCACTTTCCATTCTGATTTTTGAGAGGCAGAATTAAAACACTATCTATATAAATTCAAAAAAGCAGGCGGCACTCCATATCCTTTGAATAATGTGCAGGATTTATTCAGACTCACATGTCTGGGCAACGTTTCGGCTCCAAATGAGCCTCTCAAGCCATTTGGAGCCGAAATGTTGCCCAGACATGTGGGTCTGAATAAATCCTGCACATTACTCAAAGGATATGGAGTGCTGCCTGCTTTTTTGAATTGCATGGACTTGGGACAATCAGTGGACAGGCTGTTTGGAGGCCTTGCACGTGAAGATAAGTAAAGGATGTGCTCTGCTCCTACATACACATTTTTTTTTTACTGTTTTATTTTTTTTTTAAATTACGGTGATCGGTATTATCCCTTACCTTCTATGCTGTTCCTCGTAAATAGGACCCCTAGATCAGCAGGAATGGAGTCAAAGCCACTGCTGCCCACAACATATACCCCGCTGTCTGCAGCATGACTGTCATACTTCATTTGCATTGATTCAAGAAACTGGGAAGAAAACCGTACAGTGTAATTATTACAAAGGAATATCACAATAGGACAAAAATGCCAAAAAGATAAGCAAATATCAAGACAACAGGGCCATATGGATGCAATGGCAAACAGTATGTGATCTATATACACATACTCTGCATTTAGTTGTGATTTATACCCATTTTTTAGAATTATACAGTGCCTTGCGAAAGTATTCGGGCCCCTGGAACCTTTCAACCCTTTCTCACATATACTTCAAACAAAGATACAAAATGTAAATTTTTGGTGAAGAATCAACAAGTGGAACACAATTGTGAAGTTGAATGTAATTTATTGGTTATTTTAAATTTTTGGGGAAATTCAAAAACTGAAAACTGGGGTGTGCAATATTATTCGGCCCCTTTACTTTCAGTGCAGCAAACTCCCTCCAGAAGTTCATTGTGGATCTCTGAATGATCCAATGTTGTCCTAAATACCTAATGATGATAAATATAATCCACCTGTGTGTAATCAAGTCTCCGTATAAATGTACCTGCTCTGTGATAGTCTCAGGGTTCTGTTTGAAGCACAGAGAGCATCATGAAGACCAAGGAACACAACAGACAGGTCCGTGATACTGCTGTGGAGAAGTTTAAAGCTGGATTTGGATACAAAATTATTTCCAAAACTTTAAATATCCCAAGGAACACTGTGCAAGCGATCATACTGAAATGGAAGGAGTATCATACCACTGCAAATCTACCAAGACCCGGCCGTCCCTCTAAACTTTCATCTCAAACAAGGAGAAGACTGATCAGAGATGCAGCCAAGAGGCCCATGATCACCCATGAACTGCAGAGATCTACAGCTGAGGTGGGACAGTCTGTCCATAGGACAACAATCAGTCGTACACTGCACAAATCTGGTCTTTATGGAAGAGTGGCAAGAAGAAAGCCATTTCTCAAAGATATCCATAAAAAGTGTTGTTTAAAGTTTGCAACAAGCCACCTGGGAGACACACCAAACGTGTGGAAGAAGGTGCTCTGGTCAGATGAAACCAAAATAGAACTTTTTGGCAACAATGCCAATTGATATGTTTGGCTTAAAGGCAACACAGCTTATCACCCTCACACACCAACCCACTGTCAAACATGGTGGTGGCAGCAGCATCACGGTTTGGGCCTGCTTTTCTTCAGCAGGGACAGGGAAGATTGGTCCTGTATTTGGCTCCATCTTCCCATCAATTGTAACATTCTTGAAGAAAACCTGTTGGAGTCTGCAAAAGACCTGTGACTGGGACAGAGATTTGTCTTCCAACAAGACAATAATCGCAAACAAAGCAAAATCTACAATGGAATGGTTCACAAATAAACGTATCCAGGTGTTAGAATGGCCAAGTCAAAGTCCAGACCTCAATCCAATTGAGAATCTGTGGAAAGAGCTGAAAACTGCTGTTCACAAACGATTTCCATCAAACCTCACTGAGCTCGAGCTGTTTGCCAAGGAAGAATGGGCAAGAATTTCAGTCTCTCGATGTACAAAACTGATAGGGACATACCCCAAGCGACTTGCAGCTGTAATCAGCAAAAGGTGGAGCAACAAAGTATTAAGTTAAAGGGGCCAAATAATATTGTACTCCCCACTTTTCAGGTTTTGAATTTCCACAAAAATTGAATAAAATTTTGTTCAACTTCACAATTGTGTTCCACTTGTTGTTGATTCTTCACCAAAAATTTACATTTGGTATCTTTATGTTTGAAGCATGATATGTGGGAAAAGGTTGAAAAGTTCCTGGGAGCCGAATACTTTTGCAAGGCATTGTATATAAAGCTCTGGAAAAAATTAAGAGACCACTGCAAAATGTTCAGGTTGTCTGATTTTTATATTCAGAGGTATATTTTTTAGTAAAATGTAAATTGTTTTTTTTTTTATTCTATAAACTACTGACAACGTGTCTCCAAAGTTCCATTTGGTATTTATTTTCTGGAAATGAGAAATGGTCAAAATAGCAAAAATAAATAAATAAAATTAAAAAAAATGCATTGCTTGCAGACCTCAAATAATGCAAATAAAACAAGTTCATAATCATTTAAAAACAATACCAATGTTTTAACTCAGGAAGAGTTCAGAAATCAATATTTTGTGGAATAACTTTGATTTTTAATCACAGCTTTCATGTGTCTTGGCATGCTTTCCACCAGTCTTTCACACTGCTTTTGGGTGACCTTATGCCACTCCTGGTTCAAAAATGGAAGCAGTTCTTCTTTCTTTGATGGCTTGTGACTATCCATCTTCTTGATTACATTGCAGAGGTTTTCAATGGGGTTCAGGTTTGGAGATTTGGCTGCTCATGACAGGGATTTGATGTGGTGGCCCTTCATCTGCACACTGATTAATCTAGCTGTGTGGCGTGGCGCATTGTCCTGCTGGAAAAAACAGTCCTCAGAGTTGGGGAACATTGCCTGAGCAGAAGGAATCAACTGTTTTTCCAGGAAAATCTTGTATGAGGCTTGATTCATACGTCCTTTACAAAGATTAACCTACCCAATTCCAGCCATGCTGAAGGCATCTGATATGGTCCTCGGCTGGTGATTGACAGGTCTCTCCCATGTTTGTATATAGTGAAAGATTTATCATCTGGGTATGTATGTATGTATGTATGTATGTATGTATGTATGTATGTATGTATGTATGTATGTATGTATGTATGTATGTATGTATGTATGTATGTATGTATGTATGTATGTATATATGTATATATACACACACACACACGTTCCCTCTAAGGCCCATTTAGACAAGTTGATATCAGGATCAAGCAATTAACACCTTGTGTAATATGCCTGTAATCACCTAGTTAGTGATTGAGCTAAGCATTAATGCTGTTAATGGACTGCCTAAATTTACTGAGACAGGGACAGGTTAAAATACCAGTTCCCAGCTGGATGTAGATAGACCACAATGTTATGAAACATTGGAACTTACATACTTATTAAGATCCACTAGCCCACCTATCATTCATAGATGGGATGGATGCCTAGTATTCTACATGAATAAAAGTAAAAAATCTGGAGAGAAAAAAAAAACGCAAATAAGGTCTCAACTGGTTAAAAACATGGGGGGTGCCAGGGAGAGGGACTCTCACCTTGTTTTGTTGCAACTAAGCAACAAGTAAAAAGTATGGATCAGCTGCTGCAGGACATGGGTCAATAGAATTATATTATAAAGTAAAGGGAGAAAAAAAAAAAAAATCAAGTGTGTAACAATTCGTTAAATAAATTTTTAATGAAAGTTGGTTAAAAATACCTTCCCAGCGCAGACATAACAATAAAATTTAGGTCTCATCGTGGCACCTCACATCTATGGAGTAGCTGGTTCCATATTGCGCCTCCTGATGAACCGCATGAACGGGGAAACGCGTCGAGGCTGGAAGCTAACTTTTGGGATAATACCCAGCTATGCTTTTGCAACGGTTTATCAATGACCACTAATTATGTATCCATGTGTTTCTATGTGAACTATTGTGGTTAATTGTTTTTGTCTGAACCATGCTGTCTAATCAGCTGTGTGGCCCCTCTGATGTTGCCTGCAAGTCCTGTTAAAACTATGAAGGGACCATTATCTTCATTCAATCACCATAGTTTCTATAGGATTCATTAGTCCAAATCAATTATATTGACTTTTTGTGGAAGTCCTATTTAAATGTCAAAAACCATACATCTAATTTATATGTTCTCAACATAATATGTCTGTTAGTCTAAACCTGACTATTGCAGGGAGACTATTATTTTTGTCTTTATTATATGAAGGCGCAAAACACTTTAAATAACCTGTTCTTTGTAAATTGACAAGTACTATCCCTTCATCTTTTTTATTGCCCATTGTTTTCCAACCTATAGCATAACAGTATTTACCAGGGCTAGTCAAGGACAGCCGTCGCGGAGTGGGGGCGCCAAACAATCGTACATAATAGGGTGCCAACCTCCACTGCTAGGAAGGGATAGCAGGCAAGTGTAGGGAATTGGCAGGTTATTTTTACAAGATCTATACCTTAATAAATTTATTGTTACGTCTGCACTTTCATTAAAAATTTATTTTTTAAGGGATTATATGTTACATGCAGGACATAGGTCCAATGACCAAGGATAATGCTGACACTGGATGCAAGTGTCCAAATCTGCGCTGCTGATAAAGATGGATGGCAGAAAACCTTACCTTATACTGAGGAAGAGGTCTTGAAATGACCTCAAAACGTGTGATCTATTAACTGGTTTTGAAATCTAGCTTTAAAAAATATCGTTTGCCATCCATCTTTAATCAGCAGCGCAGATTTGGACACACCCATTTTCACTAGTATTCTACATGCACACAGATGAGGCTTTGCGTGGTGTTGTGCACCATGCTGGCTTATAGCCCATCAATAAGGGCTCACTCACAACAGCCTATAAATTGGACTAGTGATATTCATTTTTTTTTTTTTTTTTTTTTTATGACAATCTGTCAGTGAAATAAATTGCAGCATGAAATTTTTGGAAATTGGATGCCACTCACCCATTCAAGTCAAAGGGTGCATGGAAAATATCAAATTGCACTCGGATGACATCCAAGTGCAGCCCAATTTACACAGACTCCCAGAATTGAAAAGATGTAGGAATTTTGTTCTCCATCTTCTGTGCAGTGTGCTCAGATTCTCTCATCTGAAAGAGTTGGATAACACTATGTTGATACTCTGATCATACTCTGCTCAGAGTGTCATTTGCATAATCAACCCGATTCTCTCTTATGAGAAAATCTACGACCATCTGTCCTTACCCTAACCCCCATACATGCTGGCTGGCCAGAACCTTACAAGTGTGCCATACAAATTACTAACACCTCAATCCCAGCAACTGCACCAGGCTAGACTTGACATTGCTGCTGGTCCACCTGATCTAATAGTATGGTTGTGATCAACAGGCTGCTCTCCCACACGGTGCACACTAAGCAACCGTGTGAGAACTTGCATGCGAGTTCCTATAACCCACCTGTGGCTGCCCTTTTTATTTAAAGGGCTTTTCCACTTCTAGAAATGTGGACCCCACACACTTCCTGGAAAGTAAAATAAAGACAGCCCTTCCCGGCTCCAGCACAGGCCTCCTAGCATTGCTTTGGTCACTCTTGGCTGCAGCATTGATAGCGCACATTCCCGCTGCAGCCAATCAATAGCTCAGTGGATCTATTGATGCAAAAAGCACGAGCTGCTGAACTCATGAAAGGAGATGAACGTGCTCAGCTGATTCTCCATGGCAGTACAAATAAGGCGATACAAAAAGCATACATTTTCGTAACATACCGTATTTCATTTTCTGTTGATTGACCTGTGTAAGGGTGCTTGTTTGTTTTTTTTGTTGTTTGCTGATCTGATATTTTGGATTTTTTTTCTTCTTTTTATGGCAGGGCGGATTAATTTTAATTTATGCTACACCAGACTTTTATGGATGAAACGATACAAAACATGTTTATTTTTATTATGAGAAAAAAAAATAGGGCCATTTATTTTCCTTTTTAGTCCCCATAGAAGGCTTGAACCTACGATGCTTTAATTGCTTGTACTATATAGCTACATAGGTTGAAAAAAAGACCTAGGTGCATCAAGTTCAACCTTCCTCCACCAATTGTACCACAATACTTCAGTATATAATGTAAACCATGGGTTCCTATGAAGTAGATCACTCTCTGAAACAGCCACACGAAACGCAAGTTGGAAAGTGGGGCGGAGGGACAGTGATTTCCATATCACATTTGGGTTAGTACTTCATATTATTTGATTAATATCGCTTTTCCATAACCATTTACAATAATTACCGTATGTTCTCACTATATATGCGTTTTTATTCTACAATCCCTTGGGTAGCATTCCCCACCTATGACTTATCACTGGTTATATCCTATAAATGAACTTATTTTTTTCTGATAATGTAACATCATTTCTCATGCTGTTTCTCCTCTACTCTGCATCTTAGATGCCATTTTTCTAATCTTTATGTGATTTGTGTTTCTTCATCTTTATGGATCTGACACCAATAAAATATTCTATTTTCACAACTATTTCATTTTTAATCTCGTATTTCAGCTAAGCAAAGATCGTGGAATTATTTATATTAGTTTATGGGACTGTTGCTGGGCTTCACAGTAGTACAAAGATGGCAGCCATGGGGGCATTTAGAGGGTCCTGACCTGGCCATGGTAACTACTGGTCTTATTCGGAGGGGGCAACAGCTTCATTAAAATCCTGCTGCCAGAGTGACAGAGGTATCTACACAGACTACAGCGATTGGAGAGAGTTCCTGCTGATAAGAGATGCTGACTGTGTAGCCCAGCTGGCATTTGCTTCAGTTGGAGCAGTCTCAGATCCTGAGCCCCATCCACACTTTCAAACCCCAGCATGAATGTCCACTCACAGGAATTTGTGCTAAGGGGTTAATGATATTTAGTAAAATCACCTGTCTGTGGCTGACCACTATTTTCTTAAATAAATGGAAGATTCAAACAGGAGATAGCTCTGTTCTTAAAGAAAAACTATGCAAGTTGCCAGAATTCCAGCAAGTCAGTGTCAACAGGTCTCTGCACCACTTTCACGGTACTGCATGTAGTATAGTGATCTTGTGACCTTTAATCTGCCCGACTATCATTAAATATGGCCTGAGAGGCACTGTGCTCAGCTATCTGCAGCAGTTCCATATAAAATGAATGGATGGTAGTGCAGATGTCTACACAGCCTTGTTCTTGGAATTGGTGAGGGTGCCAGGAGGTTGCACCCAAGTATAGGTGTTAATGTTCATAGATGGAAATAATCTTTAAACACAGAAAATAAAGAAATATGTAAATAATGTAATAACTATAAGCACATAAACCATTATTTGTGCATTACGTGAATGAAAACTTACTTGGGGTTCTCCACTGATATCAACAAAGTGAGCTCCATTTTCAATGCAGGCCTTCACCACAGCTTCCCCATAAAATCTGTACTAATAAACATACAAGGAACATTCAGAAGACAAGTCCATCATTGTGAAGAAGGTTTAACTAGAAAGTGTAAGCAGAAATTATTATTCAGAAATGGTAATATACATCGTAATGTGAGCCCTTTATAACATAAGATTGTGCAACTAGCAAAAGCAATGCTGACCAATGTAACTAGATCAGGGGGCTTTGCACCATCTCTAAGGCAGTGATGTGAAGGGTCATTCAGTACAGAGCTGCCATCACCCCTCACCTACAGTACACTAACTGCATTCTTGCAGTTCAGGTGAATGAATGAAAAGTGTTTCACAATCAGAAAAGACTTCAATGGTGCAGATGTTTGTCTATAACGATGACTTCCAAAAAGTGGGAGAACTTTGCTCTGCAGCGTTATCGCTAATCAACTGATAAGAATTACATAACTCCACAAATATGAGGCAGGTTTATCATTTATATAGTGGGTAAGAGCCAATTGGTACTTACAATATGCTGAGTAGGAGTCTGCCCTTAGACTTCTTTCGACAAGGGCTCATTCAGACGAGAGTACGGGCATGTGTTGTCTGAGTAAAGATTGCACAGCACACTGACCAATGTAACACAATAGGGCTGGTCAGATGACAGTTTTTTCACACTGAACAAGTGACCGTGTGGTGGGAAAAAAGTAGGCATTAGTCCTACCAGTAATAATAGGTTTTCCAGGAGTCCATCATGACAGCACCATCAGGTGGTTGTCCTTATCTTTGATAGGGACAGGAACACACAAGAGGTTAAAAGGCCCTTCCCTCCACCACCCCTCAGTGATTTTCCAAGTACCACAGCAGGATGGATCCATTTTATTTACTGGTAGATTTCCTTCTACATACGTTACCATCACATATTAGATAGCTCTCTCTCTCTGATGTTCCTGGTTTCCTGCTTTTTTCTGTAACATTATGACAGAGTCCGAGAGACCTTAAAACCTCAAGATTTGCCACAGGATCCAGGCAGGCAACTGTAGAAGCTTCACACTGGGATGGTGAATTGGCCCTTGAATCAATAGATCGTGCCTTTCTGGAAGGATGATGGGATCTTCTATGGCCATTCTTCTCAGTAAGGGAAACCAGCTCCTTCTGGGTCAAAACAGTAATGTCAACTTGGCTTGGGGAGGGTGGTAGGCATATGCATGGTCCATTATTACATTTTTTTTTAGATAAGGTGTCTACTCCTGTCAGACTTTTTTTTTTTTTTTTCTAAGATAAACTTGGCACACGCGAAACGTAAATGCGGTGAAGAATTTAATGAGGTAAAGTACATACAGTAGACATTTTGGTCTGTTTAAGACCTTCATCAATGTACCTCACTCTAATATTTCTGAGTACCAGGGTCATATACAGGACTAGGAGTCCCTGTGGTGATCAACTGGCTGGTTATGCCAAACAAGACACAAAGTTAGGGGATATTTGTGGGTCACGGACGCAGTATCCACCTAGCCCTGTATATGACCCTGGTACTCTAATATTAGAGTGAGTTACATTGATGAAGGTCTTAAAACAGAACGAAAAGTCTACTGTATGTACTTTAACTCATTAAATTCTTCACCGCATTTACGTTTCGTGTGTGCCCAGTTTATCTAAAAAAAAAAAAAATGTATTCCGACTTGGGCATCTACTTGAGCACCACTCAGTAGTGCCTACGTTATTTGATCGCAGTATTACTCCTGTCAGACTGTCTCCCTGATTGAGGGAAAAATTTCTCTGCTTTTGAATTTTTTTCTGTAGCAAACAGGACCACCTGAGGGTCCATTAGGGTATTATGTGATGGAATTATTCTCAGTTCAGCTCCTATTCTTGACTGTTGAACGTTTTTTTTTCTTCAGATGAAAAAGTCTGCTACCACATTCTGAGGCCCCTACAGATGTACTGCGGTTACTGATAACACTTTCCTCTGCCCAAAGGAAGATCTTCCATGCTACCGCCTGTAAAAGGTGGTGTCTTCGTCCCCCTTGATGTTTAAGGAAGGCAACTGTTGTAATATTGTCAGACAGGACTCTGAAGTGTTGTTGTTTTTAGACTTGGCCCACATTGCTTTAGCGTTTCCTAGACCACCTGAAGCTTTCTGAGGTTGGATGACGTGGGAGGATCTGATCTTTGCCAGGTACCCTGTATGCACTGATCATGCACTTGAGCCCCACAGCCAATCAATATAAAAACAGGAACAGTTTCTACATAATCCCTTTCTCCAGGTTGGTTATGGAAGTCCACCAGGCTAGAATTTTTTGTTATTGCTGACAGTCTTAACTTTTTGTATAGCCTCTCTCTCTCCTTCTGTTCCAGGTTATCAGGACCTGATGTTGTAGTTGTCTCGAGTGGAATTGACTCCACTGGACCCCTGGTATAAAAGCAGTCATCAGTCCCAGAATCCTCATAACGTCTCTGATGGACACCTGTGATCTCCCTCTGAAGGCTAAAACCTTGTTCCTGAGTTCTGTTTCCTTTCTGGCAGGAAAGACATCTGAGGTTCGGAGTCCAAGAGAATTCCTTCCTTCTTCCTGGTCTGATTTTTCCCAGTTTATGATCCACCCTAAGCTTTTAACACTATGACGGTTGATGTTAAACTGGTCCTTAGTTTCTGGGGGGACTCTGCCATCAACAGGAAGTCATATGGCCGGAGGAAGGCCATGACTTCTGCCACCAGCTTGGTGAAAATGCGTGGTGCTGAGGAAAGACCACATGGGAAGCATTTGAATTGGTAATGTTGCATCTTCCCTTCCTCTTCCAAAATCTTAGATACCGTTGGCTGTGAGACTAAATATGCAAGTAATATTACGCTTCTTTGAGATCCAAACGTGCACATTACCATATTTTCCTTGATCACTATAGTAGATCTTACAGACTCCATCTTGAATTTCTTGTAGGATACCCATTTGTTTAGAGACTTTAGTTTTTATTATGGTGCGATAATCGCCCCCGGATTTCTTTAGAGAACAGGCTCAAATAGTAACAGACACCATTCTGACCCAGCACTGGAACCACTGCTCCTGAATCCACCATCTTCTTTACGACCGACAGCGGCCTTCTTGTGACCTGGGGGGGACGGGATAGTTGTCAGGTAGAATCTTCCCTGGGTTATCTGTACAAATTGTATTTTGTATCGTTCGGCTATTATCTGCAGTATCCAATGGGATCTTGGATCCTTTCCCACCCTTCAGGTAGCTCCATCTACCGGTCTTCCCTTTTCCTTTATATTCCGGTTTCTGATGGGGATAAGTCCTCTGAAAGGACAAAACTTTAGGTTTCTCTTCTGGAAACCCCTTTTTTCATCAGACGCCCTTTCCATCATGTCATCCAGTACAGGACCAAACATTCGAAGGCCAGAAAAGGGGATGGAGCACAATTTATTTTTAGAGTGACAATCTCCTGACCATGTTTTCAGCCAGACTTCTCGCCTAGCTGTGTTGGATAGTGCCCAATTCCTTGCGGCAAATCTAATTGACTCGGCTGAGGCATTCACCACGAACCCAGTTGCCATTTTGAGCAATGGCATAGATCTCATATCTGGATGTCTCGTCTGCTTCCTTAGAGGAGCATCTAACTCTTCTTTCCATATATTCATGGATCTCGCCACAGAGGTGCAGGTGCTTCTCACAAAATTAGAATATCAAAAAGTAAATTTATGTCAGTTCTTCTATACAGAAAGTGGAATTTTATTATATAAATATATCAAAAAAATAAACGGAACACTAAAATACCACATCCTAGATATCACTGAATGAAATATTTCAGTTGTAAATCAAAATTAAATATCCAATGGAGGTCTGGATTTGGAATGATACTCAAAATCAAAGTGGAAAATCAAATTACAGGCTGGTCCAACTTCAGAGGAAATGCCCCAAGACAAGGAAATTATGTTCTGTTGTGTGTGTGGCCTCCACGTGCCTATATGACCTCCCTACAACACCTGGGCATGCTCCTGATGAGGCGGCGGATGGTCTGAGGGATCTCCTCTCAGACCTGGACTAAAGCATCCGCCAACTCCTGGACAGTCTGTGGTGCAATGTGACGTTGGTGGATGGTGCGAGACATTATGTCCTAGATGTGTTCAATCGGATTCAGGTCTGAGGAACGGGCGGGCCAGTCCATAGCTTCAATGCCTTCATCTTGCAGGAACTGCTGACACACTCAAGCCACATGACGTCTGGTATTGTCCTGCATTAGGAGGAACCCAGGGCCAACCACACCAGCATATGGTCTCACAAGGGGGCTGAAGATCTCATCTCGGTACCTAATGGCAGTCAGGCTACCTCTGGCGAGCACATGGAGAGCTGTGCGGCCCTCCAAAGAAGTGCTACCCCACGCCATTACTGACCCACTGCCAAACTGGTCATGCTAAAGGATGTTGCAGGCAGCAGATCGCTCTCCAAGGCGTCTCCAGACTCTGTCACATGTGCTCAGTGTGAACCTGCTTTCATCTGTGAAGGTAACAGGGCGCCAGTGGCGAATTTGCCTGTCCTGGTGTTCTGTGGTAAATGCCAAGCCTCCTGCACGGTGTTTAGATGTGAGCACAAACCCCACCTGTGTACGTCGGGCAATCAGACCTTCCTCATTTGTGGCCTGTTGGAGTTCATTTTGCAGGGCTCTGGCAGTGCTCCTCCTGTTCGTCCATGTCCAAAGGTTGAGGTAGCGGTCTTGCTGCCGGGTTGTTGCCCTCCTATGGCCCCCCTCCACGTCTCCTGGTGTACTGGCCTGTCTCCTGGTTGCGCCTCCAGCCTCTGGACACTACGCTGACAGACACAGCAAACCTTCTTGCCACAGCTCGCATTGATGTGCCATCCTGGATGAGCTGCACTACCTGAGCCACTTGTGAGGGTTGTAGAGTCCGTCTCATGCTACCACGAGTGTGAAAGCACAAACAACATTCAAAAGTGACCAAGACATCA
The DNA here is from genome assembly GCF_051348905.1 of Ranitomeya variabilis. NCBI lineage: Eukaryota > Metazoa > Chordata > Amphibia > Anura > Dendrobatidae > Ranitomeya > Ranitomeya variabilis. The sequence goes on along the minus strand of NC_135233.1, from coordinate 171,921,862 downwards.
GCCAGAAAGCATTGGTACTGAGATGTGGTCTGTGGTCCCCACCTGCAGAACCACTCCTTTATAGGGGTGTCTTGATAATCGCCAATAATTTCCATCTGTTGTCTATTCCATTTGCACAACAGCATGTGAAATTGATTGCTTCCTAAGTGGACAGTTTGATTTCACAGAAGTTTGATTCACTTGGAGTCATATTCTGTTTAAGTGTTCCCTTTATTTTTTTGAGCAATGAGAGAGAGATAGATAGATAGATATTCATAAAAAAGGAACAGCACAGCCGTATTACTTATCTCCGGGTGCAGAGCCTCCAGGCAACCTGTCCACTGGTCGTCCACATTCAATAAATATCAAAAAAGAAGGCAGCACTCCATTGTTTCCAAAAAGGTGTAGGATTTATTTAGACCCACATTCAGTGCACTGAATGTGGGTCTAAATAAATCCTACACCTTTTTGGAAACAATGGAGTGCTGAGACACAGACAGACAGACAGACAGACAGACAGACAGACAGACAGACAGACAGACAGACATCTTTAGGGGCTTCCTTGTCCTATAAAGGAACAAAAGATTGTACTATGAGATATACCTCAGTTGACAGTGTGAGACAAAACCCCCAGAAAACTCACTTGTACCAGGGTTTCAGCAGGGGTATCAGACCGGCCAATGGTTTGACCTTCCATAGCTGGCTGACTAGATACACTGGAACCTTGGCTCCCCTCTGAAAATACTTTAAATAGTATTGTTTCACCTGTCTTCCATCTGAATCGTCAAAAGGCGTTTTCCCCTTTAATTTAGGATTCGCCTTTGTTTTTTTTGTTTTTGTTTCCACTGTGGAACACACGCCGGGTACTAGAGGCTTGCGTGTCATACTTCTGTAACCAGAAGTGCCTCCTTCAATCTTCAATGTGTAGCAGAGCCACAAGCAGGGCTGGGCAGGGTGTGCCGAAAGCCCCCCTGAAGGGCAGGCGGCTCACCACAGGAGCCAATGATCAATTTGACAGGTTGTGGGACCCCTTTGTTCGGAAGGGTGTCTGCCACCGGACCTCCCACAGGAGGAAGGGGAGAGATGGTGAAGATCCCATCCCTATCCCACTGCGTCTGGCATCAGAAGCTCCAGCTCGCTGGGAGATGCAAGGTACAATTCTGTGTCCGTCCTTGAAGGGGACAAGAAAAAACATTGAGGGGTGTTGGAGGGAGGGGCCTTTTAACCTCTTGTGTGTTCCTGTCCCCATCAAGGATAAGAAGGACAACCTCCTGATGGTGCTGTCAGCAGGGACGTCCTGGAAAAATATTTTTTTTTTCAAATCCCACAGAATATCTGTGTAGCACCTGATCTTTATTTGTTAAATTATCTTAAGGATCGTATTGATCGTGTACATTTTTGAAAAACCGATCACACAGATGACAATAAAGATGAAAAATCGACCAAGTTGTCTGGATGAAACTCTGAAGATTTTTCATAGCATTGGAGAATACACTTACACTGGAGAACACATACCTTTCTACTTGCTGATCATGGTACAACTGAAAGCAGATTTTACATATTCACTCCAATTAGGTTGCAAGTGCCCAGGAAGCAGAGCTCTGACTGCTGTCACTGCAGCTGTAACCAACAGCTTACCACTAGTCTTAATTCAGTGCTTTCCACTGTCCTCGTGCCCACTTCTGAAATCCTGCGCGTGCACTGTTCATATCCAGCCCAAACATAGGGTTTCGTAGGCAGGCATGTCCACACCAGACAGTGCTGCCCTGCTTCTGTGACAACAACCAGGCCACATGTTTAGCTGTAGAAGGCCCACTGGGCACTTGTGACCTGAAAATTAAATGTCTGTTGTCTCGGCAAAAGTACTTTGAACAGCAACTAGAATGGCATGTTCCCTTATGCTTGTCATTAGTTTGGATAGGGTCAAATCTGCTGACCAACTCCCTAGTCATGTATACGACATTACAGGGCTGGGTAGCCCACTGCCAATTTTTGTAGTTAACTTGATTTTTAATAGCAAGGAATTTCATAGACATCAATAGTACCATCCCAGAAACCCCCCCATTTAGGATCAAATACGAGAGATGGGTAATTTTCTTCTTAAATCAGTTTTTCCCCCTTCACCCACAGATGGTATATATCAGCAGGTCCCATGTGCTCTATCCAAATTCTATGAAACCTCATGGTCCCAGGACAGAGTAATTACCTCCGGTAACAAACCAACTGCCTATTGCTGACACAATGTGTTCATCTTTATATCTTTTTTTCCCCCAAACTTGAGGACTTTCAGCCTCAGGACAAAAGGTAACAAGGGCACAAAGTCTTACAGCTCTTAACGTTGTACAGTCCTATTGTAAATACTTGTAGTAGAGAAGAATATAGACGAAAAGTCTGATGGTGCAGGTCAGTGTGGAGGTATACAGCTGTAGATTAGAGGCTAAGTGTACCTTTATGGCAGCCCTATCATGGCTCAGCACAGGACAGAGCTGCATTATTAGGTCACTGCAATAAATATAATCAGTGAATGTCTAGAACAGGGGTGGGCAATTTATTTTCCCCAGAAGAACACGCGAGAGACTGATGCCCAAAGATACAGATACTGTTGAAATCAAGATGATGGGTGGAGGTGAAAAGTACAGGTTTCCCCAAAGTCACAGGTTCAGAAGTTCTGCCTGTCCTGATCCAGGAATAACCAAAGGGCCGGATGTGGCCCACGGGCTGCAGTTTGTCCAGACCTGTACTAGAACTATCAATGTAATACCTTCATAAAGGATATGTTAGTGTATGCAGTAACATCAGCAAAATAGCCTCAAACTGCCAAACAGGAGAGGTAAGAAACAAGCAGTGTCCGGTCTGTGGAGTCACATAGGGTGCCAAGCCAATCAGTAACACTGAGATTGAGCATTTGATGCAATTTGTCCCTGAGGGCTCATCGGCTCTCCCAGATGTCAGGGGAACAGGATTAAGGTATCGTCTCACAGTGGCACTTTGGTCGCTACGACGGCACGATCCGTGACGCTCCAGCGTCGCTCCATTATCGCTCCAGCGTCAGACTGCGGTCACACTTCGCAATGCACGGCGCTGGAGCGATAATTTCATGACGTATTTGTGATGTAGAAGTCGTATGGGACAGTCGTACGGGCATGTCATATCGTGCACACCTTTGTTACACGCTGCGATCATGCCGCCACAGCGGGACACTTGACGACGAAAGAAAGTTTCAAACGATCTGCTACGACGTACGATTCTCAGCGGGGTCCCTGATCGCAGTAGCGTGTCAGACACAGCGAGATCGTAAGTATATCGCTGGAACGTCACGGATCGTGCCGTCGTAGCGACCAAAGTGCCACTGTGAGACGGTACCCTTAGGCAGTCTAGTTTAACCCCCAAGGGTGGTTTGCATGTTAATGACTGGGCCAATTTTTACAATTCTGGCCACTGTCCCTTTATGAGGTTATAAGGGTATGTGCACACGTTGTGGAAAGTCCTGCGCATTTTTCCGGACTTATTTTGGTTAATCCGCAGGTAAACCGAACTGCAGATTACCTGCGGAATTACCGCATTTTTTTTTTTTGCGGACTTCACATGCGGATTTACACCTGTGGATTCCTATTATGAAAATACCCAAGTGTGTCACCCTCAAGGTGCTCAAAACCATACAGGTAATAGAAATGGTACACTAGTCCTACTTGTATGCCTCATATTAACAGGCTTGTTGTTGAGAAAGGTTTTATTCTGTTTTTCTGCTAATAATTTCTTCCAGGCTCCAGGGCTCGCGGTGGGTGGAAGAAATCCCTGCCTCCCATCTTCATTGTAATACTACCCCCCTCCCATGTACATCAGTTATAGCCCCAGAATCCTGTGCCCTGCACCCCCTCTATTACATGAACCTCATCATCCCTTCTGTTGGCATTGCATTCAGGGATCTCCTGCGCAGGCGAGGCACTGTGACCACCGATGTGCGCACCGATCAGGTGCTCTCCCCACCTCCTCTCTGCACAGTCATTGCTATGTACACATGGTTCCTAGCGATGACTATGCAGGCAGGAAGTGGGGAGAGCATATTATCAGCACACACACACCAATGGTCACAGTGACTCACCTGTGCAGAAGATGCCTGAATGCAGTGCCCAAAGAAGGGAGTGCAGGGCGCAGGCGCAGGATTCTGGGGCCATAACTGGGAGGGGGGTAGTATTACAATGAAGGAAGGAGGCAGGATTTCTTTCAGGCACCGCTCTCCCCAGAGCATGGAAGAAGTCATTAGCATAAAGACAGAATATAACATTTTCGTTATAACGTTAATGAGGCATACAGGTAGGACTTGTTTAACATTTCTATTACTTGTGTGCCCATATTACTAGGTCATATACATCCCATGGGGGGACAGATTCACTTTAACCCATTCACGACATGCGCCGTACATGAACTGCGATTGTAATTTCTCCCCCCTTTGATGTTGGCTCTGGTGGTGAGCCAACATCTTCTCCGGAACATGTCAGCTGTTTTGAACAGCTGACATGTACCCGGAACAGCCACGGGTGGAATCGCGATCCACCCGTGGCTGTTAACCCTTTACATGCCGCTGTCAAACTCTGACAGCGGCATTTAACGCACGCTTCCAGCAAGCATGTTGGAAATCTGTCCATCGGTGACCCCCGTCACGTGACTGCGGCTCACCGATGGGCCAGCATGACAACCAGAGGTCTCCAGCAGGCCTCTATGGTTGTCCCTGCCGGATTGCTATGAGCGCCGCCTGGTATTCCATTTTTCCATGTAGTTTCCATTTTTCCTTTCACTGTAGATTAAACATACAACTTATATAACAGATAGCAGGTTAGATAATAAGCAATGTGCCCACTGATGGCCATGTACGGCTGTATGATACTTACTGGTCCCACACAGTCCAGAACAACAGAGGCCTTCTTACACATCTCAGCGAGGGAGGCTTCATCACTGACGTCAGAGATTAGAATGTCAATGGACTTCAGCTGGGGCTTTCCTGCAGATGAATAATGGATAGAAGCAGTGACTGGTACGAAGTTACGGTTAGTTCTACAATGGCTAAAAAATCCAGCACTGTCCTAGAATACTGGCTGGCGGTGCGGAAGAAGACAAGCAATTAATAATACCGATAAAGCGTCATTGTACCACCTATAAGCCCCCTAGTCTAGAGCATGGGACCTTTACCATACAAGACTAAAAGTAAAGGTAGCAGCGGGCTCCGTCAGATGCTGGATGTAATGGCTCTTCTCCTGCAGCACAGGCATTATACATACCGCTCTGCAGGTTCTCAGGTTTCCTAGATCTTACACCCTCTGAAATATGCAGGTCCATATTGTCACTTCAGGCATCACCTCCCCAAGGAATGGATCGGGCATGCTGAAATTCATCAGGTGCTCCATGTGCCCCATGCCCACAGTATCTAATGTGTGGTCAGCGAGTAGCCTGACTGCCCCTCCACATCGGCAGGTAATCGGAGCTGATGACGTTAGGTCTCTGTAGGTCTCTGTAGCATGGCGGGGGCGCTATACCTGCCAATGTGCAGACACGACATCATCAGTGCCGCCTCCTCCCGATGCAGAAGAGGGCCGGGATGGACAACCCCATTAAATCCTACGGAGTTTTTCCTGCTCCATAAGCTGTAAAAGCTGCAGATTTTCTCCGCAGATCCACAGCCCAATCTGCATCGTAATCTGTGGAGGAAAAATATTCTACCAGGGATCTAAACCCAAGATTGGGCACACAGGCGGCAGACAACACTGAACGGGTGAAATCCCGGGCGGAAGGTCGCAGCAGACGCAGATGGCAGCGTTTACCTCTGGAGACCAGGGCTTGGGCGGACTGGGGGGTTCCAGCCTCACTTGTACCCGGAGAGCCCCCTAATCCCATGCTTGTGGGATACAAGGATAACGGGGGCCCCCTGCTCTGCAGATATAGAGGATATCCAGGGCAGAGCCTCGAGTGCAGCATGCCAAGCAGGACGCCCAGCCGCACACCGACTAGCCAGACCCAAATATGGGTCAGAGGGACAATATGGCTGAGCGGGACCCCGTGACCTAGGAGCACAGTATATAATATAACCTTGCAGCTGGCTGCAACCTGTAGTTCTCCAGCATGGCATGCTGAGCCTTGTAGTCCCACACCAGCTGATTGTTAGCCACTTGAAGGAAGTTGTGCCCATTACTGCCGTCAGAAGCAGCACGGTCAGTGCGCCCCCCAGTGGCCGCCATCCTGTCACTCACCCATCCTGTCCGCGGCCCAGCTCAGCACGTCCTCCAGCTTCTTCTTGCTCCGGCCGGCCACAGCCCAGCGCAGCTCTTGGCCTCTGTAGTCCTCTCCATCAGCCGCTCGGGCCACTTCCTCCACAACGAACTGCCCGGTGAAGCCGGAGGCCCCGAATACGACGATCTGGTACGGGCGGCTGGAGGCTCTGGTCGCCATAGTGACTGCGCTGAGAGTGTGTGACTGACTGGTGCGGACGGTGTTCTGAAAATTGTCGGCATGTCGTAGATAGTAGGGATGGGCGAGGCTACGGAGTCACGTGCTGCAAACTGACCAATCACGGCCAAGCAACAGCTGAAGATGCAGGGTGGAGAGAAGAGGAGCTCTGGGCGGGGCTCTGGGCGGCAACATGCCTGAAAATTTCAGGGAGGGGCGTGATTATGGCACCTGGGGGCCTGGTTAAAACCACAATAGTGAGGGAGGGGGCGTGACAAAGGGAGGGGGGCGTTACTATGCCCAGAAATTTCAGGGCGTCTTCATTTCTGCAAAGGGGGGTGATTAAAGCAGCGGGGAGTGACTACATGCCGAGAAGGGGAGTGTATCCATGCCCAGAAATTTCACCAGAGGGACGATGCTGAAGTTGGTTTCTTATTCGTTCAGTTTCTTATTCGGCTATTTTTTATTTTCTGTTTTTTTCAGGTTTTTCAATAAAAATAAACCATTCTAAGTATATAATATTATGCGGTCATGTGCCCTCTTGTGAATACACTTAAAAACAGATAAAAATATTAGAAGGCTGGCACAAAAATGGGCATCAAAGTGGGCACTGAGGTATGGTATTAAAGGTGTTAAATGGCTTTGTGCCACTGATCTGACACCTGACTTGCATACCTTGTGATGCCACACATCAAGTTCCTGTCAATCCAGCCTGGCACAAATGGGTTCTGGGCATCAGAACTGGCATCAAAGTGGGCAGAGAACCAATTTTCACACATGCGAATAAGTAACAGCTATTTTTAAGGGGTTAAATGCCTTTGTGCCACTTATTAAACACCTGATTTACATACCTACTGATGCCCCACATGAAATCCATGTCACTCCAGCCTGGCACAAATGGGTTCTGGGCATCAAAACTGGCATCAAAGGGGGCAAATCGCCCATTTTCACAGATTTGAATAAGTAACAGCTATTTTTAAGGGGTTAAATAGCTTTGTGCCACTGATCTAACACCTGATTTACATAACTACTGATGCCCCACATGAAATCCAAGTCACTGCAGCCTGGCACAAATCGGTTCTGGGCATCAGAACTGGCATCAAAGTGGGCAAATTGCACATTTTCACAGATTTGAATAAGTAACAGCTATTTTTAAGGGGTTAAATGCCTTTGTGCCACTGATTTAACACCTGATTTACATATTTAATGATGCCCCACATGAAATCCATGTCACTCCAGCCTGGCACAAATGGGTTCTGGGCATCAAAACTGGCATCAAAGTGGTCAAATCGCCCATTTTCACAGATTTGAATAAGTAACAGCTATTTTTAAGGGGTTAAATGCCTTTGTGCCACTAATCTAACACCTGATTTACATACCTACTGGTACCCCACATGAAATCCATGTCACTGCAGCCTGGCACAAATGGGTTCTGGGCATCAGAACTGGCATCAAAGGGGGCAAATTGCACATTTTCACAGATTTGAATAAGTAACAGCTATTTTTGAGGGGTTAAATGCCTTTGTGCCACTGATCTAACACCTGATTTACATACCTACTGATGCCCCACATGAAATCCATGTCACTCCAGCCTGGCACAAATGGGTTCTGGGCATCAAAACTGGCATCAAAGTGGACAAATCACCCATTTTCACAGATTTGAATAAGTAACAGCTATTTTTAAGGGGTTAAATGCCTTTGTGCCACTAATCTAACACCTGATTTACATACCTACTGGTACCCCACATGAAATCCATGTCACTGCAGCCTGGCACAAATGGGTTCTGGGCATCAGAACTGGCATCAAAGTGGGCAAACAGCTCATTTTCACAGATTTGAATAAGTAACTGATGTTTTTAAGGGGTTAAATGCCTTTGTGCCACTAATCTAACACCTGATTTACATACCTACTGATGCCCCACATGAAATACATGTCACTCCAGCCTGGCATAAATGGGTTCTGGGCATCAGAACTGGCATCAAATTGGGCAAATCACCCATTTTCACAGATTTGAATAAGTAACAGCTATTTTTAAGGGGTTAAATGCCTTTGTGCCACTAATCTAACACCTGATTTACATACCTACTGGTACCCCACATGAAATCCATGTCACTGCAGCCTGGCACAAATGGGTTCTGGGCATCAGAACTGGCATCAAAGTGGGCAAACAGCTCATTTTCACAGATTTGAATAAGTAACTGATGTTTTTAAGGGGTTAATTGCCTTTGGGCCACTGATCTGACACTTAAAATACACAGACAGTGATGCCCTGCATCAAACCCAGGTCTCTCCAGCCTGGCCCAAATGGGTTCTGGGCACCAGAACTGGCATCAAAGTGGGCAAACAGCCCATTTTCACAGATTTGAATAAGTAACTGATGTTTTTAAGGGGTTAAATGCCTTTGGGCCACTAATACGACACTTAAAATACACAGACAGTGATGCCCTGCATCAAACCCAGGTCTCTCCAGCCTGGCCCAAATGGGTTCTGGGCACCAGAACTGGCATCAAAGTGGGCAAACAGCCCATTTTCACAGATTTGAATAAGTAACTGATGTTTTTAAGGGGTTAAATGCCTTTGGGCCACTAATACGACACTTAAAATACACAGACAGTGATGCCCTGCATCAAACCCAGGTCTCTCCAGCCTGGCCCAAATGGGTTCTGGGCACCAGAACTGGCATCAAAGTGGGCAAACAGCCCATTTTCACAGATTTGAATAAGTAAGTGGTGTTTTTAAGGGGTTAAATTCCTTTGTGCCACTGATACCAGAGTGCATACATATAGAACAGGGAGCCCCACAATAAAACCAGGTCTCTTCAGCCTGGCCCTAATTAGTTCTGGGCATCAGAACTGTCATCAAACTGGGCAAACAGCCAATTTTAACAGATTTGAATAGGGACCTGCTGTTTTTAAGGGGTTTTTGGGCCACTGATCTGACACTTAAAATACACAAATAGCGATGCCCTGCATCAAACCCAGGTCCCTCCAGCCTAGCCCATATGGGTTCTGGGCACCAGAATTAGCCCCAAAGTGGGCAAATATAGTGGGTTGGTGTCGGGAATGCCTTGGTTACAGCATCAAAACCCTGTTATTAACTGGGTTACTGAGGAAATTGTTCAATGGTCCTTATCTAAGTCCTTGAAGTGTGTATCTGTGTTGTCTGTCGGTCTGGAAGCTATTCCGGAGTATCTGAAGGTCTTTGAAGACGTGTTCTCTGAAAGCGAGGCTGAGGTTCTACCGCCACATCCATCTTTTAATTGTGCCATCAATTTAATCTGTCTTGTCCTGAGCGGCTGGCCATGAAGGAGTATATTGCCGAGAGTCTTCGTAAGGGGCATATCCGCCCTTATGTTTCTCCTATGGCAGCTGGCTTTTTCTTTGTAAAGAAAAAAGATGGTGGTTTGAGTCCTTGCCTCGACTTTCGGGAACTCAACAAAATCACTGTGAGAAACACGTACCCACTTCCTCTCATTCCTGACTTGTGTAACCAGTTGTCTGGGGCCAAATGATTTTCAAAGTTGGATTTGTGGGGAGCCTATACTTGGATAAGTGTTAGAGAGGGAGACGAGTGGAAGACGGTGTTTCTCACGTGAGAAGTTCTTTTTGAGAATCTTTTTACGTCCTTCGGGCTAACAAACACCCCTGGCCATTTTTCAAAATTTTATTAATATTGTGTTTGCTGATCTGATCGGTCACTTTGCGATTATTTACCTTGACGACATCTTGGTTTACTCCCCTGACAGTGAAACCCATTTTCACTATTCGCGTACTGTCCTTCATAGACTCAGGGAAAAACTACTTTTTTCAAAATTTGAAATGTTAATTTTTTGTACAGGAGTTATCATTTTTGGGTTTGATTGTTTCCAATGAGGGGTTTCACATGGATCCCAAGAAGGTGCAGGCTATTAGTGATTGGGTTCAGCCCCGTGACTTGAAGGGTTTGCAACTAGTGATGAGTGAGTATACTCGTTACTTGGGTTTTCCCGAGCACACTCGGGTGGTCTCCAAGTATTTATGTCTGATCAGAGATTTAGTTTTCCTTGCCGCAGCTGCATGATTTACAGCTACTAGACAGCTTGATTACATGTGGGGATTCCCTGGCAAACAGGCAACCCCCACATGTACTCAGGCTGGCTAGCAGCCATTCATTATGCAGCTGCATCAACAAAAACTAAATCTCTGAGCAGTCACAAATACTCGGGAGACCACCCGAGCGTGCTCGGGAAAGCCCGAGCAACGAGTATACTCGCTCATCACTATTTGCAACGCTTCTTGGGGTTTGCAAACTACTATCGAAAGTTCATCAAGTGTTTTTTTGCAGGTAGTTAATAGTGATGAGCGAATATACTTGTTGCTCGGGAAATCTCCGAGTATTTGTGACTGCTCAGAGATTTAGTTTTTGTTGACGGAGCTGCATGATTTATGGCAATTATGGCACTTAGCCTCTCTCTTCCCACTGCCCTGTAGCGGTGGCAATGGGGTAATAGTTGGGTGGTTGATGTGACCTTTGAATTGTAAGGTCACATCAAGCCCGGCTTAGTAATGGAGAGGTGTCAATAAGACAGCTATCCATTACTAATCCTATAGATCTCCTGTAATGAATAAAAAAAAAAAAAAACAACAATATACCTGTCCGTTGTTCTGTCCCACGCAGTAATCCATATCTGGGGAAAATACAGTTTGCAACCAGGACTGTGCTAAGATGCTACCAGCCCAGCTGCAAACTACTGGGGAATGAGGAGATGCTGCCAGCGCAGCCTCAGTGACTAGCGGTGAAGTCACTGAGTCTACCCTCCCTGCTTGCCTGACCCGCGCTGAACTCTGGAGCGTGGGAAAATGCCAGTTCATTTTCCCACGCTGCAGAGTTCATTGCAGTTCAAGCCGGAAGGGAGGGCAGACTATGTGACATCAGCACTAGTCTCTGTAGCTGCACTGGCAGCATCTCCTCATTCCCCAGTAGTTTGCAGCCATGGCGGTTGCATTTCAGCACCGCTCCTAGTTGCAAACTGTATTTTCCCCAGATATTGATTACTGCGTGGGACAGAACGACTGACAGGTATGGTATATTGTTGGGTTTTTGTTTTTGTTTTTTTTTTATTACAGGAGAACAAGGGCGTTGTATGTATTAGCTGCATAATAAGGATGAAAAACTGTGTTTAGTGTTTTATTTCATTAAAAGACTTTATCCTGGCTGCGTCTTTATTGAACCTGTAACAACTATAGGATTAGCAATGGATAGGTGTCTTCTTGACACTTCTCCATTACTAAGCCGGGCTTGATGTGACCTTACAATATAAAGGTCACATCAACCCCCAAACTATTACCCCATATACCACCGATACAGGGCAGCGGGAAGAGAGAGGCTAAGTGCTGAAATTGGTGAATCTTAAAAATGCGACATTTCTGGGGAGGCTGAGAGCTAGTGTTTGTAGCCATGAGGGGTCAATATCCATGGCCCCTTCCTAGGCTATGAATATCAGCCCGCAGCTGTCTGCATAGCTTTTTCTGGAATTTAATTATAAGGGTACCCCATGTCATTTTTGGGGGGCCACCCTATTTTAATAGCCAGTAAACACTAAAAATACAGCTGTGGGCTCATATTCATAGCCTGGGGAGATCCATGGGTATTAACCCCTTCTTAGGCTATAAACATTGGCCTCCAGTCGCTGGCTTTCCCTCTCTGGATTGGAAAATTATGCGGGAGCCCGCAACATTTTTCCCCCCCAAAATAATCTTTTATTAATTACATACATGTCCTCTAATTTGCACACACACTATACTAATTGTATTGATCACTGACATATACAGTACATATCTAACTATTCTGCATCTACTTAGTGTATGTAAACCATGTCTTCTATCCTGTCGGCTCCAGCAGTGATTTTAGAGAGGCTGACAAATGAATAACCGGCTATTCTTCTATGTATCTCTCTCTGCAATATAAAGACTATATATATACAGTGTGTATATATATATATATATATATATATATATATATATATATATATATATATATATATATATATATACTAGCTGTACTACCCGGCTTCGCCCGGGTTAATGACTGCTGTTAGCAAAATAGAATGTGTTAACAAAAATTTATTCTGCACACAAAAACCACAAAACAAATAGATAGAAATGTAATTATTAAAAGGCAAAAACTAAGCAAATAGAAGCATTTCACAACATATATTAGCTTTGTTATACTGAGAATGTCTTTGTTGCCTATATTAACCAATCAGAGCTCAGGTTAATTAACTGTAGCAAAATAGAAGCTGAGCTGTGATTGGTTGCTATTGGCAGCCTGATAAATCCCCAGCCAACAGGAAGCCCTCCCCCCTGGCAGTATATATTAGCTCACACATACACATAATAGACAGGTCATGTGACTGACAGCTGCCGTATTTCCTATATGGTACATTTGTTGCTCTTGTAGTTTGCTTATTAATCAGATTTTTATTTTTGAAGGACAATACCAGACTTGTGTGTGTTTTAGGGCGAGTTTTATGTGTCAAGTTGTGTGTGTTGAGTTGCGTGTGGCGACATGCATGTAGCGACTTTTGTGAGATGAGTTTTGTGTGGCGACATGCGTGTAGCAACATTTTGTGTGTTGAGTTGCATGTGACAGGTTAGTGTAGCAAGTTGTGTGCAGCAAGATTTGTGCATGGCGAGTTTTGCGCGTGGCGAGTTTTATGTGTGGTGCATTTTGAGTATGTGCAAGTTTTGTGTGAGGCAACTTTTGCATGTGGTGCAACTTTTGTACATGTGGCAATTTTTCTGTGTGTGCAAGTTTTGCATGAGGTGAGTTTTCCATGAGGTGAGTTTTGCACGTGTGGCGAGTTTTGCGTGAGCCTAGTTTTGCATATGGCGAGTTTTGCATGTAGCGAGTTTTGAGTGGTGACTTTTGTGTTTCGACTTTTATGTGGCGAGGTTGGTGTGTGTGTGTGGTGAAATGTGTGCTGAGGGTGGTATATGTGTTCAAGCACGTGGTAGTGTGTGGCGCATTTTGTGTTTGTGTTCATATCCCCGTGTGTGGTGAGTATCCCATGTCGGGGCCCCACCTTAGCAACTGTACGGTATATACTCTTTGTCGCCATCGCTCTCATTCTTTAAGTCCTCATTGTTCACATCTGGCAGCTGTCAATTTTCCTCCAACACTTTTCCCTTCACTTTTTCCCCATTATGTAGATAGGAGCAAAATTGTTTGGTGAATTGGAACGCGCGGGGTTAAAATTTCACCTCACAACATAGCCTATGACGCTCTCGGGGTCCAGACGTGTGACTGTGCAAAATTTTGTGGCTGTAGCTGCGACGGTACAGATGCCAATCCCGGACATACACACATACATACATACACACATTCAGCTTTATATATTAGATATACCTGTATGTAATCTCCTGTATATAGTATATACCTGTGTGTCATCTCACCTATATATAGTATATATCTGTGTGTCATCTCCTGTATATAGTATATACCTGTATGTCATCTCCTCCTATACATAGCATATACCTGTGTCATCTCCTCCTGTATATACTATATACCTGTAGGTAATCTGCTCCTGTATATAGTATATACCTGTGTGTCATCTCCTCCTGTATATAGTATATACCTGTATGTCATCTCCTCCTGTATGTAGTATGTACCTGTATGTCATCTCCTCCTCTATATAGTATATACCTGTGTGTCATCTCTCCTGTATATAGTATATATCTGTGTCATCTCCTCCTGTATATAGTATATACCTGTGTGTCATCTCCCCTGTAAATAGTATATACCTGTGTGTCATCTCCTGTATATAGTATATAGCTGTATGCCATCTCCTCCTGTATTAGCCCTCGTTCACACGTTATTTGGTCAGTATTTTTACCTCAGTATTTGTAAGCTAAAATGGCAGCCTGATAAATCCCCAGCCAACAGTAAGCCCACCCCCTGGCAGTATATATTAGCTCACACATACACATAATAGACTGGTCATGTGACTGACAGCTGCCGGATTCCTATATGGTACATTTGTTGCTCTTGTAGTTTGTCTGCTTATTAATCAGATTTTTATTTTTGAAGGATACCAGACTTGTGTGTGTTTTAGGGCGAGTTTCGTGTGTCAAGTTGTGTGTGTTGAGTTGCGTGTGGCGACATGCATGTAGGGACTTTTGTGAGATGAGTTTTGTGTGGCGACATGCGTGTAGCAACTTTTTGTGTGTCGAGTTGCATGTGACAGGTTAGTGTAGCAAGTTGTGTGCAGCAAGTTTTGCGCATGGCGAGTTTTGCGCGTGGCGAGTTTTATGTGTGGTGCCTTTTGAGTATGTGCAAGTTTTGTGTGAGGCAACTTTTGCATGTGTTGCAACTTTTGTGCATGTGGCAATTTTTCTGCGTGTGGCAATTTTTCTGCGTGTGCAAGTTTTGCGTGTGGCGAGTTTTGCGTGTGGCGAGTTTTGCATGTGGAGAGTTTTGCGCGTGGCGAGTTTTGAGCGGCGACTTTTGTGTTTCTACTTTTATGTGGCGAGGTTGGTGTATGTGTGGTGAAATGTGCACTGAGGGTGGTATATGTGTTCGAGCACGTGGTAGTGTGTGGCGCATTTTGTGTGTGTGTTCATATCCCCGTGGTGGTGTGATTATCCCATGTTGGGGCCCCACCTTAGCAACTGTACAGTATATACTCTTTGGTGCCATCGCTGTCATTCTTTAAGTCCCCCTTGTTCACATCTGGCAGCTGTTAATTTGCCTCCAACACTTTTCCTTTCATTTTTTCCCCATTATGTAGATAGGGGCAAAATTGTTTGGTGACTTGGAAAGCGCGGGGTTAAAATTTCACCTCACAATATAGCTTTGACGCTCTCAGGGTCCAGACGTGTGACTGTGCAAAATTTTGTGCCTGTAGCTGCGACGCCTCCAACACTTTTCCTTTCACTTTTTCCCCATTATGTAGATAGGGGCAAAATTGTTTGGTGAATTGGAAAGCGCGGGGTTAAAATTTCACCTCACAACATAGCCTATGACGCTCTCGGGGTCCAGACGTGTGACTGTGCAAAATTTTGTGGCTGTAGCTGCTACGGTTCAGATGCCAATCCCGGACATACATACATACATACATACATACACACACACACACATTCAGCTTTATATATTAGATATATATATATATATAACCATATGCAAGAAGAAAGAGAAGGCACTCACCGATCTAAATTTCCCAACTTTATTTAATCTCAAACACTCTCGCACCCCTCCAATCTATTCTAAACTCTGCTGCCCGACTAATCCACCTGTCCCCCCGCTATTCTCCGGCCTCTCCCCTCTGTCAATCCCTTCACTGGCTCCCCATTGCCCAGAGACTCCAGTACAAAACCCTAACCATGACGTACAAAGCCATCCACAACCTGTCTCCTCCTTACATCTGTGACCTCATCTCCCGGTACTTTCCTACACGCAACCTCCGATCCTCACAAGATCTCCTTCTCTACTCCCCTCTTATCTCCTCTTCCCACAATCGTATACAAGATTTCTCTCGCGTATCACCCCTACTCTGGAACCCTCTACCACAACACATCAGACTCTCGCCCACCATCGAAACCTTCAAAAAGAATCTGAAGACCCACCTCTTCCGACAAGCCTACAACCTCCAGTTACCACCGATCGACCAAACCGCTGCATGACCAGCTCTACCCTCACCTACTGTATCCTCACCCATCCCTTGTAGATTGTGAGCCTTCGCGGGCAGGGTCCTCTCTCCTACTGTACCTATTATGACTTGTATTGTTCAAGATTATTGTACTTGTTTTTATTATGTATACCCCTCCTCACTTGTAAAGCGCCATGGAATAAATGGCGCTATAACAATAAATAATAATAATAATAATAATCTTAATGTTAAAAAAATTCTATGGCCGGGGGAGTGAGGAGCGGAGTTCTTGTGAGCAGGGATAGACGACGGCCGTTTGTGCTTGTGCTTCCACGGGTCAGTATTTTTTTAACATGAAGATGAAATAAAGTTGGGAATTTTAGATCGGTGAGTGCCTTCTCTTTCTTCTTGCATATGGTCATGGATTTTCGTGTATTTTCAGAAGAGCACCTATGATCTTGATGCATGGCTGATGCTAGGACTATTATTCATTAATACCTGAACCCGAAATTTTTGGATAACCTCGTTTCACAGACAGTGCCGTTCGTTTTTGGTCTTCTTGGCGTTAGATATATATATATATATACACACACCCACTAGCTATTGAACCTGTTCTACGCCCGGGTGGTGAGCATTTATATTGGTATATGGTCTCCATCCTGGTATGCGCCTCTTCCATCCTGCCCCCTAATCTTGTCATGTGCTGCTACCATCTTGCACCCCCATCCTGTCATACGCTGCTCCCATCCTGCGCCCCCTTCCTGTCATGTGCAGCCCCATCCTGCGCCCTCATCCTGTTTTGTGCGCCTCCATCTTGTCATGTGCTACTCTTTTCCTGTGCCCTCATCCTGTCATGTGCTGCTCCCGTCCTACGCCCCCATCCTGTCATGTGCTGCTTTCATCCTGCGCCCCATCCTGTCATGTGCTGCTCCCATTCTGCGCCCCCATTCTGTAATGTGCTGCTCCCATCCTGCGCCCCCATTCTGTCATGTGCTGCACCCATTCTGCGCCCCCATTCTGTCATGTGCTGCTCCCATCGTTGATGGCCCCCATAAGATGCTCCATAGCATAATATGCCCCGTATGCTGATGCTGCGATTTCAAAAAAAAAAAAGACAGACTCACCTCTCGTCGCTGGGCGCCGAGTGCCTAAGCAGGCGGGAACACCAGCGCACTATGGGGGTCAGGTGCTGGAGTCGCCGCTGGCTAAGGCCCCCGGTGTAACAGCGTGTCCCTCCCACGGCCTGTGTCCCTGGACTGCTATGTAATCAGGCTTGAGTCAACAACCAGAAGGGGGAGCTTTCCCTCATGGAGGGATGGATCCCAGGACACAGAACAATAGACTCATGTGTTGGCTGATTCAATTGTGTGGTGACTTGCGAAGGGCTGGGATCGTATGCTGAGGCGAGATCCTGGTGCCCGTGTGTGGAGGATTAAAAGCTGCCACGTGGAATGGTGTTGTGTCCCTCATCTGCTGGATCCAGTAAACCCATCCCAGGATTATTTTTCTTTTCCCTGGCTTCGGATTGCCAGGTGGCGCCCCCGGATCTGCTCCCTTTGTGTGGACTCATTGTAGACTAATTACGGACGCTGCAGAATTACTTTGATTTGTGTTGTCCCAGTTCCCTGTTCCGATAAATTTTATTGGATTGATTACTGGCGTGGTGTCTCTTCCTGCTCTGTCGCATGCCCCGTCACACCCGGCACTTGTGATATTCACCTGTCCCTGTTCCACCGCCGCGCGCCACTCTGTCATCCGTGTCCTCTGGCTGTGACTGTTGAGGCAGGGGGCGCGCACTGACCACGTCATCGCGCCCTATGACCTGAACGTCACAGCCAGAGGATGCGGAAGACCCGGTGGTGGAACGGGGACAGGTGAATATAGCATGGCTCACCCTCCCCCTTCATACTCACCCTCCTGGTGCGTCTCTGCTTCTCCGTTGGAGATAGCGGTATGCGTTCAGTGCTTACTCATACCGCGATCTCCTGGGCCACAATCCTCCTCCCCGGATGCGTCACACTGTGGGATCCAGACTGTGCAGACGCGTCGCGCTTGCGCAGTCTATAAAGGCTTTGGACAGAGTGACGCTATCAGCGTTATAATATATATATATATATACTGTATATATATATACTGTATATATGTATATACACACACACCACACATTTATTCTATGTGTATATCTCTATTCTATCGTAATCTAACCTGTCACTGATTAAAATGTACGTGGCTGATCATTTGCCGGCTTTTAATCTATCTATCTATCTAGAATATATATATACGTTTTGAAGAATATTACGTTTTAAAACTATGTGTAAATGATTAATAACATTTCTGTATGTAAAATCTCATGTTAAAATCGCACTGCAGTCGGATGTAGATCGGGTGTTAGGTGTGAAAAGTCAGATTGTACTCGCACAAAAACCGCCTGACACTCACATGACACTTGCATTGCACTCGTCAGACTTTCCTGCAATAAATAGAACCGATTTTTAAATCGCTAGTGTGTCTCCAGCCTGTGTATGTAATAGTGGTGTGAGATCAGTGGCCAAGGTCATTTAACCCCTTAAAATTCAGTTACTTATTCAAATCATTAAAATCAATGCCAACTTTGATGCCAATTCTCACGGCCAGAACCCATTTGGGAAAAGCTAAAGTGACATGAATTTCATGCAGGGCATCAAAATGCATGTAATAATGGTGTCAGATCAGTGGCCCAAAGGCATTTAACCTCTTAAAAAAATCACTTACTTATTCAAATATGTGAAAATGGGCTGTTTGCCCACTTTGATGCCAGTTCTGATGCCCAGTACCCATTTGGGCCAGGCTAAAGGGACCTGAGTTTGATGCAGGGCATCACTATCTGTGAATTGTAATCGTCAGATCAGTGGCCCAAAGTCATTTAACCCCTTGAAAACACCAGTTGCTTATTCAAATCTGTGAAAATGGGCTGTTTGCCGACTTTGATGCCAATTCTGGTGCCCAAAACCCATTTGGGCCAGGCTGAAGGGACCTGGGTTTGATGCAGGGCATCACTTTCTGTGTATTTTAAGTGTCAGATCAGTGGCCTAAAGGCATTTAACCCCTTAAAAACATCAGTTACTTATTCAAATCTGCGAAAATGGGCTGTTTGCCTAAATTGATGCCAGTTCTGATGCCCAGAAAACATTTGTGCCAGGCTGAAGGGACCTGGGTTTGATGCAGGGCATCACTTTCTGTGTATTTTAAGTGTCAGATCAGTGGCCCAAAGGCAATTAACCCCTTAAAAACATCAGTTACTTATTCAAATCTGTGAAAATGAGCTGTTTGCCCACTTTGATGCCAGTTCTGATGCCCAGAACCCATTTGTGCCAGGCTGCAGTGACATGGATTTCATGTGGGGTACCAGTAGGTATGTAAATCAGGTGTTAGATTAGTGGCACAAAGGCATTTAACCCCTTAAAAATAGCTGTTACTTATTCAAATCTGTGAAAATGGGTGATTTGTACACTTTGATGCCAGTTTTGATGCCCAGAACCCATTTGTGCCAGGCTGCAGTGACATGGATTTCATGTGGGGCATCAGTAGGTATGTAAATCAGGTGTTTAATAAGTGGCACAAAGGCATTTAACCCCTTAAAAATAGCTGTTACTTATTCGCATGTGTGAAAATTGGTTCTCTGCCCACTTTGATGCCAGTTCTGATGCCCAGAACCCATTTGTGCCAGGCTGGATTGACAGGAACTTGATGTGTGGCATCACAAGGTATGCAAGTCAGGTGTCAGATCAGTGGCACAAAGCCATTTAACACCTTTAATACCATACCTCAGTGCCCACTTTGATGCCCATTTTTGTGCCAGCCTTCTAATATTTTTATCTGTTTTTAAGTGTATTCACAAGAGGGCACATGACCGCATAATATTATATACTTAGAATGGTTTATTTTTATTGAAAAACCTGAAAAAAAACAGAAAATAAAAAATAGCCGAATAAGAAACTGAACGAATAAGAAACCAACTTCAGCATCGTGAAGAGATAGGGGCTCATCCACACGGCACGATAATCGCACTCACCGCCGTAGCGTCCTCCATAACTGCTTTTCTCCTCTCGGCTATCTGTCCTGAGTGTTCAATGAATGCACGTTCAGGACTGACATTCCTTCCTGGGCATGTATATACTCCCCCCTGCCTTAATCACGCCCTCTGGTGAAATTTCTGGGCATGTATACACTCCCCTTCTCGGCATGTAGTCACTCCCCACTGCTTTAATCACCCCCCTTTGCAGAAATGAAGACGCCCTGAAATTTCTGGGCATAGTAACGCCCCCCTCCCTTTGTCACGCCCCCTCCCTCACTATTGTGGTTTTAACCAGGCCCCCAGGTGCCATAATCACGCCCGTCCCTGAAATTTTCAGGCATGTTGCCGCCCAGAGCCCCGCCCAGAGCTCCTCTTCTCTCCACCCTGCATCTTCAGCTGTTGCTTGGCCGTGATTGGTCAGTTTGCGGCACGTGACTCCGTAGCCTCGCCCATCCCTACTATCTACGACATGCCGACAATTTTCAGAACACCGGCAGTAAGGGCAGGGCAGCTGTTCTTTCTTTTTTTTTTTTTTTTACCAAAACTTTATTGAAGTGACAGTGGCTGTAAACACGTACACGCTCCGGACTGGTCACATTTGGACTTTCTGTGAACAGACCGAATCATTTGCAAAAGCGATCCGTGTCACTGGCAAACAGAAGCAGCTGGGCCTGGTGAATGTCATGGGGGCCGTCTGGGTTAATTTAGTCCCTGTTCACACTGCACTGCGGTTTGGCGGTTTGAGTTGTTCCATCAGATTTTCTCTAAAAACGGGACTGAACTTCAAGGCCACAGAATATACTGACACGAGCAGAGTGTGAATTCACCCGTCTGTGACTTTCCCTGAATGTGACCGTTAAGGTACCGTTACACTAAACAACTTTCCAACGATCACGACCAGCGATACGACCTGGCCGTGATCGTTGGTAAGTCGCTGTGTGGTCGCTGGGGAGCTGTCACACAGACCGCTCTCCAGCGACCAACGATCAGGGGAACGACTTCGGCATCATTGAAACTGTCTTCAACGATGCCGAAGTCCCCCTGCAGCACCCGGGTAACCAGGGAAAACATCGGGTTACTAAGTGCAGGGCCGCGCTTAGTAAGAGCTTCCCTGCAATGACTGTGTCAGCGCCGGCCGTAAAGCAGAGCACAGCGGTGACGTCACCGCTGTTACTGCCGGCGCTGACACAGTCAGTGCAGGGACGCTCTCGGCAGCAGCGCGTGCATATTAGCAGCGCTCCTGCCGAAAGCAGTTTTAACCCTGTGGAGGCCGGAGGACGTGACAGACATCAGAATGTGAGTATGTACTGTTTTTTTTTTTACTTTTACAATGGTAACCAGGGTAAATATCGGGTTACTAAGCGCGGCCCTGCGCTTAGTAACCCGATATTTACCCTGGTTACAAGTGAACACCGCTAGATCGGCGTCACACACGCCGATCCAGCGATGACAGCGGGTGATCAGCGACCAAAAAATGGTCCTGATCATTCCCGAACGACCAACGATCTCCCAGCAGGGGCCTGATCGTTGGTCGCTGTCACACATAACGAGATCGTTAGCGGGATCGTTGCTACGTCACCAAAAGCGTGACGTTGCAACGATATCGTTAACGATATTGTTATGTGTGACTCAGCCTTTAGTTCAGACCAGTAGCTTGGGTACCGGGGGACGGTCTGAGGGGCCCACCCTGAGCTACGGTACTGTACGATCGGCGTGCACAGTGAGCGCATACAGTTACACTCTTCGGCAGAGCAGGGTGAATTGATCTCCCTTCCATCTAACCACTACGGGCCCCTGAGAAGTAGGGGGGCCTTGCTAGTGGTGGGCCTACCCCCGCCTGTCATCGCAAGTTCCCAATACAGTTCACAGCATTGATGAGACTGGAAGCGTTACGAAATACTCACTGCTCCCCAGTCCGGGACTATAGGAGTGGAGAGCAGTGACTATTCATTGATGTTTCATAGCGGGCACAGTAGCCGGCTTCCTGCGGCCTGGCGATCACATGTGCTCACTACTTAAGGGAATGAATATTCACTGCTCTCCACTTCTATAGTCCCGGCGTGCAGCGCAGTGAATATTCATTCCCTTTAGTGGTGGTACATGTTATTGCCCAGCTGCTGCAGGAAGCCGGGGGCTAGCCTGCACATACTGTGCCCGCTATTAAAGAAAAATTAATATTCACTGCTCTCCACGCCCACAGGCATGGAGAGTCGTGAATATTCATTTCTATTTTATCAGCCGGCACAGGGGTTAGCTGCAGCAGCCGGCTCCTGCCTCCTGTGACAGCCAGAGGAGGTACATCATTTCAACTGAATGTGCATCTAAATTTGCACAGGCAACTAAACTACAACCCTGCGGTCTGCGGCCCTCTGAACCAGGCAGGGACGCCAAGGTGTTCACAGTGCCTGCGGGCCACATGAAGCAACCTCAGGGGCCGAATGCGGGCTGTGTGTTTGAGACCCCTGTTCCAGAGGTTTGTTTTACCAGCTAGAGACACACAGTGCCACACAGGAAGTGCAGTAATAGGGACACATACGGCAGCAGCAGCTCAGTATTGGGGTATCAGCAGGATGAGGAATTTGTGCAGGTTGGGAATAGATGGGGACAGTGCTGAAAATATGAGAAGTGAAACGTGTCTTTGTTGTAATCTATGCAAACAACTCGTGGCTGGAATAAGTTGTCATGTCGGTCTGGGAGAGATGGGAAAAGCGAATGACTCCATCAGAAAGAACGTCCTCGGTAAGTCACTATCTGTAACTGTACTGTGGTCTCTTAGGCTAAGTTCACATTTGCGTATATGTGTGCAGCATATCATCTGCATACACAAACGCATGCCAAAACGCTTGCAGACGCATGTTTACGCAGCGTTTTTTTATCCGCATCAGCTGTTCCTCTTTCACACTTCTGTCTTTCTTTTTCCGTCACAATGCGTCAGTTTGTGAAAAAAACGGATCAAGCAAATGTTTCTGCTGGATCCTGTTTTTTCTTATAGACTTGTATTAGCGACGGATTGTGACTGAAGGCCATCCGTTTCATCCGTCGTGCACTGGATCCGTCGTAAAATTGCTCTCCGTCGGGCGGAGACAACGTACAGAGGAACGTTTTTTCTGTGCGTCGGAAAATCGCCCAGCGACGGATCCTGCACTGCCCGTCGTTGGCTATAATGGAAGCCTATGGGCGCAGGATCCGTCGCTGACTGTCAAAAGCAGGAATCCAGCGACAGGTTCCGTCTTTTGAAACTGAGCATGCGTGGAAAAATTTCCAGTCAGGGAATTTCTCTCTCACTCTCTCTCTTTTTGCTATTGATGCTGCCTATGCAGCATCAATAGTAAAAAGATATAATATTAAATATAATTAAAAAAAAAAATAAAAATCGTGATATTCTTACCTTCTGGCGTCCCCGCAGCCTTCCCGATGCTGTCGGCAGCTCCCATTCCCAGTAATGCCTTGCGAAATGAGCCGATGACGTAGCGGTCACGCAAGACCACTACCTCATCACAGGTCATTGCTCACAAGGCATTACTGGGAACGCGAGCTGCCGGCAGCATCGCGAGTATTGGGAAGGCTGCGGGGACGCCGGAAGGTAAGAATATCATGATTTTTTTAAAATTATTATTATTTTTAACCTGGGTTGTGTTGTGTATGCGTTTTCGCAGCAGAAAAACGCGGCGAAGACGCATACACAACGTGTGCACATAGCCTCGACGGATCAGTAAAAAAAACGGACCCAGTGCATCCGTTTTTTACAATCTGCACAGGATCCGTCTTTTCAATATTTTGACGGATTGTGACTGATTGTAAAAAACTGAAGTGTGAAAGAGGCCTTACGCATGACGGCTAAAAAAGCTGTGTGTGCTGAATGCGTTTTTTGCCTGCGTTTGCGTTTTTATGTGCATGCGATCGATATTTCCAGGACAGCGTGTCTCAATGGGCGTGTCTCAATTAGTTCCTGGATATGCACAGTCCGAAGTATGCAAGCGCATCGAATGCAAGGACATGCATATGCATGCGTTCCCATAGACAGTAATGCATTTTTTAACACACTCATCTGCATGCGTATGCGTGCACATTTTTGACACCTCCAAAAATGCAACATGTTGCGTTCGCCGGACCCCGCCACACACCGCGAAATGATGCATGCGTAAGCAAAAGCATGCAAACACGTGCAAACGCATGTCCATGTGTACCAATGGTAACATATCATTCATTCTTTGAACTGAAATATCCTGCATGTCTATTGCTCCATTCCCTGACAGCAAGCAAGCTTGAATGGTAACATATCATTCATTCTTTGAACTGAAATATCCTGCATGTCTATTGCTCCATTCCCTGACAGCAAGCAAGCTTGAATGGTAACATATCATTCATTCTTTGAACTGAAATATCCTGCATGTCTATTGCTCCATTCCCTGACAGCAAGCAAGCTTGAATGGTATCAGAGTCCTTCTACCTTCAGCATTGATTCCTGCTTATATCTATATTTGTTAGCCAGCTTGTTATGCAATTGTTTTTGTTTCTAGATATTTAATTCTCTTCTGCTTGTCCTTATGCCAAGAGTTCGCATAACTGTTTTTCAAAGGGGTTTATGATCCATGTAGACCTGGACATTTGTTTATCTGATCACTACATTTATTGTGCCCTGCTGTCTCAATTGAGTTAGATTGATTGGTAACGAGAGGGGGGAAGACCAAAAAAAAAAAAAAAAAAGTGAGATCTAAGAGCTGGCGACCTATAAATGTAGATATAG
This sequence comes from Ranitomeya variabilis, assembly GCF_051348905.1. Lineage (NCBI taxonomy): Eukaryota > Metazoa > Chordata > Amphibia > Anura > Dendrobatidae > Ranitomeya > Ranitomeya variabilis. The sequence continues at coordinate 171,897,018 of NC_135233.1, read as the reverse complement.
CTTGGGGAAGCATTCATGCAGGGGGCATTCGTGCACTATTATTCGTGTAAATTTTTTTTTTCAAAGTACTTTTTTTTCTAAGTATTCAGCAGTTATAACATGGCAGTTAGACAGGGCAGGAGACAGGTAAGACAATCAAAATCTATTCCCTATTCAGTTGGCACACAGCAAATACTCACCATATGTATTTGTATAATCTATATCATGGCTGCTGCTTTCACACACAATCACCGCCCTTGCATCAACTCTTTACACTCCATCCATATTGGCCCCTCTGTCCTGGCCTCTCCTATGTATAGCACTCATGCTCTGTTCACATTGCTTAACAGTACAGATCCATTCAGTCCCACCATCCAACACAAGAGACGCTCTCACAAATCACTTAACCATCTGCTCACTCTTTCTATCCTCCTTCTCCTAGTTGCTGGAGACATCTCTCCGAACCCCGGCCCCCCATGTTATAGCCAGTCAAACCTCCCAACTGCTACACCCAGAAACCCCTCTAACCTTATTAATATTCCATGCATGCCTTCTGTCTCTTTCAAGTGTGCTCTTTGGAATTCTCGCTCTGTGTGTAATAAACTCTCCTTCATTCATGACTTCTTCCTTTCTAACTCTCTTAATCTCCTGGCTCTTACTGAAACCTGGATCCAGCAGTCAGACACCACCGCTGCTGCTGCTCTCTCATTTGGTGGACTACACTTTTCTCATACCCCAAGATCAGACAACAGAGCAGGTGGAGGCGTTGGTCTGCTCCTTTCACCCAAATGTACCTTCCAAGTTATCCCCCAAGTACCCTCACTTGTATTCCCTTCCTTTGAGGTCCATGCTGTCAGATTCTACGTCCCCTTCTCCATGCGAGTGGCGGTGGTGTATCGTCCTCCCGGCCCCTCTCACCAGTTCCTGGATCATTTTGCCACCTGGCTTCCACACTTTCTCTCTTATGACACCCCCACCCTCATCATGGGTGATTTCAATATCCCAATTGCTTCTCCCCTCTCCCCATCTGCTTCTCACCTTTTATCTCTAACCTCCTCTTTCGGCCTCTCGCAGCATACTAACTCTCCAACACATGATGATGGAAACTCCCTTGATTTGGTCTTCTCCCGGCTTTGCTCACTGGATGATTTCACAAACTCCCCTCTCCCGCTCTCTGACCACAACCTTCTTTCATTCTCTATCAAGAACTGCCATCCCGCTCAGGTCATCCCCACTTTCCACACTTATAGAAACATACAGGCCATTAACACCCAGAAACTTATGAAGAACTTGCAGTCTTCATTGGCCCCAATCTCCTCCATCTCTTGTCCTGATTCTGCTCTGAAGCATTACAATGAAACCCTGCAAAGTGCCCTGGAAGAAGCTGCACCTCCTATACATAGAGCAACTCGGCACAGACGGCGACAACCGTGGCACACGCTGCAAACACGTTTCCTGCAGCGGTGCTCCAGGTGCGCCGAACGTCTGTGGAGAAAATCTAATCTGCCCGAAGATTTCATCCATTATAAGTTCATGTTAAAAACATACAACTCTGCCCTTCACCTCTCCAAACAAACCTATTTCAACACCCTCATCACCTCGCTGTCCAATAACCCTAAACGTCTCTTTGACACTTTCCGGTCCCTACTCAACCCAAGAGAGCAGGCCCCAACCATAGATCTCCACGCTGACGATCTGGCCAATTACTTCAAAGAAAAAATTGACCACATTCGACAGGAAATCATTTCCCAATCTCTTCATACCAAGCACTGTCCTCCCTCCCCCACTGCATCTAGTTCACTCTCTGACTTTGAACCAGTTACAGAAGAAGAAGTAAGCAGGCTCCTTGCATCTTCTCGCCCGACCACTTGCACCAGCGACCCCATTCCGTCGCATCTCCTCCAGTCCCTTTCCCCGGCTGTCACCTCTCACCTAACAAAAATATTCAACCTTTCCCTCACTTCCGGTATTTTTCCCTCCTCATTTAAGCATGCCATCATACATCCACTACTTAAAAAGCCCTCCCTCGATCAAAATTGTGCCGCTAATTATAGACCTGTCTCTAATCTTCCCTTCATCTCTAAACTCCTGGAATGCCTGGTCCACTCCCGTCTTACCCGCTATCTCTCAGATAATTCTCTTCTCGACCCTCTTCAATCTTGCTTCCGCTCTTTACACTCTACTGAAACTGCCCTCACTAAAGTCTCTAATGACCTACTAACAGCTAAATCTAATGGTCACTATTCCATGCTAATTCTCTTGGATCTCTCCGCAGCATTCGACACTGTGGATCATCAGCTCCTCCTCACTATGCTCCGCTCCATCGGCCTCAAGGACACCGTTCTCTCTTGGTTCTCCTCCTATCTCTCTGGCCGATCCTTCACTGTTTGTTTTGCTGGTTCCTCCTCCTCTCACCTTCCCCTTACTGTTGGGGTTCCTCAAGGATCAGTCCTAGGCCCCCTCCTCTTCTCTTTGTATACTGCCCCTATTGGACAAACAATCAGTAGATTTGGTTTCCAGTACCATCTCGATGCTGACGACACCCAATTATATACCTCTTCTCCTGTTATCACGCCGACCTTTTTAGAAAACACCAGTGATTGTCTTACCGCTGTCTCTAACATCATGTCCTCCCTCTATCTGAAACTGAACCTGTCAAAAACTGAACTCCTCGTGTTCTCTCCCTCTACAAACCTACCTTTGCCCGACATTGCCATCTCTGTGTGCGGTTCCACCATTACTCCAAAGCAACATGCCCGCTGCCTTGGAGTCATCCTTGATTCCGAGCTTTCATTCACCCCCCACATCCGATCACTGGCTCGCTCTTCTTATCTGCATCTCAAAAACATTTCCAGAATTCGCCCTTTTCTTACTTTCGACTCTGCAAAAACTCTTACTGTCTCACTTATTCATTCTCGTCTGGACTATTGTAACTCTCTACTAATTGGCCTACCTTTTACCAGACTCTCCCCGCTCCAATCTGTCCTGAATGCTGCTGCCAGGATCATATTCCTCGCCAACCGTTACACCGATGCCTCTACCTTGTGCCAGTCATTACACTGGCTACCCATCCAATCCAGAATCCAGTACAAAATTACTACCCTCATCCACAAAGCACTCCATGGCTCAGCACCACCCTACATCTCCTCTCTGGTCTCAGTCTACCAACCTACCCGTGCCCTCCGCTCTGCTAATGACCTCAGGTTAGCATCCTCAATAATCAGAACCTCCCACTCCCGTCTCCAAGACTTTACACGTGCGGCGCCGATTCTTTGGAATGCACTACCTAGGTTAATACAATTAATCCCCAATCCCCACAGTTTTAAGCGTGCACTAAAAACTCATTTGTTCAGATTGGCCTACCGCCTCAACGCATTAACCTAATTATCCCTGTGTGGCCTATTAATAAAAAACAACAACATAATCACGTTCCTCCATCATGTTCTCATACACTTTATGCAGTTAATAGCCTCTGTGTCTGTACTGTTACATACTTAGGCAGTTAACTGGTTCATGCAGCTTTACATGAACACCCGAGCCTTACACTATGGCTGGTCCAAATAACTAAAGCAATTGTTACCATCCACCTCTCGTGTCTCCCCTTTTCCTCATAGATTGTAAGCTTGCGAGCAGCAGGGCCCTCATTCCTCCTGGTATCTGTTTTGAACTGTGATTTATGTTATGCTGTAATGTCTGTTGTCTGTATAAGTCCCCTCTATAAGTTGTAAAGCGCTGCGGAATATGTTGGCGCTATATAAATAAAATTATTATTATTATTATTATTATTATTATGTGTACACCATGTTAAATATATGTACGCATGACGCGTCCGGATGTATGCAGATCAAATGCTGCACGAACAGATGCAAATGTAAAACCTGCCTTACATGTTCCGTAGGACTGGTATCTACCACTGACCATATGGCGGTAATATCCATGTTGGTCTTTTTATAGAGATTATTTTCAGCGACAGCGCAGTCATCTGTTGAGGTTCTCTTCCACTATTAGGCTTCAGTCACACTAAACGTAAAAAAAATCTGTCTGATTCTCATAGATGAGAGTCGCATCCGTGTCAAACAAGTACAATTCGATGTTTCACACCTAGCGTCCGATTTGAAGTGCGATTGCTATCCGAATGCAGTGCAATATATATATACTGTATATTGTAAGATGGCCGCCAGACGAGTCCTTGAGGGGAGGTATGTGTCATCATGACTATTAGATGTGGTGGTGTGAGCTCGGAAGCATGCTCCAGCACATATAGTGCTGAGAGAGTTGTTAGGCCATTCCAGGGTCGGGTTTTACAAGCGGTCATAAGAGATGAGTGGGAATGACTGCTCACATATCCCAACCCCAGGGGCGTGGTTTGGCAGATAAAATGGAGGCCCAGTCTCTCATTCAGTGTTGAGCTGGAGATGTGAGGATTGTCTGTGTGTTTGTCTGTGCTTAGACCTAAAGAACCAGACATTGTCCTGAGCAGGCGGACCTGCTGTAGTGTATGGACTTTCTACTTTATGTTTTCACTTTGTGCTGGAAAAGGCTGTTCTTTTGTTTTGGTATCCTGAGCGGTTTATTAAGTTTGAATAAACTTGCCTAGACATTTTATCAATACTGTTTCCCATGCCTACGTCAACCGCAGCTGAGTGAGTACAAGCCTCTACAATATATAAGAATAAAAGCAGGCAATTCATCTGCCGAGTACAGTAAAATCACACCGTGACAGGTTAGAACAGAATAGATATAAATATGTCACTGACATATATATTACAGGTGCTTCTCATAAAATTAAAATATCATCAAAAAGTAAATTTTTCAGTTCGTCAATGCAAAAAAATTAAACTCATTATATATGCAAATTGCCTCTTCTGAGAAAAAGAGGACTTAAACTCTACAGCGCCACCTATTGGAAGTAGCGATCCTACAAGTCACAATCAACCCTTTAACGAGTCGTGCAATATGACTTAGGATACCTTGACAAGCCAGAGATGGTATGTCACTCTCCATAAGGAGAAACGATACCCCTTAGACCCCATGTCCAGAGCCTCTCACCTAGCCAAATCAGTTCTCATGCTTCGCACTGACGAGGGCCAACAGCCCGAAACACCGTGTCTGCGAATTGAGATACTGATTTGGCTTTTATCCTAAGTCATATTGCACGACTCGTTAAAGGGTTGATTGTGACTTGTAGGATCGCTACTTCCAATAGGTGGCGCTGTAGAGTTTAAGTCCTCTTTTTCTCAGAAGAGGCAATTTGCATATTTAAATTCCCAGAGGAGCATTGTACGGCAAAAAGGCCTCCTTACCTTGACAAGCCAGAGATGGTATGTCACTCTCCATAAGGAGAAACGATACCCCTTAGGACTCATTATATAGTCATTACAAAAAGAGTGATCTATTTTAAAGTGTTTATTTCTGTTAAATGTTGATGATTATGGCTTATAGCCAATGAAAACCCAAAAGTCATTATCTCAGTAAATTAGAATAATTAACAAAACACCTGCAAAGGCTTCCTAAGCGTTTAAAAGGATCTTAATCTGTTTCAGTAGGCTCCACAATCATTGGGAAGACTGCTGACTTGACAGATGTGCAGAAGGCAGTCATTGCAAATTGTCTCTTCAGAGAGGAAGAGGACTAGAACTCTAGTGCCACCTATTGGAAGTAGCAATCCTAAAAGTCAATGTCGACCCTTTAACGAGCCTTGTCACATGACTTAGGATAAAAGCCAAACCAGAAGCTTAATTTGCAGACACTGTGTTTCGGGGTACTGCCCCTCGTCACTGCAAAGTGGAGATCTGGCTTGGCTGACTGAGAGGGATCTGACTGATATCCAAGAAGTATTGTTTCTCCTTGTGGAGATTGACATGCTGAGCGTGCCGAGATGAGGAGCCTTAAAGCTACAATGCTCCTCTGGGAAATATGCAAATTGTTTCTTCAGAGAGGAAGAGGACTAGAACTCTAGTGTCACCTATTGGAACCCTTTAACGAGCCTTGTCACATGACTTAGGCCGACGTCACACTTAGCGTAGGGAAATATGGTCCATTTTTTACAGGTGTAATACGCAGAAAGGTTCCTGAACACTGATCCGTAGTAAACGCGAGGATACAATTTTTTTCTCAAAAGATTGTGTGTCAGCCGTATGGCATCCGTACGAGGCTTGCAAAATGGACATAGAATGGATCCATGGGCTCAAATATTCGTGAAAACATATATACAGTCTATATACTGTATATATGTCAGTGAGACACATATACATATATATTTTTATATTTAATACAGAGCTAGATAGCAGAAAATCCGGTAATTCAATTGCCGTCTTTTGCTATCTCCTTATCAAACCTGACAGGATATGAGACATGGTTTACATAAAGTAAACCATTTCATATCCCTTATATTTTTATATATCCCTCACTAATAATGTTAGTGTCTGTGTGCAAAATTTGGGAGCTCTAGGTGTTAAAATAATGGTTAAATCACAGAAAAAACTGGCGTGGGCTCCTGCCCAATTTTCTCCGCCAGAGTGGGAAAGCCAGTGAGTGAGGGCAGATATTAATAGCCTAGAGAGGGACCATGGTTATTGGCTCCCCTGGCTAAAAACATCTGCCCCCAGCCACCCCAGAAAAGGCACATCTGTAAGATGCGCTTATTCTGGCACTGAGCCTCTCTCTTCCCACTCCCGAGTAGTGGTGGGATATGGGGTAATAAAGGGTTAATGTCACCTTGCTAATGTAAGGTGACATTAAGCCTGGTTAATAACGGAGAGGTGTCAATAAGACACCTATCCATTATTAATCCAATATTAATGGGTTAAAAAAACACACATTAGGAAGAAAGTATTTTAATGAAATAAATCCACATGGTGTTGTAATAGCTTTATTATACGCTCAATCCAAATGACGACCTTTGTCATCTGAAAAAAAGATAAAATAAAAAAAACAATATCCCATACCTGTCTATCGTGCAGTCATGTCCCATGATATAAATCCATCTGAAGGGGTTAAATAATTTTACAAGCAGGAGCCTGCTAATGCAGCTGCCCCTGGCTGTAAAAACTGGGGAATGAATGGAATGCAGGGGAACATACCTATCTAGACTTGCGGTGCAAATCAGTTATCAAAGCAAAAGGTGTCTTCTTTGAAGAACCTAGAATATAAGACATATTTCAGTTGTTTCACACTTTTTTGTTTAGTATATAATTCCACGTGTTAATTCATAGTTTTGATGCTTTCAGTGTGAATTTACAATTTTCATAATCATGAAAATACAGAAAAATCTTTAAATGAGAAGGTGTGTCCAAACTTTTGCTCTGTACTGTACATATGTGTGTCTCACTGACATATATATATATGAATATATAGACTGTATATATGTTTTCACGAATATTTGAGCCCATGAATGTTAGGGGTCGAGTTCCCTCCTCTGCACAGGGGGAATCTCGGTCCATCTCCGCTGCAGTCTCCCATTCTTCTCCTGCCGCAGTGGAGCCTGCTCAGAAGAGACGTCGGTCCCAGCATCTCGCTCAGTCTGACTCTGTGCTAAGAGTTACTGCTGCCTTTCCTGCTTCCTCCATTGAAGTCAGTGCTGGGCAGCGGCGAGCAGACGCTTCTGGGTCTAAGTCCTGCTTTGCTCGTTCTGAGCATGCCCAGAGTAAGATCTCTCAGTGGAGATCGAGGGTCACATGATCTGATACTGCAGCTAAGGTCATTGGCTCCTTCAGGAAGTTCCTGTAGGTGCTCATGCTCTGGTATAGCTTCTCATTGGTCCTTCTAGGAAGGTCCTGTATGTGCTGCAGCTATTTAAGGTTCGCATGACCGCACGGCCTTGCGCTAGTATTGTTCTTTGTTAAGTGCTTTGCGCCAGTGTGGTCACGAGAGTATGTGTTCAGGGACCCGGCTGAAATAAGCCCCTAGAATGCTGGCACCTCCGGCGAGGAGTTTGTGTTTGAATGTGTTCAGGGACCCAGTTGAAATAAGCCCCTAGAATGCTGGCACCTCCGGCGAGGAGTTTTGTGTGCATGCGTGACTACTGACTGCTCTCTGTGTGGGCAGTTAGCCTGTGCCTCTGTGAAGCCTAACAGGGCACGGTGCTTTTCTTTCACGACTACTCGGTGAAGTAACTGAGTTAGTCCATACCGCCATATCGTGCCGCCGTTGCTAGCAGCAGGTACTCCTGCATGGTGGACCCCGGGCTGCGAACGTACCAATATCAATAAAAACATCTCTATTTATTCGGTGTGTTCCGCTAGCCATAACAATGGATCCATTCTATGTCCATTTTGCAAGCCGGTGAGAAAATCTTGCTGTACGGATGCCATACGGATTACATAAGGAGGTTTACATGCACAAAATACGCAACCACACCTTGCCTACGGATGACATACAAATCACTGTTCAGGGAACAATTCTGCGTATTTGGTCTGTAAAAAACAGACCATATTTTTATACGTTGTGTGTGACTCCAGCCTGAAAACCACATTTCTGATAATGAAGAGGGTGGTGACCGAGGGTCTAACTCTTAAACAGGCATTAGAACAGGTAATGCAAGCCATATCTTCAACTAGAACATCCCTGACCGGAAAAATAGAGGATGTGCACTCTAAAGTAGGGCGTCTCCGGCAAGATATGCAGACCATGGGGGGGGGGCGCATTACAGAAGTTGAATCCAGAGTATCCCACTTAGAGGACAATCTTACACCTATAGAGACCTAGTTGACAAAAGTGGCTGGCTCCATAAATGCCTGGAAGCAAAAGGCAGATGATCTGGAAAATAGACAGCGCCGGAATAACATCTGAATCATTGGATTGCCTGAGCGTTCGGAAGGCCAGCAACCTGAGCAATTCCTGGAAGGTTGGCTAAAGGATGCTCTGAGAGATGAATTCTCCTCCACATTTTCTGCGGAAAGGGCTCATAGGATCCCTACAAAATCTCTTCCTCCACGCAGTGTACCTAGACCTTTTCTGGTGCGTATCCTCAATTGTAAAGACAGAGATGCTATTCTACGCATGGCACGACAAAAGAGTCCTATTAAGTTCAATAATGCCAGAATTTCGATATTCCCTGATTTCTCTATGGAACTCCAGAAACAACGAGCACAGTTTATGGAGATCAAGAAGCAGCTCAGAGGAAAGAATGTTCTATATTCAATGATCTACAGCTAGACTCCGAATTGTCTATGAGGGCTCTTCCATATTTTTTTACAAATCCAGCGGAGGCAGCTGAATGGTTCCAATCCTATGTGGGATCTCATGAAAAGAAGTCCTGATATGCTTGCAGCTAATTGGAAGTCTCCTGATAGTTGTATGATTGGAGCTTTTTCGACTAGCGTCCAGTTTAACAGCAATTCCGGACACTGTGTTCAGTGAGGGTATCCCCTTGTTCAATTCATGATAGGAGGAGGAGACTTTGCTCCTTTATTTTTTGATTTTATTTTGTTCTCTTTTATATCAGTTCTGTTTGTTGTTGTTTATGTAGAAGCTGACGATAAGTCTTTATATGATGCCCGTAATTTTTATCTGTGTTATAATGTATATCATATTTGGATGAGAAAATATGGGTTGTGAAATTACATGTATCCTCGTAAGAGAATTAAGCTATTTTCCCAGATTAAGCGTTATCACCCTCACATTGTGGCTTTGGTTGAAACGCACCTAACCAAAGATTCAGTTCGGTGCGTACAGAAACCATTGGTGCACTGGTTCATCTACTCATTCCATACTAGTTATTTAAGGGGAGTATCATTGTTGATACAGACGTTAGGTGGGAGGTCAAGGAGGCTCGGAAAGACCTTGAGGGCAACTTTATTTTTGTATATGCATTGATAAATTCAAGTAAGTACGTTATATTGTGTGTTTATAATCCTCCCCAGCCAATGTCTCAGTTCTTCAAATGGCAATGAGCTTTGCTTCAAATTATCCGGATGCACACTCCATATGCATGGGAGACTTTAATCTAGTCATGCACAATTGTCTTGACAGAATTAGGCTGGAAGTTGGGAATTCTGGGGGGAACCCATCTCCATCTTTGTCTCAGCTAGCATTGTTCATAGAAGGTAGTGGGTGGCTAGATTTATGGAGGATGCATCATCCTAAGGTGAGGGAATATACTTGTCACTCATCTACTAGATGCATTCTGTTCTATTTAGCGATGTGGGCAGATGACATAAAGCATGGTAATAAAGGTGTCTCTGATCACAGTCCGATTGTACTTAGACTTAGATTTGGCCAACTGAATTACAATATATTTTGGAAGCTAAATCCATTCTGGCTGAAACTAATAGGTTCTAATGATAGAACTATAGATCAATTAGATCATTTCATTTTGTCCCACCCTGAACTCCAGAATATTAACCTGTTTTGGGATACCCTCAAGGCATACTTAAGAGGATGTTTATCTACAATTTCTTATATTAAACGGGTAACTTCAAAGGAGGATGATAAGATGGAACAGCGACTGAAGGACTCAGAAGCTGCGTACATATCTAGTCAGACTAATGAAAATAGAATGAGTGGCTGACCTCACATAGGCTATATACCCAATATGCAAGAAAAGGAGGTCTGGGAGCTTCAACGGGATCCACATGCAGCACCAAATGGGTAGAGCCAAATCAGAAGGCAGGTGGGTGCTCACAAGGCTGGTGAGAACAGTCAAACAGGAAAAATTGAGAGGATAGCGGCACACCACTGATGAAAAAAGGAACAAAACTTTATTCAGGCATAGCAAGCCATATTAAAAACATGAAAAGCCTTACGCGATTCAGGTGCATGCAGCACCCTTAGTCATAGAATGTGCTATGTGTCCTATGCCTGAATAAAGTTTTTTCATCAGTGGTGTGCCGCTATCGTTTCAATTTTTCCTATATACCCAATATATGGACACCAAATCTAAACGCAAACTATTTTTTACCCATTCTACTTTGAACTGGGGAACATTATATAGCTCTAGGAGTGGTCTTGATATCCTAGAATGTTTGGATTATTTATCAGATATAAAATTTCCCATGTTGAGTTCTACCCAGCGGGCATTTCTAGGTGCTGATTTTACTATAGAGGACATAGAAGGTGCCATGATGGATATGGCCTCTGGGAAGGCTCCCGGACCGGATGGGTTCCCCATTGAATTATACAGGAAATTTCGAGATATATTGGTGCCACTTCTTTTAAAGGTGTTTCGGGGGATCTGGGAGGGAGGGTCTTTCCCAAACTCCTTCTATGAGGCAAATATTATTGTGCTTCGGAAAGAAAGGAAGGACCCCCTTGAATGTGAATTTTATCGCCCAATATCGCTGGTAAATGTAGATTATAAAATTTTTACTACGGTTCTGGTCACTAGAATGAACTCTGTTATATTGGATCTTATACACCCGGACCAGACTGGTTTCATGCCTGGTAAAAGTACTTCTATTAATAGGCAAGTCCAGTCGATGGTTCAATATAGTTCTTTGGTGCCAGACAATAACTGGGCTTTGGCGTAGTTGGAAGCGGCTAAAGCCTTCGACTCCCTTGAATGGCCTTTCTTGTCTGCATGTTTACAGAAATATAGTGTGCTATATTTCAAAAGTGGATTGGTAATATACGCAAAACCTAAGGCTCGTAGAATTATAAATAACTCTGTATCAGAATGGTTTTCTCTGTCTCGAGAAACACGTCAGGGATGCTCCCTCTCCCTGGCCCTTTTTGCTCTTGCTATTAAGGTGTTGTTGGCAATACTTATAAGGTCCTCTCCAACTATTAGGGGTATAAACATAGCAGATCGTCTAGACATTATTGGCTTATATGCTGATGATATGGTGATATTTATAGATAAGACAGAAGAGACATCACAGGTGATTACTACCATAGATAAATTTAGTAAATGCTTGGGGTTATACATAAATTGGGATAAGTCCGCCTTATTGCCCCTCTCCCATAGCCCAATGGCTCACCTTGATACCTTGTCTCTGTTGCCTATTGTGTCTCATTTTAAATACTTAGGAATTAATATATCCAAATGCAGTAACCTTGACCTACAGCTTAATATTCTCCCAATATTGGAACTGGTCAAGCTTAAATTTACCTCATGGAATAAACTTCCGTTTTCTGTAGCCGGTCGTATAAATCTGATTAAGATGATTTTACTTCCTAAGCTTAGCTACTCCTTCCAACATAGTGCTGTATTAGTGCCTAAATCCTTTTTCACAAATTTAAATTCCATGATTACATCTTTTATATGGGGGAATACTAGACCTAAGCTCAAGTTATCTACTTTGCAGAGATCTAAACAAATGGGAGGAGTGGCATTGCCGGATTTCTTTTTATATTATTTGGCTGGGCAGGTTAAACCTTTGGGTAAGTGGATGCCTGATAATTATCTACCTAACTCAGAAAGTCATCTGGCCCATGCTGCAAAGGTTGATTGCCTGTTGGGCTTCATAGAAACAGACAAACTTAATGTCCCTCGATTATTGCCCCAACTTCGATTAGCGCGGTCAGTTTGGAAACAAATTTAAAAAAAGTAATCCGTTTTAAGGATATTATAGCTGAAATGCTGCTATGGAATAATACTTATTTCCCAGTGTTATTAAACCACCCATCCACTGATTTCTGGATCTTACATAATGTTTCCTCAGTCAAGGCTTTATATGATGAGAGGTATATTATCATATGGGGTCTTGTGGGTGCCTATTTTCATGATACCTGTATTCTTAGGTTTATGAGAGCTGAGTTACATCATTTTTAGGGGTCCTGATGGTGGTGTATATTTGAATATTATCATTAACTAGTACATCCTCAAAGGTATAGTGTGTTTATTATCTACACACTTTCCCTTTTTTGCCTTGGGATATTTTTGTAGGTTGTCATTCATACTTGCTTGTTTGCACCATTTAAATGTGTTCTCATATACTAGATGGTGGCTCGATTCTAACGCATTGGGTATTCTTGAATATGCATGTCCACGTAGTATATTGCACAGCCCACGTAGTATATAGCACAGCCCACATAGTATATTGCACAGCCCACGTAGTATATTGCCTAGCCACGTAGTATATTGCCCAACCACATAGTATATTGCCCAGCCACGTAGTATATTGCCCAGTTACGTAGTATATTGCCCAGTGACGTAGTATATTGCCCAGCCACGTAGTATATTGCCCAGTTACGTAGTGTATTGCACAGCGACGTAGTATACAGCACAGAGCCACTTAGTATATTGCACAGCAACGTAGTATACAGCACAGAGCCACTGTTATGATCTGGTGGCCTAGGAGCAACATGAGATGTACTCTAGAGAAGGTGGTACCTGTACTGACCGCAGACCCTGAACTTAACACCGCAACTAGAAGTAGCCGTGGAATGTACCTAACACTCCCTAGACATCTCGACACAGCCGGAGGACTAAATACCCCTAGAGATAGAAAAGGGAAAACTATCTTGCCTCAGAGAAAATCCCCAAAGGATAGACAGCCCCCCACAAATATTGACTGTGAGAGGAGAGGGAAATAACATACGCAGACTGAAATCAGGATTTAGCAAAGGAGGCCACTCTAGCTAAATAGAAAGGATAGGACAGAGTACTATGCGGTCAGTATTAAAACACTAGAAAATATCTACCACAGAAAATACAAAATCTCCACATCTAACTAAAGATATGGAGGGTATATCTGCATCTCCAGAGATACCAGCTTGGCTGAACAAATCCTTATGCAGACCAAGCTGGACAAGACAAAACATGGAAAAGAACTGAACAATAAGGCCCACAGCATGTGGACTACAAAAAACAAAGCCAGAACTTATCTTTGTTGAAATGAACAGCAAAGCAAGAGAGACCAGGCAGGGATGTGAATCCTCCAGGAACAATGGACAACTGGCACTGACTAAAGGGTCAAGCAAGACTAAATAGCCCAGTCAAAATTGCAGTAAGTGGACACACCTGATGAATGCAGCGATCCAAAGCCAGCAGCGCTACCACTTATAACCACCGGAGGGAGCCCAAGAGCAGAATTCACAACAGTACCCCCCCTTGAGGAGGGGTCACCGAACGCTCACCAGAGCCCCCAGGCCGATCAGGACGAGCCAAATGAAAGGCACTAACCAAATCGTCAGCATGAACATTGGAGGCAACAACCCAAGAATTATCCTCCTGGCCATAACCCTTCCATTTGACAAGATACTGAAGCTTCCGCCTCGAAAAACGAGAATCCAAAATCTTCTCAACCACATACTCCAACTCCCCATCAATCAACACCGGGGCAGGAGGATCAGCAGAGGGAACAACGGGCACCACATATTTCCGCAACAAAGATCTATGAAAAACATTATGGATGGAAAAAGAGGCTGGAATGGCCAAACGAAAAGACACTGGATTGATAATCTCAGAAACCCTATAAGGACCAATAAACCGAGGCTTGAACTTAGGGGAAGAAACCTTCATAGGAACATGACGGGAAGACAACCAGACCAAATCCCCAACCCGAAGCCGGGAACCAACACACCGACGACGGTTAGCAAAACGCTGAGCCTCCTCCTGAGACAACACCAAATTGTCCACAACATGAGCCCAAATTTGCTGCAACCTGTCAACCACAGAGTCCACCCCAGGACAATCAGAAGGCTCAACCTGCCCTGAAGAAAAACGAGGATGAAAACCAGAATTACAAAAGAAGGGTGAAACCAAGGTAGCAGAACTAGCCCGATTATTAAGGGCAAACTCGGCCAATGGCAAGAAAGCCACCCAATCATCCTGATCAGCAGACACAAAGCATCTCAAATAAGTTTCCAAAGTCTGATTAGTTCGCTCGGTTTGGCTATTTGTCTGAGGATGAAATGCGGAAGCAAAAGACAAATCAATGCCCAGCCTAGCACAAAAGGCCCGCCAAAACCTAGAAACAAACTGGGAACCTCTATCGGACACAATATTCTCCGGAATGCCATGCAAACGAACCACATGCTGAAAAAACAACGGAAACAAATCAGAAGAGGAAGGCAATTTAGGCAAAGGTACCAAATGAACCATCTTAGAAAACCGGTCACAAACCACCCAGATAACTGACATCCTCTGGGAAACCGGAAGATCTGAAATAAAATCCATAGAAATATGCGTCCAAGGCCTCTCAGGGACCGGCAAAAGCAAAAGCAACCCACTAGCGCGGGAACAGCAAGGCTTGGCCCACGCACACGGTTTCATCAAGGAACCATCAGAATTTCTCTGAGACAAAACGGCCCCTGCCCCAATCTCAGAAGCGTCAACCTCAACCTGAAAAGGAAGAGAAACATCCAGCTGACGCAACACAGGGGCAGAAGTAATTGGCGTTTAAGCTCCTGAAAGGCAGAAACAGCCGCAGAGGACCAATTCGTCACATCAGCGCCTTTCTTCGTCAAATCGGTCAGGGGTTTAACCACACTGGAGAAGTTGGCAATGAAACGGCGATAAAAATTAGCAAAGCCCAAAAATTTCTGAAGGTTCTTCACGGATGTGGGCTGGATCCAATCATGAATGGCCTGAACCTTAACCGGATCCATTTATATAGATGAGGGAGAAAAAATGAAGCCCAAAAAAGAAACCTTCTGTACTCCAAAGAGGCACTTAGACCCCTTCACAAACAAGGCATTATCACGAAGGATCTGAAATACCATCCTGACTTGTTTCACATGAGACTCCCAATCATCTGAAAAAATCAAAATATCATCCAAATATACAATCATGAATTTATCAAGATAATTCCGAAATATATCATGCATGAAAGACAAACACAGATGGAGCATTAGAGAGCCCGA
The DNA here is from genome assembly GCF_051348905.1 of Ranitomeya variabilis. Taxonomy (NCBI): domain Eukaryota; kingdom Metazoa; phylum Chordata; class Amphibia; order Anura; family Dendrobatidae; genus Ranitomeya; species Ranitomeya variabilis. The sequence continues at coordinate 171,881,292 of NC_135233.1, read as the reverse complement.
ATGGCATCACAAGGTATTCAAAATGGCCTTCGGGCGTATTAAACGCAGTTTTCCATTCGTCACCCTGCTTAATACGAACAAGATTATATGCCCCTCGAAGGTCAATCTTAGTAAACCAACTAGCCCCCATAATCCTAGCAAACAAATCAGAAAGCAAAGGCAAAGGGTATTGGAATTTGACCGTGATCTTATTCAAGAGGCAATAATCAATACAGGGTCTCAAGGCGCCATCCTTCTTGGCAACAAAAAAAAACCTGCTCCCAATGGTGAAGAAGATGGCTGAATATGCCCCTTCTCCAAAGACTCCTTAACATAACTCCGCATGGCGGCATGTTCTGGCACAGACAGGTTGAAGAGTCGGCCCTTAGGGAACTTACAGCCTGGAACCAAGTCGATAGCACAATCACAGTTCCTATGCGGTGGAAGGGAACTGGATTTGGGCTCATCGAATACATCCTGGAAATCTGACAAAAACTCAGGAATTTCAGAAGAGGGGGAGGAGGAAATTGACATCAAAGGAGCGTCACCATGAACCCCCTGACCACCCCAACTAGTCACAGACATAGATTTCCAATCTAATACCGGATTATGCACCTGTAACCATGGGAAACCCAGCACAATAGCATCATGCAAATTATGCAACACCAGAAAACGACAATCTTCCTGATGGGCTGGCATCATGCACATGGTCAGCTGTGTCCAAAACTGAGGTTTATTTTTAGCCAACGGTGTAGCATCAATGCCCGTCAACGGAATAGGACTCTGCAAAGGCTGCAAGGGAAAACCACAACGTCTGGCAAATTCTAAGTCCATTAAGTTTAAAGCGGCGCCTGAATCCACAAATGCCATGACAGAAAATGACGATAATGAGCAGATCAGGGTCACAGATAACAGAAATTTAGGTTGTACAGTACTGATGGTAACGGAACTAGCGATTCTCTTGGTACGCTTAGGGCAATCAGAAATAACATGAGCAGAATCGCCGCAGTAAAAACACAACCTATTCTGACGTCTGAATCCTTGTCGTTCAGCTCTAGACACAATCCTATCACACTGCATAGGCTCAGGACTCCGCTTGGAAGACAACGCCATAGTGTGCACAACTCTGCGCTCGCGCAAGCGCCGATCAATCTGAATGGCCAGAGACATAGAATCACTCAGACCAGCAGGCGTGGGGAACCCCACCATAACATCTTTAATGGATTCAGAAAGACCCTTTCTGAAAATTGCCGCCAAGGCATCCTCGTTCCATTTAGTCAGCACAGACCATTTTCTAAATTTCTGGCAATATAATTCTGCCGCTTCTTGACCCTGACACAGGGCCAACAAGGTCTTCTCAGCATGATCCACTGAATTAGGTTCATCATACAATAACCCTAGTGCCTGGAAAAAGGTGTCTACATTAAACAAGGCCGCATTCCCAGATTCCAGGGAAAATGCCCAATCCTGAGGGTCACCACTCAGCAGAGAGATGACTATTTTAACCTGCTGAATGGGATCACCAGAGGAACGGGGTTTCAGAGCAAAAAACAGTTTACAGTTATTTTTAAAGCTCAAAAATTTGGACCTGTCCCCAAAAAAACAAATCAGGAGTTGGAATTCTAGGCTCTAAAACCGGAGTCTGAACGATATAATCGGAAATACCCTGTACTCTAGCAGCAAGTTGATCCACACGAGAAGCCAATCCCTGAACATCCATGCCAGCGCCAAACTCCTGAGCCACCCAGAGGTAAAGAGGGAAGAAAAGACACAACAGACTACAGAAAAAAAAATGGCTCAGCACTTTCCTTCCCTTCTTCTGAGATGCGATTAACTCATTGTTGGCCAGTTGTACTGTTATGATCTGGTGGCCTAGGAGCAGCATGAGACGTACTCTAGAGAAGGTGGTACCTGTACTGACCGCAGACCCTGAACTTAACACCGCAACTAGAAGTAGCCGTGGAATGTACCTAACACTCCCTAGACATCTCGACACAGCCGGAGGACTAAATACCCCTAGAGATAGAAAAGGGAAAACTATCTTGCCTCAGAGAAAATCCCCAAAGGATAGACAGCCCCCCACAAATATTGACTGTGAGAGGAGAGGGAAATAACATACGCAGACTGAAATCAGGATTTAGCAAAGGAGGCCACTCTAGCTAAATAGAAAGGATAGGACAGAGTACTATGCGGTCAGTATTAAAACACTAGAAAATATCCACCACAGAAAATACAAAATCTCCACATCTAACTAAAGATATGGAGGGTATATCTGCATCTCCAGAGATACCAGCTTGGCTGAACAAATCCTTATACAGACCAAGCTGGACAAGACAAAACATGGAAAAGAACTGAACAATAAGGCCCACAGCATGTGGACTACAAAAAAACAAAGCCAGAACTTATCTTTGTTGAAATGAACAGCAAAGCAAGAGAGACCAGGCAGGGATGTGAATCCTCCAGGAACAATGGACAACTGGCACTGACTAAAGGGTCAAGCAAGACTAAATAGCCCAGTCAAAATTGCAGTAAGTGGACACACCTGATGAATGCAGCGATCCAAAGCCAGCAGCGCTACCACTTATAACCACCGGAGGGAGCCCAAGAGCAGAATTCACAACAGCCACGTAGTATATTGCCCAGTGAAGTAGTATACAACACAGAGCCACGAAGTATATTGCACAGCGATGTAGTATACAGCACAGAGCCACGTAGTGTATTGCACAGCGACGTAGTATACAGCACAGAACCACATAGTATATTGCCCAGTGAAGTAGTACTAATCTAAAAAAACACCATTGGAGGAAAACCTCCACTAAACTCAAAAAAAAAGTTTTTGAGTTTAGTGGAGGTTTTCCTCCAATGGTGTTTTTTTAGATTAGGACTGCCAAGATACAAGGACCCTTGACGTGGGTTGGTAGCTTCAATATTGTGGCCATAATATCAACCAATACCTTGCATACATTGTTATGTTTTTGGTGCACTGTACATTTTTCCAGGGTGCGCCTGGGCCCTAGATGGCTCTGTACACTGTGGCCTCTGTTCACACAGGATGCATCATGGTTAGCCCGCTATATTTATGGCGTCATTAATAGGCTTTTCACCATATACTTTGCAGTCCTGTGTGAACATGCCACATACAGACTATTTTTTTGCATGGGTGCTCCAAGCAGCCAATTCCTGATTGTAGGTTGGCTGCATCGGTATTATTTGCACCTGTGTTGTTTGCTATCTTTACTTGGGCCTGGTGCACCCTGGGTAGTGCAATTGTTGGAGGCCTTGAACAGGTAAGCATGCCTGTGTTCTGGTGTTTTTGTTTTTTTTTTTTCCAGTGAAGTAGTACACAGCAGAGCCACGTAGTAGATTGCATAGCGACGTAGTATACAGCACAGCGACGTAGTATACAGCCCAGAGCCACGTAGTATATTGCACAGCGACGTAATATACAGCACAAAGCCACGTAGTATATTGCCCAGTGAAGTAATATACAGCACAGAGCCACATAGTATATTGCACAGCGACGTAGTATACAGCACAGAGCCATGTAGTATATTGCCCAGCCACGTACTATATTGGCCAGTCATGTAGTATATTTCCCAGCTACGTAGTATATTGCCCAGCCACGTATGTCACAGGTTAAAAAATAAAAAATAAACATATACTCACCTTCCGAGGGTACCCTTGTAGTTCTGTCGCCTGTGTGCGGTGCAGGCGGCAGCTTCCGGTCCCAGAGTGTGATGACTACGCGGTCACATGATTGTGACGTCATGGCAGGTCCTTCTCACGCAGGCGCACAGGACCTGTGATGACATCACGGTCACATGACCGTGACGTCATGGAAGGTCCTTCTGTCATGGAAGATCCTTGCCACCGGAACCTGCCGCTTGCATGGAGCGGTCACCGGAGCGTCGCGAGGAGCGGGAAAGGCGGCGTAGGTGAGTATATAATGATTTTTTATTTTTTTTATTTTTTTTAACATTAGATGTTTTACTATTGACACTGCATAGGCAGCATCAATAGTGAAAACTTGGTCACACAGGGTTAATAGCGGCGGTAACGGAGTGAGTTACCCGCGGCATAACGCGGTACGTTACCGCTGGCATTAACCCTGTGTGAGCGGTGACTGCGGGGAGTTTGGAGCAGGCGCCGGGCACTGTCTGCAGGGGAGTAGGGAGGGACTAATCGGACTGTGGCCGTCGCTGATTGGTCGCAGCAGCCATGACAGGCAGCTGGCGAGACCAATCAGCGACTTGGATTCCATGACAGACAGAGGACGCAACCAATGAATATCCGTGACAGACAGAAGGACAGACAGACAGAAAGACGGAAGTGACCCTTAGACAATTATATAGTAGAAGTGCATTGTGTAATTATTACTGCTCTTTCATTGTATTTTTTGTGCATTATTGTGTCTTGTTTGGGGGTGTTGGTTCATTAGTCATGCTATTTGAATTTTTTACATGTTTTTAATGTCATTTTGGTTTGAGATGGAATAAAGGTTTTTTCATATTTTATCCAGTGGATGTGCAGACCATTATTAGTTTACTCTTTTTCTCCTTTTTCGGATTTATATGATCATTAAGGGAGCAGCTTCGTAGCAGCGATACGCGTGGGAATTTCCCACCCCCTACATCTTGGCCCTGACATGCATGAGTGATGCCGGTATATATATCTTTTGGCTGCCTTTATCCTGAGGCACCGTTCATTGCAGGTTATTTCATGCTCTCCCTGTGGTCCACTTTGCCATGCTGACCATGTTATCAGGCTTCAGGTCTTATTCATCTACCTGATTTTCTTTAATTTTTCCTCCATTGTGGTTCCCAGGGGTGGTTTGCAGGCTTGCACACCGTGAGTATTATTCTTTTGCGGCACTTGTTCACCCTTTCAGGGCCAGTGACATATTTCATTACTCTATAAGCCATATGCTCATCTTTTTGGCACTATTCAGTACACATATAGGGACGCCTATTATGTGGTATTTATAGGGCTTGCTTTGGCCATTGTTATACTTGTTGCAAAGTTCATGCTGATTTACCCCATATTAGGTGATACGGATTTATGTATATTTAGTCCATTAGCACAGGACGTATAGCGTGTGTTTGCACATTTTTTGCCAATTGCATTTGATTGATGTTTGGGGGTGTTTTGTATTTATACTGCTTTTAATTGATTTTATGGTTGTAATGTGTTTTTGCTTGTAATAAAAATTGTTCTTTATATTTTTCATAAAAATTGTAGCAGGTGTGCATGTTTTATTGCATGGGTTCTTTTCCTTTTTTTGAACCCAGGACTCCAGCGCTGCAAGGCTGCTGTGCTAACCACTGCGCCACCGTGCTGCCCACTTCTTCGCTTGCCCAGATCATTGCCTCCGGCATGTAACATTAATATCACCGGCCGTTTGGCCCTCTTAGCGATGTTGACTATTTTCGGGAACACATGTCGCCGTTGGAGACCTCTGATACCTCTCAGATTGAACGTTAGTCCTGGGGAGCCTAGATCTTTTCCACCCAGCTGAAGTTCGGCTCCTTTGCTTACCCAGTGGACATAAGAATGGCTTAATACCTAAACTGCGGGCTTACAGACGCCTGTAAGAGACAAGATGTGTTACTCGAGCAAATCAGGTCATATATCTGGCGAAACAAGTGGATTTACGGCGGCCCATTGTCTGCACTTCAGGCTCAGATAGCTTCGGTGGCTGCTATTATTAGGAGAGATTGTGTCAAGTTTTCCTTTTGGATTAGCGACGGGGTTTTTTTGTTTTGCACTGTTTATAAATTTGCTTGAAATTGATACTTGGTAAGAGGGGACCTTCCTATATGTGAGAGACAAATCTGCTTGTATTTATTATTACCGCGTAGTGTTTGACTATTTTTAGCGGGCATAATGGTCCATCGGATGAGTTAACTGAGACCCATGTGCCTCTACAGGCGGGATCGCATTTGGGTTTGCGAATGCAAATGCGCGAAGCGTTGCTGCAAATGACTAATTCCTCATTGATTAACCCACCTTCCGACGCTGTTTTTAGACCTCTGTAACGAATCACTAATGCGCAGTGCGCCGAAAACAAAGGGATAGCGAGGGCTGCTGATATGAGCGACATGCCACTGATGAGGAGATTGTGATAATGTCGTGCGATAGTCTCAATGATATAGGGCGACGGCATTCCAGACTTGGTTGAAGCCTTCTCCAGCCTTTAACGGCTTGTTTGATAAAAGGAATTTAGTAACGTCCACCCAGCCCATTAATTGAATAATAAAGGCTATTTCCGATAAATGCGATGTACCCGATCCGTCTCTTTCCCCGAGCTGATTCAAATACTCTACTCTAGCTGGTGTAACCGGAAGCACGGATTAAGGGCACCGGTGATTTGCCACTGTGTCCCATAGGGATGGAGGAAACTGGACACCCGATGGTTGCACCTTGGGGAGGACTTTGAAAGCCTGCTAATTGGAAGGTAAAATTTGAGTTAACAAGATTATCATCTACGTCCCACATTACTCTGGCTCGACACCAGATGTTGTGATTCAAGCATAGTAGAGTTAGCCGGTGTCCAAGAGGAAATAAAGGTGGGGATGCAGAAGACATATTGTGCAAGGAGTTTTAGGTTCAAGGACTTTTCGTTAAAGTCAGATGTTTGTGTTTTTCGACAGAGTACCCCATAGATCCACTGAAGATACTATTGCAAAAATTTCTAACAGGGCTGGATCACGGTCCCAGCTTGCTGTACATTGTAGGATTGAGGGAAACCATTGTAGGGTTGTAGGAATGTTTTTCAGACTAGTAAGTCTGCTTTCAAGGAGCGAGTGATTCTAATTATATGGCCCGTCTGGGCAATGCTGTTTGTTGCCAGTGATAATCAGAGCGGGAAGAATCTGGTGACCAGCATTACACTGCAAATGTCAGCAAATCCAGTAAGGAGTGCATCTGTTGGAGGGGCAGTGTTTTTCTGTTCGTCTTTTTTAACTTCACCGACACTTAGCAGTGTTTCTGTATTTTTTCTGATGGTACACAAAATTGGTGGCAGTATGTTACATGGGACGACTGTCTTTTTGGGTGATAGCGGCACGCTGAAGTACTGAGATGTAAATTTTTAATTTTTCAAAGAGGAAGGAGCAGAGTTTAGAATTTTTTGGGTCCACATGTTTCATAACGGACTACCCCGTTCAGGCAAGTACTGGATAGTTCGAAGTAGTGACACGAAATGGAACTCAGCAGACAGATATCAAAATAATAGTGCTGGTCCACCTTGCAATCTAACAGGTGGAAGCATTAGGGGTGCACGGGCACTAGGCGGAATGCCGACAGACTTTGACAGCGAGGCACCGAGCCCAGCTTTGTGTACTAATTCTACTGCCTTGTGTGTTTGAATTGGCCAGAAGCCCTAGGAGATTGGAATGGATCTCTTTGGCTGACAGCTGGTGATGTAGCACGTGACGTCTGACCTTTGTCATGTGCCCATGACTGAGTGACTCCTATTGATGGAGGAACTCCAGGGTTGATTTGGTTGCTGGACTGGCTGGAGGCCCTGGGTGATGATTCACTCCGGCCGGCAGCCGATGATGGAGCATGTGACATCTGCCCTCCCTCATGTGCCTGGGCCCAAGTGACTCCCGTTGATGGAGGAACTGCGGCGTTGTTCTGGTGATTGGATTGGCTGGAAGCCCTGGGTGATGAATCACTCCGGCTATCAGCCAGTGGTGGAGCACGTGACCTTTGGCATCTCTCGTGTGCCCGAGCACTCGTATTGTGACTCCCGGATACGTCGGACCAGTCAGATGTGTATGGGGAACGCCATCCAGAGGGATGAGATCTGTAGCGGCTCCTATGTGAGCTGTGTCTGTAATGGTAGCGTGATGAACGTGTTTTCGAGGGATAGCGGGAATGGTGACGGGAGTCGTCTGAGGAGGAGCAGGAAACCCGGCGGCATCCATACCTGTGCCCGCTGCTGCTATGGGGGGTGGTATTTTCACCGTTAAGGGGTTCATTAAGTGTATTAAGGGCCGTAGCTGATAGTGATGTGCTGTGTAATATGGGATGTGGCCGTATGCTACAATAATCACCATCATGGGCTGTGTATGGGAGGGAATGGGGTTAAAGTACTTTATTTCTGTTTGGACGGGCGTTGGCGGTGTTAGTGGTATGTTACTAATAGGTGCGTACTATTGCTGACTTGTTGCTGTCACAGAGCGTGCAGATCGGTCGATCAACATGCTCAGCAGCATTGTGGGATCCAAGTCCTGTCTTAGCGTCCTCCCATGCAGGCAGCGTGGATGCGCCTGCAGTAGGGACGGTGTGGACTGAGGCAGGGCTAATAAAGTTAGTGGTGCCTGGTGCATTCACATACTAACATGGTGGCTGCAGAGCACGCTCATCGGTCTGGTAGGACCGATCAGCGCGCTCTGCAGCTGTATACAGCATCCGGTGCCCCGTCTCCCCTGCAGGCAGTTCGCGGTTATGCTGCCTGTATGAGGAACGGTAGCACTAAACGGGCACAGGAAGTGGGCGGAGCTTCACTGCGGCAGTGGGCAGAGCTTCACAGTGACGTGACTGAAGGGAAGTGGGCCTTGTCAGATAATGAAGGCGAAGCTAGCGCCACTGCAGGACAAAGGGGGTGGAGCCTCCCGGTGATGCACGATAGTGGGCGGAGCCTTGTTGGAAATGGGCGGAGACTCGGGACGGCGTGGAGTATGCCCAAGCCGGGGCCTAAATTTGAATGCCGCCGACCCCCTCGTACCCAGAGCGGCAGATGATGTCGAAGGCGACGTGCGGCCTGGGAGAGGAGCGGCGGTGCGGACGAGTGGGGACAGCGCACTGGGAACCAAAACCCGAGGGGGCGCTGACGGAGGTGGGTCCTGATAGGGGAGGCCACGAGGGGCAGAAGACCCGGGGAGGTGATGAGGACACCGGAAGCACTGTTAGGGGGCCATGAGAGGGCACAGGGAGGTGAGCACGGAGGCCAGTTATAAGGGCTTGTAACCATTGCTCACCTTCCTGTGCTGCTCTCTGCCGCAGGGCCTCGATCATGGGGTCAGACATGCCGCAGGCTCAGGAGTCCACAACAGCTTCCGTTGTCAGCCGGGGAGAAAGAGGAAGGCACTGACCCCGGGCACCTGGATTTAACCCCTGAGGGTGTGGCCATATGCTCCTTCCTCTTTCTTCCCGTTGGTCAGTTGTGCATCCCAATTATGGCATCACCTGGGGGGAGTAGTGGGAGGGGGAATTGGGCACTGCACAGTGTTTACTTCTAGCTTTAACCCTATGGGCTCCGCAGTCAGAGGCACATTTCTTAATCAGTACCGTGCCTGCCGATCCCGAGGTCTCAATTCTTTTGTTACCTTCAGCTCAGATCAGCTTTCCAATCACATTTATGCTATATAAATACAACCAAAACTATCTCTTCTCTCCCTTTAATAGGTATCCTTAAATCACAAGGTCCCCAGGGTCTCATTTCTTCTTTATATTCGTACATGTTGTCTGTGGGAACTGACTCTGCTATAATGACAGTTAAGGGGAAATGGGAAGGCCTCATCCCTGATGTTCAAGATGAAGACTGGGAGGAGATTCTTGAATCTCCAATTAGAGTATCCCCATCTGTAAATAATACTGTAGAATGATTCAGTTAAATATATCAATCATATCTGACTCCGTTATGGCTTTTTAACCCCTTCAAGTCGCGGCCCTTTTTCGTTTTTGCGTTTTCGTTTTTCACTCCCCTCCTTCCTAGAGCCATAACTTTTTTATTTTTCCGTCAATATGGCCATGTGAGGGCTTATTTTTTGCGGGACGAGTTGTACTTTTGAACGACACCATTGGTTTCACCATGTCTTTTACTAGAAAACAGGAAAAAAATTCCAAATGCGGTGAAATTGCAAAAAAAGTGCAATCCCACACTTGTTTTTTGTTTGGCTTTTCTTCTAGGTTCACTAAATGCTAAAACTGACCTGTCATTGTGATTATCTAGGTCATTACGAGTTCATAGACACCTAGCATGACTAGTTTTTTTTTTATCCAAGTGGTGAAAAAATATTAAAAACTTTGCTTAAAAAAAAAAATAAAAAAATGCCATTTTCCGATACCCGAAGCGTCTCCATTTTTCGTGATCTGGGGTCGGGTGAGGGCTTATTTTTTGCATGTCGAGCTGACGTTTTTAATAATATCACTTTTGTGCAGATACGTTCTTTTGATCGCCCGTTATTGCATTTTAATGCAATGTTGCGGCGACCAAAAAAACGTAATTCTGGCGTTTCGAATTTTTTTATTGCTACGCTGTTTAGCGATCAGGTTAATGCTTTTTTTTAATTGATAGATCGGGCGATTCTGAACGCGGCGATACCAAATACGTGTAGGTTTTTTTTTATTGTTTTATTTAGGATGGGGCGAAAGGGGGGTGATTTTAACTTTTATGTTTTTTATATTTTTTTCATATTTTTAAAAACATTTTTTTTTTACCTGTGCCATGCTTCAATAGCCTCCATGGGAGGCTAGAAGCTGGCACAACTCGATTGGCTCAGCTACATAGCAGCGATCATCAGATCGCTGCTATGTAGCTGAAATGCAGGTGTGCTGTGAGCGCCGACCACAGGGGGGCGCTCACAGCAGGCCAGCATCAGTAACCATCAGCACATAAGAAAAAAAAAAAGGCTTAAAAAGCCATAGCCAGCTCACCAACCAGTCCTGCAGGTACAGAGCACGGAGGTTCGTCCTGACCCAGACGTCCTAGCAGCAGCAAATCCAATAGAAAATAGATACTCCAGCTCCGATAAAATTGAGGTCTTTATTTATCCAAAATGGTTAAAACGTAGTCCTTACATTTGGTGGACCAAACAGGTGTATGTAGATCACGGCTACGCGCTTCGACCTAGATCGGTCTTAATCATGCCTGTATCACATCACAAATGAGAGCTATATATATATATAGTGTCTCAAGGACCTCTATGGTTACTGTCCTGACACATCGCCGACCCCCGATCATGTGACAGGGGTCGGTGATGACGTCATTTCCGGCCGCCCGGCCGGAACCTTTAGTTAAATGCCGCTGTCTGCGTTTGACAGTGGCATTTAACAGGTTAATAGCGGCGAGTGAATAGCGATTTCACCCGCCGCTATTGCGCGCACATTTCAGCTGTACAAAACAGCTGACATGTCGCGACTTTGATGTGGGCTCAGCGCCGGAGCCCACATCAAAGGGGGATTCACGGCATGCGCAGTACATGTACAGCGCATGTCGTGAAAGGGTTAAAATGGGTCAGCTCCAATCCTCAGAATGTTTGAGATGTCACTCACTAAATGAAGATTTTATACATATGGTATGGGGCTGCCCTATTATTCTTTCCTACTGGAGCGAGGTAACATCGTTTTGACATCCTTAAAGGGAACCTATCACCCCGTTTTTTAAAGATTAGATAAAAATAGTGTGAAATAGGGGCAGAGCTGGGCTTTACATTACTGCCTTTTTGGTGCCTTTACACCCCCGTTAGGCTGCCGAAATACCTTTGTGAAGTGGCCGTTTTGTCCTGTCACTCAAGTTGGTCAGGTCGGATGGGCGTGGTCACAGCGCTGTTTCTCCCCAGATCAGGCTCATCATTACGTTGGTGGCGTAGTGGTGTGCGCATGTCCAAGGTCCCGAATCCTGCACAGGGGAGTGAAAATAGCAGCGATGTCCGTTATTTCATTGGTGGTCGGTGGGCGCGGCCATCTTGCTTTGGCCGCGCGTGCGCAGAAGCGGCGCTCTGCTGGCCGCGGCTTCAGGAAAATGGCCGCGGGCATCCGCGCGTGCGCAGATGGCTATCGCGGCGGCCATTTTCGTGAAGCAGAGTTCGCATCTCGGCTTCACGAAAATGGCCGCCGCGATAGCCATCTGCGCACGCGCGGATGCCCGCGGCCATTTTCCTGAAGCCGCGGCCAGCAGAGCGCCGCTTCTGCGCACGCGCGGCCAAAGCAAGATGGCCGTGCCCACCGACCACCAATGAAATAACGGACATCGCTGCTATTTTCACTCCCCTGTGCAGGATTCGGGACCTTGGACATGCGCACACCACTACGCCACCAACGTAATGATGAGCCTGATCTGGGGGAGAAACAGCGCTGTGACCACGCCCATCCGACCTGACCAACTTGAGTGACAGGACAAAACGGCCACTTCACAAAGGTATTTCAGCAGCCTAACGGGGGTGTAAAGGCACCAAAAAGGCACTAATGTAAAGCCCAGCTCTGCCCCTATTTCACACTATTTTTATCTAATCTTTAAAAAACGGGGTGATAGGTTCCCTTTAATACAAACTCCTGTTCCTCTTAGTCCACTAGTATGTTTATTTGAGGTGTTGGATGAGGAGACATGGGGACACTATGCTAGGATTTTCCAGCGTGAGACACAGGAAGGTGTTGGCATTACGTTGGATGAGTGGTTCACATCCCTCTCTCAGAGCTTGGATTGAATTGGTAAATTCAGTTATACCATATGAGCGAACACTATATCAGAATAGGGGTTGTTTAGGGAAATTTGACAAGATTTGGGACAGGTGGAACTCTCTTCATCTTACTATACTAGTACGTAGCGGTCTAGTGCCACCGTGAATATTAGGGTTAAAATGCATCGAGTTATATTTTATGGCATCACAAGACTATTATTAATATTACTAGACTGTGGCCCGATTCTAACGCATCGGGTATTCTAGAATATGCATGTCCCCGTAGTATATGGACAATGATGATTCCAGAATTCGCGGCAGACTGTGCCCGTCGCTGATTGGTCGAGGCAACCTTTATGACATCATCGTCGCCATGGCAACCATTATGACATCTACGTCGATACTGTGCCCGTCGCTGATTGGTCGAGGCGAATTCGCGGCAGACTGTGCCCATCGCTGATTGGTCGAGGCAACCTTTATGACATCATCGTCGCCATGCTGTGCCCGTCGCTGATTGGTCAAGGCCTGGCGGCCTCGACCAAACAGAGACGCGGGATTTCCAGGACAGACAGACAGACAGACAGAAAAACCCTTAGACAATTATATATATACTAGACTGTGGCCCGATTCTAATGCATCGGGTATTCTAGAATATGCATGTCCCCGTAGTATGTGATTCGCGGCAGACTGTGCCCGTCGCTGATTGGTCGAGGCAACCTTTATGACATCATCGTCGCCATGGCAACCATTATGACATCATCGTCGCCATGCTGTGCCCGTCTCTGATTGGTCGAGGCCGCCCGACAAACCGTCGACCACTCCATATAAGGTATGGTCTACAAACCGCCAACCACTCCATATAAGGTATGGTCTACAAACCGCCGACCACTCCATATAAGGTATGGTCTACAAACCGCCGACCACTCCATATAAGGTATGGTCTACAAACCGCCGACCACTCCATATAAGGTATCCTGTTTGTAGACCATACCTTATATGGAGTGATTTCCAGGACAGACAGACAGACAGACAGACAGACAAAGACAGACAGACAGACAGACAGACAGACAGACAGACAGACAGACAGACGGAAAAACCCTTAGACAATTATATATATAGATACAGTGGGGCAAAAAAGTATTTAGTCAGTCAGCAATAGTGCAAGTTCCACCACTTAAAAAGATGAGAGGCGTCTTTTTAAGTGGTGGAACTTGCACTATTGCTGACTGACTAAATACTTTTTTGCCCCACTGTAGATTGTGTAACTATACTTGGCAACGGGATAATTGCAGTTTAATTAGATGTGTAGTATCATTTTGAGCTTTATACTACCAAATATATATGGTTAAATATTGTTTTCTCTTTATTTGTTAATCTATTGTCCATACAGCATTATATGGAAACTAAAATTCTGCAGTTTAATGTACAAATTTGCTGTTGTTTTATAACCGCTTTGACAGATGCATGTGTACTATTTTGGTTGTATACTAATGTGTACATTTTGTTTTGTGGTTTAATAAACAAATAAAAAAAAAAAAAAAGAAGTCCAGTACAGGCAAGTTGCTTTGCAGTGAGATCAGACCGTCATTATGCAGTGCCCCAGAGTCCTGGTCGTTGCAGTACTGTCGCTCCGCCACTAAGGGGAGTGATGGTACGTCTGATGGCACTTAAGGAGCTCACCTGACCAGGTATCACAGTCACACATTACACTTCACACTCTGGCCACCAGGGGGAGCAAAGGGTTCTATGTATTAGGCCACTCCTCACACTTTGGTAAAACTGGGGGCTGGATAGGAAGTTAGGGAGAAGCTGACTGGGTTTTGCCCAGGCAACACCTAGTGAGAGAAGAGGTTGCTTGGGAAGATTCAGGGGGGTCCTTGTCAGGGGTGGGATCCTGACAGAGGCCTAGCGAAAAGGACAGATCGTTACGGAGCCGCGCCTGCACTTCATTGCGGAGGCATCTCAAGAAAGGATAAGAAGCGAAGTGTATTGTGGAGAAGTGAGAAACGAGATCACAGCACAAAGGCGATAGAACCAGTAGGAGTCGTGCCCCGAGATCGGCAACATTCTGCTGAGGCGCGTAGGAACGCTGAGGAAGTATTGGGCTCTACGCATTACTTCAAACCAACGGCAGGGCAGTTAATTATAGGTTGGCTGCCTCACCTAAATCACCTAATGAAGACAACGGAGGCAATTGTGGGAGAGGGGCGTCTCTAGGGTCCCTATAAAATAACTCCAGGCCTACCCCGTCATACGGGTGCGTCCTATCCATATCATCTGGGGGACGGAGAGAAAGAACAGAAACATACACGACAGTTGTGAGGACTATCCCGTGGTGCTCAGCAGGGAAGTACTACAACACCCAGGTGCTAGTAGGTAGGCACTGATTTCCACCTGCAAAGGGAACTCTGGATGTGTGTTGTGAATTCTGTTCTTGGGCTCCCTCCGGTGGTTATAAGTAGTAGCGCTGCTGTCTGTCCTTCACAGCAGTTATCAGGTGTGTCCACTCTGGAGTGGGCTATTTAGTCTGGCCTCACCCTTTAGTCAGTGCCAGTTGTCCATTGTATTCTGGAGGATTCACATCCCTTCATGGTTTCTCCTGCTTCCTGGTATTTTCACCAAGGTAAGTTCTGCTTGTTTTGCAGCCCACATGTTGTGGGCCTCATTGTTCAGTGCATTTCATGTTTTTTCTTGTCCAGCTTAATCTGTGTAAAGGCCCCGTCTCACATAGCGAGATCGCTAGCGAGATCGCTGCTGAGTCACAAGTTTTGTGACGCAACAGCGACCTCAGTAGCGATCTCGCTATGTGTGACACGTACCAGCGATCAGGCCCCTGCTGCGAGATCGCTGGTCGTGTCAGAATGGCCTGGACCTTTTTTTGGTCGTTGAGGTCCCGCTGACATCGCTGAATCGGTGTGTGTGACACCGATCCAGCGATGTCTTCACTGGTAACCAGGGTAAACATCGGGTTACTAAGCGCAGGGCCGCGCTTAGTAACCCGATGTTTACCCTGGTTACCAGCGTAAATGTAAAAAAAAAAAAACAGTACATACTCACCATCTGTTGCCCGTCAGGTCCCTTGGCGTCTGCTTCCTGCTCTGACTGAGCCGCCGTAAAGTGAGAGCACAGCAGTGACGTCACCGCTGCGCTCTGCTCTCACTGTACGGCGGCTCAGTCAGAGCAGGAAGCAGACGCCAAGGGACCTGACGGGCAACAGATGGTGAGTATGTACTGTTTTTTTTTTTTCACATTTACGCTGGTAACCAGGGTAAACATCGGGTTACTAAGCGCTGCCCTGCGCTTAGTAACCCGATGTTTACCCTGGTTACCCAGGTGCTGCAGGGGGACTTCGGCATCGTTGAAGACAGTTTCAACGATGCCGAAGTCGTTCCCCTGATCGTTGGTCGCTGGAGAGAGCTGTCTGTGTGACAGCTCCCCAGCGACCACACAGCGACCACACAGCGACGCTGCAGCGATCAGCATCGTTGTCTGTATCGCTGCAGCGTCGCTGTGTGAGACGGGGCCTTAGGGATTTATGCAGTCAAGCTGGAATCTCTGGAGAGGCAGATATACCCTCCATATCTTTAGTTAGATGTGGAGTTTTTTGTATTTTCTGTGGTGGATATTTCCTAGTATTTTAATACTGACCACATAGTTTCTCTGTCCTATCTTTCCTATTTAGCTAGATTGGCCTCCTTTGCTAAATCCTGTTTTCAGCCTGTGTATGTTTTTTCCTCTCCTTTCACAGTCAATATTTGTGGGGGGCTGCCTATCCTTTGGGAATTTTCTCTGAGGCGAGATAGTTTTCCCTTTTCTATCTATAGGGTTAATTAGTCCTCTGGCTGTGTCGAGGTGTCTAGGATCAGTAGGTACATCCCACGGCTACTTCTAGTTGCGGTGTTAAGTTCAGGGTCCGCGGTCAGCATAGATACCACCTTCTCCAGAGTACGTCCAATGCTACTCCTGGGCCACCAGATCATAACAGTACAACTGGCCTACAATGAGTTAACCGCATCTCAGAAGGGAAAGAAAGTGCTGAGCCATTTTTTTTCTGTACTCTTGTTTTTTTTTCCCTCTTTACCTCTGGGTGGTTCAGGAGTTTGGCGCTGACATGGATGTTCAGGGACTTGCTTCTCGTGTGGATCAACTTGCTGCTAGAGTACAGGGTATTTCTGATTATATCATTCAGACTCCAGCTTTGGAGCCTAGAATTCCAACTCCTGATCTGTTTTTTGGGGACAGGTCTAAATTTCTGAGCTTTAAAAATAACTGTAAACTGTTTTTTTTGCTCTGAAGCCCCGTTCCTCTGGTGATCCTATCCAGCAGGTTAAAATTGTCCTATCTCTGCTGCGTGGCGACCCCAGGATTGGACATTTGCCCTGGAACCTGGGAATCCGGCGTTGGTTAATGTAGACACCTTTTTTCAGGCGCTTGGGTTATTGTATGATGAACCTAACTCTGTAGAGCATGCTGAGAAAACCTTGTTGGCCCTGTGTCAGGGTCAAGAAGCGGCAGAATCATATTGCCAGAAATTTAGAAAATGGTCTGTGTTGACTAAATGGAATGAGGATGCTTCGGCGGCAATTTTCAGAAAGGGTCTTTCTGAATCCATTAAAGATGTTATGGTGGGGTTCCCCACGCCTGCTGGTTTGAGTGATTCTATGTCTCTGGCCATTCAAATTGATCGGCGCTTGCGTGAGCGCAGAGTTGTGCACGCTATGGCGTTGTCTTCCGAGCGGAGTCCTGAGCCTATGCAATGTGATAGGATTGTGTCTAGAGCTGAACGACAAGGATTCAGACGTCAGAATGGGTTGTGTTTTTACTGCGGCGATTCTGCTCATGTTATTTCTGATTGCCCTAAGCATACCAAGAGAATCGCTGGTTCTGTTACCATCAGTACTGTACAGCCTAAATTTCTGTTATCTGTGACCCTGATCTGCTCATTATCGTCATTTTCTGTCATGGCATTTGTGGATTCAGGCGCCGCTTTAAATTTAATGGACTTAGAATTTGCCAGACATTGTGGGTTTCCCTTACAGCCTTTGCAGAGTCCTATCCGTTTGAGGGGTATTGATGCTACACCATTGGCTAAAAAAACCCTCAGTTTTGGACACAGTTAACCATGTGCATGGCGCCAGCCCATCAGGAAGATTGTCGTTTTCTGGTGTTGCATAATCTGCATGATGTTATTGTGCTGGGTTTCCCATGGTTACAGGTGCATAATCCGGTGTTGGATTGGAAATCTATGTCTGTGACAAGTTGGGGTTGTCAGGGGGTTCATGGTGACGTTCCTTTGATGTCAATTACCTCCTCCCCTCTTATGAAATTCCTGAGTTTTTGTCAGATTTCCAGGATGTATTCAATGAGCCCAAGTCCAGTTCCCTTCCACCGCACAGGGACTATGATTGTGCTATTGACTTGATTCCAGGCTGTAAGTTCCCTAAGGGCCGACTTTTCAACCTGTCTGTGCCAGAACATGCCGCCATGCGGAGTTATGTTAAGGAGTCTTTGGAGAAGGGGCATATTCGGCCATCTTCTTCTCCATTGGGAGCAGGTTTCTTTTTTGTTGCCAAGAAGGATGGCTCCTTGAGACCCTGTATTGATTATCGCCTCTTGAATAAAATCACGGTCAAATTCCAATACCCTTTGCCTTTGCTCTCTGATTTGTTTGCCAGGATTAAGGGTGCTAGTTGGTTTACTAAGATTGACCTTCGAGGGGCATATAATCTTGTTCGTATTAAGCAGGGGGACGAATGGAATACTGCGTTCAATACGCCGGAGGGCCATTTTGAATATCTTGTGATGCCATTCGGACTCTCTTATGCTCCATCTGTGTTTCAGTCCTTCATGCATGATATATTTCGGAATTATCTTGATAAATTCATGATTGTATATTTGGATGATATTTTGATTTTTTCGGATGATTGGGAGTCTCATGTGAAACAAGTCAGGATGGTATTTCAGATCCTTCGTGATAATGCCTTGTTTGTGAAGGGGTCTAAGTGCCTCTTTGAAGTACAGAAGGTTTATTTTTTTGGGCTTCTTTTTTTCGCCCTCATCTATAGAAATGGATCCGGTTAAGGTTCAGGCCATTTATGATTGGATCCAGCCCACATCCGTGAAGAGCCTTCAGAAATTTTTGGGCTTTGCTAATTTTTATCGCCGTTTCATTGCCAACTTCTCCAGTGTGGTTAAACCCCTGACCGATTTGACGAAGAAAGGCGCTGATGTGACGAATTGGTCCTCTGTGGCCGTTTCTGCCTTTCAGGAGCTTAAACGCCGATTTACTTCTTCCCCTGTGTTGCGTCAGCCGGATGTTTCTCTTCCTTTTCAGGTTGAGGTTGACGCTTCTGAGATTGGGGCAGGGGCCGTTTTGTCTCAGAGGAATTCTGATGGTTCCTTGATGAAACCGTGTGCCTTCTTCTCTCGAAAATTTTCGCCTGCGGAACGCAATTATGATGTCGGTAATCGTGAGTTGTTGGCTATGAAGTGGGCATTTGAGGAGTGGCGACATTGGCTTGAGGGGGCTAAACATCGTATTGTGGTCTTGACCGATCATAAGAATCTGATTTACCTCGAGTCTGCCAAACGGCTGAATCCTAGACAGGCCCGATGGTCTCTGTTTTTCTCCCGTTTTGATTTTGTTGTCTCGTATCTTCCGGGTTCTAAGAATGTTAAAGCTGATGCCCTCTCTAGGAGTTTTTTGCCTGATTCCCCTGGGGTCCTTGAGCCGGTCGGCATTCTGAAGGAGGGGGTGATTCTTTCTGCCATCTCCCCTGATTTACGACGGGTTCTTCAGGAATTTCAGGCTGATAAACCTGACCGCTGTCCAGTGGGGAAACTGTTTGTTCCTGATAGATGGACTAGCAAAGTGATTTCTGAGGTTCACTGTTCTGTGTTGGCTGGCCATCCTGGGATTTTTGGTACCAGAGATTTGATTAGTAGGTCATTTTGGTGGCCTTCTTTGTCACGGGATGTGCGCTCCTTTGTGCAGTCCTGTGGGACTTGTGCGTGGGCCAAACCTTGCTGCTCACGCGCCAGTGGGTTGCTTTTGCTTTTGCCTTTGCCGGTCCCTGAGAGGCCTTGGACGCATATTTCTATGGATTTTATTTCAGATCTTCCGGTTTCCCAGAGGATGTCGGTTATCTGGGTGGTTTGTGACCGGTTTTCTAAGATGGTTCATTTGGTACCTTTGCCTAAATTACCTTCCTCTTCTGAGTTGGTTCCGTTGTTTTTTCAGCATGTGGTTCGTTTGCATGGCATTCCGGAGAATATTGTGTCCGATAGAGGTTCCCAGTTTGTTTCCAGGTTTTGGCGAGCCTTTTGTGCTAGGCTGGGCATTGATTTGTCTTTTTCTTCCGCATTTCATCCTCAGACAAATGGCCAAACCGAGCGAACTAACCAGACTTTGGAAACTTATTTGAGATGCTTTGTGTCTGCCGATCAGGATGATTGGGTGGCTTTCTTGCCATTGGCCGAGTTTGCCCTTAATAATCGGGCTAGTTCTGCTACCTTGGTTTCACCTTTTTTTTGTAATTCTGGGTTTCATCCTCGTTTTTCTTCGGGGCAGGTTGAGCCTTCTGATTGTCCTGGGGTGAACTCTGTGGTTGACAAGTTGCAGCAAATTTGGGCTCATGTTGTGGACAATTTGGTCTTGTCTCAAGAGGAGGCTCAGCGTTTTGCTAACCATCAGCGGCGTGTGGGTTCCCGGCTTCGGGTTGGGGATTTGGTCTGGTTGTCTTCCCGTCATGTTCCTATGAAGGTTTCTTCCCCTAAGTTCAAGCCTCGGTTTATTGGTCCTTATAGGATTTCTGAGATTATCAATCCAGTGTCTTTTCATTTGGCCCTTCCAGCCTCTTTTTCCATCCACACTGTTTTTCATAGATCTTTGTTGCGGAAATATGTGGTACCCGTCGTTCCCTCTGTTGATCCTCCTGCCCCGGTGTTGATTGATGGGGAGTTGGAGTATGTTGTTGAGAAGATATCGGATTCTTGTTTTTCAAGGCGGAGGCTTCAGTATCTTGTCAAGTGGAAGGGTTATGGCCAGGAGGATAATTCTTGGGTTGTTGCCTCTGATGTTCATGCTGACGATTTGGTTCATGCCTTCCATTTGGCTCGTCCTGATCGGCCTGGGGGCTCTGGTGAGGGTTCGGTGACCCCTCCTCAAGGGGGGGGGGGTACTGTTGTGAATTCTGTTCTTGGGCTCCCTCCGGTGGTTATAAGTGGTAGCGCTGCTATCTGTCCTTCACAGCAGTTATCAGGTGTGTCCACTCTGGACTGGGCTATTTAGTCTGGCCTCACCCTTTAGTCAGTGCCAGTTGTCCATTGTATTCTGGAGGATTCACATCCCTTCATGGTTTCTCCTGCTTCCTGGTCTTTTCACCAAGATAAGTTCTGCTTGTTTTGCAGCCCACGTGTTGTGGGCCTCATTGTTCAGTGCATTTCATGTTTTTTCTTGTCCAGCTTAATCTGTGTAAGGATTTATGCAGTCAAGCTGGAATCTCTGGAGAGGCAGATATACCCTCCATATCTTTAGTTAGATGTGGAGTTTTTTGTATTTTCTGTGGTGGATATTTCCTAGTATTTTAATACTGACCGCATAGTTCTCTGTCCTATCTTTCCTATTTAGCTAGATTGGCCTCCTTTGCTAAATCCTGTTTTCAGCCTGTGTATGTTTTTTCCTCTCCTCTCACAGTCAATATTTGTGGGGGGCTGCCTATCCTTTGGGAATTTTCTCTGAGGCGAGATAGTTTTCCCTTTTCTATCTATAGGGTTAATTAGTCCTCCGGCTGTGTCGAGGTGTCTAGGATCAGTAGGTACATCCCACGGCTACTTCTAGTTGCGGTGTTAAGTTCAGGGTCCGCGGTCAGTATAGATACCACCTTCTCCAGAGTACGTCCAATGCTACTCCTAGGCCACCAGATCATAACAGATGTGCCTTCGGACCGGACGGTCTCAGCCAGCCCTGTTAGCAGTGCTCTGGATTGCGGATGCTGAAGCCTTCAGTAAAGAGGTAAAGAGACTGCAACCCTGTGTCCTCGTTATTTGCTGCGACCTACACCATCACCTACACCTTTTTATTGGGCACCCCTTAGCAGGACCACGGACCGGGTCGGGCCACCGTGACAGACAGACCCGGATCCGAGTACCCTGCTGTCCTGTGTCTGGGGGTCGCTCCAACTACATCTGACACAGGATGTCAGTTGAACGCAATAGACATAAGTATGATCCTGAAAGGAAGTGTTGGAAAAGCAGAAGTATAGCAGAGCTGACAGTGCTATGAAAGGAGGAAAGATTATAGAAGGGTTTGTAATGTAATATGGAGCGCCCCCAGATGCAGGGCCGCGGGGTACTCGGTACCGGGCCTCTCTGTCTCAGTTCTGGGGTTGTCACGGTGGCTAGACCCGGTCCCTGACCCTGCTAAGGGGCGCCCAATGAAAGGTGAAAGTGGTGGTGCAAGTCGCGGTGAATAACGAGGACACAGGGTTCCAGTCTCTTTACCTCTTTACTGAAGCCTTCAAAATCCTCAATCCGGAGTACGGTTAACAGGGCTGTCTGAGATCGGCCGGTCCGATGGCACCTCCAGAGTTCCCTTTGCAGGTGGAAATCTGTGCCTTCCTTCTAGCGCCTGTGTGTTGTACTACTTCCCTGCTGAGCACCACAGGATAGTCCTCACAACTGTTGTGTCTGTTTCTGATGTTCTTTCCCACAACTTATGTCTGTTCTGATGTTCTTCTCCGTCCCCCAGATGATATGGCTAGGACGCACCCGTATGACGGGTAGGCCTGGAGTTCTTCCGGGACCCTAGTGACGCCCCTCTCCCACAGTTGCCCCCTATGTCTGCTTAGGTGATTTAGGTGAGACAGCCAACCTATAATTAACTGTCCTGCCGTTGGTTTGAAGTAATGCTTGGAGCCCAATACTTCCTCGGCGTTCCGGCCACCAGCTACGCGCCTCAGTAGGATGTTGCCTCGATCTTACAGCACGACTCCTACTGGTGTTATCTCCTTTTTGCTATGATCTCATTTCTCACTCTTCACAATAAACCCCGCTTCTTGTCCTTTCTTGAGATACCGCCGCGATGTAGTGCAGGCGCGGTTCCTTAACGTTCTCTCTTGTTCGCTAGGCCTCTGTCAGGATCCCACCCCTGACAGGGACCCCCCTGAATCTTCCCCTGCAACACCCTCTGCCACAGGATCTTGCCTGGTTCCAACCCAGTCAGCTTCTGTCTAACTTTCTATCCAACCCCCAGTTTTACCAGATTGTGAGGAGTGGCCTAATACATAGTGCCCTTTGCTCCCCCTGGAGGCCAGACTATGAAGTGTATTGGTGTCTGTGATACCTGGTCAGGTGAACTCCTTAAGTGCCATCAGACGTACCATCACTTCCCTTAGCGGCGGAGCATCAGTACTGCAACGACCAGGACTCTGGGGCGCTGCAAATACACCTCAGATGCATGGCCCCTCACCCCACACTGACTCATGCAGGAGGTTAGACCAGAGCAGGTCTGTGTCATAACATCTCACACAGTGAGAAACCTGTTCTAAGTTACTGTATGTTGGAAGCATGTTCTTCTTTCCTTTAAGTGTTGCTGCTCGCTTATGAATGGTCAGCATCATACAGGGAAATGAAGTACATGACCCAACTCGTAACACCCATTTGGACTTAAACATTAATTCATTAGGGGCCAAATACTTTGATTTTTAATATCCGCAACGGAGAGGTGAAAAAGACAAAACGTTTTATTCAGCTCTGAAAAAACTTGCTGAACTAGTTACCATAAAGTTTTTCGCAACTTGTGTGTTCAGCAGCACACTGCTGCACAGCTTTCGGCCTCCTTATTGTTGTTGTGGGGGAAAGGGTGCACACCTCCTTGAGTGACAATGCTGCTTCAGCAGCTTAGTCTACCAAGTTTGTGCTCGCTTTTAGTGACACATTAACTGTCTATTATTGCTTGATCTGGAATCTGTTACTACTTTGAGCAAAAATGGGGCTTGGACAGTGAAAGCAAGGAGTACAAAAACAGATCTGGAAACTGCTGCTGGTGGTGGCCCAGTTGATTGTGATTTTGCATGACTGATAATAGGTTAGGGGCTGGTAGGAAGGATAAAGCAGATGTTTGCTGTATAGAAATCAAGGGGATGGGGGAGAGTTGACTGGTATATTAGGAGTTAACCCCTCTATTGGAGTGTAACTACTGCACATGCTCAGCCAGCCTCTGGTGGTTGATGTCCTTGGCACCAAGTTGTACATTATGCAAGAGAAAAAATCTCACAGCAGGAGAATGACAGCTGATAGAAAAAGCAAGTTAAGGCTGTGTGCACACGTTGCGTTTTTTTCACTTTTTTTCGCAATAAAAACGTGATAAATAGGCATAAAAAACGCATACATATGCATCCTATCATTTAGAATGCATTCTGCAATTTTTGTGCACATGATGAGTTTTTTTCCGCGAAAAAAAAGCCGCAGCATATTCATTAATTTTGCTTTTTTTTCACGATTTTCCCGCTATATAATGCATTGGGAAAGCTCCGGAAAAAAACGCGAAAAAAACGCATGCGGATTTCTTGCAGAAAATGTCTGGTTTTCTTCAGGAATTTTCTGCAAGAAATTCTTACGTGTGCACATACCCTAACTGTAAATGTATTTACTTTCATTTTCTCCAATTTCATACTGTGAGAATACCCCTTTAGTATAGACTTTATTTACTAATGAAAAACATGATAACAATTCTCATTTTACACAAAACTTTTTATTAATGCAATTCATTTTCATTTGAAAAATATATTGATTGTGTTATTAAGTGCTGAACCAGCTTGTCATGCAGGTAGCTATAGTGGAATGTACTACTCCATCTGGCTAAGAACAGTAAAATGAATGCCAGCCTTATTCAGTCGGTCAATCAACTTGGTTTTGGAAAATGCAGCTCCTGGAGTGTACACTCCTCCACTGCAAGATAAAAAAAATATATATATTATATACACATATATTTATTAAAATTCAGATTACACCATGAATAAACAATAGCGCAAGAAATGCAGCAAAACTGTTGAGATATACAACCTGGTTTATAAACGTTGATGAAGAACCTCACTATGTACATGTGAAAAATGCTGAATCTTGTACAAAAAGAATAAAAGGGGTTATCCAGGCTTATGATCTTGGAGACCTTATCCCCACTCCTCAACATTGAAATTCCAGCATCAAGATTGAAAAGTCATGGAATTATGTGTTGAAAAATGGCTCTTGGGACACACTGGTGAAATGGCCGTACTACTGGTTCCACCACCAAACCAATGTAATGCTAAGCTATTAGTGTACCTAGAATGAAGGCAAGAGGGGTATAGTACATTCTGCCACCTCACCTCGTAATCACAGAAGTAGTTGTTGTCACAATTCATTTTTGGATATGTGACAGCTCTGGCTCTGCTTTAATTTAAACATTGTTTTTTGCTTTCGTGCCAGCAAGGGTTATTGTCAGTTTTCTTGCTGGAATCTGCTTTGTTGCTGGTCAGCTGATGTGGGTGGTGACCATTCCCACCATCCTTTAAATAGTCACATGACGCATCAGCTGACTGTTGGTAATAGAATGTCATGGTTAGGAGAAGGTTAATGCCCTGTGCTCTCAGGGTTAATGTTGTTAGCCTCTCTTTCAAGATGGGAGTGCTATTTATACTCTCTCCTAACCTGGTATCCTTGTCAGCTATAGGTTTTCTGCAGTCTGTATGCTTGACCTCTGAAGTGTGTGCTGGCTTGCTTAGTGTCTTGCTGTCACGTGCTTTATTCGTTTTCCTGGATTACTGACCCCTGGCTTGGCTTCTGACTATTCCCTGACTCTCCCTGTTGGTATCTTGTAATCTCCTGGCTATGACCTATGCTTGTTTCACTATTATTTTATGCTTGTTCCTTCTGTTTCCCCGGCGTCTGGCTCCGCCCCCTGACCGCCTCCCACTTTGTCACATGATCTTAGGTCCTTTTGCTTTACCTGATCACTTTGTCTCATGTGGAAGGTCCCATTGGTGATCAGGTTAGTTACCCGGTGTCTGGTCCAGCTCCGTTGCTGCTGGGTGCAGTTTCCCCTGCAGCATTAATACCGGGTATCGTGACAGAGTTATTCTATGTGGACCAGCCTAGGAGTTTTGAGCTCTCGGGTGCCAGCAGTTAATTTGCTGCTTCTGTGAAGTTTGGTTTCCTGATTTTGTGTCCTCTGCTGTGTGGAGATTGGTGGTGGTGGCTGGAGCTAAGTTTCTTGTTCCCTGTTGTGAATTAGACTTTTTTGGCTCCCTCTTGTGGTCACTAGTGATATGACTCTGGGATTGTCTTTCCTCAGTTTGGCACCCACCTGGGTCGTTAGTCCAGGGGTGTTGCTATATAAACTTCCTGGATACTCAGTCCAGTGCCTGGCATCGTTGTAATCAGATCCTTTCTGTTTGCTCCTGTCTGCTGGTCCGGGTTCTTGCAAAATTAAGCTAAGTCCTGCTTCCTTGTTTTTTGGTTATCTGTATTGCTCTTATTTTCTGTCCAGCTTGTACTAAATGTGATTCCTGATTTTGCTGGAAGCTCTAGGGGGCTGGTATTCCCCCCCTGGGCCATTAGACGGTTCGGGGGTTCTTGAATATCCAGCGTGGAAATTTTGATAGGGTTTTTGCTGACCGTATAAGTCATCTTACTATATTCTGCTATTAGTCAGTGGGCCTCTCTTTGCTAAATATCTAGTTCATTCTTACGTTTGTCTTTTCTCCTTACCTCACCGTTATTATTTGTGGGGGGCTTGTATCCAACTTTTGGGGTCTTTTCTCTGGAGGCAAGAAAGGTCTATCTTTTCCCTTCTAGGGTTAGTTAGTTCTCCGGCTGGCGCGAGACGTCTAGAACCAACGTAGGCACGTTCCCCGGCTGCTTCTATTTGTGGTGCTAGGATTAGATATACGGTTAGCCCAGTTACCACTGCCCTATGAGCTGGTTTTTTATGTTTGCAGACTTGGTATGTACTTTTGAGACCCTCTGCCATTGGGGTCATAACAGTATGCCAGGCCAGAGTTGAATGTTTAATGCATTGCAGAAGTGGGATAATAAGAAAGGAAATTCTGAGTTTTTTTTTTTTTTTTCCTCTCTTTGTTCCTCCCCTTTACCTCTGAGTGGCTTGTGCTTGCTGCAGACATGAATGTCCAGACCTTGATTACAAGTGTGGATCAGCTTGCTGCTCGTGTGCAGGGCATACAAGATTTTGTTACCAGTAGTCCAATGTCTGAACCTAAAATACCTATTCCTGAACTGTTCTCTGGAGACCGATTCAAGTTTAGGGATTTCAGGAATAATTGTAAATTGTTTCTATCTCTGAGACCCCGTTCATCTGGAGACTCAGCTCAGCAAGTTAAAATTGTTATCTCTTTCTTACGGGGCGACCCTCAGGATTGGGCCTTCTCGCTAGCACCAGGAGATCCGGCATTGGCGAATATTGATGCGTTTTTTCTGGCGCTCGGATTGCTTTACGAGGAACCCAATCTTGAAATTCAGGCAGAAAAAGCCTTGCTGGCTATTTCTCAGGGCCAGGATGAAGCTGAAGTGTATTGCCAAAAATTTCGGAAATGGTCCGTGCTTACTCAGTGGAATGAGTGTGCTCTGGCCGCAAATTTCAGAAATGGCCTTTCTGAAGCCATTAAGAATGTGATGGTGGGTTTCTCCATTCCTACAAGTCTGAATGATTCCATGGCGCTGGCTATTCAAATTGACCGGCGTTTGCGGGAGCGCAAAACTGCTAATCCTCTGGTGGTGTTGTCTGAACAAACACCTGATTTAATGCAATGTGGTAGAATTCAGACTAGAAATTAACGGAAAAATCATAGACTTCAGAATGGGTTGTGTTTTTACTGTGGTGATTCTACACATGTTATATCAGCATGCTCTAAACGCCTAACAAGGGTTGTTAGCCCTGTCGCCATTGGTAATTTGCAACCTAAATTTATTTTGTCTGTGACTTTAATTTGCTCATTGTCTTCCTACCCTGTTATGGCGTTTGTGGATTCAGGTGCTGCCCTGAGTCTTATGGATCTGTCATTTGCCAAGCGCTGTGGTTTTGTTCTTGAGCCTTTGGTAAATCCTATCCCTCTTAGAGGTATTGATGCTACGCCATTGGCGGAAAATAAACCGCAGTTTTGGACACAGGTAACCATGTGCATGACTCCTGAACATCGGGAGGTGATTTGTTTTCTTGTTCTGCATAAAATGCATGATTTGGTCGTTTTGGGTCTGCCATGGTTACAGACCCATAATCCAGTCTTGGATTGGAAGGCAATGTCTGTGTCAAGTTGGGGCTGTCAGGGAATTCATGGTGATTCCCCGCCGGTGTCTATTGCTTCCTCTACTCCTTCGGAAGTTCCTGAGTGTTTGTCTTATTATCAGGATGTATTCAGCGAGTCCAGGTCCAGTGCTCTGCCTCCTCATAGGGACTGTGACTGCGCCATAGATTTGATTCCAGGTAGTAAATTTCCTAAGGGAAGACTATTTAATCTGTCTGTACCTGAGCATACCGCAATGCGTTCGTATATCAAGGAGTCTCTGGAGAAGGGGCATATCCGTCCATCCTCTTCCCCTCTTGGTGCGGGATTCTTTTTTGTGGCCAAGGACGGATCTTTGAGACCTTGTATTGACTATCGGCTTCTGAATAAAATCACTGTTAAATTTCAGTATCCTTTGCCTCTGTTGTCGGACTTGTTTGCCCGGATTAAAGGTGCCAAGTGGTTCACCAAGATAGATCTTCGTGGTGCGTACAACCTTGTGCGCATTAAGCAAGGAGATGACAGGAAAACTGCATTTAATACGCCCGAAGGTCATTTTGAGTACTTGGTGATGCCTTTTGGGCTCTCTAATGCTCCTTCAGTGTTTCAGTCCTTTATGCATGATATTTTCCGGAAGTATCTGGATAAATTTATGATTGTTTATCTGGATGATATTCTGTTTTTTTCTGATGATTGGGACTCGCATGTAGAGCAGGTCAGGATGGTGTTTCAGGTTTTGCGTGAGCATGCTTTGTTTGTTAAGGGCTCAAAGTGTCTCTTTGGAGTACAGAAGGTTCCCTTTTTGGGTTTTATTTTTTCCCCTTCTGCGGTGGAGATGGACCCAGTCAAGGTCCGAGCTATTCATGATTGGACTCAGCCCACGTCAGTTAAAAGTCTTCAGAAGTTCTTGGGTTTTGCTAACTTCTACCGTCGTTTTATCGCTAATTTTTCTAGCGTTGTTAAACCTTTGACGGATATGATCAAGAAAGGTTCTGATGTTGCTAACTGGGCTCCTGCAGCCGTGGAAGCTTTCCAAGAGTTGAAGCGCCGGTTTACTTCGGCGCCTGTTTTGTGCCAGCCTGATGTCTCACTGCCCTTTCAGGTTGAAGTGGATGCTTCTGAGATTGGGGCAGGGGCCGTTTTGTCGCAGAGAGGCCCTGGTTGCTCTGTAATGAGACCATGTGCCTTTTTCTCTAGGAAGTTTTCGTCTGCTGAGCGGAATTATGATGTTGGCAATCGGGAGTTGTTGGCCATGAAGTGGGCAATTGAGGAGTGGCGTCATTGGCTCGAGGGTGCTAAGCATCGTGTGGTGGTCTTGACTGATCACAAAAATCTGATGTATCTCGAGTCTGCTAAACGCCTGAATCCTAGACAGGCCCGCTGGTCATTGTTTTTCTCCCATTTTGACTTTGTGGTCTCGTATTTACCAGGTTCAAAGAATGTGAAGGCTGATGCTCTTTCAAGGAGCTTTGTGCCTGACTCTCCTGGAGTCGTAGAACCAGTTGGTATTCTTAAAGAGGGAGTTATCTTGTCAGCCATTTCTCTGGATTTGCGACGTGTGTTGCAGAGATTTCAGGCTGGTAGACCTGACTCTTGTCCACCTGACAGACTGTTTGTTCCTGATAAGTGGACCAGCAGAGTCATTTCCGAGGTTCATTCCTCGGTGTTGGCAGGGCATCCGGGAATTTTTGGCACCAGAGATCTGGTGGCTAGGTCCTTTTGGTGGCCTTCCTTGTTACGGGATGTGCGGTCATTTGTGCAGTCCTGTGGGACTTGTGCTCGAGCTAAGCCTTGCTGTTCTCGTGCCAGCGGGTTGCTCTTGCCCTTGCCTGTCCCGAAGAGGCCTTGGACACACATTTCCATGGATTTCATTTCAGATCTTCCGGTGTCTCAGGGCATGTCTGTCATCTGGGTGGTATGTGATCGCTTTTCAAAGATGGTCCATTTGGTATCTTTGCCTAAGCTGCCTTCCTCTTCCGATCTGGTTCCTTTGTTCTTTCAGAATGTGGTTCGTTTACACGGCATTCCTGAGAATATTGTGTCTGACAGAGGATCCCAGTTTGTTTCCAGGTTCTGGCGATCCTTTTGTGCTAAGATGGGCATTGATTTGTCGTTTTCGTCTGCCTTTCATCCTCAGACTAATGGACAAACGGAGCGAACTAATCAGACTCTGGAGGCTTATTTGAGGTGTTTTGTTTCTGCAGATCATGATGATTGGGTGACCTTCTTGCCGCTGGCTGAGTTTGCCCTTAATAATCGGGCTAGTTCCGCTACTTTGGTTTCGCCTTTTTTTTGCAACTCTGGTTTCCATCCTCGTTTTTCCTCGGGACATGTGGAGTCTTCTGACTGTCCTGGGGTAGATTCCGTGGTGGATAGGTTGCAGCAGATCTGGAATCATGTGGTGGACAACTTAAAGTTGTCACAGGAGAAGGCTCAGCGTTTTGCCAACCGCCGCCGCGGTGTGGGTCCCCGACTTCGTGTTGGGGATTTGGTATGGCTGTCTTCTCGATTTGTTCCTATGAAGGTCTCCTCTCCTAAATTTAAGCCTCGCTTCATCGGTCCTTACAAGATATTGGAAATCCTTAATCCTGTGTCCTTTCGCTTGGATCTTCCGGTGTCGTTTGCCATTCACAACGTGTTCCATAGGTCTTTGTTGCGGCGGTACGTTGTGCCTGTGGTTCCTTCTGTTGAGCCTCCTGCTCCGGTGTTGGTTGAGGGCGAGTTGGAGTACATGGTGGAGAAGATCTTGGATTCTCGTCTCTCCAGACGGAGGCTTCAGTATCTGGTCAAGTGGAAGGGCTACGGCCAGGAGGATAATTCCTGGGTGGTTGCCTCTGATGTGCATGCGGCCGATTTAGTTCGTGCCTTTCACGCTGCTCATCCTGATCGCCCTGGTGGTCCTGGTGAGGGTTCGGTGACCCCTCCTTAAAGGGGGGGTACTGTTGTGAATTAGACTTTTTTGGCTCCCTCTTGTGGTCACTAGTGATATGACTCTGGGATTGTCTTTCCTCAGTTTGGCACCCACCTGGGTCGTTAGTCCAGGGGTGTTGCTATATAAACTTCCTGGATCCTCAGTCCAGTGCCTGGCATCGTTGTAATCAGATCCTCTCTGTTTGCTCCTGTCTGCTGGTCCGGGTTCTTGCAAAATTAAGCTAAGTCCTGCTTCCTTGTTTTTTGGTTATCTGTATTGCTCTTATTTTCTGTCCAGCTTGTACTAAATGTGATTCCTGATTTTGCTGGAAGCTCTAGGGGGCTGGTATTCTCCCCCCGGGCCGTTAGACGGTTCGGGGGTTCTTGAATATCCAGCGTGGAAATTTTGATAGGGTTTTTGCTGACCGTATAAGTCATCTTACTATATTCTGCTATTAGTCAGTGGGCCTCTCTTTGCTAAATATCTAGTTCATTCTTACGTTTGTCTTTTCTCCTTACCTCACCGTTATTATTTGTGGGGGGCTTGTATCCAACTTTTGGGGTCTTTACTCTGGAGGCAAGAAAGGTCTATCTTTTCCCTTCTAGGGTTAGTTAGTTCTCCGGCTGGCGCGAGACGTCTAGAACCAACGTAGGCACGTTCCCCGGCTGCTGCTATTTGTGGTGCTAGGATTAGATATACGGTTAGCCCAGTTACCACTGCCCTATGAGCTGGTTTTTTATGTTTGCAGACTTGGTATGTACTTTTGAGACCCTCTGCCATTGGGGTCATAACAGTTCCCCTTTCCTTGTCAGTCTTGTGCTTGTCACTACCCCAGTGTTTACACCATCTGCAGTGGTGGGGCTAGCGTCTTTGCCAGACAGTGCACTAGCCAGGGTCCAGTGAGGTGACAGCTAGGGACAAGGCAAGTGACGACAGCGGAGATAAAGGACCCGCATAGGGTGTTAGGGGAGCTTAGGGATAGGCACAAGCTGTATTAGGAGGTGCTCCATCCCTCGTTCCCTACTATTAGGGCCTTCCTCTCCCTTTTTCCATCCTGTTGTTGGTGTTTGTGTCGTCAACTGGAATTACCAGTGTCGGTAGTGACAGTTGTCTTGTGAAGGCCTCTTCATGCCATTGCCCACATCGTCACCAGACCAATCTCTGGTTTTCATTGCATCCAAGACGAAAAGCGGGATAATCACTGAAGAGGATGGACCTCAATTCCAACTTCATGTCTCTATCTGGAGACAAAGTGGGCAATACCTTTAAGAGGCCCGCACGAGGCAACATCACATTGGTCCAACTCCCGGGATTATGCTGTGGGGTGGCATAATATATGGTAACCGGGCTGCTCTAGTGTTCATTCCAGGTACACCAACAGCTCGGTGTTACAGCCATTTCTTCAAAGTGTATCGTACAAGGAGCAATTATTTAACATTACACTGAGCCACGTATTGTTTGTGTCACTGAGAGCAGACTGCATGGCCTTAACATACTACCATAGCCTGCAGTGTCTCTGGACTTGCCAACCAATGATGTCACGATTGTGCTCCCAAGGGCATTCGGTGTTGCACAATAGTCCTCAGACAACCATTAATAGCAAGCCAAGGTGTGGAAGTATATGTATTTTTGCCTGTTGTGCTCATACTCTATACTAAATAAATAGAAATCTTTTGAAAATCTTGTCTCCATTTTTTCATCATTTGCATATTATTATTAACAAGTCTCTTGATCCCGAGATTTTCATAATTTCACAACTTTTCAGTCTTTGTTTTGCAATCTCAATATTAAGGAAAGTAGATCAATGCGCAAGCGGATATGAAATTCAGTAAATTGCAGTTCTGCTCCCATTGAAGTTGCAGTAATGATATTGATAGAAAATCCATTTCATAAGGCGAGACAACCCCTTTAATGGATTACACAATATAAATTAAAAACAGAGGTTTCTACAAAATTGAAACATGATTAGAAACAGTAGAGATTTTCACATTAACCATTAAGAAGCTGAACTAATACACACACTGAGACAAAAGATTGTTATCCAGTAATCTTTCCTGGCTTTCCTGTGTTCATTCAATGTCTGGCGGCTGCAATGTATATTTATCATGTATTAGCGCAGACCTAGACAAACTACATTCTGGGGGCCACATGTTGCCCTTTGCATGTTTCTAACACATCAGATGAGCTGGAAACAGTGACCACAGACAGGCGCCACCTCAATTTTGTGGGGAGGGCACAGCAGGAAGCTAGGGGGGGGCTAGGTGGGAAGTGTTTGTTTATGGTCATTCTTATATTTACGGGTAGAGGATATGGTGTTGTGGGGCATTGGGGAATCATATTGTGAGGGGAGCCATCATACTTTGTGTGGGATATCACTATACGGTGTTAGGGGGCTCTGGGGTCATTATTTTTTTGTGTGTGCAGGGATCGTACTGTGTGTGGATGACTGTGGTGTCCAGCATACTGTGTGCTGAGCTGTGGGACCATCATACTGTGTGGAGGCCATCATATTGTGGAATGTGGTTGTTGGTGGGTCTTAATTGTCATTGCGAACATAGGGCGCTGTAGGGGGTTATACTGCCTATGGGTTCATTCTATGTGTCGGATCATGGTGTGAGGGGCCAGAGAATGTCAGTGTGAAAGAGGGTCACATACTGTTTTTAGGATGTTTTTCATGGTACTGAGGGCTGGATATCAGAAGCAGTATTATTAGTCCCTCTATGATAGAAATGGTCTCATATGGCCCCTCATGAAAATTAATTGCCCACCTCTGCTATACAGTATAAAATAATGATTTTAAATAAATGTAGTAAGAAAAAGGAGCCAGCATTCAATTAATTGTGCAAAAGGTAGATTTTTACTGGCCCATGTGGCAACTGAAATGTCGCCATATGGGCCAATAAAAGTCAACCTTTGCTCAAATATTTGTGATGCTGCCTCCTTTCTGTTACTATATTGCAGTGGACAATTTGGTACAGTATAATACAAAAGTGAGTACTCCCCTCACATTTTTGTAAATATTTTATCTTTTTGTGGGACAACACTGAAGATATGAGTTTGATGCAATGTAAAGCTTGCATAACATAATAATATACAGCTTGCATAACAGTGTAACTTTGGTGTGCTCTCTAAATAACTCACACAGCCATTAATGTCTAAACTGCTGGCAACAAAATACACAGCCATTGATGTCTAAACTAGCAAAGAAAATAGCTGAATCGTGCCTAATTAGCCATTCTCCCTACCCAACGTCATGTGACTTATTAGGCTGCCGTCACACTAGCAGTATTTGGTCAATATTTTACATCAGTATTTGGAAGCCAAAACCAGGAGTGGGTGATAAATGCAGAAGTGGTGCATATGTTTCTATTATACTTTTCCTCTAATTGTTCCACTCCTGGTTTTGGCTTACAAATACTGACGTAAAATACTGACCAAATACTGCTAGTGTGACGGCAGCCTTAGTGTTACGAGGTCTCATCTGTGAATGGGGAGCGGGTGTGGTAACTTTGGTGCTATCGCTCTCACACTTTCTCATACTCATCACGGGACGTTCAACATGGCACCTCATGGCGAAGAACTCTGAGGTTCTGAAACCAAAAAAAAAAGATTTGTCGCTCTACATAAAGATGGCCTAGGCTATAAGAATATTGCCAACACCCAGAAACTGAGCTGCAGCACGGTGGCCAAGACCATACAGCAGTTTAAAAAGACAGGTTCTACTCCTCAGAACAGGCCTCGCTACAGTCGACCAAAGAAGACAAGTGTGTCTTGCCTACCGTCAAGCATGATGGTGGGATTGTCATGGTTTGGGGCTGCTTGAGTGCTGCAAACTGAGGGGAGCTACATTTCATTGAGGAAACCATGAATATCAACATGTGCTGTGACATACTAAAGCAGAACATGATCCCCTCCCTTCAGAAACTGGGCCACAGGGCTGTATTCCAACATGATAACAAACCCAAACACACCTCCAAGATGACCACTGCCTTGCTAAAGAAACTGAGGATAAAGGTGCAGGACTGGCAAAGCATGTCTCCAGACTTAAACCCTATTGAGAATCTATGGGGCAAGCTCAAACGGAAGGTGGAAGAGCGCAATAACATCCACCAGCTCCATGATGTCATCATGGAGAAGTCGAAGAAGTTTCGAGTGGCAACCTGTGAAGCTCTAGTGAACTCCATGCTCAAGAGAGTTAAGGCAGTGCTTGAAAATAATGGTAGCCACTAGTGATGAGCGAATGTGCTCGCCACTACTCGTTACTCGCCCGAGTATCACTATGCTCGGTGGACTCGGCGAGCACCGAGCATTTCCGGGATTATTCGGCGGTACCTGGTGTCTCCACCCAGTGTTTTTGGCAGACTTTAACCCCTTAATCCCATATGACGTACTATCCCGTCAAGGTGACCTGGGACTTAATTCCCAGTGACGGGATAGTACGTCATAGCGATCGACCGCGCTCACGGGGGGAGCGTGGCCGATCGCGGACGGGTGTCAGCTGCCTATCGCAGCTGACATCCGGCACTGTGTGCCAGGAGCGGTCACGGACCGCCCCCCGGCACATTAACCCCCGACACACCGCGATCAAACATGATCGCGGTGTACCGGCGGTACAGGGAAGCATCGCGCAGGGAGGGGGCTCCCTGCGGGCTTCCCTGAGACGATCGGTACAAGGGAATGTACTCACCTTGTACCGAGCGTCTCCTCCCTGCAGGCCCCGGATCCAAAATGGCCGCGGGGCTGCATCCGGGTCCTGCAGGGAGTACTTCCGGGTGCCGTGCAGGCGCTGGTAAGCCTGCGGCGATGTGAGTGAGATCGCCGATCTGATAGAGTGCTATGCAAACTATCAGATCGGCGATCTGTGATGTCCCCCCCTGGGACAAAGTAAAAAAGTAAAAAAAAAAAATTTCCACGTGTGTAAAAAAAAAAAAAATTCCTAAATAAAGAAGAAAAAAAAATATATATTATTCCCATAAATACATTTCTTTATCTATAAAAAAAACAATAAAAGTACACATATTTAGTATCGCCGCGTCCGTAACGACCCAACCTATAAAACTGTCCCACTAGTTAACCCCTTCAGTGAACACCGTAAGAAAAAAAAAAAAAAACGAGCCAAAAAACAACGCTTTACTATCATACCGCCGAACAAAAAGTGAAATAACACGCGATCAAAAAGACGGATATAAATAACCATGGTACCGCTGAAAACGACATCTTGTCCCGCAAAAAACAAGCAGCCATACAGCATCATAACCAAAAAAATAAAAAAGTTATAGTCCTCAGAATAAAGCGATGCCAAAATAATTATTTTTTCTATAAAATAGCTTTTATCGTATAAAAGCGCCAAAACATAAAAAACTGATATAAATGAGATATCGCTGTAATCGTACTGACCCGACGAATAAAACTACTTTATCAATTTTACCAAACGTGGAACGGTATAAACGCCTCCCCCAAAAGAAATTCATGAATAGCTGGTTTTTGGTCATTCTGCCTCACAAAAATCGGAATAAAAAGTGATCAAAAACTGCCACATGTCCAAAAATGTTACCAATAAAAACGGCAACTCGTCCCTCAAAAAAACAAGACCTCACATGACTCTGTGGACCAAAATACGGAAAAATTATAGGTCTCAAAATGTGGAGACGCAAAAACTTTTTTGCTATAAAAAGCGTCTTTTAGTGTGTGACAGCTGCCAATCATAAAAATCCGATATAAAAAACGCTATAAAAGTAAATCAAACCCCCCTTCATCACCCCCTTAGTTAGGGAAAAATAATAAAATTAAAAAAATGTATTTATTTCCATTTTCCCATTAGGGCTATGGTTAGGGCTAGGGTTAGGGCTAGGGCTAGTGTTAGGGCTAGGGTTAGGGTTGGGGCTAGGGTTGGAGCTAAAGTTAGGGTTGGGGCTAAAGTTAGGGATAGGGTTGGGGCTAAAGTTAGGGTTGGGGATAGGGTTAGGGTTGGGGCTAAAGTTAGGGTTAGGGTTTGGATTACATTTACGGTTGGGATTAGGGTTGGGATTAGAATTAGGGGTGTGTCAGGGTTACGGGTGTGGTTAGGGTTACAGTTGGGATTAGGGTTAGGGGTGTGTTTGGATTAGTTTCAGGTAGAATTGGGGAGTTTCCACTGTTCAGGCACATCAGGGGCTCTCCAAACGCGACATGGCGTCCGATCTCAATTCCAGACAATTCTGCGTTGAAAAAGCAAAACAGTGCTCCTTCCCTTCCGAGCTCTCCCGTGCGCCCAAACAGGGGTTTACCCCAACATATGGGGCATCAGCGTACTCGGGACAAATTGGACAACAACTTTTGCGGTCCAAGTTCTCTTGTTATCTCTGGGAAAATAATAAAAAGGTTTTTTATTTTCACGGCACTGCGTTGTAAACTGTAGTGAAACACTTGGGGGTTCAAAGTTCTCAAAACACATCTAGATAAGTTCCTTGGGAGGTCTAGTTTCCAATATGGGATCACTTGTGGGGGGTTTGAACTGTTTGGGTACATCAGGGGCTCTGCAAATGCAACGTGACGCCTGCAGACCAATCCATCTAAGTCTGCATTCCAAATGGCGCTCCTTCCCTTCCGAGCTCTGCCATGCACCCAAACAGTGGTTCCCCCCCACA
Organism: Ranitomeya variabilis; assembly: GCF_051348905.1. Lineage (NCBI taxonomy): Eukaryota > Metazoa > Chordata > Amphibia > Anura > Dendrobatidae > Ranitomeya > Ranitomeya variabilis. Next base: position 171,844,094 of record NC_135233.1, on the reverse strand, counting down.
TATGGGGTATCAGCGTACTCAGGACAAATTGGACAACAACTTTTGGAGTCCAATTTATCCTGTTACTCTTGTGAAAATACAAAACTGGGGGCTAAAAAATCATTTTTCTGAAAAAAAAAAGAATTTTTATTTTCACGGCTCTGCGTTATAAACTGTAGTGAAACACTTGGGGGTTCAAAGCTCTCAAAACACATCAAGATAAGTTCCTTAGGGGGTCTACTTTCCAAAATGGTGTCACTTGTGGGGGGGTTTAATGTTTAGGCACATCAGGGGCTCTCCAAACGCGACATGGTGTCCCATCTCAATTCCAGTCAATTTTGCATTGAAAAGTCAAATGGCGCTCCTTCCCTTCCAAGCTCTGCTATGCGCCCAAACAGTGGTTTACCCCCACATATGGGGTATCGTTGTACTCAGGATAAATGGCACAACAACTTTTGTGGTCTAATTTCTTCTCTTACCCTTGGGAAAATAAAAAATTGGGGGCGAAAAGATCATTTTTGTGAAAAAATATGATTTTGTAATTTTACGGCTCTGCATTATAAACTTCTGTGAAGCACTTGTTGGGTCAAAGTGCTCACCACACATCTATATAAGTTCCTTATGGGGTCTACTTTCCAAAATGGTGTCACTTGTGGGGGGTTTCAATGTTTAGGCACATTATGGGCTCTCCAAACGCAACATGGCGTCCCATCTCAATTCCAGTCAATTTTGCATTGAAAAGTCAAATGGCGCTCCTTCCCTTCCGAGCTCTGCCATGCACCCAAACAATGGTTTACACCTACATATTGGGTATCAGCGTACTCAGGACAAATTGCACAACAACATTTGGGGTCCAATTTCTTCTCTTACCCTTGGGAAAATAAAAAATTGGGGGCGAAAAGATAATTTTTGTGAAAAAATATGATTTTTTATTTTTACGGCTCTGCATTATAAACTTCTGTGAAGCACTTGGTGGGTCAAAGTGCTCACCACACATCTAGATAAGTTCCTTATGGGGTCTACTTTCCAAAATGGTGTCACTTGTGGGGGGTTTCAATGTTTAGGCACATCAGGGGCTCTCCAAACGCAACATGGCGTCCCATCTCAATTCCAGTCAATTTTGCATTGAAAAGTCAAATGGCGCTCCTTCGCTTCCGAGCTCTGTCATGTGCCCAAAAAGTGGTTTACCCCCACATATGGGGTATCGGCGTACTCAGGACAAATTGTACAACATCTTTTGGGGTCCCATTTCTCCTGTTACCCTTGGTAAAATAAAACAAATTGGAGCTGAAGTAAATTTTGTGTGAAAAAAGTTAAATGTTCATTTTTATTTAAACATTCCAAAAATTCCTGTGAAACACCTGAAGGGCTAATAAACTTCTTGAATGTGCTTTTGAGCACCTTGAGGGGTGCAGTTTTTAGAATGGTGTCACACTTGGGTATTTTCTATCATATAGACCCCTCAAAATGACTTCAAATGAGATGTGGTCCCTAAAAAAACATGGTGTTGTAAAAATGAGAAATTGCTGGTCAACTTTTAACCCTTATAACTCCCTAACAAAAAAAATTTTGGTTCCAAAATTGTGCTGATGTAAAGTAGACATGTGGGAAATGTTACTTATTAAGTATTTTGCGTGACGTATCTCTGTGATTTAAGGGCATAAAAATTCAAAGTTGGAAAATTGTGAAATTTTCAAAATTTTTGCCAAATTTCCATTTTTTTCACAAATAAACACAAGTTATATCGAATAAATTTTACCACTAACATGAAGTACAATATCTCACGAGAAAACAGTATCAGAATCGCCAAGATCCGTTGAAGCGTTCCAGAGTTATAACATCATAAAGGGACAGTGGTCAGAATTGTAAAAATTGGCCCGGTCATTAACGTGCAAACCACCCTCGGGGCTTAAGGGGTTAAAGACTCAATCACGGTGCAGGGATTGTCTGCCAGGCCATGTAATGTCGCAGCCATCTTTGTTGTGGTCGTGCAGTGATTGGCTTGGCCGCACAGCATCATCCCAAGTATAAGGGACCTGGCGCCGCCCTGCTCGCCGCATTCATCTCCGGATTCAGCGAGAGTAGGGAGAGCTGCTGCAGAGATAGAGTCAGAATCGTGGTTTTTAGAGTTACTGTAAGTCTGCAACTCTTAAATCCACAACTCCTGAGAAACCAAAGTCCTTTTTAGGGCTAATTTATGGGTCCAGATATTGCAGCGCTAGGTAGGCAGGGCACAGCATATCCACATCAGTGCAAGGCCTGCAGGCACTGTATGTGCGTCCATTGCTCCCACTGCATCCATCCCAAAGCTCCATAACTGTCTGCTGCTGCAGCTTCTTTACTATATACCTAGTTGCATTTTTTTCCAAAAAATTCACCTCAAAAAAACAAAAATATACAGTCTGTTCTGTCAGACTGAGGCCTGTTGAAAAATCATAGTTTGTCAGGCATACGTAGCATAACTGTAAAACAACACAAGATATCCGGCACTAGGCTCCAATAAATCCCAGTCAACTTAGATAAAATAGGGTTGATTGCGGACTAGTTTAAGATGTGCCAGCAGCAGTCACTAGGCGGTGCTCCACAGAAATAGGTGTAAATGAACCATCCAATATAAAAAGAAAAAAGTGGCACTCACCAAAGGCTTGCTTGACAGTGATCGTCCTTTATTGCGATATTACAACATAACGACTTTTACATGGAGAGGCGGCAGGTAGAAGGTAGGGTGCGGGGAGTGAGGAGAGGACTACGGCCGTTTCACGCTTGTGCGCTTCAACGGGTCCAGGTCATTGGACCTGGACCCGTTGAAGCGCACAAGCGTGAAACGGCCGTAGTCCTCTCCTCACTCCCCGCACCCTACCTTCTACCTGCCGCCTCTCCATGTAAAAGTCGTTATGTTGTAATATCGCAATAAAGGACGATCACTGTCAAGCAAGCCTTTGGTGAGTGCCACTTTTTTCTTTTTATATTGGATGGTTCACATACGTAGCATAGTTGTGTGTGCTAGCCTTCTGCCACTTTTTTTTTTGTGTTTTAAATTCACCGAAAAAGGCCTCATATATCTGTGTGCTCCAAGTTTTTGCATTGTAGGCCGGTGTACCCCTTTTTTTGCTGTCTGATACTCTAATTCTATACAGCACTATTTTGCATTTTAAAAAAAAGGCCACATTTTTGCCAGTGTGGTATTTCCGTGACAGCCCTCATATATCTGCATGCTCCAAGTTTGGTCATTGTAGGCCGGTGGACCCCTTTTTTTGCGGTCTGATACTCTAATTCTATACAGCACTATTTAGCTTCCAAAATTATAAAAAGGCCACATACAGTATTTGCCAGTGTGTTATTTCTGTGACAGCCCTCATATATCTGCATGCTCCAAGTTCGGGCATTTTAGGTCGGTGGACCACTTTTTTTGCCGTCTGTTACTCAAATTACACTCACTGGCCACTTTATTAGGTACACCTGTCCAACTTCTTGTTAACACTTAATTTCTAATCAGCCAATCACATGGCGGCAACTCAGTGCATTTAGGCATGTAGATATGGTCAAGACAATCTCCTGCAGTTCAAACCGAGCATCAGTATGGGGAAGAAAGGTGATTTGAGTGCCTTTGAACGTGGCATGGTTGTTGGTGCCAGAAGGGCTGGTCTGAGTATTTCAGAAACTGCTGATCTACTGGGATTTTCACGCCCAAGCATCTCTAGGGTTTACAGAGAATGGTCCGAAAAAGAAAAAAAAATCCAGTGAGCGGCAGTTCTGTGGGCGGAAATGCCTTGTTGATGCCAGAGGTCAGAGGAGAATGGGCAGACTGGTTCGAGCTGATAGAAAGGCAACAGTGACTCAAATCGCCACCCGTTACAACCAAGGTAGGCCTAAGAGCATCTCTGAACACACAGTGCGTCGAACTTTGAGGCAGATGGGCTACAGCAGCAGAAGACCACACCGGGTACCACTCCTTTCAGCTAAGAACAGGAAACTGAGGCTACAATTTGCACAAGCTCATCGAAATTGGACAGTAGAAGATTGGAAAAACGTTGCTTGGTCTGATGAGTCTCGATTTCTGCTGCGACATTCGGATGGTAGGGTCAGAATTTGGCGTAAACAACATGAAATCTTTGGGATGTGGTGGAACGGGAGATTCGCATCAGGGATGTGCAGCCGACAAATCTGCGGCAACTGTGTGATGCCATCATGTCAATATGGACCAAAATCTGAGGAATGCTTCCAGCACCTTGTTGAATCTATGCCACGAAGAATTGAGGCAGTTCTGAAGGCAAAAGGGGGTCCAACCCGTTACTAGCATGGTGTACCTAATAAAGTGGCCAGTGAGTGTATATACAGCACTATTTAGCATAAAAAAATATAATAAGGCCACATTTTTGCCAGTGTGGTATTTCCGTGACAGCCCTCATATCTGCGTGCTCCACGTTTTTGCATTGTAGGCCGGTGTACCCCTATTTTTGCTGTCTGATACTCTAATTCTATACAGAACTATTTTGCATTTAAAAAAAAAAAACAGGCCACATTTTTGCCAGTGTGGTATTTCTGTGACAGACCTCATATATCTGCGTGCTCCAAGTTTGGTCATTGTAGGCCGGTGGACCCCTTGTTTTGCTGTTTGATACTCTAATTCTATACAGCACTATTTAGCTTTATATATCTGTGTGCTCCAAGTTTGGTCATTGTAGGCGCTTGTTTACCCCTTTTTTTGCTATGTGATACTCTAATTCTATACAGCACTATTTAGCTTCAAAAAAATAAAAAAAGGACACATATTTGCCAGTGTGGTATTTCCGTGACAGCCCTCATATATCTGCGTTCTCCCAGTTTGGGCATTGTAGGCCGGTGGAACACTCTTTTTGCTGTCTGTTACTCTAATTATATGCAGCACTATTTAGCATAAAAAAATATAAAAAGACCACATATTTGCCAGTGTGTTATCGCTGTCAGACGTCTGATGTATTTGTGGCCTACAAAAGGTGGAATTCAGGCCTACATTCAGCTTTATTTGCTGTCTGTTACCCTAGTTCGGTACACTATTTTAGTTTAAAAAATTAACAAATACAGGCCACATATCGAACAGTGTGGTATCTCGTTCAAAATACTTCTCTTTCAAGTTGTTATGGCTGCTTTATGACTGTGTTAAATTCTCCAACTACTACTACCACCATCATCATCTTCTGCCTAGGGGCAGTCACTGCGCACATAGAAAGTCTGAGAAGCAGAGTGTGAACGCTTGGGCGGTGCTATAGTCTGTCTCTGTATTATGAAGGCGTATGCTCCCGCCAATAAAAGCGTTACTGCCAGAAAGCGAGGAGCCATGCTCACAGTGACCGCCAGAGAGCGAGGCACCGTGCGCTCCATGACCATGAGTACAGCGCACGTTCGCAGTAGAGAGAGAGAGTTCATGCTCCGTGTTCAGCTTTGCAAAACAATGATTAAAGGGCACAGAGGAATGACAGAGGATGTTGGTACGGTCAGCAAGGTACTCCCCCTCAGCATTTTTTCAAACAAAGAACTCCTTGTGAGAGTCCCCCACGCCTCAGGGCCAGGGCGATAGGAGGGTCTGAGAAAACTCTCCCCGAACTTTGTCAGTGTTCCACTGCCTCTGCTGGATTGGAGTTGTGTCTTTCTCACCTGTACTCCTTGCTTGGCCAACAAACTGTGACCTCTTCTGCCAGCATTTTCAGACGTGAATTTTTTTAATAAATCAGCAAGAAGGGCACTATGGTCCTCCAACTTTGTAGTACACCTGTCTGCCTCTGGAATAAGAGAAATAAAGTTCTCCTTGTAGCGTGGGTCTAGAAGTGTCGCCAATCAGTATTCCCTGTCACTCAAAATTTTGAGAACGCAAGGGTGACGGGGAAGGCAGCGGAACATACAGTACACTCAGCCATGCGTGCAAGACTGCTAACAGTCGATACTTCTGTGTCATCACCAAGAGGACAACTGACCCTGCTCTCCTCCTCCTCCTTGTCCTCAGGCCTCCACAACTTTCGAGAAACCTCAGTAATATCATTGTAAATACATCATTGTAAATACATTCCCCTGTAGTTTTTATCTCCCCCACCTCATTGTAGATTGTAAGTTGTCACGAGCAGGATGTTTTTTTTAAATGTAATTATTGTTATCGTTGTTACTTAGTAAGCTGTCACGAGCAGGGTTGTTTTATTTCTGTTTAATTATTGTATTATTGTTATCGTTGTTACGTAGGACTGTTATGTTTGAAACTAAATATGTTGACGCTAGATCAGAGGTGTCAAACTGCATTCCTCGAGGGCCGCCAACAGGTCATGTTTTCAGGATTTCCTTGTATTGCACAGGTGATAATTTAATCACCTGCACAGAATGATTCCAGCACCTTGTGGAATGCTAAGGAAATCCTGAAAACATGACCTGTTGGCGGCCCTCGAGGAATGCAGTTTGACACCTCTGCGCTAGATAAATAACTATTAATATTAGAACACAGAGAAGCAGGATGGAGATGTTAATGATGGCGTCATTGCCGCTCACCATCTTGGTGAATTCCTCAAAGTTTTGGAGGATGGTACATATGTCTGACATCCATGTCCACTCTTGAGATCTTATGTGTGAAATCAGAACTGAATACAAACGGCCTTGTTGATGATGGTAGTCAACAACTGCCCTCTTCTGCTTACAAATCCTTTCCAAAATATGCAGTGTAGAGTTCCAATGCATGGGGAGGACATCACACACAAGTCAGTGATCCAGAAGCTGCAAGCGCTGCAGAAGCACGGCAAGGGCGGATGAAGCTCTAGCTAACTTTCTAAAATGGGTACGCAGAGCCTCGTACTTTTCCTAGCAGATCTGGTTTTCAGAAAACGTTGAACAATGAGGTTAAGCACAAGGGCCAGGCATGACACGTGTGTGAGCTCGCCTCGACACAGAGCAGCCACCAGGTTCCAGCCATTGTCACACACGACCATGCCTGGCTGTAGGTTCAGTGGTGTCAGCCACAGATCTGCCTGCTCTTTCAGAGCTGTCCACAAGTCTTCATCATTGTGCAGTTTGTCACCTAAGCATATTAGCTTCAGCACAGCCTGTTGCCGCTTGCCAGAGGCAGTGCTGCAGTGCTTCCGGCTTGTGACTGATGTGTTACTTTCAGAGATAGAGGCCGAAGAGAATGCGAAGGAGGAGGAGGTGCAGGAGCTTTAGACTGTGGTGGCAACCCAGATTGACGTAGGGCCCGCAATACTCGGGGTTGGGAGGACGTGCATCATCCCAAGGTCGGACTGGGTCCCGGCTTCCACTATGTTAACCCAGTGTGCCCTTAGTGAGCTGTACCGTGCCTGACCACAAGCACTTGTCCACGTGTCTGTGGTTAGGTGGACTTTCCCAATAACAGCACTGTGGAGGGCACGGGTAATGTTGTGGGACACGAGCCTGTGTAATGCCGGGACGGCACATCGGTACAAATAGTCCGACTTGTTCGGGGCCTGGGGGTGATCCTCGACTCTACCCTCTCTTTCAAGATACAGATCCAAGCCCTTGCCTCCTGCCCACTGCAACTCAAAAACATTTCCAGGATCTGTACATTCCAAGAAACTGCAAAAATGTTTGTGCACGCCCTGATGATCTCCCACCTCCACTATTGCAACCTTCTACTCTCTGGCCTCCCCTCTAGCACTCTTGCACCACTCCAATCTATCCTAAAGTCTAATGCCCGAGTAGTCCAACTGTCCCTCTGTTATTCCCCAGCCTCTCTCTCTGCCAGGCCCTTTAGTGCCTTCCAATTGCCCAGAGGCTACAGTTCAAAACCCATACTATGACAGACAAAGCCTTCCACAACCTGTCTCCATACATCTGCAAAATGGTCTCCCAATGTCCGACTTGGTCATGGCTTCCTCTACGCTAACCCAGTGTGCCATCAGCGAGATGTACCATCCCTGCTCACATGCACTTGTCCAAGTGTCCGTGTTTAGGTGCACTTTCCCTGTAACAGCATTGTAGAGGGCCTGGGTAATGTTGTGAGACACGTGCTTGCTTGTGTAATGTCGTGAAGGAAAACAGGGAACAATTGTGGCAGCTGGGTAACGAGTACCTTGTGATGGTCACCGGCATCAGGTTGCGGAAAGCTTATGTCTCCCACGGACCTAAAATGCAACATTTCGAGCACAAGCAGACAAGAAATGTGTGAATTTAGTACTGTGGCATTGGCTGCTTATTTCAGCTTGCGTTCCAAAGACTGGGGTATGAACAACTGAACGCTGCGCTGGGACAAGGACGTGGTGCTAGTTGAGTTTGTGTGCAACTGCAGATGCAGGGCATGAGGCATCTTTGCATGCACGACGGACAGGGGATTGGCTTGCACGCACAACATAGGAAGAAGTAGTGTTATCACCCGCAGACACTGTTCATGGAGCCTTGTGTTCAACCAACAAAGTCGGGTGCTTTGCAACCATGTGCCTGATCATGGTTGTGGTGGTTAGGATGGGAGTTTTGCTACCCCTGCTGAAGTGGGCATGGCCGTTGGTGCAAATTGCCTTTTAGGGGTTATCGTCTTTAAAAAACAACCAGGGAGTTACGGGGACATTCAGTGTCTCCCTCTCCCACACCACCTCCTCACTTCGACCACGGTCTTTCGGTGTTCCCCAAGGCTCAGTTCTAGGACCCCTACTCTTCTCCATGTACACCTTGGGCCTGGGACAGCTGATGTAATGGCACGGTTTGCAATATCATCAGTACACCGATGACATGCAGATCTACCTATCTGTACCTGACATTACCTCCTTACTGACCAAAATCACACGTCTTGCGGCTATTTAATCCTTCTTTTATGCTCGCTTTCAAAAAGTAGACATGGACAAAACAGAATACATTATCTTTCAACCATCTCACGCTAAATAGACATGAGAGCTGTGTATGCATCATTTGGTACCACTTTAATAAGACGGAAAGTTTGCCCAAGAGAAAATGATTTTCCAGACATTCACGGCCTTTTTTTCACATTTTTTGCAGCTGTGATCTTCATCTTCTTGGTGTTGATGTGGTAAATTTCAAAGTCGTCATCAATACCATCATCCTCCATATCTTGTAAAGAGGAAATCTGGTGTTTCCCAGGGTCGTGGTTATCTACATTTAGTGGCATTCCTTTAACAGTGTTTGTTACACTAGAACAAATAATTTTTCACTGTGACATTTGGATATTATTGGTAATATGTATGGGTGAAGATTAAGAAACTTGTGCCACGGGTGTGTTTATAGTTACGGATGGTGCACTCCTCTTTAAACTTAGTTTTTCACAAGCATCCATCAGTTTGGTTTTCCTCCAACACCGATCTGCTTTCTATAATTCAGCATCTCACGAACATGTTGCACTTTGCCCTTTAGACAAACATGCGCGTCTTTGGTTTCGCAACATATTTTTGGCATGCATTTTTTAGGCCGAGTCACACACGCGTATCTGTTACACCGATCTTCTGACGGGCATGATACACATTCTGGTAATTGGTAGTTGCTAAACGACTAATCATTGTAGGCTGTATCCTGGATCTCATACCTCCCATAGCCACCGTTGTTATTAATCATGTACGTTCCCATTCCTGTCATCACCATGCCCCTTTTCCTGATCACTTCATCCAACGATTCGTTCGCCATTTTTTAAACAAAAAAATGCGCCTTGCCAGCAGCAACTGTGTAGGAAACCACTTTACAGTTTTGCAAGGTGTTTATAATGCCCGTAAATAATAATAAAAAAAACCCATAGGGAAATGTTTGACAGCCCATGCACTTAGTGTATGGGCATTAGAAATCAAGGAGACCCGCTCATTGACATTGGGCCTACTTTTTAATGAGGCCTTCCTCCACCTCTCATCATTTTCCACCACTAGATCACCAGGGTTCACGTGTTCCGTCATTCTACAGACAGTCAGTTTTTGGGAAAGGGTGACTAGGATTCACATGAAATATTTTTAAAAAATTGACCACCCATGAGCAAATGTTTGTCAGGCCAGGCACTCCATTACAAGTGTCAGAGACCCATACCACTACATTGGGCCTACTTCTTAACTCTGTCTCCTGCAATGTCTCTTGTTTAAATGCCGCTAGATCACCAGGGTGAACGTGCTCTGTACAGTGCATTTTAGGCAAGGGGGCTGTGATGGCATTCTTATTTTGTGAAAAAAAGGACCCCACATTGGGGAATTGGGCATGACATTACATTGGGCCTACTTCTTCATTCTGTCTCTTGCAATGTGTCCTTTAACTGCCACTAGATCACCAGGGTGAACGTGCTCTGTAAAGTGCATTTAGGGCAAGGGGGTTGTGAGGGCACTATTTTAATTTTTTTAAAAAGGACCCTACATTGGGGAATTGGGCATGACATTACATTGGGCCGACTTCTTCATTCTGTCTCCTGCAATGTGTTCTTTAACTGCCACTAGATCACCAGGGTGAACGTGCTCTGTACGGTGCATTTTAAGCAAGGGGGCTGTGATGGCACTATTTTATTTTGTAAAAAAAGGACCCCACATTGGGGAATTGGGCATGACATTACATTGGGCCTACTTCTTCATTCTGTCTCCTGCAATGTGTCCTTTAACTGCCACTAGATCACCAGGGTGAACGTGCTCTGTACTGTGCATTTTGGGCAAGGGGGCTGTGATAGCACTATTTTATTTTGTAAAAAAAGGACCCCACATTGGGGAATTGGGCATGACATTACATTGGGCCTACTTCTTCATTCTGTCTCCTGCAATGTGTCCTTTAACTGCCACTAGATCACCAGGGTGAACGTGCTCTGTACTGTGCTTTTTCGGCAAGGGGGCTGTGATGGCACTATTTTAATTTTTTTTAAAAAGGACCCCACATTGGGGAATTGGGCATGACATTACATTGGGCCTACTTTTTCATTCTGTCTCCTGCAATTTGTCCTTTAACTGCCACTAGATCACCAGGGTGAACGTGCTCTGTACAGTGCATTTTGGGTAAGGGGGCTGTGATGGCACTCTTATTTTTTTAAAAATGGACCCCACATTGGGGAATTGGGCATGATATTCCATTGAGCCTACTTCTTCATTCTGTTTTTTTTTTTAGCATGAATTGAGAATTGGGCACACACCACATGGCCAGCTAGGGTTCTTAAATGTTACAATGACATTTACCAGTGAATGCATTTGTAGTGGTTGAAAGCAATGTTAAAGTTAAAAAAACGCTTCAAAAACGCTGCGTCTGAACTAAGCCCAAGTGGGGGAGGAAATTTTCGGTCTGGGGTTAAATATTTGGCCTTACAGGCAAGTCATTAACCTGAAAAGGATGTACCTTAACATATTTTCCAGCAAAATCCATTTTGATTTCATTTTAGTGTGTTTTTGGTAGCACCGGGAAAAATGGCATGAATCTCGGAAAAAATTGATTAAAGCTGTGAACTAGAAGTCAGGAATGCTTCCAGGGGCGATCCCCATGATGTCCCTGTGTCATTTGAGCACTGTTTTCATAATTTTCAGACGTTTTAGACCTTAAAAGGACCCCCAGGGGGATCGCGGTAAAAATACTCGAGTCTCCCGTAGACTTACATTGGGCTCGTTGTTCTGGCCGAGTACCCGAGTATTCCAATCTGCTCGACCCGAGCAACGAGCACCCGAGCATTTTAGTGCTCGCTCATCACTAGTAACCTCATAAAATATTCACGCTTTGGGCACAATTTGGCCATTTTTACTTAGAGGTGTACTCACTTTTGTTGCCAGCGGTTTAGACATAAACGACTATGTGTTGAGTTATTTAGAGAGCACACCAAATTTATACTGTTATAAAAGTTGTACACTGACTACTTTACTTTGAATCAATATCTCATATCTTCAGTGTTGTCTCATGAAAAGATATAATAAAATATTTACAAATATGTGTGGGGTGTACTCACTTTTGTGACATACTCTATGTCCAAGAAGCTTTGCATCTACGATTAGATTAGATTAGATTAGTAAGCAATTTTCATTTGACTATTACAGGTACCTTTTTGGAAGAGATTCTGGCTCCTTTAGAATAGTCATTCCGGCTTGAACCATGGTTATTGGGGTAGTAACATACCCAATTTCTGTGAAGCAATTTTTGGGAAAAATAGTAAGCAAATTCTATTCCAGAAAAGAACAACTTTGAGATAATTTACATTAGTTTACTAGAAGTTTAATTTGACATAGACGAGAAAACTTTACCTGGTCCTGAAACCTGTGTGCAGATTTTCACATTGGGTTTCTCCTGTTGTGGGTCTGTGCCCTGACTGTAACCCTCCCCGAAGAATGTTATTGAGAATGAAGATTCTGCTATCTGCAAGTACAATATTTAGTAGCAAATACATTTATTGCAGACCTAACATTCATATTTCCATAATGGCTCTGGCAAAAATTAAGAGAACACCACATCAAAACCCTGTCATGGGCAGCCCAATCTTCAAACCTGAACTCCATTGAAAACCTCTGGAATGTAATCAAGAGGATGATGGATAGTCACAAGACATCAAACAAAGAACTGCTTAAATTTTTGCGCCAGGAGCAGTGTGAAAGATTTGTGGAAAGCATGCCAATACGCATGAAAGCTGTGATTAAAAATCACAAAATATTTCTGAACTCTTCCCGAGTTAAATCATTAGTATTGTTGTTGCTAAATGATCATGAACTTGTTTTCTTTGCATTATTTGAAGTCTGAAAGCACTGTTTTGATTTTTTTTAATTTTGACCATTTCTCCTTTTCAGAAAAAAGCTACAAAATTTATTGCTTGGAAATTCGGAGACATGTTGTCAGTAGTATAAAGAATAAAATAAAAATTTACATTTTACTCGAAAATATACCTATAAAGAGAAAAATCAGACAAACTTAACATTTTGCAGTCGTCTCTTACTTTTTGCCAGAGCTGTATATATATATATATATATATATATATATATATATATATATATATATATATATATATATATATATATATATACACTGCTTAAATATCACTGAATTAAATATTCCAGTTGCAAATCTTTATTCATTACAAAGTGGAATACGTTGAGAAGTGTAAAACATAAAAATGATCAATGTAAATAAAAATTAATATCCCATGGAGGTCTTAATTTGGAATGATATTCAAAATCAAAGTGGAAAATGAAGTTGCAGGCTGATCCAACTTCAGCGGAAATGCCTCAAGACAAGGGAATGATGCTCAGTAGTGTGTGTGGCCACCAAGTGCCTATGTGACCTCCCTACAACGCCTGGGCATGCCCCTGATGAGGCAGCGGAATATCTCCTCAGGGATCTCCTCCCAGACCTGGACTAAAACATCCGCCAACTCCTGGACAGTCTGTGGTGCAACGTGACGTTGGTGGATGGTGCGAGACATGATGTCCCAGATGTTTTCAATCGGATCCAGGTCTGGGGAATGGGCGGGCCAGTCCATAGCTTCAATGCCTTCATCTTGCAGGAACTGCTGACACACTCCAGCCACATGAGGTCTGGCATTGTCCTGTATTAGGAGGAACCCAGGGCCAACCGCACCAGCATATGGTCTCACAGGGGGTCTGAGGATCTCATCTCGGTACCTAATGGCAGTCCGGCTACCTCTGGTGATCCCATGGCCCTCCAAAGAAATGCCACCCCACACCATTTTGCAGGGCTCTGGCAGTGCTCCTCCTATTCCTCCTTGCACAAAGGCTGAGGTAGCGGTCCTGCTGCTGGGTTTATGCCCTCCTACGGCACCGTCCACATCTCCTGGTGTACTGACCTGTCTCCTGGTAGCGCCTCCAGCCTCTGGAGACTACGCTGACAGACACAGCAAACCTTCTTGCCACAGCTCGCATTGATGTGCCATCCTGGATGAGCTGCACTACCTGAGCCACTTGTGTGGGTTGTAGAGTCTGTATCATGCTGCCACGAGTGTGAAAGCACAACCAGCATTCAAAGGTGACCAAAACATCAGCCAGAAAGCATTGGTGCTGAGATGTGGTCTGTGGTCCCCACCTGCACAACCACTCCTATATTGAGTGTGTCTTGATAATTGCCAATAATTTCCATCTGTTGTCTATTCCATTTGCACAACAGCATGTGAAATTGATTGTCAAACAGTGTTGCTTCTTAAGTGGACAGTTTGATTTCACAGAAGTTTGATTTACTTGGAGTTATATTCTGTTGTTTAAGTGTTCCCTTTATTTTTTTGAGCAGTATATATTAACCTATTTCTAGTTTTGGGATTGAAAGAACATTGTCTTTCTCAGTACCACGTGTCTAATAAAAATGAGCAGCAATAACATTAATAACTAATAAAGTGAGGCAGGCTGCAGTTTGGGTCTAATACTACAATATCCTTTGTAGTTTCGTAAGCATTAAAAAATATATTTTGATTGATGCGAGTGGGAGTTATGGAATCAATTCAACACTGCTGGCTCAGCTGCTACTGGCCTCTGCATACAGTTGCATGAAAAAGTGTTTGCCACCTTCCTCATTTCATATTCCTCTGCATGTCTGTCACGCTTAAATGTTTCAGATCACTAAACAAATTTAAATTATTAGACAAACATGAGAAGTAAGCACAAAATTACTAAAGTGAACCTGTCAACAGGATTGTGCACAGTAACCTACAGTGTCAGGTTGGGGCCATTATACTGATTAAAATGATACCTTGGTTGATGAAATCCGTCTTGTGGTTGTTTTTTAATCTTTATTTTCAGTTTTGAGTTAATGATATGCTCGTGTTGCGGCGCGGCCTGTGGGGGGGTCTGATTATATATTCATAATGCACACTGCTGACAGGTCACTGATCCCTCAGTGACCTGCCCCCTAGTTTACATAATGAAAACCTGTACATACTGCAGAAAAGAAAAACCCTTCTGCAGGCAGATGGCAGCCATGGCACCTGTGCTGGAGCATAATCGCATGTTAATGTGTAGTTACTGCATTTCCGATAGCAGCTATTGTGCAGGCGCCATCTTGCTAGAGAAGAAAAACAAAATTTCCTCCTCCAAGATGGCGCTGTCCACGCCTGTGCTTTAGCAGTTTTCAGCAATCGCCGAGAGCCGCTACAACCACATGTTGTAACTACACATTAAACATGCGACTATGCCGCAGCGCAGGTGCCACGGCTGGCACATGCCTTAAGAAGGGTTTTCTTTTCTGCAGTATGTACAAGTATTCATTATGTAAACTAGGGGGCAGGTCACAGAAAAATCAGTGACCTGTCAGCAGTCTGCATTATGAATATCTTTTCAGAGCACCACATAAAGAACCCCCCTCCAGGACCTCACCAGGGCACGAGCATATCATTAACTCAAAACTTAAAAAACAACCACAATACGGATTTAATCAACTAAGGTGTCATTTTAATCAATATAACGGCGCCGACCTGACATGGTCTATAGGTTACTGTGCACAATCCTGCTGACAGGTTCTCTTTAAGGGAAAAGGAAATCCAAACCTACAGGGTCCTGTGTGAAAAAGATTGCCCCTAAACCTAATAACTGGTTGGACCATCCTTAGCAGCAACAACTGCAATCAAGAGTTTGCAATAACTGGCAATGAGTCTTTTACAATGCTCTGGAGGAATTTTGGCCCACTCATCTTTGCAGAACTGTTGCAATTCAGCCACATTGGAGGGTTTCCGAGCATGAACCGCCGTTTTTAAGGTCATGCCACAGCATCTCAATCAGATTAGGGTCAGGACTTTGGGTAGACCACTCCAAAGTCTTCATTTTGTTTTTCTTAAGCCATTCAGAGGTGGACTTCATGGTGTGTTTTGGATCATTGTCCTGGTGCATAGCCCAAGTGAGCTTAAGCTTGAGGTCACAAACGGATGGCAGGACATTCTCCTTCAGGATTATTTGGTAGACAGCAGAATTCATGGTTCCATTTACCACAGTCTTCCAAGTCACGAAGAAGCAGAACAGCCCCAGATAAACCCACTACCACCACCATTTTACTGTTGGTATGACATTCCTTTCCTGAAATGTTGTGTTACTTCTACGCCAGATGTAGTAGGACATACACCTTCTAAAAAATAAAATTAGACTTACAAGTAATTCTAATAACCCACCATGACAGCACACAGGAGGAGGTCATCACATTGTAATAGGGACAGGAAACACGAAAGAGGTCTAATAGCCCCTCCCACCTCCTTTCCCCAGTGTTATTATAAAGGACCACAATAGTATGAACGCTTTAAATCATATTTATTATTATTGGACCCAATAATTGAGCAAGGGGTGGAAATTACCCGTGCTGTCGTGGTGGGTTTTTACAAACCGAATTACAGGTAAGTCTAATTCTATTTTCTATAATAACCCCCATGACAGCACACAGGAGGAATACCAAATACTAATGACTAGGGAGGGGCAACCGCCTGGAGAATCCTTCTCCCAAACAATAAATCCTTAACGGATGTCAAGTCAAGTCTGTAAAGCCTGATAAAGGTGTGGACAGGTGACCAGGTAGCGGCTTTGCATATCTGTTTGATGGGAGGCGCTGGCCTTTTCCGCCCATGAGACTACTACTGCCCTTGTGGAAAGAGCCGTGAGAATTTGAACCTGTAAGCTTCAACGATTGCCCTTATTATCCAATTGGCCACCGTAGTTTTGGATGCTTTCTTTCCCCTATTTTGACCACAGGGTTGAACGAACAGGTTATTATCTCTCCTCCACTCTTTGGTTATGTGGAGATAATGTAGGACCACTCTCCTTACATCAAGAGAATGGAACTCTTCTTCTTTTCTGTTTTTTTTTTTTTTGGCAGAAGGAAGGTAGTATTATGTTCTGTTTTTTATGAAAGTCTAAAAACTACCTTTGCTAGAAATGAAGGCTCAAGAAGGAACATCAACTGGTCTTCTAATATCCTCAGGGGTCATTTGTTGAAAGAGCCTGTAACTTCCCCACTCGACTGGCTGTTGTGATT
Organism: Ranitomeya variabilis; assembly: GCF_051348905.1. NCBI lineage: Eukaryota > Metazoa > Chordata > Amphibia > Anura > Dendrobatidae > Ranitomeya > Ranitomeya variabilis. The sequence goes on along the minus strand of NC_135233.1, from coordinate 171,827,243 downwards.
GCCACCAGGAGCACAGTTTTTCTGGACAGCTTGTCCAGCATTATTGATGGTAGGGGCTCAAATGGTGGAAGTGTTAATCATTTAAAGAAGATAGTGATGTCCAACATGGGGACAAGATTGACCGGTCTGTGTCAAAGCCGGGGGGTTGCTGCCATGAACTGTTTCACCCAACGATGTTCAGCCAGAGTCTGGTTGAAGTATGAACTCAATGCCACCACCTGTACTTTAAGGCAATGTGCACGCGTTGCGGATTTGCTTGCAGAAATTTCTGCAAGGTTTCTGCATCTCTTGGCAGAAAAACGCAGTGGAAAATCTGCGTGTTTTTTATGCGGTTTTTATGTGTTGCATTTTTTATGCATTTTTTTATGCGTTTTTGTAAATCCATAGAGCTAAATAAAGATATATTATTAGAAAAAAAAGAATTGTGATATAATTTCCTTGTTCAACCTCTTCAGCCAGATACCCTCATTAATATTAAATAAAGACACACACGTTCTTTGCGCTGCCGCTCAAACTGGGGGAAAACTGAAGAAAAAGCCCCCTTTTCTCAAATTCATTATTCCCCCGAAGCTGTGCTAATGGTCCTTAGTGTCCTCTGGATGAGACTCGGGAGTTGCAAAAGGTCGGTCACCGTTCCCGTGAGACCCTGAGAGGCTAGCAGAGAGAGACAGGAAGCCATCTTCCCACCTTGTATTTTCCCCGACAGGGAAGACGCAGAGGTGACAGTGGCGGAGATACAGGGGGTCCAATTGCTGATCCCTTGAGGAGACCTTGGCCCCCTCTCCTACCTGACGGGGTGCCCCCCTTGTCTCCCCCCTGGATCCCGGGTGCTGTGGTCCCAACGGTGCAGGCTTCTAACGGCTTCTCTCCCCCTCCATCCCCCCCCAGGGTGAAGACTGAACTTACTCGGGCTGGGACTGTTGCCACCTCGACCATGTGGCACTCCACCCCCAGGCGGCGCCATATTAGAGTCTGAGCTCTGTGGTGTGGTGGGGTGTTCTGTGCGGCAGCGGAGGGGTCTGCTCCTTGCCTGGGGATTGCGAGACGCACAGAGTCACTGCTTCCCCTCTGCACTTGTTCTACTGGGTCAGGAGGGCTTAAAAATCCACCTCAAACATCATATAAATAATTCTACCGCTGTTACAGGGAAAGGAGGGAAGATAGTGAAAAGGGGGGGGAGAAGAGCTGAACTCTGCTGCCATCTACTGACTGTCTTATTTCACAGCCACAACTATTCCTGATGTATATTTCTACTAAATAAAAAATTCCTGGAAGGCTCCCGAGAGCGGGACATCTAGCGTGACCACCTTTTAAACCAGTTCCTACCTATACAGCCTAGTCTTCTAAATACCACCAATATTGCTGTTTTTCCGGAACTGTGGCCTTTTCTTCTTCCTCCAGAAGCCCTGTGTGTGGATCACATGACATTAAAAAGGAGATGCCTGTGGGTCACGTTAAGGTGCTGGTGTATTTTTCTTGACGTCTGTTTTGGCTGGTCACAGGAGGGAAGTTGGGGTTACCGCATAGCACATTGCGTACCAACTACATAACCCTTCTCCAGCTTGCTAGTTGGGGATATGTGTGGTATTAGCACATCACTCCTTGCCTGCTTGAACCCATCCGTTTAGGACTATGATACTGTAGCTTAACTATAACAGTTTTCCTACTCTTCAACCCATTGCGACTTGTAACCTGTTGGTCTGATAGTCTCCCCTGCTACCCGCCATCCGGCTACCTCCCCCAAATTATGGGAAGTTATAATGGACAAAACTCCAAGCAGAGAGATCTACCCGTTCCCAGGTGCTGCCACTATCCAGCAAACGATCTCCATCTACAATGCACAAGAGCAAACCGTCCTTGAAACCACCCAAACACTCTGCTGAAAGCTCATGCCACCATCCAGCTTCTCCACTGCCTGTGTCACAGATGGATGACAATTTATCCCCGCAGCAACTTTCTCCGTCATCGAGTTGCAGTGCACAGATGCCGGGCCTCTTTGACCTTTTCCGGCGCCAGCGCACTGCAGTACTTTGCTCTGCCCTCAACCGGGCAGACAAAGTACGCCTGCGCACTAGTCGCGGCAAGAAGAAAAGAAGAGGATGGCATCGTATGAAGATGGGAGGCGCCGGACCCGGACCACGACGCCCATCGGACCGGACCGCAGCGGGGCCGCCCCTGGGTAAGTATAATATAACCTGCTTTTCTTATCTTTCAGGATACATCGGGGCTTATCTACAGCATTACAGAATGCTGTAGATAAGCCCCTGATGCCGGTGGCCTTAGTTTATAGGCCATTTTTGGGGTGACAGATTCCCTTTAAGGGCATATCGTGGACAATATGACCTGGCTATCCATGACTATAAGATTCTAATCTTCCAGGACTTCTCAGTGGCCGTAGCTCAAAAACGAAAGACATTTGTACATGTGTTTGTCGTCTATTGATTGAAAGGAAAATTAGATTTCAACTGCTATACCCAGCTAAATTGAAAATTCAGGATGAAAATTGTGTATCTATCTACAAAGATCCAGAGATGGCATACAGAAGATTCCAACGCCCTGGAGCCGTCACAGTGGAATGATATACGAAACCTGTTATATATGTTATTTTTTTACTCTAGGAGGACAACGTTTATATCTGTTCATGCCTGTGGCTCACTAGGACCGAAAGGGATGGATGCACTGTACTGCTGCACACTGCGTTGACCTCGCCCTGGGACTCAGAATGAGTATACCCCAAACATCAAATTCTGACGCCATTTACACCTCACTTACGATTTTTGTCATGGAACATGGCGGGCCTTTAAACCCCCTACAAAAGCAAAAAAGTTCTAACACACACAAAACGATTCTGACCAGATGTCATCTTTCTTCAGGACGTCGACGCACTGGAGGACTGACAAGCCTAGTAAATTATCATCACCCTGGATAGGGGATTGTTATACTGCCTCACACACTTCATCATCACGTGGAGTGGCCATTCTTATGAAAAAGGGCCATTCAAGACTCTATCAGCGATAACCAGGGTAGATATTTGATTTTGAAAGCGGACATAGCCGGTAAAATATATTTTTTGGTCAATCTTTATGCACCTAACTGTGACCAACATCACTTCTATACACCACTTCTTCAGATTCTTTTGGGGCTTGTATCGGACGATCTAATAGTAGGAGGAGACTTTAACTTAGTGCAATGTCCTGCTCTGGACCGTTCGCCGCCTTCCCCACAAACCTCAGTGGCCACTGCCTCTCTTCTATACTTTATGGAACAGCTCTCTCTTTGTGATCTGTGGCGAGTGATGAACTCTACAGCTAGAGAATATACATGTCATTCCCTTACTCACCAATCCTTCCCTCGTATTGACTACTTCTTCATCTCCACACAACTACTTCCCCAACACCATGATTCTCGCAACCACCCAATTTTAATCTCCGACTATGCTCCTATTTCACTATCTCTGGCTTTAACAGACCCAAACCCTCAGACACCGCACTGAAGATTTCCATCCTACCTGGTAGAATCAGACGATTTTAAAATCTTCCTCAAGTCTCACTGGAATGACTTTCAAGATGACAACGGCATCCATACTGATGATGTTCCTCTGCTCTGGGACAGCTCTAAGGCTGTCATGATAGGCCATATCATGAGTTATCTGTCGTGTAGGAGGAAATTGCATAAAAAGAAATTTGACGCCTTGCATGCCTCCCTCCTACAAACTCAGACAACACTCGCCCTGTCCCCTTTCCCTGATGCACAACGAGCTCATTCTATGGCTAAACACATTCTGGATTCTTTTATACATTCTCAATCGTATTGGCAAATTCAACAAACCCAAAATAAATTTTACCGCTGGGGAAACTGGACAGGCAAAATACTAGCTACCCTAACCAAAAACAAACAATCCTACAATCCAGTTATTAAACTAAAGAATATTGCAACAGGCTTACAGGCTACTGGCCATGAAGAGATAACACACATTTTTAAAGACTACTATGAGGACCTATATAAAGCCTCCCCTGCCAATCCCCCGGCAATTAACTCCTTCCTGAACCTTATTAACCTACCATCACTGACTATTGACCAACAAATGATGTTGGACTCGGGGATCACTGAGGATGAGGTGAGGCAGGCTATATCAGGCGCATCTAACATTAGGACCCCGGGCCCTGATGGTTTCTCTGCGGAATATTATAAGATTCTCTCTGCTGACTTGGTACCCATTTTGACTAATCTCTTTAACGAAGCCTTTCTCCAAGGAGCTTCTATTGATCAATTCACAGACTCACGCACAATAGTTAGCACCAAATCTAATAGAGACCCATTATTGCCACAATCTTACGGTCCAATCTCACTCCTCAACCACTACTATAAACTCTTGGTGAAGATCCTGGCGAACCGACTGCAGATGTTGCTGCCTGGCCTCCTATATGAGACTCAGACAGGGTTTACCGAGGAACAGAGCAATGTAGCAAAAATACGCTCAAGGTGCATCAAGACTGCCTGCAATGCTGATGAGTTTCGATGCCGAAAAGGCCTTTGAAAAGTGGCATGGCCTTTCCTATACGAAGTCCTAGGTAGGGGAAATTTCGGTCCATAGTTCTTACAATATGTCCAATACCTTCATGCAAACGCTTATACTCGGGTCTCAGTCAAGGGATACAATGCGCCAGCAACTGATCTTTCTCAGAAAGTTAAACAGGGATGCCCTCTGTCACCCCTCTTATCCAACCTCTCTACAGACTCCCTATTGCACCATCTATTGCAGATCTCTACTTTTGGAGGGCTTACGAGGGGTTCTAGAAAATTGAAACTTGCGGTGTTTACAGATGATATTCTGCTGGTAGTAACCAACCCCAGAAGGGTATTACACCCTCTTATACGACAGTTGAAGGGCATAGGAGGCTTAATCAGAGGTGATGATGTTTCTTGGCCTTTTCAAACCTTTATGGGCATCAAGGTTCCCGTGTCAAATTACTAATGGCTCATTGAAATACTTGGGAATACAGGTGACAAAACACCCAGCCAAATTATACAAGCTAATATTAAATCATATCTCAAAAACTTAGAATCTATGTTAGGCAAATGGAAAGATTTTAACTTATCATATCTAGGCAGAGCCAACTTAATTATGATGACGGAATTCCCACGTCTTTTCTACCTCTTCCATACGCTCCCAATTTATCTGGCTCCTAAAGAGGAGAAGTTGATCAACTATCTAAATCGCTCATTCATCTGGGAGTGAAAAAAGCCCTGTATAGCCTTTAAAATATCTCCAACAATTGAGGGGAAATGAGGGGATAAATTTCCCTGACATTAGACACTATAACCTAGCATCCCTGTTCCGGGTTGTGGTGGAGTGGCTGAGAGGAACGTCTTATTATGCCCAATATGACCTGGAATGCTGTCTTACCACAGGACTGGCTCTCACTGCCCTACTACATCTCCCTTATACTGAATTGCCGACTGAGGTGCGAGCTAACCCACTTTTAATGTCTACATGGAGGGCATGGCAGAAATTACGTCTACACTTCCAGCTCTCTCCCTGGATGTCTCTATTCTACTTATTGGTAATCCCCACTTTCAAGAAGGGCACTCTCACCCCGTCTTCTACCAGTGGTACTCCTAAGGTATAACGTCTATTAATCACTTAGTCTACCCCGAGAAACGACGGATATACTTAATAGAGGAGTTGAAATGTAAATATCCCACCGCCATATTCCCTCCCTTCCAATACTTGCAAGATAAAATTTATGTAACAAAAGTACTAACCCATCTTTCTGAACATGACTGGAGATCAATCATGCTTAGATGGTTCACTAAACTTAATTCTCCATCTGGCCAAAAAGCCACTAATTGCAAATTCATCCATGCAGCCCTGGACTATGAACATTTCCAATTTCCGCTAACAAAATGGCAGATTGAAGACCCCAGCTTGAACTCCAACACTATTCTGAAAGCTCTAGACCAAGTCTATAAATTCCTACTTTCAGCCCGTTTCCTAGAATTGAGACTGAAAATCTGTCATGGCTCCTACCTGACTCCGCAAAAGGGTCATAGAATGGGGCTGTACACAACTTCCAAACGTTTTAAATGCCAATCCCCCAGAGGCCAACCTGCTTCATTGCTTGTGGGCATGCCAGGTCATTACACCATTTTGGGAAAGAGTACGGCGATACACCGCTACACATATGACAAACTTTGTTCCTGATGAACCCTTATGGGCCATATTTGGATATTTAAAAGCAGATAACTACACCTGCTCTCCAGGGGCCCGTAAACTACTGCATTTGGAGATGGCAGCCTATGCTAAGGCCATTTTACAAACATGGATCCACGACCATGCCCCTCCTTTCAAAATCTTTCTAGAGAAACTGTCGTTTTTGCTCCTGATGGATTGGGTTGAGGCCTCTTTACATAAAGAGGGAAGGGTGCAGGTCTTTTTCAAAACTTGGAAGAGATTCATCTCTCTGCTCCCACAACGCATCCAGAGCGATATTAAGACCTGTTTTCAGCTGACGATCTGGTACCAGGAGCAACTACTACTGGGGGAGACACCTGTACAATGATGTCTCTGGGTGAACCGCTGTGGAGAGACATTTCTGGGTGTTTGGGGTGTACTTTGGTGTTGGTGGGTCCTGAACTTAAAGTTGGACGGACATGCTCAGTGTTTGATGGATTAGCACTATACTTGTTTCTGACATGCTCCCCTCCCCCCATCTTCCCCCTCCCTTTTTTCCCTTCCCCAGTTTTCATGTTGGTCTTGATCTACGGTTCTGTTTACCAAAGCAATCTGTAATGATGATGTTTTGATTATATATTCCTCAAACATTACCTGCATTGATATATGTATCATGTATATGTAATGAAAATTTTGGCTTGAGAAAGGCTCATATGGAGCCGAAACGTCGCCCAGACAAGTGGGTTGATTAAATCTTCCACGTTCTTACTGAAAGGAATGGAGTGCTGCCTCTTCTTTGAATCTTTGTGAATTTGGTGTAATCATTGGACAGATTACCTGGGGGCCTTGCACCTGAAGATAAGTAAAGTGTTGTGCTGTTTCCTTTTTTATACTATATGTATGTATGAAAATTTTTTGCATTCAATAAAAACAAAGTTTTAAAAAAGACACACACACACCAACCTATGTAGGAACATTAACATAATTAACCTACATATGCTGTAAAAAAAAGCAACTGTCAGAAATCTGTGTGAAATGCAATATCGGTTTATTTTTCAAAAAATAAAAAAAATTTGAGTGGGCTCCCGCACAATTTTAATAACCAGCAGAGGAAAAGCCGACGGCTGAGGGCAGATGTTAATATTCTGAGAAGGAGCCAATAGCCAAAGGATCCCAGGCTATTAATATCAGCTCACAGCTGTTTGCTTAACCTTTAATAGCTGGTTTACAGGGGAACCCCAGAAAAAAATTGACATGGGGTCCCTCTATAAAATCAAACCAGCAAAGGCTAGGCAGACAGCTTCGGGCTGATGGTAATAGCCTGGGAAGGGGCCTTGGATATTGGCATCCCCCAGGCTAAGAACATCAGTTCTCAGCCACCCAAGAAATGGCACATCTTATAGATGCACCAATTCTGACACTTAGCCTTGCTCTTCCCACTTGCCCTATAGTGGTGGCAAGTGGGGTTCATATTTGTGGGTTGATGTCACCTTTGTATGGTCAGGTGACATCAAGCCCACAGCTAAGAAATGGAGAGGCATCTATAAAACACCTATGCAAAGCTAATTCTATAGTTACATGGTTAATAAAGGCACGGCCAGAATAAAGTCCTACATTTGAAATAATCACACACACTCCTTTATTGAATCTAAATTTACCATACTTGCTGAATGCCTAATCCCCGACGCCCTAGTCTCCTGCAACAAAAATAAAATAATAAACCAACACATAATACTATCCTGTCCAACATAGTCCATTTAATACCGAATGTGCCACGGCGATCTCAAGTGTAGAACAGTCACATCGAGAGATGAGACCGCTCTACCTGGCCTCCGGCAATACACTGACAGGAGGTAATCGCTCCCACAGTGTATCACTGTGCTGCCATGAGAGTTCACCGGAAATTCATCAGCACCGCTGCATGGGAACTTTCTCATGCAGCGGTGCCATAATTGAGAGCACCGGAGCTGATCAGCTGATGAAATTCGGTGAAGTCTCACAATGGCTCAGTGATACGCTAACAGGAGGTAATAGGTCCCGCAGTGTGGCACTGGCAGCCGAGTGAAATCGACGTGAGACACTCGGTATTAAATGGACTATGGTGGAAAGGTGAGTATATGTTGGTTTATTATTTTTGATTACTTGCAGAAACCGCGGGCATCAGGGATTAGGTTTTAGGCGAGTATGTATTGTGTATGTGATTATGTCAATGTTTTGATTTTTATCTACAATTGAGCTTAGGCGCCGGATGAGGAGACTATTCTCCCATCAATCGTCTCATGCTGTCTCTGTTATATGTGACAGCATACATAGCCGGATGGGAGCAGTCCCATCAGACAACGACTGGGTACACAGGTCACATTGGTACACTCACAGACAGACACACACAGACAGACAGACACACACACATATTCTCAGCCCACACACTCTTCCTCCTTCTGACATCATATCCCTTTGACAAATTGCAGTGTTACTGGCAGCAAATCCCAAACCTTTTTACACCTGCAATTTTGCTGTGGATTTGACTGACTCAATTGAAGTCAATGGGTGCTACAACGCTGCAGATCCGCAAAAAGACTTGACATGCTGCGAAAATGAAATGCTGCAAATAAGGATGGAAATTTCTGGATCATGTGCACAACACTTCAGGAATGTCTTTGATTAACATTTCTTAAGTAATCCATTGTGTTTTTGGAGCATTTCCGTGCGTAAAAAAAAAAAAGCCGCAAAAATGCATCAAAACCACATCGTGTGCGCATAGCCTAGGGAACTGGGTCTGAGCCTTTTTTCCAAGCCTTTTTGTAGGAAATCAAGGATCTAGGCTGTCGGAGTTCCGGCTGCTTTGGTGTAAAACATGATACAAAACATCTTCCAGGTCTTTTAAAGTCACCAACGACCTACTAACTGCCAGGAGCAAGAGACACTACTCTGTCCTCCTTCTTCTGGACCTGTCTTCTGCCTTCGACACTGTGGACAACTCCCTTCTGCTACAGATCCTCTCATCTCTTGGCATCACAGACTTGGCCCTATCCTGGATCTCGTCATATCTGACAAGACAGAACATTCAGTGTCTCCCTCCCCCACACCACCTCCTCACTTCGCCTCTTGTCAGTCGGTGTTCCTCAAGGCTCTGTTCTAGGATCCCTACTCTTCTCCATCTACACCTTCGGCCTTCGACAGCTCATAGAATCCCACGTTATGCAGTACCATCTCTACGCCGATGACACACAGATCTACCTATCCGGACCTGACGTCACCTCCTTACTTACCAAAATCCCACACTGTCTGTCTGCTATTTCAGCCATTTTTTCCGCTCGTTTTCTAAAACTGAAAATGGACAAAACAGAATTCATCATCGTTCCCCATCTCACTCTACCCCTCCACCAGACCTATCCATCAATGTCAATGGCTGCTCACTTTCCCCAGTCCCACACGCCTGGTGCCTCGGGGTGATCCTCAACTCTGCCCTCTCTTTCAAGCTACATATCCAAGCCCTTGCCTCCTCCTGCTGTCTCAAACTCAAAAATATTTTCAGAATCCGTGCATTTCTTGTCCGCGATACCACAAAAACACTAGTGCATGCCCTTATCAGCTCCCGCCTTGACTACTGCAACCTCCTACTCTCTGGACTCCCATCTAGCACTCTGGCACCACTCCAATCCATCCTACACTCTGCTGCCTGACTAATCTACCTGTCTCCCCACTATTCCCCAGCCTCCCCCTATGCCAAACCCTTCACTGGCTTCCTATCGCCCAGAGACTCTAGTTCAAAACCCTCACAATGACATACAAAGCCATCCACAACCTATCTCCTCCATACATCTGTGACATGGTCTCCCAGTACCTACCTACACGCAACCTCCAATCCTCTCAAGACCTCCTTCTCTACTCCCCTCTCATCTCTTCTTCCCACAACCACATCCAAGACTTTTCCCGTGCTTACCCCATACTCTGGAACTCTCTACCCCAACACATCAGACTCTCGCCTACCATAGAAACCTTCAAAAAGAACCTGGCGATTCGCCTCTTCCGACAAGCCTACAGCCTGCAGTGATCCTCAAACTACTGAACCGCCTCACAACCAGCTCTACCCTCTCCTAGTGTATCCTCACCCATCCCCTGCAGACTGTGAGCCCTCGCGGGCAGGGTCCTTCCTCATTATGTACCTGTGTGCCTTGCTTTTTTGTTCATGTTTAATGTATTTGTCTATATTTGCCCCGTATTCACATGTAAAGCGCCATGGAATAAATGCTCCACTTTCCGAGACCTGTAGTGTCTCCATTTTTAGTGATCTTGGGCTGGGGGAGAGATTATTTTTTGCACGCCGAGCTGGTGCTTTTATTGATAACATTTTGGTGCACATACGATCTTTTGATTGCCCGTTATTGCATTTTATTGCAATGTAGAACCGACCAAAAAAACATAATTCTGACGTTTTGAATTTTTTTCCCGTTACGCCATTTAGCGATTGGGTTAATTATTTTTTTATATTGATAGATCGGGCAATTCTGAACACGGCAATACCAAATATGTGTATATTTAATTTTTTTATTGTTTTATTTTGAATTGGGCGAAAGGGGGTGATTTTAACTTTTTTTAATATTTTTAAATCATTTCTTTTTTACTTTTTGCATGGGAGACTAGAAGCTGTAGTTGTCTGATCAGCTCAGATACATACAGACGATGATCAAATCGCCTGTATGTAGCAGAAATGCTCACTTGCTATGAGCGCTGACCACAAATATCTGCTGTCAGCCGCCGGCACAGAGCACAACAGGATGACCTCCTATGTCCCTATAGGGACATGAAAGACACTGGGGAAAGGAGGTGGGGCTATTTGACCTCTTTTGTGTTTCCTGTCCCTATTAGGATGAGATGACATCTTTCTGTATGCTGTCATGGAGGGTTATTAGATAAAGTTCAACTTTTGTCTTGTCAGTCCACAGAGTATTCTCCCAAAAGTCGTGGGGATCATCAAGAGATTTTCTGGCAAAACTGAGACAAGCCTTTATGCTCTTATTGCCCGGCTGTGGTTTTCGTCTTGAAACTCTGCCAAGCAGACCATTTTTGCGAAGTCTCTATCTTATGGTGGAGTCATGAACACTGATCTTAACTGAGGCAAGTGATACCTGCAGTTCTTTGGATGTTGAGTCTACTGAGATCTCTTGGTTGTCAATGCGCTTTGGGTAATTTAGGTCAGGCTGCCACTCCTGGGAAGTTTCACCACTGGGAAGTTTCACCACTGTTCCATGTTGTCGACATTTGTGGATAATGGCTCTCACTGTGGTTTGCTGGAGTCCCAAAGCTTTAAAAATGGCTTTATAACCTTTTCCAGACTGATAGATCTCAACTATTTGGTTTCTCATTTGTTCCCAAATTTATTTGGATTACGGCATGATGGCTAGCTTTTGAGGATCTTTTGGTCTACTTCACTTTGTCAGGCAGGTCCTATTTAACGGATTTCTTGACTGAGAAAAGGTGTGGCAATAATCAGGTCTGTGTGTGGCTATGGAGTTTGAACTCTGCTTTCCAACGATGTGATAAACCACAGTTAATTTATGTTTTAGGGGGGGGCGGGGAGGAATTACTTTATCACACAGAGCCCTGTAGGTTTGAATTACCGTATATACTCGAGTATAAGCCGACCCCCCTAATTTTGCCACAAAAAACTGTCAAAACTTATTGACTCGAGTATAAGCCTAGGGTGGAAAATGCAGCAGCTACCGGTGAATTTAAAAAATAAAACTAGATGCTCCATACCGTTCATTATGGCCCCATAGCTGTGCCATATAGTGCTCTGCACCGTTCATTATTGCCCCATAGCTGTGCCATATAGTGCTCTGCACCGTTCATTATTGCCCCATAGCTGTGCCATATAGTGCTCTGCACCTTTCATTATTGCCCCATAGCTGTGCCATATAGTGCTCTGCACCGTTCATTATTGCCCCATAGATGTGCCATAGAAAGCTGTGCCATTGCTGCTGCTGCAATAAAAAAAATGACATACTCACCTCTCTTGCTTGCAGCTCCTCAGCGTCCCGTCCCGGCGTCTCTCTGCACTGACTGATCAGGCAGAGGGTGGTGCGCACACTATATGCGTCATCGCGCCCTCTGACCTGCACAGTCAGTGCGGAGAGACGCCGGGAAGATGGAGTGGCGCCCGGCGTGTGTAATGCGGACAGGTGAATATGTAATACTTACCTGCTCCCGGCGTCCCGCTCCTTCCCCCGGACAGCTGGTCTTCGGTGCCGCAGCCTCTTCCTCTATCAGCGGTCACCGTTACCGCTTATTAGAGAAATGAATATGCGGCTCCACCCCTATGGGAGTGGAGTCCATATTCATTTCTCTAATGGGCGGTCCCATGTGACCGCTGAACAGGGGAAGAGCTGCGGCACCCGGAGACCGTGGGACTGCAGGGACAGCGCCAGGAGCCCCGGAAGCAGGTAAGTATGCCTCAGCGCCCTCACCCGCCGACCGTGACTCAAGTATAAGCCGAGAGGGGCACTTTCAGCCCAAAAATTTGGGCTGAAAATCTCGGCTTATACTCGAGTATATACGGTAATTTTTCCCTTAATAATAAAGGCCTTTATATAAAAACTGCATTTTGTGGATAATTGTGGTAGCTTTGCCTAATATTTGAATTTGGTGATCTGAAACATTTAAGTGTGACAAACATGCAAAAGAATAGGAATTCAGGAAGGGGGCAAACACTTTTTCACACACCTGTATATACAGGTATTCCCATCTTGGCCAAGAATGCCATATAACCCTATTGTATTATTACATAGTCATGTTTGTATCCTAATGATATTTATTTTTACTTGACCAATTTAATTTTTGACAGGTGACTACAGACAGTAGCCAGGTCATGCTAGTAGAAAATCATGTAATTCATCTTTTTAGAATTAAAAAAAAAGTTTCAAACTCACTGTTCTGACCCATGTAATCCTGCTCAAAAGATGTATTCTCCTTTATGCATTTTCTTCCAGATAGAAAGGAAGAAAAAAACAAACAAAAACAACACACACATACACAAACAAGTAATGGCACTTTACCTGATTCGCAGTTGGACCTTCTTTGGAGAAATAACCAAACGAAAAGAATTTGGGGTACTGTATATGAAAACCAAAGACACACACATAAATCATGACAAAATTACCAAAAGGCAAAACATCCATTAAAAATCTGAGTGAAGTCTTTCACACAAATCTGAATACTGTACACGGTTTTCATGGAAACTGTAGTCCTTTACCTGAGTAATCTCTGCAACTGCAAGCCTGGCAACATTAGAAGAGAACCTCACTGGATTCACGATGCCCAAACCATGGGCAGCATTAATCAGAGCCTGGCTGCATGATTGCAGCTAGGTAGGTTTTATTCTAAAACGCTCAGGCATTTCAGAGACAAAATTTGATAATCCAGTCAGGGTCCATAGTAAGACACATGAAGAGTCTGACAAGGTCCTCAGATGGATCGCTCAGCCCCACTCCAGGTGATTAGCAGGTCACTCCCCATGTACACACATGGTAGAGGACCTGTCAGCCAAATGGACAAAGGCAGAGAGACACACCGGAGAGAGTGATGTCTCTCTATGACCCATGGCGAGATCTTCAAAATACTGTAGGTTATCTTTCAAATATGTTTTGTAAAACATACCTGGCTGTAATCGTGAGTCCAAGAAATCTCAGACTGAAAATATGGTCATGTGAACTTGGCCTTAGATAGATAGGAGTGTTCAGCCAGCATTAGAGGCAATCACTACCTCCAACGTATACCACAAAAGAACAGATTTGACCTAACAGGATTTATCAAATGTGAGCAGGCACAAGCTGCTGGGGTTGGAATATATTTCTTCTTCTATATATGTCAAGAGTCACTGGTGAAGTGATGAAGGGGATATATGTGTCACTTCGCATGATGGTGTCAGTGATGTAAAACCAGAGTAGGTTCCTCCAGCACACTACAAGTTGACAGTATGAATGAGAGTTATGTTATGGGCTGGTTTTAGTGGACCGCCATACACCGGGTGGGAGGGGGTCCAACGTATCTCCACATGCAGAGTCCTGACAGGACTTGTGTGATGTCAAGATCATGTGATCAGTCACATGATGGAGAGTCACATGGTCTGGCCTTAAATAGCTGAACTCCAGGGTTAGTGTGAACTGTTGAGGGCCTGGAGAGGAAGACTCCAGGAGAGTGCTTATGCACATAGTGCTTGTTCAAGGACATTTTTAACCCTGAGTGGGTTGACCTCCACTAGAGCAAGGACTGCACAAAGTGCAACCGTTTTGTTTTTGCCCAGAGCGCTGTGGTTATTTTTGTGCTTACCACCTGCCGAAGGAGATCTTGACGGACAGGGGACACCGTTTATGTCCAAGATAATGAGGGAGTTGTGCAAGGCCCTCCAGATTACCCAACTTAAGATGTCGGTATACCATCCACAGACAGACGGCCTGGTGAAGAGGTTCAATAAGACCTTGAAGTCCATGCTGAAGAAAGTCGTGGAGAAGGATAGCTGAATTTGGGATTGCTTCCTACCATACCTACTGTTCTCCATCAGTGAAGTCCCACAGGCCTTTACGGGATTCTCACTGTTCGAGCTGTTATACGGATGGCACCCCTGGGGACTTATACATGTTGCAAAGGAGACTTGAGAAACAGAAGTTACACCCCACCGGAGAGTCATTGTGCATGTGGCCCAAATACTGGACCGAATCACAAGGGTGATGCCGATTGTGAAGGAGAGTCTCCTTCAAGCACAAGAAGCCCAGGTGAGGGTCTACAACAAGGGCCGGGAGGCTGAGAAAGTTTAGCCCTGGCGACCGGATACTCATGTTGATCCCCATTGTGGAATGCAAATTCCTGGCCAAGTGGCAAGGGCCAAATGAGGTGGTCAAGAAGTTGAGTGATGTCAACTATAAGGTCCACCAACCAGGAAGAAGGAAGCCATACCAAGTGTACTACATGAACCTGCTGAAACCGTGGCAAGACAGGGATCCGGTAGAAGCACCGTGCCTAGGAGCACATCCTAAAGCCAAGGTCGAGGATGTCACAGTGGCAGAGACACTGTCACCGGCCCAGAAACAACAGTGCCGTGATCTGCTTCAGCGGAACAGAGACCTGTTTTCAGCGTTACCAAGATGTACACAGGTAGTGGAGCACGAGATCCTGCCTGAACTACATGTAAGGGTGAAGCAAAAACCATATCGGATTCCTGAAGCTTGTCAAGAGCTGATCTTCCAAAAGGTGAAGAGAATGTTGAGCCGGGGTGTCATCGAGGAGTCAAAGAGTGGCTGGTTCAACCCTATTGTCCTGGTTCCGAAGCCGAATGCAGAGTGGCGCTTCTGTAACGATTACAGAAAGCTCACTGAGGTGTCCAAGTTTGATACGTATTTGATGACCCAGGTCGATGAGCTTATTGAGAGGCTAGGGTCAGCCAGGTACATCACCACCCTGAAAGAAGGGTTACTGGCAAATTCTCCAAGTGACAAGGTGAAGATGGCCTTTTCTACACCTGATGCGTGCTTTCAATATACCCGAATGCCGTTCTGACTACAAGGAGCCCCAGCCACTTTCCAGAGAGCTATGGACCGGATACTAGTCCCTCACAAGAAGTACGCAGCCACTTATTTGGACGAAATTATGAATTTCAGCCCGGATTGGGGAAGTCACCTGCAGAAGGTCCAGGCGGTACTCAAAGCACTAAGGAAAGCGGGGATTACCAAAAACCCAAAGAAGTGTACCCCATGGGAAAGAGGAGGCAAAGTACTAGGGCTACAATGTTGGAAGAGGTGAGATAAAGCCGCAAGTGGACAAAGTGAAGGGAATCCAAAAGTGGCCACAGCCGGTCTCCAAAAAGCAGGTCAGGGCGTTCCTCGGAAATGTGGGATGTTATCGGTGATTTATCCCAAACTTCGCCATGACAGCAACCAACCTAACTGATGTTCTCAAAGGCACAAAGTCGACGACAGTCAAATGGTTCTCTGAAGCGGAGATGGCATTCCAGGAGTTGAAGCTCGTCCTGTGCAGACAGCCAGTCTTGGTCGCACCAGACTTCACCAAGGATTTTATGCTCCAGATGGACGCCTCTGAAGTCTGTTTAGGAGATGGGCTGTCCCGGGAAATAGACGGTGACGGACACCCAGCCCTATACCCAAGTAGGAAACTCTCCTCCTGTGAGAGGAACTATGCCATCGTGGAGAAAGAGTGCTTGGCCATCAAGTGGGCACTCGACACCCTGAGATATTACCTGTTAGGCAGAAGGTTCTGGCTAATATCTGATCATGCGCCCCTGAGATGGATGATGGAAAAGAAGGGAAAGAATGTCCAGGTAACTAGGTGGTTACTGGTGCAGGGGGGGGGGAATATGTGGCAGAATCACTGGTGAAGTGATGGAGGGAGATATGTGTCACTGCATATGATGGCATCAGTGATGTAAAATCTGATTAGTTTCCTCCAGCACACTATGTGTTGACAGTATAAATTAGAGTCATGTTCTGGGCTGGTTTTAGCGGACCTCTATAAAGTGGGTGGGAGGGGGTCCACCGTATGTCCACGTGTAGAGTCCTGAGAGTCCTGACAGGACCTGTGTGATGTCAAGATCATGTGATCAGTCAAATGATGGAGAGTCACATGGTCTGGCCTTAAATAGTTGAACTCTAGGGTTAGGGTACCGTCACACAGTACCATTTCCATCGCTACGACGGTACGATTCGTGACGTTCTAGCGATATCGTTACGATATCGCAGTGTCTGACACGCAGCAGCGATCAGGGATCCTGCTGAGAATCGTACGTCGTAGCACATCGTTTGGAACTTTCTTTCGTCGCTTGATCACCCGCTGACATCGCTGGATCGTTGTGTGTGACAGCGATCCAGCGATGTGTTCGCTTGTAACCAGGGTAAACATCGGGTAACTAAGCGCAGGGCCGCGCTTAGTAACCCGATGTTTACCGTGGTTACCAGCGTAAAAGTAAAAAAAAAAAAAAACGTACATCTGATGCCCGTCAGGTCCCTTGCCGTCTGCTTTCCACTCTGACTGTCTGCCGGCCGGAAAGTGAGAGCAGATCACAGCGGTGACGTCGCCGCTGCGCTCTGCTCTCACTGTACGGCCGGATCACAGTCAGAGCAGGAAGCAGACGGCAAGGGACCTGACGGACATCAGATGGTGAGTATGTACGGTTGTTTTTTTTTACTTTTACGCTGGTAACCAGGGTAAACATCGGGTTACTAAGCGCGGCCCTGCGCTTAGTAACCCGATGTTTACCCTGGTTACCCGGGGACTTCGGCATCGCTCCAGCGCCGTGATTGCAACGTGTGACCGCAGTCTACGACGCTGGAACGATAATCATACGACGCTGCGACGTCACAGATCGTGCCGTCGTAGCGATGAAAATGGTACTGTGTGACGGTACCCTTAGTCTGGGCTGTTGCAGGCCTGGAGAGGAACACTCCAGGAGAGTGTTTATGTACATAGTGCTTGTGCAAAGACATTGTTAACCCTGAGTGGGCTGATCCGCACTAGTGCAAGGACTTCACAAAGTGCTACCGTTTTGTTTTTGTTCTTTTTGCCCAGAGCGCCATGTTTATTTTTGTGCTTAAAACCTTGGTTTCTGCTGTACCAAATAAACCAAGTGCACCCTTAAAGCCACAGTATTCCATTTACTACCTCCATGTGCAGCCGAGTGAGCCAATCTACCACATATAGAACACAACTGGAGGTGGCGACTGCCTCCATAATGGCTGAGCACTCATTATTCTATTGCTGCCTTCACTCATCCATATGTCACGGATCACGATTCATGGACTGGTGGTGGGTCTCGGACGGTGACACACAGATGAGTGAGTGCAGCGTAAGGCTGGATCCTACCTTCCATTTAAATTTGCAGTCCTTTGCCCAGGAGTGGCAAACCTGATAGTGTTAACCATTTCCTTGCCAAGGATATATAACATACATCCTTGCAGGGTGTCAAGTCAGTAGCCAAGGATATATAAGATCTCATGGCTACTAATGGTCATATCTCAGCCTGGATCACAACTACAGCAGTGAAGATTCCCAGATTTATTATGTGCACATGTTCAGGATTTCTTGCAGAAATTTCCTGAGCAAAACAGGACATTTTCTGCAAGAAATCCGCATGCGTTTTTTGCGTGTTTTTCTTGCGTTTTTTTGCGGATTTTTCCGGAGGTTCCCAATGCAATAATATAGTGGAAAATCCGAAAAAAATCCGCAAAATTAATGAACATGCGGCTTTTTTTTTTTTACCGCAAAGCGGTTTTTTTCGCGGAAAAAAAGGCATCATGTGCACAAAAATTGCGGAATGCATTCTAAATGATGGGATGCATAATGTATGCGTTTTTTTTTGCGTTTTTTATAGCGAAAAAACGCGAAAAATCTGCAACAAAGCGTAGATTCTCTCATGTGAAAGAATAAAATAAATTATGGTAATGACACTCTGATCAAACGCAGATGAAAGTTTGATCTGAGCCTCAGTTTAGTGTGATCAGATTATCTCGGATGAGAGAATCATAGCACAGGTCAGGAGAAGACTGAAAACAAAATTTCTCCATCTCCAATTTGTGAGTCCACAGAAACCACAATGCACTTGGATGTCATCTGAGTGGAGTCTGATTGTTTTCATGCAACCATAGACTTGAGTGGCATCAGATTTGCGCTGCAAGTCGCAGCATTTTGCAATTTTTTTTCTCATGCAGAAATGGGTATGACAATAAAAAGCTGATCAGCACTGCCCCATAAAATTATACTGATCCAAGTGTTAACAGATAACACATCTCCTTTCAGGACTCCTCTGCTGTAATCCTGATTTTATCCGGTTAAAAGTGCCTCCAGAGTACCAGTACCGCCCTATACCGGGACAGAAGATCGCAGGAATCGACCCTGATGTGCAGTGTAACTGAGGACTGCGGCAATGGTGAGAAAAAGGTAGAGAGACGTGGGAGCAAGAGCAGGGAGCCAGGTCCATGATGGTACCGACAGTGTGGAGGTAGTGGAGAAATCTGATGCAGCTAATGCAGCATACACAAAGTGGCTTGAAATTTCTGCTAAACTTGAAAGTTTTGCGTGGATTGACGTAGTAGCACTGAAGATGCCTGAATGAGGTGAGGAGGAGACTGGTAAGAAACTGGATGTAGAAGATCTGGAGGACTATACAGCACAGGAGGGGCCAGAGGGAGAGGAGAGAAGGCAGGAGCAGGACAGCATGATGCACGAGACTTCTGAGGAGCCTGTAGTAGGGGAGCCCACAAAGAGAGACATATACGATCTGGTTAAGTTTTGCAAAACTGCACTAACTACCCTTACAAAGAGAGTGGACAGTATAAAGGAGGAAATTATCAATATGAAGGCAGCCATTAACAAGGCTGATACCAGAATGGGGGTGGTGTGAGCTCACTGGAGGACCAACTTTCTTAGGCTACTTTCACACTTCCGTCGGTACGGGGCCGTCGCCATGAGTCGGCCTGACGTACCGACGGATGTTGTGAAATAGATGAACAACGGGGGCAGCGGATGCAGTTTTTCAATGCATCCGCTGCCCATTGTAATGTGGAGGAGGGGGCGGAGTTTCGGAAATGGCGGACGCGACGCACAAAAAAACAATACATGGAACTTTTTTTGTGCCGACGATCCGCCAAAACACGACGCATCCGTCGCACGACGGATGCGACGTGTGGCCATGCGTCGCTAATGCAAGTCTATGGAGAAAAACGCATCCTGCGGGCAACTTTGCAGGATGCCTTTTTCCTCCAAAATGACGCATTGCAACGTACGTCACACGACGCAAGTGTGAAAGTAGCCTTAGGCTCCTTTCACACTTCCGTCTTCCAAATCTGAACAGGATCCGTCAAGACGTTGAAATGACGGATCCTGTGCAGATTGTGGAAAACGTGTGCACTGGGCCCATCTTTCTGATTGATCCGTCGAGCCTATGTGCACCTGTTGTGTATGCGTCTTCTCAGCGGTTTTCCGCTGCGAAAACGCATACACACCACAAACCAGGTTACAAAAATTAAAAAATTGCAGTATTCTCACCGACCGGCGTTCCCGCGCAGCGATGCTCCCAGCAGCTAGCATTCCTAGTAATACACTGCGAAATCTCGCGAGAAGTCGCGGTCTTCGCAATGTATTACTAGGAAGTAACGCTGGCTGCAATAGTAAAAAGAGAAAGAGAGCGAGGAAGAGAGAATTTCCCTGACAGGAAATTCTTCCACGCATGCTCTCTTTGAAAAGGCGGGACCAGTCGCTGGATTCCTGCTTTTCACAGGCAGCGACGCTGACCGATTTTCCGACGTGCAGAAAAAAACGTTCCTCTGAACATTTTCTCTGCCCGACGGACCATTTTTTTATGCAGGATCCAGTGAAAGACGGATGAAACGGATGGCCGTCTGTCACAATCCGTCGCTAATACAAGTCTATGAGAAAATGCAGGATCCTGCAAATTTTCCTGCATTCTCAAAAAACGACAGACTGTGACGAGAGGTGAAAGACGAAAGTGTGAAAGAGGCCTAAGCTGCAGAAGTCCCACACTTAATGCCTGCAGCAGTGTGCCATTATGGCTGATAAAAATTACGATCTCGAAAACCACTCTAGGCGGAACAGTGTGCGGTTGGTGGGCATCCCTGATCTTACAGCATTTGTTGAGGACTGTCTTTGCAATAAAATTGGCGCTAACAATCTGACCAAGCTGTTTGCAGTGGAGAGAGCACACCGCGTTCCCATGAAGCCCCCTTCCTCTGGGTTCCTCCCCAGTACCATTCTGGCCAGGATGCTTAACTATAGGGATATAGATATTATCCTACGGGAGGCAAGAACGGCTAAAGATATGAGTATTAATGGCCAAACAGTGTCCATATACCCGACTACTTGGCTGAGGTTCGGAAGCAAATAATGCGATATGGTGGGGTGAAGAAAAGGTTAAGAGATATGGAACTCGCGTACTTTGTATCCTGCTAAGATCAGATTTGTGGCCCTGAGATCTGTTCATTTTATTACGACTCCGGAGGAGGCCACCAAGTGGCTGGACTTGAACGAGAAAAGGATCAGAGCTGGTAAAGGAAAAGAGAAGTGAAAAGACATGTTGAGAGACTTGGTGGGCGGTATACTTGTCAAGGAGGAAAGATGGATGGTGTTGTTATATAGAATGTTTTTATTCCTGCATTCTAGTTATTAAGGACAATGGAGGGACTGTGGATGGTAGCACATATAAGAGGAGGAGAAATGGAAGGATTGAAAGTAATTCACCGTTTTGGGATAACATTTGTGAGTTTGCTAGGTATAGAGTTACCCACTCTCTGGTTTAGAGGGGAGAAACACATTGGGAGTCTTTAAAATGGTTTGTTCTGTTCATCAACAGTGGGGAGGAAGGGGGAAGGCCCTTCAGGCTATGGGTTGGTTCTAGGGGTTCTTGGGAGAAGTATTGTCCTCTATGGGATTGGGAAGGTATACGCATAGGGAAATATGGTGGGTGATGACATTAAAATTCTTAATTGGAATGTGAGGGGATTGTCTGATGAAACATGAAGAGCGACGATTATGAACTATATTAGGAAGCAGGGACCGGATGTGATATGCCTTCAACAGACACATTTGATTAAGGAGAAGGTGGAGGTGTTGAAGAGAAGATGGATCGGGAGGGCATATCACTCCACATACTCATATGCCAGGGGGGTCTCGTTGTTGGTGGGAGCGTCCACACTATTTGAGGAAATTGAAAGCCATGTCGACAGTGAAGGCCAATACGTTTTTGTAATCTGTAAAATTTATGAACAATTGTTATATATTGTGGCCATATACATACCACCTACGTACTTGAGGAAGAAGATCCAGGAGGTGGTAGAGTTGTACAAAAGGGGTGCGGGACTACTGTTATTAATTATTGGCGATTTTAATAATGTGATGGATGAGGGATGGGATAGGCATTAACAGAGAATAGGAAAGGGTGACAGGACATTGACTTCATTTGGGAACTATGTGAAAGACCTTGGAATTGATTTGGCGCTAGGTAATAAATTGTTGACAGAATTGATTTGTGGAGAGGAATATCTTCCGAGAGTGATCTCGGACCATACACCTCTGGAGCTGCTTATTAAAAAGACTGGGGGATGGTCTAGACAGGGGAGTGGGTGGAGGCTCCATCCACTATGGTTGGAACATATTAATATGTATTAATATATTAATATGGAAGAAATAAATGGGGAGTTAGAAGAATATTGGCAGATCAATGAAGGTACTGCTGACAGGCGAGTGGTGTGGGATGCCATGAAGTCATATTTGAGGGGTCTTCTGCTTCGAGAAATTTCTAGATGTAAGTCTAAAACTAGATTGGAAGACAGGGCAGTGATGGAGGCTTTAGAAAGGGTGGAAAGGGAACTGATAGTGAACCCATCAGTGGAGAGTCAGAAAGGGCTCAAGGAAGCTTAGGAGGGAGTCAACAAACTATATATAAAGAAAGTAGAAAGGAAAAGAGCTTTCCAGAAGGCACGATTCTGCGATGAGGGTGAAAGGGTGGGGCATTTGCTATCAGAAGTGGCGGCAGCACAGAGGGAATCCTCATTTGTATACAAGCTGAAGACGGAAGAATGGACGGAGGTGGTTCATATGGAGGATATACTGGAAGATTTTAGATGGTTTTATAAGCAGCTATATTCTTCTGAGTCAGAAGCCTCATCAACAGAGATGGAAGGATTTCTTGGGATGGCGGGACTCCCTAGGACTGCAGAGAGTGACAGGAGGAGACTGGAAGAGCCTGTAACACACGGAGGAGGTTGAAACAGCTATAATGTCTATGACAAATAAGGCTCTGGGGGTGGAAGGACTCTCGGGTGTGATCTATAAACAGTTAGTTGAGATGGTAGCACCTAGACTAAAGGCGGACTTCGAGGAGGCTTTGGAGTGTGGTACATGAGGGAGACTGTGATAGTGGTCATCCCTAACCTACGGAAGGTAGAGATCCGACGTTGGCAGAGTCCTAGAGGCCCATTTTTAACATATTTATTAATGACCTTGTAGGAGGCATACAGAGTAGTATTTCAATATTTGCAGATGACACTAAACTCTGCAGGGTAATCAATACATAGGAGGACACTTTAATATTACAGGAGGATTTATGTTAACTAGAAGCTTGGGCTGATAAATGGCAAATGAGCTTTAATAGGGATAAATGTAAGGTCATGCACTTGGATAGAGCAATTAAGATGTATAATTATGTGCTTAATTGTAAAACACTGGGCAAAACCATCAGTGAAAAAGACCTGGGTGTATGGGTGGACGACAAACTCACATTTAGTGGACAGTGTCAGGCAGCTGCTACAAAGGCAAATAAAATAATGGGATACATTAAAAGAGGCATAGATGCTCATGAGGAGAACATAATTTTACCTCTATACAAGTCACTTATGCGACCACACTTAGAATAATGTGTACAGTTCTGGTCTCCGGTGTACAAGAAAGACATAGCTGAACTAGAGCGGGTGCAGAGAAGAGCGACCAAGATTATTAGAGGACTGGGGGGTCTGCAATACCAAGACAGGTTATTACACTTGGGGTTATTTAGTTTGGAAAAATGAAGGCTAAGGGGTGATCTTATTTTAATGTATAAATATATGAGGGGACAGTACAAAGACCTTTCTAATGACCTTTTTACTCGTAGACCTGTGACGGGGACAAGGGGGCATCCTCTACGTCTGGAGAAAAAAGGTTTAAGCATAATCACAGACATGGATTCTTTACTGCAAGAGCAGCAAGACTATGGAACTCTCTGCTGTATGATGTTGTAATGAGTGATTCATTACTACAATTTAAGAGGGGACTGGATGCCTTTCTTGAAAAGCATACTGTTACATGTTATATAGTTTCACTAGTTTCCTTGATAGGGTGTTGATCCAGGGAACTAGTCTGATTGCCGTATGTGGAGTCGAGAAGGAATTTTTTCCTCAATGTGGAGCTGACTGTTTGCCACATGGGGTTTTTTGCCTTCCTCTGGATCAACATGTTAGGGCATGTTAGGTTAGGCTATGGGTTGAACAAGATGAACTTAAAGTCTTCCTTCAACCTTAATAACTATGTTACTATGTTATTTCGTTGCTGATGGCGGTTGTAAAAATTCTGGCCAACCGATTAACGAGTGTGGTGCAAGATCTTGTCCACCACCGATCAAGCTAGATTTATGCCGAATAGATCTACAGCAATAAACATACGTAGACTCTTCCTTAATTTGCAGTTGCTGTCGGGGGTTGTAGGGTAGTAGTGTCGTTGTATGCACGTAAAGTATTTGACAGCATCGAATGGAGCTATCTTTGGAAGGTGTTGAAGTGCGGCGCTCCCGGAAGAAGCTATGGGTGAAACGCATGTCGGGGAGCAGGGGAACCATTTCACCACCCGCATTGTCTGTTAGTCTGCAGTGTTTGCGGTTACAGCCCCACTATTCAGGTAATATGTTTTTACACCATACTATAACATTGCATTGAGTTCTGCTTATCTCTGTGTAATCTTGAGCTTTCATTTGGGTATATTTAGAAGAAGATGCCTTAGGCACTTTGTCACAGTATTAATGCTCTGTACCAAAGTTAAAGCTATTTATTTAATTACAAGAGCTATGTCTATAAATCAGTACTATATCTGCTCTGTTCTCTATTGGTAATCATTGTTGCCCGATTAGGGGCTTATGTACTTGCTCCTTATCTTTGGGTAGGTTTCTTCATTGGTTCCCCTTCTGGGTATTTTTGTATTCATGTCTTGTGACCTGTATTTTAATCATTTATTAAAGGGAACCTGTCACCACGTTTTTGGAAGATGGGATAAAAATAGCGTTAAATAGGGGCAGAGGTGGGCGTTACATTAGTGTGTGTGTTATGCGTTTATTACCCACCTAAGTTGCCGAAATAACTTTGCAAAGTCTCAGTTTTCGCCTGTCAATCAGGCTGGTCAGGTCGCATGGGCGTGGTGTCTTCACCCAGATTTGGCGTAGTTTTCCGTTGGTGGCGTAGTGGTGTGCGCATGCCCAAGGTCCCGAATCCTCTTCCAGGGGATTTAAAAGAGCGCGGTGTTCGTTATTGCATTGGTGATCGGTGGGCGCGGCCATCTTCCTTTGGCCGCGCGTGCGCAGAAGCGGCGCTCTGCTGGCCGCGGCTTTAGGAAAATGGCCGTCGCGATATCCATCTGCGCACGCGCGGCATCCCTATCCCTAAAAACGCTATTTTTATCCCATCTTCCAAAAACGTGGTGACAGGTTCCCTTTAATAAACTTTACATTTTAATTTGATATTTTGGTTCTCTTCGTTTAGCCGGTTGTTAAATTACATCTTGGCTACTTGTGGTTCTACTATTCTGAAGTGCCATTTTTTGTAATATATAGGACAGTTTTTTGATACATCTATCAGTAGTAGGAAGGACAAATCTGATTAAAGGGAACCTATCACCCTCAAAATCGAAGGTGAGCTAAGACCACCAGCATCAGGGGCTTATCTACAGCATTCTGTAATGCTGTAGATAAGCCCCCGATGTATCCTGAAAGATGAGAAAAAGAGGTTAGATTATCCTGATGATCCTGAAAGGAGGATGTACTTTGAGTATTTGTTGCTGATGTTTCTATAAAAGGGGGAGGGAGGGGATGGGCTGTAATTGAAAATATGTGACCTTGGTGGACATTGTAATGTCTGGACTCTGTTTCTTTGTTTGAATTTCGTTAATAAAAATCTATCTGATTAAAAAAATAATCAGCAAATACTGGAGGCAAATTTGCACTCATCAGCCCGGAAGCTGCACATGAGACATACTTGGACATTCCAACATGACAACGATCCAAAACACAAGGCCAAGTTGAGTTGTCATTGGCTACAGAAGAAGAAAGTGAAGGTTCTGGAGTGGCCATCTCAGTCTCCTGACCTCAATATCATTGAACCACTCTGGGGAGAATTCAATCGCGCAGTTCATGCTAGAAAGCCCGGGAATTTGCAGGAACTGGAGGCTTTTTGCCAAGAAGAGTGGGCAGCTTTACAATACACGGTATTAAGAAACAGGGTATGTGAACTTTTCATCAGGGTCATTTGGATGTTTTGGGTTGTCTTTATGATTTAAAAAGAAAAAACTCAGTAGTTTGACAATAAATGGCTTCACCCAACCACTAACCATGAGTGGAGAAAAAAAAAAGGTTTTGGTGTTGTCATTCATATTCTCTGAAAAAAGGACAAGAAAGCAAAAATTTTGCTGGGGTATGTACATTTTTAACACAACTGTATAGTGCTCCATACAGTATAATGACTCCACATAGTATGTCATAAAGTATAATGGGTCCCACTTAGTGCTCCATACAGTATAATGGGCTGCATACAGTGCAATGGGTTCACATAAAAAATAAAAAAAAACTGTCCGTTTTCAGGGAGAGTATATTTGACCCACGACCCTCCACCATGCATCACAATTTCAACTATATCGGCATCCTAGATACGAATACAGTTGAAAGCAATGATGGAGGAGGCAGCATCAGCGGACAATCCTTCTTCCATCATTCCTCCTCTGTGTCTGAAGTCTCAGTGCAGTGGGCGGAATGACTTGATTACAACTCTCCCGCTGTACTGAGATGTGCAGAGGATTTGAAGACAAAATGAAGAGACAGGAGCAGCGGGGGAAAAGACAGAGGTGAGTATTCATTTTTTTAATGTGGGGCCCATTATATAGTGTGGGGCACTATGTAGAACCATTATTCTGTATGGAGCACTATGTGGAGCCATTAAACTGTATGAAGCACTTTTTTGTGGAAATAGAAATATATCCAGCGCGTTGAATAAAATTCAGAATTCTTTATTGAAGAATTAAAAAGTCGCACCAGTGTACATGGGCAGAAAAAATGTGCAAATCTAGCATACGCATTTCGGAATTTAATCCTTATTCATTGCATACTATTTTAACACTGAATAGCTTTTTATGTCATATCCTGTGCAGTCATGTGGTATAGAACCACAAGTTTTTACTTATACTTCTTACTTATACAAGTGAAACTTTGAAGATACATACAGTTGCTTCTCACAAAATTAGAGTCATCAAAAAGTTTATTTATTTCAGTTCTTCAATACAAAAATTGAAACTCATTATATAGAGTCATTACAAGCAACATGATCTATTTCAAGTGTTTATTTCTGTTAATGTTGATGATTATGGCTTACAGCCAATGAAAACCCAAAAGTCATTATCTATGTAAATTAGAATAATTAACAAAAAACATCCGCAAAAGATTCCTAAGCGTTAAAAAAGGTCCCTTAG
Source organism: Ranitomeya variabilis (assembly GCF_051348905.1). Taxonomy (NCBI): domain Eukaryota; kingdom Metazoa; phylum Chordata; class Amphibia; order Anura; family Dendrobatidae; genus Ranitomeya; species Ranitomeya variabilis. The sequence continues at coordinate 171,799,795 of NC_135233.1, read as the reverse complement.
TCTATTTCAGTAGGCTCCACAATCATGAGGAAGACTGCTAAGTTGACAGATGTGCAGAAGGCAGTCAAAGACACGCTCAACAGGGAGGGTAAGCCACAAAAGGTCATTGCTAAAGAAGCTGGATGATCACAGATTGCTGTATCCAAGCATATTAATAGAAAGTTGAGTGGAAGGCAAAAGTGTGGTAGAAAAAGGTGCACAAGCAACTGGGATCCTTGAAAGGATTGTTAAGAAAGGGTCATTCAAAAATTTGGGGGAGATTCACAAGGAGTGAACTGCTGCTTGAGTCATTGCTTCAAGAGCCATCACACACAGACGTATCCAGGACATGGGCTACAAGTGTCGCATTCCTTGTGTCAAGCCACTTATGACCAATAGACACCACCAGAAGAGTCTTACCCGGGCCAAAGAAAAACGAACTGGACTGTTGCTCAGTGGTCCAAGGTGTTGTTTTCAGATGATAGTAAATGTTGCATTTCATTTGGAAATCAAGGTCCCAGAGTCTGGAGGAAGAGTGGAGAAGTACACAATCCAAGCGGTTTGACGTCTAGTGTGAAGTTTCCCCAATTAGTGATGGTTTGGAGAGCCATGTCATCTGTTGGTGTAGGTCTTCTGTGTTTTATCAAGACCAAAGTCAGCGCAGCCGTATACCAGGAAATTTTAGAGCATTTCATGCTTCCCTCTGCCGACAAGCTTTTTGGAGATGGAAATTTAATTCTCCAGCAGGACTTTGCCCCTGTCCACGCTGTCAAAAGTACCAATACCTGGTTTAAAAACAACAGTATCACTGTGCTTGATTGGCTAGCAAACTCGCCTGACCTTAACCCCATAGAGAATCTATGGGGTATTGTCAAGAGGAAGATGAGAGACACCAGACCCAACAATGCAGACGGGCTGAAGGCTGCTATCAAAGCAACCTGGGCTTCCATAACACCCCAGTAGTGCCACAGGCTGATCACAACCATGCCACGCCGCATTGATGCAGTAATTGATGCAAAAGGAGCCCCGACCAAGTATTGAGTGCATTTACTGTACATACATTTCAGTAGGCCAACATTTCAGATTTTAAAATCATTTTTAAAGCTGGTGTTATAAAGCATTCTAAATTTACTGAGATAATGACTTTTGAGTTTTCATTCGCTGTAAGCCATAATCATCAACATTAACAGAAATAAACACTTGAAATAGATCACTGTCTGTAATGACTATATAATATCTGAGTTTCACTTTTTGCATTGAAGAACTGAAATCAATTAACTTTTTGATGATATTCTAAATTTTGTGAGAAGAACCAGAATAATACATGGTACACATTCATTATAACCACATTAATCCATTGAAAATTATAATAACATGTAGACGATCCATATATTTTTCTATTTTTGCAAAACAGTTCATCTTTTTCTCCATTCTCAATTCAATATCTTGTAATTTAATTCATACTGTAGGGCTCAATAGAAATCAATTAACCAAACATCATATCAGGTGGAAGGAAAAACAACATATTATATAGAAATCATTTATACAAATAATCACAATTTAGTTTGCAATATTAAAGGGAACCTGTCACCCCGTTTTTTTCAATTTTCAGCGATTTGGCAACGCCCATCGGACCAGACCGGGGTGATTGACAGCCGAAAACGGCGAGTTTACAAAGGTATTTTGGCAGCAAAGGTGGGGAATCAGAGGATAATAAAGGCACTATTGTAAAGCACAGCTCAGGCCCTATTGAACACTATTTTTAGCTCATATTGAAAAACGCGGTGACAGGTTCCCTTTAATCATGATATATTAAATCATGTTTAATATTTAATCCTTGCGGGATTCTAGTATTTAATTCCAATATCCACCAAGCTTCTCGATTTAAAAGTATCCTATGTAAATCTCCTCTCAAAGGTTTCTTAATTTCTTCTATACCTGTAACAATGCAGGATGTAGTATCTCCATTGTGTTTTTGACAAATGTCTAGAGGCAACTGAGCATGAGTATTATGGCCCCACTTTTTTGTGGTCATTATACTGTATGGAGCACTATGTGGGGATTACAGTTTGAGAATCATACTGTGATGGGGTCACCATTCTCTTTATAGAGGAGATTGAGGGTCGTCATACCGTGCGTGTGGAGGGTAATGTGGAGGAATTCACTGTGGGGATATCATGTGGTGTTTGGGGGCACTTTTGTTTGCATCATACTTTATTATGTAAGGTTTCTTATCCTTTGTTATTACATATTTAAATTATGCCATTGGGCCATATGCTTTTTACTGCTCTTACATAAAATATTATTCCAATATTTTATTCTAAATATCTATTTATTAAAATGTACTTTGTTCGCGGAACAACTCCTTTACGTTTGTATCTATATGAAAAAGTTCCTAGTTATATCTGATAAAAAAAACTTCCCAAATTGTAGACTTTTTTTTAATAAATATCAATATTGGCCCGTGACTTTGACCAAGCTTTTACTTTTGGCACTCTGTGTATTGGAGATAGACATCCCTGAGGGAGGGTGAAGGAATACGAGGGATAGGGGAGCGAAAAGGGCTGTGGAAGAGCAAACAGGATGCAGTGACAGGAGAGAAATGTGTGATCTCTTCCTGTCCTTGCAGAACACTAGGTTTTATGTATCACACCTCTAAAGTGAATTTATTTTTCAGTATTGCCATTCCTGGTGAATCATGTCATTGCAGTGTCACATTACAGCTGCAGCCAATGCAACCACCGATTGCCTGCAGCCTACAGTATTCTGTCCAAATGGTTGGAAAGTGACTGCTGATTGGCTGCTGTGATCATGTGACAATGAAAATAGCAACACTGGCATAGCAGGAATGGCACATTTTATGGATGTGCGTAAAAATTATTTTTATTTTATAATGGGCACTGCAGGGTTCGATTTCATTTGCACATGTCAAAAAAGTGTGAAAATTGCCCTGGCTGCCAGAGATGCAATATGAAAAAAAAGTAATAATAATAATTAAAGAATGGTACACCTTGCTGGTGGGTCACATGAAATGGCCAGTTTGTGCATGAAGTACCTAAGCAAGCCTATATGGCAGTAATGCAGCTTAAAATATACATATTCAGTGTTTTCATACAGTATATCTAGGCACTGCTGCGCTCTGGTTTTTATATATATATATATCGCTGGCCTCGGCAGCTTTTCACATTTCCTTCATTCTGTTAGGAGGTGCTGGTCAGATTCTGTAGTATTGATAACAAGATACAAAATATATGTGATATCAAAGTTTGCTTTGATGATGTTGTGTGCCCCTAGCAATACTACTATCTACAGAAAATAAAAAAGGGAAAAAAAATGCTTACCTTTATTAGAAGTTTCCGACCACAGCTGCACAGGATAAAAAGCAGAAAGAAGAATCCTCCAAACATCAATTTTATAACTGAAGAGATACCACCCACTGCAAAATATTCAACATATTGCACCTAGGAAGAGGAAAACTATATATATTATTCCAATGTACACACTGGACAGAAAGCCCTTCAGTTCATTCACTCGGATTTTAAAGAAGGTTATGGTTTAATTGTGAGACGGGAATCCCCTAAAACCTCTTCTAACATCATAATGTACATGTATACTGTGGGAAGATTTGCTGCATACTGACCTGTATGTCTGTATGTGATGACCTCATAATTATATGAGGATTACAACTATGGTTGTAAACTCTAATCCTGGACATTTAACACTTTTTACAGCATGATGAATGCAGATCATGATGATGACAAAGTCCCCAAAACTGCTGTCCACGATCAGTCCCTGTTCACATATCAGGTATGCCCCAACAGACATCTGTGCATTTTACATGCATTTTACATACATTCTCCAGATGCAGTAACTGAACCTGCATCCGAGACGCCCGCAAGGCAATAGTTAAAGCAGCCAGCCAACCAGGCTGGCAGCTGACATCAGCGTGCACGGCGCCGGCATATGACGTCATTGTCATTCGCCAGCGAGTGCGCATTTCAAACGGGAGGGATCTTCACCGTAGGAAAGCGGCAAGCCACAATGTGTTTCACCAGCAGGATGGAGACACATGGACTATGTATCTCCATCCTGCCCAGCGCTGAATGGCGACAAGGGGCAGGATGGGAGACACGGGGGCAGAATGGAGACAAGGGGGCAGGATGGAGACATGGGGGCAGAATGGAGACACGGGGGCAGGATTGAGACATGGGGCAGAATGGAGACACGGGGAAGAATAGAGACACAGGGGAAGAATGGAGACACGGGCAGAATGGAGACAAAGGGGGCAGAATAGAAACAAAGGGGCAGAATGGAAACACGGGGCAGAATGGAGACACGGGGCAGGATGGGAGACACGGGGGCAGGATTGGAGACACAGGGGGCAGGATTGGAAACACAGGGGGCAGGATGGGAGACACGGGGCAGGATGGGAGACACAGGGGGCAGGATGGAGACACAGGGGCAAGATCATGGTGCAGGATGGAGACATGGTGCAGGATGAAGACAGATGGGGCAGGATGGATACGATGGAGACAGATGGGGCAGGATCATGGGACAGATTGGGCAGGATCATGGGACAGATGGGGCAGGATGGGACATTACATGGGGGCAGAATGGATACCATGAGGGCAGGATGGAAGAACATATGGCTGGAGCCAGGAATGAGACACACGGGGGCCAGAATGGGGGATATTATTACCATAGGGGCTAATTAAGGGATATTATTACTGCAGTGATGTATTTATTTTATTTTTTGAGGATACTGTTTTAAATGAGGGAGGCGGTCCTGTTACTGTGCAGAGCAACACTGTCACCTTTTTTTTAGAACTTGGGAAAAAATTAAGTAATGTGTTCTGCAAGCGGAGTTCTAGATAACTGTGTTATTTCCTGCAGAGATGAAGGACTTCACCTAGGGACGTCACTGGTGAGTCAGTGTGTACCTGTACACTGACACTATACAATGTATACTATATACAGCGGCCCTGTGTACAATGTCTCAAGTGATCACTGTATTCCCTTTACACTGACACTATATACAGAGCTCCTCTATATAATGTCATTGATCACTGTATAAGCTGTACAATATATACAGTTCTAATGTGTATAATGTCACTGGTGATCACTGTATTACCTGTACACTGACACTATATACAGTGCTCCTGTGTATAATTTCACCGGTAATCACTGTATTACCTGTACACAGACACTGCATACTAAGTACAGATCTCCTGTGCATAATGGCACTTATAGTGATATTAGTATTCTGTTTTTGTTTTTTATTAATGATCAGTATTGCAGTATTCAGTCACTATGTGGTTTGAAATATGTTGTCCAGCCATGGTGTGGTGGTATTTGTTTCTTGTATGTGCTATTATTTGGTCACTATGTGATGGTAATATGTGGTCTGGTCATGGTGTGGTGGTATTTGTTCCTTGTTTGTGGTATTATTGGTCACCATGTGGTGGTAATATGTGGTCTGGACATGGTGTGGTGGTATTTATTCCTTGTATGTGGTATTATTCGGTCACTGTGTTGGTAATATGTGGTCTGGACATGATGTGGTGGTCTTTGTTCCTTATATGTGGTATTATAGGTCTCTATGTGGTGACAATATGGTGTCTGGTCATGGTGCGGTGGTATTTGTCCCTTGTATGTGATATTATTGGTCATTTTAAAAATTTAAAAATAAATAAAAATATACCTAAATTGTATTGGATGTTTTAACAAATGTTTAATAGGTTAGAGTAGAGTATTACTCGGCCAAAAGAGTCGTTGTCGTTTTGGCGGCTTAAAAAATCTTTTGGCCAAACCCAAAGCTGCAGACTACATGTGTAATCTGGTGATGGGAACTGTTAATGTGTGATTGGTGAGAAGTGAAGTTTTTCCAAGAAAGAGCAGTGGGACTATGGACAGTTCAAGGGGTGGAGGCGGGGCTGGGGTGGAGCCTGGGCGGAGACTCAAGGGAGCCACAAAAATTTTGCCAGTATGGGGCCCCGAAATTCCTAGTGGCAGCCCTGCTTATGCGGCATGTATTCTACCATCAATGTGCATGTCAAAGAAAGCCTCAAACAAGGAAATAACCTATGCGTTCTGAACACCGTGCGTCAGTGCACAGGTCCATCATGCGTCAGTGCAGAGGTCCACTATTCAGGGAAAGTAACTGGAACCTTCCCTTGCATCTCAATTTAGTTATTGTTTTCATGGTTTTAAATGGATCACAATTACTGTGCTGTTAGGAGAGAAACGATTACTTATTCCTTGCAGAGCACATGTATTAGATTATCGCTATATCATCATACAATATTTAATTCCATTTAAACAACATTAAGAAAAAAGTATACGAATTTCTGAAACACAATATAACATGATATCAAATGACTTATCATGTAAAGTGGCAGGGATAACCCCACAAATAAACTAAAAATACACAATGAAAAAATAGCAGGAAGTATAAAGCGGGTGAAATAAGTTTAATTAGAAAATTGGTGACGTGTTCCATATTTATTTCTTAGGCTATGTGCACACGTTGCGGATTAGGCTTAGGAATTTCTGGTGCGGATCCTGCCTCTCCTGGCAGAAAACGCACCTGCGGTTTTTTGTGCGGTTCCGCAGCGTTTTTTTGTGCGTTTTTGCTGCGGTTTTCTTGCGGATTTGCTGCGGTTTTTACCCCTGTGGTTTTCTATAATGGAGTGGGTACAAAAACGCTGCAGATTCACAAAAAAGAAGTGACATGCTACTTCTTTTAAACCGCAGCGTTTCCGCAGTGGATTTTCCGCAAAGTGTGCGCAGCATTTTTTTTCCTCATTGATTTACATTGTACTGTAAATCAATTGCGGATCTGCAGCGTTTCTGCACCTCAAAAAACGCTGCGGATCCGCAACAAATCCGCAACGTGTGCACATACCCTAAAGGTGCTATCGACATGAAATTCTTACCAGAAGATAGTAACAACCCATCTAAAGAAATCAAACCATAGATGTTCAATACTTATATCGCCCACTGTATATGAAGATAAAAATAATGGGCTGCAAATATGCCTTAATTGTGTATAATGTAGGGAATATATGAGGATTGAATCTCAAGACAGATCATTAGAAGGAAGGGTAAAGTCTCAATACAACTCTTGAGAGGATACTATATAGTTCATTAAAAAAAAGGGTACCGCATAGAACAGCAAAATACATAAACCCCAAAAGAATGGTGGGAAATAAAATATTAGACAAAACCCATAAGGATTAGTGGGTATAAGGTAGTTTATTCAGGGTGTCACCTAATCATTAAAATGAACCTGCCAGCAGCATTGTGCTGAGTAACCTACAGACACTGTCAGATTGGCGCTGTTGTACTGATTAACCCCTTTGCCCAGAATCCTGTTTTCACCTTCCTGACCGGGCCAATTTTTACAATTCTGACCACTGTCAATTTATGAGGTCATAACCCTGGAACGCTTCAAAGGATCCCACTGATTCTGAGACTGTTTTCTCGTGACATATTGTACTTCATGATAGTGGTAAAAATTCTTTGATGAAACTTGCGTTTATTTGTGAAAAAAAATGAAATTTGGCAAAAATGTCGCAATTTTCAAATTTGTAATTTTAGGCCCTTAAATCAGAGACTAATATCGCACAAAATAGTTAATAAATAACATTTCCCACATGTCTACTTTACATCAGCACAATTTTTTTTTGTTAGGACGTTATAAGGATTAAAAGTTGACCAGCGCTTTTTCATTTTTTTAACAAAACTTATAAATCCAATTTTTTTAGGGACCACATCACATTTGAAGTAACTTTGAGGGGTCTATATGACAGAAAAACTCAAAAGTGACACTATTTTAAAAACTGCACCACTCAAGGTGCTCACAACCACATTTAAGAAGTTCATTAACCCTTCAGGTGCTTCACAGGAGCTGAAGCAATGTGGAAGGAAAAAATGAACATTTAACTTTTTAGTCATAAAAATGATATTTCAGCACCGATTTTTTAATTTTCATAAGGGTAACAGGCACAAGTGGACCGCTAAAGTTGTTGGGCAATTTCTCCTGAGTACGCCAATAATCCATACGTGGGAGAAACCACTGTTTGGGTGCACGGCATGGCTCAGAAGGGAAGGAGTACCTTTTGACTTTTTAAACGCAAAATTGGCTGGAATTGAGAGCGAACGCCATGTCGCGTTTGGAGAGCCCCTGATGTGCCTAAACAGTGAAAAACACCCACAAGTAACCCCATTTTGGAAACTAGACCCTTCAAGGAATTAGCTGTGTGGTGAGCACTTTGAACTCCCAGGTGCTTCACAAAAGTTTATAACATAGAGCCGTAAAAATGAAAAAAAAAAAAATCTTATTTTTTCCACAAAAATTATCTTTTAGCCCCAATTTTTTTTATTTTCTCAAGGGTAGCAGGAGAAAATGGACCGAAAACGTTGTTGTGCAATTTCTCCTGAGTATGCTAATACCTTATATGTGGAGTTAAACCACTGTGTGGGTGTATGGCAGGGCTCGGAATGGAAGGAATGACGTTTTGGATTGCAGACTTTGATGGAATGGTCTGCAGGTGTCACATCGCGTTTGCAAAGCCCCTAATGTGCCTAAACAGTGGAAATCCTCTACAAGTGATCCCTTTTGAAAACTACACCCCTGAAGGAGATTATGTAGAGGCATAGTTTCATAGTAATGATATGATATAATATATGATACAATGCTTTTGGCTTTATTGGTGTATGAATTTATAATGTGGTGTTATGTGCATGTTGTTCGGAGTACATCAGATTCTAAAAGTGTGTTGTATCAACGGGGTATAAACTAATTTCATCAATTTGTGCCAAGTTTCTCAGGGCAGGTTTCACAATGGTAAATTGTGTCTTTTAGTATTCCCCTCTTGGAGCATGCTCTGCACCCTTTTTGTGATCGTCATATCCACGTTGTTTGGGGAACCAGTACTGGGAAATGTTGACCTGGGACAATACGGTCACTATCAGTTTCAGAAGTACTGGGACCCTCACCTTCCGGAATGTCAATCATTAGTGCCTGGATGATTACCTCCTGAAACTGAAGGAAGATCTCGCCTTCCTAAATGTCAAGCATTAGTGCCTGGATGATTACCTCCTGAAACTGAAGGAAGGTCCCCGTATCGCCTGCAGATCGGAACAGCACAAAAGCATTGTGCAGTGCCATCTGTACAATGTGCACGGCCAATTTTTTGTACCATACTTTCCTTTACTTTTGTACCATGGCTTTTTGCCTGGCACTGTATGGTTTAAGGACTTGATCTGAAAGATCTACACCCCCATGTACCGATTGTCATCTCTGCTGCATTTACAGGGGTCTATCTGGCGTATGATGACATGGGATTTTGGGTGAAAAATTGATGACCATACAGGTTTGTCTGGGCCACCATAACATTATTTCCTCACTGAAAAAGCATTGGAAGAATTCAATTTCAGTTAAGTCAGTGGTATCAAACTGGATTCCTGATGTCGATGAATTCCGGAATGACGGGTTGATAATTTCCGGGGTGTGTGATCCTTATGGGATTGATTGCTGCAGGAGTTGCCTGGGTCCTAGGGTACCTTACTGGGGGTCCTTCCTCACTAGAAGAGGAGGAGGAGGAGGAACAGACGAATCTGGGATCTTCCTCACTGGATGAATCCATGTCGGAGGCAAAGAAGGCGTATGCCTCCTCTGGTGAATAGCGTCCTGATGAATGGGCCATTTTTATTTTTCCAAACCTGGCAGATATGTGTGTAAGTGGTGCTTTTACACGTGTAATGTGTGGGGCTTGTGTATAGGGTACTATTTATTATAAAAAACAAAGACAAAAATAGAGAGAAAAAATGTAGGAGAAACAGAAGAAAAAAATGAAAAGAAAAATCAGATGTAAAAAAAAAAAAAAAGTTTGTATAAAAAAAATACAGACGTTCACTACACTAATGCCCTCCCTATAAATTTACCCAACACAAATATTTTTTTTTTACAAAAGAAAAACGGATGTCACCCACAATGTGATGTACGCTCCCCTAATGCACAAGAAATTACCTAACGATAGCATTTTTTTATGCAAAAAAAAAAAAAAAAAAAGGCTACCTCTAAAACAACGCTGTGGGATTTTTTTTTTTCTCTAAAACAAGATCGGTCGTCACATGCACTGTGACGCCGGCTATACTAACACACTACCTCGCTACCTCTAAAACTACGCTGTACTAACTACTATTATTTTTATTTAAAAAAATAAATAAATAAAATCGGCAGTCACTTACATTGCTAACTAGCTTAAAAAAAAGAAAAAGTCCCATGGCGCAGTCTCTGATCAGCAGTGATACTGATCAGAGCTTTGCGGACAACGGAAGAGCACGATTGCTCTGCACAGGATGCTGCGCACACACAAAAAACGTGCAAAAAAGTGTTCTACAAATTAAATTGTAAGAAGGGGAGTGGGGGGGTATTGGAACAGTGATGGGGGACTGGGATAGTGATGGGGGTTGCTGCTGCTGTGATCACTGATGAGTCACACAGCAACCAGCACACAACACAGCAGGCAGATCGCAGGAGGATCACTCTGGAGCAGGAGTACTTGGAGGAAGGAGATCACAGGGGGGGAAAATCACACTGGCCACCAATGAATCTGTTACTCAGGTGACACAGAGGGGATATTCAACCGCTCTGCATGCCATATCTGAGACAAAGATGGCGTGCAGAGTGGTGATCGCTATTTTAGATTAACCCCTTTGGCGCTGACTGGCCATAAACTATTGTTCAACCAATCAGTGCCAAAGAGGTTAATCAGGTGAGGTGACGTCGCAATCACCCCACGCATTGTGATGGCTGTAATTGGTGCTGTGTCACAAAGCACCGATCACAGCATGTCTTTTTTTAATTAACTTTATTGTCACATGGCTGTGATTCGCTAGTCAGCATTAACCAGCCAATCACAGCGATCGCCGATGAGGGGGACCGGTACAGACCCTTGAGTCAACGTGCAGGGATGGTCTGCTGTCAGGGACAGCAGCCATCTTAACCTGGTCACCGCACGATGCACGTACCTGTACTGCAGTTCCTGCAGAGCAGAACTTGTACGGTGCATGCCGGGAAGGGGTTAAAATGATACCTTGGTTGTTGAAATCCGTCTTGTGATTGTTGTTTAATTTTTATTTTCAATTTTAGGATGGGGGGCGGCGGACTGGGACCTGCGACACCCATAGGACCTGACCGCCCCCAGGTGAACTTTCCAGAAAAAACGGAGTTAAAGTCCAAATTACAAATTTTATTCCACAATAAATCACATACAAAAAATAGTCAGAATTTAATCAAAGGCAATAAATTGCTAGTTTTTACAGCAAGGGAATTGATGGGAAGATTGATGGAGCCAAATACAGGACCATTCTTGAAGAAAACCTGTTGGAGTCTGCAAAAGACCTGAGACTGGGACGGAAATTTGTCTTCCAACAAGACAATGATCCCAAACATAAAGCAAAATCTACAATGGAATGGTTCACAAATAAACATATCCAGGTGTTAGAATGGCCAAGTCAAAGTCCAGACCTCAATCCAATCGAGAATCTGTGGAAAGAGCTGAAAACTGCTGTTCACAAACGATCTCCATCAAACCTCACTGAGCTCGAGCTGTTTGCCAAGGAAGAATAGGCAAGAATTTCAGTCTCTCGATGTACAAAACTGATAGAGACATACCCCAAGCAACTTGCAGCTGTAATCGCAGCAAAAGTTGGTTCAACTAAGTATTAAGTTAAAGGGGCCGAATAATATTGCACGCCCCACTTTTCAGTTTTTGATTTTCCACAAAAATTTAAAATAACCAATAAATTTCGTTCAACTTCACAATTGTGTTCCACTTGTTGTTGATTCTTCATCAAAAATTTACATTTGGTATCTTTATGTTTGAAGCATGATATGTGGGAAAAGGTTGAAAAGTTCAAGGGGGCTGAATACTTTCGCAAGGCACTGTATCCTCCAGACATGGATTACAGTGTGGGACAGAATGACTGACAGGTGAGGGATATTGTCATCTTTTAATTTAGTTTTATTACAGGAGAATGAGGGCTTCAGTGGAATATGCGTTAGGTGAGTATAACTGTGTTTGTTATTTTTAAATAAAAAAGGAAAACTATGTTTAGTCTTATCTATTTATATAAAGCTGAGTGTATGTATGTGTGCATGTGTGTGTGTATGTATCAAGCCACGCCCACTTCACATAGCCCAGCCCACTCCGCATAGCCGCACTCACTGCTCACAGAAAGCCACGTCCACACGGCCCATGTTATTAGCGCACACAGGCAGAGACACATTGGCCTAAAAAACCACCATGTAAAACTCACAGGCTGTGTCATCCCAGCCGCTGCGAGCTACAATCAGGGCCGCCGCCTTCAGAGTATCAGTGCGCGGCAGACACAGGCAACATCTAGCTCTGTCGTGTCTAGAATGGAATTGCTCCTGTGAGGCATGGGAAAGGGAGGAGCCTCATGGATTACACCGTTGTGCTCATAACAGGAAGTTGCTGTGCACGTGTGAGGGGAAGAGAGGAGTGAGGTGAAAATGAGAGGAGTGAGGGGAAAATGAGGGAAGTGAGGTGCTGCTGCAGTATGAGACTGTATAAAGCAGATATAACACAGACACATGTTCGTAATTATTTGCCACATATTAACCCATTTCATGTGTCCACCGGATTACCAGACCTATCATCAAATGTCATACAAAACCAAAACGAAAAAAGATGATCAAAGGTCAAATTTCAAAAAGATCCATATAAATTTTATTAACAAAGTATTAAAATTACATAACACCAAATTGGGGAAGAAGGTGAAATAGAGCGACAAATTCACATAGTGTGATACATGGTAAGCGACGCCATCGCCAGGAACAACAGGTTATCCAGGTGATATAGACATAGGGTGATACCCTTAATAAACCACTACCAGCCGCAGCTCACATGCCATAATTGGCCATTTGCCACATATTCAAATATCAACCGGTCATTACTAGCTGGTGCAGGGAAAAACACCGACAGGTAAATATTGGTGACCTGATTATATGGTCCCTGCTGGGCACGGTCTGTTTCCTATTTAAAGGATCTTATGGTGGTACTACTTAATGCATGGAGAGAGATATTTATAGGGGCATGGTGTTTTTCCCTGCACCAGCTAGTAATGACCGGTTGATATTTGAATATGTGGCAAATGGCCAATTATGGCATGTGAGCTGTGGCTGGTAGTGGTTTATTAAAGGGAACCTGTCACCCCCAAAATGGCTGGTGAGGTAAGCTCACCGGCATCAGGGGCTTATCTACAGCATTCTGTAATGCTGTAGATAAGCCCCCGATGTTACCTGAAAGAGGAGAAAAAGACGTTACATTATACTCACCTAGGGGCGGTCCCGGTGCGGTAAGGTCGGATGGGTGTCTCCGGTCCGCTCCGGCGCCTCCCATCTTCATTCCATGACGTCCTCTTCGGGTCTTTACGCCGCGGCTCCGGCGCAGGCATACTTTGTCTGCCCTGTTGAGGGCAGAGCAAAGTACTGCAGTGCGCAGGTGCCGGGCCTCTCTGACCTTTCCGGCGCCTGCGCACTGCAGTACTTTGCTCTGCCCTCAACAGGGCAGACAAAGTACGCCTGCGCCGGAGCCGCGGCGTAAAGACCCGAAGAGGACGTCATGGAATGAACATGGGAGGCGCCGGAGCGGACCTGAGACGCCCATTTGACCAGACCTCAGCAGGACCGCCCCTGTGTGAGTATAATCTAACGTCTTTTTCTCCTCTTTCAGGTAACATCGGGGGCTTATCTACAGCATTACAGAATGCTGTAGATAAGCCCCTGATGCCGGTGAGCTTACCTCACCAGCCATTTTGGGGGTGACAGGTTCCCTTTAAGGGTATCACCCTATGTCTATATCACCTGAATAAGCTGTTGTTCCTGGCGATGGCGTTGCTTACCATGTATCACACTATGTGAATTTGTCGCCCTATTTCACCTTCTTCCCCAATTTGGTGTTATGTAATTTTAATACTTTGTTAATAAAATTTATATAAATCTTTTTGAAATTTGACCTTTGATCATCTTTTTTCGTTTTGGTTTAGTATGAGACTGTGTATAGAGTGAGGCGCTGCAGGTGGAGGCTGTGTCTAAGGCCACATTCACACGTTCAGTATTTGGTCAGTATTTTACCTCAGTATTTAAAAGCCACAACCACGAGTGGGAGAAAAATACAGAAGTGGTGACGTGTTTCTAATATACTTTTCCTCTGATTGTTTTTCTCCAAGTTTTAGCTTACAAATACTGAGGTAAAAATACTGACCAAATAATGTGTGAACGAGGTCTAAAGGAGAAAAGTGTGGTGCTGCAGAAGACGTAGGCTGTGTATATGATACGCTTCATTGCAATTAGTGCAATTTCTCTCGGGATCAACTGTTTCCAATTGTATATGGAAGAGGAGTGTGAGGTACTGCAGGAGTAGGCGACTATAAAGGCTCAGGCACAGTCCTTGAAAGTAGTAGGGATCGATTTGCAATCTCCATGCTTTTCCCGTGGTCAATTTTACGTGGCCTGTTCAAGAGTTGGAACTGCCAAAAATCTGTTCATCTTTGCACCGGAAGGAAAAATCAAAAATGTTGTTTATCAAAAGGCTGAATGAGCTGAAAATAAAATCCTATCAATACTTGGGTAATCATTTAGTTAATTTGTGTTGCAAATCTGCAGTGGTGAATATATGATGTGAAATGTTTTTATGTGCAATATAATTTGTTCTAACTAACCACAGTTAGTTACTATGCCCGGGCATCGCCGCACTCTTCAGCTAGTTTCTAATAAAGGACTTTATTCTAGCTGTATCTTTATTTACCATACAACTATAGGATTAGTAATAGATAGGTGTCTTACAGACGCCTCTCCATTACTAACCCGGCTTGATGTCACCCGACAATACAAAGGTGACATTAATCCCACAAATATGAACCCCACTTGCCACTGCTACAGGACAGGTGGGAAGAGCCAGGCAAAGCACCAGAAATGACTCATCTAATAGAAGTGCCTTTTCTGGGTGGCTGCGGGCAGCTATTTTTAGGCTGGGGGGCAATATCCATGGCCCCTTACCAGCCTGAGAGTACCAGCCCCCAGCTGTGAGCTTTAGAAAGGCTGTTTGTCAAAAATGAGGGGGCCCCATGCCATTTTTTTAAATTATTTATTTAAATAATTAAAAATACGACATGGAGACCCATCTATTCTTAATAACCAGCCTTGCTGAAGCTGACAGCTGAGGGTTGCAGTCCCCAGCTGTGAATTTTACCTGGCTGGTTATAAAAAATACAGGGGAACCCACACAGTTTTTTTTTTTAATTATTTATTTACAGTGCAGGAACGACTGATGAATACTCCCATCCCCCACTCCTGCTCTCACTGTTATTAGCAACAGCAGGTGTCAGCTGATGGGAGCTGTAGTCCCATCAGCTGATACCAGTGACCGGAGTTAAACTTCATACCTCCGATCACAGCTGAACGCTCACACTGTCTTTTGACAGCGTGGAAACCACAGCTCTCTGGCCGATCAGAAGCGCTACGCCGGTGTTTCCCATGCTGTCACATAGCATGGGAAACACCAGCTTTTGTGCTGTATATGTTCGGCTATATTTGGTGATTAAATAAGCGAATATTGCAAATTCGGTGATCGTGAGCCAAATCAAATAATCAAATATTCGCTCATCTCTACTTATGACAGGTCATTTATCCCTCATTGACCTGCTCCAATTTTACATACTGAATATGTTATGGTTTGGAAAAAAAAATCCAAGTATCATGCAGGCGCTGGCGCTGTAGCATGATCGCAGCTAAAATATCCATATTTTTATTTTAGTGATATAAATTGATTGAGAAAAAAAATTCTTTTTCAAAATGGCGCCTGCACAGTAGCATTATTCGCAACACGATAGATACTATTACGCAGGCGCCACTGCCATTTTGATAGAGGAAAAAAATTGTCTCCATCAAGATAGCCCTGGCCGCGCCTGCGCGGTAGCATCAATCGTGTTCCAAATTATACTACTGGCGCCACTTTGAAGAAGAATTTTTTTTTTCAATCCATAACATACACAGCATGTAAAATAGGGGGCAGGTCACTGAGGGATCAGTGACCTGTCATAAGCCCATAAGGATGAATATGTAAGCAGAGCACCACATAAAGCTCCGCCCACAGACCCTCCCCACAGGCCGCCCCAAAGCACGAAAATCTCATTAACTGAAAACAAAAGGTTAAACAACAACCACAAGATGAGTTTCATCAACCCAGGTATCATTTTAATCAGTATAATGGCACCAACCTTACACTGTTCTTAAGTTACAGTCAGTACAGGTTCCCTTTCAGGGTATATAATCTAGCAGTTGATGCACAGAAATATTCTAGAAATGAAAACGTGAAAAAAAATGGATCTGATTGTTGAAAATAAGTGAGTTATAGGCATGATTACAGTAAAAAGTTAATGCAAAGTTGCTCTTTAAGCTCATGTGGTTTAGTCGTGTTCATTCTGTGTACCCATTTAGCTTCTTTAAGATTTTCTGGTCTCATTTATCACCTCTAAATGGGGAGCCAGCACCTCTATAACACAAATATAGACCGTGTCTAGCCTTCCTCCATGTATCTCCTTAACATTTGGGGTAGTATGATCATGTCCCCGATCCTTGATCCGTTATCTAAGCACTCCAATGGACAAGTGCATTTAAAGGGAACCTGTCACCTGAATTTGGCGGGACCAGTTTTGGGTCATATGGGCGGGGTTTTCGGGTTGCGCAGGCGTGTACTCCGGAGGACAGAGAATGAGCTTCAATCCAATATTGCGGCCAGCATGCAGCCAGCGGGTAAGGAAAGGGTGAATCAAACACCCGAAAACCCCGCCCATATGACCCAAAACTGGTCCCCTTTAAATAGACAAACAACACCCTCAGTATTAGTTAGCAAAAGAATGACAATGGTATTCACGTTCAGTTGTCGCTCTCCTGAAAGCACTGATTGTTCTTGCATTCTCCACATCTACATGTCCCCATGGCTCTGTTCTACTACCAAGTGCCTGTAAGGGTATGTGTCCACGTTCAGGAAACACTGCGTCAAAAACGCAGCGTCCAGATGTTACAGCATAGTGGAGGGGATTTAATGAAATCCCGTCTCCACTGTGCATTAAAAAACGCATGCGTTTTTCCCGCAAAAACGCACATGCGGTGCGTTTTTTCAGAACGCAGCATGTTGCTACAATGAGCAAAACACGCAGGAACACCGCAGGTGACCTGCCAGTGACCTCAGGTGCATTTTTGGTCAGGATTTTACCTGCATAAAATCCTGACCAAAGCCTGAAGCAAACTTGAACGTGGACACATACCCTAACTTTCTCATTTGTGTGATGACTTCTGTACTAACTGGTCTTTGATTGACCTACAGTCATGGCCAAAAGTATTCACACCCCTGCAATTCTGTCAGATAATACTCAGTTTCTTCCTGAAAATGATTGCAAACACAAATTCTTTGGTATTATTATCTTGATATAATTTGTCTTAAATGAAAATAACACAAAAAGAATTGTTCTAAAGCCAAATTGGATATAATTCCACACCAAACATAAAAAAGGGGGTGGGCAAAAGTATTGGCACATTCGAAAAATCATGTGATGCTTCTCTAATTTGTGTAATTAATAGCACCTGTAACTTAGGCTACTTTCACACTAGCGTTAACTGCAATACGTCGCAAATGCGTCGTTTTGCCGAAAAAACGCATCCTGCAAAAGTGCTTGCAGGATGCGTTTTTTCTGCATTGACTAACATTAGCGACGCATTTGCGACGCATTGCCACACATCGCAACCGTCGTGCGACGGTTGCGCCGTGCTGTGGCGGACCGTCGGGACCAAAAAACGTTACATGCAACGTTTTTTGCTCCCGACGGTCCGCTTTTTCCGACCGCGCATGCGCGGCCGGAACTCCGCCCCCACCTCCCCGCACTTCCCCGCACCTCACAATGGGGCAGCGGATGCGCTGGAAAAATGCATCCGCTGCACCCGTTGTGCGGCGGAGACAACGCTAGCGTCGGGGACCTCGGCCCGACGCTAGTGTGAATGTAGCCTTACCTGTGGCACCTAACAGGTGTTGGCAATAACTAAATCACACTTGCAGCCAGTTGACATGGATTAAAGTGGACTCATCCTCTGTCCTGTGCCCTTGTGTTTACCACATTGAGCATGGAGAAAAGAAAGAAGACCAAAGAACTGTCTGAGGACTTGAGAAACCAAATTGTGAGGAAGCATGAGCAATCTCAAGGCTACAAGTCCATCTCCAAAGACCTGAATGTTCCTGTGTCTACCGTGCGCAGTGTCACCAAGAAGTTTAAAGCCCATGGCACTGTGGCTAACCTCCCTAGATGTGGACGGATATGAAAAATTTACAAGAGATTTCAATGCAAGATTGTGCGGATGTTGGATAAAGAACCTCGACTAACATCCAAACAAGTTCAAGCTGCCCTGCAGTCCGAGGGTGCGACAGTGTCAACCCGTAGTATCCGTCGGCGTCTGAATGAAAAGGGACTGTATGGTAGGAGACCCAGGAGGACCCCACTTCTTACCCCGAGACATAAAAAAGCCAGGCTGGAGTTTGCCAAAACTTACCTGAAAAAGCCTAAAACGTTTTGGAAGAATGTTCTCTGGTCAGATGAGACAAAAGTAGAGCTTTTTGGGCAAAGGCATTAACATAGAGTTTACAGGAGAAAAAAAGAGGCATTCAAAGAAAAGAACACGGTCCCTACAGTCAAACATGGCGGAGGTTCCCTAATGTTTTGGGGTTGCTTTGCTGCCTCTGGCACTGGACTGCTTGACCGTGTGCATGGCATTATGAAGTCTGAAGACTACCAACAAATGTTGCAGCATAATGTAGGGCCCAGTGTGAGAAAGCTGGGTCTCCCTCAGAGGTCATGGGTCTTCCAGCAGGACGATGACCCGAAACACACTTCAAAAAGCACTAGAAAATGGTTTGAGAGAAAGCACTGGAGACTTCTAAGGTGGCCAGCAATGAGTCCAGACTGAATCCCATAGAACACCTGTGGAGAGATCTAAAAATGGCAGTTTGGAGAAGGCACCCTTCCAATATCAGGGACCTGGAGCAGTTTGCCAAAGAAGAATGGTCTAAAATTCCAGCAGACAATTGTAAGAAACTCATTGATGGTTACCGGAAGCGGTTGGTCACAGTTATTTTGGCTAAAGGTTGTGCAACCAAGTATTAGGCTGAGGGTGCCAATACTTTTGTCTGGCCCATTTTTGGAGTTTTGTGTGAAATGATCAATGTTTTGCTTTTTGCTTCATTCTCTTTCGTGGTTTTTCATTTAAGACAAATTAAATGAAGATAATAATAACAAAGAATTTGTGTTTGCAATCATTTTCATGAAGAAACTGAGTATTATCTGACAGAATTGCAGGGGTGTCAATACTTTTGGCCATGACTGTATACTTCCTAAAAGTTATTTCTGGGGAAGGGGGTATAACATCCCTTAAGTTTGGGTTCGCCTTAAGAATGTTCCAAA
This sequence comes from Ranitomeya variabilis, assembly GCF_051348905.1. Classification (NCBI taxonomy): domain Eukaryota; kingdom Metazoa; phylum Chordata; class Amphibia; order Anura; family Dendrobatidae; genus Ranitomeya; species Ranitomeya variabilis. The sequence goes on along the minus strand of NC_135233.1, from coordinate 171,780,274 downwards.
GTCTAGTCAACATATTTCTAATTCCTTGTGATCTGTCATCATAAGTTTTTATCGCCTGAACAGACTGTTTTGTTTCACCCTCTGGATCCCGGGGTCTTAGCAGGAATAGACTGTCACATTTCTTTGCACTCTGGTAGGCCTCCATGAGCACAGGTAATGGATAACGGCCCTGCAAAACATCTTGTGCTTGTTCATGATAAACCAAATTAGGCTGCTTTCACACATCAGTTTTTTTGCCATCAAGCTAAATCCGGAGAATTTTTTAAAAAAATGGATCTGGCGAATCATGCCTCCGGATCCGTTTTTTTCTCATAGACTTGTATTAGCGCCCGATTGCAACGGAAGGCATCATGTTACATCGGGCGAAAATTGTTTATCCGGCGGCCGGAAAGAACGGACAAAGTTAAGTTTTTTGTCCGCGACAAAAAACGGACAGCGCTGAATCCGGCGTTTGCTACACCGGAAGCCTATGGGCGCCAGAAGGCGCCGGATCCGTCAAGCAACAGATTCCATTTTTTTTTAACTGTGCATGCTCCGATACAATTGGCCAGCCCCCAATTAGGAAAGGTGTATTTAAAGCCTGCTAATAGGGCTTCACTAATCCATTTACCAGCCAGCAAACAAGCAAGACACAGACCTACCACCAGAGCTGAAACCTGCCACCAGAGCTGAAAACTGCCACCAGAGCTGAAACCTGCCACCAGGGCTGAACCTGCTACCAGAGCTGAAGCTGATGCCATATATATTTTTTTTTTGTTTATGTTCACATAATATATACACATATATATATATATATATATATATATATATATATATATATATATATATATATATATATATATATATATATATATATTTTTCATTACTATGTAATTTTTGTATAACAGGAAGCTGCAGCATCAGAGGTGCTTCCAGAAGGAGACGAACGGGGTGGAGCAATACCCAAAGCGGGCTCTCGATTGGTAAGTTTCTTACATGCATCGCGGAACCACATCATCACAGACATCACAGTACACACAACACATAAAAACAGATCATTACAGACATCACAGTACACACAACACATAAGCACATGTTTGTTTGTTTTTTGTTAGTTTTTTTTTTTTTTTAGTCTTCTGATTCTGGGGCTCGCTCTACAGATCCTCAAAGTGCCCCCCAGGGTCGTCGGCGTGAGCGTCAGGGTGGTCGCCATCGAGTAAGTACCTTTTTTTTTTACACTTCATGTTGATGATTTCAGTGTATTGTTATTGTTTTTTGTGTTTTTTAACAGGCTTCACAGTGTGCTCCGGACTCTGACGGTGAGGCCATCTAGGCATCGACCTTCTCATCGATCTAATCCGAGAGCGGGAGCCGCTGTGGAATATGGGGGACCGCCACCACGCAGATATTGGTGTTAGGCTGCCGTCACACTAGCAGTATTTGGTCAGTATTTTACATCAGTATTTGTAAGCCAAAACCAGGAGTGGAACAATTCGAGGAAAAGTATAATAGAAACATATGCACAACTTCTGCATTTATCACCCACTCCTGGTTTTGGCTTACAAATACTGAGGTAAAATACTGACCAAATACTGATAGTGTGACGGCAGCCTTAGGCTACTTTCACACTAGTCCGTCAGGCCCGACGTACCGACGGACAGTGTGTTAATGTAGCGCAACAGGGGCAGCAGATGCAGTTTTACAATGCATCCGCTGCCCCATTGTGAGTTCCGGGGAGGAGGGGGCGGAGTTTCGGCCGCGCATGCGCGGTCGAAAATGGCGGACACGAGGCACAAAAAAAGTTACATGGAACTTTTTTTGTGCCGACGGTCTGCCAAAACACGACGCATCCGTCGCACGACGGATGCAACGTGTGGCAATCCGTCGCTAATGCAAGTCTATGGAGAAAAAACGCATCCTGCGGGCAACTTTGCAGGATGCGTTTTTTCTCCAAAACGACGCATTGCGACGGACAGCAAACAACGCTAGTGTGAAAGTAGCCTTACCCGTCGTCTCTGGGAGGAAGTATGCCACGAACTTGTGGACCATTGGGAGGACCTTGATGTTCGGGCCCAGAAGTATTCGCAGTTCAGTAAGTTATGTTGCTGGCTGTAATGTGTTGTATACTAACCAATTTGTGCTTTCACTTTACAGGGGAAAGAGTTATCAAGCGGTGGCGGTCACTCAGGGATCGCTTCAAGAAGGAGCTCAACAAGGAGATGCAGGCCCCGAGTGGATCGGGAGGACGCAGGAGCAAATACAAGTAAGCTCAAGCCCTGTCGTTCCTCCGGTCAACTATGGTGAGCAGAAGGTAAATATTCCCCACCCCATTGACTAAGTAAAAATGTTTACATGTGTAACCTTTTTTTTTGGTTTCAGCCAGGGCCAAGCAATAACAATATATTAAGTACATTTTTTTTTTCTTTGCTCCACAGCACCATCTGCAGCACTCGGGAGCCTGCAGTGTTGAACCCTTCTGAAGAGATCCCACAGGAGTCCGCCACCGGGGGCCACTTCGACAGTCCCGACCCATCTGCACCTTCCCAGCCTTCCCTCACATCTGGTCCTTCGGTCCCATCTACGAGCGCTGGAGCATCGTGGCAGACTTCGGTACATGAAGCTGCTGGTGAGGATGTAGCTTTTCCTTTACCCCACCCATCTGATACTGCTGCCACCTCTAGAACACCTTTGGGTTCTGGGCAGCAGCGCCAGAGAGGTCAGGAAAAGAGCTATGCGCCCGAGTTCTTGCATCTGAATGCAGCCTTCCAGAACTGTCTCAAACTGTTGTCTGAGCAAATGACTGCAGGATTTAATATGCTCAACAACAGTATTCTCGAGTTGCACACACGTCTGGATAGGATGCATTCAGATGCAAGTAAATCGTCAAATCACTCCTTTTTCCAGGCAGTACTCGAGCACATAGACAAGCTATCTCCTGACCAGCAGATGCATGTAATGCAAGCCTGCCAGTTTGCCCTAGCGTATATTACCTCCCAAGCCCCTCCACCCGCCACAGTAGTTCCTCCCGCACCTGCCCCCCTCCAGCCACTGTCCCTCCTCCCCCTCCTATACAATACCAGCTTCCTGCCCCGTACCAGCATCCTGCAACATACTAGTTCCCATCCACATCATCTGTGCCTCCACTCCCTGCCCAACCTGTACAACCTGCCCACTACCACCAGTCTCCTTTCACACCCATCATTCCCCAAACACAACCCTCTTCTCCACCCACCACCTCTTCTGCCTCCCAATCCATCCACTCCTCAAAACTTCCAAATTCCCATCTCTACTCCCGGTTTTATGTCCACCAGCTCTATTTCTTTCTCCACCCCTTCACCCCTCCAGTATTATACTCACCAAATGCCTAATTCCACTGAATCCATCGTCTCCTGTAATAAAACAAAAATAAAAAACAACAATATTCATCACCTGTCCGTCTTGCTGTACCATGGCATAATCCAAGTCTGGGGGATGAAAAGTTTTCAACCTGGATGGTGGCAAGATGCGACCGTCCAGGCTGAGAACCACTGGTGAATGAGCTGCTGCGAGCGCACCATCATTGACCAGCGGTGATATCGAGATTACCGCCCATCAGTGAGGCTGCGTTCCAGTGACCGCCGGTCAGTGAGGCTGAACTGCGGTGACCTCAGCACCGTGGGAAAAAAGTCAGTCATGAGGTCACAAAGTTCAACTCAATGAGTTCACAGCAGATCACTGTTAAGTCACTGAGCTTGAACTGCAGTGACCTCATGACTTACTTTTTCCCAGTGCTGAGGTCACCGCATTTCAGCCCAGCTGGAAATGCAGCCTCGCAGACCGGAGGTAACCTCAATGATTTCACAGCTGGTCAATGATTAAGCAGTGGTTCTCAGCCTTGAACGTTGCTTCTGGCACTGTCCAAGTTGAAAACTATTTATCCCCTAGACTTGGATTACAGCATGGGACAGAATGACGAACAGGTGAGGAATATTGTTATTTGTTTTTGTCTTATTACAGGAGGTGAGGGATTCAGTGGAATAAGACATTATACTCACCTAACTGTGTTTGATATTTTTAAATAAAAATGGAAAAGTGTTTTGTTTTATTTCTAATAAAGGACTTTATACTTGCTGTGTCTTTATTTACCATATACCTATAGCATTAATAATGGAGACGTGTCTTAAAGACACCTCTTCGTTACTAAGCCGTGGGATTGATGCCACCAGACAATACAAAAGTGACATCAACCCCACAAATATGAACAGCCATCGCTACAGGACAAGTGGGAAGAGCCAGACAAAGTGCCAGAATTGGCGCATCTAAAATTTCTGGTTGGCTGCGGGCTTCTATTTTTAGGCTGGTGAGGGCCTATATCAATGGCCTCTTACCAGCCTGAGAATACAGCCCCCAGCTGTCAGTTTTAGCAAGGCTCGATGTCAAAAATGGGGGGCCCACACCGTTTTTTTTAAAATTATTATTTATTAATTAGCGACAGCAGGTGTAGGCTGATGGGAGTAACAGTCTCATCAGCTGCCGCCTGCTGTCATTGTTATCACTTGAATATAACTCTCACCATTCTTCCCTGCTTGCGCTTATCGTAGGCAGAGCAGGGGAGAATAATGAAAGCCATGTTCAGCATCTGGCGCTGAGGAACAGCATTAAGTGTACTGCTGCTTCCATGGCGCTCGTGCGTGTGGTACTGATGCGGCACATGGTTGCCAAACGTGTGCTGCAAGTATTACACACATGGACACTGTCATCTCCAGTACAGTTTTCTTCCAGTACTGGAAAAAACAGACGTGTGAAACTGGCCTTAAGGGAGTAAGGATGGCAACGCTCGCATAAGAGTAGATGGTTAATAGACGCAGATTTCTTAAAATGTACGGGTCCCCAAGTGTTCCATTTGATCTTTGTCAATAAGGATATCCAGAAAAGTTATGAAGTCCTGTTTTATTCTCAGATGTAAATACTTAAGAAATTTGTAGTGGCATTAACATCCCATGTACGTGATTTAGGGAACTAGAAGGTACCGTAGATAGAGAAATCAGACTCTGTGTCACACACGGGCTGTGAAAGTCCGGTGGACGGCACAACACACACACATACAATGGGATAGAAAAAGGGAGAGGAAGGCCCAAACAGTAAGGAGCGAGGGATGGGGCACTACCTGACAACAACCTGTGCCTATCCATAAGGTCCCCTAATGCCCTATGCGGGTCCTTCCCACTTCCGCCATCATGTGCCTAGTCCTTAGCTGTCACCTAACAATACCCTGGCTAGACAGCGAATGGAAAAAAGAAACTTAGCTCCAGCCTCTACTGCCAAACTCCACAGCGCAGAGGATATGGAATCAGGAAACCAAACTCCACAGATACAGCAGACACACCGCTGGCACCAGAGAGCTGCAAAATCCTAGGTTGATCTACATAGACAAACTATTACCAACAGTCAGCTGATGAGTCATGTGACTGTTTAAAAGATGGTGTAAGTGGTCACCACCCACATCAGCTGACCAGTAAGAAAGCAGCTGCCTGCAAGGAAACTGACATTAACCTTTGCTGGTGCAAAAGTAAAAAAAAGTTTAAATTAAAGCAGAACCAGAACGGTCACGACTCCTAAAAAGAGTCGTGACACTCTGATGTTGAATAAGAAGGTCTTTTTCATAAACTTTTTTTTTATGAATGAATGAGTAACAATTCCTTCAGGCACACTCAAAAATATTGTGGAAAACCTTCCCTGAAGAAAAGCTGTCACGGCTGCAGAAAGAGAACCAACAACATATTAACGCCCCTTGATTTTTAGAATAGAATGACCACATTCTTTTGGACAGATTTTTTTTTTAACTTACTTTCATCACTTAAAGGGAACCTATCAGCAGGACTGTGCACAGTAACCTACAGTGTCAGGTCGGCGCCATTATACTGATTAAAATGATACCTTGATTGATGAAATCCGTCTTATGGTTATTCTTTAATCTTTATTTTCAGTTTGTAGTTAATGAGATTCTAATGCTCTAAGGTGGGGTTGGTGTATGTGGTACTCTGATTAGATATTCATAATGCAGACTGCTGACAGATCACTCATTCCTCAGTGACCTGCCCCCTAGTTTGCATAATGAATACCCAACGTACTGAAGAAAGAGACAAAAAACGCTTCTGCAGGCAGGTGCCAGCTGTGACACCTGCTCTGCAGCATACTCGCATGTTTAGTGTGGCAAAAATAAATTTTTTTGATGTTATCCAGCTATGAAAAAAAAAACCGTTTGAAAATGGCGCCGGACGCACCTGCACAGCATTAGCAGCCATCGGTGTCGCAATCCAATAGCTACTACTGCGCAGGCGCGGGAGGTGTCATCTTACTGGAGAAGAAAAAAAAATCCTCCTCCATGATGGCAAGATGGCGCCACCCGCGCCAGCGCAGTAGCAGCTATCGGTGTCTAGCTGTGATTTGAGAGCTGCTATTGCGCAACTACAATGTTTCACAAGTTAGCCTTCATGTTATATAACCCTAATCTTAAGAGTTTGAAAACGATGCTGGTGTTGCACTCTCCTCGCTAACTGAAACATATTTCCAACATTAATCACATGAACAACGTGAATACAGAAACAACCAGAGATAGTTTTTAAAGTTATAATTTTTTTGGTTGGCACCTAGCTTGGATGTGCTGGTCTTTTTCACTATTTGTATCTAACTCTTTTTGGACATGTGCACTCCCGCTAGTGATTTTAAGAAGTTAGTTGGTCTATTTCTGACCCATAAATTGTAGGCTTTTTTTTGCCCAGGAGAGGTGACATATCAGGACAGGGACCCAACAGTGAAGGACGCCTTGACATGGCAGTTGGGCGCACATATATTGGCCAATTTATGCGCTAAGTACCTTCTTTTTCACTCTATTTTTCATAGCAATCTTGCAGATGAATATTTCATATACAGTTATACTCAAAAATTTACATACCCCTGCAGAATTGTTGATTTCTTGGCTTTTTTTCAGAGAATATGAATAATAACACTAAAACTTTTTCTCCACTCATGGTTAGTGGTTGGGTGAAGCCATTTATTGTCAAATTACTGTGTTCTCTCTTTTTAAATCATAATGACAACCCAAAACATCCGAATGACCCTGATCAAAAGTTCACATACCCTGGTAATTTTGGCCAGATAACATGCACAGAAGTTGACACAAATGGGTTTGAATGGCTACTAAAGGTAACATCCTCACCTGTGACCTGTTTGCTTGTAATCAGTGTGTGCATAAAACTGAGTGAGTTTCTGGGATCCAGACAGGCTCTTGCCTCTTTCATCCAGCCACTGACATTTCTGGATTGTGAGTCATGGGGAAAGCAAAAGAACTGTCAACAGATCTATGGGACAAGTAGTTGAACTGCATAAAACAGGAAAGGGATACAAAAAGATATCCAAGGAATTGATAATGCCAGTCAGCAGCGTTCAAACTGTGATTAACAAATGGAAAATCAGTAGCTCTGTAAAAACAAAACCACGGTCACTTAGACCAACAAAAATGTTGTCCACAACTGCCAGGAAAATTGTTCGGGATGCAAAGAAAAACCCACAAATAACATCAGCTGAAGTACAGGATACTCTGAAAACTAGCAGTGTGGCTGTTTCAAGATGCACAATAAGGAGGCACTTGAAGAAAACTGGGCTGCATGATTGAGTCGCCAAAAGAAAGCCATTTCTGTGCAAATGCCACAAAGTACATCACCTACAATATGCAAAACAGCACAGAGACAAGCCTCAAAACTTCTGGAACAAGGTAATTTGGAGTGATGAAAAAATTTAACTTTTTATCCACAACCATAAACATTACATTTGGAGAGAGGTCAACAAGACCTATGATGAAAGGAACACCATTAATACTGTAAAGCACGGAGGTGGATCGCTGATATTTTGGGGATGTGTGAGCTTCAAAAAGGCACAGGGAACTTGGTCAAAGTTGAAGGAAAGATTAATGCAGCATGTTATCAGCAAGTACTGGAGGCAAATTTGCAATCATCAGCCCGGAAGTTGCGCATGGGACGTACTTGGACGTTCCACCATGACAACTATCCAAAACACAAGGCTAAGTCGACCTGTGATTGGCTACAGCAGAACAAAGTGAAAGTTCTGGTGTGGCCTTCTCAGTCTCCTCACCTCAATATCATTGAGCCACTCTGGGGAAATCTCAAGCGCACAGTTCATGCTAGAGAGCCCAGGAATTTACAGGAACTGGAGGCTTTTGCCAAGAAGAGACCACCTGAGAAAATAAAGAACCTCACCCACAATTACCACAAAAGACTTCAAGCTTCGGTGGCTCAGTGGATAGCTCTGCAGCCTTGCAGCTCTGTAGTCCTGGGTTCTAATCCCACCTTGGACAAAATCTTCAAGGAGTTTGTATGTTCTCCCCGTGTTTGCGTGGGTTTCCTCGGGGTACCCCAGTTTCCTCCCACATTCCAAAGACATACTGATAGAGAATAAACCAAGAGAAAATTGAGTACATGTCCATAAAAATTGAAGTTTTATTAACCATAAAAAATGACATACACAGATTTAACAATACTACAGAACATACAAGAGAATTTATGCACAGGGTGGGTAGCACAGACTAACACAGACTGGTGCTGTCCATCACCGACGCCATATGTAAAGAGATCATATGCCTATATAAGTATATATCTGCAGAGCACAGAAAAAAGTGGAAAATAGATAAACTGTATAGAAAAACATGGTAAAGCCCTGTACACAGGCTACTACCCAAGGTAGCTATATGTAAAAATCCATTCCTATGCTCTTACCAACAAGCAGGCGTCAGACCAGGACAGCACCGTTGCCCCAACGCGCGTTTCGCGTCGGCTTCTTCAGGGGGCCGCCCCTGAATATGGCGTCGGTGATGGACAGCACCAGTCTGTGTTAGTCTGTGCTACCCACCCTGTGCATAAATTCTCTTGTATGTTCTGTAGTATTGTTAAATCTGTGTATGTCATTTATTATGGTTAATAAAACTTCAATTTTTATGGACATGTACTCCATTTTCTCTTGGTTTATTCTTTAGTAGGAGTGTCCTTTTTCAAAAAATTCTTTTGAGTCCCCTCTTGTCTAGGCTCCCCCACTCGGGTTGTGAGCATGTGGGTGAACTCTGGATGGTTATTCTTCTTTTTCTGGGGTTTATTTAATACTGATAGAGAATGTAGATTGTGAGCCCCAATGGGGACAGCGATGATAATGTGTGCAAACTGGAAAGCGCTGGGGAATATGTTAGCGCTATATAAAGATTATTATTATTATTATTATTATTAAGCTGTCACTGATGTTAAAGGAGGCAATACTTGGTATTAAGAAATGGGGCATGTAAACTTTTGAACAGGGTCATTAGGATGTTTTGGGTTGTCATTATGAATTAAAAAGAGAAAACACAGTAGTTTGACAATAAATGGCTTCACCCAACCTCTAACCATGTGTGGAGAAAACGTTTTGGCTTTATCATTCATATTCTCTGAAAAAAAGGGTAACAAAGCAAAAATTCTGCTGGGGTATGTAAACTTTTGAGCTCAAGTGTATACACTATATATAACGCTTTCTTTCCTTTTTTCCCCATTTTCTATGGCAGTAATGCAGTTTTGATGTTTTAGACTACAGTAATCATTCTTGGTAATTCATGGTGTAACCTTTATAGTTTTTCAAGTAATACAGAAACAACCAACAGACATTACTCACAGGAGTCTCCTGCAGATTCTCATAGAGATAACGTTGGGTCCTCTCCACGACAGCAGCATCTGATCCAGGAAAAGGAATGGAATACTTCTGCACCTCATTACTATAAAATATTGCACCCCTGCAAAACAAAGTGCAAACTAGTGTATACATGTGTGTATATGTATGTACTGTATATATATATATAACAACAACAGTAGAATAGCCTAGTCTTGCATGAGTCTACTCGGTTTAACCCCTTCATGACCTTGGGTTTTTCCGTTTCCATTTTTTGCTCCCTGTCTTCCCAGAGCCTTGACTTATTTATTTTGGCTGTGTGATAGTTTGTTTTTTTGTGGGATGAGTTGTATTTTTGACCGACACCATTAGTTTTATCATATCGTGTACTGGAAAAGTGTTAAAAAAAATTGCAGTGCGGTGAAAATAAAAAAGTGTAATTCCACAATTGTTTTTTCTTTTAACATGTTTCACCAAATACTAAAAGTGACCTACTGTTATGATTCTCTAGGTCATTACGTGTTCGCAGATACCAAACATGTATAGGCTCTTTTTTATTTAAGTGGTGAAGAAAATCTAAGGTTTGCAAAAAATAAATGTCGCCATTTTCTGAGACCTGCAGCGTCTCCATTTTTCCGGATCTGGGGCTGGGTGAGGGCTTATTTTTTCCACGCCGAGCTGATGTTTTTATTGATACCATTTTGGGGTAGATACGATCTTTTGATGGCCTGTTATTGCATACTATTGCAATGTTGTGGCGGACAAAAAAACCCCGTAATTCTGGAGTTTTGATTTTCTTGTTACGAAATTTACCGATCGGATTACTTTTTTTTATATATTCATAGATTGGTTGATTCTGATCGTTACGATACCAAATATGTGTATTTTAAATTGTTTTATTTGGATTGGGTGGAAGGGGGCTGATTTGAACTTTCATATATATTTTTTCTAGTTCAAACCTGCTTCAATAGTCTCCATGGGAGACTAGAAGCTGGGATCATCTCTGCCCTTTCTGTGTGTAGCGAAAATGATAACCTGCTTGAGAACCGGTGGCAGGCATTTAACATGTTAATAGCTGCAGGTGGATCGCGACTGTTAGGAGCACATGATAGTTCATCAGATCAACTGTCATGTGCAGGAAAACATGCGGGCTCAGCGCAGGAGCCCGCATGGAGTGCAGAGACATGACCTACGAAGTACCTATAAGTCACAGGTTGAGAAGAGGTTAAAGGTACTGGGTCAGCACAGAATGACTGTTCAAACCAAGTATTGGCACTTGGTGCTTAAAGACAGGGCCGATCATTTAATCCCTTCACCACCGTGCGATTTTCTGTTTTTTTTGTGGTTTCATTTTTTGCTCCCCTTCCTCCCAGAGCCACAACTTTATTTTCCCATCAATATAGCCATATGGGGGCTTGATTTTTGCAGGACAAGTTGTACTTTTTTTTTTTACATCTCCAGTTGTGGCACTATGATATTTAACTTCAGTTTTTCTTTCATATTCCGTTTTTTGATGACTATGTTAAGAAAGTTGTATCCCAAAAGAACAGATACCCGATGTAAAATCTTCCAAAGTTCCCGATTTACCCATGTGGCACATTTGGGGCAGATTGGTCCAAATGTTTGGTCGTAAATTATATTTTGCTTTCATGTTCCATGTTTTTGCGAATATCTCGAGAATGCTTATATATTCTTTTTTGGGGGGCAAAATGATACAGTGACCAACGACCTACTAACCGCCAAGAGCAAACAACACTACTCTGTCCTCCTCCTCCTGGACCTGTCTTCTGCCTTCAACACTGTGGACCATTCCCTCCTGTTACAGATTCTCTCATCTCTTGGCATCACAGACTTGGCCCTATCCTGGATCTCATCATATCTAACAGACCTGACATTCAGTGTCTTCCTCTCCCACACCACTCCTCATCTCGCCCCCTGTCTATCAGTGTTCCCCAAGGCTCAGTTCTAGAATCCCTACTCTTCTCCATCTACACCTTCGGCCTAAGACAGCTCATAGAATCCCACGGTTTAAAATATCATCTCTACGCTCATGACACGCAGATCTACCTATCTGGACCTGACCTCACTTCCTTACTGACCAAAATCCCACAATGTCTGTCTGCTATTTCAGCTTTCTTTTCTGCTCGCCTTCTAAAACTGAACATGGACAAAACAGAATTCATCATCTTTCCTCCACCTCACGCTACCCCTCCACCCGACCTATCCATCAATGTCAATGGCTGCCCACTTTCTCCAGTCCCGCACGCTCGGTGCCTCGGGGTGATCCTTGACTCTGCCCTTTCTTTCAAGCCACATATTCAAGCCCTTGCCTCCTGCCAATTCCAACTCAAAAACATTTCCTGGATCCGTGCATTCCTTGACCATGAAACCACAAAAACACTAGTGCATGCCCTTATCATCTCCTGCCTCGACTACTGCAACCTCCTACTCTCTGGCCTTCCATCTAGCACTCTGGCACCACTCCAATCCATCCTAAACTCTGCTGCCCGACTAATCCACCTGTCTACCCATTATTCCCCAGCCTCTCTTCTCTGCCAGACCCTTCATTGGCTTCCTATTGCCCAGAGGCTACAGTTCAAAACACTAACAATGACATACAAAGCCATTCACAACCTGTCTCCTCCATACATCTGTGACATGGTCTCCCGGTACCTACCTACACGCAACCTTTGATCCTCTCACGATCTTCTTCTCTACTCCTCTCGCATCTCTTCCTCACACAACCACATCCAAGACTTCTCCCGTGCTTCCCCTATACTCTGGAACTCTCTATCCCAACACATTAGGCTCTCACTTACCACGGAAACCTTCAAAAGGAACCTGAAGACTCACCTCTTCCAACAAGGCTACAACCTGCAGCGATCTTCTGTCTGCTGAACCGCCGCATGACCAACTTTACCCTCTCCTAGTGTATCATCAGCCATCCCCTGTAGACTGTGAGCCCTCGCAGGCAGGGTCCTCTCTCCTCCTGTACTTGTGTGTTCCTTGTTTTACTCATGTTTATTGTACTTTTTTTTATATTTGCCCCGTTCACATGTAAAGCGCCATGGAATAAATGGCGCTATAAAAATGTATGATAATAATAATACAGTCCTACAGTTATGAAACCTATTTCCCCAAAGGCAGAACACAAAAAATAATATGTAGTCTATGGCCAAACTGTTGAACCAATCTGACCCAAAATTGCAAAATGGGTATATCTGGTGCTTCAGAAAGTTTCATATCAGGTTTCAGCTCTCTAAGACTTACTGTTATTGACCTGGTGTAAAACCTTTGATGTGCCAGATTTATCCATATAGCCCATTTGGGGAAGATTTGGTCCTAACTTTATATCTAATTAATATTTGCTTTTGGTTATGTTTTTGGCAAATATGTCGGCAATGTTAGGTCCTAGAAAACTGAAACCAAGAATAAAACCTTTGGAAGCACATGATTTACCCATTTGCAAAATTTAGTGAAGATTGGTCCATTAATTTGCCCATGCAAAAATAATAGACAACAGAGATATATATTGTTAGTAATGGCACACATCAATATAAAATTGTATCAGTGCACTTAAAAAGTGCAGCGATATAGTGGTGTTTCAGCAACATAAAGACAGACTTTTCTGAAAAGGTTCTCATAGTGCCCTACTCTGTAAACGCCAAAGACCAACTGCTGAGTAATGTTATTCTTACAAGAATCTGATGAGTAAATACTTTGTATGCCATTTATCCTGTTTTTATTTAAAAAAAAAAAATATCTGGACTGACAAAATACCAATTGTGTAAAACCTCTTCTATGATCAGTGACATTTGAGCGGAGGTGAGGTGGGGGTTGTTTGATATCTGATGAACAGGTCTTTTCCCATGTATAGATTACTGAATGCAAAAAAGGGCAGAACAGTAGAATATTTCACAATTTATATTTAAAATATATATCAAATATATATCAAAAGATCAAATCTATCGGAGAATTAAGTGGCTGGGATCCAGGAGGCCAAATCCTATACATAAGGAGTATGTACTTGGCTTTGGACAGATTTGGGGCAATTTCTTAGGTGACCCCTAAGAAATTGCCCCAAATCATAAGTAGAGATTATTTCCTGGATACCCCAAGCTTTATACTTTCTCCTGGCCATAGTACTGCCTTATCTTTACTCATTCCATGTGTCAGTCATGTATGTTACTTTGTTTCTCCCTTGTCTACGCACAATTTAGTACAAGATCTATGTAAGACAATCCTAATCGTTTCATCACATTTTTGACACTCTAAATGTGGAATGTCATTTATGAATTTTGATAATACGTATTATTTAACATTGGTTTAAATCATGTTCTAAATGAAAATTAGTATTTTACTTATTTTTTCAATATTTGACTCTCATGGTCCTTTAGATAGGTTTTATCAACTTTGCTTGGCATGAAGGCAAATTCCATTTTCATGTTTTTTTTTCTTCCTTGAGTATCTGACTACATTGCACACGTCAAATTGTCTGTCAAGAAGACCGAAACTGGTTTGCATTGGAAAGGGGATAAACCATAATGTAAAGATGGACAAATACTATTGGGACAAGGGGATCAGAATACATAATACAGGGGTTCTTCATTAAACAATATTAGATCTCCCAAACACAGAACACAATGTATGAACGCCGATAACACAACAATCACAAGAAAAGAGGAGTCAAAGCTCCTCGAGTGAATGGAACAATTGCACGCATGTGCGCTTAGTACTCATATACAGTGGGTATGGAAATTGTTAAGACCCCTTTAAAATTTTTCACTCTTTGTTTCATTGCAGCCATTTGGTAAATTCAACAAAGTTCATTTTTTCTCATTAATGTACACTCTGCATGCCATCTTTACTGAAAAAAAAAAACAAATGTACTACTTTTTGCAAATTTAGCAAAAAAACAACAAAAACAAAAATATCACATGGTCATAAGTATTTGGACCCTTTGCTCAGTATTAAGTAGAAGCACCCTTTTGAGCTAGTACAACCATGAGACTTCTTCGGAATGATGCAACAAGTTTTTCACACCTGGATTTGGGGATCCTCTGCCATTCTTGCTTGCAGATCCTCTACAGTTCCGTCAGGTTGGATGGTGAACATTGGTGGACAGCCATTTTCAGGTCTCTCCAGAGATGCTCAATTGGGTTTAGGTCAGGGCTCTGGCTGGGCCAGTCAAGAATGGTGACAGAGTTTTTCTGAAGCCACTCCTTTGTTATTTTAGCTGTGTGCTTAGGGTCATCGTCTCGTTGGAAGTTGAACCTTCAGCCAAGTCTGAGGTTCGGAGAACTCTGGAAGAGGTTTTCATCCAGGATATCTCTGTACATGGCCGCATTCATGTTTTCTTCAATGGCAACCAATAGTCCTGTCTTTGCAACTGAAAAACACCCCCATAGCATGATGCTGCCACCACGTTTCACTGTTGGGATTGTATTGGTGATGAGCAGTGCCTGGTTTCCTTCACAAATACCACTTATAATTATCACCAAAAATGTCTATTTTCATCTCATCAGACCAGAGAATCTTATTTCTCATATTCTGGGAGTATTTCATGTGTTTTTTAAGCAAACTCTATGCGGCTTTCATACGAGTCTTGCACGGAGGAGAGGCTTCCGCCAGACCACTCTGCCATAAAGGCCCGACTGGTGGAGGGCTGCAGTGATAGTTGACTTTGTGGAACTTTCTGCCATCTCCCTACTGCATCTCTGGAGTTCAGCCACAGTGATCTTGGGGTTCTTTACCTCTCTCACCAAGGCTCTTCTCCCATGATTGCTCAGTTTGGCTGGACGGCCAGGTCTAGGAAGACTTCTGTGGTCCCAAACTTCTTCCATTTAAGGATTATGGAGGCCACTATACTCTTAGGAACCTTGAGTACTGCAGAAATTCAGTTGTAACCTTGGCCAGATCTGTGCCTTGCCACAATTCTGTCTCTGAGCTCCTTGGCCAGTTCCCTTGACCTCATGATTCTCATTTGGTCTGACATGCACTATGAGCTGTGAGGTCTTATATAGACAGGTGTGTGCCTTTCCAAATCAAGTCCTATCAGTTTAATTAAACACAGCTGGACTCCAATGAAGGAGTAGAATCATCTCAAGGAGGATCACAAGGAAACGGACAGCATGTGACTTAAATACGAGTGTCTGAGCAAAGGGTCTGAATACTTATGACCATGTGATATTTCAGTTTTCCTTTTTTAATAAATTTGCAAAAATGTCTACATTTCTGATTTTTCAGTCAAGATGGGGTGCAGAGTGTACATTAATGAAAAAAAAAATAACTTTTTTGAATTCACCAAATGGCTGCAATGAAACAAAGAGTCAAAAATTTAAAGCAGTCTGAATACTTTCCGTACCCACTGTATGTAGTGAAAGGTGTAGTGGTCACACATGCTCCTTACTTCTCCACCCACACAGGGGCCTTAAAGACCCCCAGCAATTACCGTATATACTCGAGTATAAGCCGACCCGAGTATAAGCCGACCCCCCTAATTTTGCCACAAAAAACTGGGAAAACTTATTGACTCGAGTATAAGCCTAGGGTGGAAAATGCAGCAGCTACCGGTGAATTTCAAAAATAAAAATAGATGCTCCATACCATTCATTATTGCCCCATAGATGCTCCATATAAAGCTGTGCCATATATAATGCTCCATACCATTGATTATTGCCCCATATATTATATATTATCCATATATAGCTGTGCCATATAGAATGCTCTGCACCGTTCATTATGGCCCCATAGATGCTCCATATAAAGCTGTGCCACATATACAATGCTCTGCACCGTTCATTATGGCCCTATAGATGCTCCATATAAAGCTGTGCCATATATGCTCTGCACCGTTCATTATGGCCCTATAGATGCTCCATATAAAGCTGTGCCATATATGCTCTGCACCGTTCATTATGGCCCCATAGATGCTCCTTATAAATCTGTGCCATATATGCTCTGCACCGTTCAGTTTGGCCCCATAGATGCTCATTATAAAGCTGTGCCCTATATGCTCTGCACCGTTCAGTTTGGCCCCATAGATGCTCCTTACATAGCTGTGCCCTATATGCTCTGCACCGTTCAGTTTGGCCCCATAGATGCTCCTTATATAGCTGTGCCCTATATGCTCTGCACCGTTCAGTTTGGCCCCATAGATGCTCCTTATATAGCTGTGCCCTATATGCTCTGCACCGTTCAGTTTGGCCCCATAGATGCTCCTTATATACAGTGGTGTTCAAAAGTCCTGCATAGGTATAGGATAAATTGATTTTTCAAGTTTTAAACGTTTTCTGTCGAATATCTTCAATGCTAATATGACATATTATATATGGTTTTGTTCAGAATACAATTTTGCATTCTCTCCCTGTAATATTTTTAGCTTTTGAAGCAGTTTTGCCTGATATTATTGCAACAATATGGGAATTGAAAGCACAACTAAATATTGTACAGCTTCAGATCCAAAATTAGCCAATCACAGATGAGGTTCTTGTGACCAATCATAACCTGGATATGGCAGCCAATCACATTACATCCCATCTGCTGCTTTGTTTGTTTGTTTTATCTGTTGGTCTATCTAGCTGAATCATACTGTAGAGTTTTATGATGGGAGCCTTCAGATTTTTGTCAGCGGAGGATCGTGTGCGAGTTGTGGTGCTACATGAAGAGGGTTATACTGGCCCCCAGATCGCAAGGAAGGTCGGCTGTAATCAGAGTACAGTCGTAAGAATTTTGCAGAAACATAAGCAGCTTGGAATTACCCAGGACAGGCCCAGATCTGGTCGGCCCAGAAAGTCAACTAAAAGGGAGGATAGAGTACTCATAAGAACATCCCTTGCCAATCGAAAACTCACCTCTCCTCAGCTTCTGCGAGAATGGCAAGAAAAGTGCAATATTGAGGTAGCAACATCAACTGTTAGGAAGAGATGTTTGGAAGCAGGATTGAGAGGGTGCAAGGCCCGAAAGAAGCCATTGATGACATCCATACAAAGACAAAGGCGAAAACTGTGGGCATTGAAATATTTAAAATGGAGGAAGGAGGAGTGGGAAAAAGTGCTATTTAGTGATGAAAGCACTTTTTGCATTTTAGGAAATGATGGCAAGTCTTATGTGAGAAGGTTCCCACATGAAGAGTACAAGCCAGAGTGTTTGAGCTTCTCTGTGAAACATCCGATGAAAGTAATGGTCTGGGGCTGTATGGCAGCCAATGGTGTTGGAAGGCTTCATATTGTGGAGGGTATGGTTAATGCAAAAAAATACATAGACATCCTTAATAAGAAAATGCTTCCTTCTGCTCAACACCTCTTTTCAGGGGATTACATCTTCCAGGATGATAATGCTCCTTGTCACAGAGCTAAGACAGTAACGGAAAGGAAAAAAAAGAACAAGGTGGCTACTATTGACTGGCCAGCTCAGTCCCCGGACCTCAATCCAATTGAAAATTTGTGGCACAAGGTATCATTAGAGATATCTAGAAAACAGCCAAGGACCAAGAGTGAGTTGATTGAGGCTCTGATACAGGCCTGGAACCACATCATCACTCGTGAACATCTGCAGAAGCTTGTTCACTCAATGCCACAGAGATGCAAGCTGGTGCTCAAGAGCAAAGGCTGGCCAGTAAAGTATTAGAAGCTAAAGATGCACTCTAAAGGCCCTTTTCAGGACTCTGAATTAAATAAAAAATAATAAATCTTAAAAAGTTAAATTTAAGTCTGTGTGAACTTGCATTGGAAGTTAATGAACTTAGAAACCTGTTCACCATTCTACACACTGTACTGGTGTAGGTATGGTTATGCTGTAAAAAAAATTATCAAAAATGCGCATACCATAACAATTTATACACTTGGGACATTCAAAAATGAGTATGGCATACGATGAGGGATTACAAAAACATATATGTCCCACCAGTTTCACTGTAGAGATGCAGAAGTATGAAACATATAGTTTTCTTCACGCCTATGCAGGACTTTTGAACACCATTGTAGCTGTGCCCTATATGCTCTGCACCGTTCAGTTTGGCCCCATAGATGCTCATTATAAAGCTGTGCCCTATATGCTCTGCACCCTTCAGTTTGGCCCCATAGATGCTCATTATAAAGCTGTGCCCTATATGCTCTGCACCGTTCAGTTTGGCCCCATAGATGCTCCTTATATAGCTGTGCCCTATATGCTCTGCACCGTTCAGTTTGGCCCCATAGATGCTCATTATAAAGCTGCCCCATATGGAATGCTCTGCAGCGTTCAGTTTGGCCCCATAGATGCTCCACATAAATCTGTGCCATATATAACGCTGGTGCTGCTGCTGCAATTAAAAAAAAAAAACACATACTCACCTTTCTTGCTTGCAGCTCCCCGGGGTCTCTCCGCACTGACTGATCAGGCAGAGGGCGGCGCGCACACTATATGCGTCATCGCGCCCTCTGACCTGAACAGTCAGAGCGGAGAGACGCCGGGAAGACAGAGTGGCGCTCGGCGTGTGGAACGTGGACAGGTAAATATGCGATACTTACCTGCTCCCGGCGTCCCGCTCCTTCCCCCGGACAGCTGGTCTCCGGGTGCCGCAGCCTCTTCCTCTGTCAGCAGTCACTGGCACCGCTGATTAGAGAAATGAATATGCGGCTCCACCCCTATGGGAGTGGAGTCCATATTCATAAGTTTAATGAGCGGTCCCACGTGACCGCTGTACAGGGGAAGAGCTGCGGCACCCAAAGACAGTGTGACGGGCAGGGGGAGCGTCAGGATCGCCGGGACTAGGTAAGTATGCCTCAGCGCCCTCTCCCCCTCACCCGCCGACCCTGCCACAGACCGTGACTCGAGTATAAGCCGAGAGGGGCACTTTCAGCCCAAAAATTTGGGCTGAAAATCTCGGCTTATACTCAAGTATATACGGTATACATTTCCTACCTATTGGGTGAAGAGGTGATACATGTTGTTGGCAGAACAACCTTCTTTAACCCCTTTATCCCCAAGCCTGTTTTCACCTTCATGACCAGGCCAAATAATACAATTCTGACCAGTGTCAGTATGTGGTAATAACTCTGGAACGCTTCAATGGATACTGAGACTATATTTTCGTGACAGATCATACTTCATGATAGTGGTAACATTTCTTCGATACGACTTGCGTTTATTTGTGAAAAAATAAAAATAAAAAATAAAAAAAAAAATATATATATACTAGATGGAGGCCCGATGCCATCTTATCAGGAGAGTGGTATTGTCACGATGGGGGCTGGCATGCGGTGCTATTGTTACCTAATGGCATCCTGTGATAATCCAATGACTTTTGCATCAGGGCACTCATGTACTTGACGCCTACGCTTATATGCATTGTTTTTGTCCCAGTGATGCTGTTGCTCTTCAAGAGTCTCATTTGCCCTTTGTTGTCTTCGATGTTGTGTCTTTGCTGCTTTCCTTTCATTGTCATTGACACATTTTTTATGAGCCATGTTGGCATTAATATTTGCTTTTCAAAGGGGTTTTCCCACGAACAAAAGTTAATTTTGCCTCTGGGCAAAACAGTAAAACAAAGAAACAAAAAGAAACACAGTCGTTTTCCTAGCGGGGATTAGCCAGCTCACAGGCAGTAATGTTCACGGTTCAGATTAGCATATACTTTCCTGGAGTGCTCTCTCGCCAGGCACCTCCTGAACACTGAAAGCTTTGGCAATCAGCCATTTAAGCCTAGACAATGTGACTCCTCCATCATGTGACTGATCACATGATCCTGACATCACACAGATCCTGTCAGGACTATGCATGTAGAGATACGGTGGACCCCCTAACACCCGCTCTATGGAGGTCCACTAAAACCAGCCCATCATATAAGCTTATATAAACCATGCCAACAAGTAGTGTACTGAAGGAAACTATTTTGGTTTTACATTACTGACGTCATCATGCGCAGTGGCAGGTATCTCAACTCTATCACTTCACCAGTGACTCTGTCACAGATGATAGATGTTGATTAATGCACCTAGGATGGAGAAATCCTATTGCTGCATATACACTGCTCAAAAAAATAAAGGGAACACTAAAATCCCACATCCTAGATATCACTGAATGAAATATTCCAGTTGTCAATTTTTACTAATTACATAGTGGAATGTGTTGAGCACAATAAAACCTAAAAATGATCAACGTAAAGCACAAGTAATATCCCACGGAGGTCTGGAGTTGAAATTATGCTCAAAATCAAAGTGGAAAATTAAGTTACAGGCTGATCCAATTTCAGTGGAAATGCTTCAAAACACGGAAATGATGCTCAGTAGTGTGTGTGGCCTCCACGTGCCTGTATGACACCCTACAATGCCTGGGCATGCTCCTGGTGAGGCGGTGGATGGTGTCCTGAGGGATCTCCTCCCAGACCTGGACTAAACCATCCACCAACTTCTGGACAGTCTGTGGTGCAATGTGACGTTGGTGGATGTTGCGAGACATGATGTCCCAGATGTGTTTAATCGGATTCAGGTTTGGGGAACTGGTGGGCAAGTCCATAGCTTCAATGCCTTCATCTTGCAGGAACTGCTGACACACTCCAGCCACATGAGGTCTGGCCTTGTCCTCAATTAGGAGGAACCCAGGGCCAACCGCACCAGCATATGGTCTCACAAGGGGTCTGAGGATCTCATCTCGGTACCTAATGGCAGTCAGGCTACCTCTGGCAAGCACATGGAGGGCTATGCGGCCCACCAAAGAAATGCTACCCCACACCATTACTGACCCACTGTGAAACCGGTCATGCTGAAGGATGTTGCAGGCAGCAGATCGCTCTCCATGGTGCCTCCAGACTATCACATATGCTCAGTGTGAACCTGCTTTCATCTGTGAATAGCACAGGGCGCCAGTGGTGAATTTGCCAATCCTAGTGTTCTGTGGCAAATGCCAAGTGTCCTGCACGGTGTGGGGCTGTGAGCACAACCCCCATCTTTGGACATCGGGCACTCAGACCATCCTCATGGAGTCGGTTTCTAACTGTTTGTGCAGACACGTGCACATTTGTGGCCTGCTGGAGGTCATTTTCCTCCTTGCACAAAGGCTGAGGTAGTAGTCCTGCTGCTGGGTTGTTGCCCTCCTACGGCCCCCTCCACATCTCCTGGTGTACTGGCCTGTCTCCAGATAGCGCCTCCAGCCTCTGGACACTACGCTGACAGACACAGCTAACCTTCTTGCCACAGCTCGCATTGATGTGCCATCCTAGATGAGCTGCACTACCTGAGCCACTTTTGTGGGTTGTAGAGTCCGTCTCATGCTACCACGAGTGTGAAAGCCCAACCAACATTCAAAGTGACCAAAACAACAGCCAGAAAGCATTGGTACTGAGATGTGGTCTGTGGTCCCCACCTGCACAACCACTCCTTTATTGAGTGAGTCTTGATAATTGCCAATAATTTCCATCTGTTGTCTATTCCATTTGCACAACAGCATGTGAAATTGATTGTCAAACAGTGTTGCTTCTTAAGTGGACAGTTTGATTTTATAGAAGCTTGATTTACTTATTTGTGGACTGCTGGAGGTCATTTTGCAGGGCTCTGGAAGTGCTCCTCCTGTTCCTTCTTGCACAAAGGCTGAGATAGCGGTCCTGCTGCTGGGTTGTTGCCCTCCTACGGCCCCCTCCACGTCTCCTGGTGTACTGGCCTGTCTCCTGGTAGTGCCTCCAGCCTCTGGACACTAAACTGACAGACACAGCAAACCTTCTTGCCACAGCTTGTTTCGCATCCGCTTCTTCCGGGGGCATCCGGGTTGAGGAGGCATGCTGATCTCCTCACTGGGTCTGCAATGCATTTCACTAATCGGGTAATATATACTGAATTTTCTCTATTGTATTTATGTGCATCTATTTGTGTAAAACGGCATTTATAATACTGGTCAGTTGTGCCGGCATCCACATATTGTCACTATACGGGATATAGCTTTGTTGCATCTTTGCCTCATATATAAATCCATGCCCACAAACATGTTATATATTATGTCTGTTTGGATATTGAGATCTATTTGCTTCAAAAATAGCCCCAAACTGCTACTACTGTGAAGGACTGATTTTCACCCAGTGTCCCTCCTAGTTAGGGGACTGTTGTCTGTCTTATTACATAATTGTTTGTTTTTACATTACATTAATAAAAAAATTTGGATTTTAATATTAGGATCTCTTCTTGTGGCTTCTGGTTCAGTGTTAGTCCATACTTGTGTAATTATCTGATTAGGAAGTGCCAGTTTGTGAATTATTATTGGACTAAAATTAAGTTACCTATTTTTGATTTTGCATTTTCATTTTTTGCTCCCCTTCTCAGAGCCATAACTTTTTTATTTTTTGTCAACATGGCCATGTGAGGGCTTGTTTTTTGCGGCATGAGTTGTACTTTTGAACGACACCATTGGTTTTACCATGTCGTGTAATAGAAAATGGGAAAAAATTCCAAGTGCGGTGAAATTGCAAAAAAAGTACAATCCCACACTGGTTTTTTGTTTGCCTCTTTTTACTAGGTTCACTAAATGCTAAAATTTATGAAAGATAGCCATAGGCACTACTATTAGGAGTGGTGCGCAAGTAGGTGCCCAAACCATATATCGTTATAGATCAACTTGGCACACACGTGATGAAATGCAAGTGAGGATTAATTAATTAAGGAGAGTACATACAATAGACGTTTCGGTCATAGACCTTCATCAATGTACTAAATAAAAGAAATGATAACAAAATAAATAAAGTATTTACAGTAGATTGTACAACTATTGGTCTAGTACAGGTTACAGTGGCTAGGAAAATAACAACATCAGGATTAACCATAAAAATATGGCAATGTATTGTAAGGTACATTATCATAAACGTCCTAATAATCATGCACTGGTGGTGTTTGACTCAATGTAGTGAGAAGGTGGCTATTTAATAGTGACCGTTAGGGTGAGATATGGATAGTTCAGAACGTGCATTGAATATTGGAAGAGGAAAACATACCCTCTCTCAGAGAGATAACTCGTAAGTGGATTTAAAGGTGTTAACCTGGAAAATATGCGTAAATATATCAGAATTATGGGTTGCCCTTAAAGTGTCAAGTATACTCTTGTATAGTAACGCTGCGCCACCGTATGCAAACTCATACATGGCGGATTATGAAAACAGCACTATCTACGTCAATGACCTTTTCCGCACACACGCTATGGTGTGGAAAAGGTACATTGATGATGTATTCTGCATCTGGAATGGCCCACAGGTAACATTGGAAACCTTCTTTGTATTCCTCAAGACATCCTGGCCAGGCCTGGATTTTACAATGACCTATGATCAGCGTAGGGTAAACTTTCTAGACACCATAATCATTAAAAACGAACAAGGTGAACTCTCCACGGATTTATTCATCAAACCTACAGATCGCAATAGCCTTCTCCACTATGACAGTTTTCATCCCACAAAAATGAAAGATTCAATTCCAAAATCACAGTTTCAAAAGGTCCATAAAATAGTCTCTGATGACAAACTTCAAGAAAAGCGATTAGATGAGATGCGGACAAAATTTCTTGAGAGGGGTTATCCCCCCACATTCTTGATGTTACCAAAATGGATCCCTCCCGAAATCGGAGGACAGACACAAAACAACGTATCCCTTTCGTTCATAATTACCACCCTCTGGCATACCTACTCCACAAGTCCATACGACGCCATTGGCACATCCTTGGGGCAGCACACCCAGGGATTAAGGAATTCAATGAACCCTTCCTTCCATGCTTCCGTAGACCGCGCAATATACGTGACAAATTAGTTAGGGCGGATATGGGTAGCTCACAACCTACATCTAGACGTTTCCTCACCAACCCAAAGACAGGTACATTTCCATGCCTACAGTGCATACAGTGCAACAGCATACAAAGAGGCACGACCCTCTACCATCCACATAGTGGAAAAGAATACCCTATCAAAGGTTTCTTCACATGTGATTCGGCATATGTTATCTACATAGTCAAGTGCCCTTGCGGACTATACTATGTGGGAGAAACAACACAACCCATCAAACAGAGGATTTCAAAACACAAATCCACGATAAGATGTAAGAACACTTTGTTACCTATTCCCTACCATTTTATCACCCAGGGCCA
Organism: Ranitomeya variabilis; assembly: GCF_051348905.1. Classification (NCBI taxonomy): domain Eukaryota; kingdom Metazoa; phylum Chordata; class Amphibia; order Anura; family Dendrobatidae; genus Ranitomeya; species Ranitomeya variabilis. Next base: position 171,755,521 of record NC_135233.1, on the reverse strand, counting down.
TACCATTGCCCAATTAAGATTTCAAGTAATTGAGCAGGTGACACCATTACGCAGAGGGGGCGACAGGATAAGCCTCCTGAAAAAGAGGGAGGCGTACTGGATACATGAACTACAAACTCTAGCCCCGAGGGGCTTAAACAGAGATTACGATATCCAGTCCTTCCTATCCTAACTGGTGAGATAACCTGTTAATCGCTGTTATAATTGCCACACTGTACTGTGATTGTTACATGACCTTCCAAAGATGATGATAATGTCATCTTCTGTATATGATTCTAACACTCATCTCTCTTTACAGAACCGTCTTCATTAACGTTGTCTGGGACCCACACTATTGTCCCACAGATATCGGTCACCCTGGACAATCACCCGTCACCATACTTCTCCGTCGGAGTAACCTCCCACCACTCTGCATAATAATAAGCAGAACACGCACTGAAAGAAGTGGCATCATTCACAGCGCATGCCCGAAGTGGAACGCACTGTCCCACCCACTCCAGCACAAGTGGAACGCACCATAGCCATACCCCTAACGCATGGTCACTTCCGGGTCTAGCACTTCCGGAAGCGCGTCTCACAATTACAGCGCGCCCTTATAACGCCACTCTCCCCAAGGCCCTACCACACTCAGGATGAGCGGTGGACACCGCGTCCAGACACCATACTTGTAGGTAAGCGAGGCACTTCTCGGCTCACAGAGCACTTTTAGGAAACGGTCCGCATTACTAGTATTCTTATACCAGACCTGCCTTCATTCCTACAGTGCCACATTTGGCGTTTATACTGCACTGAATTGTACCAGACGACCAAATGGGGTATGTCAATCCTGACTCCTTTTACTGAGAGTATACTTGACACTTTAAGGGCAACCCATAATTCTGATATATTTACGCATATTTTCCAGGTTAACACCTTTAAATCCACTTACGAGTTATCTCTCTGAGAGAGGGTATGTTTTCCTCTTCCAATATTCAATGCACGTTCTGAACTATCCATATCTCACCCTAACGGTCACTATTAAATAGCCACCTTCTCACTACATTGAGTCAAACACCACCAGTGCATGATTATTAGGACGTTTATGATAATGTACCTTACAATACATTGCCATATTTTTATGGTTAATCCTGATGTTGTTATTTTCCTAGCCACTGTAACCTGTACTAGACCAATAGTTGTACAATCTACTGTAAATACTTTATTTATTTTGTTATCATTTCTTTTATTTAGTACATTGATGAAGGTCTATGACCAAAAACGTCTATTGTATGTACTCTCCTTAATTAAACCTCACTTGCATTTCATCACGTGTGTGCCAAGTTGATCTATAAATGCTAAAATTGACCTGTCATTATGACTCTCCAGGACATTACGAGTTCATAGACACCAAACATGTCTAGGTTCTATTTTTATTTAAGTGGTGAAAAAAATGATTTACATCTGTTAGCCAGCCTAAGTACATGTGGGGGTTGCCTGGTTGCTAGGGAATCCCCACATGTAATCAAGATGACTAACAGATGTAAATCATTCAGCTGCGGTGATGAAAACTAAATCTCCGAGCACTAAAAAATACTCTGAGGACACCCGAGCGTGCTCGGGAAATCTCGAGTAACGAGTATATTAGCTCATCACTAGTAGCATCTCCATTTTTCGGGATCTGAGAGTGGGTGAGGGCTTATTTTTGCATGCCGATGTTTTTATTGATACCATTTTGGTGTAGATTTGATCTTTTGATCGCCCGTTATTGCATTTTATTGCAATGCTGCAGCGACCAAAAAACCATAATTCTGACGTTTCGATTTTTTTCTCGCTACGCCGTTTACCGAATGCATTAACTCTTTTTATATATTGATAGATCGGGCGATTTTGAAAGCAGGGATACCAAATATGTGTATGTTTGATTTTTTTATTGTTTTATTTTGAATGGTGCGAAAAAGGGGTGATTTGAACTTTTATTTTTTTAAATATTTTTAATCCCATTATCTACCAATGTCCTTTTTTTGGGACGCCTAATCTTTAGCTTCTAGCAACTAAGATATTATAATTTTTATAATTAGATCCAATTTTTTGTATAGTGTTTATTAAATGAATGTTTTCAAAATAGGAAAAATCATGTCATTGTCATTTTTAATTGAATATTGGGTTGCCCTTTTCTGAAAAAATCCGTACTTGAAAACATTTTGCAAATTATGTTTCTGACTCATTAGGACCCAAATCATTAAAAATCTGTCATAAAAAAAAAAAAAAAAAATGAAAATTGCTAATTTGGCAAGTAATGGGTTAAAAACATTTTTTTTACTTTTCATTTGGGTTAATAGTCTCCATGGGAGACTAGAAGCTGCAGTTGTCTGATCACCTCAGCTACATAGAGCAGGGCTGCACCCCTGCTCTATATAGCAGATAAGCTCAGTTGCTATGAGTGCCAACTACCAGGCGGCGCTCATAGCGATTCAGCAATGACAACCACAGGGGCCAATCCATTGGCGACCCGCAGTCATGTGACACGATCGCCGATGGGAGGAGGCAATGACGTACTTCCTACACATGAATGTTAAATGCCGCTATCAGAGTTTGACAGTGGCATTTAACATGTTAACAGCTGCGGGTGAATCACATTTCCACCAGCAGCTGTTCCAGGCACATGTCAGCTGATCAGATCAGCTGTCATGTACCGGAAAAGGTGCGGGCTCAGGCGATGAGGGGGAGGAGTCCAAAACAGGGGGAGGTGTCCAATGACGGACTATGTCCGTTATTGGACGTTAAGGGGTTAAACACATGTGTGGTCAATACGAAAGGATTGGAACATGACTTATTCCTTACAAAAACCATACTAAGGACCAGGGGCACTCATTAAGTGTGGGAAAAAAGGCGATTAAGGCAGCTAAAGGAAAAGGTACTTTACAGTTAGAGCAGTCAGACACTGGAATGACCAACCTCAAGACGTAGTAATGGCAGAACCTATAACACTTTTAAAAAAGGGCTGGATGATTTCCTCAGTCCACACATTGGGGGTGACAGGCACATCAAGTTCAACTTAGGTCTTTTTTCAACCTATGTAACTATGTAAATAGAAGAAAATTTGAGCAAAATTAATCTTACCTGCTTTTTAACCTTTTCCCAATAACTGGAAGTGGCTTGAGGGCCAATTGCTTTCTGAAATTCTTCAGATTTGCCTGATCTTTAGCTTCATGAATAGCAGATTGCCAGGTCCCTTCATTAAGACACGTGCCCTACACAACAACATAAGTGTGATGAGGTGAATAACTTTATAAGTTGTGCAAAAATATTGTGACTTGCCATTTCACACCAGTCCCACCCAACTATGGCAATATGGGCTAAGCATGGGCGGGACGGGGTGTCACCAAGTGACACATTTCACTATTTTAAGTTCTAAACTTTAATTTCTTAATCTATCCCACGGTGCACTGACTCACTGATAACAATATGCTACTGACAGAGGAGGGACTTGCAGCTCATTGGCAACAATGCAAAAGCTCCAAAGCGGCTCCAAATTATTGCAAGTCTTTAATAGCATTGGTCATTTTATATAGGCAAAAGGGACTTTTCAACCCCCTAGACTCCAGGGCTCAGGTGAGATTGCAACCCCTGCACCCTTAGTTACGTCCCTGGCTACTGATGTTTATTTCACCAAGAATTAAACTAACCTCTGGTCCAGACTTTAAAGACAAAAAACCTTCTACAGCTGTCAAGGTACCTAAAAATTAGAAAGAAAATAAACAAATAAAATATCCTCCTTGCATCTTCTCGTCCACATAAAACTAACAATGAACTGTATGCAGGAGTATTACTATGAGAATGCTTAGGCCATGCTCATACACAGCGTTTTCACAACTTTTCTATGCAAATAACATTTCGGAAATCTCATGTACAGACTTGTTTTTCATTCCAGACTGAATTTGAGAACTGCAGAGATTTTGAAATTGTAGCAAAATATGAGGCTTGGGCACAGCATTTTTGCTTCCAATATAGCGGGTTTTAGATGCAAAAAAGAAAGCAACAAAAAATGCTGCATGTGAACATAGTCTTCTTGTCTATGCTGCATGGCTGACGTGCTCAGATTTTCCTCATATGTTTTAATTCAAACATTAACGTTAATTAAATATACGCAGAACAAGAATAACAAATATATACAATAAGGCCGGCTTCACACTACCGTAGAATACGGACAAGTGCTATGTGAGTAAACATCGCATAGCACTCGGACCAGCGTTAATCTATGGGTCTTACACCAGCTCGCACATCCCAGCAACCTGTTCCTCTGGCCATGACATTTTAAAGTTTGAATAAAGGATGAAGTTTTAAGGACCGGTGAGTGCTATCTGCATTTTTCTTCTTTGCTGCATAATCTATATCACATCACCCTATTTTTTCTCCGGCGTATTGTACGTGCAAAATCACTTCGCAGCATGCTGCAATTGTCACCAAGACTCGCCAATGCAAGCCTATGGGTGCAAAAAAAAAATTGCACAGCACTCAGACCATGAACTAGTGTCCTTTGAAAGGCTGGCAATTCATGTGCGCGTACAATTAATTCACACTGACAGATTAGAATAGAATAGATAGAATGGGTATATACACTTATATATCTGTATATATATACAGTATATATATCTATATATATACATATATATGTGTATGTATTATAAATATATATAGATAGATGTCAGTGACACACACACACATATATATATATATATATATATATATATATATATATATATATATATATATATATATATATATATATATATAGATGTCAGTAACAAATATAATTAGTATAGTGTGTGCAAATTACTGGACATGTATTTAATTAATAAAAGATTATTTTTCTAAAAAAAATGGCGTGCGCTCCAGCGCAATTTTTGTAACCAGCAGAGGGCAAGCCAACGGCAGGGGGCAGATGTTTATAGCCTGGGAAGGGAGTAATACCCATGGAGTTTCCCAGGCTATTAATATCAGCTCACAGCTGTATAATTGGCCTTTACTGGCTATTAAAATGGGGGACCCTAAAAAAAATGATGTAGGGTCGCTCTTCCCACTTGCCATGTAGCGGTGGCAAGTTGGGTGATAGTTGTAGGGTTGATGTCACCTTTGTATTGTCAGGTGACATCAATCCCAGAGGTTAGTAATGGAGAGTCGTCAATAAGCCGCCCCCAATACTAACCCGATAGTCACATTGTAAGAAAACACAGACACCCAGAAAAAAGTCCTTTAATGAAAGAACTACACAGACTCCTTTAATATTCTTAATTAAACCATACTTACAACCTCGCCTAATTCCAATGATGCCCTCGTTCTCCTGTAACAAAAGTAAAATAAAAATACAACAACATGCCATACCTGTCCGTCGTTATGTCTTCCATGTCTGGAGGGTAAACAGTTATCAACCTGGACGGTGCCAAGATGAGATCGTCCAGTTTGAGAACCACTGGTGAATGAACTGCTGCGAGCACAGCCTCAGTGACTAGTGGTGATGTCACTGAGGCTCCGTTCCCAGCCGTGATGAACTGCAGTGACCTCGGTGAGATCCCCGCTAGCACGGTGAGAAAGTCGCACGGTGCAGAGGCGAGTTCACTGCAGTGAAATTCTCCCGGTGAACTCACTTCTGCACTGTGTCACCCGAGTTCAACAGAGCCTCAGCCTCAGTAATTAAGAATATTAAAGAAGTCTGTATCATTTTTCATTAAAGGACTTGTGTTTTTGCTACAATGTGACTATGGGGTTAGTAATGGGGGCGTCTTATTGACAACTCTCCTTTACTAACTTCTGGGATTGATGTCACATGACAATACAAAGGTGATATCAATCCAACAACTATCACCCTACTTGCCACCGCTACATGGCAAGTGGGAAGAGCGAGACCAAGTGCCAGAATTGTCGCATCTTAGAGATTCACCTTTTCTTGCTACCGCTATATATCTACTAGCTGTTTACAGCCAGCTAACGCTCGGCATGCTCATTGATATCTAATTAACGCTGCTAGTGATTAAACTAAAGTAAATAATGACAACATTCAATAGCGCTTACGCAGGTGGTAAATTAACTTAAAATGAAGTTAATAACAATAATAATTAAAATCAGAATAATACCAATACATTTTATTCACAGTGTAAAATCAAAAGCAAACTGGATTTGTGTGGTAATGTGTGGGGACAGAGCCTCGTGTGGTAATGTGTGGGGACGGAGCCTCATGTGGTAATGTGTGAGGACGGAGCCTCGTGTGGTAATGTGGGGGGGCGGGATTATGTGTGGTAATGTGGAGAGATGGAGCCTCATGTGGGGACGGAGCCTCGTGTGGTAATGTGGAGGGACGGAGCCTCGTGTGGTAATGTGGAGGGACGGAACCTCGTGTGTTAATGTGTGGGGACGGAGCCTCGTGTGGTAATGTGTGGGGACGGAGCCTCGTGTGGTAATGTGTGAGGACGGAGCCTCGTGTGGTAATGTGTGAGGACGGGGCCTCGTGTGGTAATGTGTGAGGACGGAGCCTCGTGTGGTAATGTGTGGGGACGGAGCCTCGTGTGGTAATGTGTGGGGAAGGAGCCTCGTGTGGTAATGTGTGGGGAAGGAGCCTCGTGTGGTAATGTGGAGGGACGGAGCCTCGTGTGGTAATGTGTGGGGACGGAGCCTCGTGTGGTAATGTGTGGGGACTGAGCCTCGTGTGGTAATGTGTGGGGACGGAGCCTCGTGTGGTAATGTGTGGGGATGGAGCCTCGTGTGGTAATGTGGTGGGGGGGCGGGATTATGTGTGGTAATGTGGTGGGGGGCAGGATTGTGTGTGGTAATGTGCTGGGGGGGAGCGATTGTGTGTGGTAATGTGGTGGGGGGTGGTATTATGTGTGGTAATGTGGTGGGGCGGGATTATGTGTGGTAATGTGGTGGGGCGGGATTATGTGTGGTAATGTGGTGGGGGCGGGATTATGTGTGGTAATGTGTTGGGGGGGCGGGATTATGTGTGGTAATGTTGTGGGGGGGCAGGATTATGTGTGGTAATGTGGTGGGGGGCAGGATTGTATGTGGTAATGTGGTGGGGGGGCGGGATTGTGTGTGGTGATGTGGTGGGGGGGCGGGATTGTGTGTGGTGATGTAGTGGGGGGCGGGATTGTGTGTGGTGATGGGGTGGGGGGGCGGTATTGTGTGTGGTGATGGGGTGGGGGGGGCGGGATTGTGTGTGGTGATGGGGTGGGGGGGCCGGATTGTGTGTGGTGATGTTTTTGTGTGTGGTGATGGGGTGGGGGGGCGGGATTGTGTGTGGTGATGGGGTGGGGGGGCGGGATTGTGTGTGGGGATGGGGTGGGGGGGTGGGATTGTGTGTGGTGATGGGTGGGGGGGCGGGATTGTGTGTGGTGATGGGGTGGGGGGGCGGGATTGTGTGTGGTGATGTGGTGGGGGCGGGATTGTGTGTGGTGATGGGGTGGGGGGCTGGATTGTGTGTGGTGATGTGTGGGGGCGGAGCTACTGTGCAGGGGGCGGGATTAGCGAGTAATCACGATGCCTCATATATATATATATGTATTCTGTATGTATATATCTATTCTATCTATTCTACTCTAACCTGTCATTCTGTGATTATACTGTACGTGCATATGAATTGCCGGCTTTTATTACATCTATATATATAAGAGGCATCGTGATTACTCGCTAATCCCGCCCCCTACACAGTAGCTCCACCCCCCACCTCATCACCACACAGAATCCCGCCCCCCACCCCATCACCACACACAATCCCGCCTGCTGTGAATTAGACTTTTTTGGCTCCCTCTTGTGGTCACTGGTGATATGACTCTGGGATTGTCTTTCCTCAGTTTGGCACCCACCTGGGTCGTTAGTCCAGGGGTGTTGCTATATAAGCTTCCTGGATTCTCAGTCCAGTGCCTGGCATCGTTGTAATCAGATCCTTTCTGTTTGCTCCTGTCTGCTGGTCCTGTTCTTGCAAAATTAAGCTAAGTCCTGCTTCCTTGTTTTTTGGTTATCTGTATTGCTCTTATTTTCGGTCCAGCTTGTACTAAATGTGATTCCTGATTTTGCTGGAAGCTCTAGGGGGCTGGTATTCTCCCCCCGGGCCGTTAGACGGTTCGGGGGTTCTTGAATATCCAGAGTGGAAATTTTGATAGGGTTTTTGCTGACCGTATAAGTCATCTTACTATATTCTGCTATTAGTCAGTGGGCCTCTCTTTGCTAAATATCTAGTTCATTCTTACGTTTGTCTTTTCTCCTTACCTCACCATTATTATTTGTGGGGGGCTTGTATCCAACTTTTGGGGTCTTTTCTCTGGAGGCAAGAAAGGTCTATCTTTTCCCTTCTAGGGTTAGTTAGTTCTCCGGCTGGCGCGAGACGTCTAGAACCAACGTAGGCACGTTCCCCGGCTGCTGCTATTTGTGGTGCTAGGATTAGATATACGGTTAGCCCAGTTACCACTGCCCTATGAGCTGGTTTTTTGTGTTTGCAGATTTGGTATTTATTTCTGCGACCCTCTGCCATTGGGGTCATAACACCCGCCCCCCACCCCATTACCACACACAATCCCGCCCCAACCACATTACCACACACAATCCCGCCACCCCACCACATTACCACACACAATCCCGCCCCCCACCACATTACCACACATAATCCCGCCCGCCCACCACATCACCACAGATAATCCCGCCCCCCACCCCATTACCACACATAATCCCGCCCCCCCACCACATCACCACACATAATAACCGCCCCCCACCACATCACACTTGCTAATCCCGCCCCCTGCACAGTAGCTCCACCCCCACCACATCACCACACATAATCCCGCCCCCACCCCATTACCACACACAATCCCGCCCCACCACATTACCACACACAATCCATACCACATCACCACACACAATCCCAACCCCCACCACATCACCACACATAATCCCGCTGGCCCACCACATCACCACACATAATCCCGCCCCCCCACCAGATCACCACACATAATCCCGTCACCAATCACCACGCATAATCCCGCCCAACACATCCCCACACATAATCCCGCCCGCCCACCACATCACCACACATAATCCTGCCCCCCACCACATCACCACACATAATCCCGCCCCCAACACATCACCATGCATAATCCCGACCCCCCAACACAGCACTACACATAATCCCGCCCCCCACCCCATTACCACACAAAATCCCACCCCCACATCACCACACATAATCCCGCCCCCCACCACATCACCACACATAATCCCACCCCCACTACATTACCACAGATAATCCTGCCCCCCACATTACCACAGATAATCCCGCCCCCCACCACATTACCACACATAATCCTGCCCCCCCCACATCACCACACATAATCCCGCCCCCCCACCACATTACCACACATAATTCCGCCCTCCCACCACATTACCACACATAATCCCGCCCTCCCACCACATTACCACACATAATTCCGCCCTCCCACCACATTACCACACATAATCCCACCCCCCACCACATCACCACACATAATCCCGCCCCCCCACCACATTACTACACATAATCCCACCCTCCCACCACATTACCACACATAATCCTGCCCCCACACATTACCACACACAATCCCGCCCCACCACATTACCACACACAATCCATACCACATCACCACACACAATCCCAACCCCCACCACATCACCACACATAATCCCGCTGGCCCACCACATCACCACACATAATTCCGCCCCCCCACCAGATCACCACACATAATCCCGTCACCAATCACCACGCATAATCCCGCCCCCCAACACATCCCCACACATAATCCCGCCCGCCCACCACATCACCACACATAATCCTGCCCCCCACCACATCACCACACATAATCCCGCCCCCAACACATCATCATGCATAATCCCGACCCCCCAACACAGCACTACACATAATCCCGCCCCCCACCCCATTACCACACAAAATCCCACCCCCACATCACCACACATAATCCCGCCCCCCACCACATTACCACACATAATTCCGCCCTCCCACCACATTACCACACATAATCCCGCCCTCCCACCACATTACCACACATAATTCCGCCCTCCCACCACATTACCACACATAATCCCACCCCCCACCACATCACCACACATAATCCCGCCCCCCCACCACATTACTACACATAATCCCACCCTCCCACCACATTACCACACATAATCCTGCCCCCACACATTACCACACATAATCCCGCCCCCACATCACCACACATAATCCCACCCTCCCACCACATTACCACACAATCCCACCCCTCCACCACATCACCACACATAATCCCACCCCACCACATTACCACAGATAATCCCACCCCCACCACATTACCACAGATAATCCTGCCCCCCACCACATTACCACACATAATCCCGCCCCCCCGCCACATTACCACATAATCCCCCCCCACATTACCACACGAGGCTCTGTCCCCACAGATTACCACACGAGGCTCCGTCCCCACACATTACTGTTGTGAATTCCGCTCTTGGGCTCCCTCCGGTGGTTGTAAGTAGCACTTTTGTGAGTTCTGCTCTTGGGCTCCCTCCGGTGGTTTTGAGTGGTATGGCTGCTTCTTGGATTTAGCATCAGCAGCTGCTTCCACTGATCGTCTTTCTGGCTCGGCTATTTTAGTCTGGCCTCATCCCTCAATTAATGCCAGTTGTCAATTGTTCCTGCTTGGAGTCACGGCTCTTTTGGATTTCCCTGACACTCTGACCTGTTCAGCAAAGATAAGTCCTTGCTTGTCCTTTTGCAGTCCTCTTGTTGTGGACTTTATTGTTTAGCTCATTCTATGTTTTGCTCATTTGTCCAGCTTATCAGTATGGATCTATTCAGCTAAGCTGGAAGCTCTGGGCAGATTTTGCCCTCCACACCTTTAGTCAGGTGTGGAGATTTTTGCATTTCTCTGCGGTGGACTTTTTCTAGTTTTTATTACTGACCGCACAGTGTTCTGTCCTGTACTATCTATCTAGCTAGTAGTGGCCTCCTTTGCTAAATCTTGTTTCATTCTACATATGTCATTTCCTTCTCCACTCACAGTCATTATTTGTGGGGGGCTGTCTATCCTTTGGGGATTTTCTCTGAGGCAAGATAGCTTTCCTGTTTCTACCTTTAGGGGTAGCTAGTTCTCCGGCTGTGACGAGGTGTCCAGGGAGTGACAGGAACATCCCACGGCTACTGCTAGTGTTGTGTTAAGATCAGGAACTGCGGTCAGTATAGTTACCACCTGCTCAGAGCTAGTCGAATGTCGCTCCTAAATCACCAGTTCATGACACATTACCACACGAGGCTCCGTCCCCACACATTACCACACGAGGCTCCGTCCCCACACATTACCAAATGAGGCTCTGTCCCCCCACATTACCACACGAGGCTCCGTCCCCACACATTACCAAATGAGGCTCTGTCCCCCCACATTACCACACGAGGCTCCGTCCCCCCACATTACCACACGATGCTCCGTCCACACACATTAACATACGAGGCTCTGTCCCCCACACATTACCGCATTGGGCACCGCCCCACACATTACCACATGAGGCTCTGCCCCACACATTACCACACGAGGCTCCGTCCCCCCACATTACCACACGAGGCTCCATCCCCCCACATTACCACACGAGGCTCCGGCCCCACACATTACCACACGAGGCTCTGTCCCCCTACATTACCACACGAGGCTCCGTCCCCACACATTACCACACGAGGCTGCGTCCCACACATTACCACACGAAGCTCCTCCCCCCACATAACTACACGAGGCTCCGTCCCCACACATTACCACACGAGGCTCCTCCCCCCACATTACCACACGCAGCACTTCCTTTCTATGTAATTCAACCACTTCAGCCAAGGTAAACGTACATTTAATTGCATAATCACCAGCAGCGTTAATTAGATAGCAATGAGCGTGCCGAGCGTTAGCTGGCTGGAAACAGCTAATATATATATTAGATGAAGTTGGATGAAGGGCCTGGCAGAGAAGAGAGGCTGGGGAATAATAGGCAGACAGGTGGATTAGTCGGGCAGCAGAATTTAGGATGGATTGGAGTGGTGCCAGAGTGCTATAGGGGAGGCCAGAGTGTAGGAGGTTGCAGTAGTCGAGGCGGGAGAAGATAAGGGCATGCACTAGTGTTTTCGTGGTTTTATGGTCAAGGAATACACGGATCCAGGAAATGTTTTTGAATTGGAATCGGCAGGAGGAGGCAAGGGCTTGGATTTGTGGCTTGAAAGAAAGGGCAGAGTCAAGGATCTCCCCGAGGCACCGAGCGTGCAGGACTGGGGAAAGTTAGCAGCCATTGACATTGATTGATAGGTCTGGTGGAGGGGTAGAGTGAGGTGGGGGAAAGATGATGAATTCTGTTTTGTCCATGTTCAGTTTTAGAAAGCGAGCAGAAAAGAAAGATGAAATAGCAGACAAACATTGTGGGATTTTGGTCAGTAAGGAAGTGAGGTCAGGTCCAGATAGGTAGATCTGCGTGTCATCAGCGTAGAGATGACATCGTAAACCATGGGATTCTATGAGCTGTCCCAGGCCGAATGTGTAGAGGGAGAAGAGTAGGGGTCCTAGAACTGAGCCTTGGTTAACACTGACAGACAGGGGGTGAGATGAGGAGGTGGTGTGGGAGAGGGAGGCATTCAATATCCGGTCTGTTAGATATGATGAGATCCAGGATAGGGCCAAGTCTGTGATGCCAAGAGATGAGAGAATCTTTATCAGGAGGGAATGGTCCACAGTGTTGAAGGCAGAAGACAGGTCCAGGAGGAGGAGGACAGAGTAGTGTTGTTTGCTCTTGGTGGTTAGGTCGTTGGTCACTTTAGTTAGGGCAGTTTCAGTTGAGTGATGGGAACAGAAGCCAGATTGTAACCGGTCAAAGAGGGAGCAGGAGGAGAGGTGGGAAGACAGTTCAAGACGGACATGCTGTTCCAGTAGTTTTGAGGCATAAGGGAGAAGGGATATCGGCTGATAGCTGTACACATAGGTTGGGTCGAGGGAGGGTTTTTTGAGGATAGATGTGATTGATGTATGTTTGAAGGATAAGGGGAAGACACCATTTGTACGTGAGAGGTTGAAGAGTTGTGTTAGGGTTGGGATGAAGACTTTTGCGAGGTTAGGGATGAGGTGAGATGGGAGCGGGTCAAGCGTGCAAGTGGTGAGATGTGATCTTGACAGAAGGGTGGAGAGCTGATCATCTGTCATGGTGAAATGAAATGGACTTTATGTTATGCAGTTTATGTTGAGTAAATAAACCAAATAGACTGTTTTTGTGAGAAACCATTCATGTGTGCCTTAATCCTGTTGCCAAGTGAGTGTCCCCGAACACACGCAGGGAGTGCTGTCTCCCAATAAACACAGTTATGGTCAAAAGTTTACATGCCCCGGCAGAGTTTTTGCTTTCTTGGCCTTTCTTCAGAGAATATGAATGATAACACCAAAACTTTTTCTCCACTTATGGTTAGTGGTTAGGTGAATCCCTTTATTGTCAAACAACTGTGTTTTCTCTTTTTAAATCATAATGACAACCCAAAACATCCAAATTACCCTGATCAAAAGTTCACATACCCCTGATTTTGGCCTGATAACATGCACAGAAGTTAACATCCTCACCTGTGACCTGTTTGCTTGTAATCAGTGTGTGTGCATAAAAGCTGAGTGAGTTTCTGGGATCCAGACAGACTCTTGCATCTTTCATCCAGCCACTGACGTTTCTGGATTGTGAGTCAAAAAGCAAATAATTTTTTTTTCGCTAGGCCATTTACCGATGAAATTAATTCTTTTTATATCTTGATGGTTCGGGAGATTCTGAATGCTGCTATGCCAAATATGTGTATTCTTATTTATTTTTATTTTTTTTCTTATTCAAAATTGTTATTGTTTTATAATACACAACAACACAAACATATCAACAGGTTCAAACAATCAAACCATATGGCATAGTAACTACTGAAATAGATAATTGTTTATTTACATGAAAACAAACAACTTCATAAGGTATCAACAGTAGTTTGCAAAAGACAATTGACAACCTGTTAAACTAAATAACAAGAAGGAGAAGAGAAATGAGAAGAAATGTTTATAGGGACCACGAGGACAAATCACAAAGGCAGATGGAGCATGAACTAGGATACCGGCATATCAAATATTGTAAAAAAGACAAGGTAGTGACTATCTTAGCATATCTTGGTACGTCGATGAGGATAAGAAGGATTCCCAATGAAGCCATTTTGTTAGCTGCCTCTTGTGTATGGGCTATCAGGGATTCCATCCGGTGAACTCTAGCCACCTCCCCAAACCATTCCTCTAGCGAAAGCGGGTCCAAAGACTTCCAGTGTCATGGAATTATCACCTTAGCAGCCTGAAGAAGAAGCCTGAATAACGATTACTTAAAAGCATTCTTAGACATGGGAGGCATAAATAGTAGAATTGCTTCTGAGCTTTTAGGGATTGACACCCCTGTCATTTCTTTAATCGATTTAATAACACCCTCCCAGAAGGCCGCCAAGGTCGGGTGCGCCCACCATATATGCGACATCGAAAACACATGGGCCTCACATCACCAGCACAAGTTGGATACTCTCGGGAACCATTTATGTAAGACCGAAGGAACACAATACCATCTAGATACTATTTTATAACTAGTTTCGTGAGCTTTAGTGGCTATATTAGATTTATGAGAAAGATGGAAACATACCATTATTCTCTTGTAAAGGTTTGATGGAGCTCCCTTTCTCATGCCCTACAAAAGCATATCCGGATCACTAATAGAAGCTTATAGATATCGGAGATTGCATGCGCAGGATTAGTTGGAGCCATACATAGGGATTCAAACGAAGAAAGGGGGGTACACCCATTCTAAATGATTGGCAAATGTAGAGAAAACATGCCCTAGTTGAATATATTCAAAAGAATCTCACTTTCTGTGGACGATCACCTAGCATAGCTGAGAGGGGAAGCAATACACCCTTAGGGGCCACATGATAAAGAGGCAAGGGGTTTTTCTTAGAGCTACAGAGAAAAAGACTTGAGGAGACATCGGATGGGAGTTTTGGGTTATCTGTTATAGGGGATAATGGTCCTAATGGGTCAATTAGAATTCCCTTTATAATGAGAATGTGGACAGTTTTGAGTGAGTGACTGAGATTAAATGGAATAGGGATGTTATTTCGGGCTAAAATAGGCCAAGTCCATGGTAGAGTGTAAACTGATGTATGACAAGACTTATAGGCCATACATACCCACAGTTTACATTCTCTGCAGTGCAGAATATCTAAGATTCTTGCACGGACGGACACCAGTATTTTCGGCAGTCCGGCAAACCTATACCCCCTAAATCCTTTGAAAGCACCAAAACAGTACTACAAATTCTTGGGCGTCCAGCCGACCAAACAAATTGACTGAATTTACGTTGGATTCTCATCCAGAAGGAGGATGGGATATATATAGGGATAGTTTGTAGTAAATACAAAAGTCTAGGCAATACCGTCATTTTGAGAATGTTAACCCGGCTAAACCAGGAGAACTCTCCACGTTTCCAGGAATTAAGATCCCCTTCCAATCTGGACAAAAATCGACCAAAGTTCAAATCAAACATTTCTGATAAATCTGCCGAAATAATGGTGTCCAAGTAGTTAATATGATTATTTAAGGGCCATATAAAGATATGGAACAAATACAAACATAGAACGAAGAAGAGGCGGTGAGGAAGACCGCTTCCCCTCAACACCAAAGCCTCAGAGGACATATGGCCAGCTCAGGTGAAGCACCATAGAAATGGTCTGCACCATATACATCTTCCTCTTGACTGTTCTCCCCCCCACCACTAAACACACCTTTCCTACTAACAGGACAATGTCTCCCCAAGATGACAGAAGTGTCCATCGGCTCCATATTTGGGACAAGGGACCAGGTTTTAGGCAGGGTGGAGGGCAAAGAGCTATGCAAAGGTGCTGCCCAGGGCGGAGGAGAAGATGCAGATGGCAATTTGACAATTATTTATGACGTGATGTGGGATTTGTTTCTTCTCACAGGTTTTTTTCTCTCTCTTTTTTCCTTTTTATTTTTTGGCGGTTCTTACTTCTTCAGAAAAAAGGAAAGTCCACAACACTATTAGTGGTGTAAGAAGCTAGAAATACACTATAGCGTATTCAGAACTCACTGTTTGCTTGCTTTAAGGTTTTAATCTCTATCCCCTTTCATATCTTTGTTGAGTCTTTTTTTCTTTCTTTTTTATCCTTCTCTAACCACCTGAGAATCTCCCTATAATCTCGAGAACCCTTAGAAGGAAAACAAAGCAAGAGGCAATAGGCAGTAGTGACAGTGATTATGAAGATCATCTCCTGGAATGTGAAAGGCCTAAGATCCCCGAATAAAAGAGTAAAGATACTGAGACATCTGAAAAGCTACTCACCAGATATTGTATTGCTTCAAGAAACCTATCGAAAGGAAGAGGATTTTTCTAGGCTCAAGAAGCTGTGGGTAGGGAAAGTAGTGGGCTCGACAGCTCAAGGCAGACAGGCAGGAGTAGTGACACTATTCCATCATAATTCTGTATTTAATCTGCTGTCACAGGAGTGTGATGATCAGGGAAGATGGGTTTTGGGTCACCATAGAGCATGGAGGAAAAGTCTATTCAATCTGCAATGTATATGGACCTAATGGTCCAAACAAAGTCTTCTTTAATGACCTGGAGAGGAAAATTGTCTTGGACAATTCACCTCTGATAATTACTTTGGGAGACTTGAACACGGTTCACAATGGGGAGGAGGACAGAAAGAGCCAGTCTCATCCCTTCAAAAAAGACTATTCTCCCCTCCTTCCTTGAACAAACAGGTTTGAGAGATGTTTGGCGTTGGCTCCATCCAGAGGATAAAGAGTTTACCCACTTCTCTCATGTGCACCAATCCTGGTCAAGGATAGACTATCTGTTGATCTCGGAGAGACTATTAAATAGAACGAAGTCAGTGGAGATCCACGACCTGGTCATATCTGAGCTTGCTCTGGTGGGTATGGAATTGCTGGATAACCAGATAAAAGGAACACATTACATATGGAAATTTCCAGCTTATCTTACGAAAGATGAGGAATTTAATGACAAACTGTGGGGCTGGTGGGAGGAATTTGAATGGAACAACAAGGAACATGCAAACCAACATGCTTTGTACTGGAATACAGCGAAAGCGGTACTAAGAAGCAAAATTATGATGTTTGTGGCCTTACTCAAGACAAGAGTAGCGGAAAAATACTCAGATTCTAGTGCGAAGCTTAGAAATCTATATACAGAGTTCCTGCAGAGCCCCACAACTCAAAACAGGGAACAATGGAAGCTGGCCAAACAAGAGTTTTAAACCTGGATTGATAGGAGGGAGCAGATGTTCCACTCTAGGCAGGAGGCTGAATTGCTGAGATATGGGAACAGAGTGGGGAAATTGTTAGCAGGACTGGCAAAAGGGAGATACAGGCGAGTCCAATAGGTAGATTACAAGATGGCCAGGGAGATATAACCTCCGACCCCAGGAAAATCAATGAAACACTACAAAACTTTTACAAAGAATTTTATAAACCCTCACATACTAATTTGGCAGAAGGTAAAAAATTCCTCCAACAAGCCACTCTTCCAAAACTAACACAAGAACAACAAGATGGAGAAGTGAGACAAACCAGAAGTCATCTTCAAAATGGGAAAGCACCAGGCCCAGATGGATTTGGTGGGGAGTTTTATAGGGCCCTCAGGGAACATATCTCGCCACTGCTAACAAACTATTACAACACCATTCTCTTAACAGGGGTCATACCAGAAAGATCTAAAGAAACATATATTAAACAAGCACAGAAAAGAGAAACAGCTGACCGGCACCGAAGGAGCTGTCATAAATTAGCACAGCTGCGGGAATAACTCCTGAAGGCTAGCCGGACTAAGCTTCCTCTGAAGATAGGGAGGTGCTTTACAAGTTAAAGGGCACCTGTCACCCCCAAAATGGCTGGTGAGGTAAGCTCACCGGCATCAGGGGCTTATCTACAGCATTCTGTAATGCTGTAGATAAGCCGCCGATGTTACCTGAAAGAGGAGAAAAAGACGTTAGATTATACTCACCCAGGGGCGGTCCCGCTCTGGTCCGCGTCTGATGGGTGTCTCCGGTCCGCTCCGGCGCCTCCCATCTTCGTTCCATGACGTCCTCTTCGGGTCTTCGCGCCGCGGCTCCGGCGCAGGCGTACTTTGTCTGCCCTATTGAGGGCAGAGCAAAGTACTGCAGTGCGCAGGCGCCGGAAAGGTCAGAGAAGCCCGGCGCCTGCGCAATGCAGTACTTTGCTCTGCCCTCAATAGGGCAGACAAAGTACGCCTGCGCCGGAGCCGCGGCGCGAAGACCCGAAGAGGACGTCATGGAACGAAGATGGGAGGCGCCGGAGCGGACCGGAGACACCCGTCGGACGCGGACCAGAGCGGGACCGCCCCTGGGTGAGTATAATCTAACGTCTTTTTCTCCTCTTTCAGGTAACATCGGCGGCTTATCTACAGCATTACAGAATGCTGTAGATAAGCCCCTGATGCCGGTGAGCTTACCTCACCAGCCATTTTGGGGGTGACAGGTTCCCTTTAAGCAAATAATCCATATATCTTCGAAGCAACAAAAGAATGCAGCACTCACCCGAAGTCTTCAAATTTATGGATGTCCTTTATTCAGCATTACAAACCATTCCAAACGTGGCACGGCACAGGTAAGGGCATATGAGGGGAGCAGGAGCGTGCAGAGACAAAACAGACGACGGCCGTTTCGCGCACAAGCGCTTCTACGGGTCCATGTGAAACATATATTAAAGTAATACCCAAACTAGGCAAGGACCCCCTTGAGGCCTGCTCTTACAGACCCATTTCTCTTATTGATGTAGACCAGAAGATTATGTCAAAAATAATGGCGGACAGATTGGCAGTAGTGATGAGCGAGTGTACTCGTTGCTCGGGTTCTCCCGAGCACGCTCGGGTGACCTCCGAGTATGACTGCTCGGAAATTTAGCTTTCATTGTGGCGGCTGAATGATTTACAGCTAGTAGCCAGCCTAAGTACATGTGGGGGTTGCTTGGTTGCTAGGGAATCCCCACATGTAATCAAGCAGGCTAGTAGCTGTAAATCACTCAGCAGCTGGGATGAAAACTAAATCTCCGAGCAGTCATAAATACTGTCACCTGAGCATGCTCGGGAAAACCCGAGCAACGAGTACACTCGTTCATCACTAATTGGCAGTAGTACTACCCCAACTGGTGAACCCTGCACAAGTGGGATTCGTTAAGCATAGGGCGGCAGTGAAAAACATACGAAAGGTACTAACTATGTTGCACGGAGTGGGTTGCCGCAGCCAGTCAGGAGAGAAGCCGGCTTTGCTGGCTCTGGATGCAGAAAAAGCTTTTGATAATGTTAGCTAGGACTGGCTGGGGGCAACTCTGGACTCGTTCAATATAAAGGGCAATTTTAGAATATACCTGGAGGGGGTGTATAGGGACCCAACAGCTAGAATACACACACCAGGCTTCCTCTCTGAGCCATTTCATTTATATAAAGGGACCAGGCAGGGGTGCCCAATGTCATCACTACTGTTCAACTTGGCATGGGAACCCTTTGCTCGGTATATGGAAGAGTCAGATTTATTTGAGGGAATCAGGGTGGGCTCTAACAGCACTAAAATAGCATTATTTCCAGATGATGTCATCTTGTTTTTGTCCCAGCCACTGGAACAATTAGGAAATATCTTTCAGTTTATCCAGAAAATCGGTGAATACTCGGGCTATAAGGTCAATATCGCCAAGAGCGAACTCTTGGAACTGGGGGACAAAACACCTGCAGAACAGTGGAAGAAACTAGGTTTAGAACTACATATTGCAAAGACACATATCACCTACCTGGGAATTAAGATAGGCAGGCTCCCGGCACAACTATATTCACTAAAGTATACACCTCTCATCGAAAAAATGCTAGCAGAACTTCGGAGATGGCAGAATCTACCGCTATCTCTTCTGGGAAGATGCCATTTAATTAAAATTATAAGCTTTGCCAGACTACTATACCCACTACAGACATTACCACTGATACTCAAACATCTAGATATAAACAAAATAAATAGAGCTTTTACCCATTTTATATGGGCGGGTAAAAGGCCCAGAATCGCATTGGGAAAACTGATGCTAACTAGGAGTGAAGGTGGGATCAATTTTCAGAATGTCAGAGCCTACAACATAGCAAGCCTTTTTAGACATGTGATAGATTGGCTACAGGAGACTAACTGCTACTCTAATACCCAATTGGAAAGACAGCTGGCGGTGCCGTGGGAATTAAATGCCCTCTTACATACAAAACAGGCCAAACTCCCGCAAAATGTAAAATCCTCCCTATTGCTTTGGGATACTATTGTATGCTGGAAGATAGTAAGGAAGGCATTTGGCTTTCCCTTCCAGATCTCTAAACATATGCCACTATTTGGTCACCCGGAATTTCCCCAGGGAACAGAAATCAAAGGAGCGATAGGACAAGCAGGCGATAACATGAAGAAAGCTGGGGATATTATGCATACAGAGGTTAAACGATGGCTGAGCCCACAAGAGATTATGGAAAATTCCATATAGAAAGCAGACACTTCCTACAGGTCATGCAGGTCCATTATTTTGGCTTATCTAGACTTCGTAGGCTGTTTAATGAAGTGGAGCTACATATTCTAGACAATAGAGTGGGTATGAACACTCAGAATGCGAGCATATCCTCAATATACAACACTGTAAGTCATAAATTCCTGAAGCTAAAGCAAAACAAGCTGTTTAAGACTTGGGAGAATGGACCGGGGATAAGGATATCGCAGAGACAATTCTACAGGGGTGGAAACAGGTAAAAAAATCCATTTTATGTGAAAGGGAAACCTATTTTAAGCTCATGCTTTCAGCATTATATGGTTTCAATATTCCATCCTCTCCTAGATTCCCCAAAAGGATTACAGCACGCTCTAAGTGTGGAACGCCTTCAACGAATCTCTGGCACGGTGTGTGGGAATGCAGGGCAGTTAAAGAGTACTGGAAACAGGTAGGGGAGCAGGTTCGATCGTTCTGGGGAATCCATCTCCCACAAACGCCACAAACTAGGCTATTTCACCAGTTAAGACCCCCGGAGACACAACCCACAGGAGTTAAAGCAAAGATCCCAAAAAACATCCACACATTCTTAGTTGTAGCGTTATGTGGTTTATTTGGCGAATGGCTTAAACCAAACACGCCATCGATGGTGATGATAATAGCCCAGAGGAAACACTTACTGGGAATTTAATTAATAGAGGCGGAAAGGAGTAAAGAAAAATCTGCAGCGAAAGTATTTCCGCTGTGGAAAACGTTCATTGGTTTCCACTATAGCCCTCATGAAATATCGAGAATGATTAGTCCCTTCTGCCACACGGAATGGTACTGTCTGGAGGATCTGAGCGGGACGTTAGGGGGTCTTGGGAACCATTTCAGATGTATAATGTCTATTAAAGATACAACATATATTACCGTAGAACGACACTCTTCACAATGCAAAATACAGTAAAAGATTCTCTTCCTTCCACTATTATCCTTCTATGTAGTCAGTCTGTCCTTTCTTTCTCTTACTGTTTCCCCAAAATTAGTGTTAAAAGGCATTGACGGAAATCTATCTATGTATCTATATACTATTTTAAAAAGTATTGTTGTCTGACAAGTAAGATTTGTATATGTACTTTTGGTAATTTACAGTGTCATTGCTGATACTATATCCTATCCTATGCTATGTTATCCTATCCAATATTATGTTTAAAAAAATCAATAAAAATGATGTTTAAAAAAAAAAAAAAAGAAATGACGGTAGATCTTCAGGTGAGAGCAAAAAAAATGACTTTGATCCTCTTCAGACAGAGACAAGGGGAAACCCCAACGAAAGGGAATCTCATTTTTCCACAGGACATCCAGCAAGATATGACCCTGACAATCCTCTGATGCGGAGATTACGGTATATACTCGAGTATAAGCTGAGATTTTCAGCCCACTTTTTTTGGCTGAAATTGCCCCTCTCGGCTTATACTCGAGTCATACCGGGGGTCGGCAGGGGAGGGGGAGCGGGGGCTGTCTAAAAATACTCACCTAGTCCAGGCGCGGTCCCTGCTTCCCCGGCGCCGGCAGCAGCAGCTTCTTCCTGTACTCAGCGGTCACATGGTCCCGCTCATTACAGTAAATGAATATTCGGCTCCACCTCCCATAGGGGTGGAGCCGCCTATTCATTACTGTAATCAGCGGGACCATGTGACCGCTGAGTACAGGATGAAGCGCTGCGGCATCGGGGGAAGCGGGATCTACATAGCGGCAGGACCAGGTGAGTATACGGGGAGGGGAGCGCAGCGCTGCGCGATAGTCACCTGCTCCTCGTTCCGGGCGCCGATCTGTCTCCAGCAGTGACGCTGAGGTCAGAGGGCGCGGTGACGTGGTCAGTGCGTGCCCTCTGCTGAACGTCAGTGCTGGAGACAGCTCGGCGCCCGGAACGAGGAGAGGTGACTATTGAAAGTGCTGGGGCCTGAGCGACGGAGAGCTGAGTATGTGATTTATTTTTTTTATCGCAGCAAATGGGGCAAGTGTCTGTATGGAGCATCTATGGGGCCATAACGTTTGTGCAGCACTATATGGGGCCATAACATTCCTGCAGCACTATATGGGGCCATAACATTCCTGCAGCACTATATGGGGCCATAACATTCCTGCAGCACTATATGGGGGCCATAACATTCCTGCAGCACTATATGGGGCCATAACATTCCTGCAGCACTATATGGGGCCATAACATTCCTGCAGCACTATATGGGGGCCATAACGTTCCTGCAGCACTATATGGGGCCATAACATTCCTGCAGCACTATATGGGGCCATAACATTCCTGCAGCACTATATGGGGGCCATAACATTCCTGCAGCACTATATGGGGGCATAACATTCCTGCAGCACTATATGGGGCCATAACGTTTCTGCAGCACTATATAGGGGCATAATGTTTGTGCAGCACTATATGGGGCAAGTGTCTGTATGGGGCCATAATTAACGTTTGTAGGGCACTACGGCATATGGGGCAAGTGGCTGTATGGAGCATCTTATAGGGCCATAACGTTTGTGCAGCACTATAAGGGGCAAATATCTTTATAGAGCATCTTATGGGGCCATAATCAGCATTTGTGCAGCATTATATTGGGCAAATGTGTCTATGGAGCATCTTATGGGGCCTTTATTAACCTTTATGCAGGATTATATGGGGCATATTTTAATATGGAACATCTTATGGGGCCATAATGAACTGTATGGAGCATTATATGGGGCTCCTGATTCAATATGGATATTCAAAGACACTTAACCTACTGATGTCTCAATTAATTTTACTTTTTTTTTTTTTTTTTACTGAATCATGTTTATTAAAAAATTTTCAGGTTAGACAGATAAACACAACAATTCCGCAAACAGAGCAGAGTAGATTATTAATACAATAAGAAAACAGACATACCAACGCAGGGGAGGGGGGGGGAAAGGGAGTAGGTACACATAGGTATACAACTGTAGATTATTTAGATCAAAGGTCTAAACATAAACTAACCTACTGAAATACAGGTTCCTGAAAGTCAAAGCGACATATAAACTAGACAGCTAGGCACAGTGCAAGATTTTCACGGGCCGGGAGTATCAGATCCCGGATCACAGTAGGACAAGCGTCTTCACGCTGGGATAAAGGAAAACCGGCTATCAAGCCACGGCTCCCAGATCTGAGACTTTTTTGTTTTTGATGACGCAGATAACACCAGTGCCCGTTCGTATTGGCAATGAAGGTTCATCCTATCAATCACAGATTGTATGGTCGGTGCACTAGTCACTCTCCATTTGGAAGCCACTGCCAGTCTGGCAAGCTGGAGAAAGAGATTCTAGGAACAATTTGTAATATGGTAATGAGAACCCATGTGGGCCAGGGGCCTTCTCTGTTTTGGTTTCCTCAACAGCAGTTTGTAGTTCCCTTATAGTATATGGTAGCTTGAGGGAATGTGTTGCAGCTTCAGACAAAGATGGCAAACCGGACTCCTCAAAGTATGTTTTAATGCGTGATTTAAAGTCAACACTTTGTGTAGTAGGATTAGTGGAGTATACTGAATATTGTGAAGAGTAGAAATTTTTAAAAGTTTCTGCATTGTCAGATAGAAGGTGTTTGCGTCTTTGCGTTTGATCCATTATTGAATGAATATTTGTTAGTTCTCTGTAGTCTAAGGGCTGTGTTCATAACAGTCAGGTATGTCCACTGGCTGCAACCCCAATCCCATCACCATCACCCAACTTTCCTGATCCTTCTCACCCTGTATCCGTCTGCTATTCCTGGTATGTCCGCTGGCTGCAACCCCAATCTCATCATCATCACCCAACTTTCCTAATCCTTCTCACCCTGTATCTGTCTGCTATTCCTGGTATGTCCACTGGCTGCAACCCCAATCCCATCACCATCACCCAACTTTCCTGTTCCTTCTTACCCTGTATCCGTCTGCTATTCCTGGTATGTCCGCTGGCTGCTATTACTGTTGGCTCTAGAAAGATAACAGCGGAAATATGCCAGAAATGAGCCAGAAGTGAACAGAAGGTACAACTAACCACTGCTAATAAATGTAATAAATTTCTATCCCTTTCCACCACAATTATTCTCATCATGCTGACATACGCTCTAACAGTTTTGGCTCCATTACTCCTCACTCTCCTTCCCTATCCCCAAACCCCAGCACCCTCTAACCAAGTAATAATCTCTCCTTCCCTCTTGCCTCCCCACCTGACCTCCTCCGCTGACCTGCTCCTCAACCTCAGATCTCTCCTAATAAAACACAAAACAAGCCGCCTACTCTCCGTCTCCCACCTGCTCTGTCTCTCTCTGCTTCTCCTCACTGCTGGTGACATATCTCCTAATCCTGGACCCCCACAGCTCATACCTCCCATTACTACCCCTTCCCATTACTCCCAACCCAATATAAACACCCGAAATCTTGTCCACCTCAAATCCGTGTCCTTGATGCCCACCACCCTGCTCCCTCTCTGTTGGATCACTATGGAATGCCAGCTCCATCTGCAATAAACTCCACGTGATTCACAACCTCTTTACCTCTCGTAATCCTTCCTTTCTGGGCATCACCGAAACATGGCTGACACCCTCTGACACAGCCTCCCCTGCTGCACTAAGTTACGGTGGCCTCCACTTCACCCATACTCCTCGCCCTGGCAACAAACATGGTGGAGGAGTGGGCCTTCTCCTTTCTTCCAACTGTACCTTTAACCCAATCCCACCTCTACCCTCCCTTATACTCCCCTCTTTTGAAGTCCACTCTGTCCGCATCTACTCCCCCTACAACCTTCAAATGGCCATCATATAACGACCTCCGGGCCCGACCACTGCCTTTATTGACCAATTCTCCACCTGGCTCCTTCACTTTCTGTCTGCTGACATTCCCACCATCATTATGGGTGACTTCAACATCCCTATTGACATCCACCAGTCAGCAGCCTCCAAAATCCTGTCCCTTGCTTCATCTTTTGGACGTACTCATGGTCCTCCTCAGCCACCCACACAGATGGACATACAATAGACCTGGTCTTCACCCGTCTCGGCTCTCTATCTAACTTCATAACCTCCCCTCTCCCTCTATCTGACCAACATCTACTCACTTTCTCACTTTTCTTTCATTCCGGTCCTCCTCACCTGTCACCCATGTCAAGCAACATGCGCACCCCCACAGAAACCTCGCACACCTTGACACCCACACGCTCTCTGACTCTATCCTACCACTAGCATCCACATCCTCACTCCACGACACAGACACTGCCACTAGTTTCTACAATGTCATTCTTGCATCAGCCATCGACTTGGTCGCCCCGTCATGCATAGCAGAGAGCGACAAATCAATAGACAACCCTGACACAATAACATCACTAAAAAGCTTTGACAAGTATCCAGAATTGCAGAACGGCATTGGAAGAAAACGCATTCGCAAGATGATTTCACTGCACTCAAACAAGCAACACTCGCATTCAAATCAGCTCTCACCTCTGCTAAACAGGCCTATTTTACATCCCTCGTAACTTCTTTATCCCACAACCACAAACAGTTGTTCAACACTTTTAACTCCCTCCTCCACTCACCAAAGCCCCCTCCGAGTTCCCTAATCATTGCCAAGGACTTTGCCACGCAATTCAAAAATAAGATAGACCAAACAAGGCAAGTCTTTGTTGTCAAGCCACCACAACCCCTTTGTATACCAGACCAATGCCCTAACCCCATAACTTCCCTCTCCAAAATCACTGAAGGAGAGCTTGCTCATCTTCTCTCCAAATCACACCTCACCACTTGTGCGCTTGACCCCATCCCATCCCACCTTCTCCCCAACCTCACCACCACACTAATCCGATCCCTAACCCATCTCTTCAACCGATCACTAACTTCTGGTACCTTCCCCTCTGCTTTCAACATGCCACAACCACACCTATCCTCAAAAAGCCATCGCTTGACCCAAGCGCTATGTCCAGCTCTCACCCCATATCTTTGCTCCCATTTGCTTCCAAACTCCTTGAGCAGCATGTCCATGCTGAACTTTCCTCTCACTTTGCACCTATCTCTCTCTTCCACAACCTACAATCTGACTTCCGTCCTCACCATTCCACTGAGACTGGCCTGACCAAAATTACTAACGACTTACTTACAGCCAAAGCTAACAGACAATTCTCTATACCAGTGATGGCGAACCTATGACACGCGTGTCAGTGCTGACACGCGTAGTCATTTTCAGTGACACGCCGGCCGCGGCCCCATAGAAATTGCTTCTTTCCCAGGGTCTGAAGGAGAGGAAACTCTCCTTCCGGCCCTGGGAACCATATTAATATGTAAAATAAAGAATTAAAATAAAAAATATTGCTATACTCACCTCTCCGACGCAGCCTGGACGTCCGCGAGGGAACCGGCAGCGTTGTTTGCTTAAAAATCGCGGTTTTCCTTCCTTACTTGAAGTCCCGGCTTGTGATTGGTTGCGTGCCGCCCATGTGACCGAGACGCGACCAATCACAGCAAGCCGTGACGTAATTTTAGGTCCTTCAGGATTTTAAAATTACGTTCCGGCGTTGTGATTGGTTGCGTCGCCCATGTGACCGCACGCAACCAATCACAACGCCGGAACGTAATTTTAAAATCCTGAAGGACCTAAAATTACGTCACGGCTTGCTGTGATTGGTCGCGTCTCGGTCACATGGGCGGCACGCAACCAATCACAAGCCGGGACTTCAAGTAAGGAAGGAAAACCGCGATTTTTAAGCAAACAACGCTGCCGGTTCCCTCGCGGACGTCCAGGCTGCGTCGGGGAGGTGAGTATAGCAATATTTTTTATTTTAATTCTTTATTTTACACACATTAATGTTGTTTCGATACCGATACCCGATACCACAAAAGTATCGGATCTCGGTATCGGAATTCCGATACAGCAAATATCGGCCGATACCCGATACTTGCGGTATCGGAATGCTAAACAATGGCATCCGATCCGATTTTTTATCGGATCGGATGCCATGCAGGAGGTCTGTGGGTCCAAACAACAGAGCACCGGTGCAGAGCGTCTAGGCCTGGGACTTCCGGTAGGCCAGGCGCAGCTCCCGGAAGTCCCAGGCCTCTGCGTCGGATCTGTGTTGTTTGGGCGACATTGCGCTGCTCCCTGCTGCGCCGACCAGAAGTCCCAGGCTGCACTTCTGAGGCCTGAGGAGATAGCTGTCTGGAGGCCCTGTGATAGCTGTCTGGACTCAGGCCCTGTGATAGCTGTCTGGACTCAGGCCCTGTGATAGCTGTCTGGACTCAGGCCCTGTGATAGCTGTCTGGACTCAGGCCCTGTGATAGCTGTCTGGACTCAGGCCCTGTGATAGCTGTCTGGACTCAGGCCCTGTGATAGCTGTCTGGACTCAGGCCCTGTGATAGCTGTCTGGACTCAGGCCCTGTGATAGCTGTCTGGACTCAGGCCCTGTGATAGCTGTCTGGACTCAGGCCCTGTGATAGCTGTCTGGACTCAGGCCCTGTGATAGCTGTCTGGACTCAGGCCCTGTGATAGCTGTCTGGACTCAGGCCCTGTGATAGCTGTCTGGACTCAGGCCCTGTGATAGCTGTCTGGACTCAGGCCCTGTGATAGCTGTCTGGACTCAGGCCCTGTGATAGCTGTCTGGACTCAGGCCCTGTGATAGCTGTCTGGACTCAGGCCCTGTGATAGCTGTCTGGACTCAGGCCCTGTGATAGCTGTCTGGACTCAGGCCCTGTGATAGCTGTCTGGACTCAGGCCCTGTGATAGCTGTCTGGACTCAGGCCCTGTGATAGCTGTCTGGACTCAGGCCCTGTGATAGCTGTCTGGACTCAGGCCCTGTGATAGCTGTCTGGACTCAGGCCCTGTGATAGCTGTCTGGACTCAGGCCCTGTGATAGCTGTCTGGACTCAGGCCCTGTGATAGCTGTCTGGACTCAGGCCCTGTGATAGCTGTCTGGACTCAGGCCCTGTGATAGCTGTCTGGACTCAGGCCCTGTGATAGCTGTCTGGACTCAGGCCCTGTGATAGCTGTCTGGACTCAGGCCCTGTGATAGCTGTCTGGACTCAGGCCCTGTGATAGCTGTCTGGACTCAGGCCCTGTGATAGCTGTCTGGACTCAGGCCCTGTGATAGCTGTCTGGACTCAGGCCCTGTGATAGCTGTCTGGACTCAGGCCCTGTGATTGCTGTCTGGACTCAGGCCCTGTGATTGCTGTCTGGACTCAGGCCCTGTGATTGCTGTCTGGACTCAGGCCCTGTGATAGCTGTCTGGACTCAGGCCCTGTGATTGCTGTCTGGACTCAGGCCCTGTGATTGCTGTCTGGACTCAGGCCCTGTGATTGCTGTCTGGACTCAGGCCCTGTGATTGCTGTCTGGACTCAGGCCCTGTGATTGCTGTCTGGAGGCCCTGTGACTACTACAGCAACCATCATCCAGTGAACTGTGGGGTGTCATTGGCCATTACTGAGATAAGTGAGAGGGAGGCATCAGTGATGGCGAACCTGTGGCAGTCCAGCTGTTGCAAAACTACAATTCCCATCATGGCTGGCCATTCAAAGCAAAGGCTTTGGCTGTGAAGACATGATGGGAATTGTAGTTTTGCAACAGCTGGAGTGCCACAGGTTCGCCATCACTGGAAGAATTCCCCCTCCCCCTCACTTATCTTAGTTCACGGCACCCCACACAAGTTAAATAATAGCAAGACCAACAAAAGAAACCAACTGACAGATGAACAAAGAAGTCACTAAGCAGGTAAGTTAATTCTAATTATACATATTTGTTATTTAAACTATACATGTCGCAAAATTATGTTTTTTTATCAAGGTGACACACCACCCAAGTTATGCTCGGTTTTTTGGCGAATTTTGACACACCGAGCTCAAAAGGTTGCCCATCACTGCTCTATACTCCTCCTTCTAGACCTGTCCTGTGCCTTCGACACAGTTGACCACTGCCTCCTACTACAGATCATCTCTTCTTTTGGTGTCAAAGACCTTACCCTATCTTGGTTCTCCTCATACCTTACCAACCGCACATTTAGTGTTTCCTAATCCCATACTACCTCTTCATCTCGCCCCCTCTCTGTTGGTGTTCCCTCAAGGCTCTTTCCTAGGACCCTTACTCTTCTCAATCTATACACTCGGTCTGGGACAACTCATAAGGTCCTATGGCTTCCAGTACCATCTATATGCTGATGACACTCAGATCTACCTCTCTGGCCCAGATATCACCTCTCTGCTCTCCAGAATCCCAGAGTGTCTATCAGCCATATCCTCCTTCTCCTCTTGCTTCCTTAAGCTCAATGTGGACAAATCTGAACCAATTATCTTTCGTCCATCTCGCATATCTTCCCTACCTAATCTATCTATCAAAATAAATGAAATCACACATTCACTGGTCCCCAAAATCCGCTTCCTCGGAGTAACCCTTGACTCTGCCCTGTCCTTCAAACTGCACATCCAAGCTCTTGCCACCTCCTGTTGCCTCCAGCTCAAAAATATTTCCAGAATCCGTCCTTTCCTCAACCCTCACTCTACCAAAATGCTTGTGCATGCCCTAATCATCTCCCGCCTCAACTACTGCAACATCCTCGTTTGTGGCCTACCTTCTAACACTCTCACACCCCTCCAGTCTGTCCTTAACTCTGCTGCCCAACTAATTAATCTATCTCCTCGCTACACTCCTGCTTCCCCTCTTTGCAAATCCCTTTACTGGCTCCCAATTTCCCAGCGTATCCAGTTTAAACTACTAACATTGACCTACAAAGCCATCCATAACCTTTCTCCTCCGTATATTTCCAAACTAATCTCTCAATATCTTCCCTCAAGTAATCTCCGGTCCTCCCAAGACCTCCTTCTCACCCAATCGCCTCCAAGACTTCTCCCAAATATCCCCATCCTCTGGATTTCTGTGCCCCAACATGTCCGGTTATCCACCACATTTGGATCCTTCAAAATAAACCTGAAAACCCACCTCTTCAAGAAAGCTTACAACCTGTAATGACCAAACAGCCACCTCAACACCATCGGAGCTACTGCAACCACCGACCTACTGTCTCCTTCCCCATAATCCTGCAGAATGTAAGCCCGCAAGGGCAGGGTCCTCTTCCCTCTGTACCAGTCTGTCATTGTTAGTTTGTTTACTGTAAGTGATATTTATTATTATTATTTATTATTATAGCGCCATTTATTCCATGGCGCTTTACATATGAGGAGGGGTATACATAATAAAAACAGGTACAATAATCTTGAACAATACAAGTCACAACTGGTACAGGAGGAGAGCGGACCCTGCCCGCGAGGGCTCACAATCTACAAGGGATGGTTGAGGATACAGTAGGTGAGGATAGAGCTGGTCGTGCAGTGGTTTTGGTCGATCGGTGGTTACTGCAGGTTGTAGGCTTGCCGGAAGAGGTAGGTCTTCAGGTTCTTTTTGAAGGTTTCGATGGTAGGTGAGTCTGATATGTTGTGGTAGAGAGTTCCAGAGTAGAGGTGATGCGCGAGAAAAATCTTGTATGCGATTGTGGGAAGAGGAGATAAGAGGGGAGTAAAGAAGGAGATCTTGTGAGGATCGGAGGTTGCGTGTAGGTAAGTACCGGGAGACGAGGTCACAGGTGTATGGAGGAGACAGGTTGTGGATGGCTTTGTATGTCATGGTTAGGCTTTTGTACTGGAGTCTCTGGGCAATGGGGAGCCAGTGAAGGGATTGACAGAGGGGAGAGGCCGGGGAATAGCGGGGGGACAGGTGGATTAGTCGGTCAGCAGAGTTTAGAATAGATTGGAGGGGTGTGAGAGTGTTAGAGGGGAGGCCACAGAGCAGGAGGTTGCAGTAGTCAAGGCGAGAGATGATGAGGGTATGGAATAGGGTTTTTGCAGATTCTTGGTTGAGGAATGTACGGATTCGTGAAATATTTTTGAGTTGATGTCGGCAGGAAGTGGAAAGGGCTTGGATATGTGGTTTGAAGTAGAGATCAGCGTCAAGGATTACCCCGAGGCAGCGAGCTTGTGGGCCTGGGGAGAGTGGGCAGCCATGCACTGTAATGGATAGGTTCGTTGGGGGGGCCGCGTGAGATGGGGGAAAGATGATGAATTCTGTTTTGTCCATGTTAAGTTTCAGAAATCTAGCGGAGAAGAAGGATGAAATAGTGGACAGACATTGAGGGATTCTGGTTAGTAGGGAGGTGATATCTGGTCCAGAGATGTAGATCTGTGTGTCATCAGCATAGAGGTGATACTGGAAGCCATGAGATTCTATGAGCTGTCCCAGGCCAAAGGTGTAAATGGAGAAGAGCAGGGGCCCAAGGACTGAACCTTGTGGGACTCCGACAGATAGGGGGCGAGGTGAGGAGGTGGTGTGTGGGTGTGTGGGGTGTGTATGACGAGATCCAGGATAGGGCCAAGTCTGTGATGCCAAGGGATGAGAGGGTCTGTAGTAATAGGGAATGGTCCACTGTGTCAAAGGCAGAGGACAGGTCCAGGAGGAGGAGGATAGAGTAGTGTCGCTTGCTCTTGGCGGTTAATAGGTCATTGGTGACCTTAGTTAGGTGAGTTTCAGTGGAGTGGTATGACCGGAAGCCTGATTGTAAGCGATCAAAAAGGGAGCAGGAAGATAGATGGGAGGACAGTTCAAGATGGACGTGTTGTTCCAGTAGTTTTGAGGCATAGGGGAGAAGTGATATAGGGCGATAGCTAGATACAGAGGATGGGTCAAGAGAGGGCTTTTTGAGGATAGGTGTGATTGAAGCATGTTTAAAGCTTGAGGGGAAAACACCAGTTGTTAGTGATAGGTTGAAGAGATGGGTTAGAGTTGGGATGAAGACTGTGGCGAGGTTTGGGATGAAGTGGGAAGGGATCGGGTCACGTGCACAGGTGGTGAGATGCGATCTTGAGAGTAGAGTGGAGAGTCGATCTTCTGTAATGGTGGAGAAGTTGGTTTTCGAGGTGGAGGGCTGGGTAGTTGGGAAGGGCTCTGGGGGTGGTCGACTAAAACTGTCTCTGATGTTCTCAATCTTCTGCTTGAAAAATGAGGCAAAGTCTTCAGCTGAGATGAGTGGGGAGGGAGAAGGTGCTGGGGGATGGAGGAGAGAGTTGAAGGTGTTGAATAACTGTTTAGGGTTGTGAGATAGGGAGGATATGAGAGACGAGAAGTAGGTTTGTTTAGCTGTAGCGAATGTGGTCTTGAAAGTAGGGAGGGACTGTTTGAATGCGATAAAGTGCTCGTTGGAGTGGGATCTTTTCCATCTCCGCTCTGCAGCCCTGGAAGCTCGCCTCAGTTCTTTGGTCAGGCTGGTGTGCCAGGGCTGTCTGTTGATTTTGCGAGCTTTGGTATGTGTGAGAGGGGCAAGAGATTCCAAAGCTGCAGCTATTGTGGTGTTACATAGAGTGGCAGCGGCATCTGCATTGTGTAGGGAACTTATGTCTGTGAGAGGGAGGAGCGATTCAGAGAGTGAATGTAGATCAAGGTGTTTAAGATTTCTGCGAGGATGTGCAAGTTTGTGGGGTGGGGATTGTAGACAAGGAGTGGAGAGGGAAGAGAATGTGAGTAGAATGTGGTCAGAAAGAGGAAGAGGTGAGTTAGAGAGGTTAGATAGGGAGCAGAAGCAGGTGAAGATGAGGTCCAATGTGTGACCATCTTTGTGAGTGGCTGCAGAAGACCATTGAGTGAGGCTGAAGGAGAAAGTGAGAGATAGAAGTTTAGTGGCAGCTGAGAGGGAAGTGTCAATGTGTATGTTGAAGTCGCCCATGATGATAGTGGGGATGTCCGCAGAAAGGAAATGAAGTAGCCAGGTGGTGAAGTGGTCAAAGAAGGTGGTGGCTGGCCCTGGGGGGCGGTAAATGACAGCCAGTTGGAGGTTGGTGGGGGCATAGATGCGCACAGAGTGCACCTCAAAGGAAGGGAGGGTAACAGAGGGTGGCAGTGGGAATGGGGTGAAGGAGCAGTTATCTGACAGGAGAAAACCAACTCCTCCGCCATGCTTGCTGCTGGGGCGGGGTGTGTGAGAAAGGTGGAAGCCACCGTAGGAAAGTGCAGCAGGAGAAGCTGTGTCAGAAGGGGTGAGCCAGGTTTCAGTGATGGCGAGGAAGGAAAGTTTGGTAGTAACAAAAAGATCGTGGATGTAGGAAAGCTTGTTGCAGACAAAGCGAGCGTTCCACAGAGCTCCTGTTAGTGGGACTGAGGAAGTGGGGGCTGGGCGAATGGGTATAAGGTTAGAGAGGTTACGGAAATTTGTGATAGAGCGTGGATGGGAGGTGATGTAACGCCTTCTCATTTACAGCACCATGGAATTAATGGTGCTATATAAATATAATAATAATAGTGATGCTGACATTTAGTGAGATCAGCTTTTGCCTTGTGTAAAAGTAACAATTGTAGGGATTCACGCTTCACTATCAAAGTCCTTCTTAGGTCATCAGACTGGGAGTGTTTGTGTGATCTCTCTAAGTTTTCAATCTCTCCCAACAGACAAATAATCTCCCAAGCTCATTCCCTTTTCCTATGGGCCCCATGCTTAATAAGGATACATCTAATCACGCACTTATGTGCCTCCCACACAATGCACAGATCCGTTCCCTCAACAGAATTTACCGCAAAATATGTGTCCAGGGAATTTTGCAAATCCGTCCTGATGATTGGATTATCAAAGGAGAGAAGTTCAGACACCAATTATGGTACATTGTTTGGCCTTAAAAGCAGTAAGAGCTATAGAGACACTAACAAGTGCGTGATCCGAGAAGATATTATCTACTGTATATTGGCTCTAAGTAACAAAGAAATGTCTTTCTGCATTAACAAGAAATAGTCGATTCTTGTATAGATGTTGTGGGAATTAAAGTAGAAGGAAAAGTCTTTGTCTGCTGGATGGAGAAGTCGCCAGGTATCAATCAATTGGTGTTCCTGTAGGGTTTTCAGTAAACGTCAATGTGTGGAACGCGCGAGAGAGTATATTTCCCTGGAAGTGTTTATATAAGGATCAAAGCCTATATTAAAATCTCACCTTAGTATCAGCATTCCCTCTGCAAAAGGGCTTTACATGTGAGGTGGGGTATACATAATAAAAACGAGTATAGTACAATACAAGTTACAATGGTACAGGAGGAGAAAGGATCCTGCCAGCGAGGGCTCACAATCTACAAGGGTTGGGTGAGGATACAATAGGCGAGATATGTAGAGAGTGCCTTATCCTGTCCCGAGTTGGGTAGATGCAGGGAGGCAAACGTAACCTTATTAGAACCTTTGAGACCTTTGACCATTAGGAGGCGGCTCTCTCCATCGGTACAAGAATCTGTGAACACCCACGGTACTGAACGGGATATAATTATACAGGAACCTTTGGACTTGGAATCAGGAGAGGGACTGTGGCACACAGTTGGAAAACTATAATTAGCCGATAGAATGTAAGTCCGCAAGGACCGGGACCTCTCCCCTCTGCACCAGTCTGTCATTGTAAATTTGTATGCTGTAAACAATATCTATAACTCTTTACGTACAGCACTATGGAATTATTGGTGCTATATAAATAAATAATAATAATAATAGTGTTTATTTTGACAGTAATGCCTTTCCTATAAGAAAGTGATGTCTTATTTCCTTTTATAGAGAACATTTAGTAAAATAGATCTTTTCTCAGGACTATGTAGTCCTTTAACACTCAAAGAGCCCACTGTAAGTTCTAAACAAAATTCAGGTGTCATTTTGTATTTGATTGGGATAAGTAAGGGAGCAGGAAGAGGGAATGAGTTGGGTAGAGGACTTAAACAAGAGACAATATGGAAATGAAAAAAAGGAGAAATGCTTAACAAATCTATAAACACAGGTGACAAAACAGGGAAGAACAAAGCGAACGCTAATTGTCCAGATGAGATGTCTGGACAGCTGCCAAGAACTTGGAGGTTAAGGGGAAGTGAAAAATAACCCCTAGGGGGAGAAAAGGGTGCCCTAAGGCTATGTGCACACCTTGCGGATTTTGCTGTGGATCCGCAGCGGATTCGACGCTGCGGATCTGCAGCTGTTTTCCCAGTTGTGCAGCACCATGTAAACGTATGGAAAACAAAATCTGCAGTGCACATGCTAAGGAAAAAAACAAGTGGAAACGCAGTAGTGTTTTTTCTGCAGCATGTCAATTCTTTGTGCGGATTCCGCAGTGGTTTACACTTGCTCTTCAATAGGAATCCGCAGGTGTAAAACCGCAGGTGGAATCCGCACAAAAACCATAGTAAATTTGCGGCAAATCCGCGTGTAATCCACAGTGCAGTTTACCG
Source organism: Ranitomeya variabilis (assembly GCF_051348905.1). Taxonomy (NCBI): domain Eukaryota; kingdom Metazoa; phylum Chordata; class Amphibia; order Anura; family Dendrobatidae; genus Ranitomeya; species Ranitomeya variabilis. The sequence goes on along the minus strand of NC_135233.1, from coordinate 171,719,656 downwards.
GCGGATTTTGCAAAAACCGTGCGGAACAATCCGCACATCAATCCGCAACGTGTTCACATAGCCTAAGGGAACCAGACACCTATAATTGAGAGTCTCAGCACAAAAATCACAGCTCAAGCCTAAATATCCCCTCCCCAGAGTATGGGATCCTGATAAAGGTCAGAAAGAAATGTGAGAGACCATTGACAGTGTATTATTAATAAACTTAAAATAAACTGGATAAACTGATAATATCCTATCAAGAGATGGTACCTAAAAAAAAAAATAAACACAAACGTTTGGTAACATAATGACAGCCAATACAACTTTTAACTGACCTGAGATATAAGAGAATAGCGTCCCCCCATACAGGTGATAATCCAGCAGCTGTCGGCTGTACACTATAGCTGACAACTTGCTGTATCAGCCACGATCAGTGTTTGCACCTTCCAAATCTGTTTAACCCCTTAGATGCTGCTGTCAATAGTGACTACATCATTATAAATGGTTATCAAAGTGTGGGGGCTTCCTCTTTATCCAAACTGGTGCCCTCAGATCATGATTTTGTGGTCCTGATGTTTGCCATGGCAGTTCATGACCAAATAGCGGCCTTAAGGTACCTTCACACTAAACGACTTTGCAACAAGAACGACAACGATCCGTGACGTTGCAGCGTCCTGGATAGCGGTATCATTGTGTTTGACACGCAGCAGCGATCTGGATCCCGCTGTGATATCGTTGGTCGTTGCTGAAAGTCCAGAACTTTATTTGGTCGTCAGATCGGCGTGTATCGTCGTGTTTGACAGCAAAAGCAACGATGCCAGCAATGTTTTACAATGGTAACCAGGGTAAATATCGGGTTACTAAGCGCAGGGCCGCACTTAGTAACCCGATATTTACCCTGGTTACCATTGTAAAAGTAAAAAAAAAAACACTACATACTCACCCTCTGATGTCTGTCACGTCCCCCGGCGTCCGCGCTGCTGCTCAGAGCTTCCTGCACTGAATGTGTCAGTGCCGGCCGTAAAGCAAAGCACAGCGGTGACGTCACCGCTGTGCTTTAGGGCCGGCGCTTACACAGTGCAGGGAAGCTGAAGGCGAGGGACGCGACAGCACGGCAATGTAAGTATGTAGTGTTTGGTTTTTTTTACATTTACACTGGTAACCAGGGTAAACATCGGGTTACTAAGCGCGGCCCTGCGCTTAGTAACCCAATGTTTACCCTGGTTACCCGGGGACTTCGGCATCGTTGGTCGCTGGAGAGCTGTCTGTGACAGCTCTCCAGCGACCACACAGCGACGCTGCAGCGATCGGCATCGTTGTCGATATCGCTGCAGCGTCGCTTAATGTGACGGTACCTTTAGAGTCTGACAGCTGTAGTAATCTGTTCAAAAGTTAGAGGCATTTATATGATAAAAATACACATTTTCATTTCTGTCATACCACTTTGGATTAATTCCTCAAATGCACCTGAAGGGTTAATAAACTACCTGACAGCAGTTTTCAATATGTCAGGGGGTGCTGTTTTTAAAATGGTATCACGTTTGGGGGTTTCCCAATATATGGGACCCCTAAAGTCACTTCAAACATGGATAAGTCCCTAAAAAAATACATTTTGTAAATTTCCTTGAAAAAATGAAAAATTGCTACTACATTTTTAAACCTCCTAAAATGCTAACAAAATAAAATAACATTTTACAAATGGTGCCGATGTAAAGCCGACATGTGGGAAATGTTATTTATTAATGGTTTGCTGTGATATGACCCTCTGGATTAAAGGGATAATCATTCAAATTTTTTTACATTTTTCTCAAATTTTTGATATTTTTTATAAATAAACAAAACATATTGACCTAAATTTACCATTATCATAAAGTATAATGTGTCACGAAAAAACAATCTCAAAATCACTGGAATTTGTTGAAGCGTTGCAGAGTTATTACCACATAAATTGACACTGGTCAGATTTCAAAAATTTGGCTCCGTCACTAAGGGGTTAAAGGGAACCTGTCACCCCGTTTTTTCCGTATGAGATAAAAATACTGTTAAATAGGGCCTGAGCTGTGCATTACAATAGTGTATTTTGTGGACGCCTGTCAATCAGGCTGGTCTGGTCAGATGGGCGTGGTGTCTTCCCCCAGATCTTGCTTATTTTTCCGTTGGTGGCGTAGTGGTTTGCGCATGCCCACGTCCAGAATCCACTGCACAGGGGAGGGAAAAGAGCGCGATCTGCGCTATTCCCCTGGTGATCGGTGGGGGCGGCCATCTTCCTGTGGCCGCGCGTGCGCAGATGGAGCGCTCTGCTGCCCGGGGCTTCAGGAAAATGGCCGCGAGATGCCGCGCGTGCGCAAATGGAGATCGCGGCGGCCATTTTCCTGAAGCAGAGTTTGCATCTCTGCTTCAGGAAAATGGCCGCCACGATCTCCATCTGCGCACGCACGGCATCCCGCGGCCATTTTCCTGAAGCCCCGGGCAGCAGAGCGCTCCATCTGCGCACGCGCGGCCACAGGAAGATGGCCGCCCCCACCGATCACCAGGGGAATAGCGCAGATCGCGCTCTTTTCCCTCCCCTGTGCAGTGGATTCTGGACGTGGGCATGCGCAAACCACTACGCCACCAACGGAAAAATAAGCAAGATCTGGGGGAAGACACCACGCCCATCTGACCAGACCAGCCTGATTGACAGGCGAAAACGGCTACTTTGGTAACGTATTTCGGCAGCATAGGTGGGGAATCGGGGTCCACAAAATACACTATTGTAATGCACAGCTCAGGCCCTATTTAACAGTATTTTTATCTCATACGGAAAAAACGGGGTGACAGGTTCCCTTTAAAGTTCAGACTTGAGTCCCATATGTATGCTTCTCCTCTGCCTCCCTCCTGGTCACCCACCCTACTCTTCTGCTGCTCTGCCAATTAACCCCTTAGTGACAGAGCCAATTTGGTACTTATTGACCAAGCCATTTTTTACAATTCTGACTACTGTCATTTTATGAGACTATAACTCTGGAACGCTTCAACGGATCCCATGGATTCTGAGATTGCTTTTTTTTTTTGTGACATATTGTACTTTATGTTAGTGGTAAAATTTATTCGATATGACTTGCGTTTATTTATTTAAAAAAAAAAAAAAACTTGGCAAAAAAATTAAAAATTTTGCAATTTTCAAACTTTTAACTTTTGTGCCCTTAAATCAGAGAGTCATATCACACAAAATAGTTAATAAATGACATTTCCCACACTGTCTACTTTACATCAGCACAATTTTGGAATCAATTTTTTTTGTTAGGATGTTAAAGGTTAAAAGTGGACCAGCAATTTCTAATTTTTCCAACAATTTACAAAATCTTTTTTTTTTTTAGGGACCACTTCACATTTGAAGTGAGTTTAGGGGGTCAATTTTACAGAAAATACCCCAAATTGACACCATTCTAAAAACTGCACCCATCAAGGTGCGCAAAACCACATTCAAGAAGTTTATTAACCCTTCAGGTGCTTCACAAAAACTAAAGCAATGCGGAAGGGAAAAAAAAGAACATTTAACTTTTTTCACAAAAAAATTTACTTTGGAACCAAACTTTATTTTCCCAAGGGTATAAGGAGAAAATGGACCACAAAATTTGTTGTGCAATTTCTTCTGAGTACGCCAATACCCCATATGTGGGGGAAAGCCATTGTTTGGGTGCATAGCAGGGCTCAGAAGGGAGGGAGCACCGTTTGACATTTTGAACACAAAATTGGCTGGAAACAATGGTGGGTGCCATGTCGCGTTTGGAGACCCCCTAATGTACCTAAACAGTGGAAACCCCTCAATTCTAACTTCAACCCTAACACAGCCCTAACCCCAACACACCTCTAACCAGGGCCAAACTGGGACTAAAAATCAGCCCTGGCATTTGAAGTTACACAGGCCCACTTGTCACATGGTGACTGTATAATATCTTTGTACACTTGTAGGTTACAAGAAGTGAGGGGAGTGTAACACGACTATATAACATATAATCACAGCTGTATCCAGTATTACAGCTCAGTCCTATTTATGGCTTTTAGTTGCAGTACCAAGAAAAGCCGCTACTTTACCTACATAACTGGATCTCGTAGATAATCTACCCCAAGATATTAGGACCATCCACAATTTGCATAGTTTTAGGCGTTCGCTCAAAACACATTTGTTCAGAGTGGCCTACCACGTTAACTAATCAAAGTCATTTAATGTTTGTGTGTGTGTAGCCCATTCACTATCTCCATCTACCCCCCACCCCTTGAAGATGGCTGGACCATCATTGTAAATACATCACTGTAAATACACACCTGTACTTTGTATCTCCCCCACCTCATTGTAGATTGTAAGCTCTCACGAGCAGGATAGTCTTATTTTGCTTTATTATTGTATTGTTTACGTTGTTACCTATGACTGTTGTGTTTGAAAATGTTAAACTGTAAAGCGCTGCGGAATATGTTGGCGCTATATAAATAAAGATTATTATTATTATTATTATTATTATTATTATTAATGAAGGGATTGAGATGACCAAAGGCTATGGAACCTCATTCTGATGGTCCATAAACTTTGCCTACAGCCACTTTTGGTTCCGCTGCACAGCACGAGACCCGGTGACTCTGAAGAGCGGTGACATGAGTAATTCAGTAACACCACCACTCTTCAGATATTCCCGGTCTTGCGCTGCGCTCGGCGACTGTGAAGAGCGGTATGGTTACTACTGTCACCACTCTTCAGAGTCGCTGGGTCTCGCCAGGTCTGGGGTAATAGTGGGGGTGTCTGATAGACACCTCTCCATTACTTACACCAGGGATTGATGGCAGCTGACATTACGCAGCTGACATCAACCCTAAAAACCATTACACATACCAGAATTAAATGCTCTGGTGGCAGGGAAAAGCAGTACCGTTAGCCCTATTCCCAGGTGCCGGGTGCTAACTACAACTGTGATCATCCTTGCCTGGTCTCCCTACGATCAGCAAGCCCAGGCAATGCTGATGACAGTTGTAGTCAGCACCTGGGAACAGCGTGCAAAAAAGAAATAATAATAAAAAAAAAAACGGCATGGGGTCCCCCCTATATTTTAAAACCAGTGCAGATAAAAAAGACAGTGTCTGTGGGCTTCTGACCGGGACGGTCCATGGTTTTTGGCCCATCCTGAGCCAAAAACTAGAAGCCCACAGCCTCCACAGAATTGGCGCATGAGATTAGATTTGCCAATTCTGGCACTTTACACAGCTCATCCTGATGCCCTGCTGTGGTGGCAATCGGGTTAATATATGGTATTGATCCATAACTCTATTGGTCCTTTTACCTTTCCCCAAGTTGAATTGGACCTTATATACCACCTACGCAGCAGTGTGATGGACCCGAGCTCAAATAATTTGAAATAAAACTAATTAATATTCATATACTCTTCATCTTGCCTCCAGGATACTCCTGGCTTACTAAAATTGTTTCTTCAAGTCTTTTTTGATCTTTACTATTTTGACTGTCTCAACCCTGATGTTTTACTTACAGGATTTTGTCATATTCTCCCCCTGGACTACTCATTCGTTATGTTTTTTACTGTTCTAGTTGTATGTTGTTTTTTGCCTTAACAGTTATTCCCACTGATACATGGACTGCTACTTGACCTCTGATAACCCTCTACGTCGGATATGAGTAATCCTTCTCCCAGGTTCCTTGGACGCTTTCCTGTATCGGACCAGGGCACTTGACATACCCTAACATCGCTATTATATAAGCCCGGCCCTCTTGCGATTTATGTCCGTGTACTGTTCTTTTTGTTTTGTATGTTGAAAATGAAAAATAAATAATTTAAAAAAAATATATATACATGGTATTGATGACAACTGTGTTTTGTCGAAAATCACATATGCCATCAAGCCCTGGGGCTAGTAATGGAGAGGTGTTAGTCAGACACCCCCCCCCCCCATGGTTACTAACTCTGTAAATTAGAATCATTAAAACACGCACAGAAAAATCCTTTATTTTAAAATAAAAACCAACCCTCTTTCACCTATTTATTTTCCCAAAAACACTTTTGCAGGTCCGTTGTAATCCACATTGACGTCTCACAACGATCCTCAACTCTGCTGCATCTGGAGGATGTGAGGAGCGGCAATATCAGTAGCATTACCACCGCTCACCACGGCTGCTGGAACACACAGAGTAGTGTGAGAACCAGTGGCAGTAACGAGCGGTGACGTCAGTAAGGTTATCACAGGTCACAGCTGGCGATTCTCACGGTAACCTCTGTGTGATCCGTAGATGGCAGTGTGTGAGCAGCCAGCTGTGAACTGCGGTAACCTTACTGATGTTACTGCTTATCACAGCCTCAGGATGTAACAGCGTCGGGGACCGATGTGAGACATCAATGTGGATTACAACGGACCTGTGGAGGTGATTTCTGGAGAAATAATAGGTGAAAGATGTTGTCTAGGTTTTCATTTTAAAATAAAGGACTTTTCTGTGTTTGTGTTTAATGATCTTTATTTATAGGGTTAGTAATGAGAGTGTCTGACTGACACCTCTCCACAGCTGTCATCAAACCCATATATTACCTCGATTGCCACCACATCAATATGACTGGGTAAAGTGCCAAAATTGGCGAATCTGATGTGATGTGCCAATTCTGGGGCGGCTGTTGGCTTCTATTTTTTGGCTGGGACAGCCAATAACACTGAACTGTCCCAGCCGATAACAGAAGCGCCCAGCTTTACCTGTGCTGGTTTTAAAAAGTAGGGGGACCCTCCATCTTTTTTTAACTTAGTATGTAAAAAAAAAGAAAAAACAGTATCTATTTATCTCTTTAATTTCTATGCTGCATTTCATGTCATACATGTCACAAAAACAGCACACTAGCAGCGCACAGATAGCACACACATACACACGGAAGGCACATGGACACGGACCACGGATCTCACCTGTACTGATTTTTCCAGTACCGGAAACACCAGGACGTGTGGAGGCCTATTATCTTTGCACATATTTAAAGCTTAAAAATCAGTAATTACTTGATTAATGCATTATATTGCAGTATGTGTCACACGCTCTTCTTGATTGGGTGCCTCCCATCTTGCGATACCGCCATCCTGCTTGCTTCGTGTGGATGACGTGTCCCTGTGTCATTCACACAGACTCCCCAGAATCGCACTCCTGTGCAGGCGTACTTCTCTGTTCTGCACAGCGCAGGCACGGGGAAAGGTCAGAGAGTCCCAACACCTGCGCAGTGCAGGAATTTGATCTGCCCTCAACAGGACAGAGAAGTATGCCTGCACAGGAGCGGGATGCCAAGAAGACGTGTCATCCACACGAATCAAGCAGGAGGGCGGCATCGCAAGAAGAAGGGAAGCACCGGACCAAAAAGCGCGACACCCATCGAACCGCACCACCCCGCAGGTGAGTGTAATAAAAGTTATTTTTCTTCTCTTACAGGTCGGGATCGGGGCAGATATACAGATAGAATGCTGTATATCAACCCTGAAAGGTGATGGCCATTACATATATCGGCCAAAACTGGTGACAGGTTCTCTTTAAAGTATTTTTTTCCCTGAAACACAGTAGTATTTCAGGGAAAAACATATGTGGCTGAAATCATGCAGCCAATGTCCATTACACGCTGCCCGTGGATCAGGCAGCCTATATAAGCAGAAAGGTGCCCTTTAAGACCCCATAAATGCTATTTATTTCAAGTGGTGATGTTACAGTATGTGACTAGTATGTATTTGAGAACTTTAATTCCCAGCATGTCCTGAAGCTCCAATGGCATGCTGGGAGTTAGAATTCACCACAGGAGCTGTACAGTGCTTTTATTTGCAATTATGTTTATTTTTATGCTTGCCTGAAATCTGCAAGTTAATTCTGGTCTCTGGTTCTCTCTGCAGCGTGAGTTCAAGTTTTCCTGCTTTGCTGCCGTGCTAGACAAGGAAGACGTGGGAGGTCTTCCCTCCAAATCACGTGCTGCAGTGACGCAATTGAAGAGGCAGGGTCGGGGGAGCTGTGTGCTGCACTTCTCCAGCCCTGCCTCCTCAACTACATCCTGGCAGCACGTGATCTGGAGGGAAGACAGCCCACGTCCTACTTGTCTATCACTCCGGCAGAACAGGTGACAAATCTGCAGAATACTGCATGATTGCGGCGCTGACAGTGGCGGAGCAAGCGGAGATCGAGCGGCCCACTACAGGCACCGGCCCTTCTGGCATTTGCCAGAAGTGCCCGATGCTCAGCCCGGCCCTGCCTCTAACCCTAATCCCAACCCTAAACCCCAACACAACCCTAAACCCTAACCTTAGCCCCAACCATAACCCTAGCCCCAACCCTAACCCAAACCCTAGCTCTAACCCTAGCCCCAACCCTAGCTCAAACCCTAGCCCCAACCCTAGCCCTAGCTATAACCCCACCTATAACCCCAACCATAACCCTAACCCTTAAAGAAAAAATATATATTTTTACCTAACTAAGGGGGTGATAAAGGGGGGTTTGATTTACTGTTTTTTATATTTTGATCACTGTGGTAAACCCTATCACAGTGATCAAAATGAACCAATAGAAGAAATCTCCTATTGTTGCCGGTTGGCAGATCTCGGCGGGCGCACTGCGCATGCGCCAGCCATTTTATTCGCGGAAGAAGATGCTGAGGGCCGGGGGACTCTGGAGGTACTGGGGGGCTCGGGGGACCCCACGTCTCTCTCCTCTGATGTGCTAGATAATATCAGAGGAGAGAGAAATAAATAGGAAATCGGCCTTTTTTTTTGCGGTCAACGTTATTCCGTGAATAACAGTGATCGCAACACAGGGGTCAGTAAAAACCAACCCAAATAATATTCACTGGGGTCTCAGCTATCCCCGGTAGCTGAGATCCTGGAGATTTTCCAATGCTGGGGAGCACTATAACCTTATTTCTCAGGAGCATTAAAAAGCGGCACTAAGGAAAATGTACTCTTAACTGCTGCCATTAAAAGGCACATCGACGGTCATTAAGGGGTTAAAGCCTATTTCTGGAATAGTACACAACTAGAAGATAACCAGAGTCCCAGTGTAACAGTCCACATGACTTTAATAAATATGTCAATAATATAAAAAGGATACGAGGTTACAACAACTTGGACATTGTAGGTGAGTCTTCTTGAATTGGTGGGTGATGAACTAAAGTTCAGTACAGGAGGGAGGTCATCGAGTGTGTTGATTGGAGTGGAGAGAACATGCTAAACTCGGGTAGGATCTTGAGATTGGCGGTTGAGTCTTTTCTGTCATGATCTTTGCGGCAAGGGAGGATATCCTGCTAATGAGAGTCACCTGGGAATAGGTGCAGGAATATCTATGTGTCTGAGGAAAAGGGTAGCAATCTTTTTTTTTTTTTTTTAACAATTAGATGGTAGGAATGGCCTCACCTATAAGATGCACCAGTGTCATGGATTTTTGCCAGTAGTGGTAGTAGGAGACGCCTCTTGTGGAGAGTACAGTTTGATATGTCTGGTAACAGTTTGATCTCCGCTCCATCCAAGGAGATAGGGTCAGCAACCCAAGTGTTCCATAGGATGTCCTTATCTGTAAAGTAGTGGAGTCTGCATAAAACGTCTCTCGGCTTATGAACGTCTATGGTGCCCATTCTCGTGACTCTGTGCATTCTATCGATGACGAAGGTGGCATCCAGGGGCTTAGTGAGACTTTGTTAAATAAGGTGGTGACCAAAAATTTGAGGACCTCCTGGCCTCCACCCTTTGGTAATTCCTTAATACGAATATTATTTCTTCTACCCCTATTTTCTTGGTTGTCGAGAAGGATCATGTTTTGTACCTGAGTTGGGGGTTTCGTGTTTACTTTCCGTGATTTGAATCCGATCTGAAAGATCTCTAGAAGCACCCTCCTTGGCTATAGCCCTTGAAGACAGAAGATTGATTTCCTCTCGTAGTGAATCAATGGCTTATTGGTGTGAGGCCTCTATCCTCTGTGCCATAGTCAATATCTTGCTTTGTTAGTAAGGCCTGTATTCATTTCCACAATCAATGGAGGTCCGAATGCAAGAATGCATCATAGGAGGAGAGGATGTGTTTCCTTGTTTAGCCGTACAGGCATACTGACTTGTTCGAGTAGGCTGTGATGTCCCTGCTCCCTCCATATTACAAGAATATTCAAAATCTTCTCGAGATGGGGAGATAGAGGGTGACTCCTTCTGGAAATCATTAGAGGCCTTGTGGGTAATGTCTCTGGGACGTTTGGTAGATCCTCGTGAGTTATTTGATGGGTTAGGCATTGGTGCCATTTTAGGCAAGGAGGGGTTGACCTGTGAGAAAAACCATCTGATTGTGTTAATCTGCACTTCTTCAGTACGTGTAGCTGGAGTGGGAGATCTTGTGTCTAGATCTCTGCGTTTTACGGGCATCCCCGGATGAGCAAATAGAAATAGGGTAAGAGAGTTAGTCCTTGTCAGGTGTCTGGAGCCTTAGGGCATGGGTGGCTTATATATTCATTCCATCATATCTAGTCCACATCATCCCACATAGGATCCGGGTTGGATGTAATTAGGCTGAGATCGATGTTAAATTGTATATATTTATATTGCTAACAGTCCTTTGTGGATGTCGCCTTTGAACATCCGTTGTACCTGAAGATCATAAGATTGTTATAGTAATAATAATCCACCAAAGATGTAGTTCTATAGCCTGCTAACATCCGCAGTAGACAACAGATGGTGCTCGTACACGTAATATACTTGTATTATAGTGGGACTTGTATCTTCAGCAGAGGATTGTGAAAACAACAGATCTGTATATTTTCAGAGATTAAAAGATGTATAATGATCCACCATTCACTATAGCTCCTATAAATATATTTAAAAAATCCAGTTGTCAAATGGGGCTGATAGAGCCTCAATTACTATGTAGAGAGAAGTCCCTTAGGCCGGGCTCACATTAGCGTTTCTATGCATAGCGTATGATCTGCATAGATCTGAATGCGTCATTCGTACATATCTTTAACATGGTATACACAGCGACATGGGTTTGCATTTGTTCAAATGCAGATGCGTATGCATGCGTCGTTATGTGGTGTGCGGCGAATGCAACATGTTGCATTTTTGTGGCGTCAATTATGCGCAGACATACGCATGCGGATGAGTGCATCAAAACAATGCCTTATTGTCTATGGGAACGCATTGATACGCAAGGACATGCAGACGCATGCGAACTTCTCATTAATTATCTCCAGGAAATGATGTAACCACATGCAAAATGCCTGCTGTATAAAAGGGGGTCTGGAAACAGGAACTCCATTACTCTCAAGACTCCCCATGCGGGCACAAGACTCTTGATGCGGGCACAAGGCAAGATGTTGTTCTAAATGCCTAGAGATGATAAATATAATCCACCTGTGTGTAATCAAGTCTCCGTATAAATGCACCTGGTCCGTGATAGTCTAAGGGTTCTGTTTGAAGCACAGAGAGCATCATGAAGACCAAGGAACACAACAGGCAGGTCTGTGATACTGTTGTGGAGAAGTTTAAAGCCGTATTTGGATACAAAATGATTTCCAAAACTTTAAACATCCCAAGGAGCACTGTGCAAGCGATCATATTGAAATGGATGGTGTATCATACCACTGCAAATCTACCAAGACCCGGCCGTCCCTCTAAACTTTCATCTCAAACAAGGAGAAGACTGATCAGAGATGCAGCCAAGAGGCCCATGATCACCCATGAACTGCAGAGATCTACAGCTGAGGTGGGACAGTCTGTCCATGGGACAACAATCAGTCGTACACTGCACAAATCTGGCCTTTATGGAACAGTGGCAAAAAGAAAGCCATTTCTCAAAAATATCCATAAAAAGTGTTGTTTAAAGTTTGCAACAAGCCACCTGGGAGACATACCAAACACGTGGAAGAAGGTGCTCTGGTTAGATGAAACCAAAATCGAACTTTTTGGCAACAATGCTAAACGATATGTTTGACGTAAAGGCAACACAGCTCATCACCCTGAACATACCATCCCCACTGTCAAAAATGTTGGTGACAGTATCATGGTTTTGGTCTGCTTTTCTTCAGCAGGGGGAAGATGGTTAAAATTGATGGGAAGATGGATGGAGCCAAATACAGGACCATTCTTGAAGAAAACCTGTTGGAGTCTGCAAAAGACCTGAGACTGGGAAGGAGATTTCTCTTCCAACAAGACAATGATCCCAAACATAAAGCAAAATCTACAATGGAATTGTTCACAAATAAACGTATCCAGGTGTTAGAATGGCCAAGTCAAAGTCCAGATCTCAATCCAATCGAAAATCTGTGAAAAGAGCTGAAAACTGCTGTTCACAAACGATCTCCATCAAACCTCACTGCGCTCGAGCTGTTTGCCAAGGAAGAATGGGCAAGAATTTCAGTCTGTGGATGTACAAAACTGATAGAGACATACCCCAAGCGACTTGCAGCTGTAATCGCAGCAAAAGGTGGCGCAACAAAGTATTAAGTTAAAGGGGCCGAATAATATTGCATGCCCCACTTTTCAGCTTTTGAATTTCCCAAAAAATTTAAAAAATACTCAATAAATTTTGTTCAACTTCACAATTGTGTTCCACTTGTTGTTGATTCTTCACCAAAAATTTACATTTGGTATCTTTATGTTTGAAGCATGATATGTGGGAAAAGGTTGAAAAGTTCAAGGGGGCCGAATACTTTCGCAAGGCACTGTATATGTAAGTATAGACGCTTTGAAAATGTCTCTCTGCATTCTGTACTTATGGTTTTTTTTTCTGTTCCTTCTAGACTGTTTTCTGCTCTGTTTCCCGACTACTTCTGTTGTGGCCCTCAGTTCTCCTGTCCAGGATTTCTCGGTTGCGGTGGTGTGGTCCTCAGTTCTCCTGTCCAGGATTTCTCTGTTCCGGTGCTGTGGTATGTGATTACCCTCATTTCTCCTATCTAGGATTTCTACATTCCGTTGCAGTGGTACTGATGCTCAGTTCTCCTGTCCAGGATTTCTTGGTTCCGGTGGTGGGGTGCTGTGCTGCTGTCCTGGTTCTGTGCTGCCTGACTGCTGTGCTGTTGGATTACTGACTGTAATGTACGTATTGGACTTCAATTTATGTATTTTTTGGCCTTTGCCTGCATTGGTTTTTGCTCAAGTTGAATTTTTTTTTTCTGTTCTTTTTGTTTTAGTGTTTCACTTGACTGCTGCCTGCTGTTCAAACATGTCCTCCAGTGAAAACCTGAATGCTTCAGACTGGACATGACACTGATTATGTAATCACATTTGATATACTGAGTGGTATGTATTGACTGGCAATACTACACGTGTTAAATCATGTATTTTCTTTACAGGTATCTTCCAGTGATGAACAGCAGGAGCAGTCCAGTGAAAATGAAGCTTCCTAGGGTCATCGGGTTCAAATTCCTGAGGAGGAAAGACTGGTGTAAGTATTCTTTACATTCTCAGACTTGTAATTGGAATTTTTTTTGCAGGTTTGTATCTTTAACACTATATGGTTATTATTTTTTTTTTTCTTATTTTAGTTGTTCTGTAGGTTCGACAACGCGAGGACGCTCGACATAAAATTGACAATGACCTACTCATTCCCCTGGTGCAAGAGTGAGCAGCGTTGTGGGACCACCGTGATCGGAACCATTCTGACTCAGGAGTGATTCGACGACTCTGAGAAGATGTTGCCAGATCGCTGTTGGATGATTGGGACCATGCAAGGCCACAAGTCAGAAAGGATTTTCAAAAGTATTGCAAAGTGGTCTGACGCGTCTCTTTTCCTGTAAATGTTGGTATATTTTTAAACTTTTTTTTCTTCCCCCTTCACAGTGAAGAGAGTAAAAGTCCTTTGCCGTTCGATGAAGAATCGCTTCCATAAGGAACAGTGGGCTGTTCCCCAAGTTCACAGCTACACCACCACACTGCCGAGTGCACCACCCTAGCAAGCAGCATCCACCATGCTCCAGAGTGCCCCACCCCAGCAGCAAGCAGCATCCACCACTCTCCAGAGTGCAGCACCCTGCAGCAAGCAGCATCCACCACGCTCCATAGTGCACGACCCGTGCAGCAAGCAGCATCCATCACGCTCCAGAGTGCACCACCCTAGCAAGCAGCATCCACAACGCACCAGAGTGCACCAGCCTCCAGGGTGCACCACCCCAGCAGCAAGCAGTGTCCACCACTCTCCAGAGTGCAGCACCCCTGCAGCAAGCAGCATCCACCACGCTCCATAGTGCACCACCCCTGCAGCAAGCAGCATCCGCCAAGTGCAGCACCTCTGCAGCAATCAGCATCCACTGCTAGAGGCCACCACTCCAATTCTGCCCACAAAAAAAAAGGGAAAAGACTGCCACTAGTGCCTCATCACCACACTGAAAATGGAAGACACGGGGCAAGAAAAGCCGCCCAAATATTGACTTGCCACCACTACCCTCAACTCCCAGTGTGTCTCTGTTGTCACTACCTTCCCTCACTTCAAATTTTTCTATCCATTCCCACGATTCCAATCCTAATGTGTCATCTACTCCCAATGTGTCCAGTCCAATCCAGGAGCCAATCCTACAATTTACCTCCCCTGCCCCTGTAACCCCTTCATCATCAATCGCCACCCAATCCTCCCCGCTCCACACCCCCAAGGTCCACACCATCTCACCGCCAATCAGACCCAGACCCCCAAAATACATCTAATTTATTTTTGTTAAGTAAGTTTTATTCTGCTTTCGCAATCTGTGTTTTCTTTGCTTCTTTAGGTGAAAACACACACGTGTGTATAGTATGGTTGACTGAAGTTGCAACAGGTATGTAACTCGAGGTGTTTTATTAGTAGTAAAGTCAACAAACATTAAAGGTACATTTACTTACAAGGATCCCCTGATTTGATGCGGGCTCCGGTGGTGAGCCCGCATCAAAGCCGGGACATTTCAGCTGTTTTGAACAGCTGACATGTGCCCGCAATAGCGGCGGGTGGAATCGCGATTCACCCGCCGCTATTAACTAGATAAATGCTGCTATCAAACACTGACAGCGGCATTTAACTACCGCTTCCAGCCGTCGGGCCGGAACCGAGCGCATCGCAGACCCTGTCACATGATTGGGGGTCAACGATGCGTCGACATGACAACCTGAGGTCTGCTTGAGACCTCTATGGTTGTTGATGCCGGATTGCTATGAGCGCCACCCTGTGGTCTGAGCTCATAGCAATGCAGTAAATCTACCACACAGAGGCAATCTGACGATCGCTCCTATGTAGCAGAGCCGATCGAGTTGTGCCAGCTTCTCCTTCTCCTTCCCATGGAGGCTATTGAAGCATGGCAAAAGTTTAAAAAAAGTTTTAAAAAATATGAAAAAAATAAAAAAATATAAAAGTTTAAATCACCCCCCCTTTCGCCCCATTCAAAATAAAAGAAACAAACAAACAAAAAATCAAACCTACACATATTTGGTATCGCCGAGTTCAGATTCGCCCAATCTATCAATAAAAAAAAAGGATTAGCCTGATCGCTAAACGGCGTAGCGAGAGAAAAAAAATATAAACGCCAGAATTGTTTTTTTTGTCACCATGACATTGCATTAAATGGGCAGCACGGTGGCTCAGTGGTTAGCACTGCAGCCTTGCAGTGCTGGAGTCCTGGTTCAAATCCCACCAAGGACAACATCTGCAAGGAGTTTGCATGTTCTCCCCGTGTTTACGTGGGTTTCCTCCGGGTACTCCGGTTTCCTCCCACATTCCAAAGACATACTGATAGGGAATTTAGATTGTGAGCCCCATCGGGGACAGCGATGATAATATGTGCAAACTGTAAAGCGCTGCGGAATATGTTTGCGCTATATAAAAATAAAGATTATTATTAATAACGGGCGATCAAAAGAACTTATCTGCACCGATATGGTATAATTAAAAACGTCGAAAAATGGAGACGCTTTGAGTATTGGAAAATTGCGCAATTTTTATTTTTTTTTTTAGCAAAGTTTGGAATTTTTTTTTTACCACTTAGATAAAACACAACGAGGGGAGCGAAAAACGAAAACACAAAACCGAAAAAGGGCAAGGTCTTGAAGGGGTTAAACCATATTGTCTTGCCACGACACACGTCCAATATCAGTAAAAAAGTAATCAGCAAACTTATCCCTCATCTGGGCAACTTTCACAGTCGTCCTCAGAGGGTGATCACGTTATTCTGCAAAGTGGTAACAGGTTCGTCAAGTTCTAAATGTCGCTTGCCAGGATGAAACTGTGCACAACACACGCTTTGACAACATCATCAATTGTCAAAATTTTTAGATTGATTGGTGTTCCCAAAATGCGCCATTTAGATGACAGCAAACCAAATGCACACTCCACAGTTCTTCGTGCCCTTGTCAGTCGGTAGTTGAAAATCCTTTTGGTGTGATTCAAGTCCCGACTTTGGAAGAGGTTGTGGCAGTGAAATATTGAAATTATTAGCATACAAACCTTGTCCCATGTCACAGTTTTTGAAAGTCTGTGAGTCATTTCCTCGTCCAAATGAGCCAACGTCCATGGCAACAAATCTACATTCAGAATCTGCAATCGCCATGAGAACAATAGAAAAGTATTTTTTGTAATTAAAATACTTGGATCAACTTCCAGCCTGTTTCAGAATCCGAATGCCTTTGCCATCCACAGCCCCCAAACAGTTTGGAAAATTACAAATTTCCTGGAATTTAGCAGCATTTTCCAGCCAGAGTTCAGTTGTGGGATGGGGGAGGAATTCTTCCCGCAGAACTTCACATAAAGCACGGCAGGTGTCTCCAACAATCCCAGAAAGGGTGGACACTCCAATCCGGAATTGGAGAATGTCCAATGTAGAAAATGTAGAGATCCTAAGGTCTCTCCGGTACCCAGGAATCTGTGGAACAGTCCTTG
This sequence comes from Ranitomeya variabilis, assembly GCF_051348905.1. Taxonomy (NCBI): domain Eukaryota; kingdom Metazoa; phylum Chordata; class Amphibia; order Anura; family Dendrobatidae; genus Ranitomeya; species Ranitomeya variabilis. The sequence goes on along the minus strand of NC_135233.1, from coordinate 171,702,823 downwards.
TCCTGGTGTGCATGGCTCCCCAGTACCTGTCCTGGTGTGCATGGTTCCCCAGTCCCCGTCCTGGTGTGCATGGTTCCCCAGTCCCCGTCCTGGTGTGCATGGCTCCCCAGTCCCCGTCCTGGTGTGCATGGCTCCCCAGTCCCCGTCCTGGTGTGCATGGTTCCCCAGTCCCCGTCCTGGTGTGCATGGTTCCCCAGTCCCCGTCCTGGTGTGCATGGTTCCCCAGTCCCCGTCCTGGTGTGCATGGTTCCCCAGTCCCCGTCCTGGTGTGCATGGTTCCCCAGTCCCTGTCCTGGTGTGCATGGTTCCCCAGTCCCTGTCCTGGTGTGCATGGTTCCCCAGTCCCCGTCCTGGTGTGCATGGTTCCCCAGTCCCCGTCCTGGTGTGCATGGCTCCCCAGTCCCCGTCCTGGTGTGCATGGCTCCCCAGTCCCCGTCCTGGTGTGCATGGTTCCCCAGTCCCCGTCCTGGTGTGCATGGTTCCCCAGTCCCTGTCCTGGTGTGCATAGCTCCCCAGTATCTGTCCTGGTGTGCATGGTTCCCCAGTTCCTGTCCTGTTGTGCATGGTTCCTCTGTCCCTGTCCTGGTGTGCATGGTTCCCCAGTCCCTGACCTAGTATGCAAGGCTCCTTATCACCTTATCCCTATGTATGATTCCTGTTAAAAAAAACCCAAACATCTTATTTACCTGCCTGCTCTCCCTCGGTGGCACTGCATCTTTTTCCGGCTTCCAGCAGCTCTTCCTTATGAGCGATCATGTGGCCCCGCTCATTAAGGTAATGAATATGCGAGCCACACATATTGGAGTGGAGAGGTGTGCATATTCATTACCTTACTGAGCGGGGCCACGTGATGGCTCGGCTGAAAGAGCTGCAGGCGCTGGCTGCCAGAATGAGATGCAGTACCAGTACTGAGGGCGCGCCGGTAAGGGAGTATGATGAGTGCTGGAAGCTGACGGTTGTGGCTGGCACTGTGCGCTATTACAGCAGCGGCACAGGCTTTAGCCACAGCCGTCAGCTCTGGCCTCTGTGACCTGCAGCTCCGCCGCTCCCCTCCCCCACCGGCTTTCTGGGACCGTGACTCGTGTATAAGTCGAGGGGGGTGTTTTCAGCACAAAAAAAGGGTGCTGAAAAACTCTGCTTATACATGAGTATATATGGTACTTCCGGCTCATGTACCAGAACTACGTTTGCCAGCGCATGCACACTTCTGTTTTACGGCTTTGCCCGCAATTGGTAAAAAGCATTTTGTACAGATGCGAATCGCAATATTTCTGATCAGGCGCAATATGTCACATGGCGATGTGAATCGTTATCCATGTCAGGAGGATGGAGAGCAGAAGTCGGGGGGAGGAATGCAGAGGCCCGAAACCATGTCCATCAGACCAGACTGAGAAGATTACCATACAGCGCGGGAGAAATTAAAAAAAGGTTTTCAGGAGTATACAAGGGGAGTCAGGGGGTTCTATAAGGATTTAGGTAATTAATAGCAAACGTTGAATAAGGTGATATTTTTAGCTGCTATTTCACAAAACTGGTGACAGGTTCCTTTTAATATCACATTAGAAATTAGAGATACCGTATATATTCGAGTATAAGCCAACCCGAGTATTAACCGAGGCACCTAATTTTGCCACGGAAAACTGGGTAAGCTTATTGACTCGAATATAAGCCGTTTATGCATTGTCCCCTCATCCCGTCCTGCTTTGCGTGGCTCCCCCATCGCTATCCTTCTTTGCGTGGCTCCCCGGTGCTGTCCTGCTATGCGTGGCTTCCCCCTTTGCTGTCCTGGTATGCATGGCTCACCCCCCATCCTGTCCTGGTATGCATGGCTTACCCCCGTCCTGTCCTGGTATGCATGGCTCACCCCCCATCCTGTCCTGGTATGCATGGCTTCCCCCGTCCTGTCCTGGTATGCATGGCTCACCCCCCATCCTGTCCTGGTATGCATGGCTTCCCCCGTTGCTGTCCTGCTATGCGTGGCTTACCTCATCCTGTCCTGGTATGCATGGCTCACCCCCCCATCCTGTCCTGCTATGCGTGGCTCACCCCCTGTCCTGTCCTGTCCTGGTATGCGTGGTTCCCCCCGTCCCAACATTGTATGCATGGCTCCCCCGATCCCATCGTTGTATGCATGGCTTCTCTGGTCCCATCATTGTATGCATGGCACCCCTGGTCCTGTCGTAGTATGCGTGGCTCCCCCCCTCCCGTCCCGGTATGCATGCTTCCTATTACAAAAAAAAACAAAAACATCATACTCATCCTCCTCCCCGGCACCTGCAGCTCTTCCTGTGCTGAGGGATCACGTGGTACCGCTCATTAAGGTAATGAATATGCACTCCACGCCTATGGGAGTGGAGACGAGTGCATATTCATTACCTTAATGATCCACAGGATCACTCAGCACAGGCAGAGCAACTGGAAGTCGGCACCAACGAGATGCTCCGAGGGCACGCCGGAGGATGACTATGATGTCTTCTGGAAGCCAGCGGCTGCAGCTGTCACTGTGCGCTATAAGGGTATGTGCACAGGTAGGTGGGATGTCTGCGGATTTCTCCGCACCAGTTTTTGTAAATCCGCAGGTAAACCGCACTGCGGATTACCTGCAGATTTACCGTGATTTTTATGTGGATTCCACCTGCGGTTTTACACCTGCAGATTCCTATTATGGAGCAGGTGTAAACAGCAGAGGAATCCGCACAAAGAATTGACATGCTGCGGAATAAACAACGCAGCGTTTGCACATTTTTTTCCGCAGCATGTGCACTGCGGATTTTGCATAGGTTTACATGGTATTGTAAACGCATGGGAAACTGCTGCGAATCCACAGCGTCAAAACTGCTGCGGATCCGCAGCAAAATCCGCAGCATGTGCACATAGCCTAAGAGAAATGAATATTCATTTCTCTTTAGCAGCTGCACAGTTACAGCCACAGCCGCCGGCTCCTGCCGCTGCTCCCCCTCCAGCTTTCTGGACAATGACTCGTGTATAAGCCAAGGGGGGCGTTTTCAGCACAAAAAAAATGTGCTGAAAAACTTGGCTTATACATGAGTATATATGGTAATTCATCACTTTAAGCCAAACAGTTATAATCAGTAAAAGGTTATTTACCGTATATACTCGAGTATAACCCGACCCGAGTATAAGCTGACCCCCCTAATTTTGCCACAAAAAACTGGGAAAACTTATTGACTCGAGTATAAGCCTAGGGTGGAAAATGCAGCAGCTACCGGTGAATTTCAAAAATAAAAATAGATGCTCCATACCGTTCATTATGGCCCCATAGCTGTGCCATATAGTGCTCTGCACCGTTCATTATTGCCCCATAGCTGTACCATAGAAAGCTATGCCATATAGTGCTCTGCACCATTCATTATTGCCCCATAGCTGTGCCATATAGTGCTCTGCACCGTTCATTATTGCCCCATAGCTGTGCCATATAGTGCTCTGCACCGTTCATTATTGCCCCATAGCTGTACCATAGAAAGCTATGCCATATAGTGTTCTGCACCGTTCATTATTGCCCCATAGCTGTGCCATATAGTGCTCTGCACCGTTCATTATTGCCCCATAGCTGTGCCATATAGTGCTCTGCACCGTTCATTATTGCCCCATAGATGTGCCATAGAAAGCTGTGCCATTGCTGCTGCTGCAATAAAAAAAGACATACTCACCTCTCTTGCTTGCAGCTCCTCAGCGTCCGGTCCCGGCGTCTCTCTGCACTGACTGATCAGGCAGAGGGCGGCGCACACACTATATGCGTCATCGCGCCCTCTGACCTGCACAGTCAGTGCGGAGAGACGCCGGGAAGATGGAGCGGCGCCCGGCGTGTGGAACGCGGACAGGTGAATATGTAATACTTACCTGCTCCCGGCGTCCCGCTCCTTCCCCCGGACAGCTGGTCTTCGGTGCCGCAGCCTCTTCCTCTATCAGCTGTCACCGTTACCGCTCATTAGAGAAATGAATATGCGGCTCCACCCCTATGGGAGTGGAGTCCATATTCATTTCTCTAATGAGCGGTCCCACGTGACCGCTGAACAGGGGAAGAGCTGCGGCACCCGGAGACCGTGGGACTGCAGGGACAGCGCCAGGAGCCCCGGAAGCAGGTAAGTATGCCTCAGCGCCCTCTCCCCCTCACCCGCCGACCCTGCCGCCGACTGTGACTCGAGTATAAGCCGAGAGGGGCACTTTCAGCCCAAAAATTTGGGCTGAAAATCTCAGCTTATACTCGAGTATATACGGTATTTATTTTAAATACTATTTGGGTTCATACTCATTTGCAAGAAAAACAGATGATTGCAATCCAATAAAAAAAAAAAAAAAATAGATTGCACTGACCAATGTTAATCTAGGATTCCCTGCTCACCTGCGACTTTCTCAGCTAAGATCGGGCTGAGAAAAAAAAAAATAGCACTATTCTCACTTGTCCTTATACCTCAGACGAGACTCACCAATGCAAGTCAATGGGTGTGGTATAAAAAAAAAAAAAAGAATGCCATCCGATTTTTACATACTCATGTCCCTGAAAACCTGAAATTTCATCTGCCGCGTACAGTAAAGGCACAGAGTGACAGACATATGTAATTAATACAGTGCGTGTGTAGCTTACTGTACATGTATTTTATTACTAAATAAATTATTTTCTGAAAAACAAGAGGGAAAAGGACAGAGGGAAAGCGGACAGCTAGGGCCTGATGTTCATAGCCTTATGCCTTAGTACTTCATGATAGTGATAAAATTATTCGATATGACAGGTGTGTGGAAAAAAAAAGAGGAAATTTAGCAAAAATTTTGAAACTTTACATTTTTATACCCTTAAATCAGAGAGCTATGTCACACAAAATAGTTAATAACATTTCTCACATGTCTTCTTTACAGCAATACAGTAATTTTTTTTCCCCCAAAACTAGTTTTGCATTACCATATTTTGAAAGGTATAATTTTTCCATATTTCGCCCAACAGAGTCATGTGAAGACTTTTTTTTTGCGGGACGAGCTTCCGTTTTTATTGGTACCATTTTCGGGCACATTAAATTTTTTTATCGCTTTCTATTCCGAATGTTGGGAGGCAGAATTAAACTTTTTTTGAAGAAGAATATTTCCTTTGGAAACTATGAGTAAATGACAGAATTACTACGTAAAAGCTAATGTTAAAAATCGCATTGCAATCTGATCGCATTTGCATGTTAATCAGATGTCATTCGGATGCTAGGTGATCAAAAAATCCCATTGTACTTGCAAGAAAATCGCATGACAGTCATCCCATTTTTCCTGGACGGATATCGGACAGTTTTTTTTTTTTTTTACGGTGATTGGTATCAACCCTTACCTTGCATGCTGTTCCTCGTAAATAGGACCCCTAGATCAGCAGGAATGGAGTCAAAGCCACTGCTGCCCACAACATATACCCCGCTGTCTGCAGCCTGACTGTCATACTTCATTTGCATTGATTCAAGAAACTGGGAAGAAAACCGTACAGTGTAATTATTACAAAGGAATATCACAATAGGACAAAAATGCCAAAAAGATAAGCAAATATCAAGAGAACAGGGCCATATGGATACAATGGCAAAACAGTATGTGATCTATATACACATGCACTGTACTTAGCTATGATTTATACCCATATATATTTTAACAATAATTTAAAAGTTTGCTTTGAATGCTGACAGATTGTATTACATAAAGGGAACCTGACAGGTCCCTATACCCTCCAATCCACCAGCATTAGACTGTTTGTTGCTAAATACCCTGCTTAACCTGCCCTTTACAGTGTTTAACACTTAGACCCATGTTTTAAAAAAAAAAAAAAGCTTCCTAAACTGCTTTCTTCACTTCTGGACATGCGCAGTGGACCTCTGAAGCCAGAAAGCTTACACCAAGCTTTAAAGGAGCAATGACTTGCGCAAAGAAATCCACGTACATGAGCGTGCTCTACAGGATGCTGGCAATGATGCCACAATGGCAGTGTCCACGGGGGAGTGATGACATGCTGTGCGGGGCGACTAGTCTTAGGAAACTAAAGCCACATCTACTAGTCAAAGGCCTAATTAGGATAGGAAACACACAGTTTATAAAGCCTTTTCTAAACGTGGGTCTAGGTGTTAAACGCTATGTGGGTTGTTCAGGCAGGGTATTTAGCAACAAATGCTAATGGGTTGGGATGGCATGGGGGGACAGGCCAAGTTCCCTTAAGGCTATGTGCACACGTTGCGGATTCCATTTTGGATTTTTCGGAGCTGATTCTGCAGAATCTGCAGGTAAAACGTCCTGCGTTTTACCTGCAGCTTATCTGCGTTTTTTACACCTGCGGATTTCAATTATGGAACAGGTGTAAAACGCAGCGGAATCCGCATAAAGAATTGACATGCTGCGGAAAATAAACCGCTGCGTTTCTGCGCGGAATTTTCCGCAGCATGTGCACAGCAGATTTGGTTTTTCATACGTTTACCTGGTGCTGTACAACGCATGGAAAACTGCTGCGGATACGCAGCGTAAAATCCGCAACGTGTGCACATACTGTTAAAGAGAACCCGTCAGTCGATCCATGCAGGCCAAATTGCGTGCTGCATGAATCAGAACCTGGCTGCACAATTGCATCCTGGTATGTTTTAATCTGAAACGCTTTTGTGTTTCACAAGAAACACAGTTTGACCATCTGGCCGAAGCATAAGACAAGCCACAAGGCGTCCGCTATGGTACTCGGCGGTGATTGACAGGTCTCTCCCATGTTTGTACATAGTGAGAGATTTATCATCTGGAGTCATCTGGTCTCTCCTACGGTCTCCAGTCGGCTCCTCAAACTAAGCACTGGAGCGCTTCAGAGTAAAACATATCAGGCTGTGATCGTGAAACCAGGCTCTGATTCATGCTCCGCGTACTTTGACCCGCATAAATAGACTGACAGGTTCCCTTTAAGGCTAATTGAGACAAGTTGATATCAGGAACAAGCAATTAACACCTTGTGTAAATATGCCAGTAATAATGAGCAAAACATTAATACCGTTGACGGCAGCACTATGTCCAATGTAACCAAGGGATGTACTGCCGATAATATTAACAACTGTTCTGTATGCAAAGAATTCAGATCGGACTGCCTAAATTTACTGAGACAGGGACAGGTTTAATTACCAGTTCCCAGCTGGATGCAGACAGACCACAATGTTATGAAAGGGAGGTGGTAATAAAATACTGATTAAGATCCACTCGCCCACCTATCATTCATAGATGGGGGTGGATGCCTAGTATTCTACATGCACACAGATAAGGCTTTGCGTGGTGTTGTGCACCATGCTGGCTTATAGCCCATCGATGTGGTCTCGCTCACATCAGTGTAAAAATCGGACTAGTGATACTCCATTTTTTTAAATGTATTTATTTTTTTAAATCGGATCACTTGGATATCTTATTCAAGAGAGCATTGCCGATGCATGATTTTTTTAATGACAATCTGTCAGTGAAATAAATTGCAGCATGCTGCGATTTCTTTTGGAAATTGGATGCCACTCACCCATTCAAGTCAAAGGGTGCATGGAAAACATCAAACTGCACTCGGATGACATCCAAGTGCAGTCCAATTTACGCAGACTCACAGAATTGAAAAGATGTAGGAATTTTGTTCTCCATCTTCTCCTCAGTGTGCTCAGATTCTCTCATCTGAAAGAGTCGGATAACACTGTGTTGATACTCTGATCATACTCTGCTCAGAGTGTCATTTGCATAATCAACCCGATTCTCTCGTATGAGAAAATCTACGACCATCTGTCCTTACCCTAACCCCCATACATGCTGGCTGGCCAGAACCTTACAAGTGTGCCATACAAATTACTAACACCTCAATCCCAGCAACTGCACCAGGCTAGACTTGACATTGCTGCTGGTCCACCTGATCTAATAGTATGGTTGTGATCAACAGGCTGCTCTCCCACACGGTGCACACTAAGCAACCGTGTGAGAACTTGCATGCGAGTTCCTATAACCCACCTGTGGCTGCCCTTTTTATTTAAAGGGCTTTTCCACTTCTAGAAACGTGGACCCCAAACACTTCCTGGAAAGTAAAATAAATCTAGCCCTTCCCGGCTCCAGCACAGGCCTCCTAGCATTGCTTTGGTCACTCTTGGCTGCAGCATTGATAGCGCACATCACTGCAATACTTCAGTATATAATGCAAACCATGGGTTCCTATGACGTCCATCACTCCTTGAAGAAGCAACATGAAAGTCGGAATGTGGGGCGGAGGGACGGTGTGATTCCCATATCACATTTGGGCTAGTACTTCATATTTTTTTCTGATAATGTAACATCATTTCTCATGCTGTTTCTCCTCTACTCTGCATCTTAGATGCCATTTTTCTAATCTTTAATCCTTGTGCAATTTGTGTTTCTTTATCTTTCTGGATTGTCAATTTGACACCAATAAAATATTCTATTTTCACAACTATTTAATTTTTTATCACATATGGCAACTAAGCAAGGATCGTGGAATTATTTATATTAGTTTATGGGACTGTTGCTGGGCTTCACAGTAGTACCAAGATGGCAGCCATGGGGGCCTTTAGAGGGTCCTGACTGCCATGGTAACTACTGGTCTTATTCAGAGGGGGCAACAGCTTCATTAAAATCCTGCTGCCAGAGAGTGACAGAGGTATCTACACAGACTACAGCGATTGGAGAGAGTTCCTGCTGATAAGAGATGCTGACTGTGTAGCCCAGCTGGCATCTGCTTCATTTGGAGCAGTCTCAGATCCTGAGCCCCATCCACACTTTCAAACCCCAGCATGAATGTACGCTTAGGCTATGTGCCCACGTTGCGGATTTGCATCTGGAACCTTTTGTGCGGATTCTGCATCTCTTGGCAGAAAACACAGGTGCTGATTTGATGCGTTTTTTATGCGGATTTTTTGCGGATTTACTGCGGATTTTGTGCCGATTTCATGCGTTTTTACCCCTGCAGATTTCTATAATGGAATGCGTACAAAAACGCTGCAGATCTGCACAAATAAATGACTTTCTCCTTCTTTTAATCCGTAGCGTATTCCGTGCGGAATTTTCCGCACAGCATTTTTTTTTCATTGATTTACATTGTACTGTAAATCACTTGCGGATCTGCAGCGTTTCTGAGCGGAAAAAACGCTGCGGATCCGCAGTAAATCCGCAACGTGTGCACATAGCCTTACAGTAATTTGTGCTAAGGGGTTAATGATATATAGTAATATCACCTCTCTGTGGCTGACCACTGTTTTCTTAAAGAAAAAAGATCACCTCTTTAGATCTTCCATTTATTTAAGGATAGAACTATGCAAGTTGCCAGAATTCCAGCAAGTCGGTGTCAACATGCAGGTCTCTGCACCACTTTCACGGTACTGCATGTAGTATAGTGATCTTGTGAACTTTAATCTGCCTGTATGTCATTAAATATGGCCTGAGAGGCACTGTGCTCAGCTATCTCCAGCAGTTCCATAAAAAATGAATTAATATGGTAGTGCAGATGTCTACACAGCCTTTTTCCTCCAAGTATAGGTGTTATATGTTTATAGATGGTGTGAGGCAGTGATCGATGTTATATGCAAGGGTCGCTATGTGTCCCCCAGGATGCGTACAGAAGCATATTGAGGCCGCGGGAGTGCATTGTAGTCACAGACATACTGTAGCTGTGATTGCAATGCAAAATAAAAGTAAGTATTGGTCTTGGGCAAGCTATTTGTTCAAGGCAGATTTAAGAAAACCTGCCATGGGCTTTTATTTTTGAGGCAGACTACAGGATGGTAGTGGGGCAGTCCACTTCCTCCCGACCAGGTCTTCCATGTGGCCTAAGGCCACAGGTTCCTTGTAAGAACCCTGCAGCAGATGGTTGGGTGTGTCAGTTCTGGCTTGCAAGTGTGCAGAGCAGGAGGCTCTGCAGAGTTCAACCTGTGTGAAGCAACACAGAGCCAAGTGCAGTTGCCCATGGCAACCGGTCCCGAACTCTCGTTTCCCGGCTGCGATCCGTTTGTTTGTGAGTACGCTGACCAATAAAAGAGTATTTATTTTGAACTTTCCAGGGTCACTGCCTGTCTGTCACACTGCACCAACCCCGCTGCACTACAATGGAAATAATCTTTAAACACAGAAAATAAAGAATTATGTAAATAATGTAATAACTATAAGCACATAAACCATTATTTGTGTATTAAGTGAACGAAAACTTACTTTGGGTTCTCCACTGATATCAAGAAAGTGAGCTCCATTTTCAATGCAGGCCTTCACCACAGCTTCCCCATAAAATCTGTACTAATAAACATACAAGGAACATTCAGAAGACAAGTCCATCATTGTGAAGAAGGTTTAACTAGAAAGTGTAAGCAGAAATTATTCAGAAATGCTAATATACATCGTAATGTGAGCCCTTTATAACATAAAAGATTGTGCAACTAGCAAAAGCAATGCTGACCAATGTAACTAGATCAGGGGGCTTTGCGCCATCTCTAAGGCAGTGATGTGAAGGGTCATTCTGTATAGAGCTGCCAGCACCCCTCACCTACACTAACTGCATGCTTGCAGTCCAGGTGAATGGTGTGGACGGAGGCGTCTCAAGGAAAAGTGTTTCACAATCAGAAAAGGCTTCATCATTATAGACTAATATCTGCACCATGGACTTCCAATAAGTGGGAGAACTTTGCCCTGCAGCATTATGTCTAATCAACTGATAAGAATTACATAACTCCACAAATATGAGGCAGGTTTATCATTTATATAGTGGGTAAGAGCCAATTGGTACTTACAATATGCTGAGTAGGAGTCTGCCCTTAGACTTCTTCTGATAATGGCTTATTTAGAGCAGTGAAACGTGTTGTCTGAGTTAGGCTACGTTCACATTAGCGTTAAGCTAATGTGCGTCGGGTTTGCGTCGGCGACGCAGCGGCGACGCATGCGTCATGCGCCCCCTATACTTAACATGGGGGACGCATGCGTTTTTTTTTGTTGCGTTGTGCCACACATGCGTCTTTTTTGCCGCAAGCGTCGGACCAAAAAAACGCAGCAAGTTGCATTTTTCTTGCGTCCGATTTTCGGCAAAAAACGACGCATGCGTCGCAAAAACGCAGCGTTTTTGCGTGCGTTTTGCCGCGTTTTGGCGTGCGTTGTGCGTTGCGTCGCCGACGCAGCGGCGCACAACGCTAGTGTGAACTTAGCCTAAAGATTGCACAGCACACTGACCAATGTAACGCAATAGGGCTGGTGAGATGACAGTTTTTTCACACGGACCAAGTGTCCGTGTAGAGTTAAAAATAAAATGTATTTTTTTCAAATCCCACACAAAACATCCATGTAGCATCTCTTTACGGTAAGGAGGGAGAAAGGGGAAAGGAGGAGAGGGTAGGTGAAGCTCATCGCGTTGACGACTTCAGTTCTCTGCAGGAGTTCATCCGGTGGGTGCCATATCCGCTGGTGATAGCAGCCATAGTGAAGAGGAAAACGTAGGAAATGTCATCGGCACATTCCAGCCAGGTAATAAAACAACTTATTTTATTTAGACAGTTTTCAGTTTAAAGACCTCGAAGCCTGACAGGTTTGTGGTGTTCAGCGATACCCTTACTTATAAGACACCAGAAATGCATCAGGCTTCGAGGTCTTTTTAAAACTTTCTAAAATAAGTTGTTTTATTACCTGGCTGGAAGGTGCTGATGAAATTTACTCCTTCCTCATTTCATTATGGGTTAAATTATTATCTTAAGGATCGGTATTGATCATGTACATTTTTTAAAACAGATCACACACGGATGACAATAAAGATGACAAATCGACCAAGTTGTCTGGATCAAACTCTGAAGATTTTTCACAGCATTGGAGAATACACTTACACTCGAGAACACATACCTTTCTACTTGCTAATCATGGTACAACTGAAAGCAGATTTTACATATTCACTCTAATTAGGTTGCAAGTGCCCAGGAAGCAGAGCTCTGACTGCTGTCACTGCAGCTGTCCCCAACAGCTTACCACTAGTCTTAATTCAGGAGCCAGTGCTTTCCACTGTCACCGTGCCCACTTCTGAAATCCTGTGCATGCACTGTTCATATCCAGCCCAAACATGGGGTTTCGGAGGCAGGCATGTCCACACCAGACAGTGCTGCCCTGCTTCCGTGTCGACAGCCAGGCCACATGTTTAGCTGTAGAAGCCCCACTGGGCACTTGTGACCTGAAAATTAAATGTCTGTTTTCTCGGCAAAAGTACTTTGAACAGCAACTAGAATGGCATGTTCCCTTATGCTTGTCATTAGTTTGGATAGGGTTAAATCTGCTGATCAGCTCCCTAGTCATGTCTACCACATAACAGGGCTGGGTAGCCCACTGCCAATTTTTGTAGTCCGTTTGATTTTTATTACCAAGGAATTTCATAGACATCAATAGTACCATCCCAGAAGTCCCCCATTTAGGATCAAATACGAGAGATGGGTGATTTTCTTCTTAAATCAGTTTTTTTCTTTCTCCTATTTTCCCTTCACCCAGGCTGTAGATCTATATATATATAATTGTCTAAGGGGTACGTCCGTCTGTTTGTCTGTAACTTCCGTCTGTCTGTCGCGGAAATCCTGGGTCGCTGATTGGTCGTGATATTGGGGCGGAATTTAAACACCGCTTCACTTTTTACTATTGGTGCTGCCTATGCAGCGTCAATAGTAAAAACATATAATGTTAAAAATAATTTAAAAAAACAAACCAAATCATTATATTCTCACCTCCCGGCGCCTTTCCCGCTCCTCGCGAATCTCCGGTCCCAAGAATGCATTGCGGCAATGACTCGAGATCAAGTAGCGGTCTCGCGAGATGATGACGTAGCGGTCTCGCGAGACCGCTACATCATCACGAGTTATTGCCGCAAGGCATTACTGGGAATGGAGTGTCGCCTGGAGCATCACTAAAGGCCTGGGCTGGATCCGGGGGCCGCGAGTATATAACTATTTTTTATTTTAATTGTTTTTTTAATAGGGATATGGTGCCCACATTGCTATATACTACGTGGGCTGTGTTATATACTGCGTGGCCTGTGTTATATACTGCGTGGCCTGTGTTATATACTACATCGCTGTGCTATATACTACGTCGCTGTGCTATATACTACGTCGCTGTGCTATATAGTACGTGGGGTGTGTTTATATACTACGTGGGCTGTGCAATATACTACGTGGGCTGTGTTATATACTACGTGGGCTGTGTTATATACTACGTGGGCTGTGTTATATACTACGTGGGCTGTGTTATACACTACGTCGCTATGCAATATACTACGTGGCTTTGCTATATACTATGTGGCTGTGCTATATACTGCGTGGGCTGTGTTATATACTGCTTTGGCTGTGTTATATACTGCGTGGGCTGTGTTATATACTGTGTGGGCTGTGTTATATACTGCGTGGGCTGTTATATACTACATCGCTGTGCTATATACTACGTAGCCTTTGCTATATACTACGTGGCTGTGCTATATACTACGTGGCTGTGCTATATACTACGTCGCTGTGCTATATACTACGTGGGGTGTGTTTATATACTACGTGGCTGTGCAATATACTGCGTGGGCTGTGTTATATACTATGTGGGCTGTGTTATACACTACGTCACTATGCAATATACTACGTGGCTGTGCTATATACTACGTGGGCTCTGTTATATACTGCGTGGGCTGTGTTATATACTGCGTGGGCTGTGTTATATACTGTGTGGGCTGTTATATACTGCGTGGGCTGTTATATACTACATCGCTGTGCTATATACTACGTAGCCTTTGCTATATACTACGTGGCTGTGCTATATACTACGTGGCTGTGCTATATACTACGTCGCTGTGCTATATACTACGTGGGGTGTGTTTATATACTACGTGGCTGTGCAATATACTGCGTGGGCTGTGTTATATACTATGTGGGCTGTGTTATACACTACGTCGCTATGCAATATACTACGTGGCTGTGCTATATACTACGTGGGCTCTGTTATATACTGCGTGGGCTGTGTTATATACTGCGTGGGCTGTGTTATATACTGCGTGGGCTGTGTTATATACTGCGTGGGCTGTTATATACTACGTCGCTGTGCTATATACTACGTAGCCTTTGCTATATACTACGTGGCTGTGCTATATACTACGTGGCTGTGCTATATACTACGTCGCTGTGCTATATACTACGTGGGGTGTGTTATATACTGCGTGGCCTGTGTTATATACTGCGTGGCCTGTGTTATATACTACATCGGTGTGCTATATACTACGTCGCTGTGCTATATACTACGTCGCTGTGCTATATACTACGTAGCCTTTGCTATATACTATGTGGCTGTGCTATATACTATGTGGCTGTGCTATACACTGAATGGGTTGTGCTATATACTACGTAAGCTGAGCTATATACTACGTTGCTGTGCTATATACTACATAAGCTGTGCTATATACTACGTGGCTGTGCTATATACTACGTGGGCTGTGTTATATGCTACGTGGGCTGTGAGACTCTTTCGCCCGGGGCCCTCAAAAACTTGGAGCTGGCCCTGGCTTCCCTGTTCGTGGCCGGCCAGGCGCGACTAATCAATCAGCGAGAGACGCAGTCCGGCTGCGAATTGGCGTGGGATTTGAACCACACTTCGCTAATTGGTCGTGCCCTGCCGGCCGAATCCTGTGTATTCATTGCATTATTCTGAAATCTTCATAAATAAACTACATGTGCAGCGCCCCAGAGTCCTGGTCGTTGCAGTACTGATGCTCCGCCGCTAAGGGGGGCTATGGTACGTCTGATGGCACTGAAGGAGTTCTTCTGACCAGGTATCACAGTCACCAATACACTTCACAGTCTGGCCTCTAGGGGGAGCTAAGGGTTCTATGTATTAGGCCACTCCTCACAATCTGGTAAAACTGGGGGTTAGGCAGAAAGTTAGACAGAAGCTGACTGGGAATCGAACAGGCAACATCCTGTGGCAGAGGGTGTTGCGGGGAGAGACTCAGGGGGGTCCCTGTCAGGGGTGGGATCCTGACAGAGGCCTTGCGAACAGAGAGAACGTTACGGGACCGCGCCTGCACGAGATAGCGGCGGTACCCCAAGAAAGGACAAGAAGCGAGGTTCATTGTGCTGAGTGAGAAACGAGATCAACGCAACAAGGAGAAATACCAGTAGGAGTCGTGCTGTAAGACGAGGCAACATCCTACTGAGGCGCGTAGCCGGTGGCCGGAACGCCGAGGAAGTACTAGGCTCCAAGCAATACTTCAAACCTACGGCAGGACAGTCAGCTATAGGCGGGCTGTCTCACACAAATCACCTACGAAGACACAGGGGGCAACAATAGGAGAGGGGCGACGCTAGGGTCCCGGAAGAACTCCGAGCCTACCCGTCATACGGGTGCGTCCTAGCCATATCATCTGGGGGACGAAGAAGAACATCATAATCGAGTTGTGAGGTAACTTCAGAAACAGACACAACAGTTGTGGGGACTATCCCGTAAGCACAGCAGGGGAGGACCACAACACACAAGCGCTAGAAGGTAGGCACAGATTTCCATCTGCAAAGGGAACTCTGGAGGTGCCATCGGACCGGCCGGACTTGCGCAGCCCGGTTAACCGTATTCCGGACTGAGGATCCTGAAGCCTTCAGTAAAGAGGTAAAGAGACTGCAACCTGGTGTCCTCGTTATTTACTGCGACCTGCACTGCACCGCACCACCACAACATCACCATACCTCCACCTTCATTGTACGCCCCTCAGCAGGGTCACGGACCGGGTCTAGCCACCGTGACAACCCCAGAACAGAGACTCAGAGGCCCGGTACCGGGTACCCCTCGGCCCTGCGGCAGTGGGGGCGCTACAACTTGGCGGCACGAACAGGATCTACTTAAGCCTGAAGAATCGGGTCATGTGTGCCTTGGAACTGTGATTTATTGTACTTGGACTGTGACTTATTGCAAAGACTGTGGATTACCATTTGCCGCCAAAAACCGCCGCCATTACAGCGCTGAGGAGAGCGCAGGAGAAGGATAGGGGCGTGGAGTAGGCGTGGACCAGCTGAAGAGCGCGAAAGACAATGGCCGCCCAGTCTAAATATTTCTGCACCGTGAGGACGTGTCCGTCAGCAGCCGAGATCCGCCTCCTGATTCTCAATGGTGGGCGGAGACAGAGAAAACGAAACCGCCCACGAAGGAGAGAGCGGGAAAAGGACCAGGAAGCGACCCATGCGGAGGACGCCATGACGAGTCGCTCAGACCAGGAATGCGGGGTTGAGGCCGAAGGCTCCTCCAGCCACCCGGATGAGCCCAGCAGCCAGCTCTCCGCGATAGGGACCGGCCTCCTGCAAATGGAGATGGAGGGCCTGATCGAACAACTCCTCCAGCTGCGGACGGAGACGCCAGCGGAGGACCTTCTAACGTCGAAGCTTGCGTTGCTGCCGGAACCCCAGCCGACGCTCCCACTGATCATACCGCCAGCGGGGCCGACTGAGAAGGAGGGGCACGCACCGACTGGTGAGTCCGCCGACCCTGTCCCACTAGCTGAGGGTCTGTTGATAGGCCCCGTCGCTGCACCCCCTCTCCCTGGGACCCATAGACTCCAGCGCTTGTTACCGTGGGAGGAGACAACGGGTATGGAACATGTTTTGAAAGCCCCGATTTCACCAACTACCCCGCTGAGTGAGGTCCATGCAGAGTGTATAGTGTGCCGCTGGGTGAACCCAGGGCCCGACGTTATGGGATTCCCCGGGGTGAAGACACAGGAAGGGGAGATGGTGCAGTCCCTGAGCTGGGAGGAATACCAGGCCCAGCTGGAACAGCAGTGGGAGGAGAAGGAAAAGGTGTACCAGGCCGGGCTAGAGGCCTACCACCAAAGGGACTTGGCGGTCAAGGACCGGGCCCGCAAGGACCCCATCGCTTACCAGGCCCCGCGCAGGCAGGGCACCGTCGTCGCCTTCAAGCTCCGCGGAGGCTGGGGCTTTATAAAAGAGCCGGGCCTGTACGCCGAAGTTTTTGTCAACCGGAGGGATGTGGAGTCTCATCTCAGGGAAGGCCATCCAGACCGGGATCTCTACCCGGGGGACGACGTCGCTTACACCCGGCACTTTGGGGAGAAGGGGTGGTTCGCCCTGAATGTTCATAAGAAGCGAAGCCCCGTGACACCTGTTATGACCCCAATGGCAGAGGGTCTCAAAAGTACATACCAAGTCTGCAAACATAAAAAACCAGCTCATAGGGCAGTGGTAACTGGGCTAACCGTATATCTAATCCTAGCACCACAAATAGCAGCAGCCGGGGAACGTGCCTACGTTGGTTCTAGATGTCTCGCGCCAGCCGGAGAACTAACTAACCCTAGAAGAGAAAAGATAGACCTTTCTTGCCTCCAGAGAAAAGACCCCAAAAGTTGGATACAAGCCCCCCACAAATAATAACGGTGAGGTAAGGAGAAAAGACAAACGTAAGAATGAACTAGATATTTAGCAAAGAGAGGCCCACTGACTAATAGCAGAATATAGTAAGATGACTTATACGGTCAGCAAAAACCCTATCAAAATTTCCACGCTGGATATTCAAGAACCCCCGAACCGTCTAACGGCCCGGGGGGAGAACACCAGCCCCCTAGAGCTTCCAGCAGAATCAGGAATCACATTTAGTACAAGCTGGACAAAAATAATAGCAATGCAAATAACCAAAAAACAAGGAAGCAAGACTTAGCTTAATTTTGCAAGATCCAGGACCAGCAGACAGGAGCAAACAGAAAGGATCTGATTACAACGATGCCAGGCACTGGACTGAGAATCCAAGAAGTTTATATAGCAACACCCCTGGACTAACGACCCAGGTGGGTGCCAAACTGAGGAAGACAATCCCAGAGTCATATCACTAGTGACCACAAGAGGGAGCCAAAAAAGTCTAATTCACAACAGTACCCCCCCTTTAAGGAGGGGTCACCGAACCCTCACCAAGACCACCAGGGCGATCAGGATGAGCAGCGTGAAAGGCACGAACTAAGTCGGCCACATGCACATCAGAGGCAACCACCCAGGAATTATCCTCCTGACCATAGCCCTTCCACTTGACCAGATACTGAAGCCTCCGCCTGGAGAGACGAGAATCCAAGATCTTCTCCACCACGTACTCCAACTCGCCCTCAACCAACACCGGAGCAGGAGGCTCAACAGAAGGAACCACAGGTACCACGTACCGCCGCAACAAAGACCTATGGAACACGTTGTGAATGGCAAACGACACCGGAAGATCCAAGCGAAAGGACACAGGATTAAGGATTTCCAATATCTTGTAAGGACCGATGAAGCGAGGCTTAAATTTAGGAGAGGAGACCTTCATAGGAACAAATCGAGAAGATAGCCATACCAAATCCCCAACACGAAGTCGGGGACCCACACCGCAGCGGCGGTTGGCAAAACGCTGAGCCTTCTCCTGTGACAACTTCAAGTTGTCCACCACATGATTCCAGATCTGCTGCAACCTATCCACCACGGAATCTACCCCAGGACAGTCAGAAGGCTCCACATGTCCTGAGGAAAAACGGGGATGGAAACCAGAGTTGCAAAAAAAAAGGCGAAACCAAAGTAGCGGAACTAGCCCGATTATTAAGGGCAAACTCAGCCAACGGCAAGAAGGTCACCCAATCATCCTGATCTGCAGAAACAAAACACCTCAAATAAGCCTCCAGAGTCTGATTAGTTCGCTCCGTTTGTCCATTAGTCTGAGGATGAAAGGCAGACGAAAACGACAAATCAATGCCCATTTTAGCACAAAAAGATCGCCAGAACCTGGAAACAAACTGGGATCCTCTGTCAGACACAATATTCTCAGGAATGCCGTGTAAACGAACCACATTCTGAAAGAACAAAGGAACCAGATCGGAAGAGGAAGGCAGCTTAGGCAAAGATACCAAATGGACCATCTTGGAAAAGCGATCACATACCACCCAGATGACAGACATGCCCTGAGACACCGGAAGATCTGAAATGAAATCCATGGAAATGTGTGTCCAAGGCCTCTTCGGGACAGGCAAGGGCAAGAGCAACCCGCTGGCACGAGAACAGCAAGGCTTAGCTCGAGCACAAGTCCCACAGGACTGCACAAATGACCGCACATCCCGTGACAAGGAAGGCCACCAAAAGGACCTAGCCACCAGATCTCTGGTGCCAAAAATTCCCGGATGCCCTGCCAACACCGAGGAATGAACCTCGGAAATGACTCTGCTGGTCCACTTATCAGGAACAAACAGTCTGTCAGGTGGACAAGAGTCAGGTCTACCAGCCTGAAATCTCTGCAACACACGTCGCAAATCAGGAGAAATGGCTGACAAGATAACTCCCTCTTTAAGAATACCAACTGGTTCTACGACTCCAGGAGAGTCAGGCACAAAGCTCCTTGAAAGAGCATCAGCCTTCACATTCTTTGAACCTGGTAAATACGAGACCACAAAGTCAAAACGGGAGAAAAACAATGACCAGCGGGCCTGTCTAGGATTCAGGCGTTTAGCAGACTCGAGATACATCAGATTTTTGTGATCAGTCAAGACCACCACACGATGTTTAGCACCCTCGAGCCAATGACGCCACTCCTCAAATGCCCACTTCATGGCCAACAACTCCCGATTGCCAACATCATAATTCCGCTCAGCAGGCGAAAACTTCCTAGAGAAAAAGGCACATGGTCTCATTACAGAGCAACCAGGGCCTCTCTGCGACAAAACGGCCCCTGCCCCAATCTCAGAAGCATCCACTTCAACCTGAAAGGGCAGTGAGACATCAGGCTGGCACAAAACAGGCGCCGAAGTAAACCGGCGCTTCAACTCTTGGAAAGCTTCCACGGCTGCAGGAGCCCAGTTAGCAACATCAGAACCTTTCTTGGTCATATCCGTCAAAGGTTTAACAACGCTAGAAAAATTAGCGATAAAACGACGGTAGAAGTTAGCAAAACCCAAGAACTTCTGAAGACTCTTAACTGACGTGGGCTGAGTCCAATCATGAATAGCTCGGACCTTGACTGGGTCCATCTCCACCGCAGAAGGGGAAAAAATAAAACCCAAAAAGGGAACCTTCTGTACTCCAAAGAGACACTTTGAGCCCTTAACAAACAAAGCATGCTCACGCAAAACCTGAAACACCATCCTGACCTGCTCTACATGCGAGTCCCAATCATCAGAAAAAAACAGAATATCATCCAGATAAACAATCATAAATTTATCCAGATACTTCCGGAAAATATCATGCATAAAGGACTGAAACACTGAAGGAGCATTAGAGAGCCCAAAAGGCATCACCAAGTACTCAAAATGACCTTCGGGCGTATTAAATGCAGTTTTCCATTCATCTCCTTGCTTAATGCGCACAAGGTTGTACGCACCACGAAGATCTATCTTGGTGAACCACTTGGCACCTTTAATCCGGGCAAACAAGTCCGACAACAGAGGCAAAGGATACTGAAATTTAACAGTGATTTTATTCAGAAGCCGATAGTCAATACAAGGTCTCAAAGATCCGTCCTTCTTGGCCACAAAAAAGAATCCCGCACCAAGAGGGGAAGAGGATGGACGGATATGCCCCTTCTCCAGAGACTCCTTGATATACGAACGCATTGCGGTATGCTCAGGTACAGACAGATTAAATAGTCTTCCCTTAGGAAATTTACTACCTGGAATCAAATCTATGGCGCAGTCACAGTCCCTATGAGGAGGCAGAGCACTGGACCTGGACTCGCTGAATACATCCTGATAATCAGACAAATACTCAGGAACTTCCGAAGGAGTAGAGGAAGCAATAGACACCGGCGGGGAATCACCATGAATTCCACGACAGCCCCAACTTGACACAGACATTGCCTTCCAATCCAAGACTGGATTATGGGTCTGTAACCATGGCAGACCCAAAACGACCAAATCATGCATTTTATGCAGAACAAGAAAACGAATCACCTCCCGATGTTCAGGAGTCATGCACATGGTTACCTGTGTCCAAAACTGCGGTTTGTTTTCCGCCAATGGCGTAGCATCAATACCTCTAAGAGGGATAGGATTTACCAAAGGCTCAAGAACAAAACCACAGCGCTTGGCAAATGACAGATCCATAAGACTCAGGGCAGCACCTGAATCCACAAACGCCATAACAGGGTAGGAAGACAATGAGCAAATTAAAGTTACAGACAAAATAAATTTAGGTTGCAAATTACCAATGGCGACAGGGCTAACAACCCTTGTTAGGCGTTTAGAGCATGCTGATATAACATGTGTAGAATCACCACAGTAAAAACACAACCCATTCTGTTGTCTATGATTTTTCCGTTCATTTCTAGTCTGAATTCTATCACATTGCATTAAATCAGGTGTTTGTTCAGACAACACCACCAGAGGATTAGCAGTTTTGCGCTCCCGCAAACGCCGGTCAATTTGAATAGCCAGCGCCATGGAATCATTCAGACTTGTAGGAATGGAGAAACCCACCATCACATTCTTAATGGCTTCAGAAAGGCCATTTCTGAAATTTGCGGCCAGAGCACACTCATTCCACTGAGTAAGCACGGACCATTTCCGAAATTTTTGGCAATACACTTCAGCTTCATCCTGGCCCTGAGAAATAGCCAGCAAGGCTTTTTCTGCCTGAATTTCAAGATTGGGTTCCTCGTAAA
Organism: Ranitomeya variabilis; assembly: GCF_051348905.1. NCBI lineage: Eukaryota > Metazoa > Chordata > Amphibia > Anura > Dendrobatidae > Ranitomeya > Ranitomeya variabilis. Next base: position 171,681,202 of record NC_135233.1, on the reverse strand, counting down.
GCAATCCGAGCGCCAGAAAAAATGCATCAATATTTGCCAATGCCGGATCTCCTGGCGCTAGCGAGAAGGCCCAATCCTGAGGGTCGCCCCGTAAGAAAGAGATAACAATTTTAACTTGCTGAGCTGAGTCTCCAGATGAACGGGGTCTCAGAGATAGAAACAATTTACAATTATTCCTGAAATTCCTAAACTTGAATCGGTCTCCAGAGAACAATTCAGGAATAGGTATCCTAGGTTCAGACATTGGACTACTGGTAACAAAATCTTGTATGCCCTGCACACGAGCAGCAAGCTGATCCACACATGTAATCAAGGTCTGGACATTCATGTCTGCAGCAAGCACAAGCCACTCAGAGGTAAAGGGGAGGAACAAAGAGAGGAAAAAAAAAAAAAAACCTCAGAATTTCCTTTCTTATTATCCCACTTCTACAATGCATTAAACATTCAACTTTGGCCTGGCATACTGTTATGACCCCAATGGCAGAGGGTCTCGAAAGTACATACCAAGTCTGCAAACATAAAAAACCAGCTCATAGGGCAGTGGTAACTGGGCTAACCGTATATCTAATCCTAGCACCACAAATAGCAGCAGCCGGGGAACGTGCCTACGTTGGTTCTAGACGTCTCGCGCCAGCCGGAGAACTAACTAACCCTAGAAGGGAAAAGATAGACCTTTCTTGCCTCCAGAGAAAAGACCCCAAAAGTTGGATACAAGCCCCCCACAAATAATAACGGTGAGGTAAGGAGAAAAGACAAACGTAAGAATGAACTAGATATTTAGCAAAGAGAGGCCCACTGACTAATAGCAGAATATAGTAAGATGACTTATACGGTCAGCAAAAACCCTATCAAAATTTCCACGCTGGATATTCAAGAACCTGCGAACCGTATAACGGCCCGGGGGGAGAACACCAGCCCCCTAGAGCTTCCAGCAGAATCAGGAATCACATTTAATACAAGCTGGACAAAAATAATAGCAATGCAAATAACCAAAAAACAAGGAAGCAAGACTTAGCTTAATTTTGCAAGATCCAGGACCAGCAGACAGGAGCAAACAGAAAGGATCTGATTACAACGATGCCAGGCACTGGACTGAGAATCCAAGAAGTTTATATAGCAACACCCCTGGACTAACGACCCAGGTGGGTGCCAAACTGAGGAAGACAATCCCAGAGTCATATCACTAGTGACCACAAGAGGGAGCCAAAAAAGTCTAATTCACAACAGACACCCCCGACTAAGGTGCCGGTGAAGCTGTTTCCCGTAGCGAAGGTGCCCCCTTGTGGTCAGCCCGCAATCATCACCAAGAACACCGTGGCCACTCCAACGTGCACCATTATCAAAACTACGACCTGCAGCATCGTCACCTCAACCACCGTTGTGGCTGGGGAGGCGCCTCCTCAGGTAGTCGGTGCCTCTGCTGCCCCAGGGCTGAAGACAGTGGGTACGCAGACACCCAGATGGGATAACACTCCCCCTTACGCAGTACCAGGCGGCGGGCAATATCCAGTGGGGTTGCCTCCGCCGGTGCTACCTCCTGAGTGGTTCAAGTAAATGTTCTAATCTACTGAACATGTAAATAGTTAACTGTTTGTCCTTCTGATGTTTTGCTGCTTTAAACCCGGCTAGGGTTAACTCTTAAAGGGATCCCTTTGTTTACCCGGGATCCCTTCTTCTGCTTTTTGTTTTTGTTTTATCATTGTTGAAAGAACTGCTGGATCATGAACACTGCATGATTACAAACTCATTGTAAATAGTTTGCACCTTCTTAAAGGTGCTCTCTACTGGTTTTATAAACGAAAGGACTCTTTGCGAAGAAACTGTTCCTGGAAGCAGTACCGGAGTCCTTGCTGCGTACAGACTTGCAGCTTGAGAAGTTGCACTACCTCATAGAGACTTGGTTCCTTCTTAAAGGGAACGTTCATCCATAGCACTTAAAGTATAATGATGCCTTAAAGAGAAATAATGATAATGCTTACATGTGAAGTTATATGTAGTCAGACAGTTGATTGTAAGGAATGTTTAATGATGTGTCAGAAAATGAGGACAGGAAGTGAACCCAGATGGGGTTAATCGGTGAGTCCTCCTAGGAGCCATACAGAGATGGCTCGGTGATCCTGAATTGAGAGATGGAAGATAAGTTCTATACTGTGTATAGTAGCAGAAAGGCAGTAGGCCTGGGCTGAAAGGGGCGGTCCTGCAACAGAACGAGAGGCAGTAGGCCTGGGGCAGATAGACAGGCGGTCCTGCAGATGTAAAGGTGGAAAATGAAGAAAAAGTTGATTAGCCTTATAATGTTTTATAAGAAGGTCTTTAGTGGATTCAGCGTGTACATCCTTAAAGGCAATGTTAAATTATTGTTCAGAAATTGCACTAAGTAGAATACCCGGTTGGGTAAGAAAAGTTATTTATAGTATGTTATTTAAAGTATTTAACCAGGTTTGTAACGTTCAAGTGTCCTCTGTTGTGAATTTGCTTTTTGCTCCCTCTAGTGGTTACTAGTTTTTTGACTCTGGTTTTTCTGTCATACCTTTTATTCGCACCTGGGTCGTTAGTTAGGGGTGTTGCTATATAAGCTCCCTGGACCTTCAGTTCAATGCCTGGCAACGTAGTTATCAGAGCTAGTCTGCTGTGCTCTTGTCTACTGATCCTGGTTCCAGTTATATCAGCTAAGTCTGCCTTTTGCTTTTTGCTATTTGTTTTGGTTTTGTATTTTTGTCCAGCTTGTTCCAAATCTATATCCTGACCTTTGCTGGAAGCTCTAGGGGGCTGGTGTTCTCCCCCCGGACCGTTAGACGGTTCGGGGGTTCTTGAATTTCCAGTGTGGATTTTGATAGGGTTTTTGTTGACCATATAAGTTACCTTTCTTAATTCTGCTATCAGTAAGCGGGCCTCTCTGTGCTAAACCTGGTTCATTTCTGTGTTTGTCATTTCCTCTTACCTCACCGTCATTATTTGTGGGGGGCTTCTATCCAGCTTTGGGGTCCCCTTCTCTGGAGGCAAGAAAGGTCTTTGTTTTCCTCTACTAGGGGTAGCTAGATTCTCCGGCTGGCGCGTGTCATCTAGAATCAACGTAGGAATGATCCCCGGCTACTTCTAGTGTTGGCGTTAGGAGTAGATATATGGTCAACCCAGCTACCACTGCCCTATGAGCTGGATTTTTGTATTCTGCAGACTTCCACGTTCCTCTGAGACCCTCGCCATTGGGGTCATAACAGTCCTCACCTCCCATATAGGGAAGCTCTTTTACTACAATTTACTTATTGTTATTGCATTTCCAAAATTGTATGTCTTTTTGCTGACATGTATTGTTGTTTTCTTCCCAGTCCAGGAGTACTGGATTTAACCGGGGGGGAGTGCAGCGCCCCAGAGTCCTGGTCGTTGCAGTACTGATGCTCCGCCGCTAAGGGGGGCTATGGTACGTCTGATGGCACTGAAGGAGTTCTTCTGACCAGGTATCACAGTCAGCAATACACTTCACAGTCTGGCCTCTAGGGGGAGCTAAGGGTTCTATGTATTAGGCCACTCCTCACAATCTGGTAAAACTGGGGGTTAGGCAGAAAGTTAGACAGAAGCTGACTGGGAATCGAACAGGCAACATCCTGTGGCAGAGGGTGTTGCGGGGAGAGACTCAGGGGGGTCCCTGTCAGGGGTGGGATCCTGACAGAGGCCTAGCGAACAGAGAGAACGTTACGGGACCGCGCCTGCACGAGATAGCGGCGGTACCCCAAGAAAGGACAAGAAGCGAGGTTCATTGTGCTGAGTGAGAAACGAGATCAACGCAACAAGGAGAAATACCAGTAGGAGTCGTGCTGTAAGACGAGGCAACATCCTACTGAGGCGCGTAGCCGGTGGCCGGAACACCGAGGAAGTACTAGGCTCCAAGCAATACTTCAAACCTACGGCAGGACAGTCAGCTATAGGCGGGCTGTCTCACACAAATCACCTACGAAGACACAGGGGGCAACAATAGGAGAGGGGCGACGCTAGGGTCCCGGAAGAACTCCGAGCCTACCCGTCATACGGGTGCGTCCTAGCCATATCATCTGGGGGACGAAGAAGAACATCATAATCGAGTTGTGAGGGAACTTCAGAAACAGACACAACAGTTGTGGGGACTATCCCGTAAGCACAGCAGGGGAGGACCACAACACACAAGCGCTAGAAGGTAGGCACAGATTTCCATCTGCAAAGGGAACTCTGGAGGTGCCATCGGACCGGCCGGACTTGCGCAGCCCGGTTAACCGTATTCCGGACTGAGGATCCTGAAGCCTTCAGTAAAGAGGTAAAGAGACTGCAACCTGGTGTCCTCGTTATTTACTGTGACCTGCACTGCACCGCACCACCACAACATCACCATGCCTCCACCTTCATTGTACGCCCCTCAGCAGGGTCACGGACCGGGTCTAGCCACCGTGACAACCCCAGAACAGAGACTCAGAGGCCCGGTACTGGGTACCCCTCGGCCCTGCGGCAGTGGGGGTGCTACACATGCATTTTCTAGAATACTCGATGCGTTAGAATCGGGCCACCATCTAGCGGTATATATCAGCAGGTCCCATGTGCTTTATTCAAAATGTATGAAACCTCATGGACCCAGGACAGAGTAATTACCTTCGGTAACAAAGCAACCGCCTATTGCTGAGACAAAGTGTTCATCATTTTATTTATTATTTTTTTTAAACTTAAGGACTTTCAGCCTAAAGACAAAAGGTACAAAGGGCACAAAGTCTTACGGCTCCTAACTTAACGTTGTATAGCCCTATTGTAAATACTTGTAGTAGAGAAGAATATGGATGAAAAGTCTGATGGTGCAGGTCACAGTGTGGAGGTATACAGCCATGGGCGGACATACCGCCAGTTCAACCTGTGCAACCGCACAGGGGCCCAGAGTGGGAGGGGGCCCCCGACGGACATAGAAAGCAATGAATGTGAATGACAGCGACAGTGAATGAATTCCCCCCTGGAATAAATGGATTAAAATGATCGATCTACTATATAGGAGGTGGATGGGGATAGAGATCTACAGAGCGCCTGGTACATGTTTAAGGTTATATGGAGTGCACAGTGACATTTGTGCATGGTTACCTCTCAGCCAATCACACACTGCCTTAGGCTGGGTTCAAATTACGTTTCCGTAGTCTGTTAGACGGACTGCGTTACACTGCGGCATAACGCGGTGTAACGCAGTCCGTTAACGCCGCCATTAAGCCCTATGCCGGACGCATTGAGTGCCGTCATTGAGTGACGGACTCTGGGACGCGGGCTGCAGCATTTCCGGGTCTGTCACCGCTAGCGCATATAGATCATCTGATAGCTCTATCTGCGCTAGCGCGATGGCATGTTGGCACTTGCGCTGACGCAGCCCGTTGAACGGGCTGCTGTTAATGCAATGTGAACCTAGCCTTACAAGCACATCTGTGATTGGCTGACAGGTTGATCTGCAAGTGTCTTCTGTGCAGATATGACATCAATTGCATGACTGCTTTGTGTTATATTCAGTTGTTAAGTATGGAACTTAAATTTATTATTTAGAGTTGATAGTTGTGTTCTAAACTTATAATAAATATTACAACCTATATGTTTACACAACTTTGTTGTGCTATGTGGGGGGAAGATTTCTTGCACAGGGGTCCTCTGCAGACTATGTCCGCCCCTGTATACAGCTGTAGATTAGAGGCTAAGTGTACCTCTGTGGCAGCCCTATCATGGCTCAGCACAGAGCTGCATTATTAGGTCACTGCAATAATTATAATCAGTGAATGTCTAGAACAGGGGTGGACAATTTATTTTCCCCAGAAGAACACGCGAGAGACTGATGCCCAAAGATACAGATACTGTTGAAATCAAGATGATGGGTGGAGGTGAAAAGTACAGGTTTCCCCAAAGTCACAGGTTCAGAAGTTCTGCCTGTCCTGATCCAGGCATAACCAAAGGGCCGGATGTGGCCCACGGGCTGCAGTTTGTCCAGACCTGTACTAGAACTATCAATATAATACCTTCATAAAGGATATGTTAGTGTATGCAGTAACATCAGCAAAATAGCATCAAACTGCCAAACAGGAGAGGTAAGAAACAAGCAGTGTCCGGTCTGTGGAGTCACATAGGGTGCCAAGCCAATCAGTAACACTGAGATTGAGCATTTGATGCAATTTGTCCCTGAGGGCTCATCGGCTCTCCCAGATGTCAGGGGAACAGGATTAGGCAGTCCAGTTTAAACATGTTCAATATTTTTGTTCTTTAAGGAAATGTCTGGTGGTGGATTAGCCCCAATCCCTATTGAGAACACATGTACACTTGACTTGGATGATGATACATGTGGGGGAATATAGGAGGAATAGCAGCAGGTAAGATGAGTGTTAGCTGATAGCTTTCGAAAGTGTATGACCAGCTAAACACTTAAAGGGAATCTGTTACCCCCTGGGACGTATGGCCCCAGAATCCTGTGCCCTACACTCCCTCTACAACACATTCCTCTTCTTCACTTTCTAATGAGCACTGCATTCAGGGATCTCCTGCGCTTGCGCCAGCGACTTCTTCTCCAGTGACCTCCGTTGTGCACGTCGATAAGGTGCTCTCCCCACTTCCTAACTGCATAGTCATTGCTATGTACACATGGTTCCTAGCGATGACTGTGCAGGAAGGAAGTGGGGAGAGCACCTTATCAGCATGCATGCCAGAGGTCACAGCGACTCACCGCCGCCTGCACAGGAGAACCTTTGAATTCAGTGCCCAGAGAAGGAAGGAAGAGGTACGCATTGTGGAGGGAGTGCAGAGCGCAGGATTTCGGGGCCATAACAGACGTACATGGGGAAGGGGTAGTATTACAATGAAGGAAGGAGGCAGGATTTCTTCTAAGCACTACACACCCCGCAACCTGGAAGAAATCATTAGCATAAAGACTGAATATAACATTTCTCAACAACTAGATCATAAATATGAGACATACAGCTACCTGTATTTAACATTTCCATTACCTGTATGCCCATATTAATAGATCATATACACGGTGGCTCAGTGAATAGCACTGTTGCCTTGCAGCGCTGCAGTCCTGGGTTCAAATCACACCAAGGACAACATCTACAAGGAGTTTGTATGTTCTCCTCATGTTCGCTTGGATTTCCTCCAGGTACTCCGGTTTCCTCCCACATTCCAAAGTCATACTGATGGGGAATTTAGATTTTGAGCCCCATTGTGGACAGCGATGATAATGCCTGTAAAGCGCTGCGGAATATGTTGGCGCTATATAGATTATTATTATATACATCCCAAGGGTGACCGCTTCCCTTTTAAAAGGTATTCTGTTTACAGCAAGACATGACATGTCCATAGAAAGATAACTAAAATCAGTAGGAGTCCCATTGTTGGGATTCCATTTGCGAGCCAATATGGAGACTGTGAAGGCAGCAGCAAATAATGCAAGCATTAAGCATCCAATCAAAATCTATGGCACGGAAATAATCCACACTGGCATCACCATCCATGCCATAGACATTAATGGACTGCCAAATGCATGCACAACCTGCTTCTGCCGTCAACTCTTTGTTTTCAACCATGGGACCCACAATGAAGTAAGCGATATCACCTATCCAGTAGAGAGGCAATTTGTTTATTCTGAAATACCTCTTTAAAAATAAGCATTAGTCTCTGTGTGTGTATATACCAGAACAATGAATACAGTATATGGCGAGACCCCGCCTAAAAGTGGCTCAGACGCAAGTGTGAACACAAAGCTGAAGTTAGTTTCTTATTTGGGGCTGAAGCTGGTTTCTTATTTGGTGCTCTTTTTTTTATATACAGGTTTAACAACAAAAATACAAAGCTACAATAAAATACAATGCAGCGAGGGGCCCTGATGCAAACACGCTTACAAGTAGCTACAAAAGTTAAAAAAAACTGACACAAAAATTGGCATCAAAGTCGGTACTGTAGGGCGTTGCTGAAAGGGTTAAATGATTTTGGGCCACTGATCTCGCAGTGCACACATATAGATCAGAATGCCCTAAATGAAATTCAGATCACTCTAGCCTGGCCCAAACGGGTTCTAGGCATCAGAACAGGCTTCAAAGTGGACAGTACAATATGTAACTGGTGTTTTTAAAGGGGTTGCCAGCCCATGTTCCTGCCCCATCTGTCTCCATCCTGTCCCATGTCTCTATCCTGCCCCATATCTCTCCATCCTGCCCCATCTGTCTCCATCCTGTCCAATGTCTAAATCCTGACCCATCTGTCTCCATCCTGCCCCATGATCCTGCACCATATCTCTCCATCCTGTCCTGTGTCTCCACCCTGCACCATGTGTCTCCACCCTGCACCATGTGTCTCCACCCTGTTCCATGATCCTGCACCATATCTCTCCGTCCTGTCCCATCTGTCTCCACCCTGCACCATGTGTCTCCACCCTGCACCATGTGTCTCCACCCTGCACCATGTGTCTCCACCCTGCACCATGTGTCTCCACCCTGCACCATGTGTCTCCACCCTGCACCATGTGTCTCCATCCTGTTCCATGATCCTGCACCATGTGTCTCCATCTTGCCCCGTGTCTCCATCCTGCCCCATGAGTCTCCATCCGGGCTCGTCTCGGACGCAGGTTCAGTTACTGCACTGGCAGAATCCTGCCGCTGGGCCCGGTGAGCAGAAGAGAGGGGCCCCCTCTGCTCATCGGGTCCCATATGCCAGTCAGGGCAGTAATGGCCTGACGGCGGCCCTGCCTATAGCTGCCGGAGTAAGTAAACCACACACGAGAGGAGTCGGGGATACATATCCCCCCGCCGTCACCAATCTGTGACGGAGCTTACACAGTCACAGCTCTCTGGCGACCCCCCTCCGTAGTACCCTCAGGTCAGAGATATATATATATATCATAGGCGAAAGGCACACTAGATTACTACAAATATATACAGTGTAATATACAGAGATTACAGCCAGAAGTACAGATAAAAATTAGGGTACAGGTTGGGGATAGCAGTTACTATTATTTATTTATATAGCACCATTGAATGAGAAGAGGTTACATACAAATTACAGATATTGCTTACAGTAAGCAAACTAACAATGACAGACTGATAGAGAGGGGCAAGGACCCTGCCCTTGCGGGCTTACATTCTAGAGGATGGTGGGGATGCAGACAATAGGTTGAGGGTTGCAAGAGCTCCGGTGTTGGTGAGGCGGTAGCTCCAGTAGTGGTGGGGAGGCAGCGAGGTCAGTGCAGGCTGTAAGCTTTCCTGAAGAGAAATCCTTCAGGTTCCGTCTGAAGGATCCGAATGTGGTTGATAGTCGGACATGTTGGGGCAAAGAATTCCAGAGGATGGGGGATATTCGGAGAAGTCTTAGAGGCAGTTGGGTGAGGAGCGAATAAGTGTGGAGGAGAGGAGGAGGTCTTGGGAGGACCGGAGATTATGTGAGGGAAGATATCGGGAGATTAGTTCAGAGATGCATGGAGGAGACAGGTTATGGATGGCTTTGTAGGTCAGTATTAGTAATTTGAACTGGATACGCTAAGGGAATGGGAGCCAGTGAAGGGATTTGCAGAGGGGGGAAGCGGAGGAGTAGCAAGGAGAGAGATGGATTAGTCGGGCAGCAGAGTTAGGGATGGACTGGAGAGGTGCAAGTGTGTTAGCAGGGACGCCACAGAAAAGGATGCTGCAGTAGTCAAGGCGGGAGATGATGAGGGCATGCACAAGAATTTTAGTAGATTGATGGTTGAGGAAAGGACGGATTCTGGAGATATTTTTGAGCTGGAGGCAACAGGAGGTGGAAAGAGCTTGGATGTGCGGTTTGAAGGACATGGAAGAGACGAGGGCTACTCCGAGGCAGCGGACTTCCGGTATGGGGGAAAGCGTGGTGTCCTTTAATGCGATAGATAGGTCAGGTAAGGAAGATCTATGAGATGGAGGAAAGATGATGAGTTCAGATTTGTCCACATTGAGTTTGCGGAAGCGAGAGAAGAAGGAGGATATGTATGATAGACACTCCGGGATTCTGGACAGCAGGGAGATGACGTCTGGGCCAAAAAGGTATAAAGGGCCAAAAAGGGCTCCCAGGGTTCTGGTGGTATATTGGACTTCACCGTGAGATGCACGGCACTTTCATAATTCATCTCTAGATGTTGGTGACACTTGATCTGGAGTTTTCCCTTTATGTAAGCAGACTTGCACAAAAGAGAGCAAGGGTCTAGCTCTGCTCCTCCCTGCCTTCATTAACAGGTGGCCTCTAAGTCTCTGGGCAAATGGTAAAGTTCGGAGCTTTAGGAAATTGGGTACTTTTCCCAAGGGTAGGAGCCACAATTCAGGAGTGGAGGGAGATCTCTGGATAATCTATGGGGCCTGAATTCATAAATCCAAAATGGAGTCTCCCTCGTCCCTCACAGTCGGTAAGTAGCATTTCTGCTAGACAGATTCTCTTTAAAGGGGTTGTCCACTACTTTCAATTAACCCCCCAATGTATCCCCCCGGGGCCCCTAATGAATTGTGCCATTACCTTCTGTTGACGTTTTCGCCTGTGAGCGGCGCTATTCCTCCTGCTGAGTCCGGGTCACATGACCCCCAGACTGCAGCCGCCGCTCATTTCCGCCGACGTCACGTCAATTTCCAGGCTCTGAAAATTGACGTGACGTCAGCAGCAGGCGTGACCAGCCCCCACAGTCAGCAGTCACTCAGCAAGAGTGACTGGGCTGTGGGCGGTGCTGGGGGGTGCCTGCAGGGCTGTGCTGGGGGCGGGCGGGGCTGTGTGTGCTCACTGCTCAGTGCTGGGATCATGATGTGTGGCTGGGCTGTGCTTCGGTCGCCGGGGGTCTGCCGGTGTTTCTGCCCGCCGGTGCATGTGCCCGCCGGCGCCGGTGCTTGTGACCGCCGGTGCTTCTGCCCGCCGGCGCTGTGTGTGCGTGTGTGCCGGCGCTGTGTGTGCGTGTGCCGACGCTGTGCGTGTGTGTGTGTGTGCCGGCGCTGTGCGTGTGTGTGCAGGCATCGTCCGATGGGACTACAAGTCCCATCGGGCTCTGCCTGCTACACTGACAGTGAGTGACACATTAGCCAATGATGGGACAGTAGTAGTCCCATCATCCGGCTAATGTGTTGAATGTAAAAAAAAAAAAAAAACACAGTACATACATACATACAACACCATGCGACGACATGCACCATGCGACGACATGCGACAACATGCACCATGCGACGACATGCACCATGCGACGACATGCGACACATGCACCATGCGGCGACATGCACCATTCGACGACATGCACCATGCGACCACATGCACCATGCGACCACATGCACCATGCGACGACATGCACCATGCAACACATGCACCATGCGGCGACATGCACCATTCAACGACATGCACCATGCGACCACATGCACCATGCGACGACATGCACCATGCGACGACATGCACCATGCGACGACATGCACCATGTGACATGCACCATGCGACGACATGCGACATGACCATGTGACGACATGCACCATGCAATGACATGCGGCATGCAACGACATGCGCCATGCGACGACATGCACCATGCGACGACATGCGACATGCACCATGCGGCGACCTGCACCATGTGATGACATGCGCCATGCGACGACATGCACCATGCGACAACATGCACCATGCGACGACATGCACCATGCAACACATGCACCATGCGGCGACATGCACCATGCGACGACATGCACCATGCGACGACATGCACCATGCGACGACATGCACCATGCGACGACATGCACCATGCGACGACATGCACCATGTGACATGCACCATGCGACGACATGCGACATGACCATGTGACGACATGCACCATGCAATGACATGCGTCATGCAACGACATGCGCCATGCGACGACATGCACCATGCGGCGACCTGCACCATGTGATGACATGCGCCATGCGACGACATGCACCATGCGACAACACGCACCATGCGACGACATGCACCATGCGACGACATGCAACAACATGCACCATGCGGCGACATGCACCATGCGACGACATGCACCATGCGACGACATGCACATGCGTCAACATGCGACATGCACCATGCGTCGACATGCGCCATGCGTCAACATGCACCATGCGTCAACATGAGACATGCACCATGCGACGACATGCAACACGCACCATGCGACGACATGCACCATGCGTCGACATGCACCATGCGTCGACATGCACCATGCGTCAACATGCACCATGTGACAACATGCGACATGCACCATGCGACGACATGCAACATGTGACATGCGACATGAAACATGCCACATACAGTACGTACATACAACAGACATACAGTACATATAACATAGATTACATACTCACCATCACTTGTCACTTTGATCCCCGAAGCCATTGTCATCTGTAAAAAATATTAAAATAATAAACAACCAATATACTCCCTGATCCGCAGAAATCCAATTAAAACAAGTGTCCCACGACGATCTCCCGTGGAGAGCAGGAGCCTCTGCTGATGCAACCACTCTCCAGGGGCTCCAGGAACACAATGAGGGGAGGAAGGTATCCTTCCACAATGTATTCCCCACAATGTATTCCTACACCCCTGTGAGAAAATAGTCCCTAGTCTCACTTTATGGCATGCTGTATGAGAAAGTTCCCACGCAGCTTTTTGCCATAAAGTGAGACCAGTGAACTTTAGTAACCTCAGTGATGCACTACAGGAGCCATTGTCTTCTGTCAGTGTGTCACTGAGGGTCCTATAGAGCAGTGACACCACCCAATGTCACTGTTCTATAGGGGAGATCGTCGTGGGACACTCGTTATTAATTGGACTACAGCGGACAGGTAGTATACGGTTTATTATTTTACTTTTTTGCAGGTGCTGGAGTATGGTAAGTATGGTTAAATGAAGAATATTAAAATACTTTTTCCTAATGTGTGTGTGTTTTATTAACCCTTTTTTAGTATTGGATTAATAATGGATAGGCGTCTTATTGACGCCTCTCCGTTATTAACCCGGCTTAATGTCACCTTACAATAGCAAGGTGACATTAACCCCTTATTACCCCATATCCCACCGCTACACGGGAGTGGGACTGAAATACATGGCACTTTAATACGTGGCACTGAAATACGTGGCACGTGGCAGTTACGTACGTGGCACTGAAATATGTGGCACGTGGCACTGAAATACGTGGCACTTACATAGGTGGCATTTAAATCCGTGGCACTTAAATCCGTGGCACTTACATACATCGCACTTGCATACATGGCACTTAAATACGTGGCACGTGGCACTTACATACGTGGCACTTATATACGTGGCACGTGGCACTTATATACGTGGCACTGAAATAGGTGGCACTTAAATCCGTGGCACTGAAATACGTGTCACGTGGCACATACGTGGCACTTACATACGTGGCACTTACATACGTGGCACTTACATACGTGGCACTTACATACGTGGCACTTACATACGTGGCACTGAAATATCGTGGCACTATGTCAGAAAATGTTCATTAAACGGTTAGGGGTGAGGTTAGGGGTAGGGTTAGGGTTTGGATCCCTTTATCACCGTGATGGTGGTGGGTGTTTTTTCAGTTTTTTTTCTATAAAAACGCATCATCGGTGAGGGTGGAAGATATGGTTATCGCAATCCCAGTGATGACATAACCAAAGTAAAGACCATAAATATAAAGTAATGAACAAGTACTGAACAATCCCTTTAATATATGATACTAAAACTGTTTTGAATCTATAAAATGCACAGTGTAGACTACAGTCTACAAATCTGTAATTTCTCAGTGTGAATGCAGATTTTTGGTTACTCATATTACACTCAGAGTGAATACAAGGATGTGATTTGAATACTCCCAATGTTGTCACCACGGTTTCTCTCACGGAGAATTTGTGTCAGTGTCATTATGTGAACCCTGTGGACAATCAGTGGCTGCTTCACTGTCTTCGCCTTAGGAAGAAGTGGCTTACATTTGGTAATTCTTAAAAAAAATGCAGCAACACTCACTTCCTACAGATATAAGAGTTTGCTTAGAAGGTGGTGAGAGTGATGCGGCCACTGATTGACCACAGGTACAATCGCTGCGAGACACCGCGCCGACACTATTGGAACGTGCAGGCACTGGAATCTAGTAAACATACAGACTGAGAGGGGGTTGTTAGAATAGTGGACAAACCCTTCAAAGTTCTATATGTATGTATATATCACTGCAACAAAATATTAAAGTGTATGTATATGAATAAATAATTTATTCCATACATACACATAGAAGTATATATTGGTGTGTATATAAAAGGTGTGATCGCATATTGGTGCAATCTGTGCAGCTAAAATGCAATGGGGGCCATTTCTACCTCGAAAGCAGGTGGAATTGTGACTTAGGATGAGCTGTTATTTCTGCAAATGGCCCATATATTGTTTCTGAAACTGGGGCCTCTCCTGTATATGAGCACAAATAGTGTAAAATAAGAACACACATAATATATACATGCACACAAGCGTATGTAGATGGACACATATAACCACACATGTACTGTGTAATTTACATATCTAAGACATATACGCAGTAGGATCTCTTTACAGTATATCATATGTATACTAAACTATATATACTATGAAATAGATGAGAAAGAAAAAAAGCTAAAAGCTTGATCACCATGGTTGTGCAGTGCTTGGTGCTGCTTTACAGCTTGTGACCAAGATGTGACCTCTCCTCATCAGCCTGAAGAGAGAGGAGGGAGAGGAGGGAGGGGTTTGGGTGTGTTTTGGAGTGGGTGTGCTAAGTTCGGGCTTAGAGGACAGTGCAAAGCATCATGGAACTTGTAGTATTAGGGCACAATAAGGAAGTAGTCGATTAACCCCATGAGAGCTGAATCCAGCACTGAAGATGTGCTGCTACAGCATGATAACAGGTAATATTGTTAAAATAAACACAGTAGATGTTTTCATTGGCACATAATAGCAAGATTTATGAAAAAAAAAAAACAACTTTATAGTAGTGGACAACTTCTTTAAGCTTGCTTATAGAGATCATCCTCCTCGGCAGCACACCCTCCTTTGCAAAAGGGCGTGTGCTGTTGATAACAATGACACAGCAAAAGCACTGAACAATTTATCAGTGATTGCTCTGTGAGCATCACCGTTGCGGTCGGCCTACCTATACAAGCTAACAACCAACAGACATGTAGCTGATCAGATGTCACTTAGTGTCTCCGATCGGGTTGTATTCCATTTTTCCTTTCACTGTAGATTAAACATACAACTTATATAACAGATAGCAGGTTAGATAATAAGCAATGTGCCCACTGATGGCCATGTACGGCTGTATGATACTTACTGGTCCCACACAGTCCAGAACAACAGAGGCCTTCTTACACATCTCAGCGAGGGAGGCTTCATCACTGACGTCAGAGATTAGAATGTCAATGGACTTCAGCTGGGGCTTTCCTACAGATGAATAATGGATAGAAGCAGTGACTGGTACGAAGTTACGGTTAGTTCTACAATGGCTAAAAAATCCAGCACTGTCCTAGAATACTGGCTGGCGGTGCAAAAGAAGACAAGCAATTAATAATACCGATAAAGCGTCATTATACCACCTATAAGCCCCCTAGTCTAGAGCATGGGACCTTTACCATACAAGACTAAAAGTAAAGGTAGCAGCGCGCTCCGTCAGATACTGGATGTAATGGCTCTTCTCCTGCAGCACAGGCATTATACTACCGCTCTGCAGGTTCTCAGGTCCCCTAGATCTTACACCTTCTGAAATATGCAGGTCCATATTGTCACTTCTGTCATCACCTCCCCAAGGAATGGATCGGGCATGATGAGGTGCTCCATGTGCCCCATGCCCACGATCCACAGTATCTAATGTGTGGTCAGCGAGTAGTCTGACTGCCCCTCCACATCGGCAGGTAATCGGAGCTGATGACGTTAGGTCTCTGTAGGTCTCTGTAGCATGGCGGGTGCGCTATACCTGCCAATGTGCAGACACGACATCATCAGTGCCGCCTCCTCCCGATGCAGAAGAGGGCCGGGATGGACAACCCCATTAAATCCTACGGAGTTTTTCCTGCTCCATAAGCTGTGAAAGCTGCAGATTTTCTCCGCAGATCCACAGTCCAATCTGCATCGTAATCTGTGGAGGAAAAACATTCTACCAGTGGCCTAAACCCAAGATCGGGCACACAGGCGGCAGACAACACTGAACGGGTGAAATCCCGGGCGGAAGGTCGCAGCAGACGCAGATGGCAGCGTTTACCTCTGGAGACCAGGGCTTGGGCGGACTGGGGGGTTCCAGCCTCACTTGTACCCGGAGAGCCCCCTAATCCCATGCTTGTGGGATACAAGGATAACGGGGGCCCCCTGCTCTGCAGATATAGAGGATATCCAGGGCAGAGCCTCGAGTGCAGCATGCCAAGCAGGACGCCCAGCCGGACACCGACTAGCCAGACCCCAATATGGGTCAGAGGGACAATATGGCTGTGCGGGACCCCGTGACCTAGGAGCACAGTATATAATATAACCTTGCAGCTGGCTGCAACCTGTAGTTCTCCAGCATGGCATGCTGAGCCTTGTAGTCCCACACCAGCTGATTGTTAGCCACTTGAAGGAAGTTGTGCCCATTACTGCCGTCAGAAGCAGCACGGTCAGTGCGCCCCCCAGTGGCCGCCATCCTGTCACTCACCCATCCTGTCCGCGGCCCAGCTCAGCACGTCCTCCAGCTTCTTCTTGCTCCGGCCGGCCACAGCCCAGCGCAGCTCTTGGCCTCTGTAGTCCTCTCCATCAGCCGCTCGGGCCACTTCCTCCACAACGAACTGCCCGGTGAAGCCGGAGGCCCCGAATACGACTATCTGGTACGGGCGGCTGGAGGCTCTGGTCGCCATAGTGACTGCGCTGAGAGTGTGTGACTGACTGGTGCGGACGGCAGCACTGGCAGCAGGTACTAGGCACTGGCAGTTCTAGATGGGCGAGGCTTTATCCGGGCACGGCTCCAAGGGCAGGGCAGGGCAGCTGTTCTGTTTGCCAAACTTTACCAGTGAAGTGACAGTGGCTGTAAACACGTGAGCAGACAGACAGAATTCATGTACAAAAGCGATCCGTGTCACTGGCAAACGGAGGCAGCTGGGCCTGGGAATGTCATGGGGGCCGTCTGGGTTAATTTAGTCCCTGTTCACACTGCACTGCTTTTTGACGGGTTCCCTCTGATTTCCCTAAAAACGGGACCGAAGCGCCAGGCCACAGACTATAATGACGCGAGCAGAGTGTGAGTTCACCCGTCTGTGGCTTTCTCTGAACGTGTCCGTTAGTGCAGAGACTGCCTGGGGCCCTCACGGTGCTTCCTCTGAATCCCATTTTAAGGCCTTGTTCATTTTGAACCTTCAGGGTAAGTTCACATTGGGCTTTTTGGTGCTTTTTTTCTGCAGCAAAACCTGATTTCTTGGCAGGAAAGAAGCTGCGTCAGAAGCGCATGTTTTGGTACATTTTTGTTTGCATTTTTGTTGCGGTTTTGGTTAGTTTTTTTGTGCGTATCTTGTGTCTCTTTGTGCATGCTAATAAAGTTGAGTGCCCCCAGAGAAAAAAAAACCTACTTCCTGTAAGAACCATACCCCTAGATCCTCTGAAAAGCCGACACTTCATCTGCCGCTACAGTAAAATCACACTGACAGGTTAGAATAGAAATATACATATAGGATACGTAGATATATAGATGTCAGTGACACACACACATATATACATGTATATATATTACACAGATAGTAGAAAAGACAGTAATTCATATGCCGACTTCTGTAAAACCACAGCAGGAGCCGACAGGATAGAGGAGATGGATTACATACAGTAAATACACATAGAATAGATAGATATACAGATGTCAGTGACAAATACAATTAGTACAGTGTGTGTGCAAATTACTGCACATGTATTTAATTAAAAGATTATTTTTCTGAAAAAAATGGCATGAGCTCCAGGGTAATTTTCTTAACCAGCACAGGGAAAGCCGACAGCTGGGGGCAGATGTTTATAGCCTGGGAAGGGGGGTAATACCCATGGAGCTTCGCAGGCTATCAATACCAGCTCCCCCTATTATTAATAACCATCAAAGGCTATGCAGACAGTTGCAGGCTGTCAGGACTCTGAACATTTTTTATTACCTTTGTGTGCATTACTGCCCTTTTCCAAGCTGCCTACATCGGGGGGCATGAATACAATCATGGAGGTAGTTGATCGCCTGACTAAAGCTGCTCATTTTGTTCCGTGCACCGGCCTCCCCTCGGCTAAAGATACAGTGAACTTGGTTATACAGAATGTATTTCAGTTGCATGGGGTTCCAGATGAGATCATCTCTGACCGTGGAGTGCAGTTCACTTCAAGATTCTGGAAGGGGTTTTGCTCTGCACTCAATATTAATGTCTGTCTCTCTTCCGCTTACCATCCCCAGACAAATGGTCAGACTGAGCGTACCAACCAGACGCTGGAACAATATCTAAGATGCCATGTCAGCCATCTCCAGGATGATTGGTTGGAGTTGCTTCCGTTAGCCGAATTTTCATATAACAATTCTCAGAGCGCCTCCACTAAATTTACACCTTTCTTTGCCAATCTGGGTTATCATCCGTGTGTCTTACCTAGGTCTCCAATTAATTCTCCGGTTCCGGCAGTGGAGGAAAGGCTGACTGCAATGAGGCAAAATCTGGAGGTTCTGAAGGAATCCCTGACCACAGCTCAAGAACGTTATAAGAGATCGGCTGATAGATTCCGTAAACCTGCACCCATGTTCAAGGTAGGAGATTCCGTGTGGTTAGCAACTAAGAATCTGAAGTTAAATGTTTCTTCACAAAAACTTGGACAGAAATTCATTGGCCCTTTCAAGATCAATGGTATTGTGAGCTCTGTGGCCTGCCGGCTGAAGCTGCCTAGGACTATGAAGGCGTGCTGTACACACTTTTTATTCCAAAAAAGATTGTCTCAAACAGATAAATAGACCACAAGCAGTGTAGGGATACAATTTCGATATAACAACCCAACGTTTTGACCCTCCCGGGTCTTAGTCATGGGACCCGGGCGGGTCGAAACGTTGGGTTGTTATATCGAAATTGTATCCCTACACTGCTTGTGGTCTATTTATCTGTTTGAGACAATCTTTTTTGGAATAAAAAGTGTGTACAGCACGCCTGCAAATTGACATATAAGAGTGTGCGGTGAATTTCTACTATTATGTTCTGGGGCCATCACGGTCCGTTACGCCAGCACCTCATATTTTGACCATAGTGCACACCATCTCTCCTCATTAGGACTATGAAGGTACACCCAGTTTTTTATGTATCTTTACTAAAGCCTGTATCTCCTAATACCTTCCAGGGATGTGTTGTGCCACCTCCGCAGCCTGTGGTGATTGATGGGCAAGAACAATTTGTGGTGGAGGAAATTGTTGATTCCAGGATTCGCAGGAATCAGCTCCAATATCTGAGAAGATGGCAGGGATATCCCCCTGAGGAAGACTCTTGGGAACCTGTGGAAAACATCAATGCCCAACAGAAGGTCCAGGATCGTCCTGGGGCCGCTTCTAAGGAGGGAGTAATGTCAGGACTCTGAACATTTTTTTGTTACCTTTTTGTGCATTACTGTCCTTTTCCAAGATGGCGTCTTTGGTCACGTGCACTGTGTCTTCCTGCTATAAAACTCCACCCCAGCCTTCAGTCTGTGCTAGAGTATTCTGCCTTGCATCCAGCTCCTGACCTCTGGTGACTCCCTGGCTATATACCTGCTCCTGTGAACCTGTGGGGTTATCCTGCTACTCTGCTCTGAGTTCCTGCTGCATACACCAGTTCCAGTAATCCTCCTTCATCTGCTGCTTGTCTTTGCTTCCATCTGCATTTGCTGGACATGTAAGCTGTTGCTGCTCTGCAAGAACCTGAGACTATTACCCAGACCTCCCTGGTTGAGCTAGGATATTATTTGAACTGCCTTATAAGCATATCTATCTGTGTTTTGGACTAAGCAAGGACTTATTCGTGTCAAGTATCCTCAAGAATAATTGTGCTTCATAGACTTTCTGCGTGACTGCATTTTCCTCTGAAGTTTCCTATAGACTGCTGAGCTGCATTTGATATTTGCACCAAATGTTGTGGACTTGAGTTTCTCTCTGCACCTGTTTGAATCACCGTGTGATAATATAGACTTTACCACTTATAAAACTGTGTCCTGTAGTTGTCTTGTTCCACGCAAAGAGTCTCCTGAGTTATCACCTATAATTATTACACAGGCTGATATTAATAGCCTAGCAAGGGCCAGGAATACTGGCCCCCCCAGGCTAAAAACATCAGCTCTCAGCCATCCCAGAACAGGCGTATCTCTAAGATGCGCCAATTCTGGCACTTAGCCTCGCTCTTCCTACTTGTCCTGTAGCGGTGGCAACTGGGATGATCGCTGAGGGGGGTTGATGTCATCTTTGTATTGTCAGGTGACATCAAGCCCCAAGGTTAGTAATACAGAGGCGCCCCATTACTAAACCCATAGTCACATTGTAAGAAAACACAAAACACACAGAAAAAAGTCCTTTAACCCCTTTCTGACCTCGGATGGAATAGTACGTCCGAGGACAGATCCCGTGCTTTGATTCGTGCTCCGGCGGTGAGCCCACATCACAGCCAGGACATGTCAGCTGTTTTGTACAGCTGACATGTGCCCGAAAGAGCGTCATTGGAATCGCGATCCACCCGCCGCTATTAACTAGTTAAATGCCGCTGTCAAACGCTGACAGCGGCATTTAACTAGCGCTTCCGGCCATCGGGACGAAAGTGAGCGCATCGCAGACCCCCGTTACGTGATCGGGGGTCAGCGATGCATCGACATTGACAACCAAAGGTCTATTGAAGACCTCTATGGTTGTTGATGCCGGATTGCTGTGAGCGCCACCCCGTGGTCGGCGCTCATAGCAATTCTTCTACATAGGAGCGATCTGAGTATTGCTCCTATGTAGCAGAGCCGACCAGGCTATGCCAGCTTCTAGCCTCCCATGGAGGCTATTGAAGCATGGCAAAAGTAAAAAAAAAATGTTTTAAAAAATATGAGAAAATATACAAGTTTAAATCATCCCCCTTTCGCCCCATTCAAAATAAAACAAAAAAAAATATGAAATAATCACATATTTGGTATCGTCGCATTCAGAATTGCCAGATCTATCAATAAAAATTAGCCTGATCGCTAAACGGCGTAGCGATAAAAAAATCGAAATGCCAGAATTATGTTTTTTGGTTGTCACAACATTGCATTAAAATGCAATAACGGGCGATCAAAAGAACGTATCTGCACCAAAATGGTATCATTAAAAACGTCAGCTCGGCACGCAAAAAATAAGCCCTCACCCAACCGCAGATCACGAAAAATGGAGACGCCACGGGTATCGGAAAATTGCTCTTTTTTTTAGCAAAGTTTGGATTTTTTTTTTACCACTTAGATAAAAAATAAGCTAGACCTGTTTGATGTCTATGAACTCGTAATGACCTGGAGAAACATAATGGCAGGTCAGTTTTATCATTTAGAGAACCTAGCAAAAAAGCCAAACAAAAAAAACAAGTGTGGAATTGCACCTTTTTTGCACTTTCACCGCACTTGGAATTTTTTTCCCGTTTTCTAGTACATGACATGCAAAAACCAATGGTGTCATTCAAAAGTACAACTCGTCCCGCAAAAAATAAGCCCTCACTTGGCCATATTAACGGAAAAAGTTATGGCTCTGGGAAGGAAAAGAGTGAAAAACGAAAATGCAAAATCAAAAAAAGCTGGGGTCATTAAGGGGTTAATTGAAAGAATGACACAGACTTATTTAATAATCTTAATTAAACCATACTTACGACCTCGCCTAATTCCATCAAAACCCTCGTTCTCCTGTAATAAACCAAAAATTAAAAAAAACAATATCCCTAATGCATCTTGGCACCATCCAGGTTGAAAATTATTTATCCTCCAGACATGAATTACGGCATGGGACAGAACGACGGATAGGTGAGGGATATTGTTGTTTTTTTACTTTTGGTTTATTACAGGAGATTGAGGGCTTCGGTGGAATAGGCGTTAGGTGAGTATAACTGTGTTTGTTATTTTTAAAGGGAACCTGTCACCCCGTTTTTTCGGTATGAGATAAAAATACTGTTAAATAGGGCCTGAGCTGTGCATTACAATAGTGTAGTTTGTGGACCCCAATTCCCCACCTATGCTGCCGAAATACGTTACCAAAGTAGTCGTTTTCGCCTGTCAATCAGGCTGGTCAGGTCAAAAGGGCGTTGTGTCTTCCCCCAGATTTTGCGTAGTTTTCCGTTGGTGGCGTAGTGGTGTGCGCATGCCCAAGGTCCGGAATCCTCTGCCAGGGTATTTAAAAGAGCGCGCTGTTCGTTATTTCATTGGTGATCGGTGGGCGCGGCCATCTTCCTTTGGCCGCGCGTGCGCAGAAGCGGCGCTCTGCTGGCCGCGGCTTCAGGAAAATGGCCGCGGGATGCCGCGCGTGCGCAGATGGATATCGCGGCGGCCATTTTCCTGAAGCCGCGGCCAGCAGAGCGCCGCGGCCAGGAGAGCGCCGCTTCTGCGCACGCGCGGCCAAAGGAAGATGGCCGCGCCCACCGATCACCAATGAAATAACGAACAGCGCGCTCTTTTAAATACCCTGGCAGAGGATTCCGGACCTTGGGCATGCGCACACCACTACGCCACCAACGGAAAACTACGCAAAATCTGGGGGAAGACGCCACGCCCTTTTGACCAGACCAGCCTGATTGACAGGCGAAAACGACTACTTTGGTAACGTATTTCGGCAGCATAGGTGGGGAATCGGGGTCCACAAACTACACTATTGTAATGCTCAGCTCAGGCCCTATTTAACAGTATTTTTATCTCATACCGAAAAAACGGGGTGACAGGTTCCCTTTAAATAGAAATGGAAAAGTGTGTTTAGTCTTATTTCTAATAAAATACTTTATTCTGGCTGTGTCTTTATTTACCATGTAACTATAGGATTAGTAATGCATAGGTGTCATAGACGTGTTATAGACGATTCTCCATTACTAATCCATGGGCTTGATGTCACCTGACAATCGAAAGGTGACATCAACCGCACAAATATGAACCCCACTTGTCACCGCTACAGGGCAAGTGGGAAGAGCCAGGCAAAGCGCCAGAATTGATGCATCCAATAGATGTGCCTTTTCTAGGCAGCTGTCGGCTGCTATTTTTAGGCTGGGGAGCACCAATTTCTATGACCCCTTACCAACGTGAGAATACCAGCCCCCAGCTGTCTGCTTTAGCAAGGCTGGTTGTCAAAAATGGGGGGATCCCATGCCATTTTTTATTATTTATTTAAATAATTAAAAAAACAGCTTGAGGGCCCCTGTATTCTTGATAACTAGCCCTGCGGACCGCTGAGGGTTGGAGCCCCCAGCTGTGAGTTTTGCTTGGCTTGTTATCAAAAATGGGGAACCCAAGCAGGGTTTTTTTTTTTAAATTATGTATTTACAGCGCAGGAGCAGCTGATGAATACTCCCATCATCCACTCCTGCTATCACTGTATCGGATGATGGGAGAAGTAGTCCCGTCAGCTGACACCAGTGACCGGAGGTAAACTGTATACCTCCGATCACAGCTGAGCGCTCACGCTGTCTTTTGAGAGCGTGGGAACTGCGACTCTGTGACCGGCGGGGATGGTTTCACTGCCATTCAGAAGCGGTGTTTGCTGCGCTATTATGCATGTGACAGCATGTCAAACACTGTATTGTCGGACCCCTCATTCATGTGAATGGGGTTCGGGTCCGCTCTGCTGGATGACAGGCTGTAAGGGCGCATCATGCAGTCTGCCATCTAGAGGTAGCAGAGCTGACAGTGAGGTCATATCCTGCTGTCCTTGACTTTTCTGCATCAAATATGCTGCAAAAAAGTCAACCTGTGTATTTGCAGCATTTTTCACCATCCATTGAAGTCAATGGGTGAAAAAATGCTGAAAGAAGTGACATGCTCTATGTCCAAAAAACACTGCAAAGCACAAAATCCTGATGACAAAAAAAGTGTGTGCATGAGATTTCTCAAATCTCATAGGCTTTTGCTGGTACTGTAAAACGCAGCTGAAAATTAGCATACAAAAATGCAGCAAAAACACCCAGTGTGCTCAAAGTGTTTCTTTTTATTTTTTTTTTAGATCTGCTGAATGTCAATTTTTTCATGTTTTGCATTTTTCAAATGCAAGTAACAGCACAGAAAGTGAATCTTAGGTGTTGTGAACTATTGTTCTTGGCTCCCTCTTGTGGTCATTAGCGGTATGGCACTTTGAGTGTCTTTCCCCTGGTTGGCACTCACCTGCTTCGTTTGGTCTGGGTGTGCCTATATAAACTTCCTGGATACTCTGTATTGTGACTGGATTCGTTGTTATCAGACCTTGTCTGTTTTCTCCTGTCTCCTGGTCTCCTGATTTTGCAAGATAAGCTAAGTCCTGCTTTCTTATTTTTTGTGCATTTGAATTTCCCTTATTTTGTTCCAGCGTTGTTTAAAATGTGATTTCTGTTTTTGCTGGAAGCTCAAGGGGGGCTGTTATCCTCCCCCCACACCGTTAGTCGGTGCGGGGGTTCTTGGACATTCAGCGTGGATATTTTGTAGGGTTTTTTGCTGACCGTATAAGTCATCTTTCTATTTTCTGCTATTAGTCAGTGGGCCTCTCTTTGCTAAATCTAGTTCATTCTTACGTTTGTCATTTCTTCTTACCTCACCGTTATTATTTGTTGGGGGCTTGTATTATAACTTTGGGGTCCTTTCTCTTGAGGCAAGAGAGGTCTTATTTTCTCTGAAAGGGTTAGTTAGTTCTCCGGCTGGCGCGAGACGTCTAGAACCAACATAGGTACGTTCCCCGGCTGCTGCTAGTTGTTTGTGTTAGGATCAGGTATACGGTCAGTCAA
Source organism: Ranitomeya variabilis (assembly GCF_051348905.1). Taxonomy (NCBI): domain Eukaryota; kingdom Metazoa; phylum Chordata; class Amphibia; order Anura; family Dendrobatidae; genus Ranitomeya; species Ranitomeya variabilis. Next base: position 171,656,297 of record NC_135233.1, on the reverse strand, counting down.
GTTACCACTTCCCTATGAGCTGGCTTTTTGTGTTTGCAGACTTAGCTGGTACTCCTGAGATCCTCTGCCATTAGGATCATAACAGTAATCCAGGCCTAAAAAGTGCATTGCTGAAGCGGGACTATAAGAAAAGAAGTCTGAGTTTGTTTGTTTTTTTTGTTTTTTTTTCTTCCTCCCCTTTATCTCTGAGTGGCTTGAAGCTCTGCTGCAGATATGAATGTTCAGACTCTGATTACTAGTGTGGATCAGCTTGCTGCACGTGTGCAGGGCATTCAGGATTTTGTTATTAGCAGTCCTATGTCAGAACCTAAGATACCTATTCCTGAGCTGTTCTCTGGAGATCGATTTAAATTTGGGAATTTTAGGAATAATTGTAAATTGTTTCTATCTTTGAGACCTCGTTCGTCTGGAGACTCAGCTCAACAAGTTAAAATTGTTATCTCCTTCTTGCGTGGCGACCCTCAGGATTGGGCTTTCTCATTGGCGCCAGGAGATCCTGCATTGGCAAATATTGATGCGTTTTTTCTGGCGCTCGGATTGCTTTATGAGGAGCCCAATCTTGAAATACAGGCAGAAAAAGCATTGCTGGCTATCTCTCAGGGCCAGGATGAAGCTGAGGTGTACTGCCAAAAATTTTGGAAATGGTCCGTGCTTACTCAATGGAATGAGTGTGCTCTGGCCGCAAATTTCAGAAATGGCCTTTCTGAAGCCATTAAGAATGTGATGGTGGGTTTTCCCATTCCTACAAGTCTGAATGATTCTATGGCTCTGGCCATCCGGGTTGATCGGCGTTTGCGGGAGCGCAAAACTGCTAATCCTCTGGCAGTGTTGTCTGAACGGACACCTGACTCAATGCAATGTGATAGAATTCTGACTAGAACCGAACGGCAAAATCATAGGCATCAGAATGGGTTGTGTTTTTACTGTGGTGATTCTACACATGTTATCTCGGCATGCTCTAAACGGCCATCAAAGGTTGTTAGTCCTGTCGCCATTGGTAATTTACAGCCTAAGTTCATTTTGTCTGTGACTTTGATTTGCTCATTATCTTCCTACCCTGTTATGGCATTTGTGGATTCAGGTGCTGCCCTGAGTCTTATGGATTTATCATTTGCCAAGCGCTGTGGTTTTGTCCTAGAGCCTTTAGAAAATCCTATTCCTCTTAGAGGAATTGATGCTACGCCATTGGCGAAGAATAAACCGCAGTATTGGACACAAGTGACCATGTGCATGTCTCCTGAACATCGGGAGGTGATTCGTTTTCTTGTTTTGCATAAAATGCAGGATTTGGTCGTTCTGGGTCTGCCATGGTTACTGACCCATAATCCAGTTTTGGATTGGAAGGCTATGTCCGTGTCAAGTTGGGGTTGTCAGGGAATTCATTGCGATTCATTCCGCGGTTTTCCTCGGGTCATGTTGAACCTTCTGACTGTCCTGGGGTGGATTCTGTGGTGGATAGGTTGCAGCGGATTTGGAATCTTGTGGTGGACAACTTGAAGTTGTCACAGGAGAAGGCTCAGCGCTTTGCCAACCGCCTCCGCGGTGTGGGTCCCCGACTTCGTGTTGGGGATTTGGTTTGTTTGTCTTCTCGGTATGTCCCTCTGAAGGTTTCCTCTCCTAAGTTTAAGCCTCGCTTTATTGGTACTTATAAAATTTTGGAAGTCCTTAATCCGGTGTCGTTTCGTTTGGATCTTCCGGTGTCGTTTGCCATTCACAATGTGTTCCATAGGTCTTTGTTACGGCGGTACGTGGTGCCTATGGTTCCTGCTGTTGAGCCTCCTGCTCCGGTGTTGGTTGAGGGCGAGTTGGAGTATGTGGTGGAGAAGATCTTGGACTCTCGTCTCTCTAGACGGAGGCTTCAGTATCTGGTCAAATGGAAGGGCTATGGTCAGGAGGACAATTCCTGGGTGGTCGCCTCTGATGTTCATGCGGCCGATTTGGTTCGTGCCTTTCACGCTGCTCATCCTGATCGCCCTGGTGGTCTTGGTGAGGGTTCGGTGACCCCTCCTTAAAGGGGGGGTACTGTTGTGAACTATTGTTCTTGGCTCCCTCTTGTGGTCATTAGCGGTATGGCACTTTGAGTGTCTTTCCCCTAGTTGGCACTCACCTGCTTCGTTTGGTCTGGGTGTGACTATATAAACTTCCTGGATACTCTGTATTGTGCCTGGATTAGTTGTTATCAGACCTTGTCTGTTTTCTCCTGTCTCCTGGTCTCCTGATTTTGCCAGATAAGCTAAGTCCTGCTTTCTTATTTTTTGTGCATTTGAATTTCCCTTATTTTGTTCCAGCGTTGTTTAAAATGTGATTCCTGTTTTTGCTGGAAGCTCAAGGGGGGCTGTTATCCTCCCCCCACACCGTTAGTCGGTGCGGGGGTTCTTGGACATTCAGCGTGGATATTTTGCAGGGTTTTTTGCTGACCGTATAAGTCATCTTTCTATTTTCTGCTATTAGTCAATGGGCCTCTCTTATCTAAATCTAGTTCATTCTTACGTTTGTCATTTCTTCTTACCTCACCGTTATTATTTGTTGGGGGCTTGTATTATAACTTTGGGGTCCTTTCTCTTGAGGCAAGAGAGGTCTTATTTTCTCTGAAAGGGTTAGTTAGTTCTCCGGCTGGCGCGAGACGTCTAGAACCAACGTAGGTACGTTCCCCGGCTGCTGCTAGTTGTTTGTGTTAGGATCAGGTATATGGTCAGTCAAGTTACCACTTCCCTATGAGCTGGCTTTTTGTGTTTGCAGACTTAGCTGGTACTCCTGAGATCCTCTGCCATTAGGATCATAACACTTAGGCCGGTTTCACATGTCAGTGGCTCCGGTACATGTAGTGACAGTTTTCTCACATACCGGAGACACTGGCACACGTAGACCCATTCAAATGAATGGGTCTATGCACATGCCTGCGTGTTTTCACGGACCGTGTGTCCGTGTGCAAAACACGGAGACATGTCCGCTTTTCTCCGGCAGCACGGTCCGCAAAGAGTCCCGCACACATGCACACGGAGAACAGTGTGCAATCTCCTCCGTGTGCACGTCCCGCCGCAGGAGAAACAGTGCTACAGTTAAGCGCTGTCCCCTGCGTGTGGTGCTGAAGCCGGCATTCATCCCTTCTGTCGTGCTCAGCTTAAAGCAGCGCTTGCAGGAGAGAAGGGATGAAAAATCAAGTTTTTTCTGTTAAAAATAAAGTTTGGGGTCTCCCTATGGGAGGTGGAGCCGCATATTCATCACTGTAATGAGCGGTACCACGTGACCGCTCACACAGGACAGGCTGCCAGCGCTAAGAGGAGGCATCGTGGGAGCTAGATGAGTATTTGCAAGCGGCCGGGTGCGCGGGGGGTGGGGAGGGGTGGGACGTGGGAGGTGACCCCAAACTTTATTTTTAACAGAAAAAAACTTGATCTTTCATCCCTTCTCTCCTGCAAGCGCTGCTTTCAGATGAGCAGGACAGAAGGGATGAATGCCGGCTTCAGCACCACATGCTGGGGACAGCGCTTAATAGAAACACGTCACCACTTCTGTATTTATCACGCACTCCTGGTTCTTGCTTAAATTACCGATGTAAAATACTAAATGAGTGAACATGGCCTATCACTAATTAGACAAGAATGGCTTCTCATTAAGTGATGAGCAAGTATACTCGTTGCTCAGGTTTTCCCGAGCACGCTCGGGTGATCGAATATTTGTTAGTGCTCGGAGATCTAGTTTTCATCGCCTCAGCAGCATGATTTACGACTGCTGGACAAGCTGAATACATGTGGGAATTCCCTAACAAACAGGCATTCCTCACATGTATTCAGCGTATCTGGCAGCCGTAAATCATGCAACTGAGGTGATGAAAACCTATATCTCTGAGCAATAACAAATACTTGAAGGTCACCCGAGCGTGCTCGGGGAAAACCCGAGCAACAAGTATACTCCCTCATCACTACTTCTCATCAGTCAGGATTTGGCCCAGAAGCTGATATTCAGCTGCCAGGACGAAGGGCAAAAGTCTGGAAAACTAACAGCGCTGTAAATAATAAATTGTTACATATTTTTATTTGTCAATAAAAATATAAAAAGTTATGAAATGCTGATAATTACCGTATACTTTAGTAACCAAAGAAACATCTGACTAAAACATCTAAAAACACTGAAGCAGCAAACTGAAAGCTAACATTTTTGGAAGTCTGAATACTTTAATAATGTTCTGAAAACAGGAGAAAATTTAAAATGCTGTGAAAATTGAGAAAAAAAAATGAAATTCAGCTGTTGGTTTTTTATCTTTCTTTTTATAACGTTCATTGTGATGTAAAATTTACATAACCCGATTCTTCAGGTCAATATAATTTTGGACAATACAAAACTCATACATTTATTTTATTATTGAAGCGTTTAAAAAAAAATTTGATTTACAGTGGGGAGAAAAAAAAGTATTTAGTCAGCCACCAATTGTGCAAGTTCTCCCACTTACAAAGATGAGAGAGGCCTGTAATTGACATCACAGGTACACCACAACTATGAGTCAAAATGAGAAAGCAAATCCAGAAAATCACCTTGTCTGATTCGGCAAGATTTATTTTGCAAAATATGGTGGAAAATAAGTATTTTGTCACCTATAAACATGCAAGATTTCTGGCTGTCACAGACCTGTAACTTATTCTTTAAGAGGCTCCTCTGTTCTCCACCCTTTACCTGTAGTAATGGCACCTATTTGAACTTATCAGTATAAAAGATACCTGTCCACAACCTCAAACAGTCACACTCCAAACTCCACTATGGTGAAGTCCAAACAGCTGTCGAGGGACACCAGGAACAAAATTGTAGCCCTGCACCAGGCTGGGAATACTAAATTTGCAATAGGCGCAAGCAGCTTGGTGTGATGAAATCAGCTGTTGGAGCTATTGCTATTTCTTATTATTATAAGAAAATGGAAGACAACTGATAATCTCCTTCATTCTGGGGCTCCATACGAGATCTCACCCCATGGGGTCAAAATGGTCACAAGAACGGTGAGCAGGAGGGGCGTGGTTTACAGGGGAAAGGAGCGGACCTGCTTCTGCAAAGCTCCTGATAATCCCCTATTTTCAGCTACTTCAGCTTATTTGGGGTATATTTGGTCCTAAAACCTGTAAGAATATGCCTGGACTGAGAAATAATAAGATAAAAGATGACACATCAAAAAGATTTCCTTTGTCGAGACGGAGCGGTACCATTATAGATCTAAGAAGACCTGTCGGACATCTGTAATAAATCCTCCTGCTATAAAGGGGGAAGGGATTGCTGCAAAGCAGAGAAGCCTGTCAAAGGAATTCCATTATGACAGGATAACGAGATGGGGTCTAAGGGGTATCGTTTCTCCTTATGGAGAGTGACATACCATCTCTGGCTTGTCAAGGTAAGGAGGCTTATTTGCCGTACAATGCTCCTCTGGGAATTTAAATATGCAAATTGCCTCTTCTGAGAAAAAGAGGACTTAAACTCTACAGCGCCACCTATTGGAAGTAGCGATCCTACAAGTCACAATCAACCCTTTAACGAGTCGTACAATATGACTTAGGATAAAAGCCAAATCAGTATCTCAATTCGCAGACACGGTGTTTCGGGCTGTTGGCCCTCGTCAGTGCGAAGCATGAGAACTGATTTGGCTAGGTGAGAGGCTCTGGACATGGGGTCTAAGGGATATCGTTTCCAATAGGTGGCGCTGTAGAGTTTAAGTCCTCTTTTTCTCAGAAGAGGCAATTTGCATAGGATAACGAGAGAATCCTCAGAAGCTCATCATATACAGCAGGTCCCAGAGAAGGTTATCTTGTTTACACAAAATGAAGGAAAACAGAGAAAGGTTCTCAGGAATGAGGCCATGTGCACACGTTCAATATTTTTCGCGTTTTTTCGCTATAAAAACGTGATAAAAACGCGAAAAAAACGCTTACATATGCCTCCCATTATTTTAAGTGTATTCCGCATTTCTAGTGCAAATGTTGCATTTTTTCCGCGAAAAAATCGCATCGCGGAAAAAAAAGCAACATGTTCATTAAATTTGCGGAATTGCGGGGATTCCGCACACCTAGGAGTGCATTGATCTGTTTACTTCCCGCACGGGGCTGTGCACACCATGCGGGAAGTAAGCAGATCATGTGCGGTTGGTACCCAGGGTGGAGGAGAGGAGACTCTCCTCCACGGACTGGGCACCATATAATTGGTTAAAAAAAAGAATTAAAATAAAAAATAGTGATATACTCACCTTCGATGGCCCCCGGAGTCTTCCCACCTCTCACTGGTGCATGCTGCCGCTTCCGTTCCTATAGATGGTGTGTGTGAAGGACCTGCGATGACGTCGCGGTCACATGACCGTGATGACGTCACGGTCACGTGACCGCGACGTCACCGAAGGTCCTGCACACACCATCTATAGGAACGGACGCCGCTGAGGAGATCGGCTGTCTGCAGAGGGTGAGTATAACCATTTTTTTATTTTTTTAATTATTCTTAACATGATATCTTTTTACTATTGATGCTGCATAAGCAGCATCTATAGTAAAAAGTTGGTCACACTTGTCAAACAGTATGTTTGACAAGTGTGACCAACCTGTCAGTCAGTTTTCCAAGCGATGCTACAGAGCGCTTGGAAAACTTTAGCATTCTGCAAGCTAATTTCGCTTGCAAAATGCTAAAAAAAGACGCGAAAAAAACGCAAAAAAAAATGCAGATTTCTTGCAGAAAATTTTCAGTTTTCTTCAGGAAATTTCTGCAAGAAATCCTGACGTGTGCACATACCCTGACACTTCTCACATACCATCTGATAAGATAAGCAGAATACCAATACTTAAATCCAAAATTCCTCATCAACCACCTAATATATTGAGCTGTAACACTACTAAAGGACACATGACTAAACTACAGTTAAACGGGGCCAAACGTCTACCTAATGGGAATGATGTAAGTTTGCAACTTGCTTATTTACCAGGAGAAGATACCCTTTCTAATTCTATGCATATTACCAGAGACTACAATTTGGAGAAAATTAAAGGGATGTTTCCCAATGTAACTTCCTGCTCTCCTAAATATGCTAAAGAAACAATACATACCTTCTCCAAAGACGAAAGCATATCTCCTGTAGAGTTACATCCTCTAAAACAATTTGGGGAGTAATTAACGACTGCCTTTGCAACTCTGGCTGGAGTCAAGTACCATCTAGTCAGCACTTTGTAATTAGTTTCCAACATGAGGGTATTTAGCATTCCTCCAGTGGAGGAGGACCAAATTTGGGTCCATTCTGAGTCTGTCAAGGTAGAACCAATATCGGACTCCCAACGCAATGTATAGCCTAGGCTTTGCCTGTTGGAGGGTGAGTTAATGTGTGAATAAAGAAGAGTTATAATGCCCGGATCATGTGGGTTTTGGTGGCATCTCTGTTCAAAGGGGGTGAAGGAATAAGGAAGGGTAGAATTTTTTAATAATGATTGGACAACATTTTTAAGTTGTAAATAGCGGAATATTTCTTCAGGAGGGAGATGATGCTTTTCACTCAGGACTGAATACGGAATAATCCCATCTATGTTGAAAAGGTGGTGTACTCTTGTTATTCCCGCAGCGACCCATAAGCGAAAGTTCCTGAGGGAATCTACGCCCGGGAGAAACTGGGTATTACCCCAGAGGGGGGCCAAGGGTAAAAATGGTGATATTAGCTGCGAAGAATATTTCAATGAGTCCCAAATTTTAAGTGAATGAACTAGAATAGGATTTTAAATATTTCTGCGTTGCGTTGGGAGAATCCACAATATTGTATCAAGAGTGTCCGAGTGAAACTCAGAGGCCTCTAGAGCAAGCCACAAGGGGGGTTCAGAATAGGCATGGTAGAGAGTTAGTAGGCCCAGTTGGGCTGCTTGATAATATTTAGAGAGGTTTGGAACCCCCAAACCTCCCTTAAGGCGGTGGCGGTAAAGGGTGGCTCTATTAACTCTGGGGAGACCGCCCCTCCAAACAAAGGTATTAACTGCTTGTTGAGCTATTTTAAGATATTGGGTAGGAACTGAGACTGGCAGGACTTGAAATAGGTAAAGCAGTTTAGGGTGGATTGTCATCTTTAATGCACGTACTCGGCCAAGCCAGGAGAGATGCAATTTACCCCATGACTGAAGTATCAAACGGATTTTATGAAGCATATGAGGGTAATTAGCATAGTATAGTATATAAGTATATAAAGAGTTATAGTCTGGAGTTAGTTTCACTCCCAAATAGTCCAAATGATTGGTGGTCCATTGGAACGGAAAATTGTGTTTTAGTTGTGCGATAGTAAAAGAGGGAAGGGATATATTCATAGCATAAGATTTAGAGGGATTGACTTGTAGGCCAGAAACATGTTCAAAATTGTTAAGAGTTTGAAGTAGGGCTGGCAGGGATAACTGGGGAGTCGTTAGAAGAAGCAGTATGTCGGCGAACAAAAAAAGTTTATGGGGGACTGACGCTATTTTGACACCCTGTATGTTTGAATTGAGTCGAAGATGTATCGCTTGGTGGCTCAAATGCCAGAAGAAATAAAGGTGATAAGGGACAGCCTTGGCGTGTGCCTCTATGAATGGAGAAGCTTGTGGAGGAGAAGCCATTGTATCGTACATATGCCGAAGGGGAACTGTAAAGAGCATGAATCCATGAGAGGAAGTGATCAGGGAATCCCCATCTTTGCAAGACCGCAAACAGTTAAGGCCAAGAAATAGAGTCAAAGGCTTTTTTGATGTCAAGCGATAATAACATGCTTGGTGTATTGCGTTGTTTGCAGTGGTGCAGCAGATGAGAGACCCTTCGTATATTGACCGATGCTTGTCTATTAGGAACAAAACCCACCTGATCTCTATGTATCAGGGCTCCCATGCCCGAATTTAGACGTTGAGATAAAATCTTAGCTAATATTTTAAGGTCTACATTTATTAGGGATATTGGTCTGTAGTTGGACCATAATAATTGATCAGTATTGGGCTTTGATATCATAGATACAGCTGCTACTAAAGAGGCTCCTCCTGGATTATTACCGTCTCGCAGGGAATTAAAATAGTTGGTAAGATGAGGAATTAGGAGAGAGGCATATTTTTTATAGTATAAGGCCGTAAATCCATCTGGACCAGGTTTTTTATTAACTTTCAGTTGCCGGATGGCCAATTCTATGTCGTTCGGGGAGATAGGTTGGTTTAATAAATCAATCATATTTGAACCAAGAGCTGGGAGAGGAATAGAATCTAAGAAGGCATCCAGTTCCTCTGAATTGACCGTGGTAGTGGCGCTATATAATTGTTTTAGCTTCTGCTGAAACAGTTGGATAATCTGTTGTGGGTTGGATGTAATTCCTGAAGTTGTACGTAGACGTATTGGGGGGTGGGGTTGGGGTAGACATCTTAATCGACGTGCTAAATTGGAATTGTTTTTATTATTGAGAGCATAGAACCGTTGTTGAGACCAGCGTATGGCTTGGTCTGCATTTTCAGATAAGCATATATCGAGTTCTGTTTGAGCATGAGAGAGGTTTTTGAATGTGGTAAGCGAGGGTGAACTCTTCAACTGGGTTTCCAGCACTGATACCCTGTCCTCCAATTCAGCTATCCTCGCACCTCTGTCTTTTTTCTAACGAGAGGCCTCTTGAATACAGAAACCTCTCAACACTGCCTTATGAGCTTCCCATAAGGAAATTGGTGAAGAAGCCGATTGGAGGTTCAAAGAAAAATATTCTTTGAGGTGATTTTTGAGCGGTTTCAAGGTAGGAGAGCAGAGAATCATTCAAAGTCCAGTTAAGTGAGCGAGGTTTAGGATGTAGTGTAGTACATATGAGTTGAATTGGGGAATGATCAGGCCACGGGGTAGAGAGAATGGAAATGTTTGAGACATTTGGAATAAAGGGTGGATGAACAAAGATATGATCTATTCTAGTATAGACTAAATGACGAGGGGAAAAATACGTATAATCTTTATCCGAAGGATGTAAGTCCCTCCATAGGTCTACCCAGTGATATTGAGAAAGAAGTATGTTAAGAGAGGTCGAGTCCACCGAGGGATATGGCGGTGGGGGGTAGGAGATCGTGTACTGGCAGACCTATCGAGGCTAGATTTAAGTATGCAGTTAGAACCACCACATAGTAACGTGGTTCCTTGGGCATGTTCGGAGACTAATTTGCATAATTGAGAGAAAAAAGCAGTTTGGTGAGTGTTAGGGGCATAGTACGAGACAATGGTCACCAGTTCATCTGAAATGGAACCTGTTATAATTAAGTAACGACCTTCTTTGTCAGCAACTGAAGATTTAAAGACGAAAGGGACAGACCTTTTAAAACAAATGGCAACGCCTTTAGTTTTATTCGGGGTGTTTGCTAAATAAAATAATGGGTAGGAGGCCGACAGAAATTTTGGATAGGAGCTGGCCGAGAAGTGCCTCTCCTGGAGGCAGACCACATCGGCCTGTTGGGACCTATAATAGCGAAAGGCCTTGGTACGATTATGCGGGGAATTAAGGCGGGACAAGATGACATTTTCAGAGATAGTGTGCTATAGAGGCCTGGTACATAGGCCCCCCCACCCAAAAAAATTCTTATGTTATTAAAGTCATACAGTAAGGGACCAGAGTTAAAAAAGAGTTTGTAGCATCTAGTGTGTAATAGAGGCCTGATAGGCCACAAACAAATTATTCTGTTATTAACAGTGTCAGAATGGGGTGCCAAGGGCACACCACTATCAGTGACTTTGGGGAGGGCTAACTTGTCACGTGCATACAAATATTACATGACCCTGGTTCACAAATTTACCTATATCTCTATATAATAATAAACTGGGTAGTTTGGTTAATGAATGAGATACTGCTTTTTTCTGTATGGAATGAATTAATTGAATTATGACAAGTACTGCCTATACAGTAAGGTTGAGGGCCCAGATCCGCAGAGGTGCCCTCCGGGAGATTCCCCTATGGGCCAGTCCAAGCCTGGTTATTAACATCATACAGTAAGGGATAAGACTTTAAAAATAGTTTGTAGCATCTAGTGTGTCATAGAGGCCTGGTACATAGGCCCCCAAAAAAAAATTCTTCTGTTATTAACGTCATACAGTAAGGGACCTGAGTTTAAAAACAGTTTGTAGCATCTAGTGTGTTATAGAGGCCTGATCCTTGGTAAAAAAAAAAATATATATATATTTTTTTTCTGTGACTAACACGATACAGCACGCCATGTTGCAACTTTCAATTTACTATTGCTGAAGATCAGCTATTTGCATAGGTGGTGCAGAGTTTAAAATTTTATTTTTGGGTGTTAATACTGTGCTCATACCACACTATCTGAGCAACATGACTGGAGAAAAGTGAGGCCATGGTGAAAGTGCAATTAGGCTCGGTGTTCAATGTGTATGTGGGGTAGGTGGTAATGTTGGTGAAAGCACTAGTGAAGCAAAGTCACGTCCTATGCAAAGACATATGACATCTTATGTTACCGGACAGGCTATACCATTACCTTTCTTTAGCAGCCGCAAAGCGGTACACCATGTCATTGATGCCCAGAAATAGCATGTACTCGAGTGGATGGCAAGTGCAGCTTCAATGGACTCTCATCCTCTTCCTCAACCTCAACATCACACCCAGAACAGTCCAAAGATGTGTCACCCAAATTCTCCTTGCTTCCCAACTATCCAGACGCCCAACTGACTGTATGGAGCCATAGATGGGTGACTCTGAAGAGCTGTTCACACATTCTATGCCATGTTGATCAGAAGTGTACTCAAACGCTTTGTAGGGACAAGATGAGGAAATATGCACCGATGCCCACATTTTTTTTTGCTTGCCTCCGGGGCACGAAGAAGTACGGTCCCAACAACATCCTATCGTCATCATATGTTAACCCCTGGGGGAGGTGATCCTGATGAAATTCAGATATCTGAGGCTCATGCGGACTGTACTGTTCTGTCAGGGCAAGAATAGGAAGAGAGTGACTCCAATTGCCAGGAATGTGATAACACAGAGGATGATGATGAGGGGTTAGATCCTAGTTGGTGTGAACATAGAGGCACACAGCTGAGTAGGTCATCTGAGAAGGAAGACGAGGTTACTTTGCGCCATCTGTCGCAGAAACGTGATTCAGCCACGACAACGATGCATCCTCAGCCACAACTGTGCCTCTGACCAGTAGTGTCTGTGGGTCTGCAGCTCACAGGAGTGGCAAGGGTTGCCTCGCCTGGGCCTTTTTTAACACTGCAAAGGATGAGCCAACTCACGTCATCTGCCAGCTTTGCAAAAAAAACTGAATCGAGGTAAAAACTGCAATATTTTGATTACTATATGTATAAACGTTCACAAGCACAATCAACATGCTTTAGTATGGGAATCCCACTGTGCAAAAATGTAGACATCAACCACCATCAGCTGCCCAATCAATCACCACTGCTGCTTCTTCCTCCTCTGTTACTGTGCCAACTATTGAGACACAGGTCTTTAACCATAGAACCTCAGGTTCTTAACCCGATCGAGTCACACAGACTGAGAGGCTGTAATGGAAGCGGACATGCCTGCTGTTTTTGACCGATCTCAGAGAACGATCACACCAGAAGTTTCTTAATCCACACTAACCTCTGCCTGCACCTCTCTCACAGTCCGCCTGCACCTCTCTCATGGTTCACCATATTTCGCCCTCTCACATCAATGCAGCCAGCCCATAATTCCGCAGTTGTAGTCATGGAAAAGATTGTTTCCTCCCATGCATAACAAAGCTAAGAGGTTGGAATCCACCATCTTAAATTTGTTGGCCACAGGAATGCTGCCTTTCTGCCTGGTGGGTACCGACGGTTTCCGAAAGCTGATGACCTTCGCAATCCCCCAGTACCAATTACCAAGTTGCAATTATTTTTCAAAGAAAGCTGTGCCTGCGCTACACCAGCATGTAGCAGACAACATCACCCGTACCTTGACAAAATCTCTGTCTGCCAGGGTGCATTTCACTACAGACAGTTGGACGAGTAAGCATGGCCAAGGGCGTTATATCTCATTGACTGGGCACTGCATGACTCTGGTGGCTGTGGGGACAGACGCTGCTCCACAAGGGTTGGAATCCCCAAGACTTCCAGGCCAAACCTCTATATTAAACACTTCCTTGACTGCTGCTGCCTCCTCTATCTCCTCTAGGTAGGGCCTCCACCTGCACCCTCAACCTCTGCCTTCATGAGACACGAATTCCAACAGTGCATAGTGTACCCCTGCCACGTCTGTACTGCGCAGCCAGGGGGCACTGAAGTCAACCAGTCTTAAAATTGATATGCCTTGGAGATCACAGTCATACAGCTGAAGGATTGTGGACAGCTCTCCAGGCTGAGTTTGATCAATGGCTGTCCCTGCTGAACCTGCATCCAGGGAAGGTGGTGTCCAACAATGGTGCGAACCTGGTGGCGGCGCTACAGCGAGGCAAGCTCACATACGTGCCTTGCATGGCTCATGTCCTCAACCTGGTGGTGCAGTATTTTCTCAGCCACTATCCTGGCCTGGGTGACCTGTTCCAGAAAACACATAAGTTGTGTGCATGCACCCCTCTGCTCATCGACTTGCATCGATACAGAGGTCTTTGTCCATGCCAGTTAACAGGTTGATATGCGATGTGCTGACACAGTGGAATTCCACTCCGCACATGTTGCAGCGACTGTGGCAGCAGCAACAATCCCTGATGCAGTATGTCATATAGCCTGGGTCAATGCAGTATGGAGGTGGTGTATATTACATTTACAGAGTGGGCACCCTTCTGCACAGTTTCAAAATGGCTACTAAGATGGTTAGCTCTGGCAACGCCATCACCAGTATCACTATTCCAGTCATTTATATGCTGGAGCAGACTTTGATTGACCTGCAGGAGGAGATGATGGTCCCAGAAAAAGAGGAGCAAACAGAAGAGGCTGAGGAAGGGATAACATTGTCTCGAAGTTCAAGACTGTCATCACACAGGCGGGTGGCAAGGGAGGATGTAGTACAGCAATCGAGGGGCTGGTGATGATGATAACAGGCAAACTGTTATTGAAGGGGTAAGATCCAAGGACCAAATGGAGGAGGAAGAGGTGATGGGTGAGCAACTGTCAGGTGAAGAGAATAATCCTCCCCTCTCTGTTGTTTGTTGTTGGCAGGAGGGTACGGAGGAGACAAGCTTCATTGTTACACAGCCACCAACACAGCATGGTCTTGGATATCATGATAGAGCCCAACATGATCCCCAAATAGTTATGATTAGGAATAATGCTGACTACTGGGTTGCCACTTTATTAGATCCACGTTATAAAACAAAATTTTGTCAGATGATTCCCGCCCTAGAAAGGGACCCGCGTATGCTGGAGTATTGAAACACTGTTGTATACAAGTTTAACCCCTTTCTGACATCTGACGTACTATCCCGTCGAGGTGGGGTGGGCCCGTATGACCACCGACGGGATAGTACGTCATATGCGATCGGCCGCGCTCGCGGGGGGAACGCGGCCGATCGCGGACGGGTGTCAGCTGCCTATCGCAGCTCACATCCGGCACTATGTGCCAGGAGGAGTCACGGACCACCCCTGTTATGACCCCAATGGCGAGGGTCTCAGAGAAACAAGTAAGTCTGCGACGTACAAAAATCCAGCTCATAGGGCAGTGGTAACTGGGTTGACCATATATCTACTCCTAACGCCAACACTAGCAGTAGCCGGGGAACATGCCTACGTTGGTCGCTAGATGTCTCGCGCCAGCCGGAGGACTAACTACCCCTAGAAGAGGAAAACAAAGACCTCTCTTGCCTCCAGAGAATAGACCCCAAAAGTAGGATAGTAGCCCCCCACAAATAATAACGGTGAGGTAAGAGGAAATGACAAACAGAGATGAACTAGATTTTAGCAAAGAGAGGCCCACTTACTAATAGCAGAATGTAGTAAGATAACTTATATGGTCAACAAAAACCCTATCAAAATCCACGCTGGAGATTCAAGAACCCCCGAACCGTCTAACGGCCCGGGGGGAGAACACCAGCCACCCTAGAGCTTCCAGCAAGGTCAGGAAACAGATTATATACAAGCTGGACAAAAATGCAAACCAAAACAAATAGCAAAAAGCAAGAAAGCAGACTTAGCTTAATCAAGCAGGAACCAGGATCAGTAGACAAGAGCACTACAGATTAGCTCTGATATCAACGTTGCCAGGCATTGAACTGAAGGTCCAGGGAGCTTATATAGCAACACCCCTGACCTAACGACCCAGGTGAGCATACAAGGGATGAATTACATACCCAGAGTCAAATCACTAGTAGCCACTAGAGGGAGCCAAAAGGTAAATTCACAACAGTACCCCCCCCCCTTAGTGAGGGGTCACCGAACCCTCACCAAGACCACCAGGGCGATCAGGATGAGCGGCGTGAAAGGCACGAACTAAATCGGCTGCATGCACATCAGAGGCGACCACCCAGGAATTATCCTCCTGACCATAGCCCTTCCACTTGACCAGGTACTGAAGCCTCCGCCTGGAGAGACGAGAATCTAAGATCTTCTCCACCACGTACTCCAACTCGCCCTCAACCAACACCGGAGCAGGAGGCTCAGCAGAAGGAACCACAGGCACAACGTACCGCCGCAACAAGGACCTATGAAATACGTTGTGGATGGCAAACGACACCGGAAGATCCAGGCGAAAGGATACAGGATTAATGATTTCCAATATCTTGTAAGGACCAATGAAGCGAAGCTTAAATTTGGGAGAGGAGACCTTCATAGGAACAAATCGAGAAGACAGCCATACCAAATCCCCAACGCGAAGTCGGGGACCCACACCGCAGCGGCGGTTGGCAAAACGCTGAGCCTTCTCCTGTGACAACTTCAAGTTGTCCACCACATGCCCCCAGATCCGCTGCAACCTATCCACCACGGAATCCACCCCAGGACAGTCAGAAGGCTCCACATGTCCCGAGGAAAAACGAGGATGGAAACCAGAGTTGCAGAAAAATGGCGAAACCAAGGTGGCGGAACTAGCCCGATTATTAAGGGCAAATTCAGCCAACGGCAAGAAGGTCACCCAATCATCCTGATCAGAAGAGACAAAACACCTCAAATAAGCCTCCAGAGTCTGATTAGTTCGCTCCGTTTGTCCGTTAGTCTGGGGATGGAAAGCGGATGAAAACGACAACTCAATGCCCATCCTACCACAAAAGGATCGCCAGAACCTGGAAACAAACTGGGATCCTCTGTCCGACACAATATTCTCAGGAATGCCGTGCAAACGAACCACGTTCTGGAGGAACACAGGAACCAGATCAGAAGAGGAGGGCAGCTTAGGCAAAGGAACCAAATGGACCATCTTGGAGAAACGATCACATATCACCCAGATGACAGACATGCCCTGAGACACCGGAAGATCAGAAATGAAATCCATAGAGATGTGTGTCCAAGGTCTCTTCGGGACAGGCAAGGGCAAGAGCAACCCGCTGGCACGAGAGCAGCAAGGCTTAGCTCGAGCACAAGTACCACAGGACTGTACAAATGACCGCACATCCCTTGACAAGGAAGGCCACCAAAAGGACCTGGCCACCAGATCTCTGGTGCCAAAAATTCCCGGGTGCCCTGCCAACACCGAGGAATGAACCTCGGAAATGACTCTGCTGGTCCATCTAGCAGGCACAAACAATCTGTCAGGTGGACAAGAGTCAGGTCTACCAGCCTGAAATCTCTGCAACACACGTCGCAGATCTGGAGAAATAGCAGACACGATAACTCCTTCCTTAAGAATACCCACAGGTTCAGCGACTCCAGGAGCATCAGGCACAAAGCTCCTAGACAGAGCATCGGCCTTCACATTCTTAGAACCTGGTAAATACGAGACCACAAAGTCAAAATGGGAGAAAAACAATGACCAGCGGGCCTGTCTAGGATTCAGGCGTTTAGCAGACTCGAGATACATCAGATTTTTGTGATCAGTCAAGACCACCACACGATGCTTAGCACCCTCGAGCCAATGACGCCACTCCTCAAATGCCCACTTCATGGCCAACAACTCCCGATTGCCCACATCATAATTTCGCTCAGCCGGCGAAAACTTCCTAGAGAAAAAGGCACAAGGTCTCATAGTAGAGCAACCAGGGCCTCTCTGCGACAAAACGGCCCCTGCCCCAATCTCCGAAGCATCCACCTCAACCTGAAAGGGAAGTGAGATGTCAGGCTGGCACAAAACAGGCGCCGAAGTAAACCGGCGTTTTAACTCCTGGAAAGCCTCCACGGCAGCAGGAGCCCAGTTAGCTACATCAGAGCCTTTCTTGGTCATATCCGTCAGTGGTTTAACAACGCTAGAGAAATTTGCGATAAAACGACGGTAGAAGTTAGCAAAACCCAAGAATTTCTGAAGACTCTTAACTGACGAGGGTTGAGTCCAATCATGAATAGCTCGGACCTTGACTGGATCCATCTCCACAGCAGAAGGGGAAAAAATGAACCCCAAAAAGGGAACCTTCTGTACACCAAAGAGACACTTTGAGCCTTTTACAAACAAAGAATTTTCACGCAGAATCTCAAAAACCATCCTGACCTGCTCCACATGCGAGTCCCAATCATCAGAAAAAACCAGAATATCATCCAGATAAACAATCAAAAATTTATCCAGATACTTCCGGAAAATGTCATGCATGAAGGACTGAAAAACTGAAGGTGCATTAGAGAGACCGAATGGCATCACCAAGTACTCAAAATGACCTTCGGGCGTATTGAATGCGGTTTTCCATTCATCGCCCTGCCTAATGCGCACAAGGTTGTACGCACCACGAAGGTCTATCTTGGTGAACCGCTTGGCACCTATAATCCGGGCAAAAAAATCTGACAACAGCGGCAAAGGATACTGAAATTTGACAGTGATCTTATTTAAAAGCCGATAGTCAATACAAGGCCTCAAAGATCCGTCCTTTTTGGCCACAAAAAAGAATCCCGCACCAAGAGGGGAAGAAGAAGGATGGATATGCCCCTTCTCAAGAGACTCCTTGATATATGAACGCATCGCGGTATGTTCAGGTACCGACAGATTAAACAGTCTCCCCTTAGGAAACTTACTGCCAGGAATCAAATCTATTGCACAGTCACATTCCCTATGAGGAGGCAGTGCACTGGACTTGGACTCGCTGAAGACATCCTGATAATCAGACAAATACGCCGGAACTTCCAAAGGCGTAGAAGAAGCAATAGACAAGGGCAGGGAATCTCCATGAATTCCATGGCAGCCCCAACTTGACACTGACATAGCCTTCCAGTCCAAGACTGGATTATGGGTCTGTAACCATGGCAAACCCAAAACAACCAAATCATGCATTTTATGCAGAACAAGAAAACGTATTACCTCCCGATGTTCGGGAGTCATGCACATGGTAACCTGTGTCCAAAACTGCGGTTTATTTTTTGCCAATGGCGTAGAATCAATACCCCTAAGAGGGATAGGATTTTCCAATGGCTCAAGAACAAATCCGATAGCGCTTGACAAATGACAGATCCATAAGGCTCAGGGCAGCACCCGAGTCCACAAACGCCATGACAGGATACGATGACAGTGAGCAAATCAAAGTTACAGATAGAATAAATTTAGGTTGCAAATTACCAATGGCGACCGGACTAACAACCTTAGTAAGACGTTTAGAGCATGCTGAGATAACATGTGTAGAATCACCACAGTAGTAACACAAGCCATTCTGGCGTCTATGAATTTTCCGCTCATTTCTAGTCAGGATTCTATCACATTGCATTAAATCAGGTGTCTGTTCAGACAACACCATGAGGGAATTAGCGGTTTTGCGCTCCCGCAACCGCCGGTCGATTTGAATAGCCAGGGCCATAGAATCATTCAGACCTGTGGGAATGGGAAAACCCACCATCACATTCTTAATGGCTTCAGAAAGGCCATTTCTAAAATTAGCAGCCAATGCACACTCGTTCCACTGGGTCAGCACGGACCATTTCCGAAATTTTTGGCAATACACTTCAGCCTCGTCCTGGCCCTGAGACATAGCCAGCAAGGCCTTTTCTGCCTGAATCTCAAGATTGGGTTCCTCATAAAGCAAACCGAGCGCCAGAAAAAACGCATCAATGTCAGTCAATGCCGGATCTCCTGGCGCCAGCGAGAAGGCCCAATCCTGAGGGTCGCCCCGTAAAAAAGAAATAACAATTTTTACTTGCTGAGCGGAGTCTCCAGATGAACAGGGTTTCAGGGACAAAAACAATTTACAATTATTCCTGAAATTTCTAAATTTAAATCGGTCTCCGGAAAACGGTTCAGGAATCGGTATCTTAGGTTCTGACATAGGACTTCTGATAACATAATCTTGTATGCCCTGCACACGAGCAGCAAGCTGGTCCACACTTGTAATCAAGGTCTGGACATTCATGTCTGCAGCAAACACAAGCCACTCAGAGATAAAGGGGAAAAGAAAAAAAAAATGAGAGAGAGAAAAGAAAACTCAGAACTTTCTTTCTTATAATCCCGCTTCTGCAATGCATTTAACATTTAATACTGGCCTGGCAAACTGTTATGACCCCAATGGCAAGGGTCTCAGAGAAACAAGTAAGTCTGCGACGTACAAAAATCCAGCTCATAGGGCAGTGGTAACTGGGTTGACCATATATCTACTCCTAACGCCAACACTAGCAGTAGCTGGGGAACATGCCTACGTTGGTCGCTAGATGTCTCGCGCCAGCCGGAGGACTAACTACCCCTAGAAGAGGAAAACAAAGACCTCTTTTGCCTCCAGAGAATAGACCCCAAAAGTAGGATAGTAGCCCCCCACAAATAATAACGGTGAGGTAAGAGGAAATGACAAACACAGAGATGAACTAGATTTTAGCAAAGAGAGGCCCACTTACTAATAGCAGAATGTAGTAAGATAACTTATATGGTCAACAAAAACCCTATCAAAATCCACGCTGGAGATTCAAGAACCCCCGAACCGTCTAACGGCCCGGGGGGAGAACACCAGCCACCCTAGAGCTTCCAGCAAGGTCAGGAAACAGATTATATACAAGCTGGACAAAAATGCAAACCAAAACAAATAGCAAAAAGCAAGAAAGCAGACTTAGCTTAATCAAGCAGGAACCAGGATCAGTAGACAAGAGCACTACAGATTAGCTCTGATATCAACGTTGCCAGGCATTGAACTGAAGGTCCAGGGAGCTTATATAGCAACACCCCTGACCTAACGACCCAGGTGAGCATACAAGGGATGAATGACATACCCAGAGTCAAATCACTAGTAGCCACTAGAGGGAGCCAAAAGGTAAATTCACAACACACCCCGGCACATTAACCCCCGGCACACCGCGATCAAACATGATCGCGGTGTACCGGCGGTACAGGGAAGCATCCTGCGTGCTTCCCTGAGACGATCGGTACTCACCTTGTACCGAGCGTCTCCTCCCTGCAGTCCCCGGATCTAAAATGGCCGCAGGGCTGCATCCGGGTCCTGCAGGGAGTACTTCCGGGTCCGGAGCAGGCTGAAGAGCAGCCTGCTCCGATGAAAGTAAGATCGCCGATCTCACAGAGTGCTGTGCAAACTGTCAGATCGGCGATCTGTGATGTTCCCCCTGGGACAAAGTAAAAAAGTAAAAAAAAAAAATTTCACATGTGTAAAAAAAAATAAAAAAATTCCTAAATAAAGAAAAAAAAATAATTATTCCCATAAATACATTTCTTTATCTAAAAAAAACAAAAAAATCAATAAAAGTACACATATTTAGTATCACCGCATCCGTAATGACCCAACCTATAAATCTGTCCCACTAGTTAACCCCTTCAGTGAACACCGTAAGAAAAAAAACGAGCCAAAAAACAACGCTTTATTATCATACCGCCGAACAAAAAGTGGAATAACACGCGATCAAAAAGACAGATATAAATAAACATGGTACCGCTGAAAACATCATCTTGTCCCGCAAAAAACGAGCCGTGATACAGCATCATAAGCAAAAAAATAAAAAAGTTATAGTCCACAGAATAAAGCGATGCCAAAATAATTATTTTTTCTATAAAAAAGCTTTTATCGTATAAAAGCGCCAAAACATAAAAAAAGATATAAATGAGGTATCGCTGTAATCGTACTGACCCAAAGAATAAAACTGCTTTATCAATTTTACCAAATGTGGAACAGTATAAACGCCTCCCCCAAAAGAAATTAATGAATAGCTGGTTTTTGGTCATTCTGCCTCACAAAAATCGGAATGAAAAGTGATCAAAAACTGTCACGTGTCCGAAAATGTTACCAATAATATCGTCAACTCGTCCCGCAAAAAACAAGACCTCACATGACTCTGTGGACCAAAATATGGAAAAATGATAGCTCTCAAAATGTGGTAACGCAAAAAATATTTTTTGCAATAAAAAGCATCTTTTAGTGTGTGACGGCTGCCAATCATAAAAATCCGCTAAAAAACGCTGTAAAAGTAAATCAAACCCCCCTTCATCACCCCCTTAGTTAGTGAAAAATAAAAAAATGTATTTATTTCCATTTTCCCATTAGGGCTAGGGTTAGGGCTAAGGTTAGGGTTAGAGCTAGGGTTAAGGCTAGGGTTAGGGTTAGAGCTAGGGTTAGGGCTAGGTTTAGGGCTAGGGTTGGGGCTAGGGTTGGAGCTAAAGTTAGGGTTGGGGCTAAAGTTAGGGCTGGGGCTAGGGTTGGGGCTAAAGTTAGGGTTTGGATTACATTTATGATTGGGATTAGGGTTGGGATTAGAGCTAGGGGTGTGTCAGGGTTAGGGGTGTAGTTAGGGTTACCATTGGGATTAAGGTTAGGGGTGTGTTTGGATTAGGGTTTCAGGTAGAATTGGGGAGTTTCCACTGTTTAGGCACATCAGGGGCTCTCCAAATGCGACATGGCGTCCGATCTCAATTCCAGCCAATTCTGCGTTGAAAAAGTAAAACAGTGCTCCTTCCCTTCCGCTCTCTCCCGTGCACCCAAACAGGGGTTTACCCCAACATATGGGGTATCAGCGTACTCGGGACAAATTGGACAACAAATTTTGGGGTCGAAGTTCTCTTGTTATCCTTGGAAAACTAAAAATTTGGGGGGCTAAAAATCATGTTTGTGGGAAAAAAATTGATTTTTATTTTCACGGCTCTGCGTTGTAAACTGTAGTGAAACACTTGGGGGTTCAAAGTTCTCACAACACATCTAGATAAGTTCCTTGGGAGGTCTAGTTTCCAATATGGGATCACTTGTGGGGGGTTTGTACTGTTTGGGTACATCAGGGGTTCTGCAAATGCAACGTGACGCCTGCAGACCAATCCATCTAAGTCTGCATTCCAAATGGCCCTCCTTCCCTTCCAAGCTCTGCCATGCGCCTAAACAGTGGTTCCCCCCCACATATGGGGTATCAGCGTACTCAGGACAAATTGGACAACAACTTTTAGGGTCCAATTTATCCTGTTACCCTTGTGAAAATACAAAACTGGGGGCTAAAAAATCATTTTTGTGAAAAAAAAAAGCATTTGTATTTTCACAGCTCTGCGTTATAAGCTGTAGTGAAACACTTGGGGGTTCAAAGCTCTCAAAACACATCTAGATAAGTTTCTGAGGGGGTTACTTTCCAAAATAGTGTCACTTGTGGGGGGTTTCAATGTTTAGGCACATGAGGGGCTCTCCAAACGCAACATGGCGTCCCATCTCAATTCCAGTCAATTTTGCATTGAAAAGTCAAATGGCGCTCCTTTCCTTCTGAGCTCTGCCATGTGCCCAAACAATGGTTTACACCCACATATGGGGTATCAGCGTACTCAGGACAAATTGTACAACAATTTTTGGGGTCCAATTTCTTCTCTAACCCTTGGGAAAATAAAAAATTGGGGGCAAAAAGATCATTTTTGTGAAAAATATGATTTTTTATTTTTACGGCTCTGCATTATAAACTTCTGTGAAGCAATTGGTGGGTCAAAGTGCTCACCACACATCTAGATGAGTTCCTTAGGGGGTCTACTTTCCAAAATGGTGTCACTTGTGGGGGATTTCAATGTTTAGGCACACCAGGGGCTTTCCAAACGCAACATGGCGTCCCATCTCAATTCCAGTCAATTTTGCATTGAAAAGTAAAATGGCGCTCCTTTCCTTCCGAGCTCTGCCATGCGCCCAAATAGTGGTTTACCCCCACATCAGGGGCTCTCCAAACGCGACATGGTGTCCCATCTCAATTCCAGTCAATTTTGCATTGAAAAGTCAAACGGCGCTCCTTCCCTTCCGAGCTCTGTCATGCGCCCAAACAGTCGTTTACCCCCACATATTGGGTATCAGTGTATTCAGGACAAATTGCACAACAACTTTTAGGGTCCAATTTCTTCTCTTACCCTTGGGAAAATAAAAAATTGGGGGCAAAAAGATCATTTTTGTGAAAAAATATGATTTGTTATTTTTACGGCTCTGCATTATAAACTTCTGTGAAGCACTTGTTAAGTCAAAGTGCTCACCACACATCTAGATAAGTTCCTTAAGGGGTCTACTTTCCAAAATGGTGTCACTTGTGGGGGATTTCAATGTTTAGGCACATCAGGGGCTCTCCAAACGCAACATGGCGTCCCATCTCAATTTCAGTCAATTTTGCATTGAAAAGTAAAATGGCGCTCCTTTCCTTCCGAGCTCTGCCATGCGCCCAAACAGTGGTTTACTCCCACATATGGGGTATCAGCATACTCAGGACAAATTGTACAACAACTTTTGGGGTCCATTTTCTCCTGTTACCCTTGGTAAAATAAAACAAATTGGAGCTGAAATAAATTTTTTGTGAAAAAAAGTTAAATGTTCATTTTATTTAAACATTCCAAAAATTCCTGTGAAACACCTGAAGGGTTAATAAACTTCTTGAATGTGGTTTTGAGCACCTTGAGGGGTGCAGTTTTTAGAGTGGTGTCACACTTGGTTATTTTCTATCATATAGACCCCTCAAAATGACTTCAAATGAGATGTGGTCCCTAAAAAAATGGTGTTGTAAAAATGAGAAATTTCTGGTCAACTTTTAACCCTTATAACTCCCTAACAAAAAAAAATTTTGGTTCCAAAATTGTGCTGATGTAAAGTAGACATGTGGGAAATGTTGCTTATTAAGTATTTTGTGTGACATACTGTATCTCTGTGATTTAAGGGCATACAAATTCAAAGTTGGAAAATTGCGAAATTTTCTAAATTTTTGCCAAATTTCCATTTTTTTCACAAATAAACACAAGTTATATCAAATAAATTTTACCACTATCATGAAGTACAATATGTCTCGAGAAAACAATGTCAGTATTGCCAAGATCCGTTGAAGCGTACCAGAGTTATAACCTCAAATGGACAGTGGTCAGAAGTATTAAAATTGGCCTGGTCATTAATGTGCAAACCACCCTTGGGGTTAAAGGGGTTAATATAGATTTTCCCCAAGGAAGCAGTGAAGCACACAGTTCGCATCACAGCTGTAGACTTCCAACCTCCGGCCCATCAATTCACAAATGCCAAAACAGCAGCAGCAACAGCAGTGAACGAATGGAGAGAATGGTGCACGAGTATCTAGAACTAAATATCAATAACATCATGGAGGGTTTGGACCCTTTCACATTTTAGTCTTCCAAAGTGGAGGAGTGGCCTGAGCTCACCTCACATGCCTTGGAGGTTTTATTGTGTACGGCAGCCAGAGTTCTCTCTGAACGTGTCTTCAGCGCTGCTGGTGGTGTCCTAACTAGTGTTGAGCATTCCGATACCGCAAGTATCGGGTATCGGCCGATACTTGCGGTATCGGAATTCCGATACCGGGATTCCGATACTTGCCGCGTATCGGATACCGGAATCGGAAGTTCCAAGATTCAAAATGCAGAAATTCAGCCAATGAGAATGATTCCAAGTGTGGGCACATCCTGTTTAGCATGGAGGGCATGAAACTACTGGCAAGGCTGTGATTGGCTGCTGAAATGATGTCATGATGCAGTTTAAAAGTCGCTGGCGCCATTTTGCGATCACTCTGCTGTGAATTCAGTTAGTGACAGGACGCTGTTTGCTGACTGAGGGACAGTTTAGAGATAGTGATTTGCTTCTTTGTGCTTTCCAAAGGCTAATTTAGCAACCGCTGTGTTCACCTACTATTCACCTTGCTTTTGCCTTGTAGCGCTGTTTTCACAGCGATCTGCAAGGTCTGTGTGTGTGTGTGTGTGTGAGTGCAGCCCACTCTCTAGTCTGAGTGCAGCCACATAGGCCATCCATAGCTGGTTGTATTCAGTTCAGGGAGGGTGGTTCATTGCCTCATACTGTTCTTTTTTTTTTTTTTTTCCAAGTAGTGTAGTCTGCTGCTAATTTATTAAAAAAAATCCTATTAGTGTCTTTCCACCCGTCTCCAGCTAATTTGTGGAAAAACACTACATAGGATAACGTAGAGGAGGGTTTTTGGGCCTTGCAGCGCCGTTTACGGCTGTCTGCACGGTCTCCGTGTGACTGCAGCTCGCCCTGTAGTCTGTGAGCAGCCATAGCCTGGTTGTCTCCAGCTCAGGGTTGTTCACTGCGTCATACCGCCAAATCAATTTTCATTTAGTTTTAAGTAGTGCAGGCTGCTGCACATTTTTTCCAAAAATTCCTATTAGTGTCTTTCCACCCGTCTCCAGCTAATTTGTGGAAAAACACTACATAGGATAACGTAGAGGAGGGTTTTTGGGCCTTGCAGCGCCGTTTACGGCTGTCTGCACGGTCTCCGTGTGACTGCAGCTCGCCCTGTAGTCTGTGAGCAGCCATAGCCTGGTTGTCTCCAGCTCAGGGTTGTTCACTGTGTCATACCGCCAAATCAATTTTCATTTAGTTTTAAGTAGTGCAGGCTGCTGCACATTTTTTCCAAAAATTCCTATTAGTGTCTTTCCACCCGTCTCCAGCTAATTTGTGGAAAAACACTACATAGGATAACGTAGAGGAGGGTTTTTGGGCCTTGCAGCGCCGTTTACGGCTGTCTGCACGGTCTCCGTGTGACTGCAGCTCGCCCTGTAGTCTGTGAGCAGCCATAGCCTGGTTGTCTCCAGCTCAGGGTTGTTCACTGCGTCATACCGCCAAATCAATTTTCATTTAGTTTTAAGTAGTGCAGGCTGCTGCACATTTTTTCCAAAAATTCCTATTAGTGTCTTTCTGGAGCGCCCCCACACCGCCGCAGGGCCTAGGGGTACCCGGAGCCGGGCCTCTGGGTCTCAGTCCTGAGGTTGTCACGGTGGCTAGACCCGGTCCGTGGCCCTGTCTGTCAGTGGGGGACGTCCGGTAGAATAAGTGATGATGATGGTGCAGTAACGGTGGTGTAGCGGTGCAGTTGTGGGGTGCAGGTCGCGGTAAATAACGAGGACACCAGGTTGCAGTCTCTTTACCTCTTTACTGGAGATCTCTCAGTCCGCAGTCCAGAATACGGTTCACCAGGCTGCGCAAGTCCGGTCGGTCCGATGGCACTTCCAGAGTTCTCCTCACAGGTGGAAATCAGTGCCCTCCTTCTTAGCGCTATGTGTTGTAGTCCTTCCCTGCTGTGCTCACGGAAAGTACCCCACAACTGTTGTGTCTGTTTCTTAAGTTCCCTCACAACTCGATTCACTGATGTTCTTCTCGTATTCCATCCCTCCCTGTTATTCAGGTTGGAACGGCACCCGTTTGTCAGGTAGGCCTGGAGTTCTTCCGGGACCCTAGAGACGCCCCTCTCCCGCAATTGCCCCCCAAGACTTCATAGGTGATATGTGGTAGACAGCCCGCCTTAAACTGACTGCCCTGCCGCTGTTTGGAGTATGGCTTGAAGCTGTATGCTATTCCACTCCCTCTGCGTTCCGGCCACCGGTAATGCGCCTCAGTAGGATGTTGCTCCGGTCCTACAGCATGACCCCTACTGGTATTCTCCTTTTTGCTTGATCTCGTTTCTCACTCAGCACAATCTATCTCGCTTCTAGTCCTTTCTTGGGCACCGCCGCTATGCTGAGCAGGCACGGTCCCGTTACGTTCTTTCTAATGCCAAGCCTCTGTCAGGATCCCACCCCTGACAGAGACCCTACTGTCTCTTCCTCCACAACACCCTCTGCCACAAGGTGTTGCTTCGTTCAATCCAGTCAGCTTTCTCCTCTAACTTCCTGCCTGACCCCCAGTTTACCCACTATGGTGGGGAGTGGCCTAATGAATAGAACCCTTAGCTCCCCCCGGAGGCCCTGCTGTGAAACATATTGGTGTCTGTGATACCTGGTCAGATGAACTCCTTCAGTGCCATCGAACGCACCATGGCTCCCCATAGTGGCGGATCCACAGTACTGCAACGACCAGGACTCTGGGGCGCTGCATTTCCACCCGTCTCCAGCTAATTTGTGGAAAAACACTACATAGGATAACGTAGAGGAGGGTTTTTGGGCCTTGCAGCGCCGTTTACGGCTGTCTGCACGGTCTCCGTGTGACTGCAGCTCGCCCTGTAGTCTGTGAGCAGCCATAGCCTGGTTGTCTCCAGCTCAGGGTTGTTCACTGCGTCATACCGCCAAATCAATTTTCATTTAGTTTTAAGTAGTGCAGGCTGCTGCACATTTTTTCAAAAAAATCCTATTAGTGTCTTTCCACCCGTCTCCAGCTAACTTGTGGAAAAACACTACATAGGATAACGTAGAGGAGGGTTTTTGGGCCTTGCAGCGCCGTTTACGTCTGTCTGCACGGTCTCCGTGTGACTGCAGCTCTATCCGTTGTCAGTTCAGCCCCCAAAAAATAAATAAATAATAAAGTTCACCAAACACACCAGTTACACCACTTTACATTTGTGTAGGCCACATTAGCTCATATTAAAGTCTAGTCCACACTTTAGAAAATTAGTGTTTCTTATACCTGTTAGGAGGAGTTGCTCAGGAATAAGCACACAAAGCCGTTAGTACTTTTCTGCTTATCTTTATCAGTCAACCAAGATGAAGAAGGCAGTGAGTAAGGCACGTGGGCGTGGGCGTGGGCGCGGAGCAGGGAGGGGACGTGGGGATTCTGTGCCTGCTGCGGGCACCGGGGACTCATCAGCACCCACTTTCACCAGGCAACAGTCGTTCATGCGCAGCTTTGTGTCAGAGTGCCGTACACCGCTGCTGCGTGAAGACCAAATTGAAGCCGTTGTCGGATGGATGGCAGCTAATGCATCAACTTCAATTAGTGCCACATCCTCTCAGACACAGAGCACTGGAGAGCAGCCATCTGTCTCTTCACCACCTGCCAAATTGCCCAGGCAGACAGAGAGCCCAGGACAGGAGCCGTCTCTACTTCTGTTCTCTGAATCTCTTGGCTTGGAAACAGGGGGCCAGCCAAGCAGCATTGGAGAAATGGAAGAAGAGGCAGGGTGCAGTGATGCCCAACAGCTTTTTCTCTCTTCCTCTGAAGAGGCGGGTGGGCCAGTGGCTCCAGTCACCACATCGCAGGCCGCATCAGCTGATGATGACACTCAGGTGCCACTTACTGGTGCGTGCTCTGCTGCTGAGACTACCCAGGAGGAGCAGTTGGGGGCAGAGGGTAGTGTAGATGATGAGGTCCTTGACCCATCTTGGCGTGAGGGACAGGAAGGTGGTGGGAGCAGCTCTGAGGAAGAGATTCCCCGTACGGCCCAAAGAGGGAGAGGGAGGGGGAAGACTGCGGATCCTGCAGCCTCCGCTTTGGCACCCGTTAGGAGCATGTCTCTTCCAAAAGCCAAAAAGGGCGCTCCCAAGACTTGCAGTGCCTGGTCCTTTTTTGACACAGTTGCAGATGACATTTGCTATGTCAGATGCAAGGTGTGTCATCAAAAAGTCAAAAGAGGTCGAAATGTCAGCAACCTCAATACCTCCAACATGTGGAAACATGTGCGCAACAGGCACCCGGCGGAGTTAGAAAAACACACTGAAGAGCTAGGCCAACCAACAGCGGCAGCTACCACCTCTTCAGCTCGTGTTGCCTCTTCCTCTAGCTCACACGCAGCTGGTTCGGTTTCCTCCCAGGATCGCCGTGGAAGAACCTCTGGCCCTGTTGTCCAGAGACCCGCTGTAATTCCACCCGCAGCACCACTTTCCCAGTCATCCACACACTCCCAGCCCAGTCTACAGCCATCGGTAGTACAGGCATGGGAGAAAAGGCGGCCTTTCTCGTCAAACCACCCACGAGCACAGGCTCTGACTGCAGGCATTGCCAAACTTCTGTCACTGGAAATGCTGTCATTCAGGCTGGTGGAGACTGACAGCTTCCGTGACTTGATGTCATTGGCAGTCCCACAGTACAATGTGCCTAGCCGCTTTTACTTCAGCAGGCAAGCCGTCCCTGCCCTGCACAAGCATGTGGAGGGACACATAAAACACGCGCTACTGAACGCCGTCAGTAGCAAGGTCCACCTCACCACCGATGCGTGGACCAGTCAACATGGACAGGGGCGATACCTTTCCCTCACTGCCCATTGGGTTAATGTCGTTGAGCCGGGTACAGACCGTGCGAGTGGCGCAGGACGTGTCCTGCCCACTCCAAGGATTGCAGGAATCCATTCTGTACGCATTGACTCCTCCTCTTACACCAGTTCCTCAGAATCATCGCTGCAGGAGCCGTCACAGTCCACCTCCACATGGACCCGTGATGAACGTGTACCTGTTACGACCGACATGAGCACAGCCGTGGCCAAACGTCAACAGGCCGTCTTGAAATTAATTTTTTTGGGGAATCGTAGCCACACAGCGCAGGAGCTCTGGAATGCCATCAAGCAGGAGAGCGATGTGTGGTTTGTGCCAGCGAATCTCCAGCCAGGCATGGTAGTGTGTGATAATGGCCGAAATCTGGTGGCAGCTCTGGGCCTCGGCAACCTCACTCACATCCCATGTCTGGCACATGTGCTCAATTTGGTCGTGCAGAGCTTTTTGAGGGACTATCCGGATCTTGATGCACTGCTGCACAAGGTCCGCCTAGAGTGTGCTCACTTGCGGCGTTCCAGCACGGCAAAAGCGCGCATTGCGGCTCTGCAGCGCCGACACCGCCTGCCGGAACATCGCATCATATGTGACCTACCTACCAGGTGGAATTCCACGTTACATATGTTGGAGCGGTTGTGTGAGCAGCAGCAAGCTGTAATGGAGTACCAGCTGCTTCAGGCGCAAAGAAGTCGCACTCAGCGCCGTACAGACTTCACAACCACAGAGTGGGCCACTATGAATGACGTCTGCCAGGTTTTGCGTCCCTTTGATTATTCCACGCGGATGGCGAGTGCAGATGATGCACTAGTCAGCATGACTGTCCCCCTTATCTGCCTGCTTGAAAAATCACTGCAAGCGCTAAGGGATGATGTTGTGGAAGAGGTGGAGGATGAGGATTCACCATTTCCATCATCTTCTGGACAGTCAGTGCCACGTGGTTCCTCACAAACGCGTAGGCAGGGGACAGTTTGTGAGGAGGATGAGGAGGAGTCAATGGAGGAGGAAGACATCCGTCCAGAGGAGGGAGTTACCGAATTGCCCAGTACTCAGTGTGTACAGCGAGGGTGGGGTGATGACGAGCGGGCAGATATCACGCCTCCAGCAGGGGACAGCGTTTCTTGGGCAGTTGGCAGTCTGCAGCACATGGTGGATTACATGCTGCAGTGCCTGAGAAACGACCGCCGCATCGCCCACATTCTCAACATGTCTGATTATTGGGTGTTCACCCTCCTCGATCCTCGCTACCGGGACAACGTAGAAAGCCTCATCACACCGTTGAACCGGGAGCGAAAAATGCGGGAGTACCAAGACACACTGGTCAATTCCATCATCTTCTCCATTCCAACTGAGAGAAGTGCTGCTAGTGCATTCCAAAGCAGCTCAGTGCGTCCAGGCAGTGGTGGAGGCTCTGCACAAAGAGGGAGCAGAAGCAGTGCCTCTGCCCAAGGCAAGACCAGTATGGCCCAACTGTGGCACAGTTTTCTGTGCCCCCCACAAAAGTCTACACCATCACAGACGGCTCCAGTCAGCAGGAGGCAACGGTTCCGTCAGATGGTGACAGACTACATGTCTTGCCCTCTTGCTGTACTCCCAGACGGCTCTTCCCCTTTCAAGTTTTGGGTCTCAAAGCTGGATACATGGCCAGAGCTAAGCCAGTATGCATTGGAGGTGCTGTCTTGCCCTGCGGCCAGTGTATTATCGGAACGTGTCTTTAGTGCTGCAGGTGGTGTACTAACTGACCGTCGCATGCGACTATCCTCCGATAACGTTGACCGGCTTACTTTCCTGAAAATGAACAAGGCCTGGATCTCGCAGGAATTTGCCACTCCTCCTCCTGATTAAATAATTAGGTCACTGTATACGTTATCCAGGTCTCCTGTTGTGTTCATCTTTCTACCACCTGAACTTAAATTCCTGGGCTCCAACACCGCCAGTTGAGGCTCAGAAGTGCCGTCTGCACAGTCAAAACATACGACCCAGTGTTATTGGGTTTCAGTAACGTCAGCTGATCCCCAGCTGTGTAGCTGGTAATGTGTCATGCGACCGCCACGCTGACACAACAACTGAAATGTAAGGGAATCTGTCCCCCCCCCCCCCAAGGCGTTTGTTACTGAAAGAGCCTCCTTGTGCAGCAGTAATGCTGCACAAGGAAAAGGTAGCTATTTTGGTTTAGCTCCTTGCACACGCAGAACTTAACACTTATAAAATGTGTCCACTGATACCGTAAAACCGTCCCGGAGGTGGGACTTTCCTTCGTAATATGACGCAGCACAGCCGTCATTCCTCCCCCCCCCGGCGCCGCGCCCCTGCTCCTCAGCGTTGTTTGATTCCGTCCCGGAGCCTGCGCTGTTATGTTATCCCGTGGCCAGGCACACTTAGCGCTGCCCGTCTTCTGGCATCATTTGGTGTCAGGATGGCTGCGCCTGTGCGGCCGCGCTGGCCGAGAGCCCGCCTCGCAGTGTCTTCTGATTTAATCCCACTGGGGGCCTGGGATCCATGGACATGCGCAGTGCATATCTGAACCTCCACCTCTCACTCATCTCCCTATGGCTTCTTCAGACTGTTTGGTGTCAGCTGGTCCCTAATAGCATGCCACGGCCGTGACACCGCACAGTCTGAAGAAGCCGTAGGGAGGGGAGTGAGAGGCGAGGATATGCACTGCGCATGGCCACGGATCCCAGGCCCGCGGTGGGATTACATTAGACGACACTGCGAGGCGGGCTCTCGGCCAGTGCGGCCGCACAGGCGCAGCCAGCCTGACACCAAATGATGTCAGAAGATGGGCAGCGCTAAGTGTGCCTGGCCAAGGGAATAACATAACAGCGCAGGCTCCGGGATGGAATCAAACTACGCTGAGGAGCCGGGGCGCGGCGCCCGGGGGGGAGGAATGACGGCTGTGCTGCGTCATATTACGAAGGAAAGTCCCACCTCCGGGACGGTTTCACGGTTTCAGGGGACACATTTTATAAGTGTTTAGTTCTGTGTTTGCAAGGAGCATGATGAAAAGAGCCACCTTTTCCTTTTGCATCTTTTGTGCTGCACAAGCTGGCTCTTTCAGCTACAAACGCCTTGGGGGGGGGGGGGGGTTAAAGGTTCCCTTTCGACTTTCTCAGGCTTCGGCCTACATTGTGTTCCTCTGCTTTTCCACCTGTCCCTGGGCTCCAACACCGCCAGTTGCCGTCCAGAAGTGCTGTCCGCACAGTCCCAACAGTCCCTCCTCTGTTATTGGGGTTCAGTAACGTCAGCTGTTCCCCTGCTGTGTGTGTGGCAATCCCTCCTACCTCCTCCTACCTCCTCCTCCTCCACCTGTCCCTGGGCTCCAACACCGCCAGTTGCCGTCCAGAAGTGCTGTACGCACAGTCAACAGTCCCTCCTCTGTTATTGGGGTTCAGTAACGTCAGCTGTTCCCCTGCTGTGTGTGTGGCAATCCCTCCTACCTCCTCCTACCTCCTCCTCCTCCACCTGTCCCTGGGCTCCAACACCGCCAGTTGCCGTCCAGAAGTGCTGTCCGCACAGTCCCAACAGTCCCTCCTCTGTTATTGGGGTTCAGTAACGTCAGCTGTTCCCCTGCTGTGTGTGTGGCAATCCCTCCTACCTCCTCCTACCTCCTCCTCCTCCACCTGTCCCTGGGCTCCAACACCGCCAGTTGCCGTCCAGAAGTGCTGTACGCACAGTCAACAGTCCCTCCTCTGTTATTGGGGTTCAGTAACGTCAGCTGTTCCCCTGCTGTGTGTGTGGCAATCCCTCCTACCTCCTCCTACCTCCTCCTCCTCCACCTGTCCCTGGGCTCCAACACCGCCAGTTGCCGTCCAGAAGTGCTGTACGCACAGTCAACAGTCCCTCCTCTGTTATTGGGGTTCAGTAACGTCAGCTGTTCCCCTGCTGTGTGTGTGGCAATCCCTCCTACCTCCTCCTACCTCCTCCTCCTCCACCTGTCCCTGGGCTCCAACACCGCCAGTTGCCATCCAGAAGTGCTGTCCGCACAGTCCCAACAGTCCCTCCTCTGTTATTGGGGTTCAGTAACGTCAGCTGTTCCCCTGCTGTGTGTGTGGCAATCCCTCCTACCTCCTCCTACCTCCTCCTCCTCCACCTGTCCCTGGGCTCCAACACCGCCAGTTGCCGTCCAGAAGTGCTGTACGCACAGTCAACAGTCCCTCCTCTGTTATTGGGGTTCAGTAACGTCAGCTGTTCCCCTGCTGTGTGTGTGGCAATCCCTCCTACCTCCTCCTACCTCCTCCTCCTCCACCTGTCCCTGGGCTCCAACACCGCCAGTTGCCGTCCAGAAGTGCTGTCCGCACAGTCCCAACAGTCCCTCCTCTGTTATTGGGGTTCAGTAACGTCAGCTGTTCCCCTGCTGTGTGTGTGGCAATCTCTCCTACCTCCTCCTACCTCCTCCTCCTCCACCTGTCCCTGGGCTCCAACACCGCCAGTTGCCGCCCAGAAGTGCTGTACGCACAGTCAACAGTCCCTCCTCTGTTATTGGGGTTCAGTAACGTCAGCTGTTCCCCTGCTGTGTGTGTGGCAATCCCTCCTACCTCCTCCTACCTCCTCCTCCTCCACCTGTCCCTGGGCTCCAACACCGCCAGTTGCCGTCCAGAAGTGCTGTCCGCACAGTCCCAACAGTCCCTCCTCTGTTATTGGGGTTCAGTAACGTCAGCTGTTCCCCTGCTGTGTGTGTGGCAATCCCTCCTACCTCCTCCTACCTCCTCCTCCTCCACCTGTCCCTGGGCTCCAACACCGCCAGTTGCCGTCCAGAAGTGCTGTACGCACAGTAAACAGTCCCTCCTCTGTTATTGGGGTTCAGTAACGTCAGCTGTTCCCCTGCTGTGTGTGTGGCAATCCCTGCTACCTCCTCCTACCTCCTCCTCCTCCACCTGTCCCTGGGCTCCAACACCGCCAGTTGCCGTCCAGAAGTGCTGTCCGCACAGTCCCAACAGTCCCTCCTCTGTTATTGGGGTTCAGTAACGTCAGCTGTTCCCCTGCTGTGTGTGTGGCAATCCCTCCTACCTCCTCCTACCTCCTCCTCCTCCACCTGTCCCTGGGCTCCAACACCGCCAGTTGCCGTCCAGAAGTGCTGTCCGCACAGTCCCAACAGTCCCTCCTCTGTTATTGGGGTTCAGTAACGTCAGCTGTTCCCCTGCTGTGTGTGTGGCAATCTCTCCTACCTCCTCCTACCTCCTCCTCCTCCACCTGTCCCTGGGCTCCAACACCGCCAGTTGCCGTCCAGAAGTGATGTACGCACAGTCAACAGTCCCTCCTCTGTTATTGGGGTTCAGTAACGTCAGCTGTTCCCCTGCTGTGTGTGTGGCAATCCCTCCTACCTCCTCCTACCTCCTCCTCCTCCACCTGTCCCTGGGCTCCAACACCGCCAGTTGCCGTCCAGAAGTGCTGTACGCACAGTCAACAGTCCCTCCTCTGTTATTGGGGTTCAGTAACGTCAGCTGTTCCCCTGCTGTGTGTGTGGCAATCCCTCCTACCTCCTCCTACCTCCTCCTCCTCCACCTGTCCCTGGGCTCCAACACCGCCAGTTGCCGTCCAGAAGTGCTGTCCGCACAGTCCCAACAGTCCCTCCTCTGTTATTGGGGTTCAGTAACGTCAGCTGTTCCCCTGCTGTGTGTGTGGCAATCCCTCCTACCTCCTCCTACCTCCTCCTCCTCCACCTGTCCCTGGGCTCCAACACCGCCAGTTGCCGTCCAGAAGTGCTGTACGCACAGTCAACAGTCCCTCCTCTGTTATTGGGGTTCAGTAACGTCAGCTGTTCCCCTGCTGTGTGTGTGGCAATCCCTCCTACCTCCTCCTACCTCCTCCTCCTCCACCTGTCCCTGGGCTCCAACACCGCCAGTTGCCGTCCAGAAGTGCTGTACGCACAGTAAACAGTCCCTCCTCTGTTATTGGGGTTCAGTAACGTCAGCTGTTCCCCTGCTGTGTGTGTGGCAATCCCTCCTACCTCCTCCTACCTCCTCCTCCTCCATCTGTCCCTGGGCTCCAACACCGCCAGTTGCCGTCCAGAAGTGCTGTCCGCACAGTCCCAACAGTCCCTCCTCTGTTATTGGGGTTCAGTAACGTCAGCTGTTCCCCTGCTGTGTGTGTGGCAATCCCTCCTACCTCCTCCTCCTCCACCTGTCCCTGGGCTCCAACACCGCCAGTTGCCGTCCAGAAGTGCTGTCCGCACAGAGCCAAACACCTCGCCAATGTGTTAGTGGGGTTCAGCACCGCCAGCTGTTCCCCTGCTGTGCAGCCGGCAACGTGTACTGCGACCGCCACGCAGGCACAACAAGTTAAATTTAAGGGAACCTGCCCCCCCCCCCCAGGCGTTTGTTACTGAAGGAGCCACCTTGTGCAGCAGTAATGATGCAAAGGGAAAAAGTGCCTCTTTTCGTGGTGCTCCTTGCACATGCTGATCCTAACACTTATGAAAAGTGCCCCCTCCTACCGTGATACCGTACGGTTGGTGGAACTTTCCTTTGTGATGTGACGCAGCACAGCCGTCATTCTTACCCCCTTGGAGCCGTGCGCCGCCTCCTCAGCGTTGTTTGAATCAGTCCCGGAGCCTGCGCTGTTAGGTTAGCCCTTGGCCATGCACACATTTTGCGCTGCCCGTCTTCTGACATCTTCTGAGAGTCATGGACATGCGCAGTGCATATCTGAACCTCCACCTCTCACTCATCTCCCTATGGCTTCTTCAGACTGTTCGGTGTCAGCTGGTCCCTAATAGCATGCCACGGCCGTGACACCGCACAGTCTGAAGAAGCCGTAGGGAGGGGAGTGAGAGGCGAGGATATGCACTGCGCATGGCCACGGATCTCAGGCCCCCAGTGGGATGAAATCAGAAGACAGTACGAGGCGGGATCTCGGCCAGCGCGGCCGCACAGGCGCAGCCAGCCTGACACCAAATGATGTCAGAAGGCGGGCAGCGCAAAATGTGTGCATGGCCAAGGGCTAACCTAACAGCGCAGGCTCCGGGACTGATTCAAACAACGCTGAGGAGGCGGCGCACGGCGCCAAGGGGGTAAGAATGACGGCTGTGCTGCGTCACATCACAAAGGAAAGTTCCACCTACCGGACGGTATCATGGTAGGAGGGGACACTTTTCATAAGTGTTAGGTTCAGCATGTGCAAGGACCATAATTAAAAGAGCTAAGTTTACCTTTTCCAGCATTAGTGCTGTACACGATGGCTCTTTCAGCTACAAACGCCTGGGGGGGGGGTTAAAGTTTCCCTTTCAACTTGCTCCAGTGCAGGCTTCGGCCTACACTCTGCTCCCTCTCCTCCTCCTGCTGACCCTGGGCTCCAACACCGCCAGTTAGGGCCCGGTACTGCTAGCTGCACAGAGAAAAACACCAGCCAATGTGTCAGTGGGGTTCAGCACCGCCAGCTGTTCCCCTGCTGTGTAGCCGGCATCGTGTCCTGCAAAAGCCACGCAGACACAAGAACTGAAATTGAAGGAAACCTGTCCCCCCTCCCCCAGGTGTTTCTACGTTTTACAGCCACCTTGTACGACAGTAATGCTGCATGTGTGCAAGGTGGCTCAGAAACTTAGTCTCCTTGCCCATGGGGAACTGAACACGTCTAAAATGAGTCCTCTGCGACCATTAAAACGTCCCTCAGGTGTGATTTTCCTTTGTATTGACACGCAACAAGCTCCTTGGTAGCGCTGCCCGTCTTCTGGCATCATTGTTTGGCTGCCTGCGCCTCTGCGGCCGCCTTGCCCCACACAACGCCCCTCGGTGTCTTATTTATTTGTACTGCGAGGGTGTGATTGATGGGCATGAACAGTGCATTTCTTCGCCTGTCCCTCATCTCCTTCCGCCTTCTTCGGACTGTGCGGCTTCATGGCCGTGGCATGCGATAAGGGATCAGCTGACGCCGCATAGTCTGAAGCGGGTGTAAGAAACCAAGCGAGAGGCGAACATATGTACTGCACCAGGTCATGAATCCCAGCCCCGCAGTGTTTTAACAATGTTAAGACACTGCGGGGCTGGGATTCATGGTCATCGCAAACCGCACCGGCCGACATTACATGATGTCAGAGGATGGGCAGCGCTAACAGCGCAAGGCCAAGGGATAACACGACAGCGCAGACTCCTGTGCAACAAATAACGATGCTCAGGAGGCCGCGCCAAGCACCAAGGTGGCATTTTTGCCAGCTGTACTGCGTCTCTTTACGAAGGGAACTCACGCCTCAAAATCAGTTTGACTGTGTAAGGGCCTAAATGTTATACGTGTTCCTTTCAGCGTGTGCAAGGAGCAAAATTAAAAGAGCAACCTTTGACTTGTGCAGCATTACTGCTGCATAAGCTGTGGCTCTTCTACTTTGTAACACCTGAGTGGGGGTTAAAGGTTTACTTTAAAATTGGTTCAATTAGGCTTCGGCCTACACTCTGCTCCCCCTGCAGAGCCCTGGCTCCAACACCGCCAGTTGGGGCCCGGTACTGCTAGCTGCACAGAGAAAAACACCAGCCAATGTGTCAGTGGGGTCCAGCACCGCCAGCTGTTCCCCTGCTGTGCAGCCGGCAACGTGTCCTGCAACTGCCACGCAGGCACAACAGACCCAAAGCTGCCGCCAGTGCAGGCTTCGGCCTACACTCTGCTCCATCTCCTCCTCCTGCTGACCCCGGGCTCTAACACCGCCAGTTGGGGCCCGGTACTGCTAGCTGCACAGAGAAAAACACCAGCCAATGTGTCAGTGGGGTCCAGCACCGCCAGCTGTTCCCCTGCTGTGTAGCCGGCAACGTGTCCTGCAAAAGCCACGCAGACACAAGAACTGAAATTGAAGGGAACCTGTCCCCCCTCCCCCAGGCGTTTGTACGTTTTACAGCCACCTCGTACAGCGGTAATGCTGCATGTGTGCAAGATGGCTCATAAACGTATTCTCCTCGCACATGTGGAACTGAAAACACGTCTAAAATGTGTCCTCTGTGTGACCATTTAACCGTCCCGGTGGTGTGACTTTCCTTTGTAATGACACGCTGCAACCCCCTTGGTAGCGCTGCCCGTCTTCTGGCATCATTCTTTGGCTGCCTGCGCCTCTGCGGCCGCCCTGACCCACACAACGCCCCTCGGTGTCTTATTTCTTGGGACTGCGAGGGTGTGATTGATGGGCAGGAGCGGTGCATATCTTCGCCTGTCCCTCATCTCCTTCCGCCTTCTTCAGACTGTGCGGCTTCATGGCCGCGGCATGCGATAAGGGATCAGCTGACGCCGCACAGTCTGAAGCGGGTGTAAGGACCTGAGTGTCAGAGGCGAACATATGTGCTGCGCCAGGCCATGAATCCCAGCCCCGCAGTGTTTTAACAATGTTAAGACACTGCGGGGCTGGGATTCATGGTCATCGCGAACCGCACCGGCCGACATTACATGAGGTCAGAAGATGGGCAGCGCTAACAGCGCTAGGCCGGGGGATAACACGACAGCGCAGACTCCTGTACAGCAAATAACA
The DNA here is from genome assembly GCF_051348905.1 of Ranitomeya variabilis. Lineage (NCBI taxonomy): Eukaryota > Metazoa > Chordata > Amphibia > Anura > Dendrobatidae > Ranitomeya > Ranitomeya variabilis. The sequence continues at coordinate 171,617,508 of NC_135233.1, read as the reverse complement.
ACGCTCAGGAGGCTGCACCCAGCACCAAGGTGGGATTCTTGACATCTGTGCTGCGTCTCATTACAAAGGGAACTCACGCCTCCAACACAGTTTGACTGTATAAAGGGCTAAATGTTATACGTGTTTCATTCGGCGTGTGCAAGGAGCAAAATTAAAAGAGCAACCTTTGACTTGTGCGGCACTACTGCTGCATAAGCTGTGGCTCTTCTAGTTTGTAACCCCTGAGGGGGGGTTAAAGGTTACCTTTGAAATCGGTTCAATTAGGCTTCGGCCTACACTCTGCTCCACCGGCAGAGCCCGGGCTCCAACAACGCTAGTTGCTGTCCGGAAGTGCTGGCTGCACAGAGCCAAACACCTCGCCAATGTGTCAGTGGGGTCCAGCACCGCCAGCTGTTCCCCTGCTGTGTAGCCGGCAACGTGTCCTGCGACCGCCACGCAGGCACAACAGACCCAAAGCTGCCGCCAGTGCAGGCTTCGGCCTACACTCTGCTCCATCTCCTTCTCCTGCTGACCCCGGGCTCTAACACCGCCAGTTGGGGCCCGGTACTGCTAGCTGCACAGAGAAAAACACCAGCCAATGTGTCAGTGGGGTCCAGCACCGCCAGCTGTTCCCCTGCTGTGTAGCCGGCAACGTGTCCTGCGACCGCCACGCAGGCACAACAGACCCAAAGCTGCCGCCACTGCAGGCTTCGGCCTACACTCCCCTCCCCCTTGCTCCTCCTCCTGCTCCTCCTCCTGCTGACCCCGGGCTCTAACACCGCCAGTTGGGGCCCGGTACTGCTAGCTGCACAGAGAAAAACACCAGCCAATGTGTCAGTGGGGTCCAGCACCGCCAGCTGTTCCCCTGCTGTGTAGCCGGCAACGTGTCCTGCAAAAGCCACGCAGACACAAGAACTGAAATTGAAGGGAACCTGTCCCCCCTCCCCCAGGCGTTTGTACGTTTTACAGCCACCTCGTACAGCGGTAATGCTGCATGTGTGCAAGGTGGCTCATAAACGTATTCTCCTCACACATGTGGAACTGAAAACACGTCTAAAATGTGTCCTCTGTGTGACCATTTAACCGTCCCGGTGGTGTGACTTTCCTTTGTAATGACACGCTGCAACCCCCTTGGTAGCGCTGCCCGTCTTCTGGCATCATTCTTTGGCTGCCTGCGCCTCTGCGGCCGCCCTGACCCACACAACGCCCCTCGGTGTCTTATTTCTTGGGACTGCGAGGGTGTGATTGATGGGCAGGAGCGGTGCATATCTTCGCCTGTCCCTCATCTCCTTCCGCCTTCTTCAGACTGTGCGGCTTCATGGCCGCGGCATGCGATAAGGGATCAGCTGACGCCGCACAGTCTGAAGCGGGTGTAAGGACCCGAGTGTCAGAGGCGAACATATGTGCTGCGCCAGGCCATGAATCCCAGCCCCGCAGTGTTTTAACAATGTTAAGACACTGCGGGGCTGGGATTCATGGTCATCGCGAACCGCACCGGCCGACATTACATGAGGTCAGAAGATGGGCAGCGCTAACAGCGCTAGGCCGGGGGATAACACGACAGCGCAGACTCCTGTACAGCAAATAATAACGCTCAGGAGGCTGCACCCAGCACCAAGGTGGGATTCTTGACATCTGTGCTGCGTCTCATTACAAAGGGAACTCGCGCCTCCAACACAGTTTGACTGTATAAAGGGCTAAATGTTATACGTGTTTCATTCGGCGTGTGCAAGGAGCAAAATTAAAAGAGCAACCTTTGACTTGTGCGGCACTACTGCTGCATAAGCTGTGGCTCTTCTAGTTTGTAACCCCTGAGGGGGGGTTAAAGGTTACCTTTGAAATCGGTTCAATTAGGCTTCGGCCTACACTCTGCTCCACCGGCAGAGCCCGGGCTCCAACAACGCTAGTTGCTGTCCGGAAGTGCTGGCTGCACAGAGCCAAACACCTCGCCAATGTGTCAGTGGGGTCCAGCACCGCCAGCTGTTCCCCTGCTGTGTAGCCAGCAACGTGTCCTGCGACCGCCACGCAGGCACAACAGACCCAAAGCTGCCGCCAGTGCAGGCTTCGGCCTACACTCTGCTCCATCTCCTTCTCCTGCTGACCCCGGGCTCTAACACCGCCAGTTGGGGCCCGGTACTGCTAGCTGCACAGAGAAAAACACCAGCCAATGTGTCAGTGGGGTCCAGCACCGCCAGCTGTTCCCCTGCTGTGCAGCCGGCATCGTGTCCTGCAAAAGCCACGCAGACACTTGCTCTTGTACCTTCTGCTCCCCATCCTGGTTCCAGTACCGTCAGCTGGTTCTGGGCAGAGCCTTTGGCTTAGGTGCCTCCCTCTGGGTATCCGAGTTCCACCAACGTCAGGTGGTCCTTGGTAGTGCTTTCAGGCACGGGTACCTCCTGCTTAGTAACCGGGTTCCAGTAACGTCAGCTGGTCCTCGGTAGTTCCATTGGCTCTTGGACCTTCGGCTACCCATCCGGGTTCCAGCACCGTCAGCTGGTTCTCGGCAGTGTCTTTTGCTCTTGTACCTTCTGCTCCCCATCCTGGTTCCAGTACCGTCAGCTGGTTCCGGGCAGAGCCTTTGGCTTAGGTGCCTCCCTCTGGGTATCCGAGTTCCACCAACGTCAGGTGGTCCTTGGTAGTGCTTTCAGGCACGGGTACCTCCTGCTTAGTAACCGAGTTCCAGTAACGTCAGCTGGTCCTCGGTAGTTCCATTGGCTCTTGGACCTTCGGGTAGCCATCCGAGTTCCAGTTCCATCAGCTGGTTCTGGGCATTTTCTCAGCCTTCTTGTACCTTCTGCTACATTTCCAAGTTCAAGAGACTAAACACGATGACCCGGAAGACCACCCCTAAGATGACGACGACACCAGAGACGACAACCACCGTGATGACGACGACCCTGGAGACGATGACCCTGAAGACCACCCCGATGACGACGACCCAGGAGACGACGACCCTGGAGACGACGACGACCTGGAAGACCGAGAAGCAGAAGAACAAGAGGCTGCAGAACAAAGAGCAGAAGAACATTAAGCATAACACTAAATATCAGAGCAAAAAATATTATCTAAATTATAAGCAGAAGAAGACTAAGCAGTGTATGGGGGTGAGTCCGTTCCTCCTCGTGGTGCCCCTGGATAAAGCCTGATGCTGCAGGCCAAACTGAACGCGGACAAATGTAACTCTTTTGTGACAGGCAGAACGGAAGGTGTAATCTTCAAACTTTTATAGATAACAACTACGGGAATGCCTGTCACAAATAAGAATATGATGAAGAAGTAGAAAATGATGAAGATAATAGTAAAATAAAAAGAATATGAACAATGTAACCAAAAAAAATAATAGGTAGAAGATGAAGAAGAAGATGAATAAGGTGAAGATAGTTGATGTCAAAGAAGCTGATGATGAGGATAATGAAGAAGAAAGTGTGGGAGAAGTAAAAAAGAAGGTGAAGGGCGTGGAAGTAGTGAAACATCAATATCTGACAAAATAAAAAAAAAATTAACATAGTCAAAATCTTTCTACCGCCGAACGTCATAAAAAAAAACAAAATCCTGCTATTCTATTACATTGGGCTAAACCTCTGTGCCTTTAATGTCTCCGCCACGTCCCCCAATACATCCTACATTATTCTTAGTTGTTTTCCTTCATGTAGAATGAACCTACAAGTTTATAAAGGTTTTTTTTTAATTCCGATATTTTCGTCCCATTGACTTGCATTGGGATCGGGTATCGGTATCGGATTAGATCCGATATTTTGACGGTATCGGCCGATACTTTCCGATACCGATACTTTCCGATATCGGAAAGTATCGCTCAACACTAGTCCTAACGAATAAGCGCATAAGGGTGTCCCCTGAAAGTGTTGACTGGCTAACTTTCATTAAGATGAACAAGTCGTGGATATCCAAGGACTTTTGCATCCCAATCGCAGACTGTACAGACTAGGTGATATTGTATTTTTTAGTGTGATGCATTAATGTGACGTAACTGCACTCTGTGATATCTTTAGCATCACTTCTGTGGCTGCTGCTGATGTTAACACAAATTTATGGAAATGTGAACGGTCATGGTTGGTCTACATCTGCTGTTAGCTGTAGTGGAAGGCTTGATGGTCCCAATTATACTATTTCTATTCTCGTGAAAGTTATTTCACTTCGTGGTGTCAACTGTCAAGCCCTCATTGTTAATAATTTGAAAACTCCAATTTGGGTGTCCATCTGCTGGTTTGGGTGTTGTGATTGACCTGTCAGTCCCTATTCTACTATTTCTACTGTGGTGAAATTGATGCCACTTTGGCAGTGTCTTTTCCAAATTTTTGGAAATATGGATACTCCTTGTTGAGTGTCCATCTGCTGGTTTGGGTGTTGTGAAAGGCCTGTCGGACCCTATTCTACTATTTCTAGTGTGGTGAAGCTGATGCCACTAGAGTTGAGCGACTTTGACTTTTTTGGGATCGAGTCGGGTTTCGCGAAACCCGACTTTGTGAAAAGTCGGGTGAAATTGGCCGATTATTGCGAAAAGTCGGGGGCCGACTGAAACACGAAACCCAATGCAAGTCAATGGGGAATCAAAGTCGGCAGAGAGTGGAGGACAGGAAAACACCTACAGTGCCCATTTTAATGCCAAAAACATCAATTCTTATTACTGAAGCTTGTCAATCTTAATTTACTTTATAATAATAGTTAGGCATTGAAAACTGGGGGTCATTTGGCTAAAGTTGTGGGGGGGTAGGGCTGGCTCTAGTTTTTTGCAGGCCCAGGAAACGTGGAATACGTCACGGCGGTGGAGCAGGGAGAGGTAAGTATTTCAACTTTGGAAGTGCTGTGATCCTGAGCAAGCAGGGGGGGCTCACTCGTTGGCATTGGCACTGGCACAGGGCCCCTCATAGTACGGCGGTGTGTTTGACGGCGGGTGGCTGGTGGCGGCAGAGACACTTTTGTGTACTATGAGGGGCCCTGTGCCAGTGACGTCACCAACGAGTATGCCCCCCCACCTGATGAAGAAACCTGCACTTTCATCTGCACCTTCCTCTTTGTCCCCGTGTAAGGTGGTATAGTATGCGGGAAGGGGAACCTGACTTTCAGCAGGGTCAGATTCTGGCTGTGTAGAGTGCAAGGGGAATGTAGTGGTCTGGATCAATGTACCAACAGACTCATCTAGCAGTGGCTGGGCAATGGGCAGGATGAGGAGGAAACACAGATATAAGCCCAAATAATAAAGTGGGCTAAATGCAGTTCAAATGTGGTAACAGGACTAACCAGGCGGCATTGCTTTGTTCAGCGGAGGACAACTGTAAGGAGTGGCTGACACAGTGAGTAGGCCCAAATAATAAAGTGGGCTAAATGCAGTTAAAAATTGGTAACAGGACTAAACAGGCGGCATTGCTTTGTTAAGTAGAGGACAACTGTAAGGAGTGGCTGACACAGTGAGTAGGCCCAAATAAGTAAGTAGGCTAAATGTCTGCCAAAATTTTTTTCATAAATAAACAGGTGGCATATATAGGTACAGGGGTGGGCTCTGCTGAGTAGCAGACAGTGGTAGTAGGCGCAAAGTATTAACTGGTCTAAATGGAGACCAGGGCCCCTGTATATTTTAAGTATCATCTATCATTTCAACAAATTTGTATTGGCAGTGCCATTGAAGGATTTAACAGCACAGACTACACAGTGGTGGAACAGGGAGAAGTAAGTATTACAAGTGGGCAAGTGGTAGAGCACTGTTCGAGCTGGGGGGAACACTCTTGTGGGCGGCGGTACTGGCACAGGGCCCCTCATATTACGACGGTGTGTCTGACATTGGTTGTGCACCACCACCGTCAGAGACACTTCATTGTACTATGAGGGACCCTGTGCCAGTGCCGTCGCCCAAGAGTGGGCCCACCCACCTGTCCAGGCAAACGGCACTCGCTTGCGCCAGGTGGTGACCACGGCCCTGTGGGGGGAGTCAGCCCATTCAGGGAGGTATAAAAATTACCTATGGTGGACATTCAGCAGCTGCAAGTAGAGGAATTGGAGAAGTCAGTAAGAGGAGGCCAAAAGCAAGAAATTTTTCAGGCAAGCTTACGTGTCAGCAGGGGAAGGTGGGGCAAAATAATTTGAAATCTATGATTGGTTCATTTTAATGAAGGTTAGATCATCAACATTTCGGGTAGCCAGATGTGTCCTTTTTTCGGTCAGTATTGAACCAGCAGCACTGAATACTCTTTCTGATAGCACACTAGCAGCAGGGCATGCGAGCTCCTGTAATGCATATACTGCCAATTCAGGTCAGGTGTCTATTTTAGATGCCCAGTAATCAAAGGGGAATGACCTGTGAGGGAGAACATTGATAAGGGCGGAAAAGTAGTTCGTAACCATACTGGAAAAATGCTGTCTCCTGTCACTTTGAATCGATGCAGCAGTACCTGTCGTGTCAGCAGTCGTTGCAAAATCACTCCACAACCTGGTCATAAAACCCCTCTGTCCAACGCCACTTCGGATTTGTGCACCTCTAACACCTCTGCCATGTTGCCCACTACGGCTCGTGTGAGAACCATCACCGCCGCTGTGTGCTGGGAATGCCTGAACCAAACGGTCTACAAGAGTTGCTTGTTTGGTAGCCAATATTTGCTCAAGGTTCTCATGTGGCATGATATTTTGTAATTTTCCTTTATATCGTGGATCCAGGAGGCAGGCGAACCAGTAATCGTCATCGGTCATCATTTTGATAATGCGGTTGTCCCTTTTTAGGAAACGCAAGGCATACTCAGCCATGTGGGCCAATGTTCCAGGTGTCAATTCACTGCTTGTGCTGGGTTGAGGAGCACTTTCTTGCAAATCAACATCACTTGTGTCCCGCAAAAACCCTGTACCTGACCTTGCAACGCCACCAGTTTCTATTGCCCCCTGAGAAGCATCTTACTCCCATAAATATTTATCCCCATCCTCCTCCTGCTCCTCCTCTTCGTCTGCCACCTCGTCCAGGAGAGTTTCCTGAGCTGACAATGGCTGTGTTGTGAATTAGACTTTTTGGCTCCCTCTTGTGGTCACTAGTGATATGACACTTTGATATTCCTTCCCTGGCTTGGAACCCACCTGGCCTCGTTAGTCCAGGGGTGTCGCTATTTGAACTTCCTGGATTTTCAGTCTGGTGCCTGGCATCGTTGTAATCAGATCCTTCTGTTTGCTCCTGTCTGCTGGTCCTGGTTCTTTGCAAAATAAGCTAAGTCCTGCTTTCTTGTTTTGGGTTACTTGCTTTGCTCTTATTTTTGTCCAGCTTGTACTAAATGTGATTCCTGATACTGCTGGAAGCTCTAGGGGGCGGATGTTCTCCCCCCGTGCCGTTAGACGGTTCGGGGGTTCTTGAATATTCCGCGTGGAGATTTTGTGAGGGTTTTTGCTGACCATATAAGTTCATTTCTTGCGTTTGTCTTTTCTTTTTACCTCACCGTTATTATTTGTTGGGGGCTTGTATCCAACTTTTTGGGGTATTTCCTCTGGAGGCAAGAAAGGTCTTTCTTTTCCCTGCTAGGGTTAGTTAGTTCTCCGGCTGGCGCGAGACGTCTAGAATCAACGTAGGTACGTTCCCCGGCTACTGCTATTTGTGTGCTAGGTTCAGGTATATGGTCAGCCCAGTTACCACTGCCCTATGAGCTGGGTTTTATGTTTGCAGACTTCGCTATTGTCTCTGAGACCCCCTGCCATTGGGGTCATAACAGTATGCCAGGCCATAAGTGAATATTTAATGCATTGCAGAAGTGGGATTATAAGAAAGGAAATTCTGAGTTTTTTTTTTTTTTTCTTTCTTTCCTCCCCTTTATCTCTGAGTGGCTGGAGCCTTGCTGCAGACATGAATGTCCAGACCTTGATTACTAGTGTGGATCAGCTTGCTGCTCGTGTGCAGAGTATTCAAGATTTTGTTACTGGCAGTCCTATGTCAGAACCTAAAATACCTATTCTGGAATTGTTCTCTGGAGACCGATTTAAGTTTAGAAATTTCAGGAATAATTGTAAATTGTTTCTATCTCTGAGACCTCTGTCATGATTCCCAATGGCAGGGACTTAGGCAAAAACGGACTAGCTCTAGGAAGATGGTAACTCAGATGACCGCGATGCTGAACCTAACACACAAATAACAGTAGCCGGGGGGCGTGCCTACGTTTTTATCCCTAGACGTCTCGCACCAGCCGGAGATCTAGCTACCCCTAGTAGAGGAATACACAGACCTGACTTGCCTCCAGGGAAACCCCAAAAGTGATAGTAGCCCCCCACATATAATAATGGTTAGGTAAGAGGAAAACACGTACGCAGTATGAATATAGGTTCAGCAAAGAGAGGCCCTCTGACTAGATAGCAGAAAATACAAAAGAGGACTTCGCGGTCACCTCAAAACCCTAATCAGCCATCCTGAAATTACTTTAACTCCGATATCAACTCATGACACCAGAGTAGTAATTTCAGATCACTAGAGCTTCCAGCAGCAAGAGTGTATAAATGCGTGCTGGACAAAACAAACACAAAAATACCAAAAAAATCCAACTTAGCTGAATTGCAGACTTGGAGCAGGTAGCAAGCAACAGAGGTGCTCTGATAACATTGATTGCCGGCACTAGAATGACTGAGAAGCCAAACTAAATAGGAAACTCCCAAACCCTGACGGGAACAGGTGCACTGGAAACAAAAGACAAAAGTAAGCCAGTACCACCAGTAGCCACCAGAGGGAGCCAAAAACAGAATTCACAACAGTACCCCCCCCCCTTAAGGAGGGGGCACCGAACCCTCATGAGAACCACCAGGGCGATCTGGATGCGCCCTATGAAAGGCGCGGACCAAATCAGAGGCATGAACATCAGAGGCAGTCACCCAAGAATTATCTTCCTGCCCGTATCCCTTCCATTTAACCAAATATTGAAGTCTCCGTCTGGAAACGCGAGAGTCCAAAATCTTTTCCACAACATACTCCAATTCACCCTCCACCAGCACAGGAGCAGGAGGTTCAACAGAAGGAACAACCGATACCTCGTACCACCGCAACAACGACCGATGGAAGACATTATGAATGGCGAAAGATGCTGGTAGGTCCAAATGAAAAGATACAGGATTAAGAATCTCCAAAATCTTATAAGGACCTATGAACCGAGGTTTAAACTTAGGAGAAGAGACCTTCATAGGGACAAAACGAGAAGATAACCACACCAAGTCCCCAACACGAAGACGATGACCCACACGACGATGACGATTAGCAAACTGCTGAGTCTTCTCCTGAGACAACTTCAAATTGTCCACCACATGACTCCAAATCCGGTGCAGTCTATCCACCACAGTGTCCACTCCAGGGCAATCCGAAGATTCCACCTGACCAGATGAAAAACGAGGGTGAAACCCTGAATTGCAAAAGAAAGGAGAAACCAGAGTGGCAGAACTGGCCCGATTATTAAGGGCAAACTCTGCCAACGGCAAAAAGGCGACCCAATCATCCTGATCAGCAGACACAAAAAAAAAACCTCAAATAAGTCTCCAAGGTCTGATTAGTTCGCTCCGTCTGGCCATTAGTCTGAGGATGGAAAGCAGACGAGAAAGATAAATCAATGCCCATCCTGGCACAGAACGCTCGCCAGAACCTAGACACAAATTGAGATCCCCTGTCAGAAACAATGTTTTCCGGGATACCATGTAAACGAACCACATTCTGAAAAAACAAAGGAACCAACTCCGATGAAGAAGGCAATTTGGGCAAGGGTACCAAATGAACCATCTTAGAAAAACGGTCACACACCACCCAAATGACAAACATTTTCTGAGAAACCGGGAGGTCCGAGATAAAGTCCATAGAGATGTGCGTCCACGGCCTCTTCGGAATAGGCAAGGACAACAACAATCCACTAGCCCGAGAACAGCAAGGCTTGGCCCGAGCACAAACGTCACAAGACTGTACAAAAGTACGCACATCCCGAGACAGGGAAGGCCACCAGAAGGACCTGGCCACCAAATCTCTGGTACCAAAGATTCCAGGGTGGCCTGCCAACACAGAAGAATGAACCTCCGAGATGACTCTACTGGTCCACTCATCTGGAACAAACAGTCTCCCAGGCGGACAACGATCAGGCCTATCAGTCTGAAACTCCTGCAAAGCACGTCGCAAGTCTGGGGAGACAGCAGACAAAATCACCCCATCCTTAAGGATACCCGTAGGCTCAGAATCACCAGAGGAGTCAGGCTCAAAACTCCTAGAAAGGGCATCTGCCTTAACATTTTTTGAACCCGGCAAGTATGAAACCACAAAATTAAACCGGGAGAAAAACAGCGACCAGCGCGCCTGTCTAGGATTCAGACGCCTGGCAGACTCAAGGTAAATCAGATTCTTGTGATCAGTCAAGACCACCACCTGATGTCTAGCACCCTCAAGCCAATGACGCCACTCCTCAAATGCCCACTTCATAGCCAAGAGCTCACGATTACCGACATCATAATTTCGCTCGGCGGGCGAAAATTTTCGAGAGAAGAATGCACATGGTCTCATCACTGAGCAATCGGGACTTCTCTGCGACAAAACCGCCCCCGCTCCAATCTCGGAAGCATCAACCTCGACCTGAAAAGGGAGCGAAACATCAGGCTGGCGCAACACAGGGGCAGAAGAAAAGCGGCGCTTAAGCTCCCGAAAGGCCTCCACAGCCGCAGAGGACCAATTGACAACATCAGCACCCTTCTTAGTCAAATCAGTCAGAGGTTTAGCAACGCTTGAAAACCCAGTTATAAATCGACGATAGAAATTAGCAAAGCCCAAGAATTTCTGAAGACTCTTCAGGGAAGTAGGCTGCGTCCAATCACAAATGGCCCGAACCTTAACAGGATCCATCTCAATAGAAGAAGGGGAAAAAATGTACCCCAAAAAAGAGATCTTCTGAACCCCAAAAATACACTTTGAACCCTTTACAAACAAAGAATTGGCCCGCAAAACCTGAAAAACCTTCCTAACCTGTTGAATATGCGATTCCCAGTCATCCGAAAAAATCAAAATATCATCCAAATACACAATCATAAATTTATCCAGATATTTACGGAAAATATCGTGCATAAAGGACTGAAAGACTGAAGGGGCATTAGAAATACCAAAAGGCATTACCAAATACTCAAAATGGCCCTCGGGCGTATTAAATGCAGTTTTCCACTCATCTCCCTGTTTAATCCGCACCAAATTATACGCACCCCGAAGATCAATCTTAGAGAACCACTTTGCCCCTTTAATACGAGCAAATAAATCAGTCAATAGTGGCAAAGGATACTGGTATTTGACTGTAATCTTATTCAACAGGCGATAATCAATGCAGGGCCTCAGGGAGCCATCTTTTTTACCCACGAAAAAAAAACCTGCTCCTAAAGGGGATGAGGATGGACGGATATGTCCCTTTTCCAAGGACTCCTTAATATACTCTCGCATAGCAGCATGCTCAGGCACAGACAGATTGAACAAACGACCCTTAGGAAACTTGCTGCCCGGAATTAAGTCTATAGCACAATCACAATCCCTGTGAGGGGGGAGAGAACTAAGTTTAGGCTCCTCAAAAACATCACAATAGTCAGACAAAAATGCTGGAACTTCAGAGGGAGTAGATGAAGCAATGGAAACCAAAGGTACTTCCCCATGAGCCCCCTGACATCCCCAGCTTAACACAGACATTGTTTTCCAGTCAAGGGCTGGATTATGAGTTTGCAACCATGGCAATCCAAGCACTAAGACATCATGCAAGTTAGGCAACACAAGGAAGCGAATCACCTCCTGATGGTCAGGAGTCATACACATAGTCACTTGTGTCCAGTATTGTGGTTTATTCCTAGCCAATGGTGTGGAGTCGATACCCTTCAAAGGGATAGGAACTTCCAAAGGCTCTAGGCCAAACCCACAGCGCCTGGCAAAGGACCAATCCATAAGACTCAAGGAAGCGCCAGAATCCACATAGGCATCCACAGTAATAGATGACAATGAACAAATCAAAGTTACAGACAAAATAAACTTAGACTGTAAAGTGCCAATTGCAAAAGACTTATCAACCTTTTTTGTGCGTTTAGAGCATGCTGATATAACATGAGCAGAATCACCACAGTAGAAGCACAACCCATTTTTACGTCTATAATTCTGCCGTTCACTTCTGGACAGAATTCTATCACATTGCATATTCTCCGGTGCCTGCTCAGAAGACACCGCCAAATGGTGCACAGGTTTGCGCTCCCGTAAACGCCGATCAATCTGAATAGCCATAGCCATGGATTCATTCAGACCTGTGGGCGTAGGAAACCCCACCATGACATCTTTAACGGCGTCAGAGAGGCCTTCTCTGAAATTCGCCGCCAAGGCGCACTCATTCCACTGAGTAAGCACAGACCACTTTCGAAATTTTTGACAATATATTTCAGCTTCATCATGCCCTTGAGAGAGGGCTATCAAGGCTTTTTCAGCCTGAATCTCCAAATTAGGTTCCTCATAGAGCAACCCCAGTGCCAGAAAAAACGCATCCACATTGAGCAGCGCAGGATCCCCTGGTGCCAATGCAAATGCCCAATTCTGGGGGTCACCCCGCAACAAGGAAATAACAATTTTAACCTGCTGAGCGGGGTTCCAGCGGAGCGAGATCTCAGAGAAAGATACAATTTACAATTGTGCTTAAAATTCAAAAAACGAGATCTATCTCCAGAAAAAAACTCAGGTATAGGAATCTTGGGTTCAGACATAGGAGCATGTATAACAAAGTCTTGGATATTTTGAACTTTAGAAGCAAGAGTATTCAGGTTGGAAACTAAACTCTGGATATCCATTTCTCAACAGCTGAGATCTGAGCCATTCAGGGGTTAAGAGGAGAGAAAAAAAAAACAAACAGCAGATTGAAATTATGGCTAGACAGAACTTCTGAGTAAAAAAAAAAAAAAGGTCAGAAACTTCTTTTTTCTCTCTTTCTTCAGCCAATACCTTTAATACATTATGGCCGGCAATACTGTCATGATTCCCAATGGCAGGGACTTAGGCAAAAACGGACTAGCTCTAGGAAGATGGTAACTCAGATGACCGCGATGCTGAACCTAACACACAAATAACAGTAGCCGGGGGGCGTGCCTACGTTTTTATCCCTAGACGTCTCGCACCAGCCGGAGATCTAGCTACCCCTAGTAGAGGAATACACAGACCTGACTTGCCTCCAGGGAAACCCCAAAAGTGATAGTAGCCCCCCACATATAATAACGGTTAGGTAAGAGGAAAACACGTACGCAGTATGAATATAGGTTCAGCAAAGAGAGGCCCTCTGACTAGATAGCAGAAAATACAAAAGAGGACTTCGCGGTCACCTCAAAACCCTAATCAGCCATCCTGAAATTACTTTAACTCCGATATCAACTCATGACACCGGAGTAGTAATTTCAGATCACTAGAGCTTCCAGCAGCAAGAGTGTATAAATGCGTGCTGGACAAAACATACACAAAAATACAAAAGTTCCAACTTAGCTGAATTGCAGACTTGGAGCAGGTAGCAAGCAACAGAGGTGCTCTGATAACATTGATTGCCGGCACTAGAATGACTGAGAAGCCAAACTAAATAGGAAACTCCCAAACCCTGATGGGAACAGGTGCACTGAAAATAAAAGACAAAAGTAAGCCAGTACCACCAGTAGCCACCAGAGGGAGCCAAAAACAGAATTCACAACAGACCTCGTTCGTCTGGAGACTCAGCTCAGCAAGTTAAAATTGTTATCTCTTTCTTACGGGGCGACCCTCAGGATTGGGCCTTCTCGTTAGCGTCAGGCGATCCGGCATTGGCAGATGTTGATGCGTTTTTTCTGGCGCTTGGGTTGCTATACGAGGAGCCCAATCTTGAAATTCAGGCAGAAAAAGCTTTGCTGGCTATCTCTCAGGGCCAGGATGAAGCTGAAGTGTATTGCCAAAAATTTCGGAAATGGTCCGTGCTTACTCAGTGGAATGAGTGTGCTCTGGCCGCAAATTTCAGAAATGGCCTTTCTGAAGCCATTAAGAATGTGATGGTGGGTTTCTCTGTTCCTACAAGTCTGAATGATTCCATGGCGTTGGCTATTCAAAGTGACCGGCGTTTACGGGAGCGCAAAGTCGCTAATCCTCTGGTGGTGTTGTCTGAACAGACACCTGAGTTAATGCAATGTGATAGAGTTCAGACTAGAATTGAACGGAAAAATCATAGACGTCAGAATGGGTTGTGTTTCTACTGTGGTGATTCTACACATGTTATATCAGCATGCTCTAAACGCTTAACAAAGGTGGTTAGTCCGGTCGCCATTGGTAATTTGCAACCTAAATTTATTTTGTCTGTGACTTTAATTTGCTCATTGTCTTCCTACCCTGTTATGGCGTTTGTGGATTCAGGTGCTGCCCTGAGTCTTATGGATCTGTCGTTTGCCAAGCGCTGTGGTTTTGTTCTGGAGCCTTTGGTTAATCCTATTCCTCTGAGAGGTATTGATGCTACGCCATTGGCGGAAAATAAGCCGCAGTTTTGGACACAGGTGACCATGTGCATGTCTCCTGAACATCGAGAGGTGATTCGTTTTCTTGTTTTGCATAAAATGCATGATTTGGTCGTTTTGGGTCTGCCATGGTTACAAACTCACAATCCAGTTTTGGATTGGAAGGCAATGTCTGTGTCAAGTTGGGGCTGTCAGGGAATTCATTGCGATTCCCCGCCGGTGTCTATTGCTTCCTCTACTCCTTCGGAAGTTCCTGAGTATTTGTCGGATTATCAGGATGTATTCAGCGAGTCCAGGTCCAGTGCTCTTCCTCCTCATAGGGACTGTGACTGCGCTATAAATTTTATTCCGGGTAGTAAATTTCCTAAGGGAAGATTATTTAATCTGTCTGTACCTGAGCATACCGCAATGCGTTCGTATATCAAGGAGTCTCTGGAGAAGGGACATATTCGTCCATCCTCTTCCCCTCTTGGTGCGGGATTTTTCTTTGTGGCCAAGAAGGACGGATCTTTGAGACCTTGTATAGACTATCGACTTCTGAATAAAATCACTGTTAAATTTCAGTATCCTTTGCCTCTGTTGTCGGACTTGTTTGCCCGGATTAAGGGTGCCAAGTGGTTCACCAAGATAGATCTTCGTGGTGCGTACAACCTTGTGCGCATTAAGCAGGGAGATGAATGGAAAACTGCATTTAATACGCCCGAAGGTCATTTTGAGTACTTGGTGATGCCTTTTGGGCTCTCTAATGCTCCTTCAGTGTTTCAGTCCTTTATGCATGACATCTTCCGGAAGTATCTGGATAAATTTATGATTGTTTATCTGGATGATATTCTGTTTTTTTCTGATGATTGGGACTCCCATGTAAGGCAGGTCAGGATGGTGTTTCAGGTTTTGCGTGAGAATGCTTTGTTTATTAAGGGCTCAAAGTGTCTCTTTGGTGTGCAGAAGGTTCCCTTTTTGGGTTTTATCTTCTCCCCTTCTGCTGTGGAGATGGACCCAGTCAAGGTCCGAGCTATTCATGATTGGACTCAGCCCACGTCTGTTAAGAGTCTTCAGAAGTTCTTGGGTTTTGCTAACTTCTACCGTCGTTTTATCGCTAATTTTTCTAGCGTTGTTAAACCTTTGACGGATATGACCAAGAAAGGTTCTGATGTTGCTAACTGGGCTCCTGCAGCCGTGGAGGCTTTTCAGGAGCTGAAGCGCCGGTTTACTTCGGCGCCTGTTTTGTGTCAGCCTGATGTCTCGCTTCCCTTTCAGGTTGAAGTGGATGCTTCTGAGATCGGTGCAGGGGCCGTTTTGTCGCAGAGAGGCCCTGGTTGCTCAGTAATGAGACCATGTGCTTTATTTTCTAGGAAATTTTCGCCTGCTGAGCGGAATTATGATGTTGGCAATCGGGAGTTGTTGGCCATGAAGTGGGCATTTGAGGAGTGGCGTCATTGGCTCGAGGGTGCAAAGCATCGTGTGGTGGTTTTGACTGATCACAAAAATCTGATGTATCTCGAGTCTGCTAAACGCCTGAATCCTAGAGAGGCCCGTTGGTCATTGTTTTTCTCCCGTTTTGACTTCGTGGTCTCGTACCTACCTGGTTCAAAGAATGTGAAGGCTGATGCTCTTTCTAGGAGCTTTGTGCCTGACTCTCCTGGAGCCTCAGAGCCAGTTGGTATTCTTAAAAAGGGAGTAATCTTGTCGGCCATTTCTCCGGATTTGCGACGTGTGTTGCAGAGATTTCAGGCTGGTAGACCTGACTCTTGTCCACCTGACAGACTGTTTGTTCCTGATAAATGGACCAGTAGAGTCATTTCCGAGGTTCATTCCTCGGTGTTGTCAGGGCATCCGGGAATTTTTGGCACCAGAGAT
This sequence comes from Ranitomeya variabilis, assembly GCF_051348905.1. Taxonomy (NCBI): domain Eukaryota; kingdom Metazoa; phylum Chordata; class Amphibia; order Anura; family Dendrobatidae; genus Ranitomeya; species Ranitomeya variabilis. The sequence goes on along the minus strand of NC_135233.1, from coordinate 171,601,215 downwards.
TTGGTGGCTAGGTCCTTTTGGTGGCCTTCCTTGTCACGGGATGTGCGGTCATTTGTGCAGTCCTGTGGGACTTGTGCTCTGGATAAGCCTTGCTGTTCTCGTGCCAGCGGGTTGCTTTTGCCCTTGCCTGTCCCGAAGAGGCCTTGGACACACATTTCCATGGATTTAATTTCGGATCTTCCAGTGTCTCGGGGCATGTCTGTCATCTGGGTGGTGTGTGATCGCTTATCCAAGATGGTCCATTTGGTCCCCTTGCCTAAGCTGCCTTCCTCTTCTGATCTGGTTCCGTTATTCTTTCAGAATGTGGTTCGTTTGCACGGCATTCCTGAGAATATCGTGTCTGACAGAGGATCCCAGTTTGTTTCCAGGTTCTGGCGATCCTTTTGTGCTAAGATGGGCATTGATTTGTCGTTTTCATCTGCCTTTCATCCTCAGACTAATGGCCAAACTGAGCGAACAAATCAGACTCTAGAGGCTTATTTGAGATGTTTTGTTTCTGCAGATCAGGATGATTGGGTGACCTTCTTGCCATTGGCTGAGTTTGCCCTTAATAATCGGGCTAGTTCCGCTACTTTGGTTTCGCCATTTTTCTGCAACTCTGGTTTCCATCCTCGTTTTTCCTCGTGACATGTGGAGCCGTCTGACTGTCCTGGGGTGGATTCTGTGGTGGATAGGTTGCAGCGGATTTGGGATCATGTGGTGGACAACTTAAAGTTGTCACAGGAGAACGCTCAGCGTTTTGCCAACCGCCGCCGCGGTGTGGGTCCCCGACTTCGCGTTGGGGATTTGGTGTGGCTGTCTTCTCGGTTTGTTCCTATGAAGGTCTCCTCTCCTAAATTTAAGCCTCGCTTCATCGGTCCTTATAAGATTTTGGAAATTCTTAATCCAGTGTCCTTTCGCTTGGAACTTCCTGTGTCGTTTGCCATTCACAACGTGTTCCATAGGTCTTTGTTGCGGCGGTACGTTGTGCCTGTGGTTCCTTCTGTTGAGCCTCCTGCTCCGGTGTTGGTTGAGGGCGAGTTGGAGTACGTGGTGGAGAAGATCTTGGATTCTCGTCTCTCCAGGCGGAGGCTTCAGTATCTGGTCAAGTGGAAGGGCTATGGTCAGGAGGATAATTCCTGGGTGGTCGCCTCTGATGTGCATGCGGCCGATTTGGTTCGTGCCTTTCACGCTGCTCATCCTGATCGCCCTGGTGGTCTGGTGAGGGTTCGGTGACCCCTCCTTAAGGGGGGGGTACTGTTGTGAATTAGACTTTTTGGCTCACTCTTGTGGTCACTAGTGATATGACACTTTGATATTCCTTCCCTGGCTTGGTACCCACCTGGCCTCGTTAGTCCAGGGGTGTCGCTATTTGAACTTCCTGGATTTTCAGTCTGGTGCCTGGCATCGTTGTAATCAGATCCTTCTGTTTGCTCCTGTCTGCTGGTCCTGGTTCTTTGCAAAATAAGCTAAGTCCTGCTTTCTTGTTTTTGGTTACTTGCTTTGCTCTTATTTTTGTCCAGCTTGTACTAAATGTGATTCCTGATACTGCTGGAAGCTCTAGGGGGCGGATGTTCTCCCCCCGTGCCGTTAGACGGTTCGGGGGTTCTTGAATATTCCGCGTGGAGATTTTGTGAGGGTTTTTGCTGACCATATAAGTCATCTTCCTATATTCTGCTATTAGTTAGTGGGCCTCTCTTTGCTAAAACCTAGTTCATTTCTTGCGTTTGTCTTTTCTTCTTACCTCACCGTTATTATTTGTTGGGGGCTTGTATCCAACTTTTTGGGGTATTTTCTCTGGAGGCAAGAAAGGTCTTTCTTTTCCCTGCTAGGGTTAGTTAGTTCTCCGGCTGGCGCGAGACGTCTAGAATCAACGTAGGTACGTTCCCCGGCTACTGCTATTTGTGTGCTAGGTTCAGGTATATGGTCAGCCCAGTTACCACTGCCCTATGAGCTGGGTTTTATGTTTGCAGACTTCGCTATTGTCTCTGAGACCCCCTGCCATTGGGGTCATAACAGGCTGACTGTCATCAAGGCTTCCCTCCTCTTCGGCTGCAGACGCCTGCTCCTTAATGTGCGTCAAACTTTGCATCAGCAGACGCATTTGTGGGATGCTCATGCTTATGATGGCGTCGTCTGCACTTACCAGCCATGTGCATTCCTCAAAACACTGAAGGACTTGACAGAGGTCTTGTAGCTTCGACCACTGCACACCAGTCAACTCCATGTCTGCCATCCAAGTGCCTGTCCGTGTATGTGTATCCTCCCACAAATAAATTACAGCACGCCTTTGTTTGCACAGCCTCTGAAGCATGTGCAGTGTGGAGTTCCACCTTGTTGCAACGTAGATTATTAGGCGGTGCTGGGGAAGATTCAGCGATCGCTGATGGTTCAGCATATGGCTGGAGTGTACGGGCGACCGGCGGATGTGCGAGCAAAGTCTTTGCACCTTCAGGAGCAGGGCCGGATAATTTTTCAGGAAGCACTGCACCACCAGGTTCAAGGTGTGAGCCAGGCAAGGTATGTGTTTCAGTTCTGAAAGGGCTATGGCAGCCATAAATTTCCTTCCGTTATCACTGACTACCTTGCCTGCCTCAAGATGTACACTGCCCAGCCATGACTGAGTTTCTTGCTGCAAGTACTCAGCCAGTACTTCCACGGTGTGTCTGTTGTCGCCCAAACACTTCATTTGTAACACAGCCTGCTGACACTTACTGCTAGCTGTTCAATAATGGGACACCTCGTATGCGACACTGGCAGCTGCGGATGGAGTGGTCGTGCGACTGCGCTATGTGGACGAGCTTTCACTTCTGGAGGAGGAGGAGGAGGGGTGGCGAATGCCTACAGCCAACTGTTTCCTAGACCGTGGGCTAGGCAGAACTGTCCCACTATGGCTGTCCCCTGTGGACCATGCATCCATCACATTAACCCAGTGCGCCATGATGGAAACGTAACATCCCTGCCAATGCCTACTGGTCCATGCATATGTTGTGAGGTGCACCTTTCCACTGACTGATTGCCTCAGTGCATGGACAATGCGGTCTTTGACATGCTGGTGGAGGGCTGGGATGGCTTTTCTGGCAAAGACGTGCCGACTGGGTAGGTCATAGCGTGGTATTGCGTGGGCCATCAGGTCTTTGAAAGCTTAGCTTTCAACCAACCGGTAGGGTATCATCTCTAACGAGATTAGTCTAGCAATGTGGGCGTTCAAACCCTGTGTACGCGGATGAGAGGATGAGTACTTTCTTTTCCTAACGAGAGTCTCTTGTAGGGTGAGCTGGACTGGAGAGCTGCATATGGTGGAACTAGCGGTGGTGGTAGTGGTGGACATGGCGGATTGAGAGAGGGTTGGTGATGGCATTCTTGATGTTGGCCTACATGCAGTGTTTCCTACCAATAACCTTGTGATTCCCTGACTGCTTTGGCCTTGTGACGATACCTCCACATTTGCTGCTGGTGGTGTCCTAACCGGTGGGCTTACAGTGAGGGAAGCAATGTAGCGTTGCTGACTACCTTCATTCTGAGCAGGTGCACCAATGGTACGTGGCGTTTGGCAGTTAGTCCAGGCATGCAAATGCATGCTGGTTAAATGTCTACGCATGCACGTTGTATTTAAATTTTGAAGACTCTTCCCTCTGCTAAAGGTCTTTGAGCATTTCTTACAGATAACTTTGCACTGATCATTCGGCTCTTGGTTAAAAAATTGCCACACTGCACTCTTCCTACTATCGAATACCTTTTCAGGCATTGCACGCTGTGCTAGTTTCACCGGATGGCCACACTGTCCTAAAACTGTTTTTGTTTTTGACACATGTTTTTGGCCTGATATGGGCCTGCCAGATGACAGCAGTTGCGATGTAGATGGCTGCTGCTGATCATCCTCCTCAGCTTCTGAGCTACTGGTAGCGGCACCCTCTTCCCCCAATGGCTGCCAATCTGGTTCAACAACTACACTATGTTCCAAATTATTATGCAAATTACATTTTTCTCAGATTTTCCTAAAAGGTCGGGGCAAATGACAGTCAGTCTAATAAAAGTCATCACCCGTTAGATTATACATTGAATTTTATTGAGAAACCTCCCAATGATAACAGTATAATCTCCAAAATGAATAAAAACTCAAAATGCACTGTTCCAAATTGCACAGTAGAATTTCTAAACATTTGATATGTTTTAAAGAACTGAAAATGCTCAATTGTGGAATTTGCAGCATTAGGAGGTCACATTCACTGAACAAAAAAGCTATTTAACTCCAAAACATCCTAACAGGCCAAGTTACATGTTAACATAGGAATATCACCTTCACAATTCTTGGATCCATTACACTTGTGAATTTTTGGAGAGTTTCTGCTTGTATTTCTTTGCATGAAGTCAGAATTGCCTCCCAGAGCTGCTGTTTTGGTGTGAACTGCCTCCCACCCTCATAGATCTTTTGCTTGATGATACTCCAAAGGTTCTCTATAGGGTTCAGGTCAGGGGAAGATGGTGGCCACACCATGAGTTTATCTCCTTTTATGCCCATAGCAGCCAATGACTCAGAGGTTTTTTTTGCAGCTACAGATGGTGCGTTGTCATGCATGAAGAAGATTTTGCTCCTGAAGGCACGTTTCTCCTTTTTATACCATGGAAGAAAGTTGTCAGTCAGAAACTTTATGTACTTTGCAGAGGTCAATTTCACACCTTTAGGAACCTTAAAGGGCCCTACCAGCTGTTTCCCCATGATTCCGGCCCAAAACATGACTCCTCCACTCCTTGCTGACGTCGCAGCCTTGTTGGGACATGTTGGCCATCCACTACTCCATCCATCTGGACCATCCACAGTTGCTCGACACTCATCATTAAACAAGACTGTTGGAAAATTAGTCTTCATGTATGTCTGGGCCCACTACAACCGTTTCTGCTTGTGAAAACTGTTTAGCGGTGGCCGAATAGTAGGTTTATGCACCACAGCAAGCGTTTGAAGGATTCTACACCTTGAAGTTCGAGGGACTCCAGAGGCACCAGCAGCTTCAAATATCTGTTTGCTGGTTTGTAATGGCTTTTTAACAGCTGCTCTCTTAATCCAATTAACTTGACTGGCAAAAACCTTCCTCATTCTGCCTTTATCATCACGAACACGTCTGTGCTCAGATTCAGCCACAAATCTCTTCACAGTATGATGATCACGCTTAAGTTTTCGGGAAATATCTATTGTTTTCATCCCTTGACCAAGGCATTGCACTATTTGATGCTTTTCAGGAAGAGAGAGATCCTTTTTATTTCCGATATTGCTTGAAACCTGTGACCTGCTTAATAATGTGGAACATCATTTTTAAGTAGTTTTCCTTTAATTAGAATCACCTGGAAAACTAATTATCACATGTGTTTCAGATTGATTTCAGTGATCCATTGAGCCCTGAGACACAATACCATCCACGAGTTTATTTGAAAAACAAAACAGTTAAATCTTTACGACACTGAAATCCAATTTGCATAATAATTTGGAACACAGTGTAGGTCATCTATCACCTCCTCTTCAATGTCATGTGCACCTTCCTCTTTGTCACCGTGTAAGGTGCTATAGCGTTCGGGACGGGGCACCATAGTCTCATCAGGGTCAGATTCTGGCTCAGTACACTGCGAGGGCAATGTAGTGATCTGAGTCAATGGAACAGCATAATAATCTAGCTGTGGCTGTGCATCAGTGCACTCCATGTCCGATTCATCTTGTAATGGGCAGTTAACAATTTCCCTTTCTAACCCAGGCACGGTATGTGTAAAGAGCTCCATGGAGTAACCTGTAGTGTCGCCTGACGCATCCTTCACTTTTGGTTTGGGTGAAGGACACAAGGAAACGTCTTGTTCCTGACCGGGAGCATCCACTGACAACTCGCTGCTTTTATATTTTGAACTTTCTGAAGAGGAGACGAAAGAGCTAGAGGCTGAGTCAGCAAGGAAAGCCAAAACTTTTTCCTGCTGCTCCGGCTTTAAAACTTATTTTCCTACTCCCAGATAAGGGAGCCTTCGAGGCCTTGTGTAGCCAGACGATGACTCTGGCTCAACACCTCCAGCCTTAGGTGCTATTTTGCTTTTCCCACTACCACCAGATGCTCTACCACCACCACCACCATCAGTACCAGCTGGCAACGACTGCCCACGGCCTCTTCCACCAGACTTCCTCATTTTGGGGAAAATGTAACCAAAATAAAAACCATTATATGGTACTGTAAAACAAGGTACTGTAGAAGATGTATATAAACTTGTTGAGAATTTAAATCTCTCCAGTGATTTCCGGCTTATATTTGTAAACGTGAAGGGCATACCACCCCTTGTCTCCCCAATGGCGCGTATACCGAACACGGTCACCAGGGTACAGATCCCGGCCTGGGTGTCCCTCGATGAGGTGTGCCTCCATGTCCTAACGATTTACAAACACTTCAAGAGCGAGGCCGGGCTCCTTTATAAAGCCCCAACCCCCTTGCATGCGGAAGGTCACGACTGTGCCGTAATGCTGGGGGCCACAATCCTCCAGACTCATCTGTCTAGCCTGATGTTTGGCCTGCAAGTTTCTGAACGGTCGGCCTGATGTCTGAGCTCTTTCTTCCTGGCCCACTCCTGCTGCCGGAGTACCTGCTGATGGTAATCCAGCTGGGAGACGACCTCCAAGCTCCTTCCTTCTGGCTGGGCCTCCCCAGGAAACCCTATCAAGTTGGTGGTAGCACGGGTCCACTTGAATGTCACCCTCTCTCCCTGGACATTCACCGTCTGCTTGGTGGGCTGCAGCGGAACGTCGGAGGTTTTTAAGGTCTCCCAGGGCCTCTCGCATTCGATGCGGCTACACACCCGGCCAGGTGGTGGTGGTGGGGGTGAGTCTACGGACACGAGCAGGGGTTCCTCAGCTACCGGGGCAGGGTCAGTGTCGTTACCTGCCTCCGTGGCGTCTCCGGTGCCGGTCTCCTCTGCAGGCTGGGGTTCTGGCGGCTGGCGGTGCTGCTGCTCCTCGCGGCCGGTGGTCACACGGTGGCACAGATTCCGGAACTGACGGCACAACTCCTCCAATTCTGCTCCCAGGATTTCCTGGTTCCTGCGACCTGGCAGGGTCTCGCTCGGCTCCCATTGGCTGGGACGGTTACGGGTTTTCTCCCCCTCTTCCGGGCGATCTCCGCTCGCCATGCTGCCAACCAGGTTCTGCCTAATGGCGCCCAGGCGTTCTTGCTACTCCTCCTCCGGTGGGCGGTTCCTTCTCCTTCCCCCATCCCAGACCAGGAGGCGGACCTTTCTCGTTGACGGGCATATCTCTCGGACATAGTAGTATCTGTGAGGGGCTGGCTCCACTTTCGCGCCATTCTTCCAAGCTACTCCCATGATGACACGCCCCACTCCTCCTGCACACCACATGGTGCTGTAATGGCGGCGGTTTGGGTGGGAATCTTGTGCAGCGCCCCAGAGTCCTGGTCATTGCAGTACTGTTGCTCCGCCGCTAAGGGGGGCTATGGTACGTCTGATGGCACTGAAGGAGTTCATCTGACCAGGTATCACAGACACCAATACATTTCACAGTCTGGCCTCCAGGGGGAGCTAAGGGCACTATGTATTAGGCCACTCCTCACAGTCTGGTAAAACTGGGGGTTGGATAGGAAGTTAGATGAGAAAGCTGACTGGGAATCGAACAGGCAACACCCTGTGGCAGAGGGTGTTGCAGGGAGAGACTCAGGGGGGTCCCTGTCAGGGGTGGGATCCTGACAGAGGCCAAGCGAACAGTGAGAACGTTACGGGACCGCGTCTGCACTTCATCGCGGCGGTACCCCAAGAAAGGACAAAAAGCGAGGTTTATTGTGCTGAGTGAGAAACGAGATCAACGCAACAAGGAGAAACACCAGTAGGAGTCGTGCTGTAAGACGAGGCAACATCCTACTGAGGCGCACAACCGGTGGCCGGAATGCCGAGGAAGAATAGAGCTCCAGGCAATACTTCAAACCTACGGCAGGACAGTCAGTTAGAGGCGGGCTGTCTCACCCAAATCACCTAAGAAGACATAGGGGGCAACAATAGGAGAGGGGCGACTCTAGGGTCCCGGAAGACCTCCGAGCCTACCCGTCATACGGGTGCGTCCTTACCATAGCATCTGGGGGACGAAGAAGAAGAACATCATATAATCGAGTTGTGAGGGAACACGAGAAACAGACACAACAGTTGTGGGGACTATCCCGTAAGCACAGCAGGGGAGGACCGCAACACACAAGCGCTAGAAGGTAGGCACAGATTTCCACCTGCAAAGGGAATTCTGGAGGTGCCATCGGACCGGCCGGGCTTGCGCAGCTCGGTTAACCATATTCCGGACCGAGGATCCTGAAACCTTCAGTAAAGAGGTAAAGAGACTGCAAACTGGTGTCCTCGTTATTTACTGTGACCTGCACTACACCATGACAACACCACCATTCCCCACCCTTTTCATTGGACGCCCCTCAGCAGGGTCACGGACCGGGTCTAGCCACCGTGACAACCCTAGAACAGAGACTCAGAGGCCCGGTACCGGGTACCCCTCGGCCCTGCGGCAGTGGGGGCGCCGCAACTTGGCGTCACGAACAGGATCTACTTAAGCCTGAAGAATCAGGTCATGTGTGCCTTGGAACTGTGATTTATTGTGCTTGGACTGTGACGTATTGCAAAGAGTGTGTACCGCCACTTGCCGCCAAAGGTTCCCGCCAAAACCGCCGCCATTACAGCGCTAAGAGGAGCGCAGGAGAAGAAGAAGGGCGTGGAAGTGGGCGTAAACAAGCTGAAGAGCGCGAAGGACAATGGCCGCCCAGTCTAAGTATTTCTGCCCCTTGAGGACGTGTCCATCAGCAGCCGAGATCCGCCTCCTCATCCTCAATGGAGGGCAGAGACAACGCAAGCGAAACCGCCCACGAAGGAGAGAGCGGGAAAAGGACCAGGAAGAAGAAGTCAGCGACATGGAGGACGCCATGGCGAGCCACACGGAGCTGGAGCGTGGGGGTAGGAGCGGAGGACTCCCCCAGCTATCCGGAGGGGCACCGCAACCAGGCCTCCACCGTTGATATTGACTTCCTGCAGGCCAGAGCGGACGAGCTCGGCGACCAACTCCGGCGGACGCAGCTGAGCACCGAGGCCGAGTGGAAGAAGACCATCATCGGGAGCCTCGCCAGAGGCCTGTCGGCAGCCTCGCTTGGTCCGGAGCAGGGAAGAAGGTCTGGCACTCCGAAGCTGGAAAGCAAGGCCCTGCCGGAAAGCGGGATGCTGCAAATGGAGATGACAACGTCGCAGCACCAGGCCCCACAACAAGCGTTCCAGACCCCAGCGGAGACGGAACAGACCGGCACCAGAGGGACTGCATCTGAAGCAGGTATGAAGGACAACCCTGCCCGGATGACCGACACCACTCCAGTGACTGCTAGTGCCACAGCTGCTGACTCCATTCCAGTGACTGACCTTGCAGCAGCCGCTACCTCTGCTGCAGCAAATGCCCCTACTCAAGCTGCGCAGACCTCCATTGCTGCGCATGATTTAACCGTACATGAAAGACGGATTAACGGCGTTTGTCCAGCACTGGGTGTAACCCTGGACCTCACTTTTCCCAGGCCAAGAAGGGTTAAGTGCCAGGTGCAGCCCTGGAAGCCGTCCAACTAAACCTCGGAACCATGAGAATGTAAATAGTTAACTGTTTGCTCCCTGCTTTTTGCTGCTAATACCTGACCTGGGTTATTCTTAAAGGGATCCCTTCGTTTACCCGGGATCCCTATTGCTTTTTGTTTTTGTTTTCTACTTTTGCACCAGTTCTCAAAAACTGCTGAATCATGAACAATGCATGATTACAAACTTCTTGTAAATAGTTTGCACCTTCTTAAAGGTGCTCTTTACTGGTTTTACAAAAGAAAGGACTCTTTGCGAGGAAACTGTTCCTGGAAACAGCATCGGAGTCCTTACTGCATACAGACTTGCAGCTTGAGAAGTTGCACTACCTAATAGAGACTTGGTTCCCTCTTAAAGGGAATGTTCACCCATAGCACTTAAAGTATAATGATGCTTTAAAAAGAAGAAATAGTAATAATGCTTTCCTGAATAAGTTATGAATAGTTCCTTGACTGACTGTAAGAAATGTTTGATAATGTTGTTAGAAACTGAGGACAGGAAATGAACCCGTAGGGGTTAGCTAGTGAGTCCTCCAGAGAACCATAAGAGATGGTTGATTGGTTTAGTAAATGAGAGAATTACGTTCGCATGAGAAGAAAGGCAGTAGGCCTGGGCAGATAGACAGGCGGTCCTGCATGAGATAATAGTCCTCCTAGGGGTCATACAGAGATGGCTCCGCGGTCCTAAATTGTGAGATGGATGATAAGTTCTATACCGTGTATAGCAGCAGAAAGGCAGTAGGCCCGGGCGGAAAGGGGCGGTCCTGTAACAGAACGAGAGGCAGTAGGCCTGGGGCAGACAGACAGGCGGTCCTGCAGATGTAAAGATGGAGAATGAAAAAAAAGTTGGTTAGCCTTATAGTGTTTTATAAGAAGGTCTTTAGTGGATTGAGTGTGTACGTCCTTAAAGGCAATGTTAAATTATTGTTCAAAGTTTGCACTAAGTAGAATACCTGGTTGGGTAAAAGGAGTTATTTATAGTAAGTTATTTTAAATATTTAACCATGTTTGTAACGTTCAAGTGTCCTCACCTCCCATAAAGGGAAGCTCTGTTAAAGTTTACTTGTTATTGCATTTCAAAATTGTATGTCTTTTTGTTAACATGTATTGTCGTTTTCTTCCCAGTCCAGGAGTACTGGATTTAACCGGGGGGGAGTGCAGCGCCCCAGAGTCCTGGTCGTTGCAGTACTGTTGCTCCGCCGCTAAGGGGGGCTATGGTACGTCTGATGGCAATGAAGGAGTTCATCTGACCAGGTATCACAGACACCAATACATTTCACAGTCTGGCCTCCAGGGGGAGCTAAGGGCACTATGTATTAGGCCACTCCTCACAGTCTGGTAAAACTGGGGGTTGGATAGGAAGTTAGATGAGAAAGCTGACTGGGAATCGAACAGGCAACACCCTGTGGCAGAGGGTGTTGCAGGGAGAGACTCAGGAGGGTCCCTGTCAGGGGTGGGATCCTGACAGAGGCCTAGCGAACAGAGAGAACGTTACAGGACCGCGTCTGCACTTCATAGCGGCGGTACCCCAAGAAAGGACAAGATGCGAGGTTTATTGTGCTGAGTGAGAAACGAGATCAACGCAACAAGGAGAAACACCAGTAGGAGTCGTGCTGTAAGACGAGGCAACATCCTACTGAGGCGCACAACCGGTGGCCGGAACGCCGAGGAAGTATAGAGCTCCAGGCAATACTTCAAACCTACGGCAGGACAGTCAGTTAGAGGCGGGCTGTCTCACCCAAATCACCTAAGAAGACATAGGGGGCAACAATAGGAGAGGGGCGACTCTAGGGTCCCGGAAGACCTCCGAGCCTACCCGTCATACGGGTGCGTCCTTACCATAGCATCTGGGGGACGAAGAAGAAGAACATCATATAATCGAGTTGTGAGGGAACACGAGAAACAGACACAACAGTTGTGGGGACTATCCCGTAAGCACAGCAGGGGAGGACCGCAACACACAAGCGCTAGAAGGTAGGCACAGATTTCCACCTGCAAAGGGAACTCTGGAGGTGCCATCGGACCGGCCGGGCTTGCGCAGCTCGGTTAACCGTATTCCGGACTGAGGATCCTGAAACCTTCAGTAAAGAGGTAAAGAGACTGCAAACTGGTGTCCTCGTTATTTACTGTGACCTGCACTACACCACGACAACACCACCATTCCCCACACTTTTCATTGGACGCCCCTCAGCAGGGTCACGGATCGGGTCTACCCACCGTGACAACCCCAGAGCAGAGACTCAGAGGCCCGGTACCGGGTGTCCCTTGGCCCTGCGGCAGTGGGGGCGCTCCACTTGCGGTAAATGGCGATACACAGTCTTTAAGAAAATCACAGTTCAAATACAATTCTGGCACAGTTCTTAGGTGCACATGACCCGATTCTCAGGCTTAAGTAGATCCTGTTCGTGAAGCCAAGATTTTGGAGCACCTCCACGCAAGGGCAATAGGGTACTCGGCACCGGGTCCTTCGGTTCGGGGGGATGTCACGGTGGCCCAACCCAGTCCGTGGCCCTTTGAGGGACGTCCAATAAACGGAATAGAGTTTTTATGGTTTTGGGTAAGGTCTTTGAAGGGGAAGTTCGTGACGCCACCTGTGGTACTCGGTCAGGGTGACTGACGCTGCTTAGGGGTCCGCTGGGGTGATGTTATGGCAGCAAGATGGTATACCTTCCCACAGGTGAAGTGTATCCCCAGGGCTTCCCAGAGTGAAGATGGTGATGGTGGAAGTTGCAGGGTGCAGGAAATAACGAGGACACAAGGTTGCAGTCTCTTTACCTTTTACTGAAGGCTTCAGTGTCCACAGTCCTGGGCACCGGATCACAGGGTAGGCAGAGTCCGGCCGGTCTGAAGGCAAATCCAGAGTCTCCTTGTCCAGGTGGAATTCAATAGCCTTCCTATGCGCACAGTAATACAGTAGGTCCCTACTTGCATAAGCTCTAATAAGGTCCTCACTGTTATTACTCATCTCTCTGTTCCCTGTGGTCGGATAGAACAAAACCCGTATGACTGATGGCCTGAGGCTTGTTTATAGGGACCCTAGAGACGCCCCGACCCCCACAAGTTGCCACCGTGTCTTCCTAGGTATTAAGGTCGGGCAGCCAACTTGGAATTGACTGTCCTGCCAGTCTCTGGAGCAAGGCTTGGAGACAGTTGCTCCCTCGGTATTCCGGCCACCGGATCGTGCACCAGAAGGATGCCGTTTCTCTTCGGCCACTATCCTCTCTGGTATCCACTTGTTGCTATGCCTTCGTTTCTCACTCACTGCATTACACTTCCTTTCATTGTCTCTTTCGTTGGATGCTGCCGCACGTGGGGCAGGCGCAGGTCCTCCTCAGACCGCAGTCTGGATCTGACTGGACCTCGCTCTAGCCAGCTCGGTCTGGAGACCTTTCTCTCTCAGTCTCCAGCCAGGAACTCTCTAACTTTCCCTCCAACTACCAGTTTTACCTAACTGAGGAGTGGCCTAGTAGATAGAACCTTTGCTCCCCCTGGTGGACTGGAGTGTGAAGTGCGTTGTGTGTGGTTGTGATACCTGGACAGAAGATCTCCTTTATTGCCTTCAGACCTAATATTGCTCCCCCTGGTGGAAGAACAACATTACTGCAACGACCAGGACTCTGGGGCGCTGCATATCCACTTTGTGAGAATTTGAATCTCACTTTTTTTGGGGGGGAGACTGAACCCAAACTCAGGCCCAGTGTATTTTACAACGCAATGTGAGTGGCAGCAAGTGGCTGGCTGATACACGACAAACTTAACAGGACTGAAATATATCCACTATGTGAGAATTTCAATCTCACTTTTTTTTTGGGACACTGAACCAAAACTCAGGCACAGTGTATAAAACAACACAATGGAAGTGGCAGAAAGTGGCTGGCTGATATACGACAAACTAAGAGGACTGAGGTATATCCACTTTGTGAGAATTTGAATCTCACTTTTTTTGGGGGGATACTGAACCCAAACTCAGGCACAGTGTATAAAACAATGCAATGTGAGTGGCAGCAAGTGGCTGGAAGATATATGGAAAAAGGACTGTAGTACAATTTCAATCTCCCTACAATGATCTCAGGACAAGTAGGGCAGAAATAAAAAGGACTGCTGCACACAAACGTGTGGACAAATAAACAAGATAACTGTGCAGAAAGGAGCAACATGATTTTTGCTTTTAAAAAAGCAGTTGGTTTGCACAGCAGCGGTGCAAACAGCAATGCAGCTATCAGGGAGCCTTATAAGGCAGCCTAATAAGCTACAGAGCTGATGCACAAAGATATAGCCTCCACTGTCCCTGCAAAAAAAGGTGGTGTTGGACAGTGGAAATCGCTACAGCAGAAGTGGTTTGGGGGTTAATCTTCCCTCCCTAACTATGTCCCTTCTGACGAGGCTGCAGCAACCTCTCCCTATGCTAAGATCGGCAGAAGTAAGATGGCGGTCGGCGTGCACGCCCCTTTATAGCCCCTGTGACGCCGCAGAATGCAAGCCAATCACTGTCATGCCCTTCTCTAAGATGGTGGGGACCGAGACCCATGTCATCACGCTGCCCACACTCTGCGTCCTCCTTCATTGGCTGAGAAATGACGCTGAATGTGTCATACGAAACGCGACTTTGGCGCAAAGATCGCCGACCTCATGGCCGATCCCACACATTGGGTAAGGTCGGGTTTCATGAAACCCGACTGCCGAAAGTCGGCGATTTTTGAATTTGTCCGATCTGTTTAGCTCAACCCTAGATGCCACTTCCATGGGGTAAGGCCCTCAATTCTTTAAATGTGAACACTCTTTGTTGATTGTCCATCTGCTAATTTGGGTGTTGTGAAAGGCCTGTCGGCCACTATTCTACTATTTCTAGTGTGGTGAAACTGATGTCACTTTTATGGGGTAAGGCCCTCAATTCTTTAAATGTCAACACTCTTTGTTGATTGTTCATCTGCTGGTTTGGGTGTTGTAAAAGACCTGTCAGCCCCTTTTCTACTATTTCTAGTGTTGTGAAATTGATGCCACTTCTGTGGGGTAAGGCCGTCAATTCTTTAAATGTGAGCACTCCTTGATGATTGGCCATCTGCTGGTTTGGGTGTTGTGAATGACCTGTCGGTCCCTATTCTACTATTTCTACTGTGGTGAAATTGATGCCACTTTGGTGGTGTCTGCCTCAAATTTTTGGAAATATGGACACTCCTTGTCGAGTGTCCATCTGCTGGTTCGGGTGTTGTGAAAGACCTGTCGGACCCTATTCTGCTGTTTCTAGTGTGGTGAAATTGATGTCACTTGTTGAGGTGTCTGCCAATAATTTTTGGAAATGTGAATACTCCTGGTTGGGTGTCCATTTGCTGGACTGGGTATAGTGAAAGACCTGTCAGTCCCTATTCTACTATATCTAATGTGGTGTGAAATTGATGCCACTTTTGTGGTGTCTGCCAATAATTTTTGGAAATGTGAGTGTGGCTCAGCATGGAAACAGGTAGAGGTGTTGCATCTGTTATCAAGGCTCCCAGCCAATATTTCCTACACTGATCCCTCACCCATCTCATCTTACTGTGACATTCATTGGAAAGCTGTAAATGCTGACCCAGACCTCGATAACTCATGCCTGGCTGATTGCTGCAGTTCCATGCTGCAATTTGTACTGTGGGTGAATTGAGGCCACATTCCTGGTGTCTGTCCCTCATTTGATGTGTTTTGTCAGCATTTGGGGCCGCCCTACTGTGTTGTGCATGCGTTTGTTTTTGCCTCCCATTGACTATAATGGCATTCGGTAAAGTTTGACGAATATTCGTTGAACAATTCAGCGAATATTGCAAATTCGGAGAACATAATCCAAATCAAACATTGAAATATTCACTCATCTCTAGTCATAAGTATTCAGACCCTTTGCTCAGTATTGAGTAGAAGCACCCTTTTGAGCTAGTACAGCCATGAGTCTTCTTGGGAATGATGCAACACGTTTTTCACACCTGGATTTGGGGATCTTCTGCCATTGTTCCTTGCAGATCCTCTCCAGTTCCATCAGGTTAGATGGTGAACATTGGTGGACAGCCATTTTCAGGTCTCTCCAGAGATGCTCAATTGGGTTTAGGTCAGGGCTGTGGCTGGACCAGTCAAGAACGGTCACAGAATTGTTCCGAAGCAACTACTTTGTTATTTTAGCTGTGTGCTTACTAAGGTCATTGTCTTGTTGGAAGGTGAACCTTCAGCCAAGTCTGAGGTCCAGAGCACTATGGAAGAGGTTTTCATCCAGGATATCTCTGTACTTGGCTGTATTCATGTTTTCTTCAATGACAACCAGTTGTCCTGTCCCTGCAGCTGAAAAACACCCCCATCGCATGATGCTGCCACCACCATGTTTCACTGTTGGGATTGTATTGGGCAGGTGATAAGCAGTTCCTGGTTTTCTCACACATACCGCTTAGAATTATCACCGAAAAGATCTATCTTCGTCTCATCAGACCAGAGAATCTTATTTCTCATAGTCTTGGAGTCCTTCATGTTAGCAAACTTTATGTGGGCTTTCATATGTTTTGCACTGAGGAGAGGCTTCCGTCTGGTGACTCTGCCATAAGGGCCCGACTGGTGGAGGGCTGCAGTGATAGTTGACTTTGTTGAACTTTCTCCCATCTCCCTACTGTATCTCTGGAGCATAACCACAGTGATCTTGGGGTTCTTCTTTACCTCTCTCACCAAGGCTCTTCTCTGTTATGAACTATTCTTTTTGGCTCCCTCTTGTGGTCACTAGCGGTATGGCTCTTGGATATTCCTTCCCCAGGTTGGTAGTCACCTGGTTCGTTAGACCCTGGGTGTTCCTATTTAAACTTCCTGGATTCTTAGTCCATTGCCTGGCATCAATGTAATCAGTCCTTGTCTGGTTGCTCCTGTCTACTGGTCCTGATTTTTGCAACATAAGCTAAGTCCTGCTTTCTGGTTTTTGTTTATTTGTATTGTTCTGTTTTTTTGTCCAGCTTGTTCATAATGTGATTCCTGATTTTGCTGGAAGCTCTAAGGGGGCTGATATTCTCCCCCCACACCGTTAGTCGGTGCGGGGGTTCTTGGATATTCAGCGTGGATATTTTTGTAGGGTTTTTCGCTGACCGCATAAGTCCGCTTTCTATATTTCTGCTATTATTTAGTGGGCCTCTCTTTGCTGAATCTAGTTCATACTTACGTTTGTCCTTTCTTCTTACCTCACCGTTATTATTTGTTGGGGGCCTGTATCTACTTTGGGGTACCTTTCTCTTGAGGCAAGTGAGGTCTGATTTTCTCTGAAAGGGTTAGTTAGTTCTCCGGCTGGAGCGAGACGTCTAGAACCAACGTAGGTACGTTCCCCGGCTGCTATTAGTTGTGGGCTAGGATCAGGTATGCGGTCAGCTCAGTTACCACCTCCATATGAGCTAGTTTTTTATGTTTGCAGACTTTGCTGAAGACCCTGAGATCCTCTACCATTAGGATCACAACACTTCTCCCACGATTGCTCAGTTTGGCTGGACGGCCAGGTCTAGGAAGACTTCTGGTTGTCCCAAACTTCTTTCATTTAAAGATTCTTCCATTTAAGGATTGTGGAGGCCACTGTGCTCTTGAGTACTGCAGAAATTCTTTTGTAACCTTAGCCAGATCTGTGTCTTGCTACAATTCTATTTCTGAGCTCCTTGGCCAGTTCCTTTGACCTCATGATTCTCATTTGTTTTCACAAATTAAGTCGTATCAGTTTAATTAAACACAACTGTACTCCAATGAAGGAGTAGAACCATCTCAAGAAGGATCACAAGGAAATGAACAGCATCTGACTTAAATATAAGTATCTGAGCAAAGGTTCTTATGACCATGTGATATTTCATTTTTTTCTTTTTTAATAAATTTGCAAAAACTTTTACATTTCTGTTTTTTTCTGTCAAGATGGGATGCAGAGTGCACATTAATGAGAAAAAATGAACTTTTTTGAATTTACCAAATGGCTGCAATGAAACAAAGAGTGAACAATTTAAAAGGGTCTGAATACTATCTGTACCCACTGTACATGGCTCCTGCAGTATGTCATGAAGGGGTTAACATATGTCACTCTCAATACTAGCCCTGTCACCTTTGTATTCTCTTTAAGCACCTTTGAATGTTACACTGGCCCTAACGGATAGGGATCACTGATATTTCCTGATAGGCCGCAAGTCCTAAATATGTGAGTGCCAAAACTGTAGAAAAGAGACATAGACCACACATCCAAAAATCATACGTTGATTTAATTCCGCTAAGCATAGAGTTACAAAACTGATCATGAGGTTCATAGTTTAACATTCTGATCAGACTTTATGAAGCCCACTACCTTGTTACAGTGAACCTCTCAGTGGGTCCCTAGACTAAAAGGTGCAGCATGGTGTTCAAACCGTCATCGCAGCGAAGATACACCAGCAGGGCGGGCGACCTGGTACCTCACAGCACCCATGCTGCGAAGCTGATTCCCCATGACTTCAGGCCACAACACCCCACAAGCACAACACCACAGCAACAGTCACCACCACACAGCACAAACACCAGTGATTAATTGTAAAAAACTCACATTCCACAAGTTCTCATACTGTGGACTAAGAGTAAAAATAGGCAGAACTCCTCTTGCAGTCTCCTGCTGATTTAAAAACACCTACACTTTTGGCCTAAATATGTGAGTCACTTTGTACACAGCCTGCTCCTCACACTGGCCATCTTTCTTCCATTAAGCATGGCCCCTGCTCACAACATGTACCATATGTCTAAACTGGAAGTATCTCAGTTCACTCAGGGTCTTCTTTTAGGAATGACAGGTGTCCGGCGATCAACATCTGAATTTTATGGCTTGAACTGCGAAGTCAATCTTTAATGCTTTACCTAAAAAGTTAGTCTTCGCTGCTTGAACTACATAGTCGAGACGTCCCCAGGATCAGACCGCTCTAAGGTACAATGAGCACAATATCTTCCACAAGCCCGTCCTTTTGCCCTGGCTTGTGCTTCACGGTCCTGGCCTTTTATATTTAGCAACTGTGTCACAGATGTCACTTGACCCAGTGTCCCCCTCAAATTATTTCATCTAGGGAACACACTCTCCGTCCTTCAGTTCCTGGCTATCCAGTGCAGCCAGCAGATGGTGGCATTTACTTGCAGGTGCTGTGCAATGTTGACTGAATGCATCTTCCATTTGCCACCCCTTTACAACTGAATACAGATTTGATAGAATTTTGATTGACTTGAGATTGAAAGGTCAGTCCAGAGGAAGAAGCACAATTCTCTGATAACATATATTGCATATTCTTGATTAACAAACTTATAATTAAAATGACAGTTACTATTTGAATACTGTGCAATTTATGTTCTAGCAACACTGAAGTATATAATGCCACCTAGACTGATAAAAAACCAGTTCCACATTTTGTGTGTCACTTTTAAATCTTCTTTAATCATCTTCATTTTTTAAAACAACATAAATGTACCCCAATTTACATCTTTGTAAGGAAATATGCTTATAAGCAGCCAGGTGTTCAATGACTATACGAAATAATCCTTCCTCACAATGCAATGTATAATCTGTGTTATAAAGATCCATAGAGGCTCAGATACACTGCTACATATTATTCACTAACTTCTTTATTAACTTTATTCTAGATGTTTAATGTAAAAGTTCTCATAGAAGAAAAGGCAATAAACGTTTAAAATGTGGCCCTGATGATAATAATCTTTATTTTTATATAGCGCTCACAATCTAAATTCCCTATCAGTATGTCTTTTGAATGTGGGAGGAAACCGGAGAACCCGGAGGAAACCCACGCAAACACGGAGAGAGAACATACAAACTCTTTGCAGATGTTGTCCCTGGTGGGGTTTGAACCCAGGACTCCAGCGCTGCAAGGCTGCTGTGCTAACCACTGCGCCACCGTGCTGCCCATATGATGATGATGACAAGGGGCCTTTGACTCACGAAGAGTCAACCTTCAGCAGTCAGGAACGGAAAGCCCCCAGTGGAGGAAATCTCTCTAGCAAACCATGGCTGAAGGACTGCCTTTCACTTAGGCTTTGGGTGTTCATTGATGACAACAGAGACCGAGCCCGGAATCTGCCTTATTGTGCAGTAGAAAACTCACTTATTCAGTGAGTGCGTCTAGCTGCTGAATGTCCAGTAATGTCATATCCAGTGGTGGAGAACAGAGACCAAGTCTGGAATCTGCCTCGTTCTGCAGTAGGAAACTCACTTTTTCAGTGAGTGCGTCTAGCTGCTGAATGCCCAGTAATGTCGTATCCAGTGGTGGAGAACAGAGACCGAGCCCGGAATCTGCCTCGTTCTGCAGTAGGAAACTCACTTATTCAGTAAGTGCATCTAGCTGCTTGCTGCTGAATGTCCAGTAATGTTACATTCAGGGGTGGAGAACAGAGACCAAGTCTGGAATCTGCCTCGTTCTGCAGTAGGAAACTCACTTTTTCAGTGAGTGCGTCTAGCTGCTGAATGTCCAGTAATGTCATATCCAGTGGTGGAGAACAGAGACCAAGTCCGGAATCTGCCTCGTTCTGCAGTAGGAAACTCACTTATTCAGTAAGTGCATCTAGCTACTTGCTGCTGAATGTCCAGTAATGTTACATCCAGGGGTGGAGAACAGAGACCAAGTCTGGAATCTGCCTCGTTCTGCAGCAGGAAACTCACTTTTTCAGTGAGTGCGTCTAGCTGCTGAATATCCAGTAATGTTATATCCAGGGGTGGAGAACAGAGACCAAGTCTGGAATCTGCCTCTTTCTGCAGTAGGAAACTCACTTTTTCAGTGAGTGCATCTAGCTGCTGAATGCCCAGTAATGTCGTATCCAGTGGTGGAGAACAGAGACCGAGCCCGGAATCTGCCTCGTTCTGCAGTAGGAAACTCACTTATTCAGTAAGTGCATCTAGCTGCTTGCTGCTGAATGTCCAGTAATGTTACATCCAGGGGTGGAGAACAGAGACCAAGTCTGGAATCTGCCTCGTTCTGCAGTAGGAAACTCACTTTTTCAGTGAGTGCGTCTAGCTGCTGAATATCCAGTAATGTTATATCCAGGGGTGGAGAACAGAGACCAAGTCTGGAATCTGCCTCGTTCTGCAGTAGGAAACTCACTTATTCAGTAAGTGCATCTAGCTGCTTGCTGCTGAATGTCCAGTAATGTTACATCCAGGGGTGGAGAACAGAGACCAAGTCTGGAATCTGCCTCGTTCTGCAGTAGGAAACTCACTTTTTCAGTGAGTGCGTCTAGCTGCTGAATGTCCAGTAATGTCATATCCAGTGGTGGAGAACAGAGACCAAGTCTGGAATCTGCCTCGTTCTGCAGTAGGAAACTCACTTATTCAGTAAGTGCATCTAGCTGCTTGCTGCTGAATGTCCAGTAATGTTACATTCAGGGGTGGAGAACAGAGACCAAGTCTGGAATCTGCCTCGTTCTGCAGTAGGAAACTCACTTATTCAGTGAGTGCGTCTAGCTGCTGAATGTCCAGTAATGTCGTATCCAGTGGTGGAGAACAGAGACCGAGCCCGGAATCTGCCTCGTTCTGCAGTAGGAAACTCACTTATTCAGTAAGTGCATCTAGCTGCTTGCTGCTGAATGTCCAGTAATGTTACATCCAGGGGTGGAGAACAGAGACCAAGTCTGGAATCTGCCTCTTTCTGCAGTAGGAAACTCACTTATTCAGTGAGTGCGTCTAGCTGCTGAATGTCCAGTAATGTCGTATCCAGTGGTGGAGAACAGAGACCGAGCCCGGAATCTGCCTCGTTCTGTAGTAGGAAACTCACTCGTTTTGTGAGTGCGTCTAGCTGTTGAATGTCCAGTAATGTCATATCCAGTGGTGTAGAATGTCCAGTAATGTCATATCCAGTGCTGATATAAAGTCGTCTCCAGCTGGATCCCATGTTCTTTGTGGGTTCACAGCGAGACCCCGCCCTGCCTCACCTGCAAAATAAATGTCACAACATTAGCAAAACAGTAAAGATGACTATATGGATATGGAGACAGATTTTAATGAGCAAGACAGCTGGAAAAGTTTATATGTCATTCATTATTTTCAGATTATATTGCTTGTGGAGACTTAAAGGAAATGCAATGCTTCCCAGGGAATCTGAATAAGTAAATAGCCTCTTCAGAGAGGAAGAGGACGTGAACTCTCTCAAATTCCCAGGGAAGAATTGTCTACACAAAGAAACCTAAACCCTTAAACCCCATGTCAGACGTCTCTCACGCAGGAAAATCAGATCTCCTGCTTTACACTGATGAGAAGCAAACACCCCGAAACACATATCTGCAATGGGAATTTCTGCTTTGGCTTCTTTTCCTAAGTTATGTGGCAAGGTTTTTTAAAAAGTCGATATTGACTTTTAAGATTGCTACTTGGAATAGATGGCACTACTGTTCATGTCCTCTGCATCTCTGAAGAGGCTTCTTACATTATATTACAGCAGTAGTCTTTACAGGCAATGAACTGATCCTAGCCTTACAGGCCATCCTCTGACAGATTGACTACTAGATTAGCGATTAGTCTCTTATTGAAAGGAAATGGATTTTAGAAACATTAACAGAACCAGTATGGAAACTCCCCTCTGTATCACTCTGTCACTGTTACTTTGCTTACTGTAAGCGATAGCTGTAATTTGTGTATAACCCCTTCTCATGTACATCACCATGGAATCAATGGTGCTATATGAATAAATAATAATAATATGTTGCTGGTACCAGCTAGACTCCATACAAAGACCAGATTTGGCTCCCAGTCTGAAGCTTTAGCTTGCACAAATAAAAATATCGCTATCAACATTAAGGTCTCGAGTGATCAATTTCTAACTAGTTATCCCACTGCTTGTTAATGCTAGAACATAACATACTGTATATCATTAAACATATATTTAAGTCTTAAGAACTTACTGTCGGTTTTGGCTGAGACGGGCTTCATCTTCCGAGAAGCCATTAGGATGTTCAGATGTTTGTCTTAAAACAGGCAGAGGAGGAGGAATATGTTTTTCGTCCTCTTGATGTTCTGTAAAATACACTGTTAGTGAGACTAGTTGATCATGGAAAGGACATTGTTTCTACTCTACAGTCAGCCTGGGATTGGAGACCCCAAACATACTAAGAAATGACTTAAGGGGAAACTGTCACCATGAAAACACAGCTCTATCTGGAGACATCATGTAATAGATCTGGGGGATGAGTAGATTGATGTATAATGTACTGTAGTTGTGTGAGAAAACATTGAGTATTACCTGTGTTTTAATCATTGATCCCTTTGCTTTTTCTTGGATTTTCAGACCAGTTGGCGGTACTAGCACTAACTGACATTTTTTTGTACAAGTATGTATAAAGAGGTAGCTGTCAACCACGGATAGGACTGCCCACTGGACCACAAATCCCAGAAAGAGCAGAAGTTTAAATGATTAACTCCTTCATGACCTATGACATATACAGTGCCTACAAGTAGTATTCAACCCCCTGCAGATTTAGCAGGTTTACACATTTGGAATTAACTTGGCATTGTGACATTTGGACTGTAGATCAGCCTGGAAGTGTGAAATGCACTGCAGCAAAACAGAATGTTATTTCTTTGTTTATTTTTTTTTTAAATTGGGAAAAGTTTTTTCAGAGGGTCATTTATTATTCAACCCCTCAACCCACCAGAATTCTGTTTGGTTCCCCTAAAGTATTAAGAAGTAGTTCAGGCACAAAGAACAATGAGCTTCACATGTTTGGATTAATTATCTCTTTTTCCAGCCTTTTCTGACTATTTAAGACCCTCCCCAAACTTGTGAACAGCACTCAAACATGGTCAACATGGGAAAGACAAAGGAGCATTCCAAGGCCATCAGAGACAAGATCGTGGAGGGTCACAAGGCTGGCAAGGGGTACAAAACCCTTTCCAAGGAGTTGGGCCTACCTGTCTCCACTGTTGGGAGCATCATCCGGAAGTGGAAGGCTTATGGAACTACTGTTAGCCTTCCACGGCCTGGACAGCCTTTGAAAGTTTCCTCCCGTGCCGAGGCCAGGCTTGTCCGAAGAGTCAAGGCTAACCCAAGGACAACAAGGAAGGAGCTCCGGGAAGATCTCATGGCAGTGGGGACATTGGTTTCAGTCAATACCATAAGTAACGTACTCCACCGCAATGGTCTCCGTTCCAGACGAGCCCGTAAGGTACCTTTACTTTCAAAGCGTCATGTCAAGGCTCGTTTACAGTTTGCTCATGATCACTTGGAGGACTCTGAGACTGACTGGTTCAAGGTTCTCTGGTCTGATGAGACCAAGAGCGAGATCTTTGGTGCCAACCACACACGTGACGTTTGGAGACTGGATGGCACTGCATACGACCCCAAGAATACCATCCCTACAGTCAAGCATGGTGGTGGCAGCATCATGCTGTGGGGCTGTTTCTCAGCCAAGGGGCCTGGCCATCTGGTCCGCATCCATGGGAAGATGGATAGCATGGCCTACCTGGAGATTTTGGCCAAGAACCTCCGCTCCTCCATCAAGGATCTTAAGATGGGTCGTCATTTCATCTTCCAACAAGACAACGACCCAAAGCACACAGCCAAGAAAACCAAGGCCTGGTTCAAGAGGCAAAAAATCAAGGTGTTGCAGTGGCCTAGTCAGTCTCCTGACCTTAACCCAATTGAAAACTTGTGGAAGGAGCTCAAGATTAAAGTCCACATGAGACACCCAAAGAACCTAGATAACTTGGAGAAGATCTGCATGGAGGAGTGGGCCAAGATAACTCCAGAGACCTGTGCCGGCCTGATCAGGTCTTAGAAAAGACGATTATTAGCTGTAATTGCAAACAAAGGTTATTCCACAAAATATTAAACCTAGGGGTTGAATAATAATTGACCCACACTTTTATGTTTAAAATTTATAAAAATTTAACTGAGCAACAAAACTTTTTGGTTTGTAAGATTTATGCATCTGTTAATAAATCCTGCTCTTGTTTGAAGTTTGAAGGCTCTAACTTATTTGCATCTTATTAAACCTGCTAAATCTGCAGGGGGTTGAATACTACTTGTAGGCACTGTACACTCACTGGCCACTTTATTAGGTACACCATGCTAGTAACGGGTTGGACCCCTTTTGCCTTCAGAACTGCCTCAATTCTTCGTGGCATAGATTCAACAAGGTGCTGGAAGCATTCCTCAGAGATTTTGGTCCATATTGACATGATGGCATCTCACAGTTGCCGCAGATTTGTCGGCTGCACATCCCTGATGCGAATCTCCCGTTCCACCACATCCCAAAGATTTCATGTTGTTTACGCCAAATTCTGACCCTACCATCCGAATGTCGCAGCAGAAATCGAGACTCATCAGACCAAGCAACGTTTTTCCAATCTTCTACTGTCCAATTTCGATGAGCTTGTGCAAATTGTAGCCTCAGTTTCCTGTTCTTAGCTGAAAGGAGTGGTACCCGGTGTGGTCTTCTGCTGCTGTAGCCCATCTGCCTCAAAGTTCGACGCACTGTGCGTTCAGAGATGCTCTTAGGCCTACCTTGGTTGTAACGGGTGGCGATTTGAGTCACTGTTGCCTTTCTATCAGCTCGAACCAGTCTGCCCATTCTCCTCTGACCTCTGGCATCAACAAGGCATTTCCGCCCACAGAACTGCCGCTCACTGGATTTTTTTTCTTTTTCGGACCATTCTCTGTAAACCCTAGAGATGGTTGTGCGTGAAAATCCCAGTAGATCAGCAGTTTCTGAAATACTCAGACCAGCCCTTCTGGCACCAACAACCATGCCACGTTCAAAGGCACTCAAATCACCTTTCTTCCCCATACTGATGCTCGGTTTGAACTGCAGGAGATTGTCTTGACCATGTCTACATGCCTAAATGCACTGAGTTGCCGCCATGTGATTGGCTGATTAGAAATTAAGTGTTAACAAGAAGTTGGACAGGTGTACCTAATAAAGTGGCCAGTGAGTGTATATGCGTCATAGTTTGTGCTCTGCAATACATGCAGGCTACCATTCTGAGCCCTCATGTTTTTAGGCACATGAGAGCTGATCTGATCAGCTGTCCTGTGCCCCTAACAGTCGTGAGTGTAATCACGATTCACCCATAGCAATTAACCTGTTAAATGCCGCTGTCAATCTATAAAACGGTGGCATTTATCATGGTCATGGCAGAAGCGAGTCACTAATCTCGCCCATCTTCGTGCCCGTCACATAAATACGAGGTGTCAATGGGATATCATGACTACCCGGGGTCTGCAAGAGACCCCTGTGGTTGTCATTGCTGATCTGCTATGAGCGCCGCCCTAAGGCCAGCGCTTATAGCAAATGATCAATTCTGCTACAGGTAGCAGGGCTGAAGCAAACTGATGATTGCAGCTTCAAGTATCCTAAATAGAGTATTGAAGCAAGTAAAAAGTAGAAAAAAATGTTTTTAAAAATATGAAGAGAATTAAAAAAATAAAAATTCCAATCACCCTCTTTTGCCCCGTTGAAAATAAAGTGAGAAAGCAAAAAAAATAAAATATACACATATTTCGTATTGACGCATTCAGAAACGCTTGAGCTATCAAAATATAAAAATTAATCTGATCAGTAAACTGCGTAATGAGAAAAAAAAATCAAAATTTCAGAATTAAGTTTCTTTGGTCTCCGCAACATTGCAATAACAGGCTATCAAAAGATTGTATCTACACCAATATGGCATCAATAAAAAATGTCAGCTCGGTGCGCAAAAAATAAGCCCTCGCCGGCCGGCCCAAGATCCCAAAAATTGGAGACATTACTTGTCTAGGAAAATGGTGCCATTGTTTTTTTTTTTTTTTTTACAAACATTAGATTTTTTTTCACCACTTACCGTAAATAAAAAAGTACCTAGACATATTTGGTGTAAGAGAACTCATAATGAGCTGGAGAATCATAATGGCAGGTCAGTTTTAGCATTTAGTGAACATGGTAAAAAAAAAAAAAAAAACGCATTTGTGGAATTGCACTTTTCTTGCAATTTCTCTGCACTTTTAGTTTTTGTCCTGTTTTACAGTACACAATATGGTGTTCTTTTATTGTTGATCAAAAGGACAACTTGCCCACACAAAAAAAAGCCCTCAGATGACCACATTGACTTAAAAAGAAAAAAATTACAGCTCTGGGTAGAAGGCGAGATAAAACAGAAACTCAAAAACAGAAAGCCCCAAAGTCTTAAACAGCTTAAAAATTCAGTTTTAGGCCATATGCACACGTTCAGTATTTTTCGCATTTTTTTCATGTTTTTTCGCTATAAAAATGTGATAAAAACGCGAAAAAAACGCTTACATATGCCTCCCATTATTTTAAGTGTATTCTGCATTTCTTGTGCAAAAAGCAATATGTTCATTAAATTTGCAGAATTGCGTGGATTCCGCACACCTAGGAATGCATTGATCTGCTTACTTCCCGCACGGGGCTGTGCACACCATGCGGGACTTAAGCAGATCATGTGCGGTTGGTACCCAGGGTGGAGGAGAGGAGACTCTCCTCCACGGACTGGGCACCATATAATTGGTAAAAAAAAAAAAGAATTAAAATAAAAAATAGTCATATACTCACCTTCGATGGCCCCCGCAGTCTTCCCGCCTCTCAGCGGTGCATGCTGCCGCTTCCGTTCCTATAGATGGTGTGTGTGAAGGACCTGCGATGACGTCACGGTCACATGACCACAATGACGTCGCGGTCACGTGACCGCGACGTCACCTTCACCTTCACGTGAGCTTCACGTCACCTTCTGCGCACACATACCATCTATAGGAACGGACGCCGCTGAGGAGATCGGCTGTCTGCAGAGGGTGAGCATAACCATTTTTTAATTTTTTTATTATTTTTAACATGATATCTTTTTACTATTGATGCTGCATAAGCAGCATCTATAGTAAAAAGTTGGTCAACTTGTCAAACAGTATGTTCGACAAGTGTGACCAACCTGTCAGTCAGCTTTCCAAGCGATGCTACAGATCGCTTGGAAAACTTTAGCATTCTGCAAGCTAATTTCGCTTGCAAAATGCTAAAAAGAAACGCGAAAAAAACGCAAAAAAAAATGCGGATTTCTTGTAGAAAATTTCCGTTTTTCTTCAGGAAATTTCTGCAAGAAATCCTGACGTGTGCATATACCCTCACTGAATCTTTTCTCACAAAACTATCAATCTACTCCGCTTCCTCTGCTGTATTTTCTTGGTGACAGGTTCTCTTTAAAGAAGACTATTCACCACAAATTTTTCATGTTGAACTGGCCACTTGATGGAATATTGGCAGTAAAGTGGAATACATTTTTTTTTTTTAAATCTGCTTCTCAGTTAAGTAGATATTAGTTATCAAAATTTTTCTCATTACTGAGGGAACGTTTGTGAAATCAGTGTGGGAATTGCCAGAGAGTTTTCACTGGGGTATACTTCTTTTCCCTCTATGATGCTAGCCACATCTAGAATATGGGATCCAGTCTTAGGCTGGGCGTTTGAAAAAGGATATTCAGAAATTAGAGTCAGTTCAAAGGTGGGAAACTAGATTATTACATAGGGTGGAAGGCCTTTCATAGGATGAGATGTGGAAAAGTTGGGCTTCTTACATGAGATCTCATTATAACATCTATAAATATATGTGGGGTCAATAAAATGGTCTAGCAAATGACTTATTTATTTCTTGCAAGGACCATACTTAGGACCAGTGGGCACTTTTTACGGGTGGAAGAAAGGCTATTCTTGCAGCTAAATAGGAAAGGGTTCTTTACAGTTAGAGCAGTCAGATTGTAGAATGCCCTATCACAAGAGGTAGTAATGGCAGGCACTATAACCACTTTTACAAAGATCTGGACGATTTCCTCAATACACATAACTTTGTGGGTTATAGTTAATTTAGTGACAAAATGCCCAATTGGTGGAGAAAAGTTGAACCTGATGGACCTAAGTCTTTTTCAACCTATGAAAAAAAGCATAAGCAACACATCAGAAAAAGAACTCATCTCAATGTGTGAGATGTGAGGATACAGCCCTAATCTCCTGGTCTAACCTTCTGCACGAGTCAGTGTGGAGGCAGAGGCAGCACAACTGAGTTTCTCTGTGTCACATTACAAACCCTTCTATCAACTTTCATCTTTCTTTGATAGCACAGTCACCATCTCTGCTGTCCTGCCTCTATCCCACACTGTCTGTCCAGAGATGCATCAATCATCACACTAATGTCTAATGCAAAAAAAAAAATAACAAAATCATTTTATTTCACTCTGCAGTCACTTTTACATCATGTGACCAGTTCAACCAGAAAATTTTGGTGAAAAGACCTCTTTAAACTGCAAATCAATAACATATTGTTATAAAGTGTTTATTTTATGCAAGCAAAGAAAGTTAAAATAACAGCTGTTTGGGTTTTTTTGGGGTTGGTGATGTCAGCAATCTTTTCTATCAAGGTTAAGACAAAATTAACTTACTGCGAGGGTCGGTGACCGCGTCCTCATCTGGGCCCATATTGATTACTACATCACCGGCATCAGGCATAGGGATCATGGTGCTGTTGAGGATTTCTCTCTTTTTCACCATGGGTTCATGAGGAGCGACATCGATCACAATATTTGGTTGTTCCTCATGCTTTCCTGTAATGTAGAATATTGAAATTGGTATTAAAATCTTCCCAAGCTAAAGCTTCCAAATGTTTATTGAAAAAAATGACATAAAGTGACACTGGTCAGAATGAAAAAAATTGGCCTGGTCATGAAGGCGCAAAAAGGCTCTGGCACGAAAGGGTTAAGAGACCATTTCTAAAAAGATGTTCTTCTATTAATTACGAATCAAATGTCCCCAGATTAAGTCATCGATGTCATAAAGCGGAATGTTACCAAGTTATAAAAAAGCAAAACAATAACTATTTACATATAGATTTTATAGTCTTGTCCAGGGTTAGAAAAACATAATTGGTTTGTTTGAAAAATAAGACCACCCCTGTCTACAGGTTGTGCCTGGAGACCACCCCTGTCTACAGGTTGTGCCTGGTATTGTAGCTCAGCTCCAGTGAAGGGAATGGTACAGAGCTGCAATACCATGAACAAGCTGAAGATTTTGAAAGCACAGGGTTTTTTTTTTTTTTTTTTTTATGGCAGCCCTGTTTTTCTTATCCTGGAGAACAGCTTTAGTGTCAGATTGGTTAGGCTGTACTTACCAAGAGGTTTAGCAGTAGTGTCTGTATCTCCATCAGTAGAACATCGAGATTCATCATTTTTCCCGGATTTATCCTTTTTCAGACATCTTTAAAATAGTAAAATATAAGGTATATTGTGAATTACAAAGTAACATATCTGTATTCTGCAGAATGTAATAAAGACTCATATGTTTCTTCATTCATTTTGTCTCTTACATTCTGTAGAAACATTGGCAATAAGTAAAATTTTGGTATTTATCAACCATTTTTTATGTACATGAAAGTTCAATATGTGTGGATCATACTGGATTGTAAGGTAATATGAAGATTAGACATGAGTGGATTTATTTGAGTGGAATTGAATTCTGCTCATATTTACAAAACTCAGAATTTTGGAGAACACAGATTTTTTGTATTTTCCTCCACGAGAATAAGGCAAAGTGGAAGCTAGCTGCAGCCGCCAGCTTGTGGAACAGTAGAGCACTGGCAAAAAGTTTGGCTCTCCTCTCTGACGCCTTCTGCTGCTTTATTCTCGATGGCCAGTTTTCCACACTACCATTGTACCGTGCCTCTGGCCAAGTGTTCCCTTTGGATTGATGCTTTAGCTACAAGCGGGCCCAGAAAGGTCTTTGCTCACGCAGGTCCCAACCAAGAGTCAACACTGGGCTGGAGTTACGGGCAGAGAGCAGTGGGGGCTTCCGGAGAGGGGCTTGATGTGTATGAACTTTATTCTCTTCTTACATCCTTCATGTATCATGATCTGAGACTGGGGAGACCCCTGAACATAATAGGGAACAATTAATTTGTGAAGAATAATTTTGCTGTAAATCCAATCTCTAAATAAAATCTGCATAATTTGGCAGAATTTTGTCAGAGCCTCGCATTTGTAATAAAGACATAATTTTATTTTACAGACTCCCATGTACAATATAAATCATCCTTTACAATACTCACCTACATATGATAATACACATGACACCAATGAATAAT
Source organism: Ranitomeya variabilis (assembly GCF_051348905.1). Classification (NCBI taxonomy): domain Eukaryota; kingdom Metazoa; phylum Chordata; class Amphibia; order Anura; family Dendrobatidae; genus Ranitomeya; species Ranitomeya variabilis. The sequence continues at coordinate 171,570,526 of NC_135233.1, read as the reverse complement.
CCAAGGCGGAATATGCCAATAGAAACGGCAATATAAATGAGGTATTCAATCCAAGGGATCTTTGAAGGAACAATACCATCCACTGAAAAAGAAGAAAAAATATGTATATCATATATATTTAATAGCTTGTCTGTAATACACTATGCCATTATTATCGAAGCAGTCCTATAAAGAGAATCCATCACTAGGCTTTTACCATATTATCTGAGACACCATAATGTAGAAGCATAGACCTTTATTATAGCTATGTGTCAATTACTGGACTGTTTCAATAGAATCACTGTATTACCAGCAATTGATTATCACTACAGGACAACTGGTCTTGCGCCTCCTAGTCCAACCAGGCCTCCAGCACTGATTAGCCGCTTTCTGTCAATATACAATGTAAACACAAAGCTGTGGCGCGGTTATACACAGCTCAATACCTGAGCTCTGCTCAATCTGCAGCAGAGATATCTGTGACTCTATTATATATTCTATTGGACTGTAGGACCCGGCAAGATGATTAAAAATATGGGACGTTAGTTTTACAAAATTATGTCTCAGGGATGATGCCATATTAATATACAATAGATATAATGGACAATATAGAGATCTATCCAGTTACTTAGGTAGAGGCCGATGTGTCCTGGTGAAAATTTTTTACCTGGGTCCCCACCTGCATATTTGTCAGATGTATGGTCTCTTGTAGCATTCCATATCCTGTGAAGACATACGTGTTTGCCCCCTTATGTACAATGTCCCCATCCTGTAATAAAGTCCCAATTACATGCCCTTCATATAATAATATCACCCATCCCGGCCCCCTTCCTGTAATAATGTCCCCATCCTACCCCATTCCTGTTATAATGTTCCCCATCCTGGACCTCATTCAGTAATAATATCCAACATCTTGATATAAAGTCTTTATCCTTGGCCTCTTCCTGGTATAATGTCCTCCATCCTGGACCCTTTCCTGGTATAATGCCCCCCATTCTGGGCTCCTTCCAGTTATATATATCCCCATCCTGGTATATTTTTCCAGTAAAAAATAATGTCCCTGTTCTACAGCTCTTCTCTAACAAAGGTAAAAAAAAGAAATGATTCTATTCAAATTCCCCCACTCCCACTACTTGTGACATCTTCTTCCATAGCCGGAGCAGAAGCCGGCAGCTGACTTTAGCGTGTAAGTGACGGGAAGCGCATGACATCACTAGCACGCGCCACTCGGTGAATATTTGTGCCGCAGTGAATTTCAGCTCAGTGTATGTCTGCAGGGCCCACCTACCCAGGCCTGATCGCACTCACTGTGACCTCGATCGTTAGGCCCCGGATCTATCTTTCTATATCCAGGCATGTAAACACCTCAAAAGGGCCTGTGTGTCTAGAGGAAAAACGTTTAAAAGACATCTGGAGGCTTTTCCCTAAATAGATAATATTACTAGATATCTGCTCTAGATTACTGGAGAAGAGGGATTGATCCAGGAGCGGAGTCTAATTGCAGTATTTATTAGGAAGGAACATTGGCTACAGAACATCGGGGCTACTTCAAATTAACACTGACAGATAATAGATAACCAATCCACGTAACTATGTGACTTACATCCACAATCCTCAGGTCCTTTGCACTGTTCTGTGCGGAGAAAACACTTGTCCTGTCCGTTTTGGCAGCCTCTGGTTTTATAGACCACCCTGGTACCAATGCCTGAAGAAATGAGACATCAATTAGTTGTAGGAAAACACTATAGGAACTTTTCTCAATGTATCAGTGTAATTCTCGGTAGTCTTCTAGTGGAGGAGAACATCAGACGTCTACAGCTACTAATATATACATTATTCACTGCACCTAATTTACTTATCCAGACCTAGGACCATTTCTTATAAGTAACTCTAGGACTGCACAGATCACAATTATAGGAAATCTCAACATGTTGGACAGATTAGTCCCCGTTAGTCATAAAACTGTATTATTTCCCCTGTGGTAATGATGAAATCACGCGACTGATGATCACAGACACAAGTGACTCCATTATTCCTTACAGGAAGATCTACATTTACTCTTACAATTAGTTTGAGAGCCCAGAATAGGGAATACAGGATGGGAGGGGGTAATACATGAAGACTCCTCCATGAAATGTATCATGTGACTTATTAACAATCTCAGCCACTCAATAAAAGTTATATAAGAGCAAATATTTGGTGTCTCTAATGAAGCGGAGTCTGACACCCATCATATTACACTGGGTCCTATTAGTGATTGTCAGTAGGTTCTGGTGCCAGATGTGAAATGTTGAATGTGAAGGTTATATCTTAATTGCGAGTTACTTACCGCATGTTGTTGAGCACGGACCAAAGATCAGGTGATTAGTGTTGCCTAGAAATTAAAAGTAGACGTTAAAGAAAATCTCTGCTGACAAAATTAGAAGTATTACCTATACCTCCCTTCTGTTCTATGTAGAAGTTATTGTATCCGACCCGCAGTATTACACCTCTATGTCTGATCTCTATGTTATTTGACTAAACACTTGTATCAGTCCTGGCCATGTATTTAGGATTAGATCCTTTATGACCTTTGACCTACATGTACGTCAAAGGTCGTGTCCTTGCCTTTAATGCCATTCGCATGTCAAGCCTGCATGTCTCCTGGCTGTTAATGGCTGATTCATGTGATTTTGACAGTCGCGGGCGGAGTAGGGCTCCACCGATGGGTGTTAACCTGTTTAATGCCCCTATGAATCTCTGACATTTGCATTTAACACGTGCCGTGGGGGGTCATATCAGAAGCTGATCAGCGTACCCATGACATGTTGGTGGGTGACGATGGGTTGCCATGACAGCCGAGGGTCTGCTGAAGATACCGTGCTTGTTGCGAGGATCCTCTTGTGAAAGTCAGCCTGTAGCTGGCGTTCATAGGAGAACGTGGTTTTAGCTATACATAGCAGTGTTTATCCACTCTTATGTATAGCACAATCAACAAGACAATCGCAGCTTCAAGTCCCTAAAGAGGACTATTGAGTACAGTAAGAATACAGTAAAAAATGAAAAAAGTTCATTAAAAATTAAACACTTTAAAAAAATAATTCTAAATACACTTTTGTTATCGCTGCATTTATAAAAGTTCAATCTATCAAAATCTAAATTAAATTTATCTGATCAGTAAACAGCATAATGAGAGATCTCAATTGACATCACAAGGAGCGGAACACGAGGAGCGGAACACGGGTGGTGTCACAATGGGTCAGATAACTGCAACCACTGAACATGGAGCAGCTCCAACAATCTATATATGATTAATATAATATTAGTGTATAAGGACCAAGCCGGGTTAGAGGATATTACGAATGTATGGGGGCCTCATAGAGAGACATGATTCATGTGTTGGGGCACAGAGACATTACTACTACTGGGTCACATAGGGTGGCAATATTAACTCATGATGAACACATGGGGGACAGTTTTATCAGATGAGTGCCACATAGGGGCCAATATTAATGTATGGGGGGCAGCATAGGGGGACATTATTACTATATGGGGGCCAGAAAAGAGGACAATATTACTGTATATGGGTCACATAGGAGGAAATGATTAAAAATCGAAATCGCCAGAATAACATTTTTTGGCAGCTGCAACATTGCAAGAAAAGGCGATCAAAATATTGAATCGACCCCAAAATGACAGTAAAAATGTGAACTCAGGGCGCAAAAAATCAGCCTTCACTCAGCATAATGGGGTTTACCCCATAATATGTGAATATTTGGAAAAGTACTTACCTGCTGGGATTGTCTGCTTTGGCCAGGAATCATGGCGGCGGATGTTGATAGGCGCCATATGCTTTGGCCAGGAATCATGGCGGCGGATGTTGACAGGCGCGCCTTCCACAGATGCTAATAGCACACTCACGATTAAAAGAAATCGAAAGAGCATTTCAGCCTGAAGAAATATCGCTTAATGTGTAATGCACAGTGAGCTTCTTCAGACAAAGCCTCTTCCTGCAGCGTCGCCGCCTTATAACCACACATTCCGTGATGTCACAATGGAGATCTCAATGTGACATCACAAGGAGCGGAACACGAGTGATGTCACAATGGTCAGATAACTGCAACCACTAAACATGGAGCAGCTCCATCAATCTATATATGATTAATATAATATTAGTGTATATGGACCAAGCCGCGTTAGAGGGTATTATGAATGTATGGGGGCCACATAGAGAGACATTATTTATGTGTTGGGGCACAGGGAGACAATTACTATTACTGGGCCACATAGGGTGGCGATATTAACTCATGATGAACACATGGGGGACAGTTTTACCAGATGAGTGCCACATAGGGGCCAATATTAACCCCTTTCTGACCTCGGACGGGATAGTACGTCCGAGGTCAGAAGCCCCGCTTTCATGCGGGCTCCGGCGGTGAGTCCGCATCAAAGCCGGGACATGTCAGCTGTTTTGAACAGCTGACATGTGCCCGTAATAGGCGCGGGCAGAATCGCGATCTGCCCGTGCCTATTAACTAGTTAAATGCCGCTGTCAAACGCAGACAGCGGCATTTAACTACCGCTTCCGGCCGGGCGGACGGAAATGATCGCATCGCCGACCCCGTCACATGATCGGAGGTCGGCGATGCTTCAGAATGGTAACCATAGAGGTCCTTGAGACCTCTATGGTAACTGATCCCCGGCAGCTGTGAGCGCCACCCTGTGGTCGGCGCTCACAGCACACCTTCAATTCTGCTACATAGCAGCGAACATCAGATCGCTGCTATGTAGCAGAGCCGATCGAGTGGTGCCTGCTTCTAGCCTCCTATGGAGGCTATTGAAGCATGGCAAAAGTAAAAAAAAAAAGTAAAAAAAAAGTGAAAAAAATAAAAAATATATAAAAGTTTAAATCACCCCCCTTTCGCCCCAATCAAAATAAATCAATAATAAAAAAATCAAACCTAGACATATGTGGTATCGCCGAGTTCAGAATCGCCTGATCTATCAATAAAAAAAAAGCATTAACCTGATCGCTAAACGGCGTAGCGGGAAAAAAATTCGAAACGCCAGAATTACGTTTTTTTGGTCGCCACGACATTGCATTAAAATGCAATAACGGGCAATCAAAAGAATGTATCTGCACCAAAATGGTATCATTAAAAACGCCAGCTCGGCACGCAAAAAATAAGCCCTCAACCGACCCCAGATCATGAAAAATGGAGACGCTACGGGTATCAGAAAATGGCCCAATTTATTTTTTTTTAGCAAAGTTTGGAATTTTTTTTCACCACTTAGATAAAAAATAACCTTTAGTGAACCTAGCAAAAAAGCCAAGCAAAAAACAAGTGTGGGATTGCACTTTTTTTGCAGTTTCACCGCACTTGGAATTTTTTTCTCGTTTTCTAGTACACAACATGGTAAAACCAATGAAGTTGTTCAAAAGTACAACTCGTCCCGCAAAAAATAAGCCCCCTCATGGCCAAATTGACGGAAAAATAAAAAAGTTATGGCTCTGGGAAGGAGGGGAGCGAAAAACGAACACGGAAAAATGGAAAATCCCAAGGTCATGAAGGGGTTAATGTATGGGGGCAGTATAGGGGGATATTATTACTATATGGGGGCCAGATAAGGGGACAATATTACTGCATATGGGTCACATAGGAGGAAATGATTAATATATTAGGGGCATATAGAGGGACATTATTATTTTTTTAATTTGTTTCTTGTATGTGGTAGTATTGGTACACTGTGTGCAAAACTATTAAAGAGGTTATCCGGGACTTTAGCACTGATGGGATATCCTTAGGATGAGTCACCAATGTCTGATCCTTGGGGGTGCGTCACCTGGTACACCCGTGTCAGTTAAGGAGCCAAGGGGTAACGCTTTTCCTTGTGGAGGGTGACATATTCAGCATGCCAAGGTGAGGAGATTTTTAAGCCACAATGCTCCTCTGGGAAATATGCAAATTGTGTCTTCAGAGAGGAAGAGAACTAGAACTCTAGTGCCACTTATAGAAAGAAGCAATCCTAACAGTCAATGTTGACCCTTTGGGAGTTGCACAACTCCATGAACTGTATAGTGGCCGCAGCAGAGTACTGCACATCCACCAGCAATTCAAGGACAGATGTGCAGTACCCGGCCGTGACCACTTTTCCATCAACAGAGCTGTGCAGCTCCGAAATGAGCACCGTAGTTCCAGTCGCCGAGCTGTAATGTGACTACAAGTAGGCGACATGCACATCCGGCCACATTCCAAGTAGACGCGCACAGCCGCGCTCAATTTACTTGTATTGAGCATCAAATCAAGATGAAGGGCACCATCATATACAAGGATCGACCTGTAGCATGTCAAAATATTACTAAATTATACAAAAGAACAGAAACATGCAATACATCAGGGATCAACTTAAAAAATGTAAATACTTTATTGATATACACAGAACCACACAGAATAATGTAAAAAACATTTAAAAGTCAAAAAGACACAAATGCTTGCAATGGGGCTGTGACTTGCCTTTCCTTCTACCACAAAAAATAAAGATGGAAAATACTGGACAAAGTAGTACACCGCTCAGAAGCTAAAATATAGATATAGGTGTGACATGTAATCATGCAGATTCTCAGTTATAATCCATGAAAATAAAGGTGATGGGCTCAGTGTCTCCTATATGGTAAATGTAAACTCAAGCCAGTAAATCATCCAGACATTCAAAAGGCAACATGAGGCCCCACACATAAGATATTTCCACTTGCAGGACTGAATCATAAATTAACCCTTCAGGCCAGAGGCGTAGTTAGGGTTTTGGTTCGGGGGGGAGGGGGGCGAAACTTCTGAGTGGGCCCCTAACCAGGTAACCTTGATTACAACTGGGTGACGCACCCTAATAGTGGGGGAGAACCTCGGCAGATGACTTCGCTGTTACTGAAGATAATCTCTATATAAAGACCAACATGGATTTTACCACCATATGGTCACTGGTTAGTTAAAACACACTAGTTGTACCCAGATATCTCAATAAAATATAAATAATTATAGTATAAAATTATACAATCATAAAATCAAGATGCCCGGGGGGTCACCAAAGTGTGTCAATATCGTAGTATAACACTACAAAGAAGTTGAAAAGAATCGTGCTTATAGCATGGAAGGGCCAAGAACTATACACAACAGAGAATATGAGTAATTAAAAATTTATTTATTAAGTGGTATACAACAGTTTATATGCATATACACCCCCTGACGAAGGAGCTGTGTGTCCGAAACGCGCGTCGGGGTGCACCATACTTTATTTGGCGGTCCATCTCTTTATCCCTACATCCAAAAGTAAGTTGTCTCATATGTGGAGTCAATTATTAGCACTTTATATATATATGGGCTCTTTTTTTGCACTGAATACTTTTGCACTTTTTTTCACTTACTGCACTTTATCTTGTTCCTCTCCCTATATGCACATTGTTGCATTTTATTATAATAGGGACCTTTACACATAGTAATTTTTGCCCCTTTTTTCACAATATATATTTTTTATATATTGTCTTAACAAGTAACTTTGAGTCCGTATGGAGATATATAATACATATAATGGCAGCCAAATAAGTATGGGCACTAATATTACATACATGTATATGAAATGATGGTTTTAATAATATTTTTATAAACTGTTGTATACCACTTAATAAATAAATTTTTAATTACTCATATTCTCTGTTGTGTATAGTTCTTGGCCCTTCCATGCTATAAGCACGATTCTTTTCATATGGTCAGTGGTAGATACCAGCCCTGCAGAACATATAAGACATCACAGTACAGTTACAGATAGTGACTCACCGCTGACGTTCTTTCTGATAGACTCAGGGGCGTAACTACCGCGGTCGCAGCGGTCGCAGCTGCGACGGGGCCCAGACTACTTAGGGGCTCCATGGACAGGAGTGAAGGAGAATGAAATGACCCATGATTGATGATGATCCACCATTTGTGAGTGACCCGCAGCAGGGAGCCGTCACCGCTCTCTAATTATACTTACCTACTCCCGGCACGGTCCCTGGACGTCCCTGCTTCTTCCAGCGCTGCAGATTCTTCCTGCACTGAGCGGTCACATGGTCCCGCTCATTACAGAAATGAATATGCGGCTCCACCTCCCATAGGGGTGGAGCCGCATATTCATTTCTGTATTGAACGGTAACTGTGACCGCTCAATACAGGAAGAATCTGCAGCGCTGGAAGAAGTAGGGACGTCCAGGGACCGTGCCGGGAGTAGGTGAGTATACAGCGCTGCGCAGCGCTGTGCGATATTTACCGCTCCTCGTTCCGGTGTGGCTCTGTCATCAGCGTCCTCTGGCAGTGACGCTCAGGTCAGAGGGCGCGGTGACGTAGTCAGTGCGCGCCCTCTGCTGAACGTCAGTGCCGAAGACGGAGCCGCACGAGGAGCAGCCAGGTAAATATTGAAAGTGCCGGGGGTCCTGAGCGAAGAGAGAGAGGTGAGGTGAGTATGTGATTTATTTTTTTTATGGCAGCAAAAGCATAAGGGGCAAGTGACTGCACGGAGCATTTTATGGGGCCATAACGCTTGTGCAGCGCCAGCACTATAAGGGGCAGTGACTGTGCGGAGCATCTTATGGGGCCATAACAATTGTGCAGCACTATATGGGGCAAGTGGCTGTGCGGAGCATCTTATGGGGCCATAACACTTGTGCAGCACTATAAGGGGCAGTGACTGTGCAGAGCATCTTATGGGGCCATAACACTTGTGCAGCACTATAAGGGGCAGTGACTGTGCGGAGCATCTTATGGGGCCATAACACTTGTGCAGCACTATAAGGGGCAGTGACTGTGCAGAGCATCTTATGGGGCCATAACACTTGTGCAGCACTATAAGGGGCAGTGACTGTGCGGAGCATCTTATGGGGCCATAACACTTGTGCAGCACTATAAGGGGCAGTGGCTGTGCGGAGCATCTTATGGGGCCATAACGCTTGTGCAGCACTATAAGGGGCAAGTGGCTGTGCGGAGCATCTTATGGGGCCATAATGAACGGTGCAGAGCATTATATATGGCACAGCTTTATATGGCGTATCTATGGGGCCATAATGACCGGTGCAGAGCATAATACATGGCACAGCTTTCTATGGAGCATCTATGGGGCAATAATGAACGGTGCAGAGCATTATATATGGCACAGCTTTCTATGGAGCATCTATGGGGCCATAATGAACGGTGCAGAGCATTATATATGGGGCAGCTTTATATGGAGCATCTATGGGGCAATAATCAACGGTATGGAGCACTATGAGGGGGGCTGCGTTGTATTCTATGGGGGTTACCTTGAGTTGTATGGCAGGGCTGCGGGGGGGGGGGGGGGGGGGCATTTGGAAGTTCGCACCGGGGCCCATAACTTTGTAGTTACACCACTGGATAGACTCATTCACTTTTCCCATCTGGCCCAGACCGACATGACAACTTCTTCCAGCCACGACTCGGCTGCAGAGAATGCAACAAAGACACATTTCACTTCTCACATTCTAGCTCCATCACCATCTATTCCCAACCTGCACAAACTCCTCATCCTGCTGATACCCAGATACTGAGCCGCTGCTGCCGTATGTGACCCTATTACTGCACCTGCTGTGTGGTTCTCTGTGCCTTCTAAATTCTAAAGCACCCTCTAGAATATAGTAATGCTGGGTGCAAGTGCCCTAGAAAACAGTGCCCATATTTTGCCCCCTCGAAAGTAATAATGCCGTCTGTGCCCCTTTGATAGTCACAGTAACCTGAGTTCCCCAATAAACATAAGTGCCCACATTACATTTAATAATGTCCCGAGTCTCCCCCCTGTACAGCTCCCCTATACCCAGTATGATGCTCTCTTATACACAGTATAATGCCCCCTCACTGTATAGTACCCCCACACAGCATTCTGACCCCTTAGTAGCCCCCAAACTGTTTGATGGCTCCAACACTGTACGATGGCCCCCTCACTGTAATCTCCACACTGTGTGATGGCCCCTCACTGTAATCTCCACACTGTATGATGGTCTCCTCGCTGTACTCTCCACACTGTATGATAGTGTGGCGCCCCAGGCTCCTGGTCATCACAGTGGCATTGCTTTCCACCCAGGGAGAGTGATACTACGTTCGGAGGCAAGAAAGAATAACTGTAACCAGGTAACCCCAAACATGCAACACATTCACACTCCAGGCCACCAGGGCGAGCTTTTGATCCTATTTACTAGGTGAATCCCCATACTGTATATATATATAACTGGTAGTCTGTTGGGAAAGTCAGTTCCAGACATCTGTCTGAGGAAGACAGAGGGTCAACTGAGCTGTGCATGCTCCCAGAGCAGCAGCTCCCAGAAAGAAACATTTTGAAAGCAGAATTTATTGCAGCGAACGTGCAGGAGAGGAAGCACAGGAGAGGATACCAGAAGGGGACCAGCCCCGAGCAGGCTGCCTCCTTCTGAGGCGCAGAAACACTGGTAGCTGGAAAACACCGAGGTTGTGAGGACCTGCACGCCTTACATCAGAGTCCGGCAGGACAGCTAACTGCACGTTACCTGTCCGCACCCACACCCAGGAGGCACGGGGACACCCCGTAGAGCCAGGTCATCTAAGAGACCCTATAAGCAGGCTCAAGTCACCAGTCATACGGGTTTTGTTCTATCCTAACCGGGGGACAGAGAGAGAGATAACATCTGTGAGGACCTTATGTGAAGCTTAGCAGTAAGGGACTACACCACTACAGCGCAAAGGAAGGCTTCTATTCTCCACCTGTATAAGGGGACTCTGGACTTGCCTCTGAACTGGCCGGACCCTGCCTGCCCTGTGATCTGGTGCCCTGGACTGTGGCTGCTGAAACCAACAGTAAACAAGGTAAAGAGACTGCAATCCTGTGTCCTCGTTCTTCACCATACCACCATCTACACACCGGGAGCCCTGGGGATATACTTCACCTGTGGGAAGTTATATCATCTAGCTGCCATAACATCACTCCAGCGGACCCTTTAACCCCTTAGTGACAAAGCCAATTTGGTACTTAATGACCGAGCCATGACCGAACGCTTTAACAGATCCCGCTGATTCAGAGGGTTTTTTTCATGACATATTGTTCTTCATGTTAGTGGTAACATTTCTTCGATATTACTTGCGATTATTTATGAAAAAAATGGAAATATGGCAAAAAAATTTAAAATTTTGCAATTTTCAAACTTTGTATTTTTATGCCCTTAAATCAGAGAGATATGTCAGAAAAAAAAGTTGATAAATAACATTTCCCACATGTCTACTTTACATCAGCACAATTTTGGAAACACATTTTTTTTTTGTTAGGGTTTTGGGTAGGGTTAGGGATAGGGTTTTGTATAAGGGTTAAAAGTTGACCAGCAATTTCTCATTTTTACAACACCATTTTTTTTAGGGACAACATCACATTTGAAGTCATTTTGAGGGGTCTATATGATAGAAAATAACCAAGTGTGACACCATTCACCATTCTAAAAACTGCACCCCTCAAGGTGCTCAAAACCACATTCAAGAAGTTTATTAACCCTTTACGTGCTTCACAGGAACTGAAACAACATGGAAGGAAAAAATGAACATTTAACTTTTTTTGCAAACATTTTACTTCAGAACCATTTTTTTTATTTTCACAAGTGTAAAAACAAAAATTTAACCATAAATTTTGTTGTGCAATTTCTCCTGAATATACTGATGCCCCATATGTGGGGGTAAACCACTGTTTGGGTGCACCGCAGAGCTTGGAAGAGAAGGAGTGCCGTTTGACTTTTTCAATGAAGAATTGGCTGGAATTGAGATCGGACGTCATGTCGCGTTTGGAGAGCCCCTGATGTGCCTAAACAGTGGTAACCCCCAAGTGACACCATTTTGGAAACTAGACCCATTAAGGAACTTATCTAGATGTATGGTGAGAAATTTATTAAGTAGAGCCGTGAAAATGAAAAGTCCTTTTTTTTTTCCTCAGAAATGATTTTTTAGCCTGCAATTTTTTGTTTTCTCAAGGGTAACAGGAGACATTGGATGGCAAAATTTGTTGACTAGTTTGTCCTGAGTTTGCTAATACCCCATATGTGGGGGGGCACTGTTTGGGAACACATCGGGGCCCGGAAGGGAATGAGCGCTGCTTGGAATGCAGACTTTGATGGGATGGTCTGCGGGCGTCATGTTGCATTTGCAGAGCTCCTGATGTACCTAAACAGTAGAAACCCCCCACAAGTGACCCCATCTTGGAAACTAGACCCCCAAAGAGCTTATTTAGATGTGTGGTGAGCACCATGAACCCCCAACTGCTTCACAGAAGTTTATAATGTAGAGCCATGAAAATAAAAAAAAATCATATTTTTTCCACAAAAATGATTTTTTTCACCCCAAAATTTTTACTTTCACAAGGGTAACAGGAGTAATTGGACCCCAAAATTTATTGTGCAATTTATGCTGAGTAGGCTGATACCTCATATGTGGGGGGGACCACTGTTTGGGCGCATGGCAGAGCTCGGAAGGGAAAGAGCGCCGTTTTGGAATGCAGACTTTGATAGAATGGTCTGTGGGCATTATGTTGCGTTTGCAGAGCCCCTGATGTACCTAAACAGTAGAAACCCCTCACAAGTGACCCCATTTTGGAAAATAGACCCCCCCAAGGAACTTATCTAGATGCATGGTGAGAACTTTATATGCCTAAGTGCTAAACAGAAGTTTATAATATAGAGTCATGAAAATAAAAAAAATTTTTTTTCCACAAAAAAGATTTTTTAGCCCCCAAGTTTTTATTTTCACAAGCGTAACAGGAGAAATTGGACCCCAAAAGTTGTTGTCAAATTTATTCCGAGTACGCTGATGCCCCATATGTGGGGGTAAACCACTGTTTGGGCGCACGGCAGAGCTCAGAAAGGAGGGAGCACCATTGACTTTTTGAGCGCAAAATTGGCTGTGGTGTTTGGAGACCCCCGATGTACCTAAACAGTGGAAACCCCCCAATTCTAACTTCAACCCTAACGCCAACACACCCCTAACCCTAATCACAACCTGATCCATAATCCTAATCACAACCCTAACGATAATCACAACCCTAACCCCAAAACAACCCTAATCCCAACCCTAACCATAACCCTATTCAAAACCCTAAATCCAGCACACCCCTAATCCTAATCTCAACCCTAACCTTAAACCTAACCCTAATCCCAATACACCCCTCACCCTAATCCCAACCCTAACCTTAACCCTAATCCCAAACCTAACCCTAATCCCAAACGCAACCCTAATGCCAACCCTAACCCTAATACCAACCCTAATCCAATCCCTAACCCTAATCCCAACTCTAACCCTAACTTTAGCCGCAACGCTAGCCCTAACTTTAGCCCCAACCCTAGCCCTAACTTTAGCCCCAACCCTAACCCTAGCCCTAACCCTAGCCCTAACTTAAGCCCCAACCCTAACCCTAGCCCTAACCCTAGCCCAACCCTAGCCCTATCTTTAGCCCCCACCCTAACCCTAGCCCTAACCCTAGCCTTAACGCTAGCCCTAACCCTAACTTTAGCCCCAACCCTAACCCTAGCCCTAACCCTAGCCCTAACCCTAACCCTAACTTTAGCCCCCACCCTAACCCTAACTTTAGCCCCAACCCTAACCCTAGCCCTAACCCTAACCCTAACTTTAGCCCCAACCCTAACCTGTTGTGAATTTGCTTTTTGCTCCCTCTAGTGGTTACTAGTTTTTTGACTCTGGTTTTTCTGTCATTCCTTTTATCCGCACCTGGGTCGTTAGTTAGGGGTGTTGCTATATAAGCTCCCTGGACCTTCAGTTCAATGCCTGGCAACGTAGTTATCAGAGCTAGTCTGCTGTGCTCTTGTCTTCTGATCCTGGTTCCAGTTATATCAGCTAAGTCTGCCTTTTGCTTTTTGCTATTTGTTTTGGTTTTGTATTTTTGTCCAGCTTGTTCCATATCTATATCCTGACCTTTGCTGGAAGCTCTAGGGGGCTGGTGTTCTCCCCCCGGACCGTTAGACGGTTCGGGGGTTCTTGAATTTCCAGTGTGGATTTTGATAGGGTTTTTGTTGACCATATAAGTTACCTTTCTTTATTCTGCTATCAGTTAGCGGGCCTCTCTGTGCTAAACCTGGTTCATTTCTGTGTTTGTCATTTCCTCTTACCTCACCGTTATTATTTGTGGGGGGCTTCTATCCAGCTTTGGGGTCCCCTTCTCTGGAGGCAAGAAAGGTCTTTTGTTTTCCTCTACTAGGGGTAGCTAGATTCTCCGGCTGGAGCGTGTCATCTAGAATCAACGTGGAATGATCCCCGGCTACTTCTAGTGTTGGCGTTAGGAGTAGATATATGGTCAACCCAGTTACCACTGCCCTATGAGCTGGATTTTTGTATTCTGCAGACTTCCACGTTCCTCTGAGACCCTCGCCATTGGGGTCATAACAGTTTGCCAGGCCTGTATTAAATGTTTAATGCATTGCAGAAGAGGGATTATAAGAAAGAAGATTCTGAGTTGTTTTTTTTTTTTTTTCTTCTTCCCCTTTACCTCAGAGTGGCTATGCTTGCTGCAGACATGAATGTCCAGACCTTGATTACAAGTGTGGACCAGCTGGCTACTCGTGTGCAGGGCATACAAGACTATGTTATCAGAAATCCTAGGTCAGAACCTAAAATACCGATTCCTGAACTGTTTTCCGGAGACAGGTTTAAGTTTAGGAATTTCATGAATAATTGTAAGTTGTTTTTGTCCCTGAGACCCTGTTCATCTGGAGACTCTGCTCAGCAAGTAAAAATTGTTATTTCGTTCTTACGGGGCGACCCTCAGGATTGGGCTTTTTCGCTGGCGCCAGGAGATCCGGCATTGGCTGATATTAATGCGTTTTTTCTGGCGCTCGGTTTACTTTATGAGGAACCCAATCTTGAGATTCAGGCAGAAAAGGCCTTGCTGGCTATGTCTCAGGGGCAGGACGAGGCTGAAGTGTATTGCCAAAAATTTCGGAAATGGTCCGTGCTGACACATTGGAACGAGTGTGCACTGGCCGCTAACTTTAGAAATGGCCTTTCTGAAGCCATTAAGAATGTTATGGTGGGTTTTCCCATTCCCACAGGTCTGAATGATACTATGGCACTGGCTATTCAAATTGACCGGCGGTTGCGGGAGCGCAAAACCGCAAATTCCCTCATGGTGTTGTCTGAACAGACACCTGATTTAATGCAATGTGATAGAATCCTGACTAGAAATGAGCGGAAAATTCATAGACGCCGGAATGGCTTGTGCTACTACTGTGGTGATTCTACACATGTTATCTCAGCATGCTCTAAACGTATAGCTAAGGTTGTTAGTCCTGTCACCGTTGGTAATTTGCAACCTAAATTTATTCTGTCTGTAACTTTGATTTGCTCACTGTCATCTTATCCTGTCATGGCGTTTGTAGATTCAGGTGCTGCCCTGAGTCTTATGGATCTGTCTTTTGCTAAGCACTGTGGTTTTACTCTTGAACCATTAGAAAATCCTATCCCTCTTAGGGGTATTGATGCTACGCCATTGGCAGCAAATAAACCGCAGTATTGGACACAGGTTACCATGTGCATGACTCCTGAACACCGCGAGGTGATACGTTTCCTGGTTTTACATAAAATGCATGATTTGGTTGTTTTAGGGCTGCCATGGTTACAGACCCATAATCCAGTCCTGGACTGGAAGGCTATGTCAGTCTCAAGTTGGGGCTGTCGGGGTATTCATGGGGATTCCCTGCCTGTGTCTATTGCTTCTTCTACGCCTTCGGAAGTTCCGGAGTATTTGTCTGATTATCAGGATGTCTTCAGTGAGTCTGAGTCCAGTGCACTGCCTCCTCATAGGGACTGTGACTGTGCTATAGATTTGATCCCAGGCAGTAAATTTCCTAAGGGAAGACTGTTTAATCTGTCGGTACCTGAACATACCGCTATGCGTTCATATATCAAGGAGTCTCTGGAGAAAGGACATATTCGTCCGTCTTCTTCCCCTCTTGGTGCGGGATTCTTTTTTGTGGCAAAAAAGGACGGATCTTTGAGACCTTGTATTGATTATCGGCTTTTAAATAAGATCACTGTCAAATTTCAGTATCCTTTACCGCTGTTGTCTGACTTGTTTGCCCGGATTAAAGGTGCCAAGTGGTTCACCAAGATAGACCTTCGTGGTGCGTACAACCTTGTGCGCATTAAGCAAGGTGATGAATGGAAAACCGCATTCAATACGCCCGAAGGTCATTTTGAGTACTTGGTGATGCCTTTTGGGCTCTCCAATGCGCCTTCAGTTTTTCAGTCCTTTATGCATGACATTTTCCGGAAGTATCTGGATACATTTTTGATTGTTTATCTGGATGATATTTTGGTTTTTTCTGATAATTGGGATTCGCATGTGGAGCAGGTCAGGTTGGTCTTTAAAATTTTGCGTGAAAATTCTTTGTTTGTCAAGGGCTCAAAGTGTCTCTTTGGTGTACAGAAGGTTCCCTTTTTGGGGTTCATTTTTTCCCCTTCTGCTGTGGAGATGGACCCAGTCAAGGTCCGAGCTATTCTTGATTGGACTCAGCCCTCGTCAGTTAAGAGTCTTCAGAAGTTCTTGGGTTTCGCTAACTTCTACCGTCGTTTTATCGCTAATTTTTCTAGCATTGTGAAACCTTTGACGGATATGACCAAGAAGGGCTCCGATGTAGCTAACTGGGCTCCTGCTGCCGTGGAGGCTTTCCAGGAGTTGAAACGCCGGTTTACTTCGGCGCCTGTTTTGTGCCAGCCCGATGTCTCACTTCCCTTTCAGGTTGAGGTGGATGCTTCAGAGATTGGAGCAGGGGCCGTTTTGTCGCAGAGAGGCCCTGGTTGCTCGGTTATGAAACCTTGTGCCTTTTTCTCTAGGAAGTTTTCGCCTGCCGAGCGAAATTATGATGTGGGCAATCGGGAGTTGTTGGCCATGAAATGGGCATTTGAGGAGTGGCGTCATTGGCTCGAGGGTGCTAAGCATCGTGTGGTGGTCTTGACTGATCACAAAAATCTGATGTATCTCGAGTCTGCTAAACGCCTTAATCCGAGACAGGCCCGCTGGTCATTGTTTTTCTCCCGCTTTGATTTTGTTGTCTCGTATTTACCAGGTTCAAAGAATGTGAAGGCCGATGCTCTTTCTAGGAGCTTTGTGCCTGATGCTCCTGGAGTCGCTGATCCTGTTGGTATTCTTAAAGATGGAGTTATCTTGTCAGCTATTTCTCCGGATCTGCGACGTGTGTTGCAGAGATTTCAGGCTGATAGGCCTGAGTCTTGTCCACCTGACAGATTGTTTGTCCCGGATAAGTGGACCAGCAGAGTCATTTCCGAGGTTCATTCCTCGGTGTTGGCAGGTCACCCGGGAATTTTTGGCACCAGAGATCTGGTGGCCAGGTCCTTTTGGTGGCCTTCCTTGTCAAGGGATGTGCGGTCATTTGTGCAGTCCTGTGGGACTTGTGCTCGAGCTAAGCCTTGCTGTTCTCGTGCCAGCGGTTTGCTCTTGCCCTTGCCTGTCCCGAAGAGACCTTGGACACATATCTCCATGGATTTCATTTCTGATCTTCCGCTATCTCAGGGCATGTCCGTTATCTGGGTGATATGTGATCGCTTCTCAAAGATGGTCCATTTGGTTCCTTTGCCTAAGCTGCCTTCCTCTTCCGATCTGGTTCCTGTGTTTTTCCCGAACGTGGTTCGTTTGCACGGCATCCCTGAGAATATTGTGTCAGACAGAGGATCCCAGTTCGTTTCCAGGTTCTGGCGATCCTTTTGTAGTAGGATGGGCATTGATTTGTCGTTTTCGTCTGCTTTCCATCCTCAGACTAATGGACAGACGGAGCGAACCAATCAGACTTTGGAGGCTTATTTGAGGTGTTTTGTCTCTGCTGATCAGGACGATTGGGTGACATTCTTGCCGTTGGCTGAGTTTGCCCTTAATAATCGGGCTAGTTCCGCCACCTTGGTTTCGCCTTTTTTCTGCAACTCTGGTTTCCATCCTCGCTTTTCTTCGGGTCATGTGGAGTCTTCTGACTGTCCTGGGGTGGATTCTGTGGTGGATAGGTTGCAGCGGATCTGGGATCATGTGGTGGACAACTTGAAGTTGTCACAGGAGAGGGCTCAGCGCTTTGCCAACCGCCGCCGCGGTGTGGGTCCCCGACTACGCGTTGGGGATTTGGTATGGCTTTCTTCCCGCTTTGTTCCTATGAAGGTCTCCTCTCCCAAATTTAAACCTCGTTTTATTGGGCCTTACAAGATATTGGAAATCCTTAATCCTGTATCTTTTCGTCTGGATCTTCCTGTGTCGTTTGCTATTCACAATGTATTTCATAGGTCCTTGTTGCGGCGGTACATTGTGCCTGTAGTTCCTTCTGCTGAGCCTCCTGCTCCGGTGTTGGTTGAGGGCGAGTTGGAGTACGTGGTGGAGAAGATCTTGGATTCTCGCCTCTCCAGGCGGAGGCTTCAGTACCTGGTCAAGTGGAAGGGCTATGGTCAGGAGGATAATTCCTGGGTGGTCGCCTCTGATGTTCATGCGGCCGATTTAGTTCGTGCCTTTCATGCCGCTCATCCTGATCGCCCTGGTGGTCGTGGTGAGGGTTCGGTGACCCCTCACTAAGGGGGGGGTACTGTTGTGAATTTGCTTTTTGCTCCCTCTAGTGGTTACTAGTTTTTTGACTCTGGTTTTTCTGTCATTCCTTTTATCCGCACCTGGGTCGTTAGTTAGGGGTGTTGCTATATAAGCTCCCTGGACCTTCAGTTCAATGCCTGGCAACGTAGTTATCAGAGCTAGTCTGCTGTGCTCTTGTCTTCTGATCCTGGTTCCAGTTATATCAGCTAAGTCTGCCTTTTGCTTTTTGCTATTTGTTTTGGTTTTGTATTTTTGTCCAGCTTGTTCCATATCTATATCCTGACCTTTGCTGGAAGCTCTAGGGGGCTGGTGTTCTCCCCCCGGACCGTTAGACGGTTCGGGGGTTCTTGAATTTCCAGTGTGGATTTTGATAGGGTTTTTGTTGACCATATAAGTTACCTTTCTTTATTCTGCTATCAGTTAGCGGGCCTCTCTGTGCTAAACCTGGTTCATTTCTGTGTTTGTCATTTCCTCTTACCTCACCGTTATTATTTGTGGGGGGCTTCTATCCAGCTTTGGGGTCCCCTTCTCTGGAGGCAAGAAAGGTCTTTTGTTTTCCTCTACTAGGGGTAGCTAGATTCTCCGGCTGGAGCGTGTCATCTAGAATCAACGTAGGAATGATCCCCGGCTACTTCTAGTGTTGGCGTTAGGAGTAGATATATGGTCAACCCAGTTACCACTGCCCTATGAGCTGGATTTTTGTATTCTGCAGACTTCCACGTTCCTCTGAGACCCTCGCCATTGGGGTCATAACACTAACCCTAGCTTTAGCCCAACTCCTCTAGCTGCTGGCCGGCAGATCATGGCGGGCGCACTGCGCATGCGCCCGCCATTTTCTTACCGGATGAAAAAGCAGGCGGCCAGGAGGGGACGCAGGAGGACCCAGGGACACCGGTAAGTATAACAGGGTCCCCGAATCCCCCTATTTCTCTGTACTCTGATGTGCGATCACATCAGAGGACAGAGAATGACACATCGCTTTTTTTGCGGCCACCAGTAAACAGTTAATTACCGCTGATCGCAAAACAGGGGTCGGTAAAAACCAACCCCGATCATGTTCTTTGGGGTCTCGGCTACCCCCGGCAGCCAAAACCCCAAAGATCTTCTGGGTGCCGGCCGGTGGGCGCACTACGCATGCGCCCGCCATTTTTTGGCTGGAACAAGATGGCGGCGCCTACTGGGAGCCATGAGGAGCACCGTGGGAGACAGATGAGTATTGGGGGGCGATCGGGGACCCCATTTCTCTGCCCTCTGATGTGCGATCACATCCGAGGACAGAGAAATTAAATGGGAAATCGCGTTGTGTTTTTTTTTTTGCGACCGCCGGTAAGCGGTTAATTACCGGCGATCGCAACCCGGGGGTCGGTAACCCCCCCCCCCGAATCATGTTCTCTGGGGTCTCGGCTACCCCTGGCAACTGAGACCCCAGAGGGGGCGCTATTCACTTTTTCCACAGCTTAAGTACCCTTAACTGCCGCCGTTAAAAGGCGTATCGGTGGTCGTTAAGGGGTTAAAGCAGCGTCAGTCCCCACTTACCAAATACCACAGGTGGCATCACAAACATAAACTTTATTCTCTTTAAAGGCCTTTCCCTTTTACATGGGTGCCTAGGGCCACGGACCGGGTCGCAGCCACCGTGACATCCCCCTGTGAACAGCAGGACCCGGTGCCGAATACCCCACAGCCTTGGCGGGCGACTCAATAGCCCCTCACTCTAATTTCCACACTGTATGATGGTCCCTCACTGTAATCCCCACACTGTATGATGGTCTCTCACTGTAATCTCTACACTTTGTGATGGCCCCTCACTGTAATCACCACACTGTATGATGGCCCCCTAGATAGCCTATATATAGTATAAAGCATCAGATAGTCCTAAATATAGTATAATGCACTCCTCATAGGCCTACTCTATATTGTATAATGCACCTCCATAGGCAGACTCTATAGCACAAGGCAGCACCCCCATAGGCAGACCTTGTAGTATAAGACAGCATCCCATAGGCAGACTTTGTAGTATAAGACAGCACACCCATAGGAAGACCCTGTAGTATATGACAGCCCCCCATAGGAAGACTCTGTAGTATAAGGCAGCACCCCCATAAGCAGACCCTGTAGTATAAAACAGCACCCCCATAGGCAGACCCTGTAGCATAAGGCAGCACCCCCATAGGCAGACACTGTAGTATAAGGCAGCATCCCCATAAGCAGACCCTGTAGCATAAGAATGCACCCCATAGGCAGACTCTGTAGTATAAGGCAGCACCCCATAGGCAGACCCTGTAATATAAGGCAGCACCCCCATAGGCAGACCCTGTAGTATAAGGCAGCACCCCCATAGGCAGACTCTGCAGTATAAGGCAGCACCCCCATAGGCAGACTCTGCAGTATAAGGCAGCACCCCATAGCAGACTCTCTAGTATAAGGCAGCACCCCCATAGTCAGACCCTGTAGTATAAGGCAGCATTCCCATAAGCAGACCCTGCAGCATAATAATGCACCCCATAGGCAGACTCTGTAGTATAAGGCAGCACCCCATATGCAAACCCTGCAATATAAGGCAGCACCCCCATAGGTAGACCCTGTAGTATAAGGCAGCACCCCCATAAGCAGACTCTGTAGTATATAAGGCAGCACCCCCATAGGCAGAATCTGCAGTATAAGGCAGCACCCCATAGCAGACCCTCTAGTATAAGGCAGCACCCCATAGGCAGACCCTGTAGTATAAGGCAGCACCCCATAGGCAGACCCTGTAGTATAAGGCAGTACCCTATAGGCAGACTCTGTTGTATAAGGCAGCACCCCCATAGGCAGACCCTGTAGTATAAGGCAGCACCCCCATAGTCAGACCCTATAATATAAGGCAGCACCCCATAGGCAGACTCTGTAGTATAAGGCAGCACCCCCATAGACAGACCCTGCAATGTAAGGCAGCACCCCATAGGCAGTCTGTAATATAAGGCAGCACCCCCATAGGCAGACTATAGTATAAGGCAGCACCCTGGTAGGCAGACCCTGTAATATAAGGCAGCATCCCCATAGGCAGTCTCTGTAGTATAAAGCAGCACCCCCATAGGCATACTCTGTAGTATAAGGCAGTACCCCATAGGCAAACTCTGTAGTATAAGGCAGCACGCCCATAGGCAGACCCTGTAGTATAAGGCAGCACCCCATAGGCAGACCCTGCAATATAAGGCAGCACCCCATAGGCAGACCCTGTAGTATAAGATAGCACCCCATAGGCAGACTCTGTAGTATAAGGCAGCACCCCCATAGGCAGACCCTGCAGTATAAGGCAGTACCCCCATAGGCAGACTCTGTAGTATAAGGCAGCATGCCCATAGGCAGACCCTGTAGTATAAGGCAGCACCCCATAGGCAGACCCTGTAGTATAAGGCAGTACCCCATTAAAAAAATCAATAAATACTCACCTCTCTTCCTACTCCCCCATCTGCTCAGGGGCCCCATAGCAGCAGAACAGGGAGATCTATTTTCCCTGCTCTGCCGCAGAATGTGCCGATACAGTCACAGTAGCGTAGCTCCAGGTGGGCCCCCTCTGAGCACCGGGCCCAGGTCGATGGCCCCCTCTGCCCACCCGGTAGCTACCCTACTGCTTGTTACAAAGAAGTGCCAAAACAAATATGTCAATCTGGATTATAGAGTAGTTGAGCCTACAAATAGAGGACTATAGTTGAACAAACATAAAAAGGCAAAAACAGCAAAACCTAACCCTGAAGATTTACATGGTATTGTCCTTTACATGGCTGCTTACAAATCCAAATATTTGTCTATGATTTGAAATGTCAAAAGACACCCATGATGATGTGGCCGCATCTGACTTATGGGAGTCACATGTAAACTGCATTTCGATGGCAAAAATATATACAATACTTGTCCATTGATGTTTGAAACAAACATAGAGTTATTGCAGTCACACTACCGTGCAATATAGCCTAGTGCGATGCGATAAAACATTGAATAGCACTTGGCCCAGTGTTACTCTATGGGGCAATCCTGATCAGTGTATTTTTTCTCTGGCGTATTAGGCGTGCGTGTGAAATTGCAGCATGCTGCTATTGGCACCGAGACTTGGCCGAGTCTCGGCTCACTCACACCCATATAAGTCTTATGAGTGCAGGTGACACAACGCACAGCACAGGAATATCATCCGAGTGCGGTGCGATATATGCCGAAAGCGGAAGAGATGAAAAAATTAATTTCTCCGCCTCTTCCGCAGCTGTGCTCCAATCATCTCTGTGCGAAAGGCACGTATGACACTCTGCTCCTGCTCACAGCAGGTCAGGAGCAGAGGGCGGATACGCTAGTGTGACACCAGCCTAAGACAGAGGCCTTGATGCATCAAGGCAGGTATTTTTATGTTGGTCATGATGAGGGGGCAGAAACCTGATTCATTAAGTTTTAATCAGGCAAGGCACGAAGTGGCGCTTGTCTCTGTGTGTACCTCTCTACAATTCTTACTCCAGTCAATAACTGGAGTAAGATTTATGGCATAAGGTACTCCATCACTCATGAATTTAACCAAAAAGCATCACCAGACCCAGTCCTGTGAAAATTGCAAAAAAAAAAATCTCAAAATGTTTTCACAGCTTGACTTTGTGTAAGTAAATTTTTGCAACTTTTCTAACTTTTAGAACCATATTTCTAGTGTAAAAGCTTTGATGACTCAGGGCCAGAATTCCCTGGTTGTTCACTCTGCATAACACTGTGTTTCTGTATTGCTGGGTGTATTTCTCTTGGAGGTTTTGACATGAAAGTGTAATTGCACTTTGACAAAATATGACATGTCATAGACACAAGGCCGAAGTGTTAATGAGGGTCTGGATGTTAAGACTTCTGTCATTTACAAATAAGAAAGATTGGAAGTGCTATCTCGACTATAGTTCTTCTCTGAGACTAAAAATATGCCATCCCCAATTTCCTCAATTTCCAAGAAAAGCTTCCCCTAGTAAGAAACATTATAACTAAGGGATAAACTGTCTTGAAGTCCATTATCCATTTGCCTACTGAACAGCTTGGTTACAGGGTACAGGGAGCAAAAAGAATTTAAATTTTTTTGTGCCTCGTTCCCATTCATGTGTATTGCAACTGTTACATGTTGCCATGGCGAAACAATGCCAAGAAGAGAATGGATAGCAGTTGCCATAAGACACATATTACCATGGATACATGTTCTTTCTTTGAATTCCTGTTACAATTGCAAGTATGTTGCCAAGAATACCTGTTGCCATGGAGACATATGCTTCTTTGAGCATTTATTGTCATGGATACGTTTCTATGAACATTTGTTGTCAACCTACTTGTTGATTAACAGTCTCTGCCATTGATAATTAAGGAAGGTTGTCATAGGTTTCAATGAGACATGCAGATAGACAAAGATGATTGCATCAACAACAGAAGCCTCAACTGACCTCAGGGGCAACCGTGCAGGCTTCTCCATTATTCTTAGGCTGTGCTATTTCATGTAATATAACAGTAATCAGAAGGATCTATCATAGCCTGTATAAAAGCCAAAGCAGGGAATGCAGCAGACATTTTAGGATGATTTAGTAACTCATGTGCCGGAACTACATATGCCAGCGCATGCGCCCTTCTGTTTTTTGGCTTTGCACACAGTTGGGCTATGTTTATCAGCAGGCTCGAGATGTCGCACAGGGCAAGAGGCGTTATCGATGAAGTAGGACGGCGACCAACAGCCGATGGGCGTGATGTAGAGACCACGCCCATCGGACCAGACTGAGAAATTACCATACAGCGCGGGAAACATTAAAACACGTTTTTGTGAGTATACAAGGAGAGTCAGGGGGTTCTATACTGATGTAGGGAATGCATAGCAGACACTTAATAAGGCGATATTTTTAGCTGCTATGCCATAAAAATGGTGACAGATTCCCTTTAACTATTCTTGTCTGTTTTGCACACCTGTTTTACTAGTCCACTTGACATCCATACACACTATACCTATACTGCAGCCTGCTGCCACATTTTGCTTTCTGAACGCGATTGTGGTAGAATAATTAAAGAGCACTTATCATAAAAAATTATTTTGATGCATTACTGTTAGAAAACAACAAAATACTAACTGTAAATACAAGTTATTAAAAAACCATTAAGGAAAGGCTTTTATTACTGTTGAATCAATATGCAAATTATATGCTAATATGACGATCAGTAAATGTCGCCACCATTTCATGACGTACCTAGCGCTACTACGGCACTCCACAGCACGGAAGATACATATCTGCTCTGAACAGCGTGCTCTTGCTGCTCATCTTCATAGCATGTTCAGTATTGTGGGGTGAGTGTGTGCGGTGCTACTTTATTAAAAGAGTTATCCATGATGCGCTCAAATCAAAGCAATGACAAGTTTTATAGTGATAGAGAAGCTGCTGACTGGCAGGGACAAATGTAATAATATACTTATCACTGGTGAAGCAGCAGTGAGTGGTCTTCTAAGATCATGCAGCGTTGCATTGCCTGAGAGCACTCGCATATGGTGACATTTCCTGGTTCCGCTCCTGACTTAGCAGAGAGCCTTTGATAACTTGTGAGTAGGGATGAGCGGACCTGGTGGAAGTTTGGATTCTGGTACCCGACCTGAACTTGGGCATCTAAACTTTGGATCTGGAAAATTTTTCTCCCTCTCCTAAGTTTGGGTTTGCTCATCTCTACTTGTGAAATCTCACCATTTAGTGTAAAAAGAGAGACCAGGAAGTGTTCCCATGGGCAGCATGGTGGCTTAGTGGTTAGCACTGCAACCTTGGAGGGCTGGGATCCTGGGTTAAAATCCCTCCAAGGACAACATCTACATGGAGTTTGTATATGCCGATAATGTCTGTAAAGTGCTGTGGATCTAATGGTGCTATATAAGGCCGGTTTCACACGTCAGTGGCTCCGGTACGTGTGGTGACAGTTTCCTCACGTACCAGAGACATTGACACACGTAGACACATTAACATGAATGTATCTCTGCAGATGTCAGCGATTATTCCCGGACCGTGTGTCCGTGTGCAAAACACGGAGACATGTCAGTGTTCGTGGGAGCGTACGGATCACATGGACCCATTAAAGTCAATGGGCAAATTTTAGGCCACGCCTCTGACCACACCCATTCATAATTAGTCACACCCATATCCTCGTCCCAACCACACCCATTTAGCACTGCTGATCACACTGTTTTATATACAATAATTATAAACAAAAAAAAATATGGCCACACAGTGCTCCATACGGTATAATGACCCCACATGATGCTCCATACTGTAAAATGGCTACACACAGTGCTCCATACTGTATAATGGCCACACACAGTGCTCCATACTGTATAATGGCCACACAGTGCTCCATACTGTATAATGGCCACACGTGATGCTCAATACTGTATAATGGCCACACATGATGCTCCATAGTGTATAATGGCTGCACATGATGCTCATTACTGTATAATGGCCACACATGATGCTCCATAGTGTATAATGGCCACACATGATGCTCCATACTGTATAATGGCCACACATTATGCTCAATACTGTATAATGGCCACACATGATGCTGCATAGTGTATAATGGCCACATATGATGCTCCATAATGTATAATGGTCACACAGTGCTCCATACTGTATAATGGCCACACAGTGCTCCATACTGTATAATGGTCACACATAGTGCTCCATACTGTATAACGGCCACACACAGTTCTCCATACTGTATAATGATCCCACATGATGCTCAATACTGTATAATGGCCACACATGATGCTCCATACTGTATAATGACCACACATGATGCTCCATACTGTATAATGGCCATTGGCCACACATGATGCTCCATACTGTATAACGGCCACACATGATGCTCCATACTGTATAACGACCACACATGATGCTCAATACTGTATAATGGCCACACAGTTCTCCATACTGTATAATGATCCCACATGATCCCCCTCACTCCTGTATGCATGGCTCATATTCCCCCCCCCCTGTATGCATGGCTCATATTCCCCTGCGAATGCATGGCTCATATTCCCTCCCACCTGAATGCATGGCTCATATTCCCCCTCCTGTATGCATGGCTCAT
Source organism: Ranitomeya variabilis (assembly GCF_051348905.1). Taxonomy (NCBI): domain Eukaryota; kingdom Metazoa; phylum Chordata; class Amphibia; order Anura; family Dendrobatidae; genus Ranitomeya; species Ranitomeya variabilis. The sequence continues at coordinate 171,543,844 of NC_135233.1, read as the reverse complement.
ATTCCCCCCCCCCCCGTATGCATGGCTCATATTCCCCCGCGAATGCATGGCTCATATCTCCCCCCATGTATGCATGGCTCATATTCCTCCCCTCGAATGCAAGGCTCATATTCTCCCCCCTGTATGCATGGCTCATATTCCCCCCCCCTGTATGCATGGCTTATATTCCCCCGCGAATGCATGGCTCATATTCCCCCCCTGTATGCATGGCTCATACCCCCCCGTATGCATGGCTCATATTCCCCCCCTGTATGCATGGCTCATATTCCCCCCCCCCTGAACGCAAGGCTCATATTCTCCCCCCTGTATGCATGGCTCATATTCCCTCCTGAATGCATGGCTCATATTCCCCCCTGAATGCATGGCTCATATTCCCCCCTGAATGCATGGCTCATATTCCCCCCTGAATGTGTGGCTTATCTCTCCACCCCCCGCTCCCGCTCCTGCTCCTGCTCCCATCTTGCATGGCGCACCAGCTTATGTCCTCCTTCATCCCCCCGTCTCCCGTCCCTCATACTCACCTGTCCCTCATACTCACCTGTCTCACATCGCATGGCCACGCCGACATCCCCCTCGCTGTCCCGACTCCCGGCGCAGCACCTTCTTCCTGCGTGAGCGGTCACGTGATACCGCTCATTAAGGTCATGAATATGCACATATTCATGACCTTAATGAGCGGTACCACATGACCGCTCATTCAGGACGAGTTGTGTACGCCGAGACCAGGCATCGCTGGAGCAAGGTGAGGTGAGTATCGTCTTTAAGCAGGGAGGGCGGGATCAGAGCATCCCGTGCTGGACAGCGGGGTGAAGCAACAAAACCGGGACGGTCCCGCACAATTAGGGACGGTTGGGAGCTATGCTTTAGGCTCTGAGGTGAAGTTGGCAAGTTATCAGAGTGCTGGCATCTTTATACTCTGATGAATTTGGAGAATATTATGGCTCCCCGTGTGGACACAGAGCGGCTAATAAGTTAGGTGGAGCAACATCCGGAACTTTGGGACACATGACCCGAAGGATACCATGACAGGCTGGCGATTGAACGTGGTTGGTTTGCTGTAGCTGAGCAGCTGTACCCCAGACCTGGTTGGTCCACATATTCCCCAGCAAAGCAGGCAAAGTTTGGTAAGTTACCCCATAGATGTTCCTTGTTTAATTTTACATGGAAATAATATAAACATATTAACCCCTTAATCCCATTGGATGTACTATTCCCGTCAAGGTGACCTGGGACTTAATTCCCAGTGAGGGGATAGTACGTCCAGCGCGATCAGCGGCCAGGTGTCAGCTGACTATCGCAGCTGACATCCGGCACTATGTGCCAGGAGCGGTCACGGAGTGCCCCCGGCACATTAACCCCCAGCACACTGCAATCAAAGATGATTGCAGTGTTCCAGCGGTATAGGGAAGCATCGCGCAGGGAGGGGGCTCCCTGCGGGCTTCCCTGAGACCCTCGATACAAGGCGATGTGCTCACCTTGTACCGAGTGTCTCCTCCCTGCAGGCCCCAGATCCAAAATGGCCACAGGGCTGCATCCGGGTCCTGCAGGGAGGTGGCTTACAAGCGCCTGCTCTGAGTCAGCGCCTGTAAGCCTGGAGCCCTGCCTGTCAGATCGCTGATCTGACACAGTGCTCTGCAAAGTGTCAGATCAGCGATCTGTCACTATAATGTGATGTCCCCCCCTGGGGCAATGTAAAAAAGTTTAAAAAAAAATATGCACATGTGTAAAAAAAAATAATTCCTAAATAAAGAAAAAAAAAATATATTTATTGTTCCTATAAATACATTCCTTTAAATAAAAAAAAAAACAATAAAAGTACACATAATTAGTATCGCCGCGTCTGTAACGACCCGACCTATAAAACTGTCCCACAAGTTAACCTCTTCAGTTAACACGGTAAAAAAAAAAAAAAAAAAAAAAAAACCGAGGCAAAAAAACAACCCTTTATTATCATACCACCGACCAAAAAGTGGAAAAGCACTCGATCAAAAAGACAGATATAAATAACCATGGTACCGCTGAAAATATAATCTTGTCCCGCAAAAAACGAGCCGCAATACAGTGTCATCAGTGAAAAAGAAAAGTTATAGTCCTTAGAATAAAGCGATGCAAAAATAATTATTTTTTCTATAAAATAGTTTTTATCGTATAAAAGCGCCAAAACATAAAAAAAATAATCTAAATAAGGTATCGCTGTAATCGTACTGACCCGAAGAATAAAAACGCCCCGCCCCCCCCAAAGAAATTCATGAATAGCTGGTTTTTGGTCATACTGCCTCACAAAAATCTGAATAAAAAGCGATCAAAAAATGTCAAGTGCCCGAAAATATTACCAATAAAAACATCCACTCATCCCACAAAAAACAAGACTGCACATGACTCTGTGGACCAAAGTATGGAAAAATTATAGCTCTCAAAATGTGGAGACGCAAAAACTATTTTTTGCAATAAAAAGCTGCCAATCATAAAAATCCGCTAAAAAACCCGCTATAAAAGTAAATCAAACCCCCCTTCATCACCCCCTTAGTTAGGGAAAAATAAAAAAATTAATTTTTTTTATTTATTTCCATTTTCCCCTTAGGGTTAGGGCTAGGGTTAGGGCTAGGGTTAAGGCTAGGGTTAGGGCTAGGGTTAAGGCTAGGGTTGGGGTTAGGGTTGGGGCTAGGGTTAGGATTAGGGTTGGGGCTAGGGATAGGGTTTGAATTGCATTTACAGTTGGGATTAGGGTTTGGAGGGTGTCAGGGTTAGGGGTGTGGTTAGGGTTATGGTTGGGATTAGGGTTAGGGGTGTGTTGGAGTTAGGGGTGTGGTTAGGGTTGGGGTTAAAGGTGTGGTTGGGATTAGGGGTGTGTTTGGGTTAGTATCTCAGTTAGAATTGGGGGTTTCCACTGTTTAGGCACATCAGGGCTCTCCAAACGCGACATGGCGTCCAATCTCAATTCCAGCCAATTCTGAGTTGAAAAGTATAACAGCGCTCCTTCCCTTCCGAGCTCTCCCGTGCGCCCAAACAGGGGTTTACCTCAACATATTGGGTATCACCGTACTCAAGACAAATTGGACAACTTCTGGAGTCCAATTTCTCTTATTACCCTTGGGAAAATAAAAATTTGGGGGGCGAAAAAAACATTTTAGTGGGACAAAAATGATTTTTTATTTTCACAGCTCTACGTTATAAACTGTAGTGAAATACTTGGGGGTTCAAATTTCTCACAACACATCTAGATAAGTTCCTTGGGGGGTCTATGTTCCAATATGGGGTCCCTTGTGTTTTTTTTTTTACTGTTTAGGTACATCAGGGGCTCTGCAAACCAATCCTTCTAAGTCTGCATTCCAAATGGCGCTCCTTCCCTTCTGAGCTCTGCCATGTGCCCAAACGGTGGTTCCCCCCACATATGGGGTATCTGCGTACTCAGGATAAATTGGACAACAACTTTTGGGGTCCAATTTCTCCTGTTACCCTTGGGAAAATACAAAACTGGGTGTTAAAGATAATTTTTGTGAAAAAAAAATGTTGTTTTTTTTTTTCACTGCTCTGGGTTATTAACTGTAGAGTGAAACACTTGGGGGTTCAAAGTTCTCATAACACATCTAGATAAGTTCCTTGGGGGGTCTAGTTTCCAATATGGGGTCACTTGTGGGGGTTTTCTACTGTTTAGGTACATCAGGGGCTCTGCAAATGCAACTTGACACCTGCAGACCAATCCATCTAAGTCTGCATTCCAAATGGCGCTCCTTCCCTTCCGAGCTCTGTCATGCGCCCAAACGGTGGTTACCCCCCACATATAGGGTATCAGTGTACTCAGGACAAATTGGACAACAACTTTTGGTGTCCAATTTCTCCTGTTACCCTTGGGAAAATACAAAACTGGGGGCTAAAAAATAATTTTTGTAGAAAAAAAAAGAATTTTTATTTTCACGGCTCTGCGTTATGAACTGTAGTGAAACACTTGGGGGTTCAAAGCTCTCACAACACATATAGATAAGATCCTTAGGGGATCTACTTTCCAAAATGGTGTCACTTGTGGGGGGTTTCAATGTTTAGGTACATCAGGGGCTCTCCAAATGCAACATGACATCCCATCTCAATTCCAGCCAATTTTGCTTTGAAAAGTCAAACAGTGTTCCTTCCCTTCCGAGCTCTGCCATGTACCCAAACAGTGGTTTACCCCCACATATGGGGTATCCTGGTACTCAGAACAAATTGTACAACAACTTTTGGGGTCCATTTTCTCCTGTTACCCTTGGTAAAATAAAACAAATTGGAGCTGAAGTAATTTTTTTGTGAAAAAAACTTAAATGTTCATTTTTTTTTTAAACATTCCAAAAATTCCTGTGAAACACCTGAAGGGTTAATAAACTTCTTCAGTGTGGTTTTGAGCACGTTGAGGGGTGCAGTTTTTAGAATGGTGTCACACTTGGGTATTTTCTATCATATAGACCCCTCAAAATGACTTCAAATGTGATGTGGTCCCTAAAAAAAAATGGTGTTGTAAAAATGAGAAATTGTTGGTCAACTTTTAACCCTTATAACTCCCTAAAAAAAAAAATTTGTTTCCAAAATTGTGCTGATGTAAAGTAGACATGTGGGAAATGTTACTTATTAAGTATTTTGCGTGACATATCTCTGTGATTTAAGGGCATAAAAATTCAAATTTGGAAAATTGCGAAATTTTCAAAATTTTCGCCAAATTTTCATTTTTTTTCACAATTAAACGCAGGTAATATCTGAGAAATGTTACCACTATCATGAAGTACAATATGCCTCGAGAAAACACTGTCAGAATCACCGGGATCCATTGAAGCGTTCCAGAGTTATAACCTCATAAAGGGACAGTGGTCAGAATTGTAAAAATTGGCCCGGTCATTAACGTGCAAACCACCCTTGGGGCTTAAGGGGTTAAACTACTTCACATTGTGCTTTATATATGTTATGGTACATGTCTTACCATCCTAAGCATTAGGCTTTTGTGTTATTAATAGTGTTGAGCATTCCGATACCGCAAGTATCGGGTATCGGCCGACATTTGCGGTATCGGAATTCCGATACCGAGATCCGATACTTTTGTTGTATCGGGAATCGGTATCGGGATCGATATAATGTGTAAAATAAAGAATTAAAATAAAAAATATTGATATACTCACCTCTCCGACGCAGCCTGCACCTTACCGAGGGAACCGGCAGCCTTCTTTGCTTAAAATGCGTGCGTTTACTGCCTTCCGTGACGTCACGGCTTCTGATTGGTCGCGTGCCGCCCATGTGACCGCGATGCGACCAATCACAAGCCGTGACGTAATTTTCAGGTCCTGAATGCCTAATTCTAGGCATTCAGGACCTGAAAATTACGTCACGGCTTGTGATTGGTCGCATCGCGGTCACATGGGCGGCACGCGACCAATCAGAAGCCGTGACGTCACGGAAGGCAGTAAACGCGCGCATTTTAAGCAAAGAAGGCTGCCGGTTCCCTCTGTAAGGTGCAGGCTGCGTCGGAGAGGTGAGTATATCAATATTTTTTATTTTAATTCTTTATTTTACACATTAATATGGATCCCAGGGCCTGAAGGAGAGTTTCCTCTCCTTCAGACCCTGGGAACCATCAGGGATACCGTCCGATACTTGAGTCCCATTGACTTGTATTGGTATCGGGTATCGGTATCGGATTAGATCCGATACTTTGCCGGTATCGGCCGATACTTTCCGATACCGATACTTTCAAGTATCGGACGGTATCGCTCAACACTAGTTATTAAGCTTTTGTATTTACATGGACCATATCATATAAACTTTACAATATTATTAGTACTTTTACAGTATGTTCCCTCTGTTTAATATAATAAATACTCATGAACTATGCTTGTTAGAAATGGCAAAAAATTGCAGTGTGTGTCTGTGGCAGCATTTTAGTTCTGGTGTGTATCTTTATTTTAAAATGTATTTTTTTTTTTTTAGTTTTTGGAGTACAAATTAATACCTAGGTAACTCAGGGCCTACTTGTCTGGCATGTGCCCAAACTGCTTTTTTTGCCCACACTTCCCTGGCATACCAAATCGTGTTACATCAAATTTAACACTGTGAACTGTATAGAAGCATATCTCTACAGATGTCTAACATTAGTTGCTCTTATGCTTAACAATGTTGGCTATTTTTTATATCTGTTAATTGACTGGTGTAATATATTTAAAAAGGTTTGCACTTAAAGTCTCTGATACATTATTCAAAAAAATTTTTTTATGAAGATTACAATTTTAAACATGTAAGGAACATAATGTGCTGCCTGCTAGTTTTAATCCAACATACACAAAAAGTTAAACATAGAAGCCCTTTGGAGTGTTTGGTTTTAATATTTCTTGCTGCCCACACCACAGTTTGTGTGTGACTGAGTTAAAGCCAATGTTTAGACTTAATTCATGCCATCATACACAATTATTCACACAAGGCAAGCCCTTACATATGGCTAATGCTCATTGGTAATTGTGGTAATGTTTGTGTTGTTATACCAAGCCAAAGTCCTGCAGGCTGTGTTTTTTCAAACAGTTTAGAACACTGCTCATAGTGGACAATACTTAATTTGTTAAATTACACCATGGTGCTAAATGGTCACACACTTATTAGTCTCAATGGCAAGGGATAAGCATTTTTTATTTAAATCTTTTTTGGGACAAGGCATGATGATCAAAATCATACCACTTTTTCAATATAACATAGCTGAACACATTGTGTTGTGTTGTTTTTTTTAAACTTTCCCAACAGTTGATTTGGTTAAACGGCGATGGTGCTCAGCGAGGGATCAGTGTAGGCGGGAATTTAATCCCCTCCCCTTCACGGCAGGTGCTTCCAAAAAGCGTCAATATGTGTTGTACAGAAACTTAGCCTTTCTTCGCCCAACCCTGGAGCTAAATCTGTAAGTGTCACTGTGTATGATTTAACAAACATATTAAACTAACTACACTGTCTTTTTCCAGATTTCCTAATATTCAACAGTTAAAAACATTTATGCAAATCTGGGATCACTAGTTATCTTTCAGAAGTACATTTGTGTTCTAAATAATAATCATGTTTATATTTTCAATTACAAAAAAGCAATATGTTAAAAACATAACTTAATTTGTTCTCAAAAAATATTTTGTAGAATGTTACTTTTGAATATTTTAACATTGTCACATAAACTGTTAATGTTATTTTATTCTAGGACTGATGACAACCTTGATGAATCGCCCACATCAGCAAGATCAGTGCCATGTACAGTACAGACCAAAAGTTTGGACACACCTTCTCATTTAAAGATTTTTATGTATTTTCATGACTATGAAAATTGTAAATTCACACTGAGGGCATCAAAACTATGAATTAACACATGTGGAATTATATACTTAACAAAAAAGTGTGAAACAAGTGAAAATATGTCTTATATTCTAGGTTCTTCAAAGTAGCTACCTTTTGCTTTGATAACTGCTTTGCACACTCTTGGCATTCTCGTGATGAGATTCAAGAGGTTGTCACCGGGAATGGTCTTTCAACAATCTTGAAGGCGTTCCCAGAGATGCTTAGCACTTGTTGGCCCTTTTGCCTTCACTCTGCGGTCCAGCTCACCCCAAACCATCTCGATTGGATTTAGGTCTGGTGAATAAGGAGGCCAGGTCATCTGGCATAGCACCACATCACTCTCCTTCTTGGTCAAATAGCCCTTACACAGCCTAGAGGTGTGTTTGGGGTCATTGTCCTGTTGAAAAATAAATGATGGTCCAACTAAACGCAAACCGGATGGAATAGCATGCCACTGCAAGATGCTGTGGCAGCCATGCTGGTTCAGTATGCCTTCAATTTTGAATAAATCCCCAACAGTGTCACCAGCAAAGCACCCCCACACCATCACACCTCCTCCTCCATGCTTCACGGTGGGAACCAGGCATGTAGAGTCCATCCGTTCACCTTTTCTGTGTCGCACAAAGACACGGTGGTTGGAACCAAAGATCACAAATTTGGACTCATCAGACCAAATCACAGATTTCCACTAGTCTAATGTCCATTCCTTGTGTTCTTTAGCCCAAACAAGTCTCTTCTGCTTGTTGCCTGTCCTTAGCAGAGGTTTCCTAGCAGCTATTTTACCATGAAGGCCTGCTGCACAAAGTCTCCTCTTAACAGTTGTTGTAGAGATGTGTCTGCTGCTAGAACTCTGTGTGGCATTGACTTGGTCTCTAATCTGAGGTGCTGTTAACCTGCGATTTTTGAGGCTGGTGACCCGGATAAACTTATCCTCAGAAGCAGAGGTGACTCTTGGTCTTCCTTTCCTGGGGCGGTCCTCATGTAAGCCAGTTTCTTTGTAGCACTTGATGGTTTTTGCAACTGCACTTGGGGACACTTTCAAAGTTTTACCAATTTTTTGGACTGACTGACCTTCATTTCTTAAAGTAATGATGGCCACTCGTTTTTCTTTACTTAGCTGCTTTTTTCTTGCCATAATACAAATTCTAACAGTCTATTCCGTAGGACTATCAGCTGTGTATCCACCAGACTTCTGCTCAACACAACTGATGGTCCCAACCCCATTTATAAGGCAAGAAATCCCACTTATTAAACCTATTGCAAAACAATGGGGAGACAAAGAGCGCAATAGGGTCTTATCCACGTTACACTGAGGAGAATATGCACCAAATTTGCTCACCTGGTTAGGATGAGATTAGAGCATATAGATAGTGGCTGCTGCAGATCCACAGGTCTTCACCGACCAGAGAAATTAATGTCTTCAAAGGGAGATTTGTAGTTAAAATTCTGCGCTGCCGCTAAGATGAATTTCAGGAGAGTATAGTTGATTCACAGTGGTTTTATTCAACGCGTTTCAGGGGTCTCATGCCCCCTTCATCAGGAAATACCACACCTGAGTACAGACCAAAAGCTTGGACACACCTTCTCATTTAAAGGTTTTTCTGTATTTTCATGACTATGAAAATTGTAAATTCACACTGAAGGCATCACAACTATGAATTAACACATGTGGAATTATATACTTAACAAAAAAGTGTGAAACAACTGAAAATATGTCTTATATTTTAGGTTCTTCAAAGTAGCCATCTTTTGCTTTGATGACTGCTTTGCACCCTCTTGGCATTCTCTTGATGAGCTTCAAGAGGTAGTCACAAGAGGTAGCTTTTTTTAATTTAGTAACAGCTTAATGTGTTTCAGTCATTATGTAGAAGGTGTATGGCGGTGTCATTGGTCTTTGTATAGAGTGTTTTGTTATGTAGAGGTAATGGTCATATTATATTATGTATTCATATTATGTTTCATGGTGTGATGTTGATGGTAGTGGGCATTGTGCAGCCATATTGTTTTGACCTTTTATAGTAGTAATATTGATAATATTGGTCTTTGCATCGTGTTTTTGGTTAGCAACAGTGGTATACTGTAATTACATATACATACTATTTTAAATGGCTAAAGGTTGGTCGTATGGGGAGACAAGCACTTTGGGGCTTGCACCCTTGATCTTTAATGACCCTAGCAATGCCCCTGCCATGCTGTGTGTTTACATGTCCGTGTTTCTGGAGTTGTATGTATGTTTGTAACTAAGCTCAGTTATGGTATCATATCTAAGCAGTAACCTTGGTTCTGGTACTGTATCGAAGTAGTAATCTAGATTCTGGTACCATATGTATGCCGTAAGCTTGGTTCTGTTTCCGTACCTTGTAGTAGACATAGTAAGCTCTGTTCTGCTCCCTTATCTCTGCAGTAAGCTCGGTTCTGCTCCCATATCTCTGTAGTAAGCTCTGTATTAGGGTAAGTTCACACAGGGCGTTTTAGCTGCTATTTTGTTCTGCAGCAAAACCTGATCTTGGCAAGAATGAAGCTGTGTCAAAAACGCAGGTTTAGGTGCGCTTTTTGGTGCATTTTTTTCTCTTTGTCCATGATAATGTCCTTGAATTTTCAGCAGCAAAAATGCAGCAAATAATACCTGCGTTTTCCCTGTGTTTTTTCAACACCCATTCATGTCAATGGGTGAAAAACGCTGATAAAACGCTGAAAGAAGTGACATGCTCTATGTCCACAAAATACTGATCACACAAGAAACCAATGTGTGTGCATGAGATTTCTGAAATCTCATAGACTTTGCTGGTACTGTAAAAAGCAGCTGAAAATTAGCATAACAGAAGGCAGCAAAAAAAGCACAGTAAAAACGCCCAGTGTGAACTTACCTTTATGCTCTTGCATTGCTATACCTTCTAACTGCAATCAGACTGCAGAAAGTGAAAGTCCCATAGTGGGAATAAGTAAAAAAGTAAAAAAAAAGGTTGTAAAAATATTTTTCAAAAAATTACAAAATAATATAAAAAAAATATATATATATTGTACTCATAAATAAATATTATTATGAAAAAACACACAAAAAGAAACAATAAAAGTTCACATATTTGGTATTGCCGCGTCCTCCGGAACGAATCGACCTATAAATCTGTCCAAATAGTTAACCCCTATAGTGAACACCGTAAAAAAATAAATTAAAAAACGAGGCAAAAAAACTGCTTTATAATTATACCGCCGAACAAAAAGTGGAATAAAACGCGATAAAAAAGATGAATATAAAAAAAATAAAAAATGCTACTGTTGAAATCATCATCTTGTCCAGCAAAAATAAAGCTGCCATACAGCTCGATCATCCGAAAAGTAAAAAGGTTATAGCTCTCAGAATAAAGTGATGCAAAAATAATTATTTTTTCTATAAAATTGTTTTTATTGTGTAAAAGCACCAAAATATAGAAAAAAATAAATGGGGTATCGTACTCTAATCGTACTGACCCGAAGACTAAAGCTGCCTTATCAATTTTACCACATGCGGAACAGTATAAAAAAAAAATGTAAAAAAAATTCCTGAATTGCTGTTTTTTTTTCATTCTACCACCCAAAAATCAGAATAGAAAGAGATTAAAAAATGTCATGTGCCCGAAAATGGTACCAATAAAACCGTCAATTCATCCTGCAAAAAACACGGTATCACATGACTCTGTGTGCCGAAATATGGAAAAATAATAGCTGTCTAAATATGGGGATGCAAAACTAGTTTCTGCAATAAAAAGCATTTTTTAGTGTGACAGCAGCCAAACATAAAAACCCTATATAAATCTGGTATCGCTGTAATTGCACCAAACCAAAGAATAAATAAATAAATAAAACCAATTCTTCACCTGCTTTTGATTTGTTAATTCTGCTTCCCAAAGATCACAGTAAGGTTCGGTGCACATTTACAGTATCCTGTGCTCTACGCTGAGTGCTTACATCGGGGTAAGCATCCGTGTAATTCTCTGAAATATGTGATTCAGACGGAACACCCAGCGGAAGATTCCCCATAATGAGGCAGATGGAGGCATTGTGGATGCCATCTGACCTGTGATCCGGTGATGTCTGTCTTTTTATTAGGAGTGTATAAAAGTGCGGTCTGCCACAGTTTTCCGCACCTCTAAAAAAAGGGCAACGCTGAACAAAGGCTAGACAGAGTTCACAGTAACTCTGCTGAGTGAATGGATCCATTGGGGGTTTCATGTGGATTACATTACTCGAAGGTTTAAAGGAAAACCCAATGTGAGTGCTCAGCATAGAGCGCCGGATAAATGTGATCCAAATTGTCATGTAAAATGTTCCCAACAAAAGCTTCAACCCAATCCACATGAAAAAGCATACCCCCCACCCGTGTCCATCATCTGTTAATAGAAATATAGAGTTTTTTCACTTTACTGGTAGCACAAAGGATCGGGAAAAGTGAAATAACTCTCACCTCCCAAAAGAAATTCAGACAATTCTGTGCTCCCAAATCCAAATGCCCCCCCCCCCTTCTTAGCCCCAATGTGCCTAATTCACATTTAGTGTCCACATGTTTGGCATTCCTTTAGCTATGACAGCCCACCTAATTTACAGATGCATGATCTGGGCACAACATACAGGCACTACAATGTATTGGTCACTAGTACACCTGTAGTTTGCAATTTTCACTCAGCAACATCCACTGCTGCTTGTTTCTGGAAAACTCCCATGTAGTCAAAATCATTACGACATCTGTGTATAATTTCCAAAATGGGGTCACTTGATGGGGTATTCTGTTCTTCTAGCACTTAGGGGCTCTAAATATGGAGTCTGCAAACTATTCTAGGAAATTCTGCGCTCCAGAATGTCTCCTGTATGACAGTACTGCTTAGCCATACGGCGAGACTCGGGAGGGACGAAAAGCTATTTGTCAATAGCATTCTGTTCCTCCTTTGTCTTGTCGTATGGCTAAGCAGTACTGTACAGCCACATTTGGGGTATTTCAACATTCAGCAGAAATTGTGGAACAAATTTTGGTGCAATTTCCCCGTGCGGAAATGTAAAATCTTGGGTTAAAACAAAATTTTGGTGGTAAAAATATAATTATTTTTTCTTCATTGCCCAATGGTATAAAATTCTGTGACCCACCTGTGGTGTCTATATGATGACTGTACCCGTAGATGAATTCATTGCAGTGGCGTATCTAGGGGGGGGCAGCCGGGGCATGCGCAGCCGGCAGGGGGGCGCAGTCGGGCCGCCTAAAGCGGCGGTCCGCAGTGTCTCCCCCGGCGGCTGCATTCTGCCGCCCCCCGCACTGGGAGTCAGCTGTTCTTTGTGCCGACTGTCATGCTGACAGCCGGCACAGAGAAGCTGCAGCGCGCCGGCTCCCAGTGTTCAATTGTACTCGTATCTGTGATGCGAGTACAATTGAAGCTCTGACTGCCGGGTCAGAGAGATGCCAGCAGCGTGATCAGGTCATGTGATCACGCTGCTGACGTCACTCACCTGCGCGGCAGAGCAGGAGATGCAGATCGAGCAGGAGACACAGAGCGGTGGTAAGTGCTCCAGTGGAGCTGAAGACACTGAAGGTGCAGGGGGGATTTACTGTGAGTGGGGATGGGGGACATATATTGTGGGGGGGATTTACTTTGAGTGGGAATGGGGGGCATATATTGTGGGGGGATTTACTGTGAGTGGCTATGGGGGGCATATATTGTGCTTGTTCTTCTAACTGCTGGTATGTAGGAACTGTCTCCTAATCTGAACTAGCCACTGCACCCTCTGAATCCCTTGTGCATCTATCCCTCTTCTAACTGCTGGTATGTTGCTGCTTTTTCCCTGACTTTAATTCCATGTTTCATACTTCAAGCTTGCTGAATGCATATTGATATGCACATGTTCCTCACACCTAGCTCTATCCACCCATCTTATCCTATCCTTCACCAACCTTGATGCTAATCAAATGTACTATTAACTGCAATCTGTGAATTGCTCCCTGCTGTGAACTATCCCCCACCTCCTTTCTCCTCCCTCTTCCTCTCTCACCTGGCTTCATTTCATGGACTCTTCAAATGGTATAAGTTGCATGGTACTGGTCAGATATGCCTGGGTCAGACGTGCCATCATTTGAAGTGACATCTTTAAAGTGGCATCAGAAATATTGCAGAAATAGTCCAGAAATCGGCCAGATGGTAAGACCAATCACTATCTTCTAAATTTACTTGACTTGCTTTTCCTCCCCTGCTCTTTAACCATGCTCACATTACCCCCACCGTTTTTGCTCCACTAATCCTCATTTTCCTTCACCCACCTGTTTCCCTTTTCTCCGCTTATTCTCACTGCTGGTGACCCAATCCTGCCCCCCACCTCATACATTACTACCCCTTACCCTATCCTTCTCACACTATGAGAAACCACCGCAACCCCTCACACTTAAAACCTGTGCAACTGACCCCCACCACACTGCTTCCCCTCTCTGGGGCACTTTGGAATGCCCACTCTGTCTGCAACAAGCTCCACATGGTCCATGATCTCTTCACTTCTCGCAACCTTTTCTTCCTGGCCCTCACTGAGACCTGGCTGACGCCCCCTGACACGGCCTCGCCTGCAGCACTGAGTTACGGTGGCCTCCAATTTACCCACACTCCTCGCTCCGGCAACAGACATGGAGGAGGAGTGGGTATCCTTCTTTCTAAAAACTGCTCCTTCAACCCTATCCAACCCCCACCCTCCCTTATCCTCCCTTCTTTCGAGGTTCACTCTGTCCGTATTTACGCTCCCACCAATCTCCAAATGGCTGTCATATACCGACCACCGGGCTCAGCCACTGCCTTCATCGACCAATTCTCCACCTGGCTCCTTCACTTTCTCTCTGCCGACATCCCCACCATCATCATGGGTGACTTTAATATCCCTACTGACACCCACCAGCCAGCAGCCTCCAAACTACTGGCCCTTACTTCATCCTTTGGACTCACCCATTGGTCCACCACAGCCACCCACACAGACGGACATACACTAGACCTCATCTTCACCCGCCTTTGTTCCTTATCTAATCTCACAAACTCTCCCTTCCCCCTATCTGACCACCATCTACTCACCTTCTCATCCTTGTCCTCCTCACCTGCCCCCCATGTCCAGCCATTACCACATCCTCGCAGAAACCTCGCACATCTAGACACTCACAGACTCTCAGACTCTCTCCTACCCCTGTCCTCCATATCTTCACTGCACGACACGGACAGCACCACCGCTTTCTATAACTCGACCCTCACATCAGCCATAGACTCACGCATGGCATAGTGCGACAAACCAATAGGCAACCTTGGCATAACAATGTCACAAAAAAACTTCGACAAGCATCCAGGGTTGCGGAGCGGCGTTGGAAGAAAACACGCCTGCCAGACGACTTCACTGCCTTCAAACAAGCTACATTTGACTTCAAATCAGCCCTTACCTCTGCTAAACAGACCTATTTCACTAACCTTGTATCTTCACTATCCTACAACCCAAAACAACTGTTCAGCACATTTAACTCTCTCCTCCGCCCACCACTGCCACCTCCAACTCCCTTCATCTCTTCCGAGGACTTTGCCACCTACTTCAAAAACAAGATCGACCAAACAAGGCAAACCTTTACTTGTCCACCACCCCAACCACTCCATATACCAGACCTCTGCCCTTCCCTAATAACCTCCCTCTCCAACATCACTGAAGGAGAGCTTACTCGCCTCTTTTCCAAATCACACCTCACCACCTGTGCACTTGACCCCATGCCTTCCCACCTGCTCCCCAACCTCACTAACACGCTTATTCCAGCCCTAACCCATCTCTTCAACCTATCGCTCTCTTCTGGTACCTTCCCCTCTGCCTTCAAACATGCCACCATCACACCCATCCTCAAAAAAACTAACCTTGACCCAACTGCTATGCCTAGCTATCGCCCCATATCACTGCTCCCGTTTGCTTCAAAACTCCTTGAGCAGCATGTCCATGGTCAACTTTCCTCCCACCTCTCATCTAACTCTCTCCTTGACAACCTCCAATCTGGCTTCCTCCCCCACCACTTCACCGAAACTGCCCTGACAAAAATTACTAATGACCGAGCCACAGCCAAAGCTAACAGACAGTTCTCCATCCTCCTCCTTCTTGACCTGTCCTCTGCTTTCGACACAGTCGATCACTGCCTACTGCTACAGATTCTTTCTTCCCTTGGCATCAAAGACCTCGCCCTGTCCTGGATTGCCTCATACCTATCCAACCGCACATTTAGCGTTTCCCACTCCCACACTACCTCCTCATCCCGCCTTCTCTCTGTTGGAGTCCCTCAAGGCTCTGTCCTAGGACCCCTACTTTTTTCCATCTATACCCTTGGACTAGGACAACTCATAAAGTCCCATGGCTTCCAGTACCACCTGTATGCAGACGACACTCAGATCTACCTCTCTGGCCCAGATGTCACCTCCCTGCTGTCCAGAATCCCGAAGTGTCTGTCAGCCATATCCTCCTTCTTCACCTCTCGCTTCCTAAAACTCAATGTAGACAAAACCAATTTCATCATCTTTCCCCCACCTCACGTATCCCCCCTACCCAATCTATCTATTATGGTGAACGGCATCACGCTCTCTCCCGCTCCTGAAATCCGCTGCCTCGGAGTAACTCTTGACTCTGCCCTGTCCTTCAAACCTCACGTCCAAGCTCTTGCCACCTCCTGTCGCCTCCAACTCAAAAATATTGCCAGAATCCGTTCCTTCCTCCGTCCACAATCTACCAAAACTCTTGTGCATGCTCTCATCATCTCCCGCCTCGATTACTGCAACACCCTCCTCTGTGGCCTCCCCGCTAACTCTCTTGCACCACTCCAATCTGTCCTTAACTCTGCTGCCCGCCTAATCCACCTCTCTCCTCGCTACTCCCCTGCTTCTCCCCTCTGCAAATCCCTCCACTGGCTCCCAATCCCCCAACGAATCCAGTTCAAACTACTAACACTGATCTACAAAGCCATCCACAACCTGTCCCCTGTTGTGAAATTGGATTCTGGGCTCCCCCGGTGGCCACTTGTGGAATTGAACTTGTGTGCATCATCCCCTCTGTTCACCTGCTCCTATCAGGATGTGGGAGTCGCTATATAACCTTGCTCCTCTGTCAGTTTCATGCCGGTCAACAATGTAATCAGAAGCCTTCTGTGCTTGTTCCTGCTACTAGACAACCCCCAGCTAAGTTGGACTTTTGTCCTTGTGTGTTTTTGCATTTTGTTCCTGTTCACAGCTGCTGTTTCGTTACTGTGTCTGGAAAGCTCTAGTGATCGGAAATTGCCACTCTGGTGTTATGAGTTAATGCTAGAGTCTTAAAGTAATTTCTGGATGGTGTTTTGATAGGGTTTTCTGCTGACCATGAAAGTGCCCTTTCTGTCTTCCTGCTATCTAGTAAGCGGACCTCGATTTTGCTAAACCTATTTTCATACTACGTTTGTCATTTCATCTAAAATCACCGCCAATATATGTGGGGGCCTCTGTCTGCCTTTTGGGAAAATTTCTCTAGAGGTGAGCCAGGACTGTCTTTTCCTCTGCTAGGATTAGGTAGTTCTCCGGCTGGCGCTGGGCATCTAGGGATAAAAAAACGTAGGCATGCTACCCGGCCACTTCTAGTTGTGCGGCAGGTTTAGTTCATGGTCAGTATAGTTTCCATCTTCCAAGAGCTAGTTCTCATATATGCTGGGCTATGTTCTCTCGCCATTGAGAATCATGACAGTTTGACCGGCCCAAAAAAGGGTTAAATTACTCGCTGAGAAAGGAGAGAAAAAAGAAGTCTGCTACAATTTTTTTTTTTTTTTTTTTCCTCTAGTTCTGAGTGTGCTCTTAATTGAATCACTTGCTAGTCTGCCTATACTGCAGCCTTCCTCTCTTTCTCTCCTTCTAATCCTTGAATGGCTCTGTGTTCACCTGTTTCAAATGGATCTTCAGAGTGTAGCTACAGGTTTGAATAATCTCGCCACAAAGGTACAAAATTTGCAAGATTTTGTTGTTCATGCACCTATGTCTGAGCCTAGAATTCCTTTGCCTGAGTTCTTCTCGGGGAATAGATCTCACTTTCAAAATTTTAAAAATAATTGCAAATTGTTTTTGTCCCTGAAGTCTCGCTCTGCCGGAGACCCTGCACAGCAGGTCAGGATTGTAATTTCCTTGCTCCGGGGCGACCCTCAAGACTGGGCTTTTGCATTGGCACCAGGGGATCCTGCGTTGCTCAATGTGGATGCGTTTTTTCTGGCCTTGGGGTTGCTTTATGAGGAACCTCATTTAGAGCTTCAGGCGGAAAAGGCCTTGATATCCTTGTCTCAGGGGCAAGATGAAGCTGAAATATACTGCCAAAAATTCCGCAAATGGTCTGTGCTTACTCAGTGGAATGAGTGCGCCCTGGCGGCGATTTTCAGAGAAGGTCTCTCTGATGCCATTAAGGATGTTATGGTGGGGTTCCCTGTGCCTGCAAGTCTGAATGAGTCCATGACGATGGCTATTCAGATCGATAGACGTCTGCGGGAGCGCAAACCTGTGCACCATTTGGCGGTGTCTACTGAGAAAACGCCAGAAAATATGCAATGTGATAGAATTCTGTCCAGAAGCGAGCGGCAGAATTTTAGACGAAAAAATGGGTTGTGCTTCCATTGTGGCGATTCAACTCATGTTATATCAGCATGCTTTAAGCGTACTAAGAAGCCTGACAAGTCTGTTTCAATTAGCACTTTACAGTCTAAGTTTATTCTATCTGTGACCCTGATTTGTTCTTTGTCATCTATTACCGCGGACGCCTATGTCGACTCTGGCGCTGCTTTGAGTCTTATGGATTGGTCCTTTGCCAAACGCTGTGGGTATGATTTGGAGCCATTGGAGGCTCCGATACCTCTGAAAGGGATTGACTCCACCCCATTGGCTAGTAATAAACCACAATACTGGACACAAGTGACTATGCGTGTTAAGCCGGATCACCAGGAGGTTATTCGCTTTCTGGTGCTGTATAATCTACATGATGTTTTGGTGCTGGGATTGCCATGGCTGCAATCTCATAACCCAGTCCTCGACTGGAGAGCTATGTCTGTGTTAAGCTGGGGATGTAAAGGAACTCATGGGGACGTACCTTTGGTTTCCATTTCATCATCTATTCCCTCTGAGATTCCTGAATTCTTGTCTGACTTTCGTGACGTTTTTGAAGAACCCAAGGTTGGTTCACTACCTCCGCACCGGGAGTGCGATTGTGCCATAGACTTGATTCCGGGTAGTAAATACCCTAAGGGGCGTTTATTTAATCTGTCTGTGCCTGAACACGCTGCTATGCGAGAATATATAAAGGAGTCCTTGGAAAAGGGACATATTCGTCCTTCGTCATCTCCCTTAGGAGCCGTTTTTTTCTTTGTGTCTAAGAAAGACGGCTCTTTGAGGCCGTGTATTGATTATCGACTTTTGAATAAAATCACGGTTAAATATCAATATCCGTTACCACTGCTTACTGATTTGTTTGCTCGTATAAAGGGGGCCAAGTGGTTCTCTAAGATTGATCTCCGTGGGGCGTATAATTTGGTGCGAATCAAGCAGGGGGATGAGTGGAAAACCGCATTTAATACGCCCGAGGGCCATTTTGAGTATTTGGTGATGCCTTTTGGTCTTTCAAATGCCCCTTCAGTCTTCCAGTCCTTTATGCATGACATTTTCCGCGATTATTTGGATAAATTTATGATTGTGTATCTGGATGATATTCTGATTTTTTCGGATGACTGGGACTCTCATGTCCAGCAGGTCAGGAGGGTTTTTCAGGTTTTGCGGTCTAATTCCTTGTGTGTGAAGGGTTCTAAGTGTGTTTTTGGGGTTCAGAAGATTTCCTTCTTGGGATACATTTTTTCCCCCTCTTCCATCGAGATGGATCCTGTCAAGGTTCAGGCTATTGGTGATTGGACGCAACCCTCTTCTCTTAAGAGTCTTCAGAAATTTTTGGGCTTTGCTAACTTTTATCGTCGATTTATTGCTGGTTTTTCTGATGTTGTAAAACCATTGACTGATTTGACTAAGAAGGGTGCTGATGTTGCTGATTGGTCCCCTGATGCTGTGGAGGCCTTTCGGGAGCTCAAGCGCCGCTTTTCTTCCGCCCCAGTGTTGCGTCAGCCTGATGTTGCTCTTCCTTTTCAGGTTGAGGTCGACGCTTCTGAAATCGGAGCTGGGGCGGTGTTGTCGCAGAGAAGTTCCGACTGCTCCGTGATGAGACCTTGTGCTTTTTTTTCCCGTAAATTTTCGCCCGCCGAGCGGAATTATGATATTGGGAATCGGGAGCTTTTGGCCATGAAGTGGGCTTTTGAGGAGTGGCGTCACTGGCTTGAGGGGGCCAGACATCAGGTGGTGGTATTGACTGACCACAAAAATTTAATTTACCTTGAGTCTGCCAGGCGCCTGAATCCTAGACAGGCGCGCTGGTCGTTGTTTTTCTCTCGGTTTAATTTTGTGGTGTCTTACCTACCGGGTTCTAAGAATGTTAAGGCGGATGCCCTTTCTAGGAGTTTTGAGCCTGACTCCCCTGGTAATTCTGAGCCCACAGGTATCCTTAAAGATGGAGTGATATTGTCTGCCGTTTCTCCAGACCTGCGGCGGGCCTTGCAGGAGTTTCAGGCGGATAGACCTGATCGTTGCCCACCTGGTAGACTGTTTGTTCCTGATGATTGGACCAGTAGAGTCATCTCTGAGGTTCATTCTTCTGCGTTGGCAGGTCATCCTGGAATCTTTGGTACCAGGGATTTGGTGGCAAGGTCCTTCTGGTGGCCTTCCCTGTCACGAGATGTGCGAGGCTTTGTGCAGTCTTGTGACGTTTGTGCTCGGGCCAAGCCTTGTTGCTCTCGGGCTAGTGGATTGTTGTTACCCTTGCCTATCCCGAAGAGGCCTTGGACGCACATCTCGATGGATTTTATTTCGGATCTGCCTGTTTCTCAGAAGATGTCTGTCATCTGGGTGGTGTGTGACCGTTTCTCTAAGATGGTCCATCTGGTTCCCTTGCCTAAGTTGCCTTCTTCTTCCGAGTTGGTTCCTCTGTTTTTTCAAAATGTTGTTCGTTTGCATGGTATTCCGGAGAATATCGTTTCTGACAGAGGGACCCAATTCGTGTCTAGATTTTGGCGGGCATTCTGTGCTAGGATGGGCATAGATTTGTCTTTTTCGTCTGCTTTCCATCCTCAGACTAATGGCCAGACCGAGCGGACTAATCAGACCTTGGAGACATATTTGAGGTGTTTTGTGTCTGCGGATCAGGATGATTGGGTTGCTTTTTTGCCTTTGGCGGAGTTCGCCCTCAATAATCGGGCCAGCTCTGCCACCTTGGTGTCCCCGTTTTTCTGTAATTCGGGGTTTCATCCTCGATTTTCCTCCGGTCAAGTGGAATCTTCGGATTGTCCTGGAGTGGATGCTGTGGTGGAGAGGTTGCATCAGATTTGGGGGCAGGTGGTGGACAATTTGAAGTTGTCCCAGGAGAAGACTCAGCTTTTTGCCAACCGCCGTCGTCGTGTTGGTCCTCGGCTTTGTGTTGGGGACTTGGTGTGGTTGTCTTCTCGTTTTGTCCCTATGAGGGTTTCTTCTCCTAAATTTAAGCCTCGGTTCATCGGCCCGTACAAGATATTGGAGATTCTTAACCCTGTGTCCTTCCGTTTGGACCTCCCTGCATCCTTTTCGATTCATAATGTTTTTCATCGGTCATTGTTGCGCAGGTATGAGGTACCGGCTGTGCCTTCCGTTGAGCCTCCTGCTCCGGTGTTGGTTGAGGGTGAGTTGGAGTACGTTGTGGAAAAGATCTTAGACTCTCGTGTTTCCAGACGGAAACTCCAGTATCTGGTCAAATGGAAGGGATACGGTCAGGAGGATAATTCTTGGGTCACTGCCTCTGATGTTCATGCCTCCGATCTTGTCCGTGCCTTTCATAGGGCTCATCCTGATCGCCCTGGTGGTTCTGGTGAGGGTTCGGTGCCCCCTCCTTGAGGGGGGGGGGTACTGTTGTGAAATTGGATTCTGGGCTCCCCCGGTGGCCACTTGTGGAATTGAACTTGTGTGCATCATCCCCTCTGTTCACCTGCTCCTATCAGGATGTGGGAGTCGCTATATAACCTTGCTCCTCTGTCAGTTTCATGCCGGTCAACAATGTAATCAGAAGCCTTCTGTGCTTGTTCCTGCTACTAGACAACCCCCAGCTAAGTTGGACTTTTGTCCTTGTGTGTTTTTGCATTTTGTTCCTGTTCACAGCTGCTGTTTCGTTACTGTGTCTGGAAAGCTCTAGTGATCGGAAATTGCCACTCTGGTGTTATGAGTTAATGCTAGAGTCTTAAAGTAATTTCTGGATGGTGTTTTGATAGGGTTTTCTGCTGACCATGAAAGTGCCCTTTCTGTCTTCCTGCTATCTAGTAAGCGGACCTCGATTTTGCTAAACCTATTTTCATACTACGTTTGTCATTTCATCTAAAATCACCGCCAATATATGTGGGGGCCTCTGTCTGCCTTTTGGGAAAATTTCTCTAGAGGTGAGCCAGGACTGTCTTTTCCTCTGCTAGGATTAGGTAGTTCTCCGGCTGGCGCTGGGCATCTAGGGATAAAAAAACGTAGGCATGCTACCCGGCCACTTCTAGTTGTGCGGCAGGTTTAGTTCATGGTCAGTATAGTTTCCATCTTCCAAGAGCTAGTTCTCATATATGCTGGGCTATGTTCTCTCGCCATTGAGAATCATGACAGTCCCCTCACTATATCTCTGAACTAATCTCCCACTATCTTCCCTCACGTAATCTTCGTTCATCCCAAGACCTCCTACTCTCCTCCACACTTATTCGTTCCTCACATAATCGCCTCCAAGATTTCTCCCGAATATCCCCCATCCTCTGGAATTCCATGCCTCAACACGTCCGATTATCCACCACCCTCGGATCCTTCAGACGGAACCTGAAAACCCATCTCTTCAGGAAAGCCTACAGCCTACAATAACCGAGCCGCCGCCTCACCACCGCCAGAGCCGCCGCCGCCTCACCCCTACCTTCTGTCTCTTCCCCACTATCCCATAGAATGTAAGTCCGCAAGGACAGGGTCCTCTCCCCTCTGTACCAGTGTGTCACTGTAAACCTGTTTACTGTAAATTATATCTATAACTCTGTATGTAACCCCTTTCTCATGTACAGCACCATGGAATTAATGGTGCTATATAAATAAATAATAATAATAATAATTTAATGTGAGTGGGGATGGGGGGTATATTGTGGGGGGATTTAATGTGAGTGGGGTGGGGGGGATTTAATGTGAGTGGGGGGGATTTAATGTGAGTGGGGATGGTGGGATATATTATTGGATGGGGGATATTTAATATGAGTGGAGATGGGGGGATTTATTGTGGGGGGGAGATTTAATATGAGTGGAGATGGGGGGATTTATTGTGGGGAAGGGATTTAATGTGAGTGGAGATGGGGGTATTTATTGTGTGTGGGGAGAATTGGAGTGGAGTTGGGGGATTGAATGTGTGTGGGGGGAGATTTGTCATGGGGATGGGGGGATTTAATGTGTGGGGGAGATCTAAGGACACAAAATGAAGAGCAAAGGGGGAGATGGGGGGCATATATGAGGAAACAGTATGGGGGATGGGTGCAGACAGTTTGGGGTCAAACGGGGGAATGTATGTGCAGCGCCCCAGAGTCCTGGTCATTGCAGTAACGTCGCTCTGCCGCTAAGGGGGGCGATGTTGCGTCTGATTGCACTAAAGGAGTTCACCTGATCAGGTAACACTCACACTACACTTCACACTCCGGCCACCAGGGGGAGTGGTTCTATCTAGTAGGCCACTCCTCACACTCTGGTAAAACTGGGGGTTGGACAGGAAGACAGAGAGAAGTAACTGGGAAGAGCTAGAGAGAGGACATGTCAGGGATGGGATCCTGACAGATTCCTAAGAAAGGACAAGAAGCGAGGTTTATTGTGCTGAGTGAGAAAACGGGAATACAGCAAAGAGGCGATAGGGCCAAAAGGAGTCGTGCTGTAAGATCGAGGCAACATCCTTCTGAAGCGCAAACAGTCGGTGGCCGGAACGCCGAGAAAGTAAGAGACTTTAAGCAATACTTCAAACCACGGCAGGACAGCCAATTATAGGTTGGCTGTCTCACCCAAATCACCTAAGCAGACAACGGAGGCAGCTGTGGGAGAGGGGCGACTCTAGGGTCCCGGAAGAACTCCAGGCCTACCCCGTCATACGGGTGCGTCCTAACCATATCATCTGGGGGACGGAGAGAACGAACATCAGAGACAGACAGAATCAGTTGTGAGGACTATCCTGGGGAGCTCAGCAAGGAAGGACTACAACACACAGGCGCTAGAAGGTAGACACTGATTCCCACCTGCAAAGGGGAACTCCGGATGTGCCGTTGGACCGGCCGGTCTCAGCCAGCCCTGTTAACAGTGCTCTGGATTGGGTACCTCCAAACCTTCAGTAAAAAGGTACATAGACTGCAACCTGGTGTCCTCGTTATTTACTGCAACCTGCACCGCACCACCACAACATCATCACCATCACGCACACCTATTATTGGGCGCCCCTCAGCAGGGTCACGGACCGGGTCTAGCCGCCGTGACAACCCCAGAACAGAGACTCAGAGGCCCGGTACCGGGTACCCCTCGGCCCTGCGGCAGTGGGGGCACTGCAACTTGGCGTCACGAACAGGATCTATTTAAGCCTGAAGAATCAGGTCATGTGTGCCTTGGAACTGTGATTTATTGTACTTGGACTGTGACTTATTGCAAAGACTGTGAATTGCTGATTGCCGCCAAGAGCTCCCGCCACAATTCGCCATTGCCGCGCACGGAGGGAGGAGCCTTAGCTTCGTGGGCGGAATCGGCCAAAAGAAGCGCGGAACAAGAAAGCGCGGTAAAGTGCTAGCTCCGGAAGAGGAACTCCAACCTCCAGCAGGTTAGTGGGAGGAAAGGACAGCCATGTCCGAGTCAGGGGAAGCAGAGGCGGCGGTCGCAGCCGTGAACGCAGAGGCAGCTCCGGTCCCCTTAGCGGATGTAGCCGCGGCCCTAATACCACCACCGCTGGCCGCAGAGCCCGCTGCCCCCATCAGCCAGTCGGACACTGCCGCTACCACAAAGGCCATAATGCCCTTCTCTATGCCATACCCGCCCGGAGCAACCTGGCTCCCGCGATACTCCGGGGAGTCGCACACCTTAACTGATTTTAAAGAGGGGATCTGCAGCCTGCTCGAGTTCTATCCCCTGACGGAGCCACAGAAGGTTCATATGATAATCGGCCAACTCTTCGGGGCGGCTCTGAGAGAAGTGAAGTCCTGGCCCGCCGCGGATAAGGGAACTGCACAGCAGGTTTTTGCAAAGCTTAAAGCCACCTTCGATACCCGCACTGCTACAGAAATTAAGCTGACTTTCTATGGATGCAAACAGAGACCGCAGGATAGCTTACGGGACTATGCCCTTAATCTCCAGGAGGCACTGCGGGCCATTAAGCAGAGTGACCCCGACAGCATGCAGGATGAGGATAAACGCTTGAAGGAGCGATTCATTGAGGGGCTCCTGTGCAGTCACCAACGGAGCCAATTGCACTTCCTGACCATGCAAAATCCAGACTTGACTTTTGCGCAATTCAAGGATAAAGCTATCCAGGCGTTGCAGGAGCGACAGTCCAGCCGTGCAGTGCCTCCCAGGCGTCCCGCTCTCACATACCACCAGGAGGTGGCGTCAGATCCCCCAGTCGCCGCCGAGGCCGACGCCCAGAGCCTAGAGGACGACTCCCCTGCAGGACTCCGCCTCCAGATGCAGGAGCTGACCAAGAGCATTGCTGCCCTGGCCCGGACAGGACCTGGCCCCAAGGAGAAGATCCAGCTGGCCTCCAGACCAGAAGATGTCCCCTGGATGCGACAGAGGAGGACTCCACCGACCAGAGGCAGGGACAGCGATCGCTTCCATCCGGACGGACGACCCATCTGCCGCCGCTGTCACCAGGTGGGCCACCTTGCAAATTACTGTCCTTTAAACGAGCAACCCCTGGGGCAAAGGGCCGACCCCCAGGAGTAGGACGATCAGGCCCGCAGCATTGGAGAGCCAAATACATTGGAGTGCGACCAGTTCTTCCTGTAGTGGTTGACGGTATCCCCATGAACGCTTTGCTGGACACCGGTTCTCAGGTGACGACTATGCCTTACGTGCTTTATAAACGGTATTGGGAGGACACTGATATTATTCGTGGCCCCGATGACGATTTCACCATAATAGCCAGTAATGGTCAGCCGTTGCCACAAGTGGGGTATAAAGAGGTCACCATCAAGGTGGGGCGGGTGGAATTGGAAGCCCAAGGGATTGTAATTGTTGATATTGACCGCCGAGAATGTAATCCCATGATGACTATCGGTACTAATGTTATAGAAAATTGTCTTGCAGAAGTTATTGTTTTGTTGCAACAGGTAGCAGAAACCGCTGGCCACAGTGAACAACGCGCCCTGCAAAAAGAAATCAGAGCTCTGATGCAGAGACAGCAGGTAGAGCTGACTGGTGGTGAGATTGGTCGTGTCACTGTGAGTGACTCCAACCCCATCGCGATACCCCCCAGGAGTGAGATGTTAATATGGTGTCGGGCAGCCATAGGCCTCAGGGGTAAGGACTACCAGGCCTTGGTAGAACCCGTATATTCAGACAATAGGCCTACTATCCTGACAGCCCGGGGGGTGGTCGACGTCCGCCAGGGGAGGGTGCCCGTACGTGTCCTCAATTGTGGGGAGGAAGAGGTCCACCTCACCAAGTATGCCACGCTCGCCAAACTGTTAGCTGTCAATAATAGTGTGATACAGACACCTGAACCCTTGGTCCCGTCAAACGTGGCGGAGGACAACGGTTCTGCAGGGCACTCGAAAGATTGGTGTCGGGAATTGCATGTGGGCACTGACTCTACCCCATCCCATCAGAAACAGGGGGCCTACAGGGTGGTTCACGAGTACGAGCAGGTATTCAGCAAACACCCCTTAGATTTTGGACAGGTGAAAGGGATCCAACATCACATCCCCACGGGAGATCACCGACCCATAAAAGAGAGATATCGCCCTGTACCCCCAGCTCATTACCAGTGTGCCAAGGACATGTTGCAAGAAATGAAGGAGGCCGGGGTGGTGAGAGACAGTTGTAGCCCCTGGGCAGCTCCATTAGTCCTTGTTAAAAAGAAGGATGGTACAATGAGGATGTGTGTTGATTACAGGCAGTTGAATCGCATTACACATAAGGACGCATACCCACTGCCCAGGATAGAGGAGTCTCTGGCTGCCTTAAAATCTGCTAACTACTTCTCTACCTTAGATCTCACCAGTGGTTACTGGCAGGTTCCCGTGGCGGAGGCGGACAAGGAGAAGACGGCCTTCACGACACCGATGGGTCTCTGCGAATTTAACTACATGCCCTTCGGATTGTGCAATGCCCCGGGGACGTTCCAGAGGATGATGGAGTGCTGCCTGGGGCACAAGAACTTTGAAACCGTACTGCTGTATTTGGATGATGTCATTGTCTTCTCTAAGACCTACGAAGACCATCTGAAGCACCTGGCTGAGGTGTTTGAAGCCCTGTCCAACTTTGGCTTAAAGGTGAAACCGTCCAAATGTCATCTGCTGAAACCTAAAGTGCAGTACCTGGGCCATGTGGTGAGCGCCGAAGGAGTGGCCCCAGACCCTGACAAGGTCACGGTGATCCAGGACTGGCCAAAGCCCAGCAACCTCCACGAAGTCCGGCAGTTCCTCGGGCTGGTAGGCTATTACCGGAGGTTCATTAAGGACTTCACCAAGAAGGCCGCTCCCTTGCAAGACCTGTTGGTGGGCCAATCGAAGAAGACCAAGGGGAGGAACACCCCATTTGAGTGGAACGAGGGGCTGGAGGGATCCTTCACTTGCTTAAAGTCGGCACTGACGGGAGAAGAGGTACTGGCCTACCCCGAATACGACCAACCGTTTGTGCTGTACACGGATGTAGGATTGGGGGCCGTGCTGTCCCAGGTCCAGAAAGGCCAAGAGAGGGTAATCGCTTACGCCAGCAGGAAGCTTTGTCCCACGTAAAGGAACCCTGACAACTTCAGTTCCTTTAAGCTGGAATTCCTTGCCATCGTCTGGGCAGTGACAGAGAGGTTCAAACACTACCTGGCCTCGGCGAAATTCACCGTCTTCACGGATAACAATCCGCTAACACATCTGGATACCGCCAAACTCGGGGCCTTGGAACAGCGGTGGATGGCCCGACTGTCCAACTACGACTTCACCATCAAGTACCGGGCAGGGCGCAAGAATGCGAATGCCAATGCCCTGTCCCGAATGCCCAATTTGCCGGATACGGGAGAAGACCCGGAGGCACTTGAAGAGGTGGAGCTGCCTGCATTCCATCGCCCCAAAGCCACTCAGAACTCCCATCATGTGAAGAACAGGCACAAGAACCAACCGGATGCCCTGCTGAATCCCCTGCCCCACCATGGATGGGCGGAGACCCAGGATGGTGACCCCGCGGTCCGTCGGGTGAAAGAGCTCTTGACGCAGGCAGGGTTGCATCCCGGCCCAGACGATCCACAGGAGACCCAACAGCTGTGGAAGGGGAGAAGTAAACTATTTATCCATGATGGCAAGCTGTGCCGGAGAAGCATTGACCCACGTACTCACGAATTGGTATGGCAGATAGTAGTGTGTTGTGAAATTGGATTTTGGGCTCCCCCGGTGGCCACTGGTGGAATTGAACTGGTGTGCATCATCCCCTCTGTTCACCTGCTTCCATCAGGATGTGGGAGTCGCTATTTAACCTTGCTCCTCTGTCACTTCCATGCCGGTCAATATTGTAATCAGAAGCCTTTCTGTGCATGTTCCTGCTGCTAGACAACTCCCAGATAAGTTGGACTTTAGTCCTCGTTTGTTTTTGCATTTTGTTCCAGTTCACAGCTGTAGTTTCGTTTCTGTGTCTGGAAAGCTCTTGTGATCTGAAATTGCCACTCTGATGTTATGAGTTAATACTAGAGTCTTAAAGTAATTTCAGGATGGTATTTTGATAGGGTTTTCAGCTGACCATGAAAGTGCCCTTTCTGTCTTCCTGCTATCTAGTAAGCGGACCTCAATTTTGCTAAACCTATTTTCATACTACGTTTGTCATTTCATCTAAAATCACCACCAATATATGTGGGGGCCTCTGTCTGCCTATCGGGGAAATTTCTCTAGAGGTGAGCCAGGACTATATTTTCCTCTGCCAGGATTAGTTAGTCCTCCGGCCGGCGCTGGGCGTCTAGGGATAAAAAACGTAGGCAACGCTACCCGGCTACTGTTAGTTGTGCGGCAGGTTTAGTTCATGGTCAGTTTAGTTTCCATCCTTCCAAGAGCTAGTACTTATGTTTGCTGGGCTATGTTCTCTTGCCATTGAGAACCATAACAGTTTGACCGGCCACAAAAGGGTTAAATTAATTGACAGAGAAAGGAGAGAAAAGAGAAGTCTGCTGAAGATTTTTTTTTTTTTTTTTTTTCCCCTTCCCTTCAGTTCTGAGTGTGCTTGTATTTGAATCTCTTGCAAGTCTGCCTATATTGCAGCCTTTCTCTCTCTCTCCTTCTAATCCTGGAATGGCTCTGTGTTCACCTGTTTAAAATGGATATTCAGAGTTTAGCTGCAGGTTTGAATAATCTCACCACGAAAGTTCAAAATTTACAAGATTTTGTTGTTCATGTTCCTATATCTGAACCTAGAATTCCTTTGCCTGAATTTTTCTCGGGGAATAGATCTTGCTTTCAAAATTTCAAAAATAATTGCAAGTTGTTTTTGTCCCTGAAATCTCGCTCTGCTGGAGATCCTGCTCAGCAGGTCAGGATTGTGATTTCCTTGCTCCGGGGCGACCCTCAGGATTGGGCTTTTGCATTGGCTCCAGGGGATCCTGCGTTGCTCAATGTGGATGCGTTTTTTCTGGCCTTGGGGTTGCTTTATGAGGAACCTCAGTTAGAGCTTCAGGCGGAAAAGGCCTTGATGTCCCTATCTCAGGGGCAAGACGAAGCTGAAATATACTGCCAGAAATTCCGTAAATGGGCTGTGCTTACTCAGTGGAATGAGTGCGCCCTGGCGGCGAATTTCAGAGAGGGTCTCTCTGATGCCATTAAGGATGTTATTTTGGGGTTCCCTGTGCCTGCGGGTCTGAATGAGTCCATGACAATGGCTATCCAGATCGATAGGCGTCTGCGGGAGCGCAGACCTGTGCACCATTTGGCGGTGTCTACTGAGAGGACGCCAGAGAATATGCAATGTGATAGAATTCTGTCCAGAAGTGAACGGCAGAATTTAAGACGAAAAAATGGGTTGTGCTTCTATTGCGGTGATTCAACTCATGTTATATCAGCATGCTCTAAGCGTACTAAGAAGCTTGATAAGTCTGTTTCAATTGGCACTTTACAGTCTAAGTTTATTCTATCTGTGACCCTGATTTGTTCTTTATAATCTATTACCGCGGATGCCTATGTCGACTCTGGCGCCGCTTTGAGTCTTATGGATTGGTCCTTTGCCAAACGCTGTGGGTATGATTTGGAGCCTCTTGAAACTCCTATACCCCTGAAGGGGATTGACTCCACCCCATTGGCTAGTAATAAACCACAATACTGGACACAAGTAACTATGCGGATTAATCCGGATCATCAGGAGATTATTCGCTTTCTTGTGCTGTATAACCTACATGATGTGTTGGTGCTTGGATTGCCATGGCTGCAATCTCATAACCCAGTCCTTGACTGGAAAGCTATGTCTGTGTTAAGCTGGGGATGTAAGGGGACGCATGGGGACGTACCTGTGGTTTCCATTTCATCATCTATTCCCTCTGAGATTCCTGAATTCTTGACTGAATATCGTGACGTTTTTGAAGAACCTAAGCTTGGTTCATTACCTCCGCACCGGGAGTGCGATTGTGCCATAGATTTGATTCCGGGTAGTAAATACCCTAAGGGTCGTTTATTTAATCTGTCTGTGCCTGAACATGCTGCTATGCGAGAATATATAAAGGAGTCCTTGGAAAAGGGACATATTCGTCCTTCGTCATCTCCCTTAGGAGCCGGTTTTTTCTTTGTGGCTAAGAAAGATGGCTCTTTGAGACCGTGTATTGATTATCGGCTTTTGAATAAAATCACGGTTAAATATCAATATCCGTTGCCACTGCTGACTGATTTGTTTGCTCGCATAAAGGGGGCCAAGTGGTTCTCTAAGATAGATCTCCGTGGGGCGTATAATTTGGTGCGAATTAAGCAGGGGGATGAGTGGAAGACCGCATTTAATACGCCCGAGGGCCACTTTGAGTATTTGGTGATGCCTTTTGGTCTTTCAAATGCCCCTTCAATCTTTCAGTCCTTTATGCATGACATTTTCCGTGATTATTTGGATAAATTTATGATTGTGTATCTGGATGATATTTTGATTTTTTCGGATGACTGGGACTCTCATGTCCAGCAGGTCAGGAGGGTTTTTCAGGTTTTGCGGTCTAATTCCTTGTGTATGAAGGGTTCTAAGTGTGTTTTTGGGGTTCAAAAGATTTCCTTTTTGGGATATATTTTTTCCCCCTCTTCCATCGAGATGGATCCTGTCAAGGTTCAGGCTATTTGTGATTGGACGCAACCCTCTTCCCTTAAGAGTCTTCAGAAATTTTTGGGCTTTGCTAACTTTTATCGTCGATTTATTGCTGGTTTTTCTGATGTTGTTAAACCATTGACTGATTTGACTAAGAAGGGTGCTGATGTTGCTGATTGGTCCCCTGCTGCTGTGGAGGCCTTTCGGGAGCTTAAGCGCCGCTTTTCTTCCGCCCCTGTGTTGCGTCAGCCTGATGTTGCTCTTCCTTTTCAGGTTGAGGTCGACGCTTCTGAAATCGGAGCTGGGGCAGTTTTGTCGCAGAGAAGTTCCGATTGTTCCGTGATGAGACCTTGTGCCTTTTTCTCGCGTAAATTTTCGCCCGCTGAGCGGAATTATGATGTTGGGAATCGGGAGCTTTTGGCCATGAAGTGGGCTTTTGAGGAGTGGCGTCATTGGCTTGAGGGGGCTAGACATCAGGTGGTGGTATTGACTGACCACAAAAATCTAATTTATCTTGAGTCCGCCAGACGCCTGAATCCTAGACAGGCGCGCTGGTCGTTGTTTTTCTCTCGGTTTAATTTTGTGGTGTCCTACCTGCCGGGTTCTAAGAATGTTAAGGCGGATGCCCTTTCTAGGAGTTTTGAGCCTGACTCCCCTGGTAACTCTGAACCTACAGGTATCCTTAAGGATGGAGTGATATTGTCTGCCGTTTCTCCAGACCTGCGGCGGGCCTTGCAGGAGTTTCAGGCGGATAGACCTGATCGTTGCCCACCTGGTAGACTGTTTGTTCCTGATGATTGGACCAGTAAAGTCATTTCTGAGGTTCATTCTTCTGCGTTGACAGGTCATCCTGGAATCTTTGGTACCACGGATTTGGTGGCAAGGTCCTTCTGGTGGCCTGCCCTGTCTCGAGATGTGCGAGGCTTTGTGCAGTCTTGTGACGTTTGTGCTCGGGCCAAGCCTTGTTGTTCTCGGGCTAGTGGATTGTTGTTGCCCTTGCCTATCCCGAAGAGGCCCTGGACGCACATCTCGATGGATTTTATTTCGGATCTTCCTGTTTCTCAGAAGATGTCTGTCATCTGGGTGGTGTGTGACCGTTTCTCTAAGATGGTCCATTTGGTTCCCCTGCCTAAGTTGCCTTCTTCTTCCGAGTTGGTTCCTCTGTTTTTTCAAAATGTGGTCCGTTTGCATGGTATTCCGGAGAATATCGTTTCTGACAGAGGAACCCAATTCGTGTCTAGATTTTGGCGAGCATTCTGTGCTAGGATGGGCATAGATTTGTCTTTCTCGTCTGCTTTCCATCCTCAGACTAATGGCCAGACCGAGCGGACGAATCAGACCTTGGAGACATATTTGAGGTGTTTTGTGTCTGCAGATCAGGATGATTGGGTTGCTTTTTTGCCTTTAGCGGAGTTTGCCCTCAATAATCGGGCCAGCTCTGCCACCTTGGTGTCTCCTTTTTTCTGTAATTCGGGGTTTCATCCTCGATTTTCTTCTGGTCAGGTGGAATCTTCGGATTGTCCTGGAGTGGATGCTGTGGTGGAGAGGTTGCATCAGATTTGGGGGCAGGTAGTGGACAATTTGAAGTTGTCCCAGGAAAAGACTCAGCTTTTTGCCAACCGCCGGCGTCGGGTTGGTCCTCGGCTTTGTGTTGGGGACTTGGTGTGGTTGTCTTCTCGTTTTGTCCCTATGAGGGTTTCTTCTCCTAAGTTTAAGCCTCAGTTCATCGGCCCGTACAAGATATTGGAGATTCTTAACCCTGTGTCCTTCCGTTTGGACCTCCCTGCGTCTTTTTCTATTCATAATGTTTTTCATCGGTCATTGTTGCGCAGGTATGAGGTACCGGTTGTGCCTTCCGTTGAGCCTCCTGCTCCGGTGTTGGTTGAGGGCGAGTTGGAGTACGTTGTGGAAAAAATCTTGGACTCCCGTGTTTCCAGACGGAGACTCCAGTATCTGGTCAAATGGAAGGGATACGGTCAGGAGGATAATTCTTGGGTGACTGCCTCTGATGTTCATGCCTCCGATCTGGTCCGTGCCTTTCATAGGGCTCATCCTGATCGCCCTGGTGGTTCTGGTGAGGGTTCGGTGCCCCCTCCTTGAGGGGGGGGTACTGTTGTGAAATTGGATTTTGGGCTCCCCCGGTGGCCACTGGTGGAATTGAACTGGTGTGCATCATCCCCTCTGTTCACCTGCTTCCATCAGGATGTGGGAGTCGCTATTTAACCTTGCTCCTCTGTCACTTCCATGCCGGTCAACATTGTAATCAGAAGCCTTTCTGTGCATGTTCCTGCTGCTAGACAACTCCCAGATAAGTTGGACTTTAGTCCTCGTTTGTTTTTGCATTTTGTTCCAGTTCACAGCTGTAGTTTCGTTTCTGTGTCTGGAAAGCTCTTGTGATCTGAAATTGCCACTCTGATGTTATGAGTTAATACTAGAGTCTTAAAGTAATTTCAGGATGGTATTTTGATAGGGTTTTCAGCTGACCATGAAAGTGCCCTTTCTGTCTTCCTGCTATCTAGTAAGCGGACCTCAATTTTGCTAAACCTATTTTCATACTACGTTTGTCATTTCATCTAAAATCACCACCAATATATGTGGGGGCCTCTGTCTGCCTATCGGGGAAATTTCTCTAGAGGTGAGCCAGGACTATATTTTCCTCTGCCAGGATTAGTTAGTCCTCCGGCCGGCGCTGGGCGTCTAGGGATAAAAAACGTAGGCAACGCTACCCGGCTACTGTTAGTTGTGCGGCAGGTTTAGTTCATGGTCAGTTTAGTTTCCATCCTTCCAAGAGCTAGTACTTATGTTTGCTGGGCTATGTTCTCTTGCCATTGAGAACCATAACAGTAGTGCCAAGGCGAGATGCGCCCATGGTTCTGGGAGCCTACCACGATGGAGCCGGACACTTCGGATGGAGGAAGCTGGAGAGGCTACTCCGAGGGAGGTTCTATTGGATTGGCATGAAGAGAGCCATTGAGAAGTGGTGTCGAGAGTGCGGTCCATGTAGCCTGCGCAAGAGGGACCGTGGCAGCCAACGGGCTCCCTTGCAGCCTATCATCACCAAGCGGCCGCTCGAACTGGTCGCGCTGGATCATGTGAAGCTGACACCTAGCTGGTCAGGCTATGTCTACGCTCTTACCATCGTGGATCACAACTCCAGATTTTTGGTGGTTGTGCCTGTCAAGGACCTAATGGCCAGTACGGCCGCCAAGGCTTTCCAGCAGTACTTTTGTAGTCCCCATGGCTACCCGGAGAAGGTACTGACCGATCAGGGACCAGCATTCGAAGCGGAAGTGTTCCAAGAGTTCTGCCAATTGTACGGGTGTAAGAAGATCAGGACCACACCGTACCATCCCCAAACCAATGGGATGTGCGAAAAGATGAACCAGGTGGTGATCGACTTACTAAAGACCTTGCCCGTAGAGGAACGGAGCCTGTGGCCAACGAAGTTGCCTGACTTGGTGGACATATATAATCACATCCCAGTAAATTCCACCAACTGCACTCCAGCGTACCTGATGCTAGGAAGGTCTAGCAAGTTACCCGTTGATCTGGACATGGGGGTCCTAACCCCCGAGGATACCTCGCCGGATGCCGATTGGGATACCGAGAGGCGGCAAAGGTACCGCAAGGTACAGGAGTGCGTGGAAAGAAGCCTTGCTCAGGCCAGGCAAAAACAGGAAAGGGACTACAACCAGCATGCCCCTGCAATTCCCTTACCACCTGGTGAGCACGTACTCAAACGAAAGAGGAGGCTACACAAACTCGACAACCAATGGGAAGCGGAACCATATACTGTCCTGCCATCCGATTTTGACAACACGAAGGTTTGCCTCATCAGCAAGGATGGAGGGGAGACCTCGACGGTGATATCCAGGGACCACCTTAAAGCCTGCCCTGAGAAACTGAGAGCGAGGGAAATGGATCCAGGAACCTCCCCACCTGTAGAAACGGAGAAGATGATCCACACTGTCCTTGGTGACTTTCCCCAGTACTGGACTCAGATAAATCAGGCCGTCGTGGTACCTGTTCTAACGTTCCCACAGCCGAACCCACCAGAACCAATGGTGGTACCAGATCATCCGGCCCCGCAACCTCAACAAGCCCTACCTGAAGATGCCGTGCCAACCGTTGAACTGGCAAATCCTCCCTCTGCTATCGGCGAGCCTGCCGTACCCACTGTTGCTAGCAGCAGCCCTGAGAACCCCAGCCTGCCAGTGCTACCCAGACTCACTAGAAGTGTAGCTAGAAGGCAGTGCACTACACCAGCAGTAGCAAGCATAGTGGGCCCTGTTAGGCCAGTAGCAACCCCTGCGCTGCGAAGGTCTACGCGCAGCACTCAGAATCAAACTCCCCTCCGCTACAAAACTTGGAGGTATTAGTGAGGGCCGCTATTTAGTCAACAATTGTTTGTGTGCATGACCTAACTTTCGCAACGTTCAAGAGTCCTCACCTCCCATAGAGGGAAGCACTGTTATGTTTAATTGTTTATGATGTTTCAAAATTTTGTGTGTTTTCTGTTAACATGTATTGTTGTTCTTATTTTCCCAGTCCGGGAGTACTGGATTTAACCGGGGGGGAGTGCAGCGCCCCAGAGTCCTGGTCGTTGCAGTAACGTCGCTCTGCCGCTAAGGGGGGCGATGTTGCGTCTGATTGCACTAAAGGAGTTCACCTGATCAGGTAACACTCACACTACACTTCACACTCCGGCCACCAGGGAGAGTGGTTCTATCTAGTAGGCCACTCCTCACACTCTGGTAAAACTGGGGGTTGGACAGGAATACAGAGAGAAGTAACTGGGAAGAGCTAGAGAGAGGACCTGTCAGGAATGGGATCCTGACAGATTCCTAAGAAAGGACAAGAAGCGAGGTTTATTGTGCTGAGTGAGAAAACGGGAATACAGCAAAGAGGCGATAGGGCCAGAAGGAGTCGTGCTGTAAGATTGAGGCAACATCCTTCTGAAGCGCAAACAGTCGGTGGCCGGAACGCCGAGAAAGTAAGAGACTTTAAGCAATACTTCAAACCACGGCAGGACAGCCAATTATAGGTTGGCTGTCTCACCCAAATCACCTAAGCAGACAACGGAGGCAGCTGTGGGAGAGGGGCGACTCTGGGGTCCCGGAAGAACTCCAGGCCTACCCCGTCATACGGGTGCGTCCTAACCATATCATCTGGGGGACGGAGAGAACGAACATCAGAGACAGACAGAATCAGTTGTGAGGACTATCCTGGGGAGCTCAGCAAGGAAGGACTACAACACACAGGCGCTAGAAGGTAGACACTGATTCCCACCTGCAAAGGGGAACTCCGGATGTGCCGTTGGACCGGCCGGTCTCAGCCAGCCCTGTTAACAGTGCTCTGGATTGGGTACCTCCAAACCTTCAGTAAAAAGGTACAGAGACTGCAACCTGGTGTCCTCGTTATTTACTGCAACCTGCACCGCACCACCACAACATCATCACCATCACGCACACCTATTATTGGGCGCCCCTCAGCAGGGTCACGGACCGGGTCTAGCCGCCATGACAACCCCAGAACAGAGACTCAGAGGCCCGGTACCGGGTACCCCTCGGCCCTGCGGCAGTGGGGGCGCTGCAACTGCGGACACAGTATGAGTAGCGATGTGAAAAACGTATGTGGACAGAGTACGGGGAGTGAGGGTGTTGGGATGTGTGCATGCGTAGCATGGGGGACAGTGTAAGGGCACAGCCAGGAGGGGATAGTATACAAAGGAGGGGGAGTGTGATGAGAGAGTACAGTATAAATACTGGGCCCTATAGAGGGGGACACAGTGTGAGAGGACAGTATGAAGAGGGGGCCGGTATGGAAAGGGGAGGTCCGTGTAAAGAGCGTGTACTATAAGAGGGACAGTGTGGGGGTCATATTTTATGCAGACAATATAGTGAGGGGCAATTTTTTATTCAGGAGCATTTTAATGACACTTGTATCTTTAAGGGCGTCATGTGGAGATTTTCTGCAAAAGAACGGAGAAGATGGAGGTCTGCAGAGATGGCTGTGGATGAGAAAACTCATCATGGGGTCTGGACAAGATGAACAAAAGAAGGAGAACGACTCCAGAGATGACGTCATCTATAAGGTACCTGGATGTAAATGTTATTTGTGATACTGACTAACTCTCATGTTTTTATTTATGTTATTTATGTTAGGAGCATTAAAGGGGATGTCCAGGTTTGTGATGAGTCTGCAGTCATTCTTTGTGACTGCAGACTTCTGACTTCTCACAGTGCGCCCTGCACACTGTCAGGATTCTCTCGTGCTGGCGATTTACATACATGCGGTCACATGCTGACTAGACATGAGCGAGGCCAGGCACGTCTAGTCGGAATGTGGTCAGAAGTATACAAATCGCATGCTTGTGCTGACATGACTGTCCACCGGCAAGGGAGAATCCTAAAATTGTGCAGTGCATTAGTTGTGAGAATTCAGAAGCTGCGATGTCAGGATTCAGCTCTGCAGGTTCCAGTCGTCGTCACATGGACACTTCACTCATATGTGACTTTCATACTCATGGTCCTGTAACAACGAGCTTCTCTTCTGCTTCTCTCAGTTTTTCACTGAACATTGGGAGCTTAAGGGAGAGCAGCTCGTGGGTACATGACTTGGTGTGCAAATCGCATACGTTCGGGGGGGGGGGCGCCAAACTGAATTCTTGCCCCGGGTGCCAGAAACCCTAGATACACCTCTGATTCATTGAGAGGTGTAGTTTGCAAACTGGGGTCTCTTATGGAGGGTTCTGCTGTTCTGGCACCTCAGGTGCTCTGCCAATATGACATGGCACCCTCAAACCATTCCAGCAAAATGTGAACTCCAATATGGCTCTTCTTCCCTTCTGAGCTTTGCACTGTGCCTCAAAAGTAGGCTTCGATCATATATGTGGTATTGGCGTACTCAGGAGAAATTACACAAGAAATTTTATGCTGCAATTTCTCCTGTTACCCTTGCGAAAATAGAAAATTTGGAGCTAAAATAACATTTCTGTGGGGAAAATGTGATTTTTTTATTTTCACGGCTCATTGTTATAAACTTCTGTGAAGCACCTGTGGATTCAAGGTGCTCACTGCTCACCACACATCTAGATAAGTTTCCTGAGGGGGATAGTTTCCAAAATGGTTAAGGCACATCAAGGGCTCTCCAAATACAAAATGACATCCGCTAATTACTCCAACAAATTTGGCTTTGAAAAACTCAAATGACGCTGCTTCCCTTCCAAGCCCTGCTGTGCACCCAAACAGTAGTTTTACCCACATATGGAGTATCGGTGTACTCAGGAGAAATTGTACAACAAATTGTATGGTGCAATTTCGTCTGTTACTCTTTTGTAAATGCAAATTTGGGGCTAAAAATCATTTTTGTGGGGAAAATGTGATATCTTATTTTCACGACTCAAAGTGTTTGATGTCGAGTTCCCGCCTCTGCACAGGGGTAATCTCGAACCATCTCCACTGCGGTCTCCCACTCTTCTCCAGCCGCAGTGAAGTCTGCTCAGCGGAGACGTCGGTCCCAGTGTCTAGCTCACGCTGATACTGGATGACTGGTTACTACTGCCCTTCCAGGCTCTGTCCTTGTAGCCAGCAATGTTCAGCAGCGAGCAGGTCTTTCTGGGACTAAGTCCTGCTTTTCCCTTACTGAGCATGCCCACGGGACGACCTCCCACTGGAGGTCGGGGGTCACATGCTCAGGTCCTGTTGCGGCTCCTATTGGACCATCTGGAAGGTCTTGTAGCACTGCCGCTATAAAAGGTTCGCATGGCCGCTCGGCCATGTGCTAGTGTACACATGTATACATGTGTGTTGACGTGTTAAAGTCGCTCATTAATTATCTCCTCCCTTGTGTATGACTGCTCGCATAAGGTGGATGATTGCTATCTAGCGCCTGACTTGCTATCAGCATGTGACACACAAAACAGTGTCAAATTGCTGTGACCGACGGTGCGGCGCCGTGCGCTTTCACAGCGCTTTCCTTGCCCAAGCCTGGGTGGTTAGTAGCGTCTGCCAGAGTGGCACCGCACGCTCTCCCGTGCATCTAAATTATTATTTCGGTTACGCTGACACCCCAGTTGCGGTGTCGAGTGCAAGACGTCTAGTTTTACTCTAAGGGCTTGTTTCCATTTGCGAGAAATACGTCTGTATCTCGCATGTGGAAACCAAGCTCTGGCGCCGGCACTTTGGAGCGGAGCGTGCAGCTCCATGTGTTCCTATGCGGCCGCACGCTCCGCTCTGGAGTGCCGGCGCCAGAGCTTTGTTTCCACATGCGAGATACGGACGGGTTTCTCGCAAATCGAAACAAGCCCTAATCCCGAGTCTAGGGGTAGAGTTCTGTGACTCCTTGCTTGCGCTCTTTGTGTGGTACTGCGGCCCTGTGACGTAACAGGGTTCGCTTTCTTCATACTGGGTGAAGTTAACCCGTGTGTGAATCCATATTGTACTGCCATATAGTCCGTCATTACTTAGCAGCAGGTTCTATCTCTGCACGGTGGACACCGGGCTGCGAACGAACCTACTCTATCTTTCTAATTATTTGGTGCGTTCCGCTAGCCCTAACACAAAGTTATTAACTTCTGTGTGAAGAACCTGTGGGTTCAATGTGCTCAATACGCATCTAGATAAGTTCCCTGAAGGGTCTAGTTTCCACTGTTTAGGCAAATCAGTGCAACATGGTGCCCGCTTATTAATCCAGCAAATTTTATATTCCAAAAGTAAAATGGCACTCCTTCCATTCCGAGCCCTCCTGTGTGCCCAAACAGTGGTTTCTCACAGATATGGGGTATCGGCATGTGGATCGCCCCCATGGGGCCTGCGGTTCACAGGGGGATGTCATGGTGGCTGACCCGGTCCGTGGCCCTGGGACGTCTGTGTAAAAGGGGAAAGGTCTCTAAAGGGATATAGTTTGTGTTCGTGATGCCATCTGTGGTATTCGGTCAGGGTGACCGACGCTGCTTTAAGGGGTCCGCTGGGGTGATGTTATGGCAGCTAGATGGTATACCTTCCCACAGGTGAAGTATGTCCCCAGGGCTTCCCGGTGTGTAGATGGTGGATGGTGAGAGGCGCAGAGAAGAACGAGGACACAAGGTT
Source organism: Ranitomeya variabilis (assembly GCF_051348905.1). Taxonomy (NCBI): domain Eukaryota; kingdom Metazoa; phylum Chordata; class Amphibia; order Anura; family Dendrobatidae; genus Ranitomeya; species Ranitomeya variabilis. The sequence continues at coordinate 171,503,877 of NC_135233.1, read as the reverse complement.
GCAGTCTCTTTACCTTTACTGAAGACTTCAGCATCCACAGTCCAGAGCACCAGACCACAGGGCAGGCAAAGTCCGGCCGGTTTGGAGGCAAGTCCAGAGTCCCCTTGTCCAGGTGGAAATCAGTAGCCTTCCTCTAGTGCTGCAGTGTTGTAGTCCCTTACTGCTAAGCTTCTCATAAGGTCCTCACAACTGTTGTAGATGTTATGTCTCTCTCTCTCTGTCCCCCGGATAGGATAGGACAAACCCGTATGACTGGTGGCTTGAGGCGGTTTATAGGGACTCTATCATGCCCCAGCCTCTAAGGGGTGCCACCATGCCTCCTGGGTGTAGGGCGGACAGGTAACATGAAATTAGCTGTCCTGCCGGTCTCTGGAGCAAGGCATAAAGGGTCGTTGCTCCCTCGGTGTCCGGCTACCGGAATTCTGCGCCTCAGAAGGAGGCAGCCTGTGTAGGGCTGGTTCCCTTCTAATATCCACTCCTTTGCTACGACTTCTTTTGCACGCTCGCTGCAATACAATTCTACCTTCGATGTCTCTTTCCAGGAGCTGCAGCTCTGAGGTCATGCACAGCTCCCTCGATCTCTGACAGGATCCCACCCCTGCCAGGGACCAACTACCTGAGCGAAGCTCAGACAGCAACTAACTAACTTTCCCTACAGGTCACCAGTTTTACCAATGTGAGGAGTGACCTAATAAATAGGAGCAAGAGCTCCCCCTGGTGGCCTAGAGTGTGAAATGTGTTGTATGTTTCTGATACCTGGATGCAGTTGTCCTTCTTTGCCTCCAAACGTAACATCACTCTCCCCTAGAGGAAAATGACATTACTGTGACGACCAGGACCCTGGGGCGCTGCACATGCTCAGGAGAAATGGCTCAACAAATTCTGGGGTCCATTTTTTCATGTTACCCTTACAAAAATAAAAAAAATTGTGGTCTAAAGTAAAATTTGGGTGACAAAAATTTAAATGTTCCTTTTTTCCTTACACATTCCAAAATTCCTGTGAAGCACCTGAAGAGTTAATAAACTTCTTGAATATGGTTTTGAGCACCTTGTGGGGTGCAGTTTTTAGAATGGTGTCACTTTTGGGTATTTTCTGTCATATAGGCCCCTCAAAGTCACATGTGATGTGGTCTTTAAAAAATTATTTTGTAAATTTTGGTGTAAAAATTAGAAATCACTGGCTAAATTTTAACCCTTATAACTTCCTAACAAAAAGCAAGTACCATATTTTTCGGATTATAAGACACACTTTTTTTACCCGAAATTTGGGGGGAAAATAGGGGTGCGTCTTATGCAGATATACCTTACCACTACTGTTGCTGCAGGCCACAGGTTGGGATGATGGGGAGTTCGGCGGTGCTGTGGGTGCCCAGCACTGCTGCGGAGGTGTCTGGCGCTGCTGTGGGGGTCTTCGGTGCTGCGGGGGGGCTCTGCCAACTTTTTGTGAAAGGCCAGAGCCCCCACAGTTCCGTGGTTTCCTGTGCGGTGGACTCCGGGACACCGGAGACCCCCGCAGCAGCGCTGGAGACCCCTGCAGCAGCATCGGACACCCACAGCAGCATCAGACCTCTGCAGCGGCACCCCACACATTGGAACACCCCCTCATCCCAGCCTACGACCTGCAGCATCACCCCACTCTTGCCTCCTCCATGGGCTTCACCGCAGCCACCACCCCTGGTAAGCAATAAGATGCGAGGATTATAAGAAGCACCACCATTTTATTAAAAAAATCTTTTATTATTTTATCCTATTTTTCTCCTCAAAATTTGGGGTGCGTCCTATAATCCGGAGCATCTTATAATCTGAAAAATACGGTATGTTTTAAAAATTGTGCTGATGTAAACTAGACATGTGGGAAATATTATTTATTAACTATTTTGTGTAGCATAACTCTCTAATTAAAGGGCATACAAATTAAAAGTTTGAAAATTGCTAAATTTTCCAAATTTCACCTAATTTCCGATTTCTTCACAAATAAAAGCAAGTCATATCTTCTAAATTTTACCACTATCATGACGTACAATATGTCACGTAAAAACATTCTCAGAATCAGTGGGATCCATTGAAGCGTTCCAGAGTTATTACCATATAAAATTACACTGGTCAGAATTGTAAAATTTGGCCCGGTCATGAAGGTGAAAATAGGCTCGGGGGTGAAGGGGTTAATCAATATTCATTGCCTTTTATGATTCTATTCTGTTACCTAAGCACTAATCATTATTTTAATCTTTATTACCAAAAGCAGAACATGTTGGAACAAACGTGTCAAAGTCCACAGAAGTCTTTTAAAGTGACAACAGGTCACACATTTAAGCCAGTGTAGTACTCCCTCCCTTTGATGTGGGCTCCGGCGGTGAGCCCCCATCTTTACCGACACATGTCAGCTGTTTTGAACAGCTGACATGAAGCGATGGCCAGGGGACCACCACTGTGCAGGAAGACTACTGTACACAAGATGAGGTGCAAACAACAAAGGGTAGGTTTATTGGGAGACAGGGAATGGAAGAAACAAGGAAGTTGCAAACAGGGGTTTACAATAGCAAAAGATAATGCACATAAGTTATCTTGTCCGTAAAATAGCACGGTGCTTCAACAATTACAAACTCAGAATTTGTCTCACAAGCAACTTTACACAATAAAACAAATATCGATGCTACTCTATGTATAACCTCCCTGGCCTTTACTACGCAGGCCACACGGCTACCGTGTTCTGACTACTGAAGCCTGCACTAGGCCCTAACTGATGCACCATACAGGAACAGACTCACGGTGATGTTGGGGACACAGGTCCAGTCCCAGGGGGCCCCCAGAAGTCCAACAAGGTGGTGCGCACGGATTCCTGTCAGCTCTGCGAAGCGTGGTCTTCTCCTTGCTTCCGGATACTAGAGATGCTCCTGGAAACTGTAAGCCCCCTTCTCAGTATCTTCGTGGCTTCACAAACTAGCACAGAACAGCCACCTTTGCTGTAACCGGGAAAGTCAATTTCACAAACGCAGTTCGTCTCAAGCTGTGTAATCTTTCATGCAGCCAAAACAGCACACAGTTCTCTCTGTTCTTTCTAGCAGCTTCTTCTTCTCACACACGCTGCTTCAGCTCCACCCCTCCACACCTCACTGGTTCATCACAACGATTAGAGCAGGGGGGGCAGACCATTCCATCTCACACCAGACAAGGGGATGCAGCCTCTTAAAGTGACAGCGTGTTTCTTACTGTCCATAACAGCACCACCCTCTTACATGCATCCCTTCTTAATGATGGTCGTCCTCGGCCATCACAGCATCAGGGTAAAAGTGTAATGGAGGAGACAACAAAGGTGTAAAAACAGACAGAGCACACTGTTCTACATATCGGACTGGTGGAACCCCTGCATTAGACCTCTGGGATCTCCGAAGCTCCTGGCTGTCAGGCAAGGCTTGACTATCTTCTAGAGGAACACTTGTTGCAGGAGACATTGTGAGCTCTTGTCTGGTCTCGTCCTCGCATGGCGGTTCTGGTACATCCATGGGATTACCGTCTCTGGGCGGCTGAGGACTCCCTACTGTGTCAGGGACGGTCCACCACTCATCATTGATTTGGCCATCAGGCATGACAAATTCAGGAAGTGGAGGGGCGCCTTCAGGCGACAATGGCGTAGAACAGACCTCAGACCGGCAAGGCCGCAGCATATTTCTGTGAAGTACTCTAGGGGCGGATGCCCCATTCTCAATCTGTACCTTGTACACAGGGCCGTTAGCATACACTCGCTCGATAACCTTGTACGGCTGTACTTCCCATCTCTGACTTAGTTTTCCCTTAGGGCGTTTCTCTCTGACCAATACTCGGTCTCCAGGTTGGAGCGGTAACTCTTGAGTCGGTTTGCGGGCCGTATGTTCTTTTTCTTGCAGTTGCTGACCCGCCAACCGCTGTATCGTTTGCAATCGTTGCCGATGCTCTTTCACCCATGAGGTGACAGTTCGCTCCATCAGCTCCTCTGGCTGTTCCAAATTCAGCTCAATGATCTCTCGTCCAGCTCTTCCAAACAACAGTAGATAGGGGGTATAACCCGTGGTGGAGTGGACCCGATTTTTGTAGGTCCAGACCAATTCTGGCAGATAGTCTGGCAAACACGCCTTCTTATCCTCCTCCAACGTTCTCAGCATCTGAAGCAAGGTTCTGTTGAAGCGTTCACAAGCTCCATTGCCTTGAGGGTGGTAAGGGGTGGTCCGGGACCGCTCGATGCCATACATGCGATACAATTGTTCCATCACCTTGCCTTGGAAACATGCGCCTTGGTCAGAGTGGATGCGCTTTGGGCACCCACACACCCGGATGAAGTCTTGACAGATGGCTCGCGCCGCCGATTCCGCAGTCTGGTCTCTAGTCGAAGTGACTACTGCGAACTTAGAGAAATGATCGGTCATCACCAAACAGTATTGCAGCCCCCGGGCTGAGTGTCCCACGAGGAGATAGTCGATCATCAAGACTTCCAGCGGTTCCTGTTGTGAATTCTGTTCTCGAGCTCCCTCCTGTGGTTATGAATGGTACTTCAGCGAGTTCTGTTCATGGACTCCCTCTGGTGGCTGTGAGTGGAGCTGCTGGTTCTGAGGTTCCTTCTCCAGCTGATCTCGTTTAGGCCTTGGCTGGCTGCTCTATTTAACTCCACTCAGATCGTTACTTGATGCCAGCTGTCAATGTCCTAGTACTGGTTCAGTTCTTTTGGATCTTTCAGATGACCTGTCTACTTCAGCAAAAGCTAAGTCCCTGCTAGCTTATTTGTTACCACTGTGTTTTTGTCCAGCTTACTATTATGCTTTTATCTTGTTAGCTGGAAGCTCTGGGATGCAGAGTGGCACCACCGCGCCGTGAGTCGGTGCGGTGGTTTCTTTTGCACACTCTGCGTGGTTTTTTTGTTAGTTTTTATGCTGACCGCAAAGATACCTTTTCTATCCTCAGTCTGTTTAGTTAAGTCTGGCCTCCTATGCTGAAACCTATTTCATTCCTGTGTTTGTGACTTCCATCTTAACTCACAGTCAATATATGTGGGGGCTGCCTATTTCTTTGGGGAATTTCTCTGAGGCAAGGTAGGCTGTATTTTCTATCTTTAGGGGTAGTTAGCTCTTAGGCTGTGAAGAGGCGTCTAGGCAGAGTCAGGAACGCTCCACAGCTATTTCTAGTTGTTGTGATAGGATTAGGGGTTGCGGTCAGCAGAGCTCCCACTTCCCAGAGCTCGTCCTGTATTGCTAGTTTGCTCATCTGGTCATTTCTAGTGCTCCTAACCACCTGCTCAACATAACAGTACAGCTGGCCCACAAAGTGTTAATGCATCTCAATAGAGGGATAAGAGAAGTTCTGAGACCATTTTTTTTTCTCTGCAGTGTGTTTTGTCTTTCTTTTCCCCTTAACCTCTGGGTGGTTCAGGACACAGGTGCAGATATGGATATTCAAGGTCTGTCCTCTTGTGTGGATCAACTCACTGCAAGGGTACAAAGCATTCAAGATTATGTAGTTCAGAACCCGATGTTAGAACCCAGAATTCCAATTCCTGATTTGTTTTCTGGGGATAGATCTAAATTCCTGAATTTCAAAAATAATTGTAGACTGTTTTTTGCTTTGAAACCCCGCTCCTCTGGTGACCCCATTCAGCAAGTAAAAATCATTATTTCTCTGCTACGTGGCGACCCTCAAGACTTTGCATTTCCCCTTGCACCAGAAGATCCTGCATTGCGTAATGTAGATGCGTTTTTTCTGGCGCTTGGATTGCTTTATGATGAACCAGATTCAGTGGATCAGGCAGAGAAAATTTTGCTGGCTTTGTGTCAGGGTCAGGATGAAGCGGAGGTATATTGTCAGAAGTTCAGAAAGTGGTCTGTGCTTACTCAGTGGAATGAGTGTGCCCTGGCGGCAATTTTCAGAAAGGGTCTGTCTGAAACCCTTAAGGATGTTATGGTGGGATTCCCCATGCCTGCTGGTCTGAATGAGTCTATGTCCTTGGCCATTCAGATCGATCGACGCTTACGTGAGCGTAAAAATGTGCACCATTTGGCGGTGTTTTCTGAGCAGAAGCCTGAGCCTATGCAATGTGATAGGACCTTGACCAGAGCTGAACGACAAGAATACAGACGTCAGAATGGGCTGTGTTTTTACTGTGGTGACTCCACTCATGCTATCTCTGATTGTCCTAAGCGCACTAAACGGTTCACTAGGTCTGCCACCATTGGTACTGTACAGCCAAAATTTATTTTGTCCGTTACTCTGATTTGCTCTTTGTCGTCCTATTCTGTTATGGCATTTGTGGATTCAGGCGCCGCCCTGAATTTGATGGACTTGGAGTTTGCCAGGCGCTGTGGTTTTTTCTTGGAGCCCTTGCAGTATCCTATTCCATTGAGAGGAATTGATGCTACGCCTTTGGCCAAGAATAAGCCTCAGTACTGGACTCAATTGACCATGTGCATGGCTCCTGCACATCAGGAGGATATTCGCTTTTTGGTGTTGCATAATCTGCATGATGTGGTCGTTTTGGGTTTGCCATGGCTACAGGTCCATAATCCAGTATTGGATTGGAAATCAATGTCTGTATCCAGTTGGGGGTGTCAAGGGGTACATGGGGATGTCCCATTGTGGTCTATTTCATCTTCCCATCCTTCTGAAGTCCCTGAGTTCTTGTCAGATTACCGGGATGTATTTGATGAGCCCAAATCCAGTGCCCTACCTCCTCATAGAGATTGTGATTGTGCTATTAATTTGATTCCTGGTAGTAAGTTTCCGAAGGGCCGACTGTTCAATTTATCTGTGCCAGAACACGCCGCAATGCAGAGTTATATAAAGGAGTCCTTGGAGAAAGGGCATATTCGCCCGTCGTCGTCACCGTTGGGAGCAGGGTTCTTTTTTGTGGCCAAGAAGGATGGTTCTCTGAGACCTTGTATAGATTACCGCCTTCTCAATAAAATCACCGTCAAATTTCAGTACCCTTTGCCGCTACTGTCTGATTTGTTTGCTCGGATTAAGGGGGCTAGCTGGTTCACCAAGATAGATCTTCGAGGGGCGTATAATCTTGTGCGTATTAAACGGGGCGACGAATGGAAAACAGCATTTAATACGCCCGAGGGCCATTTTGAGTACTTGGTGATGCCATTCGGGCTTTCTAATGCTCCATCTGTGTTTCAGTCCTTTATGCATGACATCTTCCGAAAGTACCTGGATAGATTCATGATTGTATATTTGGATGATATTTTGGTCTTTTCGGACGATTGGGAGTCTCATGTGAAGCAGGTCAGAATGGTGTTCCAGGTCCTTCGTGCTAATTCCTTGTTTGTGAAGGGGTCTAAATGTCTCTTTGGAGTCCAGAAGGTTTCATTTTTGGGCTTCATTTTTTCCCCTTCTACTATCGAGATGGACCCTGTTAAAGTTCAGGCCATTTATGATTGGACTCAGCCTACTTCTGTGAAGAGCCTTCAGAAATTTCTGGGCTTTGCTAATTTTTACCGTCGCTTCATCGCTAATTTTTCTAGTGTTGTTAAACAATTGACTGATTTAACCAAGAAAGGTGCTGATGTGGTCAATTGGTCCTCTGCGGTCGTTGAGGCTTTTCAGGAGCTGAAGCGTCGTTTTTCTTCTGCCCCTGTGTTGTGTCAGCCAGATGTTTTTCTCCCGTTTCAGGTCGAAGTGGATGCTTCTGAGATTGGAGCAGGGGCTGTTTTGTCTCAAAGAGGTTCTGATGGCTCTGTGATGAAACCATGTGCTTTCTTTTTTAGAAAGTTTTCGCCTGCTGAGCGCAATTATGATGTGGGCAATCAAGCGTTGTTGGCTATGAAGTGGGCGTTTGAGGAGTGGCGACATTGGCTTGAAGGAGCCAAACATCGCGTGGTGGTCTTGACGGATCACAAGAATCTGACTTATCTCGAGTCTGTCAAGCAGTTGAATCCTAGATAGGCTCGATGGTCGCTGTTTTTCTCCCGCTTCAATTTTGTGGTTTCGTACCTTCCGGGTTCTAAGAATGTGAAGGCTGATGCTCTTTCAAGGAGTTTTGTGCCTGATTCTCCGGGAGTTCCTGAGCCGGTTGGTATTCTCAAAGAGGGGGTAATTTTGTCTGCCATCTCCCCTGATTTGTGGCGGCCGGCGGGTGCTGCAGGAGTTTCAGGCTGATAGACCTGACCGTTGCCCAGCGGAGAAGCTGTTTGTCCCTGATAGATGGACTAGTAGGGTTATCTCTGAGGTTCATTGTTCGGTGTTGGCTGGTCATCCTGGAATCTTTGGTACTAGAGATTTGGTGGCTAGATCCTTTTGGTGGCCTTCCTTGTCACAAGATGTGCGTTCTTTTGTGCAGTCCTGTGGGACTTGTGCTCGGGCTAAGCCCTGCTGTTCTCGTGCCAGTGGGTTGCTTTTGCCCTTGCCGGTCCCGAAAAGGCCCTGGACGCATATTTCCATGGATTTTATTTCAGACCTCCCTGTCTCTCAAAGGATGTCAGTTATCTGGGTGGTTTGTGATCGCTTCTCTAAGATGGTCCATTTGGTACCTTTGCCTAAATTGCCTTCCTCCTCTGTTTTTCCAGCATGTGGTTCGTTTACATGGCATTCCGGAGAACATCGTGTCGGACAGAGGTTCCCAGTTTGTTTCAAGATTTTGGCGGTCCTTTTGTGCTAAGATGGGCATTGATTTGTCTTTTTCTTCAGCTTTCCATCCTCAGACAAATGGCCAAACCGAACGAACCAATCAGACTTTGGAAACATATCTGAGATGCTTTGTTTCTGCTGATCAGGATGATTGTGTGTCCTTCTTGCCTTTGGCTGAGTTCGCCCTTAATAATCGGGCCAGCTCGGCCACTTTGGTTTCGCCTTTTTTCTGTAATTCTGGTTTCCACCCTCGTTTTTCTTCGGGGCAGGTTGAGCCTTCAGACTGTCCTGGTGTGGATTCTGTGGTGGACAGGTTGCAGCAAATTTGGACTCACGTAGTGGACAATTTGACATTGTCCCAGGAGAAGGCTCAACGTTTTGCTAACCGCCGTCGCTGTGTTGGTCCCCGACTTCGTGTTGGGGATTTGGTTTGGTTGTCGTCTCGTTTTGTTCCTATGAAGGTTTCGTCTCCTAAGTTTAAGCCTCGTTTCATTGGTCCTTATAAGATTTCTGAAATTCTTAATCCTGTGTCATTTTGTTTGGACCTTCCAGCTTCTTTCGCCATCCATAATGTGTTCCATAGGTCGTTATTGCGGATATATTTGGCTCCTATGGTTCCCTCCATTGGTCCTCCTGCCCCGGTGTTGGTTGAGGGGGAGTTGGAGTATGTGGTGGAGAAGATTTTGGATTCTCGTATTTCAAGACGGAAACTTCAGTACCTAGTCAAATGGAAAGGTTATGGTCAGGAGGATAATTCCTGGGTGGTTGCCTCTGATGTTCATGCTGCCGATCTTGTTCGTGCCTTTCATTTGGCTCGTCCGGATCGGCCTGGGGGCTCTGGTGAGGGTTCGGTGACCCCTCCTCAAGGGGGGGGGGGTACTGTTGTGAATTCTGTTCTCGAGCTCCCTCCTGTGGTTGTGAATGGTACTTCGGCGAGTTCTGTTCATGGACTCCCTCTGGTGGCTGTGAGTGGAGCTGCTGGTTCTGAGGTTCCTTCTCCAGCTGATCTCGTTTAGGCCTTGGCTGGCTGCTCTATTTAACTCCACTCAGATCGTTACTTGATGCCAGCTGTCAATGTCCTAGTACTGGTTCAGTTCTTTTGGATCTTTCAGATGACCTGTCTACTTCAGCAAAAGCTAAGTCCCTGCTAGCTTATTTGTTACCACTGTGTTTTTGTCCAGCTTACTATTATGCTTTTATCTTGTTAGCTGGAAGCTCTGGGATGCAGAGTGGCACCACTGCGCCGTGAGTCGGTGCGGTGGTTTCTTTTGCACACTCTGCGTGGTTTTTTTGTTAGTTTTTATGCTGACCGCAAAGATACCTTTTCTATCCTCAGTCTGTTTAGTTAAGTCTGGCCTCCTATGCTGAAACCTATTTCATTCCTGTGTTTGTGACTTCCATCTTAACTCACAGTCAATATATGTGGGGGCTGCCTATTTCTTTGGGGAATTTCTCTGAGGCAAGGTAGGCTGTATTTTCTATCTTTAGGGGTAGTTAGCTCTTAGGCTGTGAAGAGGCGTCTAGGCAGAGTCAGGAACGCTCTACGGCTATTTCTAGTTGTTGTGATAGGATTAGGGGTTGCGGTCAGCAGAGCTCCCACTTCCCAGAGCTCGTCCTGTATTGCTAGTTTGCTCATCTGGTCATTTCTAGTGCTCCTAACCACCTGCTCAACATAACAGGTTCCTTAGTTTGTATGGTCTGGATGGGTGCCCTCTGTTCAGTACTCTTAATGAGGTCACATACTCGACATTGCCGGCAAACCTCTTCCACCACAAGCTCCAACCGGGGGCAATACACATACCGCTGCAACCATTGGTAGGTCTTTGTGGGGCTGAAGTGCGCTCCGAATTCGTGGGCTTCTTTAGCTATTTCTTGAGCCATTCTTCCTGGGATGACCACTTGCCACCTTACTTCCATATCTATTGGCTGTTGCCTCTTACGATATAGTACTGACTCTCGCACTTCCAGTCTATCCCACTGGTGCAACACACTCCTCATTTCAGAGTCCAGATTATCTCTCTCTTGTTTGCCAGGCTTCCGCTTTTGCTTTACCCACCATTTCATCTGTCTCCGCCCTTCGTCTTCATCCTGAACGTGTCCCCATTCCTCATTGGTTCTCCCCAGGGACCGGGGTAATGCGCAGGCCTCCCTTCTTGACTGGGTCACAACCATTGGGGGCTTAAACTTATTAAAGTCTGGGGTTTCCTCCTTTTTGAGTTGCTCATCAAGATCCCCCACTGGAGTCTCCACAGGCACTCTTGACAGCCCATCCGCATTTGCGTTTTCGGTAGCAGAGCGATAACGGATGGTAAAGTCGAACTTGGCTAGGCGAGCCATCCACCGTTGTTCTAAGGCCCCCAACTTAGCATTCTCAAGGTGGGCCAGGGGATTATTGTCTGTTCGAACTTGAATTTTGGTACCTGTCAGGAAGCCTGCAAACTTTTTTGTCATGGCCCACACCAGGGCCAGGAGCTCTAACCGGAAGGAGCTGTAATTGTGAGGGTTTCTTTCGCTGTCTCGCAGGGACCTACTAGCATACCCGATGACTCTCTCATGTCCATCCTGTATCTGAGAAAGTACTGCACCGAGTCCATGAAGGCTACCATCGGTGTACAACAGGAACGGTTGATCGAAGTCTGCGTAGGCCAAAATCGGGGCCGAAGTAAGGGCATTCTTTATAGCCTGGAAGGCCTCGTGTTGTCCCTGTGCCCAGGGGATGCGCTGGGTCTTCGGCACTCCAGCGGTCCCCCTCAGCAACTCATTGAGAGGACCTGCCACCTTCGCGAAGTCTTTAACAAACCGGCGGTAGTACCCAGCGAGTCCCAGGAAGGCCTGGAGTTCTCTCACTGTTTGAGGGACTGGCCACTTCTGGATAGCAGCCACTTTTTCTGGCGAGGATAGAACTCCATCTTGTGACACTATGTGGCCTAGGTACTCGATCTCTCTCTTGAAGAGGTGGCATTTTTTTGGCTTCACCTTCAGGTTATGAGCCTGCAGTCTTCTGAGTACCTGTCCAAGCCAGGCAAGGTGGTCTTCGAATGAGGCTGAAAACACAAGATGTCATCCAGATAGATCAGAGTAGCCTCAAAATTTAAATCTCCCAAACACTTTTCCATCAGCCGTTGAAAGGTGCCTGGAGCATTGGAGAGCCCGAAGAGCATCCGGTTAAACTCGAACAGCCCCATAGGGAGGATGAAGGCGGTTTTCTCTCTGTCTTTCTCTGCCACGGCTACTTGCCAGTATCCGCTTGCTAGGTCCAGGGTGGAAAAGTACTTGGCTTTCGCCAACGCTGTCAAGGATTCCTCGATGCGGGGCAACGGATACGAGTTTTGAACAGTGCAGGCATTGAGTTTCCTGTAATCTACACAGAACTGGATGGTCCCATCCTTTTTCTTGACGAGCACCACCGGGGCTGCCCAAGGGCTCTGACTACTCTGCACCACTCCTGAATCCAGCATCTGCCTCAGTAATGTCTTCACCTCTTGATACATCTTGGGCGGGATCTGCCGGTAACGTTCTCGAATTGGACGAGCTTCCCCAGTCGGTATCTCATGCGTGATGGCTTCAGTACAGCCGAAATCCTCGGCGTGACGGGCGAATGCGGCCTGATTTTCCCACAGCATAGCTTCTATTGCTTGTACACGCTGAGGGCCCATAGCCTTCACATCCACTTCCATTTGATCAAGGATGACCCGTCCACTCCACTTCGGGGATGGTGTCTCTTCGTCTCCTGCAGCAACTGCTAGGGTCCACCCCACACCTTCTTTCGGTGATAAAGACATCTCCTTCTGACTCACCACTTCACCCTTATGTAGGTACACCAGGGCCAGATCTGTCCCTCGTGGCAAGGTGACCTCCCTGGGGCTCACATTCAAAGCTCTTATGGGGACATGTCCTCGCTGGACCACAGCTATCGTACGAGCTATCATGACTTCTTGGTCCACTCCTCCGCCTACCACAGGCTGAACAACCACTTCCAACCCATCAAGGTTGCGGTGAGTCCCCACTGGAAGGTATACTATAGTTTCTTGCTCGGGAGGTAGGATTGCAGGTTCTTTACCAGGAGCCCTGATCACCCCTACCGTCTGATAAGATGGCACACTCTTCTGTGTCCCACAGACGCGGATCAGTCGTTGAAGGGCTTCCTGAGTAGGCTTATGTGGAGTAGCCTTCTTTCAATATCCAGGTCCCCGTTTGGTAAACATAATCTGATCGAGTTCACGTAGGATATTCATTCCCAGTACTACAGGCACATCTTCCTTGATAGGCTCAGGGACTAGCAGGATCCCTTTTCTCCCAACTTCTTGCCCACAGATTCGAATATTCATCCACACGACCCCTGTGACCGGAATCGGTTGTTGGTTGGCAGCAAACAACCGAATCAATGTCTCTTTTTCTGGCTTGGCCAGGTCCTGGAAATGCTCCTTGAAGTACGCTTCTGGCATCGTTGTCACTTGTGACCCGGTATCTACCAGGCAATCCACCAGAACTCCTTCAAATTCAGCACGTAGGATGGGGCTCCCAGCAATCAAGTGTTCGTTATGATATGGAGCAGCCTCTCTTCTCGCCTCCCCCGCAGAGTGCCGCACTACTGCGGGGGTTGGTAGTTTAACGGCAGCTTCCGCTGGCCTTGAGTATAGTTCCGACAGTCTCTGGCAAGGTGCCCCCGTCCTCCACACTCCCAGCATTGAATGCCTCCTCCTCGCTGGGGGGTACTTCGAGCCTGTCCTCGTGCCTCCGATGCCTGACGGGAGGGGGCTTGTTCCCACTGATCCCTTGTCGATTGGGCTGAAGAATGGTTGCATGAGTATGGTGGGTCAGTCTCTTGTAGTTCCCCCACTCTTCGCTCCATCTGGGTCATTTTCTCTTGCACGTTAACAATGGACCGCTGCAAGTCTTGCACTACCTGGACCAGTACCTCTTGTTGGTTTGGGTCCCCTCTGGAATTGGCGCCCTGGACACGCATCACCCCAGACGCATATCTTTCTTCTTTACTTCGGGCCACTGTTTCCGCCAGGACTTGACGAAACGTAAGGGCTGGATCTGCACGGACCCGTTCTGACAGTGCTCGCCTTAAGGATGTGCTGTGTAGTCCCAGAATTAATTGCTCCCGGAGTATCCGGTCTTTAGAGCCCATGCCGCCAAATCCATCTGCCTCCTTTCCCTGCACCTCTGCGAACACTTCTTGCAGTGCTGTTGCATACTGAGAAATTCCTTCTTCTTCCCGCTGCAGCCTAGAGAAAAATTTGGCGCGAATATGTCCCGCCGTAGATCTCTTCCAGGAACTTCACTAGCTCCTTCAGGGTACTGCGGGGGAGTTCTGGTTGTAGGCAGACATTTCTGCGGGCTTTCCCCTCTAGGGCAGTTAAAGCAATGTCCGCTTCAAGGTCTGGGCTGATGTTATAAATCTTCAGGGTGCTTTGCAGCCGGGACACCCAGTCGGACAGTGGCATATTCTTGCCGTCAAATTTTGGTAGCGCACTAAATATGGTGCCCATAGGGAGTGTCCTTGCAGGGGTTCCACCAATGCCCACAGCATCCTCATTAATGTTAGCATTCCCGCCATTGCTGTCTGCTGCCTCCATCTTGGTGACAGTACCCTCCTCGCAGCGCCACTTGAAGCGATGGCCGGGGGACCACCACTGTGCAGGAAGACTACTGTACACAAGATGAGGGGCAAACAACAAAGGGTAGGTTTATTGGGAGACAGGGAATGGAAGGAACAAGGAAGTTGCAAACAGGGGTTTACAATAGCAAAAGATAATGCACATAAGTTATCTTGTCCGTAAAATAGCACGGTGCTTCAACAATTACAAACTCAGAATTTGTCTCACAAGCAACTTTACACAATAAAACAAATATCGATGCTACTCTATGTATAACCTCCCTGGCCTTTACTACGCAGGCCACACGGCTACTGTGTTCTGACTACTGAAGCCTTCACTAGGCCCTAACTGGTGCACCATACAGGAACAGACTCACGGTGATGTTGGGGACACAGGTCCAGTCCCAGGGGGCCCCCAGAAGTCCAACAAGGTGGTGCGCACGGATTCCTGTCAGCTCTGCGAAGCGTGGTCGTCTCCTTGCTTCCGGATACTAGAGATGCTCCTGGAAACTGTAAGCCCCCTTCTCAGTATCTTCGTGGCTTCATAAACTAGCACAGAACAGCCACCTTTGCTGTAACCGGGAAAGTCTATTTCACAAACGCAGTTCGTCTCAAGCTGTGCAATCTTTCATGCAGCCAAAACAGCACACAGTTCTCTCTGTTCTTTCTAGCAGTTTCTTCTTCTCACACACGCTGCTTCAGCTCCACCCCTCCACACTGCACTGGTTCATCACAACGATTAGAGCAGGGGGGGCAGACCATTCCATCTCACACCAGACAAGGGGATGCAGCCTCTTAAAGTGACAGCGTGTTTCTTACTGTCCATAACAGCACCACCCTCTTACAGACATGTGCCCGAATAGCCGCAGGTGGCATTGCGATCCACTTGCGGCTTTTGACCCATTAAATGCTGCTGTCAAACTCTGACAGCAGCCTTTAAGAAGTGCTTACGGCAATCGCGCCGGAAATCCGCCCACCAGTGACCCACGTCATGTGATCGCAGGTCACCGGTGTGTTCGCATGACAACCGGAGGACTCCTGGAGACCTCTATGGTTGTCAGTGCCGGCTTGCTGTGAGCGCCGCCCAGTGGTCGGCGCTCATAGCAAGTGAGCAATTCTGCTATATAGAGGCGATCTGATCATCGCCTCTATGTAGCAGAGCTGATCGGGTTGTGGCAGCTTCTAGTCTCCCATGGAGACTATTGAAGCATGCCAAAAGTAAAAAATAAATTTTATTTTAAAATATAAAAAAATATAAAAGTTCAAATCACCCCCCTTTCACCCAATTCAAAATTAAACAATAAAAAAAAACAAATATATACTTATTTGGTAATATGCAATAATGGGCGATTAAAAGATTGTATCTCTACCAAAATGGTGTAATTAAAAACGTCAGCTCAACACGCAAAAAATAAGCCCTCACCAAACCCGAGATCACGGAAAATGGAGACGCTACGGGTATTGGAAAATGGCGCAAATTTTTTTTTAACAAAGTATTGATTTTTTTTCACAACTTAGATTAAAAAAAAGAACCATGACATATTTGGTGTCTATGAGCACGTAATGACCGGAGAATCATAATGGCAGATCAGTTTTGACATTTATTGAACCTAGTATAAAAGCCAAACAAAAAACAAGTGTGGGATTGCACTTTTTTTGCCATTTCACCGCACTTGGAATTTTTTTCCCATTTTCTAGTACACAACATGGTAAAACCAATGGTGTCTTTCAAATGTACAACTCGTCCCGCAAAAAACAAGCCCTCACATGGCCATATTGACGGAAAAATAAAAAAGTTATGGGATGAAGGGGATCAAGAAACGAAAAACACACAACCGAAAAAAGCTTCCGGGGGTAAAGGGGTTAATAAATGTTCATTTCGTATATCTTCAATTCTTTATATCCTTTACATGTGACCGCTATATGCAGGAGAAGAACGGTGCCATGCGTAACAGGCAGGTAAGTTGCAATTACCTGCATATTAATGCTTAGGTACGTTTTGTTTTTTATAAGGTCACGGATACACCCTTTAACCCCTTAACGACCGCCGATACGCCTTTTAATGGTGGCAGTTAAGGGTACTTAATCCACAGCACCGTTAATTAACACCCCGGAGTCAGAATTTCTCTGGCGTCTCAGTTGCCGGGGGTAGCCGAGACCCCAGAGAACATGATTCGGGTCGATTTTTACCGACCCCCGAGTTGCGATTGCCGGTAATTAACCGTTTACTGGCGGCCGCAAAAGAAAAAAAAAGCGATTTCCCATTTAATTTCTCTATCCTCTGATTTGATCGCACATCAGAGGACAGAGAAATGGGGTCCCCGATTGCCCCCGATACTCACCAGTCTCCCCCGATGCTCCTCGTGGCTCCTGAAGGGCGACGCCGGCCGGCATCCGGAAGATCTTTGGGGTCTCGGCTGCCGGGGTAGCCGAGACCCCAAAGGACATGATTGGGGTCGGTTTTTACCAACCCCTGTTTTGTGATCGCCGGTAAATAACCGTTTACCGGTGACCACAAAAAGAAAAAAAAAAAAAAACAATCCGCCGTGTCATTCTCTGTTCTTATGTGATCGCACATCAGAGGACAAAGAAATAGGGGGATTCGGGGACCCTATCATACTTACCCGGTGTCCCTGGGTCCTCCTTCGTCCCCTCCTGGCCGCCAGCTTCTTCCTCCGGGAAGAAAATGGCGGGCGCATGCGCAGTGTGCCCGCCGTGATGTGCTGGCCGGCAGAGGAAGATTTTTCTTCTTGTTTTATTTTGGTCACTGTGAGATCCTATCACAGTGATCAAAGTAAAAAAAATAGTAAATACCCCCCCCTTTATCACCCCCTTAGTTAGGAAAAAAATGATAAAATAAAAAAAGTATGTATTTCTATTTTCCAATTAGGGTTAGGGCTAGGGTTAGGGCTAGAGTTAGGGTTAGGGCTAGAGTTAGGGTTAGGGCTAGGGTTAGGGTTGGAGCTAAAGTTAGCATTAGTGTTGGAGCTAAAGTTAGGGTTATGGTTGGGGCTAAAGTTAGGGTTAGAGTTGGGATTAGGGTTAGAGTTGGGATTTGGGTTTGGATTAGGGTTAGGGTTGGTATTAGGGTTAAGGTTGGCATTAGGGTTACGTTTGGGATTGGGGTTAGGTTTGGGATTAGGGTTAAGGTTGGGGTTAGGTTTGAGGTTAGGGTTGAGATTATGATTAGGGGTGTGTTGGGCTTAGGTACTTGATTAGGGTTAGGGTTGGGATTAGGTTTAAGGGTGTTTTGGCGTTAGGGTTTTGATTAGGGTTATGGATTGGGGGGTTTCCACTGTTTAGGTACATCAGGGGGTCTCCAAACGCGACAGCCAATTTTGCGCTCAAAAAGTCAATTGGTGCTCCCTCCATTCTGAGCTCTGCCGTGTGCCAAAACAGTGGTTTACCCCCACATATGGGGTATCAGCGTACTCAGGACTGATTGATTAATTAAACACAATAGCGATACCTAAGTATCATACAAAATCACCGGTGTAAAAAATAAAATATTCAAACTATATTAAAATACCAGGAGATCACCATATGTGCAAACAATGTAGTGATAACACTACAAAGAGCTAAGAGAGTCGTGCTCACAACATAGCCAGAACCAAAACCATCACAGCAGAGAATATTTTAGAATATATATATATATATTTATTTATTTAGTGGCGATGGTCAAACCATAAAAATATATACAAAAAATATAAAATCAGGATTGTTTAATATGTATGTACTTAAAATATTTGTGCACATATCAAATTACATGTTACATATGGCAGGTACTGCGGCGCCCCAGTGTCCTGGTCATCGCAGTGATGTCATTATCCTTTCAGGGGAGAAGTGATGTCATGTCTGAAGGCAATGAAAGACAACCACATTCAGGTATCACACACATACAACATGTTCACACTCCAGACCAGAAGGGGTGAGCTCTAAGCCTGTATAGGGTGAACTCCCCTATTTAACATCCTGATCTGGAAGGAAAATGGGTTCAGAGTTCAGTTCCTGTCAGGCAGGGAGAAGGAGAGGAGCTCTGCTGGCATGAAGTGCTGCAACTCCTGGGAAAAGACACTAAAAAAAGTGAACATACTGCAGAGAGTGTGCAGGAAAGCAGAGCACAGGAGAGGAATACCAGAGGGAGATCAGCCAGGAACAAGCTGCTCCTTTCTGAGGCACAGAAGCCGGTAGCCAGAAACACCGAGGGAGTAACTGTCTCCAAGCCTTGCTCCAGAGACCGGCAGGACAGTGAATTCCAAGTTGGCTGCCCGACCTTAATACCTAAGAAGACACAGTGGCAACTTGCGGGGTCGGGGCGTCTCTAGGGTCCCTATAAAAAGCCTCAGGCCATCAGTCATATGGGTTTGTCCTATCCATGCCATCTGGGGGACAGATAGGAAGAAATAACATCTAGAACATCTACAAGAGTTGTGAGGACCTTACCGGGAAGCTCAGCAGGGAGGTACTACAACACACAGGCGCTAGTAGGAAGGTAGGAAGGCTACTGATTTCCACCTGGATAAGGGGACTCTGGATTTGCCTTCAGACTGGCCGGACTCTGCCTGCCCTGTCATCTGGTGCTCCGGGCTGAGGATGCCATCTGAAGTCTTCAGTAAACAAGGTAAAAGACTGCAAACCTGCCTCCTCGTTCTTTACTGCACCTTGCCCACATATAAACTCTTTTACTGGACACCCCTGAGGGCCACGGACCGGGTCAGCCACCGTGACATCCCCCGAACCGTAGGACCCGGTGCCGAGTACCCCATTGCCCTACTCTGGGGGCGGTCCATTTTGGCGTCACGAACATGACCTACGCCTGAAAAGCCTGAAAAATCGGGTCATGTGCGCCTAAGAACTGTGCCAGAACTGTATGTGAACTGCGATTTGCTTAAAGACTGTGTTGCAAATTGCCGCCAAAATCCGCGCCATGTGGAACGCGAGGGGAGGAGCCATAGCTGCGTGGGCGGAGCCAGCCGAAAAGCGCGCGAAGCAAGAATACGGGTGCCTTGCTGCTGCCTGGAAAGCCGGAAGTGGAGATCCCGTGCAGCAGAGCCGCCAGGAGAGATGCCGCAATGTGCCGATTCCGGGGAGGAACCCCGACTTCCATCAGGTTAGCAGAGGGGAGGAGCGGCCATGTCCGATCCGGGAGGGGAAGTAGTGGCGGTCGCAGCAGCGGACTTGGAAACGCCTCCAGGCCCCGCAATAGGCGCAGCCGCAGGCCTTGTACCGCCGCCGGGTCCCGCAGAGCTTGCCGCTGCCATCAGCCAGCCGGACACTGCCACGGCTACAGCGGCCATAATGCCCTTCTCCATGCCATACATACCTGGAGCAGTCTGGCTCCCGCGATACTCTGGAGAATCGCATACATTAACTGACTTTAAAGAAGGGATCTGCAGCCTGCTTGAGTTTTATCCCCTGACAGAGCCTCAGAAAGTTCACTTGGTAACAGGCCAACTGTTTTGAGCGGCTCTGAGAGAAGTGAAGTCCTGGCCTGCTGCGGATAAGAGAACTGCGCAGCAGGTCTTTGCAAAGCTTAAAACCACCTTTGACACCCGCACCGCTACAGAAATTAAATTGACGTTCTATGGGTGCAAGCAGAGGCTGCAGGATAGCTTACGGGACTATGCCCTCAATCTCCAGGAGGCACTGCGGGCAGTCAAGCAGGATGATCCAAACAGCATGCAAGATGAGGATAAACTCTTAAAGGAGCGGTTCATCGAGGGGCTCCTGTGCAGTCACCAAAGGGCCAAACTGCACCTCCTGGCCATGCAGAATCCTGACCTGACCTTTGCGCAATTTAAAGACAAGGCCATCCAAGTGCTACAGGAGCGACAGCCCAGCCGTACAGTACTTCCTAGGCGTCAAGCCCTCACGTACCACCAGGAGGTGGCACCAGATCCTCAAGTTTCTGCGAAGGCCGATGCCCAGATCCTGGAAGACGATTCCCCTGCAGGATTAAGCCTCCAGATGCAGGAGCTGACCAAGAGCATTGCTGCCTTAGCGCGGACCGTGCAGTCCCTACAGGAGGCCCCCAAGGAGAAGATCAAGCTGGATTCCAGACTGGAGGATGTTCCCTGGCGAAGACAGAGGAGGATCCCGCCGACCAGAGGCAGAGACGACGATCGCTTTCATCAGGACGGACGACCCATCTGCCGCCGCTGCAACCAGGTGGACCACATTGCAAGGTACTGTCATTTAAATGAGCAACCCCTGGGGCAGAGGGCCAACCCCCAGGAGTAGGATGACCAGGCCAGCAAAACTGGAGAGCCAAATACATTGGAGGATGACCTGTTCTCCCCATTGTGATCGACGGTATTCCCATGAACGCTCTGTTGGACACCGGTTCTCAGGTGACAACTATGCCTTACATCCTTTATAAACGTTATTGGGAGGACACCGACATTACTCGTGGCCCTGATGATTTCACCATAATAGCCAGTAACGGTCAGCCATTGCCACAAGTGGGGTACAAAGAGGTCACCATTAAAGTGGGGCGGGTAGAATTGAAAGCCCAAGGAATTGTGATTGTTGATATTGACCGACGTGAATGTAACCCCATGATGACCATTGG
Source organism: Ranitomeya variabilis (assembly GCF_051348905.1). Classification (NCBI taxonomy): domain Eukaryota; kingdom Metazoa; phylum Chordata; class Amphibia; order Anura; family Dendrobatidae; genus Ranitomeya; species Ranitomeya variabilis. The sequence goes on along the minus strand of NC_135233.1, from coordinate 171,483,112 downwards.
TACTAATGTCATAGAAAATTGTCTTGCAGAGGTTATTGTCTTATTACAGCAGGTGGCAGAAACAGCTGGTTACAGTGAACAGCGTGCCTTACAGAAAGAAATCCGAGCTCTGATGCAGAGACAGCAGGTAGAACTGACTGGTGGAGAAATTGGCCGTGTCACCGTGAGTGATTCAATCCTCATTGCAATACCCCCCAGGAGCGAAATGTTAATATGGTGTCGGGCAGCAATAGGCCTCAGGGGTAAAGACTATCAAGCCCTGGTAGAACCTGTGTATTCAGAAAGTAGGCCCACCCTCCTGACAGCCAGAGGGGTGGTTGAAGTCCGCAAGGGGAGGGTGCCAGTACGTGTCTTTAACTGCGGAGAGGAAGAGGTTCACCTAACCAAATATGCCACACTTGCCAAATTGTTTGCTGTTGATAATAATGTGATACAGGCAACAGAACCCTTGGTCCCGTCCAACCAGGCGGAGGACAATGGCTCTGCAGGACAAATGGAAGATTGGTGTCAGAAATTGCACGTAGGCACTGACTGTACCCCATCACACCAAAAACAAGGGGCTTACAGGGTGGCTCATGAGTATGAGTGGGTATTCAGCAAGCACCCCCTAGATTTTGGGCAGGTAAAAGGGATTCAACATCATATCCCCACAGGAAATCATCCACCCATTAAAGAGAGATACCGTCTTGTACCCCCAGCTCATTATCAGTGTGCCAAAGACATGTTGCGAGAGATGAAGGAGGCTGGGGTAGTTAGAGACAGTTGTAGCCCCTGTGCAGCTCCATTAGTCCTCGTCAGGAAGAAGGATGGCACGATGAGGATGTGTGTTGATTATAGGCAGATAAACCGCATTACACATAAAGATGCATACCCACTGCCCAGAATAGAAGAGTCCTTAGCTGCTTTAAAATCTGCTAACTACTTCTCTACCTTGGATCTCACCAGTGGGTACTGGCAGGTTCCCGTAGCAGAGGCGGACAAGGAAAAGACAGCCTTCACCACACCAATGGGTCTCTGTGAATTCAACTACATGCAATTCGGACTGTGCAACGCCCCAGGAACGTTCCAGAGGATGATGGAATGCTGCCTTGGACACAAGAATTTCAAAACCGTCCTGCTGTACTTGGATGATGTCATCGTCTTCTCCAAAACCTATGAGGACCACCTGGAGCACCTGGCAGAGGTGTTCGAAGCTCTGTCCAACTTTGGCCTAAAGGTAAAACCGTCCAAATGTCATCTATTAAAGCCTAAAGTGCAGTACCTGGGCCATGTGGTGAGTGCCGAAGGGGTGGCCCCAGACCCTGACAAGGTCACTGTGATCAGAGACTGGCCGAAGCCCAGCAACCTCCATGAAGTCCGGCAGTTCCTCGGGTTGGTAGGCTACTACAGAAGGATCATCAAAGACTTCACTAAGAAAGCCGGCCATTGCAAGACCTGTTGGTGGGCCAATCCAAGAAAACCAAGGGTAAGAATACCTCATTTGACTGGAATGACAGCCTGGAAGGATCCTTCACTTGTTTGAAGTTGGCACTGACGGGAGAAGAGGTGCTAGCCTACCCTGAATATGACCAACCGTTTGTGCTGTGTACGGATGCCAGCAACATGGGACGTGAGCCGTATTGTCCCAGGTACAGAAAGGTAAAGAGAGGGTAATTGCTTACGCCAGCAGGAAACTTCGTCCCACTGAAAGGAACCCTGACAACTACAGTTCCTTTAAGCTGGAGTTCCTCGCCATCGTTTGGGCAGTGACGGTGAGGTTCAAGCACTACCTGGCCTCAGCAAAATTCACCACAATAATGGACAACAATCCACTGACACACTTGGACACTGCAAAACTTGGTGCCTTGGAGCAGCGGTGGATGGCCTGGTTGTCCAATTATGATTTCACCATCAAGTACCGGGCAGGGCACAAGAATGCGAATGCCTATGCGTTGTCCAGGATGCCCAACTTGCCAGAAACGGGAGAGGACTCGGAAGCACTCGAAGAAATAGAGTTGCCAGCTTTCCATCGCCCCAAGGATACTCAGTTTTCCCATCATGTGAGGAACGGGCGCAGGAACAAGCAGAACGCCACGCTAAATCCCCTGCCCCACCATGGATGGGCAGAGACTCAGGACAGTGACCCCGCGGTCCGTCGGGTGAAAGAGCTCCTGACGCAGGCAGGTTCACACCCTGGCTCGGAGGATCCACAAGAGACGCAACAGCTGTGGAAGGGGAGAGGCAAGCTGTTTATCTACGATGGTAAGCTGTGCCGAAGAAGCATCGACCCACGCACCCATGCATTGGTATGGCAGATAGTAGTCCCAAAGCATAGTTTTTTCTGGTAAACATCAGGTCGGACTCATAGGGTAGGAACATGAAGGGTTAATCTACATAATCGTAGCCTCCCCATGAGACCATTAGTAAATGATAAGAGAGCGCTTAGATAGTAGTAATGTAACGATAATAGTAGCAATGTAATGATTCATGCCTATGGTGAGTGTTTTGTTTTTAAATTAATTGTTTTTAACTATTTTTAGTGTTTTGTGTACTGGTGGTGGGGGATTGAGGCTGGAGGGAGGCGCACGATGAGTGTGTCCTTCTTAAAGCGTCATTTCCTGCACACACACTGAACCCGTTGAAGCACCAGACAGGTGCGAAACGATCGTCGTTCAGCCGCCGCATAACCCTATGTGTACACCCCCGTGCCGTGTTAAAATGGACTGAATAAAGTGACCTGAATAAGAAGGTTGGTGAGTGCAGCCGTTTTTCTTCTCATCGTATACATTCACTTGGTTTCTTTGGCTACGGCACCCGACACCCAGCAGGACAGCAACATTCCATTCATTCACAGGCTCCCATATATGCAAGATCTGTGGTGCGGGTCGCTGACTTTCTTATCTATATACCATTCGTGATTTACACAGACCCAGCACACAGATGAATCAGAGAGCGTGAAGGAACCGCAAATCCTGAGATTCAGTGAACGTTTCACAGTTATTATCATGGAGGTGGACGCTGCTTCTGCCAGTTCAGGTCTGAAATCCGGCCGGGTGGATGTAATTAACTACTTCAGGGAATGCGAGCAGGCTGATGAGGTGCACACACTAAGCACCAAGGCATTAGAGTACAAATTACAGAACCTATCAGAGCGTGAAGTCAAATTATTTTGGACAAACAACTCCCTTGCATCGTATGTGGAAAGTGGGCGAGTACCACGAGGGTTAAGGGTGTGGAAGGATATTTCACATTTTTCACATGACCCGGGATTTCGGACGCAATGGGAGCGAATTATGCTCAAATGCTCACAGGAGTTGTTACAGTTGGTATTGACTTCCAATATTCAGAACTATGAGACAATTGAGTCCGACATACAGAAAACTAAAGCTGAATTACAAACCAGATTAACTGATAACCAATGGGCATTGCTTAATAAAAAAATGGAGACCAAACTCATTCCTATACAAGCGGAAATTAAGCAAAAAAAGCGTGATAAGTTCTTAAGAGATAAGAAGGATTTTGATTTGGGACAGGTATTTACATGGAACAAACAGCAGAATGCCGAGAAACGAAATTATGACTCAGAAAGAGCAGGCAGATATAGGAGATCGTGGAAACGTAAGACCCCCCAGAGGAGAGACTATGTTACCACCGAGTCTGACTCGAGTCAGAGTGAGGGGGCGGCCGCTCCGAGGAGTCCAACAGAGGATTGTAATGCAGAGGAGTTAATCCCTTTAGGTGGAGAAAGACGCGCCGAGGAGGCAAGAGGCGGCGGGCCAGCACAAGAACGGAAAAGGAAATGTGTATCATGGAGACAGAGACGTTGAGGTTGCACCACGAACAACATGTGGTGAATCTCACTAATCATACATTGGATGACGCACATTTGTCTTTGTTAGCAAAGGGCTTAAACTTCTGTATCCCTAACGAGTTTGACTTTATTGAATTTAAAATTGACTTATTCAAATCTATCCGTAAGATCCATTTATTTAAGCATTTTTTGTCTAAACCCAGGCCGACACATGTATTGGAAGGTGAGCAACAATGTAGCATAGGTCCACTCGGGTTCATGGCGGGGGCTGGGTTGGAAGTGCTCGCAGACACTTACAGTGACGCAGAGCTGTTGTTAAGCATCACAGATGAGGAACCACTTACCCCTAGGCACCATACAGGTCCCGCGGTACCATTCACGGGAGGGACCACATCGCGGTACATGCCCCCAGTATCTCCAGGAAACGCTATTGATTTGTTTGAGGCGCAGGTCCTCAGGGACGTAGAAGCCCAGATCTATCCAACAGCTCCTCCTAATCTCACACCCCAAGAGAATCGGGCTCTTAAAGACATAGCTAGTTGGAAGGATACTGTGGTCCGCCCTGCGGATAAAGGGGGAAAAACGGTGCTAATTCCAAAAGAACAGTATGTTAAGGAGGCATATAGGCAGTTACAGGATGCCAATACGTATAAGAGATTAGCAGGAGACCCCACAAATAAATTTAAAGGGGAATTAAGATCCCTACTTAGGCAAGCAGTAGAGAAGGGGGTTCTTTCAAACAGTACCGCGGAGAAGCTGCTGCCGGAGTTCCCCATACGGCCGCATTGGTACCACGTCCCCAAAATCCACAAGGCCCTGGACAACCCACCAGGCCGACCCATTGTGTCGGGGGTGGGTTCCCTTACGGAACCACTTTCTAAATATATAGACTGGTTACTTCGCCCATTGTTGGCACAAATCCCCTCTTACATTAAAGATACTGGGGCATTTTTAACACAGATTCAGCAGTTTTCGTGGCAACCTGGCTTTAGTTTGGCATCCATTGATGTCGTTAATTTGTACACACGGATCCCGCAACAACTAGGGGTAGATTCCGTACGTCAAATCCTCCAAACCACGCAGAAAGGGAACCATGTTATAGAATTTATTTGTAATGGCCTTCTGTTTATTCTCACTCATAATGCCTTTACATTCATGGACCTCTGGTACCTCCAAATGGTTGGCACTGCTATGGGGACTCCGGCAGCGTGCACATTCGCAAATTTGTTTCTGGGGCATTTCGAGGAGCTTTATCTATATTCAGCAAGGAACAAATATTTCAAACACATAAGAATGTATTCACGTTATGTGGATGACATGTTCCTTGTATGGGACGGACCTAAGGAAATATTTGAGGAATTTGTCACCTTGCTGAATGACAATACTATGGGCATGGCATTCACCGCTGTATTTGGTGGCACACATCTGGACTTCTTAGATGTGGCCATAGATGTAGTGGATGGAGAGGTTAGGACCTCATTATACCGGAAAGAAGTAGCCACTAACGCACTAATGCACTTTGAAAGCTATCACCCCAGTCACACTAAGTGTGCGTTACCTTATGGACAATTAGTAAGAGCCAAAAGAGCCAACAATACAACGGAGGGATTCTCAAGACAGACAGGAGAACTCGAACAACGGTTAAAATACAGGGGGTACCCTGATCATATTTGGCAAGGGGCCCGGAGAAAAATAGATAGCCATAGTAGCACAGTAGGAGATAGAGGTAGTTCCATGGAAAAAAGATTCACATTTTGTTTCAAGTATGGTCCAATGGACCAACAAATCAGGGCCGCAATCAGGAACAACTGGCACTTACTTAATAATGAGAGAGAACTCACTGAAGTAGTAGCAAGGGGGCCTCTAATTTCCAACAGAAGAAGTACCCGGGTCAGGGACTTGATAGTACGTAACCAGGTTACAAGTGAGAGGGAAAGTAATTGGTTGGAGCGCAGTGCCCCAGTAGGAAACTATCGATGTGGGCATTGCTCATACTGTGACAAACATGTCACAGATAAGTTGTTATACATCGGTCCCATCCAACATAAAGTAGCACAAATGATTACCTGCCAAACCAAGCATGTTGTCTATGTAGTTTGGTGTCCCTGCAGTAGATTTTATGTAGGTAAGACAATTAGATGTCTCTATGTACGCTTTAGAGAACATTGCAGGTCAGTAATAACTGGTAAAGGGGTGCCAAGACTAATCAAACACATGCGTGAAAACCATAATGGGAACCCAGCTTTAATGTCCTTTGCAGGTATAGAAAGAGATAATGTGGCTAGGAGGGGAGGAGATCACCACAATGCCCTATTAAGACGTGAAGCCGTATGGATTATGCGGACGGGAGCGGTGGGCCCAGCAGGGCTTAATGATAAAATAGACATGTCTATATTTTTATAAATGATATCAACATCAGAAGATGGAGATAGCCTGGTTAATGGTCCCGAATAGAACAAGTGAACACGAGACCGTGGAGTTAAGTTACAGTGAGATGGTAAGATAAGAGTATAGTAAAGAATTTATATTGCAAACGTAAAACCACCCCCTCACCAGGACCCTTATCTTGGACTATTAATAAGTATAGTTTTTTCTGGTAAACATCAGGTCGGACTCATAGGGTAGGAACAGGAAGGGTTAATCTACATAATCGTAGCCTCCCCATGAGACCATTAGTAAATGATAAGAGAGCGCTTAGATAGTAGTAATGTAACGATAATAGTAGCAATGTAATGATTCATGCCTATGGTGAGTGTTTTGTTTTTAAATTAATTGTTTTTAACTATTTTTAGTGTTTTGTGTACTGGTGGTGGGGGATTGAGGCTGGAGGGAGGCGCACGATGAGTGTGCCCTTCTTAAAGCGTCATTTCCTGCACACACACTGAACCCGTTGAAGCACCAGACAGGTGCGAAACGATCGTCGTTCAGCCGCCGCATAACCCTATGTGTACACCCCCGTGCCGTGTTAAAATGGACTGAATAAAGTGACCTGAATAAGAAGGTTGGTGAGTGCAGCCGTTTTTCTTCTCATCGTATATGTTTATCTACGATGGTAAGCTGTGCCGAAGAAGCATCGACCCACGCACCCATGCATTGGTATGGCAGATAGTAGTCCCAAAGCAAGATACGCCAATGGTTCTGGAAGTGTACCACGATGGAGCAGGACACTTCGGATGGAGGAAGTTGGAGAGTCTGCTTCGTGGAAGGTTCTACTAGATTGGCATCAAGAAAGCCATCGAAAAGTGGTGCTGAGAGTGTGGCCCATGTAGCCTACGCAGGAAGGACCGTGACAGCCCATCATCACCAAACGACCGCTCGAACTGGTCGCGCTAGATCATGTGAAACTAACACCCAGCCCGTCAGGCTATGTCTACGCCCTAACCATCGTAGATCACTACTCTAGATTCCTGGTAGTTGTGCCTGTCAAAGATATGACAGCAAGGACAGCAGCCAAAGCCTTCCAGCAGTACTTCTGTAGACCACAAGGGTACCCGGAAAAGGTACTGACTGATCAAGGACCAGCCTTTGAAGCGGAAATGTTCCAGGAATTCTGCAACTTATACGGGTGTAAAAAGATCAGAACGACACCATATCACCCCCAAACCAACGGGATGTGCAAAAAGATGAACCAAGTGGTAATCGACTTATTGAAGACCTTGCCTGTGGAGGAACGGAACTTATGGCCAGCAAAGTTGCCCGACTTGGTAGACATGTACAACCACATCCCAGTGAATTCCACCAACTGTACCCCAGCAGATCTGATGAGGGGAAGATCCAGCAAGTTACCTGTTGATCTAGACATGGGGTCCTAACCCCAGAAGATACCTCGCCAGATGCAGATTGGGATACAGAAAGGCAGCAAAGGTACCGCAAAGTACAGGAATGCGTGGAAAGAAGTCTAGCCCAAGCCAGACAAAAACAAGAAAGGGACTACAACCAGCATGCTCCTGCAGTTCCCTTGTCACCAGGTGAACAGGTACTCAAACGGAAAAGGAGACTACACAAACTTGATGACCAATGGGAAGCAGAACCATATACTGTCCTGCCATCCGACTTTGACAATACAAAAGTCTGTCTCATCAGCAAAGATGGAGTTGAAACTCCGACAGCAATATCCAGGGACCACCTCAAAGTATGCCCTGACAAGTTGAGAGATAGAGGAACAGATCCAAGAACGTCTCCACCCGTGGAAGAGGAGAAGGTGATACACACTGTTCTTGGCGACTTGGACTCAAATAAATCAGGCCAACGTGGTACCTGTTTTGACGTTTCGTCAGCCAAAACCGCCGGAACCAAATGTGATGCCAGATCATCTGGAGCCAAAAGAGACTCTGCACCAAAAGATTCCAATAGCCGACACGATCCCAACCATAACTCAGCCACAGCAGATTCCAACAGAGGATGCCAGGCCAACAGTTGAATCGGCAAGTCCTCCCTCTGCTGTCGGTGAATCTGCCATGCCCACAATTAGTAGCAGCAGTCCTGACTCCTGAGAGCTCCAGCATACCAGTGCTACCTAGACTCACTAGAAGTGTAGCCAGAAGACAGTGCACTACACCAGCGATAGCAAGCACAGCAGACCCTGTTAGGTCACTAGCAACCCCTGCACTGCGGAGGTCTACACGTAGCACCAAGAATCAAACCCCAATTCGCTACAAAACTTGGAAATATTAATGGTTTCTGCTGTTTATTTGAAAATGTTTGTATATATATCTTTGTTACAGGTTTAAAATGGACAATGGAGTAATGGACAGTGAATTGCTCCAAAACTTTAATTATACTTTTAAAGGGATCCCTTTGTTTACCCGGGATCCTTGCTGTTTCAAGTTTGCACTCACTGAACTGGGAGTCATGAACTGTGCATGACCGAGACTTTTGCAACGTTCAAGTGTCCTCACCTCCCATAAAGGGAAGCACTACTTTTGCATACGTTGTTCATAGTATTTCAAAATTGTATGTCTTTTGCTAATATGTATTGTTGTTCTTCTTTTCCCAGTCCCGGAGTACTGGATTTAGCAGGGGGGGGGGGGGTGCGGCGCCCCAGTGTCCTGGTCGTTGCAGTGATGTCATTATCCTTTCAGGGGAGAAGTGATGTCATGTCTGAAGGCAATGAAAGACAACCACATTCAGGTATCACACACATACAACATGTTCACACTCCAGACCAGAAGGGGGAGCTCTAAGCCTGTATAGCCTGCAACTCCTGGGAAAAGACACTAAAAGGTGAACATACTGCAGAGAGTGTGCAGGAAAGCAGAGCACAGGAGAGGAATACCAGTGGGAGATCAGCCAGGAACAAGCTGCTCCTTTCTGAGCCGCAGAAGCCGGTAGCCAGAAACACCGAGGGAGTAACTGTCTCCAAGCCTTGCTCCAGAGACCGGCAGGACAGTCAATTCCAAGTTGACTGCCCGACCTTAATACCTAAGAAGACACAGTGGCAACTTGCGGGGCCAGGGCATCTCTAGGGTCCCTATAAAAAGCCTCAGGCCATCAGTCATACGGGATTGTCCTATCCATACCCTCTGGGGGACAGAGAGGAAGAAATAACATCTAGAACATCTACAAGAGTTGTGAGGACCTTACAGGGAAGCTCAGCAGGGAGGTACTACAACACACAGGCGCTAGTAGGAAGGCTACTGATTTCCACCTGGATAAGGGGACTCTGTATTTGCCTTCAGACCGGCCGGACTCTGCCTGCCCTGTCATCTGGCGCTCCGGGCTGAGGATACCATTTGAAGTCTTCAGTAAACAAGGTAAAAGACTGCAAACCTGCCTCCTCGTTCTTTACTGCGCCTTGCCCACATATAAACTCTTTTACTGGACACCCCTGAGGGCCACGGACTGGGTCAGCCACCCTGACATCCCCCGAACTGTAGGACCTGGTGCCGAGTACCCCATTGCCCTACTCTGGGGGCGGTCTAGTACCATTATATTATACATTGTATCTTATACCCGTAAGGACTCTCTACATATCCAGAAAACACCTTATTTTGCATATAAACAGAGAGTGCTATTAATAAAAGCAAAAAATAGTTTTTATAAAAACGTACATACAATGCGCATACAGCTGTATTCAATCTGGTGTGAGGAAGGACAATGAAAGTGCATTCAGTGGAAAAAGTGCAAACTATAAGGTGCTACAGTTGTTGGCAAAAGTATTGACACCCCTGCAATTCTGTCAGATAATACTTCTGACAGTATTCTTCCTGAAAATGATTGCAAACACAAATTCTTTGGTATTATTATCTTCATTTAATTTGTCTTAAATGAAAAAACACAAAAATAATTGTTTTAAAGCCAAATTGGATATAATTCCACACCAAACATAAAAAAGGGGGTGGACAAAAGTATTGGCACTGTTCGAAAAATCATGTGATGCTTCTCTAATTTGTATAATTAACAGCACCTGTAACTTACCTGTGGCACCAAACAGGTGTTGGCAATAACTAAATCACACTTGCAGCCAGTTGACATGGATTAAAGTTGACTCAACCTCTGTCCTGTGTCCTTGTGTGTACCACATTAAGCATGGAGAAAAGAAAGAAGACCAAAGAACTGATGAAGGAATACGTCCTATTCCGAAACTAGTAGGAAATTGGTCCACCGTGCTTATCTGTAGCAAGTCACGTGAGCAATCACATGACCGTGACGTCACGCAAGGTCCTGCAGAGGCAGAGAACCGAGAGCTGCACAACAGCGCATAGTCGCTACTAGCAGTGAGCGAGCATAGGGCTGTTTGCCACCGGCCGGGGCACTGCCTGGAGCCCGCTCACGTGAAAGCAAAAGAGGAAAAAAAACTCCACCGAAGCCGCATTTTTCCACATTTGGACTTTTACAAAGACCGACTAAAGGGAACTGTGGACATTATCGACTATACCGCACCAGGTAAAAAATCAATTTATTATCTCGCTCAGAATTTCCTTATGGTAATGTCGTGCTCCACGGTGGAGCTATTTTAAAACACAGCACAAACTTATTTTTTAATAGTTTTTTAAAGTCATATAAAAGGTGCAAATATTTATTGTTTTTTGGAGGTATTTAGTGGTCACAAAACTGGAGAACCCAGCGCGGATTATTTTTATATACTGTATATACCTGTTTATAGCTAGTAATACAGAAGGGTGGCACTGTATTTGTATCCGCTGCAGGATTCACAGTTTTTGAAGCGCTACTGGTGTGCTTAATTTTAAGACCAAAGAACTGTCTGAGGACTTGAAAAACCAAATTGTGAGGAAGCATGAGCAATCTCAAGGCTACAAGTCCATCTCCAAAGACCTGAATGTTCCTGTGTCTACCGTGCGCAGTGTCATCAAGAAGTTTAAAGCCCATGGCACTGTGGCTAACCTCCCTAGATGTGGACGGAAAAGAAAAATTGACAAGAGATTTCAACGAAAGATTGTGCGGATGTTGGATAAAGAACCTCGACTAACATCCAAACAAGTTCAAGCTGCCCTGCAGTCCAAGGGTACAACAGTGTCAACCAGTACTATCCGTCGGCGTCTGAATGAAAAGGGACTGTATGGTAGGAGACCCAGGAAGACCCCACTTCTTACCCCGAGACATAAAAAAGCCAGGCTGGAGTTTGCCAAAACTTACCTGAAAAAGCCTAAAATGTTTTGGAAGAATGTTCTCTGGTCAGATGAGACAAAAGTAGAGCTTTTTGGGCAAAAAGGCATCAACATAAGAGTTTACAGGAGAAAAAAAGAGATATTCAAGAAAAGAACACGGTCCCAAACAGTCAAACATGGCGAAGGTTCCCTGATGTTTTAGGGTTGCTTTGCTGCCTCTGGCACTGGACTGCTTGACCGTGTGCATGGCATTTGCATGTGCAAATTAAATGAAGATAATAATACCAAAGAATTTGTGTTTGCAATCATTCTCAGGAAGAAACTGAGTATTATCTGACAGAATTGCAGGGGTGTCAATACTGCACTATATCAAACATTTGGCGGTCTTTGGAACAACTCCCTTACATTGAGAAGTAAGTGACTCCGGATATTACCCACACATAGCACCTTATAGTTTGCACTTTTTGCACTGAATGCACTTTTATTGTCCTTCCTTATACCAGATTGAATACAGCTGTATGCACATTGTATGTACGTTTTTATAAAAACTCTTTTTTGCTTTTATTAATAGCACTCTTTGTTTATATGCAAAATAAGGTGTTTTCTGGATATGTAGAGAGTCCTTACGGGTATAAGATACAATGTATAATATAATGGTACCTGCCATATGTAACATATAATTTGATATGTGCACAAATATTTTAAGTACATACATATTAAACAATCCTGATTTTATATTTTTTGTATATATTTTTATGGTTTGACCATCACCACTAAATAAATATATATATATATATATATATATATATATATATATATATATATATATATATATATATATATATATATATATATTCTAAAATATTCTCTGCTGTGATGGTTTTGGTTCTGGCTATGTTGTGAGCACGACTCTCTCAGGACTGATTGGACAACAACTTTTGGGGTCCAGTTTCTCCTGTTACCTTGTGAAAATAAAAAAAAATCGAGGGCTAAAAAAATCATTTTTGTGGGGAAAAAAATGATTTTTTATTTTCATGGCTCTGCGTCAAACTTCTGTTAAGCACTTAGGCATTCAAAATGCTCACCGCATATCTAGATAAGTTACTTGGGGGGTCTAGTTTCCAAAACAGGGTCACTTGTGGGGGGTTTCTACTGTTTAGGTACATCAGGGGCTCTGATAATGCAACATGACACCCGCAGACCATTCCATCAAAGTCTGCATTTTAAAACGTCACTACTTCCCTTCCGAGCCCCGATGTGTGCCCAAACAGTGGTTCCCCCCCACATATGGGGTATCAGCGTACTCAGAACAAATTGGACAACAAATTTTGGGGTCCAATTTCTCCTGTTACCCTTGGGAAAATAAAAATTTGGGGGCTAAAAAAAATCATTTTTGTGGAAAAAATATATATATTTTCACGACTCTGCATTATAAACTTCTGTGAAGCACTTGGGCGTTCAAAGTGCTCACCACACATCTAGATAAGTTCCTTGGGGGGGTCTAGTTTCCAAAATGGGGTCACTTGTGGGAGGTTTCTACTGTTTAGGTACATCAGGAGCTCTGCAAATGCAACATGACGCCCGCAGACCATTCAATCAAAGTCTGCATTTTAAAACGTCACTACTTCCCTTCCGAGCCCCACAACAACAAATTTTGGGGTCCAATTTCTCCTGTTACCCTTGAGAAAATCAAAAATTGCAAGTTAAAAAATCATTTTTGATCAGAAAAAAAGGATTTTTTATTTTCACGGCTCTACGTTATAAATTTCTGTGAAGCACTTGGGGGTTCAAAGTGCTCACCACACATCTTGATAAGTTCCTTAAGGGGTTTAGTTTCCAAAATGGGGTCACTTGTGGGGGGTTTCCACTGTTTAGGCACATCAGGGGCTCTCCAAACGCGCATGGCATCCGATCTCATAGTAACTGAAGCGGGGGCACCACATGAGAAACGGGGATCCAACCAGGTCTATATGCTACTGAACCATATAAACAAACAAAGAATAGACCATGAATGGGGATCACCCAAGGCAATGGACTCAATATGAAAAAAGTACAATCTTTATTAAAGTATCATATGCGGACATACAGAAAAACCACATGGAGCACACACATTTAAAAACATTTAAAAATGGTCACACATGGGACCTATATACATAATCACTCGGCTCACAATAGAACCTTCCCCCTCAAACGACACCTCCCATGCCTTTTTCTATGATGAAAGGCTATAATTGTGTGGAGTGTGGGACATCTGCATGAACAGCACCAAATATAAAAGATGGAATATCTCTATCTTAGGGCAACGATATCGCCCAAAAGAGGAAATGCACCAGCAAACAAAATACCTTGCCTCAACAGGCTGATTTATGACATGCATGAACAGATGCGTGTGGAACAAAAAGGCCCCACTAGCAATGTGCAGACAATATGGACAAAAAACCATGTCATATCGGCATAAGTACATAAACAATAAATTGGATTCTGAACCACAATGATGATAGTCAACACTACTTGCTATAGGACACAGCAATATGTAATCAAATGCACTATATAACGAATCCACTTAAAAGATAAAATCATGCAGTGAGACCTTGCTTATGCAATGCCCCAGCCCCTGTTATAGGGCTCATAGACAACCTGCTGGCAGATGAAAACTTGTTACATGGCCAAAAAGGCATAAAACTGGTGTGCAAACCCAAGTGCTGTTCAGGCCCCATACACAGTGGGGGGTGCCGACAGGAGGAGCAAGACCCGACGCGTGTCGCCACAACAGTGGCTTCGTCAGGGGTAGCTCCTGTGGAACTCCGGCGTCCTTATCTAGTCTAATGATTGCTTCTTACGCAGCTGCAGCTGTATTACCTAATAGAGGCGGACATGTACAAAGATCCCAGGGGCGGCGCTGCACAAACTCACAGCCAATGAACATACACAACTCCACCACTCCTCCCACCTTTATCCTAATACATATGCTGCGGTAACCATGGTGCCCTAAGGATGTGACAGTCTCTCATTTGTCCGCCGCATATAACACAGGAGTTTCCTCCTACCAATTGCCGTCACATTTCCCGTATCCATAGTAACCGGCTGTATGCGATCACAGCCAATGAGCTGGTAGAGCTTCATCACTCCTGTCTCTATCTAAATATACGTACTGCAGTTGTCCTAGTGCTCTGAGGACGCGGCGATCTCTTGATCATTCACCTCGATACCATACATACATAAGACTCCACCTGCTCCTTGCCGTCACACTTCCGGTCTGGTATCCATAGTTGCCGGCTGTGTACGGCAGCTAGATGGCACCTCAGAGAGTACATGAGACTCCTCCTATCCCTTGCCGTCACACTTCCGGTCTGGTATCCATGGTCACCGGCTGTGTACGGCAGCTGAGTGTTACTGCGACGCGTGCACACACAATAACTTGTACTCAATGGCACCTCAACAGTGTGCCTATAATCCGGAGCATTGCTATCCCGCAGTCATTTGCTATTACTATGAAGCTCCCCGGACGCAACACCTTCTAGCTCAGCCACATCAGCTGATGAGCCCTAAAGCTCACACACCCCTCCTGCCTACCTCTTGCCATTTATACATTAATCACCATGCCCGATGGGCATGACAGTACACGACCAAAACACAAGGCACATGAGGGAGGGCTTCTCCTACTATTCGTCGTCGCCCAGCCGGTTTGTATAACCATAGCTACCAGTCGTGTGCAACAGTTATAGAGCACTTCGATACTCATATACATAGGCTCCTATTCAATTTTAGCCAAATCTGATAATCCCCATCACAATACAGTGGCAACATATTTCTGTGCAAGGAAGATGACATAAGAGGCCGCTCCCAACTATAAATAAACACAATTCCTGCACCAAATACTTCAACCAGCAGGAAGATATCTAGTGAAAATTCACTTAACTACAAAATGCAAATCTCCCAAGATACGTAAACGTCCTCTCGGACACGAATCATACCAAACCCTTTAATTATCAAAGGATGGATGAACACATATATTTCTATAAAAGACTCAAATTTAATGACGGATACAACCATCGGTTGAGCGGATGGGCATAAAGCACCTCAAAATTCCCCCCACAAAAAAACAACAACATGTATTCTGTTGGGAGACAAAAAGCCGTTCCCAGCAAGATCTATATAAAGGCCACCAATCCGGTGGATCTTGTGGTGTTCACATAGTCATCCAGGTGGAGGAAATGTGAGCCTCCACTAGGAAGATGTGACTGTTCATGCAGAGGCCGGAGGTTAAATGAGCACTGGAATAGATTTGGGGATTTTAACCTGGACCTACTGTATATCCCCAACATACATCAATACATATGGCTAACCAGAAACTTTCAAGGCCGAAATCAAATTGCCCCCACAGAACACCATATACGATTTTAAGACTGTTTATAAAACCCTGTGAACAAAAGATCTTCATTCAGTCCAAATGGGGTCTGACTATTCAAATTGAAAATCCATTTAGACTCCCGTCTGAGTAGTTCCACTGTGATATCCCCCCCTCTGATATCTGACGGAACAGATTCCAAGGCCACAATCTTGATCCCTTTATTCTGTGAGTTGTGTGTGGCATCCGATCTCAATTCCAGCCAATTCTGCATTGAAAAAGTCAAACGGAACTCCTTCTCTTCCAAGCTCTGCCGTGTGCCCAGACTATGGTTTACCCCTGCATATGGGGTATTGGTTACTCAGGACAAATTGCACAACAACTTTTGGGGTCTATTTTCTCCTGTTACCCTTGTGAAAATAAAAATTTGGGGGCGAAAATATCATTTTTGTAGAAAAAATGTGATTTTTTATTTTCACGGCTCTACGTTATAAACTTCTGTGAAGCACCTGGGGGTTTAAAGTACTCACCATACATCTAGACAAGTTCCTTAAAGGGTCTAGTTTCCAAAATGGTGTCACTTGTGGGAGGTTTCTACTGTTTAGGCACATCAGGGGCTCTCCAAACGCAACATGGTGTCCGATCTCAATTCCAGCCAATTCTGCATTGAAAAAGTCAAACGGCACTCCTTTTCTTCCAAGCTCTGCCGTGTGCCCAAACAGCGGTTTACCCCCACATATGGGGTATCGACGTACTCAGGAGAAATTGCACAATAACTTTCATGGTCTAATTTCTCCTGTTACCCTTGTGAAAATAAGAATTTGTAGGCAAAAAGATAATTTTTGTGTAAAAATTTTTTTTTTTTTATTTTCACGGCTCTACGTTATAAACTTATATGAAGCACTTGGGGGTTCAAAGTGCTCACCACACATCTAGATAAGTTCCTTAAGGGGTCTATTTTCCAAAATGGTGTCACTTGTGGGGGGTTTCCACTGTTTAGGCACATCAGGGGCTCTCCAAACGCAACATGGCGTCCGAACACAATTCGAACCAATTCTGCATTGAAAAAGTCAAACGGTGCTCCTTCTCTTCCAAGCTCTGCCGTGCGCCCAAACAGTGGTTTACCCCCACATATGGGGTATCAGCATATTCAGGAGAAATTTCACAACAAATTTTGCAGTTCATTTTCTCTTTTTACACTTGTGAAAATAAAAAAAATTGGTTCTGAATTAAAATGTGTGCAAAAAAAAGTTAAATGTTCATTTTTTTTCTTCCACATTGTTTCAGTTGCTTTGAAGCATGTCAAGGGTTAATAAACTTCTTGAATGTGGTTGTGAGCACCTTGAGGGGTGTAGTTTTTAGAATGGTGTCAAGTTTGGGTATTTTCTGTCATGTACACTCCTCAAAGTGACTTTAAATGTGAGATGGTCCCTAAAAAAAAATGGTTTTGTAAATTTTGTTGTAAAAATAAGAAATCGCTTGTCAATTTTTAACCCTTATAACTTCCTAACAAAAAAAAATTTTGTTTCCAAAATTGTGCTGATGTAAAGTAGACATGTGGGAAATGTTATTTATTAAGTATTTTGTGTGACATATCTCTCTGATTTAAGGGCATAAAAATTCAAAGTTTGAAAATTGCAAAATTTAAAATATTTTTGTCATATTTCTGTTTTTTTCATAAATAATCGCAAGTAATATCGAAGAAATGTTACCAATATCATGAAGTACAATATGTCACGGAAAAACAATCTCAGAATCAGCGGGATCCGTTAAAGCGTTCCAGAGTTATAACCTCATAAAGTGACAGTGGTCAGAATTGTAAAAACTGGCTCGGTCAATAAGTACCAAATTGGCCCTGTCACTAAGGGGTTAAAGGTCTCAGACCGTTGGCCATTCACTCAAATTTTAGCAACTTGGAAGTGGTGTAACAATCGATTAAAGCAATGTAGCAAGGACCAAAGCCCATCTTTTTCAAAACTGCCCACTGTTAACTTCATTCTACACGGTCAAATTCTGTGGCAGCGTCCAAGGACATAACCGCCCTTGTGCCAGCTCCCTTTGAGCCATACCTGGGAAAAGTGCAGCCCGTGGGCCACATCTGTTCCTCTGGCTGTTCCAGTTTGGTTCTCATACCGATAAAACCGAGGGGCTGCCACACCGTGCTCGCCTGCCACACCGTGCTCGCCTGCCCGCTCATTGTCGCCGCCCGTTGTCTCTGCCTGGAGGCTATATGTGTCTTATTATGGACATGGGGAGGCTATATGTGTCTTATTATGGACATGGGGAGGCTATATGTGTCTTATTATGGACATGGGGAGGCTATATGGCTCTTATCATGGACATGGGGAGGCTATATGGCTCTTATCATGGACATGGGGAGGCTATATGGGTCTTATCTTTCACATCGGTAGGCTATGGGGATCTTGATATGGGGAGGCTATGGGGGTATTAACAAGGACATGGGGAGGCTGTGGGGGTGTTAGCATGGACATGGGGAGGCTGTGTGGGGCTAATATGGTGGCCATAGGGAAGCAGTGTGGGGCTCATATGCTGGACATGGGGAGGCGGTGTGGGGCTCATATGGTGGCCATGGGGAGGCTATGTGGGCCTCAAATTCTAGCCATGGGGAGGCTGTCATTAATCTCTCAATTAATTGCCCACCCCTGCTTAGAGCTCATTTGGAGGTTGAGAAATAGACATCTCAGATTTATTGTGGTAACTCCTCTTTGAATAATGTGTTACTTTGCAATGTCTTGATTGTCTGTACATGTACCCTCTGAATTGTAAAATGCTGCAAATTATGTTTGACAATATATAAATATAATTACTATTATTATTATTATATTATTAATTGAAAAAATCAAAGACAGAAACATAATGATTAAATACCTATCATAGTGCATGAAAATAATATACGGTACTTACTTAACATGTTTTTTTATAAAAAAAAAATGTGAAAGCCATCCCACCTCATCACAGTGACCGTAACTGGCATAGTCCTAACTTTAATATTAGAGTTTTTTTCTGTTCAGTGGCTAGTGTGAACATACACTTACATGCTGCATGCACACCAGTTTATATGCTGGTTCATACCTTTAGTTTTTAATAATTATTAATTGACTTCTTTAGGCAGTTTGGCTCCTTTCCTGTTCAAAAATATGATCAAAGTTGCCTTTGAACCTCTTGCTTTCTCCAGGCTTTTCATATTGTTGTGCAACATTCATACTCTGTGTCTATATAATTGGATTACAGATGTTCTATGCAGTGGGGCGCTATCACAGGAGGGTCCTTCCTCCTGAGGTATATAGTACGATGACGTGTAGTCTCTTATGTGAGCTCTGCTGTTTAGCACACTGTGTGTTGCATTTTGATATTGTATTATGAATGACAGATTCTGACCTAGCATTAAAGGGAGTCTGTCAGCCCTTTCACTTTCTCAGCAAAGGTGGGGAATCAGGGGATATGAAAGGTACTGCTGTAATGCAGAGCTCATGCACAATTGAACCATATTTTTATCTCAAATCGAAAAAAAGGGGTGATAGACTCCCTTTAAGAGAGGAGTGCTGGATAAAGAGATGTGCACCCCTCTTGCTGCTACGCCCGCATCTCTCACTCATGGTGCGATGCCAAAATGCAGGAGACCGCTTTATATTGGTTGATACGTTCAATTTTTGCCAGAATATTGGAAAATTGAAAGATACAACAGGTGAACAGTCCCTTATCTCTATCAGGCTCATGTTTCTATGCTGGCAGCTTTCATTCCTAGTGCAATGTCAGGATGCAGGAGACAGGATTACCTCACCTGGGAGCAAGCAGGCTCCTGAACTGCAACCCACTCTGCAGACAAAACCTCTGTTCCAGTTGCACAGACGTGATGTACGGATGTTACGCTACTATAAAAAAAAACTGAAGAAAGTGGGGGGGTGAAGGTCACTTTGATCATATTTTGAACAGGAAAAAAGCCAGATTGCCTGATAAAGTCATGTACAAAGTTTCAATACTTCCACATATTGGCAGTTACTCTTTATCGGATTAGAGGAGACTCTCTAAAAAAAAGCATACCATTTGGTATATGTTCTCTTGCAATGGTTCTTTCTTTTGGATGGATAATTAGGTATCTACCTAGACTGTGGCCACATTTGGGTATATACTGTACCTCCTGATTATATGTGCACCTATCAGGCCAAAGGTAAAGGACGCATTCTCCCAGTTCTCTACCACTGATGAGCAATCCCTATAGTAGACATATTTCAAAGTATGATTGCAAAAACTAATTATTGAAATAGAACAAATTAAGTTATTAACTGCATAGTATTATTATTATTATTATGAATAGCTAAGCTACTGCAATACCCTGCATATGGGGTAATCGACATAGCGAATCAGTAGAATATACTACATTTCTAACTGGCGGTATTTCCTAATATTATTATTATTGCATGTACTATATATTGGGGCAGGATCTTGGAGATAGGAATACTCTATAAAACACACCTAATGCAGGCTCCTCTTCCAGCTTGTTTCACTGTGGGCCTCAGCGGCAAATTGCAGTGATATCATCATACTCTCTGACATCCTCAACGTGGTGCTGACCTCCAACAGTCCTCAGGCTAGGAGACAGATCAGAGAGTCAATGGTTCTTTGCTCAGCTACAGTTGTTAACAGTGTACATATCCTGAGGATGCCAAGACTGTTAAAGTGTTCCAGGCCGATGTGGCCCACAGCTGACTCAAACCTGCTCCTGAAGTGTGAAGGTGGCAAAATGCCCCCCCCCTGAAAATCACCTTAGACTGTCACCGGAGGCAAGATGCCCATCTCGCTTCATGACAGAAGTGCTCCTGGCAGAGCTGAGTTGTGTATCATTGCAATCACTTCCCAATCTCCTCTAACAGTGCTGTCAGCTATCACCCTACACTGACTGCCATGAGATAAGATCCGGAAGTGTTTGTAATGATACATAACTTCGCACTGTTGTATCTATAAATAGTGGCTGTAGATATCAGTGAGGAGAAGAGGGCATGTTTGTTTCCCCTTGCATAACACTGCCTGCTTATGATTGATCAACAGGCCTCAGATATACATGTCTGATAGCACCCAGTTGAACTATAACTTAAATTATTATCTCTGCAATATATAGGAGAAAGTAAAAAATAAAAAACATGTTTTACTCAGCTCTGCAGCCCCCATTTCATGATGTGGCCAGTTTAACACGCTCAAACTGATGAAAGGTGCTCTTTAAGTAAAACACATGCATATTCTACATAGAGCTCAGTTACAACTGTAACAATTGTTCAGAATTATATATTTATTCATAACGGGGGCGTGGGTTCGGTTAATAGCTTTATGACCTGATTTCTGAATGTGAATTATATATTTTTCCGTAATAATCAAAAATAACCACTAGATGTCGCAGAATGTCAGCATTTCTTTGTAACATGTATGTGGGGTAAGAAATCATGTAACTTGAGTACAGAAAATGTATTCATATAGCATTTATGCAACGTGTGGTCATCCAGAATGCACAGATTTACAAAATGGACCCACATTCAGCTTGAGACGAAGCCTGTTTTCACCTTAATGACCGGGCCAATTTTAACAATTATGACCACTGTCACTTTATGAGGTCATAACTCTAGAACGCTTCAATGGATCCCAGTGATTCTGTGACTGTTTTCTCATGACATATTGTAATTTATGATAGCGTTAAAATTTCTTTGATATGACTTGCGTTTATTTGTGAAATAATTAGCGGACAACATGTCCTGTTTGCAGAGCCACTGATGTGCCTGAACAGTGGATACCCCCAACAAGTGACATCATTTTGGAAACTAGACCCCTTTGGGACCTTAGCTAGATGTGTATTGAGCACCCTGAACCCACAAGTGCTTCACAGAAGTTTATAACGTTAAGCCGTGAAAATAAAAAAAAATCACATTTTTCCCACAAAAATGTTTTTAAGCTACAAATTTTGTATTTTCACAAAGGCAAAAGGAGAAAATGGTCAGCAAAGTTTGTTGTGCAATTTCTCCTGAGTTCACGGATACCCCATATGTGGTCGAAAACTACTTTTGAGGTACAGTGCAAAGCACAGAAGGGAAGTAGTGCCATATTACAGTGCAGATGTACCCCCCATAAGGGACCCCATTTTGGAAATTATAACCCTTTGGGAACTTATCTACATATGTATTGGCGATTTTGCCTCCATGAGTGCTTCCAGAAACAGGCAGCAGTGGATGTAGCTGAGTGAAAACTGCAAACTGCCGTTGTAGTGACCAGTACACTGTAGTGACCAGTACATTATGCCCAGCTCATGCTATTGGAGACGCGCACCTGTAAATTAGGCGGGCTCTCATCACTACAGAAATGCCACACATGTTGTTGCTAAATGTTGTTTAGGCACACTGGGGCTCAGAAGGGAGGGGGGCAGGTGAGGAACCTTTTCGCTTTATCAGAGCCTTTGTGCTACCAGTAACGTGGAAGCCCCCTATATTTCCATTAACAGATGACAGACCTGAGTGAGGGCTTGCTTTTTTTGTGGATTGAGTGGAAGCTTTTATTGGGAACATTTTACATAACGTTTGGAATCACAGTTATCCGGAGCTCTACGCTGAGCACTTACTTTGCGGTTTCCATCTAAATCTCTGAGTGACGCGCTTCAGATTAAACCCCCGATGGATCCATTCAATATAGTGAGGCAGCAGAGTTACTCTGGACTCCATCTTGCCTCTGTCCCGTGGTTTCCTTTCTTTCAGAAGTGCACAAAATTGTGGCCGAGGGCACTTTTATGCAGTCTTAAAAAGATGGACACCGCCGGATCACAAGTTCAATGGCGCCCACAGTGTCTCCATCTGCCTCATTATAAGGAATCTTCCACCAGTGGTTTTGTCTGAATCACGTATTTCAGAGATTTACACAGAAAACCCCAGTGTAACCGCTCAGTGCAGATCGCAGGATAAATGTGCGCTGACTTACTGCGATCTTTGGGAGGCAGAATGAAAAAATCTACAGTATCTGAAGAATTGGTTTTATTTATTTTTTATGCCGTTTCTCGTGTGGTATAAGTGATTACCTGACTTTATTCTTTGGGTCGGTGCAATTACAGCAATACCAGATGTATATCGGATTTTTATGTTTGGCTGCTGTCACACACTAAAAGACGCTGTTTATTGCTCATCACCATATCTTGAGAGCTATAATTTTTTCATATTTCAGCCAACATGTGAGGGCTTGTTTCTTGCGGGACGAGCTGATGTTTTTATTGGTACCATTTTCGGGCACATGACATTTTTTGTTTGCTTTCTATTCTGATTTTTGGGCGACAGAATAAACAAAAACCAGCAATTCAGTTATGGCTTTTTTTTTTTTTTAAATACAGGCAGCTTTATTATTCGGGTCAGTACGATTACAGCGATACCTCTTTTATATTTTTTTTATGTTTTGTCGCTTTTACACAATAAAGCTTTTATAGAAAAAATTGTAATTTTTTGCATCGCTTTATTCTGAGAGCTATAACTTTTTTATTTTTCTGATGATGGAGCTGTATGGCATCTTGTTTTTTGCAGGACAAGATAACGTTTTCAGTGGTACCATTTTTATTTACAGTGCCTTCTGTAATATTCAGCTCCCTGGAACTTTTCAACCTTTTCCCACATATCATGCTTCAAACATAAAGATGCCAAATGTAAATTTTTGGTGAAGAATCAACAACAAGTGGAACTCAATTGTGAAGTTGAACGAAATTTATTGGTTATTTTAAATTTTTATGGAAATTAAAAAACTGAAAAGTGGGGCGTGCAATATTATTCGGCCCCTTTAACTTAATACTTTGTTGCGCCACCTTTTGCTGCGATTACAGCTGCAAGTCGTTTGGGGTATGTCTCTATCAGTTTTGTACATCGAGAGACTGAAATTCTTGCCCATTCTTCCTTGGCAAACAGCTCGAGCTCAGTGAGGTTTAATGGAAATCGTTTGTGAACAGCAGTTTTCAGCTCTTTCCACAGATGCTTGATTGCATTGAGTTCTGGACTTTGACTTGGCCATTCTAACACCTGGATATGTTTATTTGTGAACCATTCCATTGTAGATTTCGCTTTATGTTTGGGATCGTCCTGTTGGAAGACAAATCTCCGTCCCAGTCTCAGGTCTTTTGCAGACTCCAACAGGTTTTCTTCAAGAATGGTCTTGTATTTGGCTCCATCCATCTTTCCATCAATTTTAACCATCTTCCCTGTCCCTGCAGAAGAAAAGCAGGCCCAAATCATGATGCTGCCACCACCATGTTTGACAGTGGGGATGGTGTGTTCAGGGTGATGAGCTGTGTTGCCTTTACGCCAAACATATCGTTTGGCATTGTTGCCAGAAAGTTTGATTTTGGTTTCATCTGACCAGATCACCTTCTTCCACATGTTTGGTGTGTCTCCCAGGTGGCTTGTTGCAAACTTTAAACAACACTTTTTATGGATATCTTTGAGAAATGACTTTCTTCTTGCCACTCATCCATAAAGGCCAGATTTGTGCAGTGTATGACTGATTGTTGTCCTATGGACAGACTGTCCCACCTCAGCTGTAGATCTCTGCAGTTCATCCAGAGTGATCATGGGCCTCTTGGCTGCATCTCTGATCAGTCTTCTCCTTGCTTGAGATGAAAGTTTAGAGGAATGGCCGGGTCTTGGTAGCTTTGTAGTGGTATGATACTCCTTCCATTTCAATATGATCACTTGCACAGTGTTGCTTGGGATGTTTAAAGTTTTGGAAATCATTTTGTATCCAAATTCGGCTTTAAACTTCTCCACAACATTATCACGGACCTGCCTGTTGTGTTCCTTGGTCTTCATGATGCTCTCTGTGCTTCAAACAGAACCCTGAGACTATCACAGAGCAGGTGCCTTTATACGGAGACTTGATTACACACAGGTGGATTATATTTATCATCATTAGGCATTTAGGACAACATTGGATCATTCAGAGATCCACAATGAACTTCTGGAGTGAGTTTGCTGCACTGAAAGTAAAGGGGCCGAATAATATTGCATGCCCCACTTTTCAGTTTTTGAATTTTCACAAAAATTTAAAATAACCAATAAATTTCGCTCAACTCCACAATTGTGCTCTACTTGTTGTTGATTCTTCACCAAAAATTTACATTTGTTATCTTTATGTTTGAAGCATGATAAGTGGGAAAAGGTTGAAAAGTTCCAGGGGGCCGAATACTTTCGCAAGGCACTGTACATCTGTGTATTGATTGCATTTGATTGCACTTTTTGTTGGGTGGTATGATGATAAAGTATTGTTTTTTGCCTCGTTTTACGTATTTTTTTAACGGTGTTCACTGAAAGGATTAACTAGTGGGACAGTTTTATAGAGTGGGCCATTATGGACGCGGTGATACCAAATATGTGTACTTTTATATTTTTTTATTTACTTAAATAAATGTATTTTTTGGTAAAATGTGTATTTTATTCTTTTTTCTTTATTTGGGAATTTTTTTAAATATATTTTTACACAACTGCCTCAATCCCAAATGTTTGATTTACTGCATCTTGTGCAAAAATGGTTGCAGGCAGAATTCTCTACTCCAGCCCAGATGGTCGAGCGGGTTGTCATGGTCATAGACAGATTCGTTCATTCCCTTCCTAGGCTGGTGCAGACCCGAGTTGCCCATGTGGGTGTCCGCTGTAACCACACTGATGCCAAGGACTACCCCGTTGCCAGAATGATAAAAATGAAACATGGTACGGTGTCCCATGAGGTTGGTGTAGTCAAAGACTTCCTACATCCGGTTATCATCAAGCAGGACTTTAGCCTGTTCTGGGGCTTGTGGGAAAAGGCGATGGTGCCCAGTAAGGCAGACAGGAGCCGGTCCACTCATGCAGCTTCTCCATCGTAGTCGGAGGCAGATGTGTTCCCCCTGTGTGTCCTTGCTGGTGACAAGAACGAGACAGTGACCAGTGAGGCCAAGATTCCTGGGTTGGGGGTTTCTGAGGGGAATTTTGGGACTGCCCAAATGCAGGATCTTCCTTTAAAAAATGTGTTTGAAAATGTGACTGTGATAAATGGAGTTGCTCAAGAGCCAAGGGCCAGGGGCCGACAACAGGTTTCAAAATTTCACCTTTAATGAAGAACTGCTTTATTGGGTACCTAGAGGGGAAGTGATAGAGCAGTTGTTGGTGCCGGGTCCCTATAGGCGTAGTGTATTAGATCTTGCCTATTCTGATGTCTTGGGTGGGCATCACGGAGAAGACAAGATGCCAGAGCGGTCCTTCAGAGGTTCTACTAGCTTGGGTGTCACCGAGACACTGTTAATTTCTGCCGCTTCTGCCCTACCTGTCAGCTAACTGCTCCCGTATCGGTTCAACAAGACCTTGAAATTTATGCTAAAGAATGTCATGAAGAAGGATGGCTGAGACTGGGATTGCTTGCTGCCGTACCTACTGTTCTCCATTAGAGAAGTCCCACAGGCCTCTTCAGGGTTCTTACCACTTGAGCTGTAATACGAACGGCACCCTCAAGGACTTCTGAACATTGCAAAGAAAATGTTGGAAGCGGAAGTTACACCCCATCGAAGGTCATCGAATGTGTGACCCAAATGTAGGATAGGTTCGTGCAGGTGATGCCAATTGTCAGAGAGAACCTCTTTCAGGCACAAGAGGCCCAGGCAAGGGTCTACAATTGGTCGGGAAGACTGAAAGAGCTTAGCCCTGGACATGGCCTTCTCTACACATGATGGGTGCTTTCAGTATACTCAGATGCTGTTTGGACTCCAAGGAGCCCCAGCTACCTTCCAGAGGGCCATGGACCAGATCCTAATCTCTAACAAAAAGTAATCCGCTGCTTATTTGGATGGCATCGTGATCTTCAGCCAGGATTGGGGAAGTCATCTGCAGAAGGTCCAGGTGGTACTGGATGCACTAAAGAAGTCAGGGTTTACCATAAACCCAAAGTGCGCCATGGGGAAAGAAGAGGCAAAATACTTGGGCTACATCATCGAAAGGGGAGAAATAAAGCCACAAATAGATAAGGTGGAGGCAATCCAAAAGTGGCCTCAGCCAGTCTCAAAAATGCAGGTTAGAGTGTTTCTTGGAATAGTGGGATACTATTGGCGATTTATCCCAAATTTTGTCATGATAGCCGCCTCCCTGATTTATCTTCTCAAGGGCACAAAGACGTCAATGGCCAAATGGTCCCCTGAAGCGGAGATGGCATTCCAGGAGTTGAAGCTCGACCTATGCAAACAACCAATCTTCGTCACACCTGACTTCACTAAGGAGTTCATGCTCCAGAGGAACGCCTCTGAGGTCGGTCTGGGAGCAGTATTGTCCTAGGAAATAGATGCGGATGAACATCCAGTCATATACTGTACCTGAGCAAGAAACTCTCTTCCTATAAGAACTATGTCATCATAAAAAAAGAGTGCTAGGCCATGAAGTGGGCAATGGACACCCTGAGATATTACCTGGTAGGCAGGAAGTTAAGGATAGTGTCAGAACATGCTCCCCTGAGATGGATGAGGGAAAAGAAAGGGAAGAATGCCTGGGTGACTACGTTGTTTTCGCTCCAGGACTTCAATTTTCATGTCAAGCACAGGCGAGGGAAGCTGTATGGGAATGCAGATGCCATGTCCAGACTCCTCTGCTTAGTGAGTGAAGGTGCCAAAACCCCTGGCTTTGGACAGAGGGGGGTGGGTGGGGATAAGTGACAAAGTCACTGGTAAAGTGCTGGAGAGGAGATATGTTTCACTGCGCTTAATGGTGTCGGTGATATAAAAACCCAGTGATTTTCCACCACCTCACTAAGTGCTGTGAGGGGTTAACAGCTAATTTGAATAATGGGCTGGGTTTTTGTGGACAACCATAGAGCAGGTGGGAGGCTGTCTACCTATCTCCACCCCAGGAGCTGGGACTTAAGTAGCTAGCTTCCAAAGGCAATAGTTGTTCAGTGTCTGGAGAACACTCTATAGAAGTGTTTGTGGCTTATACTAAAACTGAACCATGGACCTTGCTAGCCCAGAGCGGGCTGATCCCTGCCAACTGAAGGACTGTGTTTTGTTCTGCTGTTCTTTTGCCCAGAGGGCTACGTTTACTTTTTTCCAGCTTGGTTTATACTGCACCTAATAAACTAAGATGTTCTTAAAGAGACAGTGTTCCCATGTCTACCTCTGTGTACAGCTGAGTGAACCAATCAACCACAATACATACAAAATAAATCTGCAGCCAAAGTGTTAATTTTCAGTAATTACCATTTTAAACATATGTTGCTGTCATAGGCCGAAATCAGACATCTGTGTTTCACGGTGTGAGCATGGACCAGTATGAACAAACTAGACAGCTTTATAGATACATAAGGCTGTCAAGTTCAGGTTGAGACCCAAAGGTGGTCCGTGCCCAGACCATGAATCATGGATGTATGAACCCAACCCAATGTCATGTTTATCTGCAAGCAGAAAATTTAATTATATCCTGCCTGCAGCTACTCGGTTCCAGTCTGTGCAGAGCAGAAGCAGTGAGCAGTCATCTCTGTACACAGAACAAGTGCTGTAAGCACACCCATTTCTCCTTGAGTGATATCCTACCCAGCAAAGTGTGATTGACATCCTGCTGTGCACAATCAAACATTTTATTAGAGAAAAATGCTTATTTCGCCACTTATCAGTCACTTCTTGCCACCTCCACATATAATTTATTTTCAAAAAATAATTTAATTTCACATCCTGCCTATACTTATAGAAAGTGAAAAGCAGCAGTGGTGGGAGAAAAAGTACACAAACAATACACTGGCTTCTAATGAGTAGATCCAAGAGCTGTTAACTTCTTATTGCTGGACAACATAGGATTCCTTTTCAGTCCTTGCTTTAGTATTTTTCTAATCCATAGTATTGGTGCAAACATCTCATTAGTAGTAATAAACTGAAGAGTAGGTGCACTAACTTTATTGGTCTGATGGTACCACTCCCAAAGGCCACATTGAACTTTAAGTGGTATTGCTATGTAACACTTAAATGAGTCGTCCACCACTATAACCACTTCCCTCTGTCCCCCTCTTATAAAATAACAGCTATGCTAACTTCAGGTGTGGGTGCCTTCCCAGCGATGTCGGCACTGGATTTCTCGGGGCTCATGTGACTTTACAATGCCAAGTGAGCCCTGGAAAAGCAAACACCATGTAATGATTGATGTTGGGACTATGGGCGCTAACCAAGTTTTCAAAACTAGTGGTGCCTTAGTCTGCCCCTGTCCCCCAGATTACTCCTTTAGTTAGAGACGCCAGGTTCTTGTGCCTTGCTATGCTCTTATATCACTCCCATCTGTCCCCTCCCCCACCCAGGGTAGTGGGAAGCTAAAGTGTATAGGACTAACCAGACAAACAAGGGAAATGGACAGCGATAGATGAGAATATTAACCATGCAAAATACACACACCAAACAGAGTGAGACACAGGGGAGTTTAAGGAATGAGAAACCAAATGGGAGAGTATGAGTATAGTTACACAAACAAAACTCCGAACAACAATCTTCGAACACCACCTTCACCTCCAGAACCAGGCAGAAAGAACACTGGCAATCCCTAAGTGCCAGAGGCAAGCATATATAGCAGAGGGGAGTAGCCAACACTTAACAGCTGAGACAATCCAAGAAGGAAAGCTCCAGGAGCTTCAACTTAACAGATGAAACCTTGCACTACTGGCAAGGAAACACCCTGAACTGTTTAATAAGATGTTGAAATACTTATAACTAGAGATGGGCGAACCCGAACAGTAAAGTTTGATGTCCGTACCGAACACCTACTGTTCGGGCAGACACCGAACGCTGACTTCACTAGGAAGTCCGCGTTATTGTTCGGGTTTGGCCCCCCCGAACACGGGGTGTTTGTCGCTTCTGATTGGCGGTAAAATAATCACCGCCGGTCAGACAGTCGCAGTTCCAACGCTATCTAATTAGCCCACAGCTATGATGGAAGGTATAAAGTTGACCTCCGGTCATTGGTGTCGGCTGATGGAACTACTGCTCTATTAGATGAGCCAATTCTGGTGCTTTGCCCAGCTCTTTCCACTTGCACTGTGGCGGTGGCAAGTGGGGCTCATATTTGCGGGGTTGATGTCATTATTGTCATATTATTGGGTTTACTGTCAGGTGACACATCAAGCCCACGGCTTAGTAATGGAAAGGCATCTATAAAACATCTATCTATTACTAATCCTCTAGTTATATGGTAAAGACACAGCCAGAATAAATTCTTTTATTTGAAATAAAACAAAACACACTTTGTGTTTGTTATTTTTAAATAAAAAAGTAAGTTATACTCACCTAATGCCCATGCCACTGAATCCCTCGTCTCCTGTAATAAAACAAAAATAAAAAACAACAATATCCCTCTCTGTCCGTTGTTGTGTCCCAAGCCGTAATCCATGTCTAGGGGACAAAGTTTTCAAACAGGACGGTGCCAAGATGGGACCGCCCAGGCTGAGACCCATTGGGGAAGGAGCTGCTATGATCGCAGCCTCAGTGACTAGCGGTCAAGTGATCAAAGTTACCACTGGTCAGTGATGCTGCGTTTCCAGTCGGGCGCCTGCACTGCAGTGACTCTGGTGAGATCTCCGCTAGCACAGTGAGAAAAAGTCTCACGGTGCAGAGGCGAATTCACCGCGTTGAAATTCTCCTGGTGAACTGCGGTTAACTAGCCTCTGCACCATGAGACTTTTTTTCTCATTGTGCTAGTGGGGATCTCACCGAGGTCACTGCAGTTCATTGGCCCAGTTGGGAACGCAGCCTCCGTGATCAACAATAACGTCAATGACATCACCGCTAGTTACTGAGGCTGCGCTGTCAAAAGACAGCGTGGGAACCAAGGCTTTCTGATCGGCGGTGATGTTTTTACCACCGATCAGAAGTGGTGTTTTCCGTGCTGTCATTCACATGACAGCATGGCAAACACCGGATGTTCGGGCCCCACATTCAAGTGAATGGGGTCCGGGTACTATTCTGGTACCCAAACTTTTTGTAACTGTTTGGCCAAACCTGCTGGTCCCGAACATCCAGGTGTTTGCCCATCTCTACTTCTAACCAGTGCAGTAGTGCATGAAACCAGATGTCGCAGTCTTCTCGCTCCTCTCCATCACGGTATCGCCGTGACACATAGATATCGATGGAACTGTACCCGCCTCAAATGCAAGTAAAAGTTGTTATAATTTTTCATGGGGGAAATAATTACTGAGAAGGGGTTGTCTGAGTATTGGACAGCCCCTTCAGTGACCAGATATTCCATAAATGACTGATGGGTGTGTCATGCCAGATGGGCAGATTCATGCACAGCAAATGCACTATTTATTCACTTTCTCTCTATAATACTGAACTCAGAGAATTCTTGAAACAAAGGGTACCGCAGATAGCAAGGAAGGCAAAGAATGCAATCAGGTTTTACAGGTTGTTTTTGGTATAGAGGCCGAGCATCTCCATCTGGAAGAGCCAAAGATCTCCAGGCAGCAAACTGTAAAGAAGTCACTATATTAATCTGGAATAAATGGGAAAACAAACAGCAACAGAGAATTCCTAAAAATAAAGGTGCAAGATGCTTCACTCCTCACAAGAATCATTTGGTTTTTGTGTATGATCATTGTTCTCTGCAGCATATCATGCTATGTAAAGTGGACTTGCGGTGTCGAGATTAAGGTCAGATCTATTACTAATCGTTCTGTGCACATAATAAATGCATTTATTCAACAAAATGTCCCAAAGTAATTGGCACTTCACAAGGTATAGTTCAACAAAAAAGGAACTCAGTATGTGTAAACCACTGAGCCCGCAAGAAGAGAACCAAAAAGATGAATAACCCTTAAAATATAATATTTTATTTTTGTCATTAAAATTTGAACAGGTATGGTACAATTACAAAATAACACCCAAGGGAGCAGGAATACATCCTAACATATGATATAGCAATGTATGGTCCATATCATTCAAAGAAAGGTATTCTAAAGCCTGTGAAGAAAGTTCAAACAGCTCTGAGCCACGTTGTTTGACTATTATGTCCACCGTTTGTATATTTACCTAGTGCCCTAATCTGGTATACTAGTAAATGCTCATACAGGTATCAAATATTTAAGGTGTATATTACCTCGTGGCTGTGAACAGAGTAATAAATCCAATAAGGTGACAGATCCAAAGTTAGATGCCTCCAGGTGATTCCGTGCTCCCCTATCGCCCCGACGCGCGTTTCGCCCTTGGCTTCTTCCGGGGGCGTGCCCAAGGGATGGAGGGTGCGATCTTTTACATGAGTGGCCACCAATAAACATACAGGGGCAGGGAATGTGAACTACATCATTTCCGGTGGAATTCATTACAACTTGCTTACGTGTGAGGGAAGGGGAAGTGAAAGTGAAAGCTTGCGCTCCATCTGCGGGTCACTTCCCCTTCCCTCACACGTAAGCAAGTTGTAATGAATTCCACCGGAAATGATGTAGTTCACATTCCCCAAACGGTGGACATAATAGTCAAACAACGTGGCTCAGAGCTGTTTGAACTTTCTTCACAGGTTTTAGAATACCTTTCTTTGAATGACATGGACCATACATTGCTATATCATATGTTAGGATGTATTCCTGCTCCCTTGGGTGTTTTTTTGTAATTGTACCATACCTGTTCAAATTTTAATGACAAAAATAAAATATTATATTTTAAGGGTTATTCATCTTTTTGGTTCTCTTCTTGCTGGCTCAGTGGTTTACACATACTGAGTTCCTTTTTTGTTGAACTATACCTTGTGAAGTGCCAATTACTTTGGGACATTTTGTTGAATAATTATATGTCTTTGCTGTTGTTTGCAACAGATTGTCCACATAATGGATTTAACCCCTTCATGACCCAGCCTATTTTGGCCTTAATGACCTTGCCGTTTTTTGCAATTCTGACCAGAGTCCCTTTATGATGTAATAACTCGGGAACGCTTCAACGGATCCTAGCGATTCTGAGATTGTTTTTTCGTGACATTGGGCTTCATGTTAGTGGTAAATTTAGGTCGATAATTTCTGTGTTTATTTGTGAAAAAAAATGGAAATTTGGCGAAAATTTTGAAAATTTTGCAATTTTCACATTTTGAATTTTTATTCTGTTAAACCAGAGAGTTATGTGACACAAAATAGTTAATAAATAACATTTCCCACATGTCTACTTTACATCAGCACAATTTTGGAAACAACCTTTTTTTTTGCAAGGAAGTTATAAGGGTTAAAATTTGACCAGTGATTTCTCATTTTTACAACAAAATTTACAAAACCATTTTTTTAGGGACCACCTCACATTTGAAGTCAATTTGAGGGTTCTATATGGCTGAAAATACCCAAAAGTGACACCATTCTAAAAACTGCACCCCTCAAGGTGCTCAAAACCACATTCAAGAAGTTTATTAACCCTTCAGGTGTTTCACAGCAGCAGAAGCAACATGGAAGGAAAAAATGAACATTTAACTTTTTAGTCACAAAAATGATCTTTTAGCAACAATTTTTTTATTTTCCCAAGGGTAAAAGGAGAAACTGGACCACGAAAGTTGTTGTCCAATTTGTTCTGAGTACGCCGATACCTCATATGTGGGGGTAAACCACTGTTTGGGCGCACGGCAGAACTCGGAAGGGAAGGAGCGCCATTTGACTTTTTGAATGAAAAATTGGCTCCAATCTTTAGCGGACACCATGTCGCGTTTGGAGAGCCCCCGTGTGCCTAAACATTGGAGCTCCCCCACAAGTGACCCCATTTTGGAAACTAGACGCCCCAAGGAACTTATCTAGATGCATAGTGAGCACTTTAAACCCCCAGGTGCTTCACAAATTGATCCGTAAAAATGAAAAAGTACTTTTTTTTCACAAAAAATTTCTTTTAGCCTCAATTTTTTCATTTTCACATGGGCAACAGGATAAAATGGATCCTAAAATTTGTTGGGCAATTTCTCCTGAGTACACTGATACCTCACATGTGGGGGTAAACCACTGTTTGGGCACAAGGTAAGGCTCGGAAGGGAAGGAGCGCCATTTGACTTTTTGAATGAAAAATTATCTCCATCGTTAGCGGACACCATGTCGCGTTTGGAGAGCCCCTGTGTGCCTAAACATTGGAGCTTCCCCACAAGTGACCCCATTTTGGAAAGGAGACCCCCCCAAGGATCTTATCTAGATGCATAGTGAGCACTTTGAACCCTCAGGTGCTTCACAAATTGATCCGTAAAAATGAAAAAGTACTTTTTTTTCACAAAAAAATTCTTTTAGCCTCAATTTTTTAATTTTCACATGGGCGACAGGATAAAATGGATCCTAAAATTTGTTGGGCAATTTCTCCTGAGTACGCCGATACCTCATATGTGGGGGTAAACCACTGTTTGGGCGCATGGCAAGGCTCGGAAGGGAAGGCGCGCCATTTGACTTTTTGAATGGAAAATTAGCTCCAATCGTTAGCGGACACCATGTCGAGTTTGGAGGGCCCCTGTGTGCCTAAACATTGGAGCTCCCCCACAAGTGACCCCATTTTGGAAACTAGACCTCCCAAGGAACTAATCTAGATGTGTGGTGAGCACTTTGAACCCCCAAGTGCTTCACAGAAGTTTATAACGCAGAGCCATGAAAATAAAAAAAAAAAGTTTCTCAAAAATTTTTTTTTAGCCCTGAATTTTTTATTTTCCAAAGGGTAACAGGGGAAATTTGACCCCAATAGTTGTTGTCCAGTTTCTCCTGAGTACGCTGATACCCCATATGTGGGGGTAAACCACTGTTTGGGCACACGTCGGGGTTCGGAAGGGAAGTAGTGACGTTTTGAAATGCAGACTTTGATGGAATGCTCTGCGGGCGTCACGTTGCGTTTGCAGAACCCCTGATGTGCCTAAACAGTAGAAACCCCCCACAAGTGACCCCATTTTGGAAACTAAACCCCCAAGGGAACTTATCTAGATGTGTGGTGAGCACTTTGAACCCCCAAGTGCTTCACAGAAGTTTATAACGCAGAGCCGTGAAAATAAAAAATCATTTTTCTTTCCTCAAAAATAATTTTTTAGCCCGCAATTTTTTATTTTCCCAAGGGTTACAGGAGAAATTGGACCCCAAAAGTTGTTGATCAGTTTCTCCTGAGTACGCTGGTACCCCATATGTGGGGGTAAACCACTGTTTGGGCACACGTCGGGGCTCGGAAGGGAGAGAGCACCATTTTACTTTTTCAACGCAAGATTGGCTGGAATCAATGGTGGCGTCGTGTCGCGTTTGGAGACCCCCTGATGTGCCTAAAAAGTGGAAACCCCTCAATTCTAACTCCAACACTAACCCCAACACACCCCTAACTCTAATCCCAACGCTAACCACAACCCTAACCCCAACACACCCCTAACCCTAGTCTTACCCCTAATTCCAACCCTAACCCTAAGGCTATGTGCTCACGTTGCGGATTTGTGTGGATTTTTCCGCAGTTTTTGAAAAATCTGCAGGTAAAACGCACTGCGCTTTACCTGCTGATTTACCGCGGATTTCCAGTGTTTTTTGTGTGGATTTCACCTGCGAATTCCTATTATGGAGCAGGTGTAAAACGCTGCGGAATTGCACAAAGAATTGACATGCTGCGGAAAATACAACGCAGCGTTTCCGCGCTGTATTTTCCGCACCATGGGCACAGCGGATTTGGTTTTCCATAGGTTTACCTGGTACTGTAAACGTGATGGAAAACTGATACGAATCCGCAGCGACCAATCCGCTGCGGATCCGCAGCCAAATCCGCACCGTGTGCACATAGCCTAATTCTAACCCTAATTCCAACCCTAACCCTAATTCTAACCCTAATTCTAACCCTAGCCCTAAGTGCAACCCTAGCCCTAAGTGCATCCCTAGCCCTAAGTGCAACCCTAGCCCTAAGTGCAACCCTAGCCCTAAGTGCAACCCTAGCCCTAAGTGCAACCCTAGCCCTAAGTGCAACCCTAAGTGCAACCCTAAGTGCAACCCTAGCCCTAAGTGCAACCCTAAGTGCAACCCTAGCCCTAAGTGCAACCCTAAGTGCAACCCTAAGTGCGACCCTAGCCCTAAGTGCAACCCTAAGTGCAACCCTAGCCCTAAGTGCAACCCTAAGTGCAACCCTAGCCCTAAGTGCAACCCTAAGTGCAACCCTAAGTGCGACCCTAGCCCTAAGTGCAACCCTAGCCCTAAGTGCAACCCTAAGTGCAACCCTAGCCCTAAGTGCAACCTTAAGTGCAACCCTACCCCTAACCCTACCCCTAATGGAAAAAACAATAAAAATAATTATATTTTCTATATTTTATTATGGGGGTGATAAAGGGGGGGGATTTATTTACTATTTTTTTTATTTTGATCGCTGTGATAGAACTTATCACAGCGACCAAAATGTGCAGGAACGAATCTGCCGGCTGGCAGATTCGGCGGGCGCACTGCGCATGCGCCCGCCATTTTCCAAGATGGCGGCGCCCATGAAGAAGACGGCCGGACACCGGGAGGGACATCGGAGCTAGGTAAGTATGGGGGGGTGGGATTGGAACACGGGGGGGGGATCGGAGGACCTGGGGTGCGGACAGGAGGACCGGGGGAGCCGACAGGAGGGAGGAGGGGAGCGGAACGGAGATCGGGGCAAAAAGGACGACTGGGGAGGTGATCGGTGGGGTGGGGGCAGATCGGGGTCTCCAGCCATGGCAGATGCTATTGCAGCATCGGCCATGGCTGGATTGTAATATTTCACCATTTTCATAGGTGAAATATTACAAATCGCTCTGATTGGCAGTTTCACTTTCAACAGCCAATCAGAGCGATCGTAGCCACGGGGGGGTGAAGCCACCCCCCCTGGGCTGAAGTACCACTCCCCCTGTCCCTGCAGATCGGGTAAAATGGGAGTTAACCCCTTCACCCGATCTGCAGGGACGCGATCATTCTGTGACACAGCATATGCGTCACAGGTCGGATTGGCACCGACTTTCATGACGCATACGCTGTGTCACAGGTCGGGAAGGGGTTAAAGGCCAGGGAAAGTGCCTGGCGATCCAAGGCTATGGACATTTTTTCAAAAAGCACCCCCGTTGTTTCGCAGGATACCTCTTTTGAAATAAAAGATCTTATGCATAAATATAGGAATGCCCTACAGCGTAAGACCAAATTATGGTGGAATCGTTCATCATTAGAGAATTATTTGGAAAAGAAAATTATTCCCAGAGGCCTTAGGATTCAGCTTTATCCAACATATGAACTGGGAGAGCAGGAACTTACAAAAAGCTGGATATCAGTAGCCTCAAAATGTTCCTTTGAATTTATGGAGATATTGATAGCCAAAAATACGCTATCCCTGACGGAAGTGGATAAAGAATTAGAGGATATACATAAACGACAATCGAAGGACATGCCCAATGAACAATTTGTAAAATGGTCCAGTGATTTGGAAACGGATATCTGTACCCTAGAAGAAAATGTCAGTCAGGATAAGCTTAAAAAATTTCAACGTGATGTAGGTGATTATGATGCAGATAAGGTCTTTAGGTGGCAGCAAAAGAAAAGTGATTCCCTGATAAATTCTAAATCTAGAAGAAACTCTGAAATTTCAAGTGTATCTGGGGTTGAGAGCGCGGCTTCCACAAGTGATGCTGAATCAAATGGGGACTTTTACCTTAGAAGTGGGAAAGGGAAGAAAAAGTTCCCTGAGATCTTCAATAAGGTGCAGAGAGGTCGAAAGAAGAACAACCAGTACCAGGTAATAAACCTTTCCAACCATACTTTAACCCCAGTTCAAATAAAAATATTACAGAAAGGTCTCACTTTTTCCCCTTCACACCACCTAGATGTATTCACATCAGTGAACGACGTTCACCTGTTTGCAAGAAAATTGATACTAAAAAAGCTCCATTCAAAAAATCTTGATTATGACCCTTCTCATAGCCCTGAAGATAGAGAAACTCTTGAAAATTTGATTGCTCTGGAGGAGGAAAACAACATGTCTGAAGTGAGTACAATTCCT
This sequence comes from Ranitomeya variabilis, assembly GCF_051348905.1. Classification (NCBI taxonomy): domain Eukaryota; kingdom Metazoa; phylum Chordata; class Amphibia; order Anura; family Dendrobatidae; genus Ranitomeya; species Ranitomeya variabilis. The sequence continues at coordinate 171,445,442 of NC_135233.1, read as the reverse complement.
CCAAAATTCCTTAGCAAATCTAAAAAATTCCCCCCTTTAAGTGTATGCCCAGTGGTGGATATTTTCACCAAACTTGTAACTCGGGATGTAGAAATATTAGCCAATAATCAGAAAAGCTTTTCTAATATAACTAAAAATGAAAGAATGGCTATAGAAGAACTCAAAAAGTGGCAGGATGTGGTATATAAGCCGGCCGATAAGGGGGGGAACCTTGTAATCTGGCCCAAAGATCAATATGAGAGACAAGCCAACAAACTATTGAGTGATACAAAATGTTACAAGAGACTTACGTTCAATCCTCTGTCTTCTTTTCAGAACCTTCTAATTGAGATTGTGGATAAAGCATTTAGGCAAGGAATCGTGTCCAGAAAACTGGTGGATAATATCCGTCAGAACCATCCGAAACTCCCTACTTTTTACTTAGTTCCCAAGCTTCACAAGAATGCTTTGGACCCACCGGGCCGCCCGATAGTCTTAGGTAATGAGGGACCATGTGAATTGATTGCCAATATTGTGGATCATTTTTTAAAACCTTTGGTCGCCAATCTGCCCTCTTACATTAAGGACACCACGTCGGCTTTACAGCGACTTGATCAACTGTACTTGGAGGACAGTATGATCATAGTCACGGCCGACGTGGAATCGCTATATACTTCCATCCGCCATCAGGATGGGTTAAGGGCGGTCAAACGTTTCCTTGCCTCAAGCACATTGGATGTCTCTCTAGCCGAATTAATTTTGAGTCTATTAGAATGCATTTTAACCCATAATGCCTTTACTTTTAATACCCACACATATTTACAATTACAGGGTACGGCGATGGGGGCCTCATGTGCCCCATCGTATGCCAATCTGTTTTTGGGGGCTTGGGAGATGGACATATTTCACAATGACCTCATCCAGGGAATGACTAACGTCCACAACTGGATGAGGTATATTGATGATGTCCTTTTCCTATGGGACGGTACATCTGAACAATTGAATACATTAATGCAACAACTAAACGACAACAGTCAAAACATAAAATTAACCTTTAAATACGGCAGAGAAATGGATTTCTTGGACAACAAGATGAGTGTGGGTGTGGATGGACATATCAACACGGATATATTTAGGAAACCCACATCCACAAATTCTTTTCTATCCGCAGACTCATCCCATCCTCCATCCACCATCCGAGGAATACCGATTGGTCAATTTCTAAGAGCCAAGAGAATCTGCTCAAATGACGAAAATTTTAAAACCCAGGCTATTGATCTTACGGGTAGGTTCCTGGATAGAGGCTACAGCAAAAGAACCATCAAGAGAGGTTATCAGAGGGCAGAAAAAGCAACAAGGGACCAACTTTTATACCGCACCTCTAGGACTATGAAAATGGATAACGGCAATCAGGTCCGTTTCATTTCAACATATAATAAAGAATGGAGCGGTCTGAAAGATATTGTATACAAACATTGGGAGGTCTTATTCACAGATCCAATCTTACGCCAGATACTACCACCCAAACCATCATGTGTTGCAAGAAGGTCAGCCAATTTGAAAGATCTGTTGGTCCGCAGCCATTATTAATCTATTAGGACAGTAAAAAGCCATACAAATCAAAGGGGAACGCCAGGCTTTTTCCCATGTGGCATGTGCAAGGGATGTTACAATCACACCAAGACTACCACTTTTTCAAATTGGGATGGATCTCGTAACTACAATATCCGCAAACATCTAACGTGTTCATCTACTGGGGTGATCTACCACGCCACTTGCCCCTGTGGAAAAGTCTATATTGGACTGACCACAAGGGAGCTTAAGGTAAGAACCAGAGAACATATCAAGGATATAGAGAAAGCAAAAGGTAGCGAAGAGGACTTAAAATTAAAAAGTCTCCCTAGGCATTTCAAATACCATCATGAATGTAATGCCAGGGGACTAATGATAAAAGCTATTGATCAAGTTGCATTGGAACCTCGGGGCGGTGATTTATCCAAAGTGCTAGCCCAGATAGAGAGTAAATGGATCTATCGATTGGGTACCATGAGTCCGGGAGGTTTGAATGAGAGTCTGGGATTTGGGGCATTTCTGTAATGTGTAGGTCATTAGAGTTATTTATTATCTCTTGAGGTATCCTTTTTAAGGGATGGGTTTTAACAATTTTAGCTGTTTTTTATTCTGATAATATATATGTATATTAATGGCATTTTCCTTTCTTTTTAAGATTTCTCTTTTTCAAGATTTCCTTATTAATCACCTTACTTTTTGCGATCTGGATATGATCAACTTCCTTTTTGCCATGGGTATGAAGCCGCATATTATCTCCTGATCTCTTCAAGAGATGTGTGGACAGAAAGAACTATGGAAAGCTTCATATGTTGGCATCTTAATACATGGACTACCTAGTGTATGTTTTTATGCTGGGGCGGGTGGACTCATTATGTTACAGTGTAGATTTTAGTTGTATGGCGGACTATATAACATGGCCAGGATGGATTCGGACCATGTTTACTTTTATGTATTCACTGTTACTTTTTGTTATATATAAAGTTATATCTATATCACTACATTTATATTGGGTATTTATATCCCTGTTTATGTTTAGGCACTTACCGGTGTTGTTTTAGTGTATATGAAGTTAGATTTACATTATTATAACTACACGGGGTATTTATATTATCTCGTTTTCATTCTATTATCTCTTTAAAATTCAAATTAAATTATTTAGGCAAAATCCATGCACATTGCACTTTATTTTGAAGCATGTCCGTCGGGTTGGGCACAATAGAGCACGGCTTATGTACATCTTCTTATGCACTTCAATATGAATGTTCCGTCCTCTGTTGCCTCCCCCATCAGGTCTTCCGGGAGAGAGAGCGCATGCGCGTGTGATCGGATCACCGGCGTTCCCTGGAGCGCTCTGTATTGAACCTGCGCACTAATAGTGGGCGGTTCATTGAGCGCTGCCCGGGGAATGCCCAATACGGTGACCATCGCGGCCGCATGCGCCGTAGACTCTATCTGGGAACCGACATAGAGGAGTGATGCACGCCCACCATGGCAACCACAGCAAAGCTTGCGCTACATCTGCGGGTCACAAACGTCACTTCCCCTTCCCTCACACGTAAGCAAGTTGTAATGAATTCCACCGGAAATGATGTAGTTCACATTCCCTGCCTCTGTATGTTTATTGGTGGCCACTCATGTAAAAGATCGCACCCTCCATCCCTTGGGCACGCCCCCGGAAGAAGCCAAGGGCGAAACGCGCGTCGGGGCGACAGGGGAGCACGGAATCACCTGGAGGCATCTAACTTTGGATCTGTCACCTTATTGGATTTATTACTCTGTTCACAGCCACGAGGCAATATACACCTTAAATATTTGATACCTGCATGAGCATTTACTAGTATACCAGATTAGGGCACTAGGTAAATATACAAACGGTGGACATAATAGTCAAACAACGTGGCTCAGAGCTGTTTGAACTTTCTTCACAGGCTTTAGAATACCTTTCTTTGAATGACATGGACCATACATTGCTATATCATATGTTAGGATGTATTCCTGCTCCCTTGGGTGTTTTTTTGTAATTGTACCATACGTGTTCAAATTTTAATGACAAAAATAAAATATTATATTTTAAGGGTTATTCATCTTTTTGGTTCTCTTCTTGCGGGCTCAGTGGTTTACACATACTGAGTTCCTTTTTTGTTGAACTACATAATAAATGCAGTCTGCCTGTCTAAACAGGATAACAATTGATCGCTGATCAGCAAACAAGTATGATTGGCGATCAATTAGTACAGCAAGTGTGACTGAACGTAATTGTTCTGTCCCATCAGTTTGAAAAATGACATGTCACTGTGTAAATAAAAAGTCAAACAGTAGATTAACCATGTAAAATATCTATTTTTTTTATTATTCATCTCGGAAAGGGGAAAAAAAAATGTATGCACAGATTAAGTGACAACATTCGAAAGAAAGGTAGTACAAGGTGACACTGATGAGCACAGATCTGACTGTGACAACCTGATACTCGTGCACAATCCATACAATATAGTATTTTAAAAATATCCATTTTGACAATTTTTCCATGATACTTAACTGTTGTAGTATTTTCTATGTTAAATAGATTTTCTCCTTTCTTGTAATTTTCTTAGAGCTTACAATGATGTATTGGTTAAAAATTAAAAGTATGGAAGTCAAAAAAGACACAACATTGCAAACAGCAAATGGTTTGATCTAAATAAGCTGAAAAAAATAATTTAAAAATATCACACGGCAATGCTTCTCATTTGCTGCATAAATATTTAACAAAGAAACAGGTTGTAATCATATTCCTTAACATGTCACAGAATAAATGAAAATTCCCTTTAAACTGATCAAACAAAAATAAATATATTTTACCATGAAAAACGCACTGGGCCAGCCAGTACCAACATACTCAGAAAGAAAACAACTTATTACCCTCAAAGACATGAAGGCTGGTATAATGGGTCAACCTAAGAAATTGTACAAGTTTCGCCGATTTGTGCAAAAATTATCCTCTAGGGAAAATGTTGTCTTGCGCATCACGCATGTCTAGTACCCATACACCATGCCTTGTATTACTAAAGCCTAAAATCATCTTTAAAGAGTAACCATCATTTTTTTTTTGTTTTCATAAATCAATAGTATATGCGATAATAAATATAAAAAAGCAACTTTCTAACATACCTTATTAGAGTAATTAGCTTCTTTTTCCTCCAGAACTGATCATTCATTATATTAAAAATTCTCAATGTACAGTAAAATCTGTGTTCCTGGAATACAGACAGTCCCCTTATTGAGATAGGAGGTGACAGTTAGTGCTCATAAAGTTTTATGCGCCGTGACTGTTCTTTCAGGAGAACTTGCAGTAGATTGTCTGTTGCCTTTCGCCCGCTCCTCCTTTCCACCTACCCACTCCCTTTCCATAGAATTTTAACCCCTGCCTGACAAGGCTAATATCTGTTTTTGTTTGGTCTTCCCTTTCTTCCAAGAGCCATAACTTTTTGTTTTATTTTTTATGTCTGTTTTTTTGTAGGTCGTGTTGTACTTTGAGTGACACCATAAAATGTAATTGAAAACAGGAAAAAAATGCAATGAAGCTGTACGAAAACATAATTCCGACATTGTATTTACAACGGTCATTATACGTTGCCCTGGCGTTGTGATTCTCCAGGTCAGTACACTTACGGCGGTATTTTATTATTTTAGTGGTGAAAATTTTTTATTTGGAAACTTGTTACATTTTTCGGGGTTTGTGTCATCTTTGTCCGAGACCCGTCATTTTTCATTTGTTGGTCGAGGGACTGTTTTATGTGGTGGCAAGGCGACGTGTTTATTTATACCATTTTGAGATCACTAATAACTATGAACTTTTTCATGGCTTCGCACTGCTTCTTTTTTTTTGCAACATTGTGAATCAAAAAAGCATTTTTGGCATTTCTTCTGGTTAATTGACTTTCTACTTGGACAGATTAGACGTTTTTCGATGTCTCTATCACGCGTATTATTTTTTCAATATCTTTATTTTTAATGAGAGCAAAAAGAGGGTGATTCAAATTTGTATGTTTTTCTAATACTAGAACCTTTTTTTGTATTGTCTTAGGGCTCTTAAAGGACTAGAAGCTACAATTATCTGAATGATTATACAGCAATACTTCAGTAGTCACTGTCGCCTGTGAAGCCCACAGGTTGTGATATCAGCCCGTCAGCATGCTGCAGAGGGTGTGATGTGCAAGAGAAATGGCGCCCCCCCCCCCCCAGTTCACATGCATTAAATGCCTCTGTCACAGTTTAACAGCAATTTACAGGTTAACAGACACCGTACGCTGCTAGTGGCAGATCCTGGCTGTGACGCGTAACCATTATCTTCTGGGTATGGGGCAGGCTCAGCCTCTGAGCCCGCACCATACACACACCCGACTGTGGATATTGGGAGGTGGTTAAAAGTAAAAATAAATTGTATCCCTATTCTCAGTAATGGGAAAATCTGTTTTAATTGAATATGGATATTAAAAAGGTGAAATAAGCTGATTTTCCTGATAAAGATATATTATGAAGGCGCATATTTTCATTATTAATTTATGAAATAAAAATTAAAATGAGGATCACTCTTTGAAAAACAAAAAATATATATAAAATTTATACCTCCCCTTAAAAAAAAGTTAATTAACATGAAAATGGAGGATGGATCAGTAATTTTCCTTTTCACGCAAAAAAAATCTATAAATTTACATCATGATCTAAAGGCTGATTTACAAATTGACTTATTAGTCCGGTTCACTATGTAATTTCGCCGGAATTTTCTGGAGAGTTTCAAATATGTACATTTTTGGAAAGGCTATGGTATAAGCAATAAGAAAAACAATGTTTCCATTTGCCCCGAGTCCTAAGTGGCCGCCATCTTGGATTTTACAAAATGGCTGATTTACATCGATTTTCGTTAATATCTCAGCTTGTAAGTAACGTAAAACTTAAATTTTGACAGCTAAACATACATTTTGAGTACTAAGAAATGCAGTGGTATCCAAATAAATACTCTATATACGACTACAAATTGTATCGGTTTATATTTGAACAAATTTTTGAACTCGAAAAGCAGAGAGTTAATGTTTTTAACTTTTGAACAACCAGAGTGTCTTTACATATCGCCACCATCACTGTCATCATCAGTTTCATATTTGGTTTGAGTGTCCTCGTCATTCATACACTCGCTGTCACACTGACAAAGATCGGTACAGGATAAGTTATTTTTTCGGCACGAACACCTTGAAGAAGAACAGTCATGTTTGCATTGACAACTAATCATCTCGATTATTGCTTTTGGAGCTGGAAGAACATCTGTCATGGTTGGTTTCAACTGTCCATCCAACCCTTTGTGATAGCCATTCTTCTCGGGATCCAGCTGAGAATCCTGCAAAGCAATGTTAGCTTGTCCCCACACTCTGGCTTGGATATGGACTCTGAGGACATGTTGTTTTAGAGCTCCGAGTGTAGGAGGTAACCTGTCACTTTCTGCCATATGCTTGCAAAATAGATGCCATCGCAGTTCGGGAATATTCTTAATAAAAATGCCTTTTGGAGAGTAAGCAAAACATACGAAGGTAGCAAGAGTTGACAACATAGTTTCGCTCACTTCTTTTTCAGTCGAAAGCATCTGCAGAGAACTGATTACATCTGGTGTTGCGTTCATGTAAGCTTGCAGCCAGATTGCTTTGCCAATTCGAGAGAACCTTCCAGTTGTGTCAGCACCAGTGAATGCATGGAAGGCTGTCAAAGCCTTTGCTCTGTCTGCCCCTATGACTCGCCTTATTGGCTCTATCTCGATCATCCCAGAGACCATTGAAATCGATGTATTCTTCAGCATGAGGTCATAGTTAGCTATGACCAACACCAGTACATCGGTATCAGGGGAGAAGAAAACCATCCTTGCATCCGGTGGGTTTCGTTGTGTTGCCAAGACAGCTTGGTAGATCAACAGTGTGTCTGCTTCTTCGTGATTGTTGTCGTCGAAAACTAAGTTTTTGTTGCTCCTGGTACACCCTGAAGAACAAGTGATGACCAGTTTTTGTGATGAACTGTTGAACTCTAGAGTCTTTGCAGCAAGATAGTTGGTCAGGTCAGCCTTTGTCTTGTCATGTGAAAGGAACCTGTTCATTGGAATATGATTAATGTTTGTTTCATCTCTGACCTGGTACTGAATTGGTGCCTTTCCTTTTCTTCTTTTATCCCTGGTAGCATCCTTGAGAGAATTTTCCCTATACGTATCAAACACAAGGATTATTTCATCGTAATTTTCTGTGAGAGACATAAGCCTGTCATTGAAGCAGTAACTGAGATCTTTGACTGTCACTAGTGTTGCCGGTTTCTTGGCCATCTTTTGCAGAAGAACCATTCCATCTACCAGGGCTATCTTGCGACTTGGAGCATCTGATCTTGTGTCCATCCTATCTTCTGGCTGCAGATCTTTCTGTGGAGTTTCTACTATAACCAACTTGTTAAGGAGACTGATCAGTTTTGATTTGTCATGGCATGGTAACATTGTACCATCTGGAGCAAAAAAGGCTCTTGGGGTCAGAGTGAATTCGTAGTTCCCAATGGCCACTTTCTGGTTTATGTCTCTGTTGGACCTTGCCAAAACCATCATTCTTCCATACAAGTCCTTGGTCTCCTTAAGATCAACAGTCTTGTCTCGGAGTTTTACTGTGGTTTTCTTGTTTGCCGACATGAACATCCTGTTGTTCTCCTTCTTTACTGGTGCCCATAGGCTAACATCCCCATTGATTCGCGCCAACACATAGTCTTCATACAGCTTTTGACCTGTCTCATCTGCCTTCAGGATCATTTTTACGTACTCATCAGGGATGTAGGCATGGGTGATTACATTGTGCAACTTGTCACCTACAACAGCAAATGGGTTGCCATGTTTCAAAATTGCTTCCTTAATCTTGTCAATAACATGATGACACTTCTTGACTGCACTTGGCCCAAGATCGTGATGCTCTCTGGTTTTGTCACGTTCTAAATCAAACTGTCTGGTGTATTCTTTGACAACTCGGGAGAGTTCAGGTGTGGCCATGAAGAATCTCTGACGAGCATTGGCATTGTTCGAGATGCCGACTATGCCAGCATGGATTTTCATCAGCTTGTTCAGATGCTCGCATGCATGGTCCGCCCCAATGGATACAAATGGGATAGCACTTTTCGTGACTGAAATGTTACCCGCTTTCATTTCTTCCCATGTTTGAGGGTGATTTATTTTAAGGTCATGCATGTCCGTGATATACCTTGGCCACAATCGCTTGTATTTCATCCGGTCAAATGCAAAGAAGAGCTTGCTGAGCTGCTCTCCGGCTTGAAGATGAAGCTCAAGGTCTGCATTCCTGGTTGCAGCAACAAATAAAAGGATTGTTTCCACTCGCTGTAGGTAGTTCATCATTGACTTGAACATTGCATTTTTGGATCTCTGTTTCACCCATGTTTGAAAGACTGTGATTATGTCAGCAGTGGTCAAGGCCTCTAGTAGGGAAGTGCTTGCTTGTTTCACTGACTTACTTTTTGTGTTCTTGTTTTCCTCAGAACAGGCAGCTTCAATTCCCTCTGTTGCCATCAAACACACCTGTTTTAGTTCTGGATTATCAATGAAGAACTCGTCCAGCAACAGTTCATACAGAGCAACATATGTATATGTGTGAGCACGAAGAGCACGCTTGTAATGGGTACATTTCAGTATTTGCCTTGTTGTTGCAGACCCATACACATCACCTTCTATCCATGCATCATCAATACCCGAGTTCTCCGTAGAGGTACCCAGAGCGCGCAGGGCAGCCATTACAACATGTAGCTCTCCCAGTCGTGGAACAACGGTGCGTTTCAGATCAGGTCTTGCATCTAGAAGTTGGACAACCTTCTCATACAGAGCCATATCAAATGAAATAACAGTGGGATGATCTTCACCAACAGTCAACTTCCTCAGTTCACTTGCTTGCATGATCACAGTCAGCAAGGTTGACCACTCGTGTGCTAGCTCTGGTAGCAGTGGTAAGGCTCCAACGTTGGTAAATCGCTTGCTTTCGGACAACAGTGAGTTGTATCCTGACCATCCAGGAATTTTGCTCGATGCTTTCTCTAGTTGCTGCATTCTGGATACAGCAGTAGCAACAATCCATCCAAATTGTGAAAGTTGGGAAGAACCTGATATTTCCTTGTTTGTGACAAAGTGTTCTGATCTTTGGGTATGTTGTACTTTTGGCTTGTCACAGTGCAACATATGTACATGGTATGGAGTGACAGATAAAGTGTGGGCATCTGTTATCTTCAAGGGTGGTGCAACTGGTTCTCCAACAGCATCTACTTGCTGATATACAGCAGTAATAGTTCCATGTGTGGTTCCTTTCCCATCAGGGGTATCCTCTGCAAAGTCTGTGTTATCAACTGCAAAGAACACAAAGGTACCCTTCTTCAAGAATGGTGGCACGTAAAGACGTTTTAACTCTCGGGTGTTTTCTACAACAGCATTAGCCAAAGCAGTTTCCATTCGTAGGGTACGGCCATAGGGAACACAAAACCCATGTGAACTAAGAAGATTCATTAATTTCTTATCGCGAGTGGTGTGATGAACAGTCAGAGCTAGCCCCAGGACCTGTGGGTTTTCTCGTGCGTTGGGTTGTCTGAATACTGATGATTCGGTTTTTGGCTTGTAGTTGACCTGGCGTTTTGATTTGAATTCATACATGATGTTCTGACTCATAGTGAGTGCTGCTCGGTCAACAATTTTGGTCCTTCTTTGAGTTTCAAGGCTGTTAATCGGCCCTGTTATGATCCAACGGATAGCGGAATATAATTCTGCTGGAACGTCGTGTATGTCACTAATGACCGTTATGGTGTTTTTATCATTGACTTCCGTTGTAAAATTAGCAATGCTTTTCCTAATTAACTGTGCTGCTTTGTAGATTGTCTGCATGTTGTCTGCATCATCACTACGACATTCCATTGCAGAATTAACCATGATTTCCTCACAGGCTTCTGGTGAATAAAGAACTGCTGATTCCCTTCTGTTTTTTGAAAGACAGGATTTCAGATGTGGCAAGGCATTCATTATAATTTCTTTGAGCCACTTTCTAGTGAATGTAGGTTTGTGATTTTCCACGCCTTCTATACCAAGCATATTCAAATAAGTGGTTTCGATATCTTGTATAGATAGATATGATTGGTTCTGTGTTTGAATATCCACTAGGTTTAGCAACTCTAGCAGACTTGCACGTTGTAATAAGGGTTCTTTGTGGTCTGTTCTGTTGGTACTACGTTCTCGTTGTCCATGAAAAACATGCTTTGTCCAACAGCTTTTGTGGTACCGGACGTCAATAGAATGTGCATCCCCTGGTGCAATGCATGTGTTCAGTCTTGTTTTCAGTGTTAAATTATCTGATGTTTCAATAGCTTGTTTCAACGATTTCCCTGCGTTGACTGTCCTCACATTATAAAGCTTCTCATTCTCATCGTTCTGACAAAAGAAACATTTTTCCTTATCCAGTGGCCATGTATGTGACCTCGTGAATGGTGATGAAGAGTCAGATGTTAATGAACCTGATTCGTCCATTTCAGCACGTCCTCTTTTTAATCCTCGTTTCTTGGTAATGTGGCTACCAGTAGCTAATGCATGTGCATAACGGTCCCGGGCTCGTTGTATTTGGTCGTTGTTAATTGCATTTGTGTAACAACTTCGATGGTAGACTGCCTGATGTGTAGCGATTGTGTCTTTCCTGTTGCTAATCCGTCGATGGATATCAACATAGTTGCCATCTTGTAAACTTGCCCTCTCTGCTACTATGTCCAAAACGCGCTGGTAAGACTGTATCCGAGGATTTTGCACCAACTTCTCATTGCCATTGGAAGACTGACAGAGCATACATAGCTTCCAGTTGATAGGTGCCTCACCTTCACAAGTGACTTCAGTAGCTTGTGGTTTGTCTGTCATGTTCAACTCCTGTAATAAAAGAAAAAAAAAACATGTGATTCCTGTCATTATGTATTATTATGTCAATACTAATTAATTATAAAAAACTGCTGTAGTAAATATCTAAAACACATCTGCAACTAGTAATATTGCATTTCTTAGCCCTAAAATGTATGTTTAGCTGTCAAATTTTATTTTTATGTTATTTATAAGCTGAGATATTAACGAAAATTGGTTTTACGTCAGCCATTTTGTAAAATCCAATATGGCGGTCACGTGGGACTCGGGGCAAATGGAAACATTGTTTTTCGTATTGCTTATACTATAACCTTTCCAAAAATGTATAGTTTTCAGACTCTCCAAAAAATTCCGGCGAAGGCCTAAATCAATACATAGTGAACCGGGCTATATGTTTCAGTGTTCAGACCACAGAAGAGCAGTCAGACAGAAAATGAAATTACACATCACACAACAAAAATAAAATACAATAAAAACAGTGAGGTTTAACTGTACAGACAAAACACAGACTCCATATAATAAAATGTCCATTGTAAAAACAGTAGGTGGACTCGTCAGTGGTTACCAGTCACTGCCAGAATTGTCTGTCACGCTGAAAACATTATTTTGTCCCCCTGTTAATATAGTTATTTAGTTTGTTTTACTATTAAGTTTAAATATTACAGCATAATCATCTTGTACATCTTCACATGAAATGTTTTCAGAGTTTTTATTAGCAGATAGCAGCCATGGAGGACTGTTCTGCTATGTGACGAACAGCCAGTGCTTTAACTCTTCCACTCCTTCCACAGCCCGAGTGTAGTAAAAGTCCATGTTTGCTGTAAAATCTTTACATACAGAAGACTCCACGTCGCCAAATGTGCAGTACAAAGCAGTCCCAGCAATGCTCAGAAACACGGTGACCAGGCAAAGTGCGACCAGCAGAATACAGGATCCTCCGCCCATCTCCTCTGCAAGCAAGCACACAATGAGGATTAGACGCCTGGCAGTATATTAGTATTATTATACAATTATTCCATGGCGCTTTATACATGAAAGAGGCAAATATAGACAAGTACAATAGACATGAGCAATACAAGGCACACACAAGTGCAGGAGGAGAGAGGATCCTGCCCGCGAGGGCGCACAGTCTACAGTATGAGCCATTTATCCATAATAATCCATAACTAGGAAGAAGCCAAGACTTTTTGGTAACCTCTTAGTGTGCACATTTGAATTGACCTTACATCGTTCCTGGAACAACTTCTATCAGGTGATAAATGTAAGGCCAATGGGGTTCCAACCACTGCGACCCCCACCGATCTTAAGAGTGGGGGTGGAAGGGTCCCAATGCTCTCTGTGTGGATGTAGTGATAATGAGCAACAGTAACTCCATTCTATAGGAGTGGTGCACCACATTATGGGTGTCTGGTCTGAGAATTCCTACATGAACAGTTTCCTGGATAGTGGATTGGCCGTCGTGGGCCAGTTGAATGGCCACCAAGGTCTCCCGATCTGACCCCCTTAGACTTTTGTCTTTTGGGGTCATCTGAAGGCAATTGTCTATGCTGTGAAGATACGAGATATGCAGCATCTGAAACAACAGATACTGGAAGCCTGTGCTAGCACTTCTTCTGCGGTGTTGATATCAGTGTGTCAAGAGTGGGAGAAGAGGGTTGCATTGACAATCCAACACAATGGGCAGCACTTTGAACACATTTTATAAGTGGTCATAAACTTGTAAATAAATGAACAAAGTTACGTTAAAGCCAAGCACACCATTGTTTTTCTTGTGAAATTCTCAATTAGGCTGGTTTCAGACTTGCATTCCTGTGTGCTGCGGATGGCAGCGTACTTCCTGCTTGCTTCCTCCTACTGCATCCAGCGTTTCCCTGCGTACCTATCTTTAACATTGGGACATGCGCTGTATGCAGATGTGTCCACATGTGGCGATTTGAGGTGTGCGGCGCCTGCACGGATATGCATAATTTTGGGTTTCTGTGCGGTCACCGCACACCTCAAATCGTCGCATGCGGACACATCCGCATACAATGCATGTCCCTGCATAGCCAATGTTAAAGACAGGGAAACGCTGGACGCAGCCGGCAGTAAGCGGAGCTTCACGGAGGAAGCACGCTGCCATCCGCAGCGCACAGGAACGCAAGTCTGAAACCAGCCTAAGTTTGATGTCACATGACCCTCTTACCATTGGAAACAATAAAGTTGGATCCAAAATGGCTGACTTCAAAATGGCCGCCATGGTCACCACCCATCTTGAAAAGTTTTTCCCCTCCCATATACTAATGTGCCACAAACAGGAAGTTGATATCACCAACCATTCCCATTTTATTTAAGTGTATCCATATAAATGGCCCACCCTGTAGAATTCACAATAGATATCACTCATGTAATGTAAGAAGTAAAGTCTTTGGCATTGTACTACCCCTATATTTCTCTCCTGTATCTGTGCATCATGAATTGTGATATGTGTTAAAGGGGCCCACTGACACGCTTTCGCTAGCCGGCCTTGCTTGGGTTTATAGATCATAGGTGAAAGATCCCCTAATGATGGGAACAATCCCCTTTAATGGCCAGTTAAACGATTTTAGTTTTTGCCTCTCCAAATTTTATATGGAGACACGCTACACATTTTGCAGTGCTACTAATTGATTTTATCTACAGATTGACAACTGCAGTCACTAGATTCAATAAAATGGCTTTTCAGCTGCAGCTCAACAATTAAAGGGATCCTGTCACGTTGTACATGCAGGACAATCTGAGGGCAGCTCGGTATAGAGGAGAAGCGGAATAGAATGCCATAGGTTTGTTGGAAAAGATTCAGTATACATTATATGATGTCACTGAAATCCCTGGTGCTTGTCTGTAAGAGTCCAGTGGGCGGTCCTACTAGTGATTGACATCTATCTCTCTATGCACACTCATACAGCGAAGGTTGTCAGTCACTATAATAACCACCCACTGGATTTAGTCATAAAAACACCAGGGATTTCAATGAATAAAATAAAAGTTATGCTGAAACTTTTCCCACAAAACTATTTATCAATCTGACCAGCTCCACCTGCTCTATAATAAAAGGCCCGCAGATCATATCCCATTTTCCCCTTACGATTACTCAGTAACCCTACAATTCTCTGTGTAGCCCATGTCTTCTATGTCATATGATGTGACCTCCAACCAACAGTTACACTAAAGCCCTATACAAACCTTGGTCAAGAGCATCTTCTGTCTCCTCAAATCTCACTTTTCTCTTCGTCTGCTTGTGGTTTTCTCCTTCACTTCCATTACGCTTCTTCAATATAGAGACCAAACCAGCAGCAGGGCTCACCTAGTCATGAACACAATGGAAATGATCATTACCTGCATCTATAAAATACAGACTGCCTAAAAAAGAAAAGAAAGAATGTAACTACCACCAACATGACCAAGTAAAGGGGTAATGTCAAATTTGGAAGTTATCGCCTAGCCATTGGATAAGAGATAACTTTCCAATTGCTGGGGTCCCGACTGCTGGGACCTGAACCAATTACAAGAATCGGGGCTCTGAAGATGGTCGCTAGTGTGCACTGCTGCTCCGTTCATTCTTATGGAGGTGCAGAACACCAGCTGATCTCTCCGGTGGCCCCTTTAAGAATGAGTGAGCAACAGTGAGCATGAGCCCCAGTTCTCGTCAGGATGTTATCCCCCATCCTATGGTTACAAGGTAACTTCCAAACTTGAGAATACACCTTTTGGTGGTGGCTACACATACATTTTGTATGAAGACACTGATTCACGATTCAGATGAAGACACTGATTCACGATTCAGAACTCCCGGAAAGCTGGGTGACAACTTCTGGAAGTGCTGTAATGTGATCGTATTGGTTGTCCTTCAGCTTAGGCTGAGTTCAGCTGTCTGTGTTTCACAGTTCATATCTGGACTGCAATGCTTTGACCACTCAAAAGTCTCTTTACACAAACTGTTGACACTGTCAGTGTGGGAGAGGAGACCCGCGGGCTCTCTGGGTATAGTGGTCCCCACACGGACTGTGAAACAGACGTCTGAATTCAGCATTCGGCCTCATTCACACATCAGTGTTTGTATGCCAAAATCAGGGGTGGAACTTACAGAGAAACTATAATTGAAAGATTGACTCCTGTTCTGTGTTTTGGAGAAACTCCTGGTTTTGGCCTCCAAATACTGATGTGTGAATTCAGCCCTACTTGCAATATGTTCTGCAATGGGTCACCTGTATATTTATTAGTGAATGCTATATGATCAGCTCTTTCTGCATTTTCATATGCAACAAGCATTTTTTAGGTTTTAGTGGAGTTTACTGTCATTTTCCGCATTAGGTTTTCAAGTCCTATTAAGACACCTATAAAAACAAAAGGCCATGAAAAATAGCAGCAAAACACACTGGGGCAGATTTATTTAAAACTACTTTTTCAACAAGAAAAGTTAGGGCCCTATTCATTCAAGCTTTCATCCCAGAATTCTAGTGAAAAAGCTTGGGAAAACTCAGAGCTGCACCTATATGTTGCGACTTTTGGCATCTTCACGTCCGTTCCCCCAGATGTTCATTAGCGGCAAGCGGTGGCGTTCCCTATGCCAGAAATCTCACTCCAATGCCTGACTGGCGTAGCGCACAGGTGTAAACACTCATGCACTACTTCATGGATCAGGAGCGCCTGACGTCAGCACGCCCCCTAATCTAGACTAGACTGGGCTTAACAACGCTGATCTTGATGAATCCAGCCCTTAGAGCACAACAGTCAATAACCATGTTCATTGGAATCAATTCAATAAAAAGAAGGAAGATCATAAATTAATAGTACACATGAAAATAAGCAATTTTTACAATGTATCTTATCAAAGAAATCAACTTCTTTCTCCCCATGGATTGATCGTTCACTCTCTTTTCCTGTGTAAAATCTGTATTCAGAGAAGACAAAGGTTTCCATTACGGAGAGAGGAGACTGTTGGTGCTTTTAAACTTCTATGGCGTAGCGAGTGGAAGCTACAAGCAGACACGGGCATTGTGCTACAAGTTCTCCTGAAGCAATGGTTACAGTTCTCCATAGAACTTTATGAGCACTAATTGTCATCTCCTATCTCAGTAATGGGAGTTTTGAGAATGACTGCTCAGTCTAGGGGGAGAATGAAGCAGATTTCTCTAATAAGATATATTACAAAATGTCTTATTTTCACATGTACTAATGATTTACGAAAAACAAATAAAAACCAATGCTACTCTTTAACCCCTTTCTGACATCAGACGTAATATTCCGTCCTTGTGCCCTGGCCCTATTTGACCAGGGAGAAAATATTATGTCATTGCGATCGCCAGCGCAATATGATCACTGCACCCCTACATGAATTCATTGAAATGTGTAGTTTGTAGAATGGGGTCACTTATGGGGGGGTTCTGCTGTTCTGGCACCTCATGTGCTCTCCGAGTGGGTCATGTTAAAATCTGGCGCTCCTTGCTTTCTGAGCTTTGCACTGTGCCTAAAAAAAAATTCCGGATTACATGTAGGGTATTGTCACACTCAAGAAAAAATGGAACTCAGTTTGTTGTAAAAAAATTCCTATTAGCCCTTAGAAAAATTAAAAACTTGGGGCTAAAAAACATAAAACTGTAATTTATTCTTTCTTCACAGCTCAGTGGTATAAAATTATGTGAGGCACATGTGATGTTAATATAATCACTGCACCCCTAGATGAACTCAATGGAGAGTGTAGTTTGTAAAATGAGTTCATATTTGGGGGTTTCTGCTGTTCTGGCACCTCAGGGGCTCTGCCAATGTGACATGGCACCCATTCCAGCAAAATCTGAACTCCAACATGGCACCTCTTCCCTTCTGAGCTTTGCACTGTGCCTCAAAGGTAGTATTCCCTTATATATGGAGTATCGGCGTACTCAAGAGAAATTGCACAACAAATTGTATGGTGCAATGTCTCTTGTAAGTTGTTACCCTTTTGAAAAAGCAGAATTTGGGGCTAAAATAACATTTTTGGGAGAAAAAGTTTATTATTTTCACGGCTCAACGTTATAAACTTCTGTGAAGCACCTGGGGGTTCCAAGTGCTCACCACAAATCTAGAGAAGTTCCTTGGGGGGTTTAGTTTCCAAAATGGTGTCACTTGTGGGGGGTTTCAATGTTTAGCCACATCAGGGGCTCTGCAAACGGGACATGGCATCCAATCTCAATTCCAGACAATTTTGTGTTGAAAAAGTAAAACGGCGCTCCTTCCCTTCCGAGCTCTGCCATGCGCCCAAACAGTGGTTTACCCCCACATATGGGGTATCAGCGTACTCAGGACAAATTGCACAACAACTTTTGGGGTCCAATTCAAATTTCTGTTTTGTTTTTTTTCACATGTCACGAGAAAACTATGTCAGAATCACTGGGATCCATGCAAGCCTTCCAGAGTTATTACCTCATAAAGGGACAGTGGTCAGAATTGTAAACATTGGCCCGGTCATTAATGTGCAAACCACCCTTGGGGATAAAGGGGTTAAAGCTAGATCATCACAAATTGCTAGAGATTTATCATTCAACCTTCATATGAAAACGAGTGAACACAAAGGTCTCATAAAAGCTAACAATTTATTAAATATACGGCACTTAAAAAAGATTTAAATACAAAAGACATACCTACAGCTCTGGCAAAAATTAAGAGACCACCACATCAAAACCCTGTCATGGGCAGCCCAATCTCCAGACCTGAACCTCATTGAAAACCTCTGGAATGTAATCAAGAGGGTGATGGATAGTCACAAGCCATCAAACAAAGAAGAACTGCTTACATTTTTACTCCAGAAGCAGTGTGAAGACTGGTGGAAAGCATGCCAAGACGCATGAAAGCTGGGATTAAAAATCATGGTTATTCCACAAAATATTGATCTCTGAACTCTTCCTGAGTTAAAACCTTAGTACTGTTGTTTCTAAATGATTATGAACTTGTTTTATTTGCATTATTTTAAGTCTGAAAGCATCGGGGTTTTTTTTTGTTTGTTTGGTCAAAATTAAAAAACATTTTTCCTTTTGAGAAAAAAAAAATACAAAATGTATTGCTTGGAAATTCAGACATGTTGTCAGAAGTTTATAGACTAAAAGAACAATTAACATTTTACACAAAAATATACCTATAAAGAGAAAAATCAGACAAACTGAACATTTTGCAGTGGTCTCTTAATTTTTGCCAGAGCTGTATATCAAAACAGAACATGTACAAAGTAAGAGAGGTAAAGTAACAGGACAGATTCCAAATAGGACAAAGAACCCCATCAACATAATAATTCAAGTCACAAGTGTCATGACTGGTACTTGTTTTAGTTTAGTGAAGAAATGCATAAGGTAGGTACTTACACAAAGGTGGTATGTCAAGTACTGTACTTACCTTAAGCATTTTTTCACTAAACTATTTTGATGAGACCTTTGTGTGCACTCGTTTTCAGATGTAGGTTGGTGGATTAGTTTCGGAGTGTGTCTCTAATATTTTCCTTTTGTTTGCTCAGTGTTTTGTGTTGGGATTCAAGAGATTTATCATTGTAGCTTATACTGGAGGACAAATTAGGGGCATCTTTAGGTGAGGTTCAGACGTATGAAAAATAGCACGATTATTATCCATGAAAAAGAAAAAAAAGAAGTATTTTCATCCGTAGTCCATCCGTGTCACACGCATGATCATATTGTGCATTAGTATGACATCTGTGCACAAACCGTTTTCCTCCCCAGTTAATAAATCTACAAGCCCAAATTGCGCACGTGGGTAATGTCACTGCTCCTCTCCCCTTCTGGGCAGCTGCTCATCACAGCACAGCGCCACCGGTGACTGCAGTGTGGTACTGACATGCTGACCGTGCCACAGAGGATGGCCGCCAGCGCCAATTCTAGCTTTCCTGCTCATGTGAAAGCTGACATGGTGACTTTCCCCGCAGTGTAATAAAAGCATGAAGTGAATACACAAAATTCCCATATTGCTATTTTGGGGTTCATTTTATGGTAAAAATGATTTGGCAGCAAGATTATTCAGGTCAATATATTTATAGCGACACCAAACTTGTATAGATTTTTTATTACAGATTCTGAATTTTGTAGATATATATGTATAAAAAAATTATATGTTTGCATCGCCATTTTAGAGACCCACAATATTTTTATTTTTCGGTCAATGAAGCAGCGAGAGGGCTTGTAGTTTGCACAGCCCCAATGCTGACCCTGGCCACAACTCACCAGTAGTTACAGTGATCAGAGCGGAGCTGTCATTACAGCTCAGCACAGCGATGGTCGGTGAGTGACCAATTACAGCAGGGCCAGGCACCATCATCGGGGGATAAGTCACTGCTGCATCCCTGGTGGATCTGTGCTCACCACACCATGGTAACTACTGTGATCAGAGCGCTGCAACCAGCAAGGACTTGACTGCTTTGCTCTGATCACAATAAGTATCGGGGTAAGAAAAAAACTGTAAATCAGCGCATGGCGCTGGGCTACAATAAAAGGCGTCAGGCTCCACCTACAGCTGGAAGGGCGCGCTCAGTCTGCAGCTGGGGCAGCTGCAGCATAGGAGATGGAGGCCAAACGTTGGCCACAGTCTCCTATACCTTGCGCCTGCCATATTCACTGTGTCCAAGTGTTGTGCTTTGACACTTACACACCAGCAAATAAAAATAGCAGTTCCCAGTGGCTAAAGTAATAAATATTAAAAAAAATAATTTTACAATTTCATACAATTAAAAAAAGTAGTTGTTTTTTCACATAAATACAAATCATTGAAAAAAACAATCATCATGCATTTCCATTAAAATCCCTATTAACTGGTCTACCACTCACAGGCAGACAGCTCAATGTGTAAGGGGAGATCCGTCTGTATTGGGGGATCTTACACACGTGCAGGGAGTGGTCTACCATCCACAGGCAGACAGTGTCCATGTGTATGGGAAGACCCCTGTCTGTAGGGAGGGGTCTACCACCAACAGGTAGACAGCGTACATGTATATGGCAAGTCCCCTGTCTGTAGGGAGGGGTGTACTCACAAGCAGATGGTGTCCATGTGCATGGCGAGACCCCTGTCTGTAGGGATGGGTGTACTCACAGGCAAGATGGCGTCCATGTGCATGGCGAGACCCCTGTCTGTAGGGATGGGTGTACTCACAGGCAGATGGCGTCCATGTGCATGGCGAGAACCCTGTCTGTAGGGATGGGTGTACTCACAGGCAAGATGGCGTCCATGTGCATGGCGAGACCCGTCTGTAGGGAGGGGTGTACTCACAGGCAAGATGGCGTCCATGTGCATGGCGAGACCCCTGTCTGTAGGGATGGGTGTACTCACAGGCAGATGGTGTCCATGTGCATGGCGAGACCCCTGTCTGTAGGGATGGGTGTACTCACAGGCAGATGGCGTCCATGTGCATGGCGAGAACCCTGTCTGTAAGGATGGGTGTACTCACAGGCAAGATGGCGTCCATGTGCATGGCGAGACCCGTCTGTAGGGAGGGGTGTACTCACAGGCAAGATGGCGTCCATGTGCATGGCGAGACCCCTGTCTGTAGGGATGGGTGTACTCACAGGCAGATGGCGTCCATGTGCATGGGGAGACCCCTGTCTGTAGGGATGGGTGTACTCACAGGCAGATGGCGTCCATGTGCATGGCGAGAACCCTGTCTGTAAGGATGGGTGTACTCACAGGCAAGATGGCGTCCATGTGCATGGCGAGACCCGTCTGTAGGGAGGGGTGTACTCACAGGCAAGATGGCGTCCATGTGCATGGCGAGACCCCTGTCTGTAGGGATGGGTGTACTCACAGGCAAGATGGCGTCCATGTGCATGGCGAGACCCGTCTGTAGGGAGGGGTATACACCCACAGGCAGACAGCGTCCGTGTGTATGGGGGGACCTCTGTGTGTAGGAACGCCTTAAGGACAGGATTTCAACTATGATTAGATACAGTTTGCCATCCTCACACAGAACTACAGTTCATGGCTCTCCTGCCAGCCATTGCAAATCTTAAGCATTGGCATTAAAATACATTTTGTATTTATCTCATTTCATCTAGTGCCATGTAAGTTGGTGCAATCAGAGAGGGGGTCAGCCATGGAAACTTCCAACACACTCGGAACTAAAACTGACAGGATTTAGCTAAACCGACACAGGTGCAGTGAATGCGGAATAGAGCTTACAAGTTTATTTTAAGGTTAGGCGGCATTTGAAGTCACGGCCAGGACATAATCTGCTGGATTTTGTGAAGTGCTGATTCTATGCCCTTTAATAGCATGGAACTGACGAGAAAGTATAGATGCTAGCAGGCACTATGAGGCCATGTTGCTACATTCGAAAAAGCTCAGCTTTTTTCTACGGTATTTTTCCCCTGATATCTACACCAAAATATGCCAAATACGTTACAATTGATGTGTATTCTGAAGTTTTTTTGTGTAGATTGATAGCACTTTTTATGCAGGTTTTAATGCAGAAATAACTCCTGATATTCTGTACTTAAAAATGCAATAGCTTTTTTTTACATACAATTTCCCCATAGAAGCCTACAGGCAAAAACTCACCAAAAACCACACAGTTCAACAGCAACTGTAGCGGGAGATACTACGGTCATTATCAGTGCGAAAATAATGCTTTACCCTTAGTGATGAGCGAATATACTCGTTACTCGAGATTTCTCGAGCATGCTCGGGTGTCCTCCGAGTATTTTTTAGTGCTCGGACATTTAGTTTTCATCGCCGCAGCTGAATTATTTACTTCTGTTAGCCAGCATAAGTACATGTGGGGGTTGCCTGGTTGCTAGGAAAATCCCCACATGTAATCAAGCTGGCTAAGAGATGTAAATCATTCAGCTGTGGCAATAAAAACTAATACTCCGAGCATTAAAAAAATACTCGGAGGACACCTGAGCATGCTCGGGAAATCTCGAGTATCGAGTATATTCGCTCATCACTATTTACCCTTTACAAAGAGTGAAAGAGTGGAATATCCACAGCATAGTTACATATCATTATTTACTAGTGCTGCAATTATTCACTGTCGCTGGGCAGGAACTTTTTCTTTTTCAAATGTTATACACCTTTTTGGTCCCCAACAAACAGTGAGCTTACAGGCCTTGGGACGGTGCCCGAGTGGTATAATTACTCTCACTGGTCCCAAATAATCAGTTTTCACCTGATTCTCATATAGTCTCATTCAGACATCAGTTATGTTTCTAGTAAATAAAAAATGGCCCAAGTTTCATCAGTTTTTATCCAATTTATATCAGAGTTTAGTTTTTTCATTAGTGATTATCTCGTAGGAGAAAACTAAAGAGGTTGTCCACTACTTTTTGATTGATGACCTATCCTTAGGATAAGTCACCAATGTCTGATCGGCTGGGGTCCGACACCCGGTTCCCTGACAATCAGCTATTATCGGTGTCGGTGGCCGCCAGCTGGAAGTACTCACTTGCCAAGCTGTTCCGTTTACTTGTAGTGGCTGCCATAAGGTACTACACATCCGGCTTCTATTGATCTGAATAGGAGGCAGATGTGCAGTACCAAGCCCTGGTCATTACATATAGACGGATACAACCAACAGGAAAGAAGGAGTGCAAAAAGTTTCAGAAAATTAACATATTTATTAATAATAAAGTTAAAATGAACAACATACAAAAAAAGAGATCACAGTCTTCCTAAAAAATTGGTCCAGTACACACTTGAAGTATATATCAATACATAAGATTTAAAAAGATGTCAGTTTCCTGAGGGTAATGAATCCCCTAGTCTACAGGATTATGCTGTCCATAAAGCAACTGGTAGTACTAAGTAGGTAGGTAGTACCTACATCTTAGTGATGTGTCCAGCAGGGCTGTGGAGTCGGTAAGCCACAGTTGCGACTCCGACTCCTGGATTTTATCAGGTTCCGACTCCGGCTTCTTCATAAATGGCCAATTCGGAACAATAAATTTACTGTTGTAAAATATTAACATCGTGCTTATTCAGTTTCTCACCATCATATAAGTAATCAGACCACTTAGAGCAAAAACGATATTTTTTAGACTACAATTAGAATATAGCAAATAACTTTTATAAACTTTTCTAAACTCTTGTAAGTAAATATGCAATAAACACTGTTATGCAGTTAATAAGAAGAAATCTATAAATTTGTCCTCAGAAAAAGTATTGCCTCTGTCAGATCCTCCTTCATGGATGCCCTCAAATCTGATCTAATTATTTTGAGAGCAGAGAACAACCTCTCTACACTAACTTGGGTTGGTGGCAAAGCAGTAACCACTCGGGCAACATCTCTGACAATGTCAGGATACAGAGGAATCGCTTGTTGCACTGTTATTTTTGATGAACGGTCAAATTTCTCAATTTCTTTTAGTGCACATGAAAAATTCTGCTGAAATGTACTGGCTGTGTTCTTTGATGGGGATGACTCTTCTTCTATGCAGGAACGCTTTGCACAATCCTTGTGATCCAAATATTTTTCGAAATTAAATTCTTCATCAGTTGATGAGGGTGAAGATGTGGCAGGACGACCAAATTCTTCTTGTTCCTCCTGACTGTTCTGCAACCCTTTCATCCTTACTGCTATTTCAAACAGAGCTTCTTTTCCTTTAGTTAGCTGTTGATCATCTAGAAGAATCCGATGCATTGGGTCTACATAAACAGCTGCCAAAAGAATGTTATTTTGTAATAGTAGCTCCTCTCTCCGTTTCATTGATGTAGCAATGCCACTTGCAATTAATCCTCCTCTTTGGGAAAGGCGAAACATCAGGTTCTTCCACTCCTTTAAGAAAATACCTGGAGTTAAGTCCTCTGCTTGTAATTTTTTAGTCACTGTAAATGGGTGCTCTAGCAATTTTTCCATCTCAGTCACCTGATTCCACTGACTTTCATTTAGCGTCAGTTGAGGGTTAGCCATGTCTACAAGAAAGGTTTTCAGTTCAACCAAGCGCTGAATCATTAAGTAAGTACTGCCCCATCGTGTGGCTTGATCAATAATTGCCCCTTTTCCAGTACGTCTCTTCAAAATTGAGTCAACTTTAGGGGTTCTGGCAACAGTAGCCAATTTTCTCACCTTGCCAATCAGTGCAGCATGTCCTTCTTGCAGACTGTCTCTTATAGCCAGCTGTAGCGTATGCACAACACAGCGCATGTGATGAATGAAAGAACGCATTGACACAGTTTAAACAAGATCATCTAAACTATCATGTTGCTGTTCATCTGAAGCAACTTCAGTTTGCTCCTCAGTTACAATACTGTGTTCCTCTATTTCAAACATTTCTGTGTCTGTGGACCCAGAATGTTCTTCTAGCTGCTGGTCACCATCATTACTCTCATTCATTAGCTTAATAGTACTTATCATATTTGAAGCATTGTCAGTTACGACAGAAAGAACTTGCTCTTTTTTAAGTTCATAGTCTTGCAGAACCTTTTCCACCAAGACCTGGAGAAACTCACTGGTGTGATGAGCTTTGGTGTCTTTTACTGCCAATGTCTTGGTAACTATTTCATTTTTGTCACAAAGGAGGGGGCGATTCACCGAATCACTGTAATTAGAGACCACAAAAATGTGTCCTACATCTTAAGGGGTTGACCCCTAGGCAGGCTAGATGGTCACTTTTTCACGATTCCAATTCTCTATCACCTTCCGGACGGGTTCTAAAAATAGTAAGGCGGATGCTTTATCGCGTAGTCTAGACCCAATATGTCCTCCTGAACCTCCTTCCTCCATTCTTAAACACAGGATGGTTGTGGCTGGGATTTCCGCTGGGTTGGAGTAGGAGATTCGTGAAGCTCAGTCTCTGGCGCCTCCGTCCAGGCCCGTTAATAAGATTTTTGTGCCTGTTCAGTTTCGTCTCAGAGTGCTCCGGGAGTGCTACGTCTCGGCCCTTAGCGGACACCCTGGGATCTCGGCCACCTGTAAAGCCATTGCTAGATTGTTTTGGTGGTCGTCGCTGTCCTTGGATGTTGTGAGGTTTGGGTCTGCCTGTGAGGTATGTGCTCGTGACAAAAACTCCCATAACGGCCGTCTGGGGAATTGGTGACTTTGCCCATTCCAGATAGACCATGGACTCATCTGTCCATGGATTTTATCACCGATTTTCCTCCTTCTAATGGTAATACTGTCATCTGGGTAGTTGTGGACAGATTTAGTAAGTAGGCGGATTTTGTGCCTTTGACAGCCTTGCCCAATGCTGAAAATCTATCCAGATTGTTTATGGAATATGTGGTACGGTTGCATGGTGTGCCTTTGAGTGTGGTCTCAGATAAGGGGGTACAGTTTGTCTCCAAGTTTTGGAGAGCGTTTTGTAGAAGGTTGGGTAGTTGTTTTACTTTTTCATCCACTTATCATTCGGAGACTAATGGTCAAACTGAGAGGACCAATCAGTCTCTGGAGCAAATTTTGCGATGTCTGACCACTGCCCAGCAGGATGATTGGTGTTCTTTACCTTTGGCAGAATTTGCTTTTAATAACCGCATTAATCAGTCCACGGGCACCTCCCCATTTTTCTGCAATTATGGTTTCCACCCTCATTTTGGGGAATTTTCTCGATTAGATTTGGGGAGTCCCTGGGTAGATATGGCTATCCGGAGGTGGGGGGAGGTGCGGAAGGAGGTCCAGAAGAACATTGGGGAGGCTCAGGGCAAATTAAAAAAAATTTCTGACAAAAAAAAACAGTCTGTGGGGCCTGTATTCTGGGTATGGGCTAAGGTTTGGTTAACTACCAGGAATATTAGACTTAAGGTTCCTTCTGCTAAATTGGGGCTCAAGTTCATTGGTCCTTATGAGATTGTGGAAGTGGTCAATCCTGTGGCTTTCCGTTTGCGTCTTCCACTGTCTCTAAGGATCCCCAACGTATTCCACAAAGCCCCTTTGAAACCGTTGGGGTCTTCCTTTGATGGGTCTTCATCTTCCCCGCCACCGGTCTTGGTAGATGGCCAAGATGAGTATGATTTGGAATGGATTGGGGACTCTCGGATGGTCCGCTGCTCCCTGCAATATCTTGTTCATTGGAAGTGTTATGGTACTGAAGACCAGTCGTAGGTTCCGGCGCGATCGGTCCAAGCGGACCGATTGGTCCAGGCCTTTCATGCCAGATATCCAGGGAAACCTGGGTGTCCTGTGGCCCCCACGTTGAGAGGAGGGTACTGTCATAATCCAGGTCAGGTTTTACTTCAGGCACTCTCTTTCCTGACCTGGTCATGCGCGGGTTAACCTTTCCTGCCTCTCTCTGGTGTATGGGTGGCTATTTCCCTGCTCTGTTGCTGGCAGATGATGTGAGTGATAGTTCATGTCTTCGGCTAGAGCAGCTGACCTAGCGTACCCTGAGTGTGTACTTTGCTACCCATCTGCCCGTGTTCGTATTTGTCCCATACCTGACCTCTGACTTGGTGCGTCCTGTGTGTCTGTTCCCTGCTGCATAGGACCTGGCTTGATTTCTGACCTGCCCTTCTGTCTTGCGTTCCTGTTTTGGATTGTCCTTCTGGCTCTGATCTTTGGCGTGTTTCTGGCTGTGTTTTCGTCTCGTCCTCTTGGTACCGCGCTCCCAACTGGCTTCTGACCCCTAGCTTAGTTAAGACCTTGCTTCTGTCTTCTCTTCTGATACTGTATTCCCGGCTGTTGCTGCCTTGGCTTGTCTGACCTCCCTACTGCCCGCTAATGGAGTTTTGCCCAGCTCTTCGCTTTTTTTTTTTTTCACTCTTTGTTTCATTGCAGCCATTTGGTAAATTCAAAAAATTTCATTTTTTACTCATTAATGTACACTCTGCACAAAAACAGAAATATATTAATTTTTGCAAATTTAATAAAAAAGAAAAACTGAAATATCACATGGTCATAAGTATTCAGACCCTATGCTCAGACACTCATTTAAGTCACACACTGTCCATTTCCTTTTGATCCTCCTTGAGATGGTTCTACTCCTTCATTGGAGGCCAGTAGTGTTTAACTAAACTGATAGGACTTGATTTGGAAAGGCACACACCTGTCTATATTAGACCTCACAGCTCACACTGCATGTCAGACCAAATGAGAATCATGAGGTCAAAGTAACTGGCCAAGGACCTTAGAGATCGAACTGTGGCAAGGCACAGATCTGGCCAAGGTTACAACAGAATTTCAGCAGTACTAAAGGTTCCTAAGAGCACAGTGGCCTCCATAATCCTTAAATGGAAGTATTGGACACCAGAAGTCATCCTAGACCTGGCCGTCCAGCCAAACTGCTCAATCGTGGGAGAAGAACCTTGGTGAGAGAGATCACTGTGGCAGAGCTCCAAAGATGCAGTAGGGAGATGGGAGAAAGTTCCACAAAGTCAACTATCACTGCAGCCCTCCACCAGTCAGGCCTTTATGGCAGAGTGGCCCAACGGAAGCCTCTCCTCAGTGCAAGACATATGAAAGCCGCATAGGGTTTGCTAAAAAACACACGAACGACTCCCAGACTATGAGAAATAAGATTCTCTGGTCTGATGAGACGAAGATAGACCTTTCTGGTGATAATTCTAAGCAATATGTGTGGAGAAAACCAGGGTCTGCTCATTACCTGTCCAATACAATCCGAAGAGTGAAACATGGTGGTGGCAGCATCATGCTATGGGGATGTTTTTCAGCTGCTGGGACAGGACGACTTGTTGTCATTGAAGGAAACATGAATGCTGCCAAGTACAGAGATATTCTGGATGAAAACCTCTTCCAAAGTGCTCTGGACCTCAGAACTAAGAGGTTCATTTGTTGCACCTGGGATCAGGTTTGCATGTAGCTGTGAGATGGGCGGGTCTAGCTACCCACATACCTCACCTCTGGGTGTGGTTAACAGCCTATATAATGGAGGCTGTTGCTTGGCACATGGTCTGTGTGTTGGGAGAGAGAAGACCTCCTATGTGTGTTTAGCTCCAGACCAAGCCTGAATACTGGACACTATCCCAGCCTGGGGTGGAGCAGAGCCCTGCTATGGACATTTTGTATTTTGATTGCCTGATCTAGAGGCTGTTTGTTTTCTGTTTGTGTTCTGAGTTTATGAAGCAATAAACCCACATGAACTTTTAAAGGAACAAGCCTCCTGTTTTCCTCCCGTCGCACCCAATATATCTATCTTGAAGAATATTTCCTTGGAAAATTGTGGCTCCCAGGATTCCCTGGGGCTGCTATGCGTTATTACCCTGTGAGCCATGCCTGCTTGGTAAACCATAAAAATTGGCACTAAATAAAAAATCTCTGGAAGTTGGTAAATATTTATTCAAATGATATTCGTTTCAGCACTGTAGTGTACAGGGTATGTGTGTATATATTTGCTGTCATACGTGTAATATTTCTGCACCTTGAGGGTCATAGCAGCATCCTATAGGACTCAGCTACCAAACATGGACAACAGGTTATGGGTTTAAATGTATAAATATAACATTACAAGAACGAGGGGGATGACACGGGGGCTGCTGCAACTCTTCTGGAAACTCACTCACTCATAGATGCACGCAGTTGACGTAAGACTTCCATTCAAAAAGCAAAGGGAAATGGGTAGAATATTCCCTTCAACTAATCAAATAGACTGACCAGGGCCACATGGACGGAGTGTGGACACATGGACTATTCCCCTGAAACTTCTTCACATATTCTGTCTTTTTCTACATTAACTGTTTTATGAAGATAATTCTACTAAAATAAATCTAACAGCTGTATACGTGACATTAAGTCACCACTAGTGCCAGAATGGAACAGAAGTGAGCGGAGCCAGAATACCCAGTTAATGATTAGTGATACACTTTTAATGACTAGTTAGCTGTCATTGGTCAGATCACGGTTTTCATGACTTCCTCATATGGAATGTTTTCATGACGATATTCTAGAGCTGAATGTGGCACGAAAGAGATTTATATATTATATTATATTATATTATATATATATATATATATATATATATATATATATACATACACACACACACACACACACACACACACACACACACAGCTCAAAAAAATGAAGGGAGCACTGAAACAACAGAATATAACTCCAAGTAAATCAAACTTCTGTGAAATCAAACTGTCCACTTAGGAAGCAACACTGTTTGACAATCAATTTCACGTGCTGTTGTGCAAATGGAATAGACAACAGATTCAAATTATTGGCAATTATCAAGACACCCCCTATAAAGGAGTGGTTCTGCAGGTGGGGACCACAGACCACATCTCGGAACCAATGCTTTCTGGCTGATGTTTTGGTCACTTTGAATGTTGGTTGTGCTTTCACACTCGTGGTAGCATGAGACGGTTTCTACAACCCACACAAGTGGCTCAGGTAGTGCAGCTCATCCAGGATGGCACATCAATGCGATCTGTGGCAAGAAGGTTTGCGGTGTCTGTCAGTGTAGTGTCCAGAGGCTGGAGGTGCTACCAGGAGATAGGCCAGTACACCAAGAGACGTGGAGGGGGCTGTAGGAGGGCAACAACCCAGCAGCAAGACCGCTCCCTCAGCCTATGTGCAAGGAGGAACAGGAGGAGCACTGCCAGAGCCCTGCAAAATGACCTCCAGCAGGCCACAAATGTGCACGTGTCTGCACAAATGGTTAGAAACCGACTCTATGAGGATGGCCTGAGTGCCCGACATCCAAAGATGGGGGTTGTGCTCACAGCCCAACACCGTGCAGGATGCTTGGCATTTGCCACACAATACCAGGATTGGCAAATTCAACACTGGCGTCCGGTACTCTTCACAGATGAAAGCAGGTTCACACTGAACACATGTGACAGAGTCTGGAGACGCTGTGGAGAGTGATCTGCTGCCTGCAACATCCTTCAGCATGACCGGTTTGGCAGTGGGTCAGTAATGGTGTGGAGTGGCATTTCTTTGGAGGGCCGCACAGCCCTCATTGTGCTCGCCAGACATAGCCTGACACACATTAGGTACAGAGACGAGATCCACAGACCCCTTGTGAGACCATATGCTGGTGCGATTGGCCCTGGGTTCCTCCTAATGCAGGACAATGCCAGACCTCATGTGGCTGGAGTTTGCCAGCAGTTCCTGCAAGATGAAGGCATTGAAGCTATGGACTGGCCCACCCGTTCCCCAGACCTGAATCCGATTGAACACATCTGGGACATCAGGTCTCGCACCATCCACCAACGTCACGCACCACAGATTGTCCAGGAGTTGGCGGATGCTTTAGTTCAGGTCTGGCAAGAGATCCCTCAGGAGACAATCCGCCGCCTCATCAGGAGCATGTCCAGGCATTGTAGGGAGGTCATACAGGCACGTGGAGGGCACACACACACTACTGAGCATAATTTCCTTGTCTTGAGGCATTTCCACTGATGTTGGATCAGCCTGTAACTTCATTTTCCACTTTGATTTCGAGCATCATTCCAACTGCACACCTCCGTGGGATATTAGTTGTGATTTACGTTGATCATTTTTTGGTTTTATTGTTCTCCACACATTCCACTATGTAATGAATAAAGATTTACAACTGGAATATTTCTGTCATGCTGCTGCAGTGCAGTATAGCGCAACCTCCACCAGGGGGAGCTGGTGAGGTAAGTGAGGCTGTACACACAGCGTAGAACCACAGAGCAGCAGCACAGGCGCCACCAAGTGGTGAGAGAGAGGCCAGACAAGCAGAGTCAAAAACAGTCAGGATCAGAAGTACCAGAGGTTGCAGCAGTACACGTGGTCAGGAACAAGCCAGGGGGTTCAGCAATGGTCGGAAGCGGATAAGAAAGACAGAAGGCAGAAGCGAGTCCAAATACAAGCCAAGTCAAAACCATCAAATCAAACAAACTTACAGGGAAACACTGGGAAAGGGCAGACAGAGGGAGTCAACAGACACGGGGCAAGTCAGGGATCACAGCAGGACAAATCAAGATCTACCAGAGTCAGGTTCACACGCCGAAGGCAGAACTATAGCTGACACCGCCAGCAGGATGCATCGGAACTAAATAGCAAACCTGAACCCAGAATGAGGCAGAGCAAAGTTAACCCTTGACATGATCCGCCCGGGAAAAGGGCAGACAGGACAAAACCCCAGAAGAGATCATGACATTTCCATTCAGTGATATCTAGGATGTGGGATTTTAGTGCTCCCCTTATTTTTTTGAGAAAAATACACACACATATATATATATATATATATATATATATATATATATATATATATATATATATACACACACATACCATACACACACACACACAATATATACAGTATATTTTACAAAAACAAGTTGAGGACCACTGATAAAAGGAATTATACAAATGCTCGGTCCATACCAAGTCCTAGCTCCACCATGACATCCAGTAATATATATCAAATGTAACAGTTATGGATTCCTGTGTCACAGAATTCACCTTTGACATATTTCGGTTCTGTGCTTCTGCCTCACACCTAATTTCCTTTCTCATAAAGTAATGCGAGTGTGACAAATACAGGGGGACATCGGGATCCTGGCGTTTCTGCACCCTGGTACAGAATGGAATATGGAATGTTCACTATTGATGCATTCACGTGTCATAAAGTGCAGACTTCCCACGCTGCTTTCTGTAGCCTTTGTGGTATGCACCCAGAGCTACATTCACAAAGTAATGTGAACAGGATAAGAAAACCGTGAGTGTGGGACAAGGACAGAAGTGCCCACAAGGATTGCCTAATCTGTATACACTGTATCTGTATACACTGTAACATAATCTTCACTACCAGAAGTACAGTATACAGAATCACAAAGCCGTGCATGAGAGAAAAGCATAACCCCATTACTGCATCTCAAAACTGCTCTTCACTTCTAAGCTCCGAATATTAGAGCCAAGTCTGGGCCTGTGCCATGTGTACTCAGCACAGATCCGCTCCCTCTGCACACAGAACCCTCATTATCCTACAGATAACATATTATTTAAATTAGTTTAAAATTGATATTTACTGTTTGAAATTAAAGGGGTTGTCCAGGACTATTTTTTTTCTACTATAGGCCTAAAACTAAGAGGCAGGTAGTTGCAATCAGATGCAACTACAAGCAAGTTCCACCCTGAAGGACTCAGAGCGTTCACTGACTGCTCTTGCTGGCGATTCAGCTGCTCAACGTCAACAGTGTAGCTCTATCTCCAGGGCTGCTCTGACGACAGGATGTGACTGCCGGCATCATGATGATTGACAGCCAGTTCCCAGCAATTAAGAAGCGAGGAGCCAGCTATCAATTAGTATGAGGTCATCAGTGACGCCCCATCAACAGAGAGGAGTGCAAGAAGAGAAGCCACTGCTCTGCTGACGTGACGTCAGCAGAAGCCACTGAATCGCCAGCAGGAGCGGTGTGTCACTGCTCTGAGCCGGCAGGGATCATCACCGGCTCAGTTAGCAACTACCTGCCTGTTAGTTCTTGGGCCTCTAGTAAAAAAAATTAAATAGTTGTGGATAACCCCTTTCCAACATGTGGGGTAATAAGTACACCCATGTTGGACTCCGGCGCTGAGCTTTCACATTTCCGGGCACATGACAGCTGATCTATACAGCTGACATGTGCCCGCAGCAGCCGCGGGTGGAATCGCAGATAACATCTATATAAGTTCCTTGGGTGGTCTAGTTTTCAAAATGGGGTCACTTGTGGGTGGTTTCAATGTTTAGGCACATCAGGGGCTCTGCAAACTTGACATGGCATCCAATCTCAATTCCATGAAAAAGAGAAATGATCCAGCGAGGATCCCTGCTGGATCATTTCTCTTTTTCATGTTATACTACTGGTTGCTCTACCCATTCCGTGCGGGGATAGATGTGGATGAGCCTACATGCACGTGAGCTGACTTTTCTGTTCGATCTCAGTTCCAGCCAATTTTGCATTGCCTTAACTTCCGAGCTCTGCCATGCGCCCAAACAGTGGTTTACCCCCACATATGGAGTATCAGCGTACTCAGGAGAAATTGCACAACAACTTTTGGGGTTCATTTTCTCTTTTTACACTTGTGAAAATAAAAAAAAAATTGTTCTTAAGTAAAAGGTTTGTGAAAAAAAAGTAAAATGTTCATTTTTTCCTTCCACATTGTTTCAGTTCCTGTGAAGCACGTAAAGGGTTAATAAACTTCTTGAATGTGGTTTTGAGCACCTTGAGGGGTGCAGTTTTTAGAATGGTATCACTTTCGGGTATCTCCTGTCAAACTCACTTCAAATGTGATGTGGTCCCTAAAAAAAAGGTTTTATTAATTTTGTTGGAAAAATGAGAAATTGCTGGTCAACTTTTAACCCTTAGAACTTTCTAACAAAAAAAAAATTATGTTTAAAAAATTGTGCTGATGTAAAGTAGACATGTGGGAAATGTTATTTATTTGCTATTTTGTGCAATATGACTGATTTAAGGGCATAAAAATTAAAAGTTTGAAAATTGCTAAACTTTCTAAATTTTGGCCAAATTTCCAATTTTTTTAAACAAATAAACCCAAGTAATATCAAATCAATTTTACCACTATCATAAAGTACAGTATGTCACGATAAAACGATGTCAGTATCATCGGGATCCGTTGAAGCGTTCCAGAGTTATAACCTCGAAGTGACAATGGTCAGAATTGTAAAAATTGGCACGAAAGGCAAAAACAGGCCCAAAAGGGTTAAGTAGTCCAGAAAAAAAAAAAACATTTTCTTTGGACTGGCCATATTAATATAAATACTGTTTTGCCAATAAAACAAAAACTGCAATTTTCTGTCAGAGAGGAGAAAACTGACCTCCATTATCTGGCCGAAATCTGGCCTTGTTGCCCATGGTAACCAATCACAGAACCAATCACAGGCGGAAGCCCGGCCCTCTCCCAGCGCTCCTGAACCAGACTGACTCCGCAGTCAGAACCAGGCCCAACAAATAGCAGGACTGGACACATAGCTTGTGGCGCTCATCACACACTGAAACCCATGTGACAGTCTGCACTGTCGGTCACGTGGCCTCCGACCTGTCTACAGGTCGCTTATTAACCCTTTAAGGACAGGCCGATTTTCCACTTGTGTACTTTCCATTTTTTCCACTTCATCTTCAAAAATCCATAACTTTTTTTTTACATCTTTTACCTACACAGATGTATGAGTGTGTGTTTTCTTGTGGGACAAGTTGTAGTTTTGCATGAAGCCATTTATATTACCATATAATGTACTGGAGAATGTGGAAAAAAATTCAAGTGAGGTGAAATTGCAAAAAAACCAAACATATACTATATTCGTTTTATTCGTTTAGGGCATGCATTGTGCAGTAAAATGACCTAGAAATAGGATTCCCCAAGGTTCATATTTTAATTGTGTTTAAGACCTATTTTTTTTGCACTACTTTAGGCTAAGTTCACACGTTGCAGAATTGCCGTGGAAATTTCAGCGGCAATTCTGCGCCTCCTGCCACGGGTATATCGCATGCAGAATTGGCATGCATAGTCCCGCAGAAAACTAGTGTTTTGCAAGCATAATTAGCTTGCAGAATGCTAGCATTTTCCAAGCGATCTGTAGCATCGCTTGGAAAACTGATTGACAGGTTGGTCACACTTGTCAAACATAGTGTTTGACAAGTGTGACCAACTTTTTACTATTGATGCAGCCTATGCAGCATCAATAGTAAAAGATAGAATGTTAAAAATAATAAAAAAATAATAAAAAAAATGGTTATACTCACCTGCAGACAGCCGATCTCCTCAGCGGCTTCCGTTCCTATAGATGCTGTGTGTGCAGGACCTTCCATTGACGTCGCGGTCACGTGACGTCATCGCGGTCATGTGACCGCGACGTCATCGCGGGTCCTTCACACACACCATCTATAGGAACGGAAGCCGCTGAGGAGATCAGGCCACCAGAAGGTGAGTATATCACTATTTTTTATTTTAATTCTTTTTTTTTTTAACCAATTATATGGTGCCCAGTCCGTGGAGGAGAGTCTCCTCTCCTCCACCCTGGGTACCATCCGCACATGATCTGCTTACTTCCCGCATGGTAGGCATAGCCCCATGCAGGAAGTAAGCAGATCAATGCACTCCTATGTGTGCAGAATCGCCGCGATTCCGCAAATTTAATGAACATGCTGCGTTTTTTTCTGGAATGTGATTCCGCTCAGGAAAAAAATGCAGCATGTGCACAAAAAATGCGGATTGCATTCTTTTAAATAGGATGCTTAATGTGAGCGTTTTTTTTGCGGTTTTATAGCGTTTTTATAGCGAAAAACCGCGAAAAATCTGCTAGGTGTGCACACAGCTGTACTTACTGTATTTATTTGTCCCCCTAGGGCAGTGATGGGCAACCTTTTGAGCTCGGTGTGTCAAAATTCGCCAAAAAACCGAGCATAACTTGGGTGGTGTGTCACCTTGATAAAAAAACATAATTTTGCGACATGTATAGTTTAAATAACAAATATGTATAATTAGAATTAACTTACCTGCTTAGTGACTTCTTTGTTCATCTGTCAGTTGGTTTCTTTTGTTGGTCTTGCTATTATTTAACTTGTGTGGGGTGCCGTGAACTAAGATAAGTGAGGGGGAGGGGGAATTCTTACAGTGATGGCGAACCTGTGGCACTCCAGCTGTTGCAAAACTACAATTCCCATCATGTCTTCACAGCCAAAGCCTTTGCTTTGAATGGCCAGCCATGATGGGAATTGTAGTTTTGCAACAGCTGGACTGCCACAGGTTCGCCATCACTGATGCCTCCCTCTCACTTATCTCAGTAATGGCCAATGACACCCCACAGTTCACTGGATGATGGTTGCTGTAGTAGTCACAGGGCCTCCAGACAGCAATCACAGGGCCTGAGTCCAGACAGCAATCACAGGGCCTGAGTCCAGACAGCAATCACAGGGCCTGAGTCCAGACAGCAATCACAGGGCCTGAGTCCAGACAGCAATCACAGGGCCTGAGTCCAGACAGCAATCACAGGGCCTGAGTCCAGACAGCAATCACAGGGCCTGAGTCCAGACAGCTATCACAGGGCCTGAGTCCAGACAGCTATCACAGGGCCTGAGTCCAGACAGCTATCACAGGGCCTGAGTCCAGACAGCTATCACAGGGCCTGAGTCCAGACAGCTATCACAGGGCCTGAGTCCAGACAGCTATCACAGGGCCTGAGTCCAGACAGCTATCACAGGGCCTGAGTCCAGACAGCAATCACAGGGCCTGAGTCCAGACAGCTATCACAGGGCCTGAGTCCAGACAGCTATCACAGGGCCTGAGTCCAGACAGCAATCACAGGGCCTGAGTCCAGACAGCTATCACAGGGCCTGAGTCCAGACAGCTATCACAGGGCCTGAGTCCAGACAGCTATCACAGGGCCTGAGTCCAGACAGCAATCACAGGGCCTGAGTCCAGACAGCTATCACAGGGCCTGAGTCCAGACAGCAATCACAGGGCCTGAGTCCAGACAGCAATCACAGGGCCTGAGTCCAGACAGCTATCACAGGGCCTGAGTCCAGACAGCTATCACAGGGCCTGAGTCCAGACAGCTATCACAGGGCCTGAGTCCAGACAGCTATCACAGGGCCTGAGTCCAGACAGCTATCACAGGGCCTGAGTCCAGACAGCTATCACAGGGCCTGAGTCCAGACAGCTATCACAGGGCCTGAGTCCAGACAGCAATCACAGGGCCTGAGTCCAGACAGCTATCACAGGGCCTGAGTCCAGACAGCTATCACAGGGCCTGAGTCCAGACAGCAATCACAGGGCCTGAGTCCAGACAGCAATCACAGGGCCTGAGTCCAGACAGCTATCACAGGGCCTGAGTCCAGACAGCAATCACAGGGCCTGAGTCCAGACAGCTATCACAGGGCCTGAGTCCAGACAGCTATCACAGGGCCTGAGTCCAGACAGCTATCACAGGGCCTGAGTCCAGACAGCTATCACAGGGCCTGAGTCCAGACAGCTATCACAGGGCCTGAGTCCAGACAGCTATCACAGGGCCTGAGTCCAGACAGCTATCACAGGGCCTCCAGACAGCCATCTCCTCAGGCCTCAGAAGTGCAGCCTGGGACTTCTGGTCGGCGCAGCAGGGAGCAGCGCAATGTCGCCCAACACAGATCCGACGCAGAGGCCTGGGACTTCCGGGAGCTGCGCCTGGCCTACCGGAAGTCCCAGGCCTAGACGCTCTGCACCGGAGCTCTGTTGTTTGGACCCACAGACCTCCTGCATGGCATCCGATCCGATAAAAAATCGGATCGGATGCCATTGTTTACTTTAGCATTCCGATACCGCAAGTATCGGGTATCGGCCGATATTTGCTGTATCGGAATTCCGATACCGAGATCCGATACTTTTGTGGTATCGGGTATCGGTATCGAAACAACATTAATGTGTGTAAAATAAAGAATTAAAATAAAAAATATTGCTATACTCACCTCTCCGACGCAGCCTGGACGTCCGCGAGGGAACCGGCAGTGTTGTTTGCTTAAAAATCGCGGTTTTCCTTCCTTACTTGAAGTCCCGGCTTGTGATTGGTTGCGTGCCGCCCATGTGACCGAGACGCGACCAATCACAGCAAGCCGTGACGTAATTTTAGGTCCTTCAGGATTTTAAAATTACGTTCCGGCGTTGTGATTGGTTGCGTGCGGTCACATGGGCGACGCAACCAATCACAACGCCGGAACGTAATTTTAAAATCCTGAAGGACCTAAAATTACGTCACGGCTTGCTGTGATTGGTCGCGTCTCGGTCACATGGGCGGCACGCAACCAATCACAAGCCGGGACTTCAAGTAAGGAAGGAAAACCGCGATTTTTAAGCAAACAACGCTGCCGGTTCCCTCGCGGACGTCCAGGCTGCGTCGGAGAGGTGAGTATAGCAATATTTTTTATTTTAATTCTTTATTTTACATATTAATATGGTTCCCAGGGCCTGAAGGAGAGTTTCCTCTCCTTCAGACCCTGGGAAAGAAGCAATTTCTATGGGGCCGCGGCCGGCGTGTCACTGAAAATGACTACGCGTGTCAGCACTGACACGCGTGTCATAGGTTCGCCATCACTGCCCTAGGGTGTGTTTCCATGGTCAGGAAATGCTGCGGCTGTACGCAGCGTCAAACACGCAGCGTCCAGTTGTTACAGCATAGTGGAGGGGATTTCTTGAAATCCCATCTCCACTATATGTTAAAAGACGCAGGCGGCAGACCCGCGTAAACGGACATGCGACACGTCTTTCCAGAAGGCAGCCGCACCATAAATTTACCATCGACTATCACTAGAAGCGGTAAAACCGCATCTAATGATTAGTCACATGCGTAGTAACTGCGTAAACGCAGCTTACTACGCATATCTACTGATTTACATACAGGCTTACCTGTCCCACCACCGGAAGTCCGCGTTCACTGCATTCCTGACGATAACTTAGCATACCGCGAGAACTGCCGTGCACGTGACTGGGGGTTATCTCCGGTCACTAGACTGGTTCTGAGAACGCAGATTGTGAGAACACTGCAGTGTAGGTGATTGCTGGAGAGTTATCTCCGGCGGTCATCTACAAGCTCTGCTATGTCTGGATGTCAGGTATCCAGATGTAGCAGAGCTGGACTCGTTGAGGGACACTCGTTATTAAGGACTGCATCGGACACAGGGAGAATACTGTTGTTTTTTTGTTTTTTTTTTCAGAACATTGATGGTTTCGCTTGGATGTTTGGTGTTTAATTTAATTAAAATGCTTTATTCTGCATGTGTGTGTTTTATTAACCCTTCACCAACTACAGGATTAGTAATGGTAGGTATCTTATTGACGCCTCTCCATTACTAAGCTGGCTTAATGTCACCTTACATATTACCCCATATGCCACCCCTACAGGACACTGGGAAGAGAGAGGCTAAGTGCATCTTACAGATGCGCATTTCTGGGGCGGCTGGGAGCTGGTGTTTGCAGCCAGGGGAGGGCAATATCCATGGCCCCTGTCTAGGCTATGAATATCAGCCCGCAGCTGTCTACGTAGCCTTTCTGGCTATTAATTATAGGGGGATCCCACGTCATTTTTTTGGGGGTCCCCCTATTTCAATAGCCAGTAAAGCCTAAGTATACAGCTGCGGGCTTATATTCATAGCCTGGGAAGCTCCATGGGTATTAACCCCTTCCTAGGCTACAAACATCAGTCCCCCAGGCGCTGGCTTTCCCACTCTGGCGCAGAAAATTGCGCGGGAGCCCACGCCATTTTTACATTTTTTTTTTAAATTAAACAGATATTGCACGAGTCTCGCGCCTCAGTACCCCGCACTGCTGCCGGCACTTGGACTGGAGCGTTCAGCTGCATAGTAATACATGCATCCGCACACTCTGGTCTCATGTCCCGGCTATTGCTGGGTATTAAGATGCGAGACTTGTCCGAGTTTCTCTCATGTGTGATCCCGGCCTAACTTTATGTACCATTTTATTATGTTTATTACTAAACATCGGGTTTGGCATTATCTATCTATTATCTATCGATATATCTATTATCTATTGATAGATATATCGATATGGGATAGATAGATCTATCTATCTATAGCTATATCTATTATCTATCTATTATCTATCATATATCTATTTGTCATCTATCTATTATCTAACTATTATCTATCTATCGTCTATCTATCCATCTATATCTATCTTTCTATTATCTATCTATCTGTGTGTGTAAACATTATTCTTCAATGGAGTATGTAAAAGAAGAGGTGGTTGGACAAGGAAATTACATCACAATTCTTTTTTTTGTATATCTTTATTTAGCTTACAAAAACACACACAAATCCGAATGAAAAAGGCATGAAAAACGCAGATATACGCAGCGTCCAACCCACAGCGTTTACTGACCCTGGGAACATATCCCAGTATATCTGCAAACAGGAAATCACTTTTTTCCTTTCCCAGAAGCCAATTTTCAATTAGCTTTATTTAAAATGACAAAAAACGCATACAATGAAAAAAACTTATCAAAAATGCAAGTGGAAAAACACATAAAAAACGCAGGTGACCTGCCAGTGACCTCAGATGCAGATTTCACCTGCGTCAAATCCTGAACAAATACTGAGCCATTCCTGACCGTGGAAACATACCCTTAGAGGACTTGATCCTTGGTTCATTAGACGCTGTTATTGCTGTATGTAGACAAATCACGCTTTCCTATGAACACCAGCTAGAAGCTGGCATTTACAGGAGTACCATCATGACAGGCACAGGGATGTTCAGCGGACCCCCAGCCATCATAGCAACCCATGGGCAGCCCGCAAGCGCGTCATAGTAGCGCCAATGAGCAGTTAGAACACTGAGCCCCCCAGGAAGCGGCAACAAACTGACCCCATTCACTTGGTTTATGTTAGGGAGGTAGTTGTCCTGCAAAATTACTGGACTTGTGCCAAAAAGAAAGGCAGTGATAACACGTAGCGTAAATGCTTAGTTTTTTCTGTTTTTTATCTGTAGGTGTCCATACCACAATATGCAATAAAAATCGTTTTCACCTTTATCTGATGTGTTTTTGGTGCAGAAATGAAGCAGCATTCTTAATGTGTTTTAACTAAACAAAATGCACAAAAAATTAAGGTCCAACAGCATCTCAAGACGTACAGAGGGCAGGAACTTTCATGAAATAACATCCAAGTCAAAAATTATTTACACTATGGGAACATGGCCTAAACCTAGCTTCCTGGCTCATTCACACGTCAGTGTTTAACCACGTGTGTGAAAAAATGGTACAGCGTCATCAGTGTATGGTCAGTGTGTCCATTTTACCATCAGTTTATGGTCCATCTTTACCATCAGTGTATGGTCCTTCTGTCCCATCAGTGTATGGTCAGTCTGTCCGTCTTTACCATCAGTTTATGGTCCATCTTTACCATCAGTGTATATTCAGTCTGTCCGTCTTTACCATCAGTGTGTGGTCCGTCTTTACCATCAGTGTACGGTCCGTCTGTACATCTTTACCATCAGTGTATGGTCAGTCTGTCCGTCTTTACCATCAGTGTATGGTCTGTTGGTCTTTCTTTACCATCAGTGTATGGTCCGTTGGTCTTTCTTTACCATCAGTGTATGGTCCGTCTTTACCATCAGTGTATGGTCTCTCTGTCCATCTTTACCATCAGTGTATGGTCCGTGTGTCCTTCTTAACCATCAGTGTATGGTCCGTCTTTACCATCAGTGTATGGTCCATCTGTCCATCTTTACCATAAGTGTATGGTCCACGTGTCCGTCTTCACCATCAGTGTATGGTCATGTGTCCGTCTTTACCATCAGTGTATGGTCTGCCGGCCTGTCTTTACCATCAGTGTATGGTCCATCTGTCCATCTTTACCATCAGTGTATGGTCCACGTGTCAGTCTTTACCATCAGTGTATGGTCTGTGTGTCTGTCTTTACCATTAGTGTATGGTCTGTCTTTACCATCAGTGTACGGTCTGTCGGTCTGTCTTTACC
Organism: Ranitomeya variabilis; assembly: GCF_051348905.1. Classification (NCBI taxonomy): domain Eukaryota; kingdom Metazoa; phylum Chordata; class Amphibia; order Anura; family Dendrobatidae; genus Ranitomeya; species Ranitomeya variabilis. The sequence continues at coordinate 171,403,648 of NC_135233.1, read as the reverse complement.
ATCAGTGTATGGTCCGTCTTTACCATCAGTGTATGGTCCACGTGTCCGTCTTTACCATCAGTGTATGGTCCGTGTGTCAGTCTTAATGTGTTTTAACTAAACAAAATGCACAAAAAATTAAGGTCCAACAGCATCTCAAGACGAACAGAGGGCAGGAATTTTCATGAAATAACATCCACTTTGCTTGGATAGGTAAATGCAACAGATTTTCTCTGCTAAAAAACAAAGTAAAAAATAATTTAGACTATGGGAACATGGATCCGTAGAAGAGGCTTGCACACAAAATGGCCGTCGTCCTTCCCAGCCTTCCTCCTGCACCTGTCTGTCCCATGAACTTTGTCCAAAGACCTACTATGGTTTAAATAAAGGACTTCGTTGACACAGCTCACGGGTGAGTGCTGCATTTTTTCTGCTCTTGCATATTTTTCAATTGGATGTTTTTATTACTTCATGCTGCGCACCATCGACCCAGAGCCTCTATACCGCTGTTCTTAAAGTGCCGATCATCCCGAGGTGCTTCTATTGCATGACTTTAGTGCCATTCATTTTTTCTCTATCGTTAGTCCATCTTTACCATCAGTGTATGGTCCGTGTGTCCATTTTACCATCAGTGTATGGTCCCGTGTGTCCATTTTACCATCAGTCTGTCAGTCTTTACCATCAGTGTATGGTCCGTGTATCCATTTTACCATCAGTGTATGGTCCGTGTATCCATTTTACCATCAGTGTATGGTCCGTGTATCCATTTTACCATCAGTGTATGGTCAGTCTGTCAGTCTTTACCATCAGTGTATGGTCCGTGTATCCATTTTACCATCAGTGTATGGTCCGTGTATCCATTTTACCATCAGTGTATGGTCCGTGTATCCATTTTACCATCAGTGTATGGTCAGTCTGTCAGTCTTTACCATCAGTGTATGGTCCGTGTATCCATTTTACCATCAGTGTATGGTCCGTGTATCCATTTTACCATCAGTGTATGGTCAGTCTGTCAGTCTTTACCATCAGTGTATGGTCCGTGTATCCATTTTACCATCAGTGTATGGTCCGTGTATCCATTTTACCATCAGTGTATGGTCAGTCTGTCAGTCTTAACCATCAGTGTATGGTCCGTGTATCCATTTTACCATCAGTGTATGGTCCGTGTGTCCATTTTACCATCAGTGTATGGTCCGTGTATCCGTTTTACCATCAGTGTATGGTCCGTGTGTCCATTTTACCATCAGTGCATGGTCCGTGTGTCCATTTTACCATCAGTGTATGGTCCGTGTGTCCATTTTACCATCAGTCTCAGTCTTTACCATCAGTGTATGGTCCGTCTTCACCTTTAGTGTGTGGTCGGTGTCCATTTTTAGCATCAATGTGTCATCAGTGTTTTTCATAGGTGGATAAAATAAAATGACAAAGATTCTCCTCCTCTTTGCAATGTTGAATATGGATGGCACTCTGATACCATCCGTGTGCTTTACGTGGATTTTTATGGACCCACAGACTTGCATTGGGCCTTTTCACCCGTGATAGCGAAAAAAAACCCAGACATCTCCATGAGTTTTGCACAGACACTTGGTCCATGAAAAACACGAACATGTTAATATCACCACAAATGAAAATGGTTTTATGTTGTATCCATGAAAAACACAGATAGAATATGTACGTCTGAATGAGGCCTAACACTGGAACAATCATGGCCAAAAACTGAGGACTTATGCAGCAGTATATAATGTCTATGGCCAACGTGAGAATGAACCTTCAAGAAAAGTCCGATCCCTGACTACACTTATTAGGGTTTAGCATTGCTGCCACATTTCTCATGACACATACACAATTAGAGGTTGCCTCATCAATAATTACATGTACATGATGAAACAATCAGCAATCAGATATTCTGCCATCAGTAAACACCTGACAGCACATGCTAGCACAACTTACATGATCCTTACTCATCCCTGCGAGAAACTAATGCTTGCGTCACTCTTCCCATACTAAGTGTCGCCTAAGGCTCTGTTCATACCTGCGTCTGAGGCTCCACTGCTCATTCTGCCACATTTCACAAAAAACATAGGCCCCAATCTGTCATAGCTGCTTCTCCGCTTCTCGGGAGTAGTTTGCTCCTTTTCAGTTGCTTTATTATTTGTGTCTCAGTCTCTATTTGTGCCACTTTTTAAGTTGCCTTTCTTTTTTGTCTTTTTCCTATATTTCCCCACCAAATTTACTTTTTACCAAATGTCAGGTTTTTTTGGGCATCTCACTTCAAATCCGACCCCATTAGTAAGGTTTCCAGAGGAGCTTTTAACTTTTGCGACTTCTTAAAGGATAAGCGAATTTTGGGGCCATGAAGTCGTAAACAACAGTTAAAGGGAACCTGTCACCAGTTTTGTGAAAAGCCTAATAATGAATAAGGTGATATTTTTAGCTGCTAGGTCACAAAACTTCCCTTTAAAAACAAAAATAAATAACATTTCTGATTGTGCGTCAAATTCAAGAACCACACGCGCAATTTGAAGAATTTAGCACTAAAGACATTAGCGAATACCCCAAGACAAGAAAAGTAAAGTGACAGAACGAGAAAAAAAAAACCTCAAATGATGAATTGGACCCATAGTGCAGAACTTTTCAATAAAATCTAAGACGCTACATAAACGAACAAGACAGTCCAAATTATAAGTCAAAGGAGGCAGCAGGGAGCGGCTGGGGTCCTTCATGTGACGGATCAGATATCATTTTCAGTTTTCTACTCCTACGACAAATGTTTGAACGCGGCCAAAATAACTAAAAAGTATGTAGCGCCTGTACATAAACAGCAATTGTCTAACATAACACCACCACTGGAGTGTTACAAGAACTCACACACCTGTCGGCAGAGACAGGCTGTTTAAGGGCTGAAGCAGACATCCGTGCAACATGGTCAGGGCATGGACCACGATGCAGACTGGCCACGGGTCTCCTGACCCAAGCGTGACAGCCTCAAAGAATTCACTGAAGTTGTGACACTCCAGTCCGGAATCCCGCGGCCAGTCCTTGCGCTGTGTGCTTGACAGTGTTGCATGGACGTCTGCACGTTCTATGGGGCGTGTGTTTGGACTGATCAGCAATATTACCCGGTGATCCATTCCCCCTTACAGACAGGAAAAATGAGCACTAAATAAAAAGGCCCAAATCTCTAGAACCATATAGCGGGTTTAAAACAAAAAGAAAAAAAGAAACAACTGATTACTCCAGGGAGCAGCAGAAATAAAATAAGAGCAACTATTGGCCATTTTTGACTCAGCGACGGGTCTCCTTCAAGCTTCGTGATTTACCCTATAGTCCTTTGTCAAGTTGAGGGACACCTAAAGTGCTGCGGAATATGTTGGTGCTATAGAAAGAAAAATGATTATGATTTATAAATTATTACCCATCACCCAAGAGACAAGCCATTTCTATGATAGCTACATTATTTATCCTGTACTGGTGCCACATGAAGTGAGTGCGTAGACACGTGGCCAGTCAGTTCTGTGAGGAGTCTGTGGCCGCACTCCAGAAGGGGCATATGTGCTCAGTAATTCTGAAGCCACAAATGGCATTCTGTATCGTACATAAAGTTGCATTATGTGGCTTCCACATCTGTGGAACGCAGTCATAAAAAAGTGCCTGAGACTAGTCCATCTACGGGCATGCGACACATATAGGCTCTCAATTTAAAACCCCCATGTTTATCCTTTTTTTACTGCATGCCTCTAGTCAACTGTGGTTAGCCACGCTTTACTATACTGCTAGATAAAAAAGGTGCAGGAGGCCAAAATGACAAAATGTGAGGTGATGAGGTGACTGAGGATTTACATTACTTCCCAGATTTATACGCCCCAGTCATACTGCAAATGTGGCTAGAATGCACTCCAAGACTTGACCTAGGATGGTGTCTGTGGTAGGATAGGTGACAGATCAATGAGGCCTAGATGCACAAACTGATTTAAATGAGATCCCCTGCCACTAATGGTCTGGGGTCTGAACTCACCAAGACTCAATGGTGCCATCTTATGACTATTCTCAGTAACTTCTAAAAAGATCTTGAGTGTGAGTGTGTGCGATACATACATTATACTTTTAGGTAAATTAGGATTACCATAATTATTAATAACGAGAGAGAAACAATGTTTGAAGGCTTTTTTTACTTACTGCAAAAGTTCACTTACACTAAGATTACTATGCCTTTAAACAATTCTGGACTGCCCATATGATGAGTTTAGAAGCTTCTGATTTCTGGTTTTTTTTTTTTTTTGCAACATCTGAGTTAATTAGCGACACACCTGTGGATGTATTTTAATGCACACCTGAAACACACTGCTTCTTTGTGTAGCATCAAGGGAAAGTCTCAAGAAATCAGCCATCTGTACAAACAATTATACGCAAGTACAAACAAGACGGGAATGTCCAGCCATCATACCGCTCAGTAAGAAGACGAGTTCTGTGTCCCAGTGATGAACGTGCTTTGGTCCAACATATGCATATCAACCCAAGGACAAAAGCAAAAGACCTTGTGAAGATGATGGTGGAAGCTGGTAAGATTGTGTCAATATCCACAGTGAAACGAGTACTGTATCAACATGGGCTGAAAGGCTACTCTGCCAGGAAGAAGCCACTACTCCAAAAGAAGCATAAAAAAGCCAGATTAATGTTTGCAAGTGAACACAGGAGGAAATTACGTAAATTTTTGGAGACATGTCCTGTGGGCTGATAAAACTAAAACTGAACTTTTTGGGCATAATGACCATCGTTATGTTTGGAGGAAAAAGGAAGAAGCTTGGAAACTTAAGCACACCATCCCAACTGTGAAACATGGGGGTGGCAGCATCATGTTGTGGGGTTGTTTTGTTGCAGGAGGGACTGGTGCACTTCACAAAATAGATGGCAACATGAGAAAAGATGATTATGTGGCAATACTGACTTAACATCTCAAGACATCAGCCAGGAAGTTAAAGCTTGGGTGGAAATGGGTTTTCCAAATGGACAATGACCCGAAACATACTGCCAAAATGGTAACACAGTGGCTTAAGGATAACAACTTCAATGTTTTCGAGGGGGCAATCACAAAGCCCTGATCTCAATATCATTGAAAAATTATGGACAAAGCTGATAAGGCAGGTGCGAGCAAGGCGACCTACAAACTTGGATAAGTTATACAGGTTTTGTCACGAGGAATGGGCCCAAATACCAACCAACTATTGTGATAAGTTTGTGTAACGGTATCCCGAACATATGACCCAAGTAATTCAGTTTAAGGGTAATGGTACCAAATACTAATGAAATATATGTAAACTTTTGACTTTGCAGTAAGTAATAAAAGTGCCTTAAATCATTCTCTCTCTTACGTTACTCTGGCATTTGGCAAATATTAATAATTATGGTAATCCTAATTGACCTAAAACGGGAAAGGTTTATTCTACTTATATATATATATATATATATATATATATATATATATATATATATATATATATATATATATATATACACATACACATAAATATATATATGTTAATTGGAGACAGTTTCCCTGTTCTCATCCTTTTCGGCTGTTGTAGTCACTCTTGCATTTTGTCATTGCTGTCAAAATAACACCACATCCTAGATATCACTGAATGAAATATTCCTGTCTTTATTCATTACACAGTGGAATAAGTTGAGAACAATAAAACATAAAAATGATCAATGTAAATCAACAATATCCCATGGAGGTCTGGATTTGGAATGATAGAATCTAAGTGGAAAATCAAATTACAGCCTATGCAACTTCATTGGAAATGCCTCAAGACAAGGAAATGATGCTCAGTAGTGTGTGCGGCCTCCACGTACCTGCATGACATCCTTACAACTGGGCATGCTCCTGATGAGGCGGCAGATGTTCTCCTGAGGGATCTCCTCCCTAAGGCTGGTTTCACACTTGGTCTGCGTATTGCTGCGTACATCCTCCCTTAAGCTCCGCCTACTTCTGCATGCGTCCTGCATACCTATCTTTAACATTGGGTACGCAGGGACAGGAATTGTATGCGGATGCATCCGCATGCGGCTTTTTAACATGCCTGTCGACCGCACGGGAACTCAACTTTTTGGCTAGCACATGGAGGACTGTGTGGTCCTCCAGAGAAATGCTTACCCACACAATTACTGACCCACTGCCAAATCGGTCATGCTGGAGGATTCTGCAGGCAGCAGAATGTTCTCCATGGGGTCTCCAGACTCCGTCTCGTCTGTCACATGTACTCAGGGTGAACCTACTCTAACCCGTAAAGAGCACAGGACCCCAATGTGGAATCTGCCAATCGTGGTGTTCTCTGTCAAATACCAATCAAACTGCATGGTGTTGGGCTGTAAGCGCAACACCACTTGTGGACGTCAGACCCTCATACCACACTCATGGAGTCTGTTTCTGACAGTTTGAGCAGACACATGGATATTAGTGGCCTGCTGGAGGTCAGTATGCTGGGCTCTAGCACTGCTCTTCCTTGCACAAAGGAGGAGGCAGCGGTCCTGCTTCTGGGTTGTTACCCTCCTAAGGCCACCTTCACATCTTCTGGTCTACTGGCCTGTCTCCTGGTATCTGCTCCATGCACTGAACACTGTGCTGACAGACACAGCTACCCTTCTTGCCACAGTTAACATTGATGTGCCATCCTGTATGAGCTGCACAACCTGAGAAACTTTTGTGGGTTGTAGACATCACCTAATGCTTCTGTACGTACCTCTAGGGGTGACAGCAATTACAAAATGCAAAAGTGACCAAACGAACAGCCAAAAAAAAGATGAGAACAGAGAAATGGTCAGTGGTCACCAGCTGCAGAACCACTCCCTTATAGGGGTTGTCTTGCTAATTGCCTATAATTTCTACCTGCTGTCTGTTCCATTTGCACAACAGGAGAAATTGATTCACAATCGGGTGGGTTGATTTCACAGAAGTGCAATTGACTTACAAACAATGGAGAAGTCTATAATTTTTTTTTCCATAGGTACACTTCGCCTGTGAGAGACAATCTTAAAAAAAAAATCCAGAAAAATCACATTACGGTTAGTAACATACTACATGGATTAAAATCCTGCAGGGCGGGGGGCGTGGCGATGTAACGGAGCTGAACAGACGCGCCAGGCTGGAGCTCCCATAATCCTGCAGAATCCTGCGTTATATACTTACCCCGGAGGAATTCGGTGAGCACCGCTGGAATCCTCTGGGTGCCTGGGGGTCCCCGGCTTCTGAGAGGGTGCGAGGTGCGGCTTCGGTCGGGCGAGATCCCCGAGACACGCGGACGGAGGACAGAGAAGACAGGAGGCGGCGGCCATTTTCCCTGCAGTGCGCGGTGGAGTCGGAAGGCGCGAAGTGTGCCCTGGGGCTCAGGAGGGAGCTGGCTGAAACTTGCCACAACTAACGGAGGTACTGGGGGGAATTGTGCGGTGTGAGTCCTGGAAGACGGACCCCGTACTCCCCCTCGTTGCTGCCGCACTATATTATATAGAGCCGACTGGCTCCGGTGCCGCCCATAACATTAAAACCTCTCCCCTGCACGGCTACCTAGACAGGAGTTATAAATCCGCCATGATCTCCGGACAGCCGACCCTATAACTTGCGCTCTGGGAGACAGAGCCTACAACTAATATAAGAAACTGAGCCTTATTTGTGGTGGAGGCTGCTCCTGGGACTCTCCCCTCCTTTGTATCCATAGTGGTGAGCTCTGCACTATACTGCTGCTTCGGCGAGGTTGCACAGGGAGGACCCTGCCGGCTGTGCATTGTGACTTGGTGGCTTGTTAACTAAGTCATATTCTGCTGCAGTGATATTTTAATCCTTAACACTCATTATGAGCCGCTCTAAAAACTTGGGCACAGCCGATAAACTTAAAAAGTTTGCACGACTGGATCCACCTGATAGTATACGTTCAAAAAAAACTTCTCCTTCGCCTGTGAGCAAACTTGAAAACCAGTCAAAAAACTATGCCTCTGATGGTGAGGAGGATGGAGATCAGGAGGACTTGACACTGAAACAGGCATCCGAGCAATTGATGCAAGCTATATCACTGACCAGGACATCACTATCGGGGAAGATAGAGGAGGTGCACTCTGAAGTGGGGCGCCTCAGACAGGACATGCAGACCATGGGAGGACGTATTACAGAGGTTGAATCACGTGTGTCTCGCTTGGAAGAAAATTATGGGCCTATGGAGATTAAATTGACAAAGGTAGCTGGCTCTATAAATGCATGGAAACAGAAGGCGGACGATCTTGAAAACAGACTACGACGGAATAATATTCGCATCATTGGCCTGCCGGAGCGGTCGGAGGGTCAACACCCCGAAACATTCCTGGAGGATTGGCTTAAGGATACTTTGGGAGATGGATTCTCCGCCACCTTTTCTGTGGAAAGAGCCCATAGAGTGCCGACAAAGCCTCCAATTCCCGGCGCTCCACCGAGACCCTTTCTGGCACGTCTTCTTAATTGCAAGGACAGAGACACTGTCCTTCGCTTGGCTAGACAAAAAAGTCCTATCAAGTATAATAATGCCACTATCTCTGTGTTTCCAGATTTCTCCATGGAATTGCAAAAACAACGATCTCAATTTATGGAGATTAAAAAACGGCTCAGAGAGAAAAACATCTTATATTCAATGCTCTACCCTGCCAGGCTCAGAGTGGTATACCAAGGCTCTTCTTCCTTTTTTTGCAACTCCAGCTGAGGCTGAGGAGTGGATGCGGTCGTGTGTGGGGGCGGACGGGGGAGGAGAGAAATCCTAAGAGGACCGCTGTCTTCATCTATCTAGAATTTGGAACTTTCTCGCCGGATTTTCCTTGACGGTGAGGGGAGCTCCTTTGCCAGCGTCCTGGGAAACAACTTTACCGAACTCTGCGTTCAGAGATGGTATCCCCTTTTTTGAACTGGGTTATGTGGAGCACGATTTTTTGCTCCCTTATGAAGCACTTCTTGCTTATCAATGTTTTGATTTTGTTTATTGTTAGCTACTTAGAAATTACTGCCATGTTTTTCTCCACTACAGGTGTAGCAGAAGTTCGACGTGACACTATGCATTCTAGACTGATGAGATATGGCGTCTGACATAACATGCATGACGTGGAATGTAAGGGGCCTTGGATCGCCTCGTAAGAGAGTCAAAGTATTTTCTCAGATACGACGTTATCACCCTCATATAGTAGCTTTGGTCGAAACACATCTGACTAGGGACTCAGCCCGTTATGTGCAAAAACCTTGGGTACAATGGTCTGTGCATGAATTCCACACTAGTTACTCTAGAGGAGTTCGGAGAGAGAGAGGTTCGGAGAGATCCGGAAGGTCGTTTTGTGTTTGTGTACGCGACTGTGAATTCAGAGGACTATGTTATAATATGTATATATAACCCTCCCCCTGCTAAGATGTCGGTTGTCAAGAAGGCGGTTGACTTTGCCTTAAATTATCCAGATGCGCATGTTCTGTGTATGGGAGATTTCAATATGCTAATGGATGAATGTATGGATAGACTTCGGCTTGATGGGAAGATCACGGATGTAAATCCTTCACCATCTCGATTGTCAATATTCATGGAAGGTACTGGTTGGTTAGATCTTTGGAGAACATGCCACGCCGACGTAAGGGAGTTTACTTGTCACTCATCTGTCAGACACACTTTGTCTCGCTTAGACTATATATTTGGCTCTAGTAGCCTGGCGGTACGGGTGGGAGAGGTGTGTCATGGGAATAGAGGTGTCTCAGACCATAGTCCAGTGATTCTTAAACTTAAGTTGAGTCGGGTGAGGAATATTATAAATTGGAAAGTGAATCCATTCTGGCTGAAGTTAATAGGCCCGGAAGACCGGACTGTTGACCAACTGGACTGTTTCATTACATCCCACCCTATGCCGCAAAATATTACTATTCTTTGGGATACCCTCAAAGCATATCTGAGGGTTGTTTGTCCTCTACCATCTCATATATTAAGCGCTTGACCTCAAAGGAAGATGATGACATGGACAAGCGACTGAGGGACTCGGAGGCGGCCTATATAGCTAACCAGACAAGTGAGAACAGGACGGAGTGGTTACACTTACACAGACTTCATAGTCAATATACGGACACTAAATCCAAGCGTAAATTATTTTTTACTAAGCAGACTTACTTTGAACTGGGAAACCAGTCCAGTAAACTCCTAGCATATATGGTACGTCAGCACAATACATCCAACACCATACTTAAAATCCGGAAGTCAGACGACTCTGTAGTGACCTCGACAGATGACATACTCCAATGCTTTTGTGATTATTATAAAAAACTACATAGTTCCAAAGGAGATTCTGATACTTTGGAATGCCTAAATTATCTATCAGACTTAGTATTCCCTACGTTGAATGCTGCACAGCAAGCCTTTTTAGACGCAGACTTTACTCTTGACGAGGTAAACAGCGCCATAACAGATATGGCTTCTGGCAAGGCGCCAGGCCCGGATGGCTTCCCTATAGAAGTATATAGAAAATATAGAGATGCTCTAGTTCCAATTCTTTTGAAAGTGTTTCAGGGGATTTGGGAGGGTGGTTCCTTGCCGGATTCTTATTATGAAGCAAATATCATAGTCTTAAAAAAGGAAGGGAAGGACCCCCTAGACTGTGGATCTTATCGCCCTATTTCACTAGTTAATGTGGACTATAAGATTTTCACTAAAATTCTAGCTACTAGGTTAAATACGGTAATATTAGATATAATACATCCGGACCAGACGGGTTTTATGCCGGGCAAGAGTACCTCTATTAACATCAGGAGGGTTCAGTCAATAGCTCAATATAGTACGTTGGTACCTGAGAATAAATGGGCCATGGCCTCGCTGGACGCGGCTAAGGCATTTGATTCTCTTGAATGGCCCTTCCTATCTGCATGTTTACAACGATTTCAATTTGGTCCTAAATTCCAAAAATGGATTGCAGCATTATATTTGAAACCAAGAGCTCGGATAATTATTAATAGTTCTATTTCTGAATCATTCCCCTTAGAGAGGGACTCGCCAGGGATGTCCTCTATCTCCGGCCTTGTTTGCCCTAGCGATAGAGGCGTTGGCGATTCGTATGAGGTCCTCCCCACTTGTTAAGGGTATTACGATAGCAGACCGCACGGATACTATTGGTCTATATGCGGATGATATGGTGGTGTTTCTTGATGAGGTGGAGGAGACCTTGCCACATGTGATTAACACTATAGAGGGATTCGGTAGGCGTTCAGGATTATATATTAATTGGGACAAATCTGCCTTGATGCCTCTTTTTCAAGGCTCGGTGACACACCTCAATACTTTATCCCCATTACCGGTTGTTACTAGCTTTAAATACCTAGGAATAATTATACCAAGATGTAGTAGACTTGATCTACAGTTTAATGTCTTCCCGTTGCTGGAGCTTGTTAAACATAAATTTGCAATATGGAGTAAATTGCCTTTATCTGTCTTGGGCCGCATAAATTTGATAAAAATGATACTTCTCCCGAAGCTTAATTATTCCCTCCAACATAGTGCAGTACCGGTCCCCAAATCCTTTTTTGCCAACTTGAACTCATTAACTACATCTTTTATTTGGGGAAGAGCTAGACCCAAACTTAAATTATCCACCTTGCATAGATCTAAACAGATGGGAGGGGCGGCGTTGCCAGATTTCTTCTTATACTACTTAGCTGGACAACTTAGAGCTCTGGGAAAATGGATGCCGGGGGGAGATTTACCGAACTCAGAACACCATCTGGCTCAGGCTGCCAAGATCAACTGCCCGTTGGGTTTCTTGGAGGTGAACAAACCCTCTGTCTCTAGATTACTGCCATTGCTTCGGCTGGCAAGATTGATTTGGCGACAAGTGAAAAGGGTAATTCATTTTGATGGTATTGTAGCTGAACTGCCATTATGGGATAATGAATATTTCCCGAGCTTGCTGAATCACCCCTCCGCTCAATTCTGGACACTGCATGGTGTTTCGTCGCTTAATGATCTTTATGAACAGGGAACCCTAATGTCCTTTGAACAAATGCAGCATAAATATGATATACCGAGACCTCAGTTCTTCCGATATCTTCAACTCAGATCAGCGATTCAGTCACAGTTTCGTAGCGTGGAAATGGCACAAGTAATGTCCTCTTTCCCACTGATAGGGATCTTCAAGTCACAGGGACCCCGGGGTCTTATCTCCGTATTGTATACTTATATGTTGTCCGTGGGGGCTGATGCTACCTTCCTGCCGATAAGGGAAAAGTGGAGGGTCCTGATACCCGATCTGCAGGGTGAGGACTGGGAGATGGCCCTTGAGTCCCCAACCAGGGTGTCACCCTCGGCTAACAATAAAATGATACAGTTATATATTTTGCATCAATCATATCTAACCCCTCTGCGACTATTTAAAATTGGGTGGTCCCGGTCTTCAGAATGTATTAGATGTCATATGGAGGAGGCGGATTTCATACACATGATATGGGAATGTCCAGTTATTATGACTTCTTGGAAAGAGGTGACCTCGTTGTTGACTTCCCTTGTACAAATTCCTGTTCCCCTGACCCCATCAGTGTGTTTGTTTGGGATACTGGAGGAGGAGATGTGGGGTCACCATGTTCAAATTTTTTTGAGAGAGACGCTTTTTCTGGCAAGAAAATTGATTGCCTTGCGTTGGATGGGCACTTCACATCCATCTCTTAGGGCCTGGATAGAGTTGGTAAATCTAATCGTGCCATATGAACGCACTTTATACCAAAATAGAGGTTGTTTGGATAAATTTAATAAAATCTGGGACTTGTGGAACTCGTCATACCTCACTGTGTCATCACGTAGTTGAGAGCCTAGATTCTGTATAGTAAAGACTGGAGAAACAGAGTGTTTCAGGCTGAACGTTAAAACTGCTATGCTAAGGTGATGGAGACCGTATTGTTTAGGCAGTAAGATAGTTTGAGTTTTAGGATTTTCAGTATCTGTGACATACTATTATATTTCAAATTTGCATGACTCGATCGGTGTATAAAGTATTATGTTGATGAATCTATCTTTATGATGTACCTGCACTGACATGGAAATATGTAAATTGTGTATGTTCATGTGAATTTAGTGTTTTAATAAACGAATTTAAAAAAAAAAAAATCCTGCAGGGCAGGCAAGGTCCCCCTGCTCATGCCAGTACATGTTTGGGCCCGCTTGAAATTTACCTATGACCATCTGGATGATCCAGAGGAGGCAAGGGATAAGGGCATGTGATGAGATGAGGCCAAAATAGAACTACCGTATTTGCACTCCCAGTGTTAGCAGGAAGAAGGAGTACAACTCCAAGAACATCTTCCCAACCATGAAGCATGGTGGGAAAAACATAATACTTTGGGGGGGCTTTTCTGCAAAGTGGACAACATGACTGCACCGCATTGAAGGGAGGATGAATGGGGTCATGTGTCGTGAGATTTTGGCCAACAACCTTCCCTCAGTCAGAGCATTGAAGATGGGTTGTGACTGGGTCTTCTAGAATGACAATGACCAGAAACACACAGCCAGGGCAACTAAGGAGTGGCTCCATAAGAAGCATTTCAAGGTTCTCTAGAGTGGCCTAGACCTGAACGCAATAAAAAAAATCTTTGGAGGGAGCAGAAACTCAATTTTGCCCAGCGACAGCCCGAAAACAAAGGTTTCTGTAGAAAATATTAAGTTCTGTATTTCTATTGTATCAAATACTTATTTCATGCAATAAAATGCAAATAGTCACCAGGACAATTAATCTCTTAACCCCCAGAGGTATTTTCGGTTTTGCGTTTTCGTTTTTTGCTCCCCTTCTTCCCAGTGCCATAGCTTTTCATTTTTCTGTCAATATGGCCATGTGAGGGTTTGTTTTTTGTGGGACGAGTTGTAATTTTGAACGACACCATTGGTTTTACCATGTCTTGTTCTAGAAAACAGGAAATAAATTCCAGGTGCGGTGAGATTGCAAAAAAAAGTGCAATCACACACTTGCATTATGTTTGGCTTTTTTACTCGGTTCACTAAATGCTAATACTGATCTGCCATTATGATTCTCCAGGTCATTACGGGTACATAGACACCCAACATGTATAGGTTTTTTTTTTTTATCTAAGTGGTGAAAAAAAATTTCAAACTTTGTTAAAAAGAAAAAAAAAATTGCGCCATTTTCTGATACCCGTAGCGTCTCCATTTTACGTGATCTGGGGTTGGGCAATGGCTTATTTTTGGACTGCCGAGCTGACGTTTTCGCGGCAACCCAAAAAACAATTCTGGCATTTTTACTTTTTTTCTCGCTACGCCGTTTAGCAATCAGGTTAATCCTTTTTTGTTATTGATAGATTGGGCAATTCTGAACGTGGCGATACCAAATATGTGCATGTTTTTTTTTATTGTCTCATTTTGAATGGGGCGAAAGGGAGGGGTGATTGGAACTTTTAGATTTAAAAAAAAAAAAATTATATTTGTAAAAAACATTTTTTTTTTTTGGCACTTTTCAATAGTCTAGAAACTGCCACAACTCGATCGGCTCTGCTACATAGAGGCGATGATCAGATCGCCTTTATGAAGTAGAATTACTCACTTGCTATGATCGCCGACCACTGGGTGGCGCTCACAGCAGTCCGGCAGTGATAACCATAGAGGTCTCTAGGAGACCTCTGGTTGTCATGCCAATGAACCAGTGACCCGCGATCACAGGACAGGGGTCACTGGTGGGCGGATTTCCGGCCCGATGGCCAGAAGCGCTTGTTAAATGCCGCTGTCAGCATTTAACAGGTTAATGCCACGGGTGGATCGCGATTCCACCCGCGGCTATTCTGTGCACATGTCAGCTGTTCAAAACTGTTCAAAACAGCTGACATGTGTCGGGAAAAATGTGGGTTTACCGCCGGAGCCCACATCAAAGGGAGGGTGTCCGACATCTGCCTAAATATACGCTCGATGTCGGAAAGGGGTTAAAGTCTCTTTTGTACTTTGATAAATATTGGAGTGCTTCGTCTTTTTTCTAACATGTATATCTATATAGCTATCACTGTCTCTAGATTATATATACAGTGGGGCAAAAAAGTATTTAGTCAGTCAGCAATAGTGCAAGTTCCACCACTTAAAAAGATGAGAGGCGTCTGTAATTTACATCATAGGTAGACCTCAACTATGGGAGACAAACTGAGAAAAAAAAATACAGAAAATCACATTGTCTGTTTTTTTATCATTTTATTTGCATATTCTGGTGGAAAATAAGTATTTGGTCAGAAACAAAATTTCATCTCAATACTTTGTAATACATCCTTTGTTGGCAATGACAGAGGTCAAACGTTTTCTGTAAGTCTTCACAAGGTTGCCACACACTGTTGTTGGTATGTTGGCCCATTCCTCCATGCAGATCTCCTCTAGAGCAGTGATGTTTTTGGCTTTTCGCTTGGCAACACGGACTTTCAACTCCCTCCAAAGGTTTTCTATAGGGTTGAGATCTGGAGACTGGCTAGGCCACTCCAGGACCTTGAAATGCTTCTTACGAAGCCACTCCTTCGTTGCCCTGGCGGTGTGCTTTGGATCATTGTCATGTTGAAAGACCCAGCCACGTTTCATCTTCAATGCTCTTGCTGATGGAAGGAGGTTTGCACTCAAAATCTCACGATACATGGCCCCATTCATTCTTTCATGTACCCGGATCAGTCGTCCTGGCCCCTTTGCAGAGAAACAGCCCCAAAGCATGATGTTTCCACCACCATGCTTTACAGTAGGTATGGTGTTTGATGGATGCAACTCAGTATTCTTTTTCCTCCAAACACGACAAGTTGTGTTTCTACCAAACAGTTCCAGTTTGGTTTCATCAGACCATAGGACATTCTCCCAAAACTCCTCTGGATCATCCAAATGCTCTCTAGCAAACTTCAGACGGGCCCGGACATGTACTGGCTTAAGCAGTGGGACACGTCTGGCACTGCAGGATCTGAGTCCATGGTGGCGTAGTGTGTTACTTATGGTAGGCCTTGTTACATTGGTCCCAGCTCTCTGCAGTTCATTCACTAGGTCCCCCCGCGTGGTTCTGGGATTTTTGCTCACCGTTCTTGTGATCATTCTGATCCCACGGGGAGGGATTTTGCGTGGAGCCCCAGATCGAGGGAGATTATCAGTGGTCTTGAATGTCTTCCATTTTCTAATTATTGCTCCCACTGTTGATTTCTTCACTCCAAGCTGGTTGGCTATTGCAGATTCAGTCTTCCCAGCCTGGTGCAGGGCTACAATTTTGTTTCTGGTGTCCTTTGACAGCTCTTTGGTCTTCACCATAGTGGAGTTTGGAGTCAGACTGTTTGAGGGTGTGCACAGGTGTCTTTTTACACTGATAACAAGTTTAAACAGGTGCCATTACTACAGGTAATGAGTGGAGGAAAGAGGAGACTCTTAAAGAAGAAGTTACAGGTCTGTGAGAGCCAGAAATCTTGATTGTTTGTTTCTGACCAAATACTTATTTTCCACCATAATATGCAAATAAAATGATAAAAAAAAACAGACAATGTGATTTTCTGGATTTTTTTTTCTCAGTTTGTCACCCATAGTTGAGGTCTACCTATGATGTAAATTACAGACGCCTCTCATCTTTTTAAGTGGTGGAACTTGCACTATTGCTGACTGACTAAATACTTTTTTGCCCCACTGTATCTATCTATTGATATACACAGTGGGAGAAATAAGTATTTGTTCCCTTGCTGATTTTGTAAGTTTGCCCACTGACAAAGACATGAACAGTCTAAGATTTTAAGGGTAGGCTAATTTTAACATTGAGAGATAGAACATCAAAAACAAAATCCGGAAAATCACATTGTATAAAAATATAAATATAAATAAATTAAATAAATAAATTAGATATAAATTTATTTGCATTTTGCAGTGAGAAATAAGCAGAGTTGAGAGTGAATCTGTTTGAATTCAGTTCCGAATATGATCGGCAGCGAATATTGTTTTTGCTATATTCGTTGAACACAGGTGAACATCATTAGAGTCAATGGGAGTAGAAACCGATCATCAAACATACATTTGGCACAAATAGGGTACCAATATGGCAAATTCAACTTCGGCGACCGAATCCGAACAAATTCGCTCAACTCTAGAAATAAGTATTTGATCCCTCTGGCAAACAAGACTTAATACTTGGTGGCAAAACCCTTGTTGGCAAGCACAGCAGTCAGAAATTTTTTGTAATTGATGATGAGGTTTGCACATGTCAGGAGGAATTTTGGTCCACTCCTCATTACAGATCATCTCTAATCACTAAGATTTTGAGGCTGACGCTTGGCAACTCGGAGCTTCAACTTCCTCCATAAGTTTTCTATGGGATTAAGGTCTGGAGACTGGCTAGGACACTCCATGACCTTGATGTGCCTCTTTTTGTGCCACTCCTTTGTTGCCTTGGCTGAATGTTTTCGGTCATTGTCTTGCTGGAAGACCCAGCCACAACCCATTTTTAATGTCCTGGCAGAGGGAAGGAGGTTGTCACTCAGAATGTTAAGGTACATGACTCCAACCATTCTCCCATTGATGAAGTGAAGTAGTCCTGTACCCTTTCAGAGAAACACCCCCAAAACAATGTTTCCATATCCATGCTTGACAATGGGGACGGTGTTGTTTGGGTCATAGGGCTAAAGAGAGGTATTTTGGCGAAATTATAAAACACTTTATTTTGGCTATAACTGCACCACAAACTAAAAGAGCCACCTTGTTAGAATGCAGCATTACTGCTGCACAAGGTGGCTTTTAGTTTATAACGGCTGGAGGGGGTGACAGAGTCCCTTTAATGGTTGGTAGGGGATCGAATACTTATTTCTCACTGCAAAATGCAAATAAAATTATATAAAATTTATACAATGTGATTTTCTGGATTTTACTTTTGATATATATACATGCACGGACGCAGGCACGCACACACACACACACTAGGCCCTGCAACAGCTGGGAGAGCAGCACTGGAGTCGGCAGAGATAACAGAGGGTTCACTGAATGCTTGAATCTGCAGTTGTTAGGGGGGTATATATTACCATAACAACGAAATTCTATTTGCAGAATACAGATATCGATTTATATTATTTGTTTTTCTATTTATTTAACCAAGTATAAACCAGGGGTTATGTAGGATCTAATTCCATTTTGAGGCTGATTGTTGATATACTTCTACAGTTATGTGTGGACGGATTCAGCTTTGGATATTACCGTAACTACTTTTTAGGAGGAATGTCTGCTACTGTGAGCTTCAGGTCAAGGACACAGCCTCCTTTAGAGATCTACGAGACTACGAAGTGACATGTAAGAGCTGATTTTTTTTTACAGGGACTGTGATAGAACGATAGCCCAGACAGAGCACATAACTGCATTACATAAGAGGATTCCCAGATCAAGGGGTCTAAACAGTCACTGGCGGGAGGCCGGCAGCCGGTGGGGAAGGAGTTAGGAACGCTGGAGGGCTCTAAGTGCTGGGCCAAGACCCCTACACTTATTTGCACAAAAATTTGCAGATGGATTTCTATTAAATGGAGGCAAAGACTTACAAAACAAAAGTATGGAAATAATCAACAATACAAGGATTTAAAGATGACATAAGTCTCGGGTCTAAAACCCTGCTGATATGTTCACTTTACATATTTAACTGTGCTGTTGTTGTTTCCTGAAAATGTACAAATTGACACAGCCATTTGGCATGAAGAATTGAAACATCCATTGGTCAATTTATTAAGAAACTTCTATGAGGAGGAACAAATGAAGTAAAACCCCCTTCCATCTCAGACCTCCCTGGCACAGAGCACATCCTCCATACTGAATAAATCAAGATGATTGTGTCTGAATATACTTATTCATATATTTTATTATTTCCATTCCACTGCTGCACATCTGACAGTATGGTAAAGCTTCCAGCACATAGTGTGGCACTGCTGCACATCTGACAGTATGGTAAAGCTTCCAGCACACAATGTGGCACTGCTGCACATCTGGCAGTATGGTAAAGCTTCCAGCACACAGTGTGGCACTGCTGCACATCTGACAGTATGGTAAAGCTTCCAGCACACAGTGTGGCACTGCTGCACATCTGACAGCATGGTAAAGCTTCCAGCACACAGTGTGGCACAGGCAGTGGCTGATGAGAGAATTCATCAGCCGTCAAATGCGCTATAAATAAATAAATAAAATGTATATAATTTATAAATAAATACATTTAAAAAAATGATGTAGGGTTCCCCTGTATTTTTGTTAACTATCCAGGCAAAACTGACAACTGCGTACTGCACATCTGGCAGTATGGTAAAGCTTCCAGCACACAGTGTGGCACGGCTGCACATCTGACAGTATGGTAAAGCTTCCAGCACACAGTGTGACACTGCTGCACATCTGACAGTATGGTAAAGCTTCCAGCACATAGTGTGGCACTGCTGCACATCTGACAGTATGGTAAAGCTTCCAGCACACAGTGTGGCACTGCTGCACATCTGGCAGTATGGTAAAGCTTCCAGAACACAGTGTGGCACTGCTGCACATCTGGCAGTATGGTAAAGCTTCCAGCACACAGTGTGGCACTGCTGCACATCTGACAGTATGGTAAAGCTTCCAGAACACAGTGTTGCACTGCTGCACATCTGACAGTATGGTAAAGCTTCCAGAACACAGTGTTGCACTGCTGCACATCTGACAGTATGGTAAAGCTTCCAGCACACAGTGTGACACTGCTGCACATCTGACAGTATGGTAAAGCTTCCAGCACACAGTGTGACACTGCTGCACATCTGACAGTATGGTAAAGCTTCCAGCACATAGTGTGGCACTGCTGCACATCTGACAGTATGGTAAAGCTTCCAGCACACAGTGTGGCACTGCTGCACATCTGACAGTATGGTAAAGCTTCCAGAACACAGTGTTGCACTGCTGCACATCTGACAGTATGGTAAAGCTTCCAGCACACAGTGTGACACTGCTGCACATCTGACAGTATGGTAAAGCTTCCAGCACACAGTGTGACACTGCTGCACATCTGACAGTATGGTAAAGCTTCCAGCACATAGTGTGGCACTGCTGCACATCTGGCAGTATGGTAAAGCTTCCAGCACACAGTGTGGCACTGCTGCACATCTGACAGTATGGTAAAGCTTCCAGAACACAGTGTTGCACTGCTGCACATCTGACAGTATGGTAAAGCTTCCAGCACACAGTGTGACACTGCTGCACATCTGACAGTATGGTAAAGCTTCCAGCACATAGTGTGGCACTGCTGCACATCTGACAGTATGGTAAAGCTTCCAGCACACAGTGTGACACTGCTGCACATCTGACAGTATGGTAAAGCTTCCAGCACATAGTGTGGCACTGCTGCACATCTGACAGTATGGTAAAGCTTCCAGCACACAGTGTGACACTGCTGCACATCTGACAGTATGGTAAAGCTTCCAGCACACAGTGTGGCACTGCTGCACATCTGACAGTATGGTAAAGCTTCCAGCACATAGTGTGGCACTGCTGCACATCTGACAGTATGGTAAAGCTTCCAGCACATAGTGTGGCACTGCTGCACATCTGGCAGTATGGTAAAGCTTCCAGCACACAGTGTGGCACTGCTGCACATCTGACAGTATGGTAAAGCTTCCAGCACATAGTGTGGCACTGCTGCACATCTGACAGTATGGTAAAGCTTCCAGCACACAGTGTGACACTGCTGCACATCTGACAGTATGGTAAAGCTTCCAGCACATAGTGTGGCACTGCTGCACATCTGACAGTATGGTAAAGCTTCCAGCACACAGTGTGACACTGCTGCACATCTGACAGTATGGTAAAGCTTCCAGCACACAGTGTGGCACTGCTGCACATCTGACAGTATGGTAAAGCTTCCAGCACATAGTGTGGCACTGCTGCACATCTGGCAGTATGGTAAAGCTTCCAGCACACAGTGTGACACTGCTGCACATCTGGCAGTATGGTAAAGCTTCCAGCACACAGTGTGGCACTGCTGCACATCTGACAGTATGGTAAAGCTTCCAGCACACAGTGTGACACTGCTGCACATCTGACAGTATGGTAAAGCTTCCAGCACACAGTGTGACACTGCTGCACATCTGACAGCATGGTAAAGCTTCCAGTACACAGTGTGGCACTGCTGCACATCTGACAGTATGGTAAAGCTTCCAGCACACAGTGTGACACTGCTGCACATCTGACAGCATGGTAAAGCTTCCAGTACACAGTGTGGCACAGCTGCACATCTGGCAGGGCAGTATGGTAAAGCTTCCAGCACACAGTGTGACACTGCTGCACATCTGACAGTATGGTAAAGCTTCCAGCACACAGTGTGGCACTGCTGCACATCTGACAGCATGGTAAAGCTTCCAGCACACGGTGTGGCACTGCTGCACATCTGGCAGTATGGTAAAGCTTCCAGCACACAGTGTGGCACTGCTGCACATCTGACAGTATGGTAAAGCTTCCAGCACACAGTGTGGCACTGCTGCACATCTGACAGCATGGTAAAGCTTCCAGCACACAGTGTGGCACAGGCAGTGGCTGATGAGAGAATTCATCAGCCGTCAAATGCGCTATAAATAAATAAATAAAATGTATATAATTTATAAATAAATACTTTTAAAAAAATGATGTAGGGTTCCCCTGTATTTTTGTTAACTATCCAGGCAAAACTGACAACTGCGTACTGCACATCTGGCAGTATGGTAAAGCTTCCAGCACACAGTGTGGCACGGCTGCACATCTGACAGTATGGTAAAGCTTCCAGCACACAGTGTGACACTGCTGCACATCTGACAGTATGGTAAAGCTTCCAGCACACAGTGTGGCACTGCTGCACATCTGGCAGTATGGTAAAGCTTCCAGAACACAGTGTGGCACTGCGGCACATCTGACAGTATGGTAAAGCTTCCAGCACACGGTGTGGCACTGCTGCACATCTGACAGTATGGTAAAGCTTCCAGGACACAGTGTGGCACTGCTGCACATCTGACAGTATGGTAAAGCTTCCAGAACACAGTGTTGCACTGCTGCACATCTGACAGTATGGTAAAGCTTCCAGAACACAGTGTTGCACTGCTGCACATCTGGCAGTATGGTAAAGCTTCCAGCACACAGTGTGGCACTGCTGCACATCTGGCAGTATGGTAAAGCTTCCAGCACATAGTGTGGCACTGCTGCACATCTGACAGTATGGTAAAGCTTCCAGCACACAATGTGACACTGCTGCACATCTGACAGCATGGTAAAGCTTCCAGAACACAGTGTGGCACTGCTGCACATCTGACAGTATGGTAAAGCTTCCAGCACACAGTGTGACACTGCTGCACATCTTACGGTATGGTAAAGCTTCCAGCACACAGTGTGGCACTGCTGCACATCTGACGGTATGGTAAAGCTTCCAGCACACAGTGTGACACTGCTGCACATCTGGCAGTATGGTAAAGCGTCCAGCCCACAGTGTGACACTGCTGCACATCTGACAGTATGGTAAAGCTTCCAGCACACAGGGTGACACTGCTGCACATCTGACAGTATGGTAAAGCGTCCAGCCCACAGTGTGACACTGCTGCACATCTGACAGTATGGTAAAGCTTCCAGCACACAGTGTGACACTGCTGCACATCTGACGGTATGGTAAAGCTTCCAGCACACAGTGTGGCACTGCTGCACATGTGACGGTATGGTAAAGCTTCCAGCACACAGTGTGACACTGCTGCACATCTGGCAGTATGGTAAAGCGTCCAGCCCACAGTGTGACACTGCTGCACATCTGACAGTATGGTAAAGCTTCCAGCACACAGGGTGACACTGCTGCACATCTGACAGTATGGTAAAGCGTCCAGCCCACAGTGTGACACTGCTGCACATCTGACAGTATGGTAAAGCTTCCAGCACACAGTGTGGCACTGCTGCACATCTGACAGCATGGTAAAGCTTCCAGCACACAGTGTAACTGCCGCACATCTGACAGTATGGTAAAGCTTCCAGCACACAGTGTAACTGCCGCACATCGGACAGTATGGTGACCTTTGAGAGCTGGTTTACAGTGTACATAGTACACTTGCATACAATTGTGCTAACCTTGCAAACGCAGTTACCGCATGAAATACACTGAAGGGTGCATTTACACACAGATTATCATGCACGAGCGTGCTTAAAAAAGCACCCCACCAGCGGGGATTTTTTTGTATTTCACTGCTGGAGTGGTGTTGGAAATCCAAGTCCCCTGCCCACTGTCTGATACTCAT
Source organism: Ranitomeya variabilis (assembly GCF_051348905.1). NCBI lineage: Eukaryota > Metazoa > Chordata > Amphibia > Anura > Dendrobatidae > Ranitomeya > Ranitomeya variabilis. The sequence goes on along the minus strand of NC_135233.1, from coordinate 171,380,433 downwards.
CTTCGTTTTCACCTGATTTTGCTGCTGCATCGGTCCGTTCCCTGCATTTTTTGACCTGCCTGCTGCTCCAGTGTTTCATGGACCTGCACAGAGGTCACTAATCAATGTAAGTCTATGAGAGCATCCTTCTGGCCTCTTTCTGGCTCTCAAAGACTTGCATTGAGAGCTTTTGAATGTAGCTTCTGACTTGCAGCCAGTCAAAAACTGCGTTCCCAAGATGGCGCCATGGGGGCGGAGCAGCACAGAAAAACGATGAAGACACCCAAGGGTGAGTATGTGAGCGGGGACAGGGAACTTCCATTGAAAGCACCACTCCAGTGGGGAAAAAATCAGCTGGAGTGGTACTTTAAGAATGCCCGTTTCACGATGATCTGCCGTTCATCCAATGAACAAGTGAAATGGTGAAATGATCTTTTGTGAGAGCAAAAATCATTGTTCTCGCCGGCACACAGGACGCTGATTGAAAAGAGCAACGGCAGCCTACGCGCACTGAGCGATCTATTACTGATGGCTCAGTGCACATCGTTAATTTTGATCTGCCTGTATAACCAAGATATTAAACAAATACCAATAGGCAGAAGTTTACCAAGCCGCAGTTTACCAATTTGCAGTTGTTCAGTGAGTCTAACTGAACGGCAGGACTAAAGAATGGCAGATTGGTAAGCTTTTACAGATCAGCAATCGTTTAATAGCTTGTTTACACAGGCAGGTCAAAGAAAACAATGTGTACTGAGTGACTTGTAATGGATTGCCGCGTGCGCATAGGCTGCCATTCTTCTCAGCAGTACAGGTCCTGTTTACACAGGATGATGTGCCACTAAGAAAGATGACCTTTTACCCTGCGCAAAACATTTTTTCACTTGCTGAATGAGCATTTTGTTTGCCGGGTGATTGGCAGCCTGTTTACACTGACAGATTATTGCAAAACTAGATTTCTTTCTTAAGCACGATAATGATTCAGTGTTAAATGCATCCTTACTCTCATCCAGAACTCAATTCATAGGGACACACTCAAATCTCACAGCATTTCCCTTGTTAAATATCTGTACACAACCAGAAAACTATGACATATGAAACTAGCCCTAATATGTTGAGCTGTTGTTACTGACTGAAGAAGTCAGGCAAGTAGAAGTACTGTTTGGCCACCAAGACTATGAATTGGCTGGTGGAGGTACTAAAGCCTATTGGAGATTGACCAAGGCTTCCTAAATAATAACACTGAACGAGGCACAGAATGTACAGATCATAGCAGCGATTTGTTTTTGAAGCTTTTAGGAGTATACAGGTATGTACAAGCTGACAATATGTGTCATTAGCGATAATGTTATTTGTAATTCCAGAACCTGCAGGCGTTCCCGGGAACACACTTTCGGAAACTGATCATAAGCCTTCATGTACATTTACTTAGGTTGTTAGAATCTATTCTTTATGCAAGAATTGCTATAAGCCTACAAGGTTAATCAGTACTAGAACTACACGTGCTCAAACCTTCCAGAGTAAACTCTTTCCGTACTGAGGTTAGTGACGACCACCTTAATAACACAAATAATGTCATTCTAATTATTAGCTTACCTCCTCGATCTCTATCCTCTTTGCAAGCTCATCCAGTGAAAGTAGGTTATCCCCCAAGACAGATTCCCCTGGGCTTGGTGACATCTCTTCTTCAGAATATGTCTCCTCCTGGAAGTCCAAGTGGGCCAGGAAATTCTCACTATCTTTCAGGTCCCCGTTGAGGAGACTCGCTATAAACTCAACTGTAGCTTGACGCTGAGACTTGCTCAGTTCCTCCAGACATTTCTGTTTAGTACTGCCTTTTGGGCAAAGTCCTACTTCGTCTACGTGGCTCTCGGGATTAATAATCCTTTTTGTATCGCCATCTCCTGTGGCTGAGTAATGTGAGCTGCTGACGGGGTGGACACTATGGACGATACCCATGCATTCTAAGGAACTGCTCCCTCCAGAGTTGTCATCCTTCGTTTCCACTGAATGAACTGCAGATGCTGCTATCAATTTGTCTACCATTGGGTTACCGGCTTGTTCTTCTGCCCTGTCCTTGGAGAGCGGCTCTATTTCTGACACATTATTGCCGGGTGGTGTTGCCTCAGGTTGCAGGAGGTTGTTATTCTTCCCAGCATCCCCAGAAGAAAAGCTGCTGTCAGGATTAGCCCTGCCTCCCGTCCCTGTGGACTGGGTGGGTGACTCTAAGGTTGTGCCACAGGTGATAGCCTGCGGCTCCTCTGTGTGACTCTTCCTGAGCACAGTGTGGCGGTCAGTTACCCTGGTGAGCTTGCTTGCTGTACTGACATCAGGAAGCGAGTGCTCTGTCATCTCTGCCACGCCAGGCTTCCGGTCTGTCCTTATGCCACTTTCTCTATCTGAACAGAAACAGGAAAAGAGTTTTAGTTTCTTTTTAAAGCAATTTTGCCCAGCGGCACAGATTAAGAGGCAGCTCTCCGGACGAAGGCTTGACAAGTCCAGACCTCATTGTATCCAGAGCTAGCCATGACTAGACTCTAGCTAAATTTAGCAATCAGACAATTAATAAATAATGAGTAACCTCTTTCTCCTCCCTTGCTGGCACGTGCCATCGGTACAGATGTGAGGCAAGGTACAATTAGCAGTGACACACTACGGGATCAGCACAGCGCAGGCACTTGCTGCATAACAGCTGTAGAAATGTGCTGCTCCCTCCCAGTGACTGCCCAGCTTTCATCATCATCATCATGCCCGCACTAAGCAGGTCATTGGAAATCAATACTGCTGAGCGATGCGGACGGGGCACAGAGCAAAGGTCAAATTAAATGGAACAAGAACAATATTATTGGCTCCCTGCCAACTGAGCGCAGATCACAAGATTAAGCCTCCTGACATGATATCTCCCAGGGCAGCGGGCATTTTGGTCACGGTATATCTCCTTACACACCTCTAATGTTCCACCTACAATTCTTTACACAATGTTTCACGCTTTTGTCTTCTTGTTTTCTTTTGTAACAAACATTCTGATTAGTACATTTAATGGGAAAAACACTTTGTGCTTTATAAGTTTTCTGTATGCGGGATTAGCATAGACTAAACATAAAAATAACACGTTCTTATTTCATTTCTACTGATGTAAACCTACTGCAGCTCTACCACTTGTTTTAACACACAAGCAAAATATATACACAGAATTCTTCGCACCCAACTGGGCTCATTTTAATAAATCAAAAGTGAGATCAGTAGTTGAAATGTGATACTATTGTTTGATTTTAGAAAGGATATTGGGTTTTTTTCTGTCTAGTTGGATAATTTTGCCAATTAAGTCCTATATACAGTCTGCTTAGAATAGTTTTGTATATTATGCTATTCAATACAGAGGAGGAGACCACTGGTAATGTGCTATATAAATACACAGTGGCATAGATAGCAGTGTACTTCAGAAAATCCCCTATAAACATTAGACTTGATGCCTATAACGACAGGTTTAGCCGTCAGTCCAGTGCGTGTAGGAGCACCAGGCATTGATTGTTGGAGGAATTAATGATTCAGCATATCCAATTTCAGACTGCTGATCCTTTTGTTTTCCCTGAAATAAGTCGCCGCCAGACATGCCTGGCAGCAGCTCTCTCATAGAGAACACAGGAAAATTCAGCCAAGCAAGCGCTCCTCTGCGTGGGAGAGACGACCAAGATGGCTGCCTGCTGAATGATCGACAAATCCATAGATTGGTCCACAGCCATCTAGTGTGTATGGGAGGCTTTATTCAGCTGTAGACGTAACCAAAGAAATGCTTGAGTACACAGAATCATAAAGAAATACTCCAAAGATAAGTGTAAGTGACAGACAGTATGTTATAACTGGTTCTTCATTTTGGGAATGCCGTGGAGTCCTACAACAAAATATACGAACCAAAAGGCACTGCTATGATTATTTAATTTAATACATTTAATACATTTGACACAATTTGATCCACTTTTGCAAACAGATAATCCATCCATTCTCCAACATGAATGATAAATCCCCCCTCCACTGAGTTGATCTGAAGGACACAGCAGTGGCAGAAGGTTGGGCATACGGCTCAATACATTCTGATGGCTCCCTCTCTACAGGTCACTGGGCCAATGCTTCACTGGCAGATTATCGCCATCACAAATGATAACACATCCCATTAATGCCATGCCGATTTGTGTTCAGCATACAAGTCAAGGGGTATTACTTGTAATCCATTCCAGCTAGAAGTCTCCTAAAGTACGTGCGGCCCCATGCGCGGCAGACACGGGAGCCGGTAGCCCTCGTGCAGAGGGAGCTCGGAGCATGAAACCGGTGTGATTAATGTTGATCTTTTTAGGATTAGGAAGAAAACACCAGCTGCCGTTTCTGACTTTGCATCCAGTGTAGTCATGGTGTCAGCAAGCAAAAACAGTTGCTGAGCACAAGTGATCGTAACAAACAAGAGGATGCTTTGTGCCGCAGAATAGGGGAATACACAGCGAGGAGCCATTAGCACCACTGAAGTGCATAGGGAACAGTTTTCTTGCCTTAACAAACATTTGGCAATGGGAACACTACACAAAACTAGGCTGATAAAATGTATCTATGTTTCCAATACCTGGTAGATTTCTTATGCTTGCCATAGCCAAGACTTGGTTTATCTGGTGTTATTTTTACATTCACGGATACATGTGATGCCAAGAATATGCACACAGTATTAGAACAAACGATCAAATGGTGCTCATTATGCACAAATATCTTGCCGATTTGTAGTAAAGCCAATATCAATCCAAATTTGTGTGCGAACGGCCAACTGATTTAATTGAAAACCGGTCTCATGTGCCAGAAAACACGTCATGATTAGCAACATAGCTTGTAAGCAACATCTGAAAGCTACCCGAGTGATAATTCCATTATAGGGAAATAGGAAACAGAAGGCTATGTGCACACGTTGTGGATTTGGCTGCGGATCCTCAGCAGTTTTCCATGCGTTGTACAGTACCATGTAAACCTATGGAAAACCAAATCCGCAGTGCGCATGCTGCGGAAATTTCTGGCAGAAACGCAGCGGTTTATTTTCCGCAGAATGTCAATTCTTTGTGCGGATTCTGCAGCGCTTTACACCTGTTCCTTTATAGGAATTCAAAGTGTAAAAACACAGGCGAAACCCGCACAAAATCTGCACAAAATCCACAGGGAATCCGCAGGTAATTTTACCTGCGTATTCTGCGGAAAAATCTGCAATGGAATCCGCAAGGTGTGTACATACCATTAGGATGACGGATTTTCGAGAATATCCTATTCTGGTCCTCAAAATGCTCTGAGTGTCACGGATCTCACGCACAGATCCGTTATTTTCATGAATGTGTGAATAGATTTATGAAACTTTATGAGTCAGTGGCCTATCCGAAAAGAATAAAAAAAAAAAATCTGGCAGGACCCCAGCATTTCACACATATGTCTGAATGTAAACTTATTTAAAGTCTTAGTCTGTTTCTGCTAAATACAGATCCCGGTCGGATATTTCATTTGTAAAATTAAAGAAGCACTCTCACTAAATGTTTTATTGGTTTCTTCTGTGTAGGTGTAGCCAATAAAAAGTAGGGTTGTGTAAGAGTGTTAATATACTTACCGATGCCAGTCTTCGCGGTCCCCAGCTCACTCACATGACCTATGCCGACTTGCTCACACTGCGTCCTGTTTGGGAGCCAGAAGCGGCTTTTACAATGTAAGCCTGTTGCTTGTCAGAACAAGGCCCCATAGACTTGTATTGTAAAAGTGACATCCAGATAACATGATGAGGCAAGTTGAAATTGCCGTCACATGACCCAGAAGTGGACCGGAGAGGAAGTTGGAGGTTGGTGAGTAGAGTTGAGCAAATTTTTCATAATTCGGTTGTGATTACAATCAGCAGCGAACATTGATTTTGCAATATTCGCCAAACGTCATTGGAGTCAATGGGAGTAGAAATTAATGAATAAGTTGGGAACCGACAATCAAACATAAATTTGCCACGAATAGCGTAGCAATATGGCACGAATATGGCAAATTCAGATTCGGTGACCGATTCCGAAGATATTCGCTCAACTCTGCTGGTGAGTATATTAATACACCTACATTACATTACATATACTGTACATTTACACAAGTAAGGCAATAACAAGTTTGGTGGGAGTGCTTCTCTAAGTATACCACAATTGGGGCAGTGGAAGCTGTGAAATCTTTTAGTCCTGCTATGCATCTCTATCTTGTCCATGGTCATTATATAAGGACAGGTTTTACGTTTTTTTCTGGTTGCACAGAAATATTCCTGTTGTTCTTGTTGGAAAGGATAGAGAGCTTCTCATCTTGGACAGTCTTGGATGTATGGATTTTATCTGACATTTACTTTTGTAACAATGGTTGTAGTTTCCATGCAGCTCCCGTCAACGTCTCCAGATGTGGATTGTAGGTGACCACTTGGTGGCTTTCTTGTCCTTGTTTAGTTTTGTTATATAGGAGGTAGTTTTTGGTATTCTGGTGGCTGTTGCAATTTGGTTTTCACTTGTCAACTATGGCTACTTTCACACTTCTGTCGGCCCGATGTACCGACGGACGTTGTGCAAATATTGCACAATGTGGGCACCGGATGCAGTTTTCAGACGCATCCGCTGCCCATTATGAGTTCCGGGTGGAAGGGGCAGAGTTCTGGCCGTGCATGTGCGGTCGGAAATGGCGGACCCATCGCACACAAAAACGTTACATTGAACTTTTTTGTGATGACGGTCCGCCAATTACCGACGCATCCAGTGCACGACGTATGGAACGTGTGTCCATACGACGCGATGAGTCGGTAATACAAGTCTATGTGCAAAAAACGCATCCTGCGGGCAACTTTGCAGGACGCGTTTTTTGCACAGAACGACGCAGCAACGTCTTTATAAAGACGGAAGTGTGAAAGTAGCCTATACCTGATGAAGAGACATGAGTTGTCTTGGAAAGCTTGCTACGTGGTGTCATCTTTTCAGCTAGCTGGATGACAGAAAGTATCAACCACTAGGACTCCCAGTACTGTACCCCCACACATTCAGGGTGCAGGGTAGCACCCTGCTCAGCCTACCCCTGTGATCCATCTTGATGTATCTGTTACTAGAGATGGTTTTAGCCTGACAACAAGCCACGAAAAAGGGGAACACATAGCGGTGGCTACTTTAGGATTTCTTTTTATGGGTAGAAGAGCTAAATTTTGTGAATAAAATAAATTACAATTTTCATGCATGCCTCCTTTAATGTGAAATCAGAACACATTATTTATATCAGCCATGATACATTTTATGTGCACAAGATGTTTAGATGACATTTGGGAGAAACAATAATCAAGCATGTTGAATTTCAACATACCTGACCCTTTCTTAAGTGAGATAAGAAGCTTCAATGAGTGGCAGTAAGGGGCTCCCATCTCAGCGGAGGGCACATGCACGCTAGGCCGAACTGCCCAGGGTATGTAACTCCACAACTTTTCAGCAAAGATTTTTTTTAGCGCTTCATGTTCCTTTGTATGTTCGGCAAATGAAACATAACTTAAGTAAATGAAATGGAAATTTCCTGCAGATAAGAGGCTTTGTACCATGTTCTGGATGTTAGTTCAGATAAAACAGAAATGTGACAAAGCTACAAGCTATGTGCCAGATCATTACAGAAAACACCCAGGCCTCTCGCCACCAAGCAAACAGCAGAACAATTGTGCCTACTGACACCTCCAAGAACATTTTTTCCTAATTTGACTGCCCTATCAAAAATGATAATCTAGTAAACGACTTACCTGAGCCAAGTGCTTAACCCCTTAACGATCACCGATGCACCCTTTAATGGCAGTCATTAAGGGGCCTTATGCCTCAGCGCCGCTGACAACCTGCAGTATCGGCTCCGACCGGTTTTGAAACCGATCGGGGACGATTAATCCATTAAATATCGCTGTCAATTGCGACACCAATATCTAAGTGGTTAAAAGGAAGTTAAAAAAGACCCCGTTTGTCAGGATCAACCCTCACAACCCTTAATCATGGGTGCCGATCGTTGCCATGGTACCCCATGGTCATCTGATGAGCGCAGGGTACAGTGGCCTGTAAGTTCCTGATATACGCAGGGTCTCACAAGATCTGTCAGTGAAACAATGACAGGTCTCCAGCATTTCAATACATGAGTATTGCAATGCATGAGACCAACGATCAGAGTAAAAAATATACATGTCCCACAATGGGACTTGGTCAAAAAGTAAAAAAAGTTACAAAACATACGTAATCGAATATTAAAAAAAAAAAAACAACACAAAATAAGTGCACAAAAATCACAATAAGCAACCAAAATTGCAGCATTTGCGATAATAAAAATAAACCAAAAGAAGTACACATAATTTGTATCGCTGTATCTGGAACGGCTCAATCTGTCACTATTTATTCCATACAGCAAAGACCATAAAAAAATTTAAATAAAATAAACACTCCACAAATGATGAATCATAGGTAAAGGAAAAAAAATAGCACAAATGAAAACGACAAACACTCCCGCAAAACACAATCCTTAATAAGGCTCATTCACCCTCCCAAAAAATAAAAAGCTACAGCTCTCAGAATAGGACGATGCTAAAACAAATTCATTTTTGTAAAATATAATTTTTAGCCTGTAAAAACAGCAAAGCATATAAAAACAATATAAATCTGGTATCAATGTAATCGTACCGACCCGACAAACAAATCGGTCTTATCACTTTTACTGCATGGTGAGCGGTGCAAAAAATAAAAGTAAAACCAATAACTGAATTTCTGGGTTTTGTTCATTCTGTATCTGAAAAATCCGATTAAAAAGCTTTCAATAAGTGGTACCGAAAAATCTCCAACTTGTCGCACAAAAAATAAGCCCTCATACAGTTTTTTCTCCAAAAAAATAAAAAAGTTACAGCTCTCAGAATATGATAAACTACTTTTTATTGGAAAAAAAAAGCATTTTTACAGTGCGATAGCAGCAAAAACCTAAAAAGAACACTATAAATCTGGTATCGCTGTAACACCCCGAATAATAAAGTCATCTTATGACTTATAAAAATATGAAGTCTTCTTGTACTGCTGTCTATTTGTTCATTCTGCCTCCCAAAAATCAGAATAAGGCTCAGCTCACATTTAAGCTTGGCACTTACGTACAGGTTATCGTGTAAAATCACCAAAAATGCGATTGAGACGATACCTCCGACAGAACCACTCATATATGAGGCAATAAGAAAGCCTTTGCATTCCGTCTAGTCTCTGTTCCGGCAGTGTCCCATCATTTTAGATGACTTTTTAGCGCACAAGTGTGGACAACCAGAGATCTGTGTACACCTAAAATGGATACCACCAGAAGAAAGAAAAACAGAGTCCAAAGCATCTCCATCTGTCTCATTATAGTGAGTGGTCCTGTCGGGAGGGGTTTCGTATGAATTACCTTTTTGCAAAATTTACACTGAAATCAAAATATAAGTGCTCAGCGTAGAACACAAGAATGTGATCCAGCTTTATACTTGAAGCAATCAATAAATGTTATGTACCCCAAAATGTTACCAACAAAAACCCTGTCTTATCCCGCACAAAACCAGCCCTCACTCAGGTCATTCAACTGTCACTGGAAGTATAGGGGTTCCGACGTTAATAGTAGAAAGAAAGACTCTGGAAAAACGGCATGGTTGCCACATCCTCAAATAAAATCCACTTAAGTCTGTTCTCTCAAATCTTAATGCCTCCACTGTGCCTAAACCACAGTAAGAAGCCAAATGTTTGGCATTATTGTAGTGGGGAGAGAGCACTTAATTTACAGGAAACACGTCTCCAGACGCACAAGCAAGGCACAATATATGGGGGTGCTACACCCTATGGGGGCACAATGTATGGCCACTAAAATAACAGATTTGCATTTCTACATTAAAATAAAAGCATGGCGTAAATGTTACAAAATAGTCACTGCAGCCGTAGATTGTCGTATTTTTCGGACTATAAGATGCACCGGATCATAAGATGCAACCCAAATTTTTAGAAGGAAAATAGGGAAATAAATAAATGTGTCAAATGGGGGTCCGTCTTACAGTCCATATTCTGCTTACTGGGGTGATTTTCTTAGGCGAACTGAAGACCGCGCACACGAGGTAGATTTACAGGGCATATGCCCTGAAGAAGAGAGCAAGATAGCTCTTGAAACGCGTAGGCTTCAATAAACCACCCTAAATCTACCTCGTGTGCGCGGTCTTCAGTTCGCCTAAGACTATTACCTCCAGCATCCTTTTGGATTCTTGTGGAGACCTGCTGCTACGATTATGCCTTCTTGGGAGTTGTGACCTAGTTTCACAACTTCAATAGGTGAGCACATTCCCTACAAAGGATTGTATGTGTGTTTTTTAAACAGTGTGACACATTGGGGGCGCTTTGTCTTTTTTCTTTTTACTGGGGTGATTTGGCAGTGCTTGTGGAGCGTGGTCACAGGGGGTGTTCAGTGGTCTGGCGGATACGACTCCCATCCCAGGTGCCAGCATTTTGTGAAAGCCCGAAGGCCCCTGCACATCCGTTAATGTAATGCGGTGGCCTCCGGGAAATTCCATCCCAGGCTGGGACGGCAGGTCTCTCGGCGCTCTGTGGTGTGGGGGAGGGGGGGCTCCGCCGACATTTTGTGAAAGACTAGAGGCCCCCACACTGCGATGTGATGGCCCCCGGGAAAATGGTCGCTGGGGGTGGTGCATGCTCAGATTGATCTCGTTGCTGAGTAGAACCATCTCAAGGAGGATCACAAGGAAATGGACAGCATGTGACTTAAATATGAGTGTCTGAGCAAAGGGTCTGAATACTTATGACAATGTGATATTTCAGTTTTCCTTTTTGAATAAATTTGCAAATATTTCTACATTTCTGTTTTATTTTCAATCAAGATGGGGGGCAGAGTGTACATTAATGAGAAAAAAAAAATGAACTTTTTGAATTTACCAAATGGCTGCAATGAAACAAAGAGTGAAAAATGTAAAGGGGTCTGAATACTTTCCGTACCCACTGTATGTGCTGGGACAAAATTAAATGAATACAACAATCTACACCATCCCTCATGAAGCATTTGTGAAACGCACATCAGGTGCTCCGCCGGTTCCCAATCCCCGTCTGAGTATGTCTTCCGGAAGGACATCCGCTTCCTGAAGGTGTTCCTGAAAGCAGGATTAAATAATTTAGGGAATCCTTTTTTCCTATCTTCTGCCTTTGCAATGATATCGTCCAGCACGGAGCAAAATAAGTACTCACCCCTGCATGGAATGGCACATAACTTTGCTCTAGCTTGAGCATCCCCCTTCCAGCTTTTAAGCCAGCGTGCACACCGGGGCCGCAGATCAGGCAGCCAGTTTTAGAGAGTCCACTGACGCATCCGCCAGATAAGCCGCTCCTTCACGGATTTGAGAGAGAGAATCACGTAGCTTATCTCTAGGGACTTTGGCCCGTAGCTGCACCCCTAGTTGATCCACCCAAACCATAATGGATCTGGCAGTGCCGATGCTAGCAATTGCCGGTTTGAAGGCTCCGGCCGAAGACTCCCAAACTCGTTTTAAGAACATATCCGCCTTCCTGTCGGATGGATCCTTAAGAGGGCCTGCATCCTCAAGGGTAGTGTAGCTGACTTTGATGTAGAGGCTACAGCTGCATCCACTTTAGGGATTTTTACCCACTCAGCCAGTAACACATCATCAAATAGGTATCTTCTTTTTGCGGCAGATGGCAGGAAACCCCCCTTATCCCATTCCCGCGTAATGAGATCTTTAACTGTATCATTTACTGGAAATGGTTTGCGATTTTTCTGGCACAAACCTGCAAACATGAGATCCTGGGTCGATTTGGGCTCTATATTATCTGCAAACCCCATGGTGGTGCGCACTGCTTTAACTAATATGTCCATATTTTCCACAGGGAAACATGGTCTACCTTTCTCATCTGAGGATGATAGCGATGAGGATTCTGAACACTATCCTGCCTTATAGATGGGCTAGATCCTGAGCTCAATTTTACCATACTAGCCCTTTCATGACGTCTCCCTTTAAGGGAACTCTTAATCTCTTCCCTGATGACAGCTCTTAAATCAGATGTACAGAGGGGAGCCTCTTCCTCCAGGGTTTGGCATATACAAGCCTAACAAAGCCTTTTTACATAGCTGTCCGGCAAGGGTACTGTGCATAAAGCACACTGCTTGTGTTTAGTTTTAGCTGACTTTTTAATCTAAAACAAAGCGTAGAATGGGAAATTCAGCTATTAGGTGATCATGAAAAAAACTCTCCACACAAAGCTGTTCAGTGAAGTACCGGTTCCGGAGGAGGGGATTCGCCGCGTGACGTTGGGGCCCCCGATTGCTGCCGCCCCCGTACCACTCTGCTGTCGGTAGTCCCGCTTCTAGAGCGGCTGCTACTAACGCCGCTGCCTTTCTTGCACTGCTCGGGCACCTCTGACCCCAGTAGGTGCTCCATATCCCCCACAGAGGACATCTTGCTGGCACACCGCCCACAGAACTGGCACCGACCTAAGAAGGCCAGGCCACGCCTCCTCCATGCATCCTCCTCGGCCTCCCCCAGAAGTACCTGGATCAGCTTCCGGGTTATGAGCGCTTTGCTTTCCACGGTCATTCCGGCCGTTCCTAGATGAAAGCAGGGATTTCTCCTCCACCTGCGCTGCACCCAGGGCGGCCTCCCCCGGACCCTGGGATCGCGACATCCATAGCTTCAGCCGAGGAGGGGTCTGCGTGCAGAGCACTCACAACGCTGCTTCCGGCACCCCAGGCTCTGCCGTTCCCTCAGACACCGCGCAGAGGCTGTTGGACCTGGGTAGGTTCTATCCCTGTTGGTTCCCATCAGGACAGGAACCCAAACTGAGGAGGTGAGGGGGACATCCCCTTTTTAACCGGTAGGTTCCTGTCCTGATGGCGGATCCCATCTCTCGTTGGGTGCTGTCGTGGCGATAAGAAAATTTTTAATTTTTCACTAAAATTCCAATATTTTCACAAACAAAACATATCAGCCTAAATTCACCACTAACAAAGCACAATGTATCAGGGTAAAAAACAGTCTCAGAATCAGTGGGATCCGTTGAAGCGTTCCAGGGTTCTAAACACAAAAAATGACAATGGTCAGATTTAAAAAATTTGGCCCATCACTAAAGACAAAACTGGCTCCATCACAAAAGGGTTAAAAATGACAGTATGGTACTGTAATTAATTACACACAGTTACTGAGAGGATGTGCTCACAGTGTATGAGGGTGCGTCAATGGGACTTTACCCTGTTATATATTCCTGCCACCATAAAAACGTCTCTATGTTAGTAATTGTGAGGGTTTGTGTGTACATAGGTCTGATCTGTAGGAAGTTGGTGAATTCTATCTGTAAGGAGAGCAGGGGCTGCTGCAGACCTTCCTTAGCACACACCCTGCAATATGGCCATGCTATAAGACACCTAACCTGAGAAACAAAGAATCGGACATTCCTTCTCTCACAGTGTCCATCCACATCAGTCACAGGACAATTGGAAGACCCCGGTACACATTAGATACTAGGCTGGTAACGCTATTTACCTGCAGGTGTAGGGTAAATCTGCAGGTAGTGTTAAAATCCTACATGCCTGCTTTAGGGCTCATACTCACCTGCGAGAAACTCAAATGAGTCTTGCATGTTAATAAACGGCACTCAGATTGTAGCGTGCGGCCGCATAGGAATACATACAGCCGCACGCTCCACTCCTGAGTTCTGGCAGCAGCGCCGGCTATTGACGTGCGAGACTCATCCGAGTTTCTCGCAGGTGAGTATGAGCCCTTACAGGAAGCACGGTTACAGGGAGTTAATTAACTTATGCCTTCCCTCTAGCAAATCACTAAGTCATCGGGGCGGTGTAGGGAACAGCTACAGTCACAGCTTACTACACAGTAAGATTGATTGACAATTGTCAAAGTGATGGGGAGTGATTACAGCCATGATCACTATACAGTGAAAGGTAACAAACCTCTCTCTACACCAGCCTGGTGACTGAAAGCGATTGACTAGGGGGAGGATAAAAGTTAATTTTTATGCTATTTAAAGGGAGCAGTTGTAATGCTACTACTGGCATCCTTGCATGGTTTCCCTTCCCCAACCATGCAGGGACACTGGCATACTCACCACCTCGACCACATGGCGCGTCCCTCGGCATGCTCCCTGCTTCTCTGCATAGTGCGCGCTTGTTGCCCTGTTCTTAAAGGGCCATTGCGCACCTGCTAAGATGCCCCCAGCCAATAGCTGGGAGGCATCTTTTCTAACACACACCCTCCTCAATAGAGAGTATCATTATTGTGTTAGTGGTGTAACTAGGGAGTTGTTCAGTCCCTTGGTCCTGGTGTGGCCAGTGTCCTGACTGTGAAGTCCCCTCATCCTTGTGTGGCCACTCCTGAACCCGAAGTCCCTGGTCCTTGTGTGGCCACTCCTTAACCCGTAGTCCTTGGTCCTAGTGCGGGCAGGGCCTGAAACTTGTCCCCTGGTCCATGTTCAGCCAGTACCTGAATCTATATCGGAGACCAGTGTGTGTGAACCTGAGCCTATCCAAGTGTTCCATGTATCTGGATGTTCCTATTAGTCTCCGATTCAACCCTGTCTAAGGCTCTATGTCAGTGAACATTCTACCTGTGGATCCTGAACCGAGTAGTCTGAATGGAGCCAGAGTCCTATCTGTGTCTGCGTACCTGACTCTTGGGGTCAGCAGCTGCAGTACTTGGGACTGCCTAGGAATGGTACCTGGTTACTGACTGCAGCTCAAGCCTGACTCCCACCATCAGGAGCTCCAATGAACACTATGTAGCCGCTTAGCTATGCCCTTCCTAGGTATGCCCGGCCCCGTGGCACAGTGGATTCATGAACCACGTGCGTCACCTGTGTGTGTAAAAACAGTTACAATTATTAGGATTTTCGCCCTGTAACCGTGCTTCAAGTAAAGCAGGCATGCATGATTTTAACTCAATTTACCTACATATTAACCATAAAAATGCAGCTAAATAGTGTTTTCCGACATGTAATGTGTATGAGCATCTTTACAGTCACAGATTACACTTTACGATAACCAAATGATCACCATTGAAGGTTTAATAATTACTGTAGAATATGTGCAATGTTTTATGTGCTGCTTTATCCAATTTCGCTTTTAGCAATAAGTAATCTGACATTAGGAAATGTCTGGATAAATAAAAATCAATCAAACCAAAGTCTTAATTTCCACTTATTGAGAAAGGCATTATAGATATTTCCTAGCGCTAAAGAACATTAATGGACATCTGGAAATAGCCTGGCTGGAAGAAACTGCAGCTATCATATTGCGTGTGTGTTATCTGTCCAAAAAGGTTTCAGAGGAAAGCAAGTCTAATCTGATGGGAGGCTTAGTAAGCCCCCGTAGCCATGACCTTTATAATTAGAGACTTGTTGTACTCTGGTCACTAAAATTCCTGTGAAATATTCCACCATTTATAGACTGTAAGGCCACCACTAAAAGGTCCAGGGACAGAGGTGGCTTTGGAAGGGATCACGTTGTACTCAAGCTATCATTTTCAGAACAATTAATCCGAAGGTTCTCTAAGCCTCCTTTTTTATCTATCTCCTTCCACTTCTGAGCATTGACAGATCAAAGATAAAAGTGGTCAAGTGCTAGCTAGATTACCATCAAGATCACACTTTTGTGTATTTTAGAGCTGCAGAGATGTTCCACCCCCTTCATCCTCACCTCGCTCTTCTTACATAAGTTTAAGGTCAACCTAGTCGTGCTGAACTACAGCTCACAGAAAAAGGTGGGAACTAAAATGTATTATCAGTTAACTCTTGGTAGGGCCAAAACAAGTGGCAGGCAAAAGTAGGCATCTATGAAGGGTGCCATCCCAAAATAAATATAAGGGAGCGCAACGTATTGGACAAGGAAAAAAGGTTCTTTACACTTCCTGCTGTGCCGCTTAGTACTGAGCACCTAACAAAGCTGCTCGCTCTCCACTAAAGAGAAGTGGAGCAGAGACCCATCAGATGTTTTCCTAACTGACAAACGAAGGCGCCCACCCTTGGTTGTGAGACAGGAAGCACAGCAAAGAGTGAAGTTGTTGCTCCTTCTGTACTACTAGCTGGGGTATACATAGAAATCATGGGGCTCCAAAGCAAAAGTCCATAATAGGCCACCCATGTTCCCTAATGAATTACAAAGCGAGGCTCCAACCAAAACCGAATGACATATAAATAAACTTACAAATGGCGACACCACCACAATTTAAGTCCCTAAAATGCACTACTGAGTTAATCACCTGTGAAATGTGTCACCTACAAGTTGGTTGCACCCCTTCCTGCCACGGCCAATTTCGATTTTGTTTTTTTCCTCCCCTTCTTCCAAGAGCCATAACTTTTTTATTCTTCTGTAAGGGCTTGTTTTTTTGTGGGATGACTGATACTTTTGAATGACACCTTATTGTGTACTGGAAACGGGAAAGAAATTCTAAATGAGGGGAAATTGTGGAAGCATTTAATTCATTGACATTGTTTTCTGGGAATTGTTTTTAAAGTGTACCTAGTGTGGCAAAAATGACCTGACAACAATATGGTTCTTCCCATCAGGGCGACTACAGAGATACCAAACTTGTCCAGTTCTTTTTTTATTTTAGTAGTGTAGAGAAAAAAAAATGTATTGTGTCACACACTCTGAGACCCATAACATTTTCATTTTTCCGGTCAGAGCTGGGTGATTGCTTATTTATTGCGGGCGAGACAACGTATTCATTGATACCATTTGGGGAAAGATAGGACATTTTGAAAGCATCTCTTGCAGCCTTGCAGGGACCATAACACTGCAAATTTGCAGTTTTTTTTTTTTTTTCTGTTTACATTGCTTACCAATCAGGTTGATTAATTTTATAACTTGATAAATTGGATGTTTATGGACGTGGCAATACAACATGTGTATTTTTTTTATTTTTTAAAGAGAACCTGTCACCAGGTTTTCCCCATATAAAGTACAGTCAGCATCGTTTAGCCCTATGTTACAGCATTCTAGTATGCATGTCCCCAATCTCTTATGAAAGGCACAAAAAAAGACCTTTTATTATACTCACAGATGGCACGGTCTGGTCAATAGGGCATCTCTATTCTTGATCTGGCGCCTCCTCTTCTTAAGATCGCCGTCCTTCTTCTTGACGTGTGTGGATGACACTATGGCCGGGGTCACACCTGCGAGTGCAATGCGAGAAACTCGCACGAATCTCTCGCATCAACACCCGGCACTGCCGCCGACACTCGGGAACAGAGCGTTCAGCTGTATAGAAATACATGCAGCCGCACACTCCGGTCCTGAGTGCCGTGTATTGATGCGAGACACTTGCGAGTTACTCACATTGCACTCACAAGTGTGACCCCGGCCATAGAGTCTCCATTGTGCTCCTGTGCAGGTGCACTTCTCTCTGGCCTGCCAAGGGCAGAGCAAAGTGCTGTAGTGCACATGAGCTGGCTTTACCTATGGGTCATCGTATTGCGATATAATCTCCCATCTTGCCTCTCTCTGTAAGGCCGCTTTCACATTTGCGGTTGTGTCCGCAGCGTTTAATCCGCAAATATCCGCATGCGTTGTGTATTCCTATCTTTAACATTATCGACGCATGCGTTTTTCTGTGTTCGCGTTTTGCCGCGTTTGACGACGCATGCGTCGTCTAGTCGTCTGCGTCTTGGTGCGGAAATGCAACATGTAGTAATTTTTAGAGGCGTCATTTTGCTGCCTGGAAACGTATGTGGCTGATTGCGCAAGGTTTGCGCCGAAAAAACGCATTGTAGTCTATGTAAACGCATGCGTTTTTCTGTACATGCGTTTGCTTGCGTTTGTCGACGCATGCGTCTCAATTGAGAAAAACATGTCTAGACACTGATAAGCCACCCCCCACATACAAGGTGATAAAGGGAGGGAGTGGACATTGGCAGTTCACTACTCATCTGACTGCCTTGCAGACGAGACGCCCCACAGCCCCTTGGAGCAGCAAACAAGCCTCACAACTATGAGTATATCCTATCCAATGCATTTCTTTTCTATAATCTGTGTGTATATGCCCTAATTTCTGCCATTTCTTTCTTTCTGCACACATCAGAATGTCGTCTACTTCTTCTGATGAGGAAACGCCTGGGCCTGCACAAGGGGAACATGTCAGTGAAGTGAGTACTCACCTCCTCAGATTGGTAAGTATTCACTGTCACATCTACACATATGACAATGTATATTTTCCCTTTTTCAGACCACTTCTTCTACAGCGGAAGAGACTGGGCAGGAGCAGCATAGTCACGGTCGGGTGACACGGCGGCATCGTGTAAGTATACCTGGCTGACTGTTTATTGTATCCTCACTTTACAATTCTTGAATCTTCATTTCTTTCTACTTCTCTCTTTCTTTCCCTTCTGCTTCAGCACCAGTGTTTTTTTTTATTTCAATATTCATGCCATTCCTCTGATTCTGTTTTCTGTCTTCCGTATGTGAATGCCTCCAATATTAATGTCCTTTTTGTTGTTAGGTTCCAGAAGGGGATGAGGACCTCATTGAGAATGAACACCTCATCTCCCTGGTTCATGAGCGAGTCGCATTGTGGGACACCCGGGATCCACTGCACGCCAACAATGTGACGATCCGGAGGCTTTGGAATGAGGTGGCCGCAGCGTTGTGGGATGGCTGGGCCAAAGCCCCGGCTCGGGTCCGTTCTGCATTTGGTAAGTATCGCAATGCAGTGTGATGTTGTCAATACCTTGGCCATGCTCACACAACTGTGTATGATGAGAGAAAGTCATTACTTTTTCACAGCACATACAGTTGTGTGACCACGGTCAAAAGACCATTGTCCTAACAATTATGTTTTGTTTTGTCAACAGTCTCAAAAGTCAAAACACGTTGGCGATCGATGAAGGACCACTTCAACAAGGACCTGCGCCAAGAGAGCCAGCTTCCAAGTGGTTCTGGAGCAAGGATACGAAAATACAAGTACCACCGCATCCTTGCGTTTTTGAGACCGGTCCTTGCACGAAGAACGTAAGTATATTGGTTAAAAAAGAAAAATAAAATTTGTGTATAATGCTAGCTTTTTTGGGTCACTATTTTGAATCAGTATTTGGAATCCAAAACCATGAGTGATTGATACATGCAGAAGTGGGGTACGGGTTCTTTGAATACTTTCCCTCACATAGTTCCTCTCCAGGTTTTGGCTTACCAATACCGATTTGAAATACCGAGCAAATACTGACAGTGTGACGGCAGCCTACAGAACAGATCTATAGTCATCAAGTCAGGTGTCAGAAATAATGAATTCAGGATGCCAATGGCTCCTCAATTCATTTTTCCTGGCACTTGTCCTGGTGAGTAAACAGGTGGCTTGCTTGTATAGAGATATGGCTTGTATTGCCTCCATCGTCTCTTCATATTTTACATCAGTTTTTTTAATCCCCAAGGAGTGGTTGATGCATGCAGAAGTAGAGCATGTGGTTTTATGAAACTTTTCTTCCTACTGTTGAACTCCTGGCTTGCAAATTCTGATGTAAAATTCACTCCAAAGAGTGCTAGTGTGACCTTTCCCTATCTGAATGTTTATCTAACTGTTGAGTTATCTTTTTGTAAATGTTTTGTAATAATTTATTTATTTTTTCCGCAGCACTTGGAGCTCCACTGTTGGCCCAGGTTCTGGAGCGGTCCTTCATCAGTCAGCCACGGACCCGTCCCAGCCATCCTCCAGCGCTGCAGCAAGTGGGCCTGCCACACAACCTGGAGACCAGGAAGCTGGTCCATCAGGTGTTCCCCTTCCCCAGTCCTCTGCCTCTAGCCAATTTTTTATGGGCTCCTCCCGGCAGCGGCAGAGGGCCACGGACAGGTCACTCATGCCCGAGTTTTTACACTTGAGCTCGGTCTTCCATGAGGGACTCAAGGCGATGGGTGACCGACTGGATACTGCCATTAGTCATATGAGCACACGTATCCAGGACGTAACCACAGCCCTTGCCCAAGTGAAAGCCGACCTCCAGAGGCCAGCACATCATTTTTTTAATCAGATAGAACAGGGCATGTCGGAACACCTTAGTCCTGAGCTCTAGATTACGGTTATGCAGGCCTGCAATGCTGCTTACGTGCAGGCTATGCAGCAGAGTCGGTATTTTCAGCAGACAGTGGGGGCATTTGCAACAGTGCCCACACTGTCACGCTTTACATCAATGCCGACATCTGCTGCATACCACTGCACGGCCACCTCCATTCCAAACATTGCCGGACCGTATTATAGCACCACCACCATTCCCAGTGCAGTGGGTCAGCCCACCGCCACCACCATGACAACTGCTGCTCCTGCTTGGGCCTCCTCCACTGCCACCACCATGCTGCCGCCGCAGGACCCTGGCCTGACGTTCCCCGCCACCACCACAAGACTGCCGTTGCCGGACCCTGCCCTGGCGTTCCCCGCCACCACAACAAGACTGCCGTTGCCAGACCCTGCCCTGGCGTTCCCCGCCACCACAAGACTGCCGTTGCCGGACCCTGCCCTGGCGTTCCCCGCCACCACAACAAGACTGCCGTTGCCGGACCCTGCCCTGGCGTTCCCTGCCACCACCACAAGACTGCCGTTGCCGGACCCTGCCCTGGCGTTCCCTGCCACCACCACAAGACTGCCGTTGCCAGACCCTGCCCTGGCGTTCCCTGCCACCACCACAAGACTGCCGTTGCCGGACCCTGCCCTGGCGTTCCCTGCCACCACAACAACGAACCCGCACCAAGCAAGGAAGGGGAAAGGCAAAAAAAAAGCAAAAAAAAACAATAGCTATCCCTCCCCCCTCACCTCCCAATGTGTCTGTAATGTCTGGTTTGTCTCACCCTTCCAGTGTGTCTCAGCCCTCTCATGTGTCTAGCCCAATCCCTGAATTTCCCAGCAGTTTCATAGCGCCTTCTCCTGCCACCCCTATGTCGACTACAATAAGCCAGACCTTACAACTGGACACCCCACAATATCGGCACTCAACCCCAAGCAGGCGCAGTTAATTTTTTTGTTTGTGTGTGTTTAATAAACCTGTGTTTTGCCCCAATAAGGTTTGGTTAATTGTGTATTTCGCCGCCGTCACCACACACCGTGCTCCAATAAATAAAAATGCGTCGAACACTTTTTTGGGGGCCACCTCCAACCTCCAGTACTTAATTTGGTTGAGAGATATGAGGTTGCCCCCAAAAATAACACTTGTATTTTATCCAAAAACAGTTATTTCTGTTTACTCCGTGACTTTTGGTCGCACACAGAAGACAAAATGGTGGTAATACACAGCACAACTATACTCAACAGGTCGTGTCTTATCAGAAACATTATTTATGACCCCTGACCTGCTGATTTTAGAAATGCATTGTATTACCTCCATTTTATCTTATGGGTACATTTACATATATTTCACACAAAGTGAAGGGACAATGTACGTCATACATGGCATATCTATACTCACCCGGACAAGTGTCAGGAAAAATGAATTCAAGAGCAATTAGCATCATGAATTCATTAGTTCAGACACCTGACTTGATGACTATAGATCTGTGGTGTAGGCTGCCGTCACACTCTCAGTATTCGCTCTGTATTTTACAGCACTATTTGTAAGCCTAAACCTGGAGTGGAACTATGAGAGGAAAATTTCAATAAATACATATGCACCACTAAGCATTTAACTACCATTTTTGCTTACAAATACTGATGTTAAGTACCGGACAAATACTGCGACACCCAACAGCCATCGTCTATACAGTCTGCGGCAAATAGCTACTAGTGAACCAAGACAGGACGCAATGACGTCAACAACCTAAACCCAAAAACCCTAAGTGGTTTGTTAAGAAAATAGATAGGAGACATGGTTCAGAAAGTAAAACACAGTTATTTTATTGGAAAAAACATTAACATTTCAAACATAACTTTACAGACCTGAAGCCACCAGTACATTTTACACCATATTGTCCTGCCATGGCACACATCCAATGTCAGAATCAAAAAAGGCAGCAAATTGGTCCCGCATGTGGCCTACTTCAACTGTTGACCGCAGTGGGTGATGACGGTAATCAGGCAAAGGGTTTGCAACAGGTTCCTCAAGTTCTATGGTGGGTCGCTCCTTAGCCAGAATGAAATTGTGGAGAACCACACAGGCTTTTACCACCTCATCCACTGTCTCCATTTTTAGATTTATGGCAGTTGCTAGAATGCGCCATTCGGACACCATAATCCCAAAGGCACACTCTACTGTTCTGCGGGCCCTGGTTAGTCTGTAGTTATAGATCCGTTTTGTGCGGTTCAAGTCCCGACTTGAATAGGGCTTCAGGAGATTTTCACTCATCTGAAAGGCCTCATCCCCAACCATTACAAATGGCAGCGGTGGGCCTTGTGTGTAGGGGAGTGGTCGTGGCTGTGGGAAATTAAAATTTTTGCCATAAACACGTCGGCCCATATCAGAGTTTTTAAAAGTCTGTGAATCGTTGCCACGGCCAAAAGCACCAATGTCCACAGCAATAAAGCGACAGTCCGCATCGGCTATTGCCATGAGAACTACTGAAAAATATTTCTTGTAGTTGAAGAACTGTGATCCCGTTCTGGCTGGTTTGATAATCCGGATGTGCTTCCCATCCACCGCACCCAAACAGTTGGGAAAATCAAAAACAGTCCAAAATTTTTCAGCAATTTCTTTCCACATGTCCTCCGTGGGTATGGGTATAAATTCCTCATGGAGAACGTTCCATAAAGCCCGGCAGGTGTCAAAAACAATTCCGGCCAGCGTGGAAATTCCAAGGCGGTACTGGAAATGAAGGGATGACAAGCTCTCTCCAGTTGCAAGAAATCTGTAGAAAGAATAAATAATTTACAAAAATGCCAAAAATACATGTCAGACCTGCAAAAATTATGGCTAGCTTTTGTTTAGAATTATTACGTACCTTAAGGTAACCAGGAGACGTTCCTCTGGTGGAATGGCTCTACGGAGCTGTGTGTCCTGTCTCCGGATGGCTCCTTGGACACGATCAAGCAAATCCCGGAAAGAGTCTTGTGACATCCTTGTATATTCCGGGAATTTTTCTGGGTTCTCATTGAGCTCACCATACAGGGTGTGATATGCACCACGGCTCTCCCGCAGTTCTACAATGGGGTGTTGCCAAAACCGCCTACGCCGTGTCCTTCTCTATCTTTCCCGGTTTCGGTGTTGCTCCCAAGCAAACGCACATGCCAGAAAAATCTTGATGCTCAGATCCAGTTTGAAGTAAAAGCTATCCATGTGAAGATCCATCTTGTCACAGGATACAGGAGCAAAATCTGAAGATTTCAGCTGTCCTAGGGTCTATATATAGATTTCACATAATACACGCCCTCTGTAGTCCCATTGGCTGTTTCTTGTGATCTAGATTTTTCTCTAGTAAATTTTTGCAACATGCGCACAAAAAACGCAAACGCATGGAAAACGCAAGCAAAAGCATGTAAACGCAGCGTTTTAATGACGCATGCGGTAACCGTAAGCGGTTTTAAAACGCTGCGTTTACACGCGTTTTCGTGCGTTTTTCGTGTCCTTGCGTGTGCGGATTAAACGCTGCAGATTAAAACGCAAATGTGAAAGTAGCCTAACGCCCATCTATTTCTCACATCTTTCTTTCTGTACTGTGAATAAACGACCTAAAAGTTTGCCCACTGCATCATCCACGTACTCATCCACATACATCTGGTCAATTTAAGCAGGAAAGGATAGCGAGTAACCTATCTACTATTGCTTGTACAGAGATCTGTGCTCATATCATTTAGACATATCTCGCCCATTGTTCATCGGTGGCAGAATACATATAATTTACTGAAAAACGGAAAAAAAAATTCCAAGAGAGGTGAAACATGAACCCCCCACTCCCCTTTGCAATCCTACGATTACAGAACAAGTTTTTCTGTTAGCTTGTGGTAAAAAAAAAAAATAATGTTTTGGTCACCATTTTCTGTGACTTAAATATTTTATGCTTCTGTCTAGGGAGCTGTATGAGGTTTTGTTTTTTGGGTGACCCAACATTTTTATTGATTCCATTATTGATTCCATTCTCTCAACGTTAAAATTAACCTACCCTTGAAATTATAGACTGGTCATGTCTTCGTCAGTGGGCAAATTTAAAAAATTAGCAAGGGATCAAATAATTATTTCCTTCACTGTATGTTTTTAATGGGGGGAAAGGGGGTGAGAGGTGCGATTCATATCATTTTAGTTTCTGCAACGTTCTTATTTACTTTGCTTTACAGCCTACTTATAGACCTTAACCCTGCAGTCATTCAATCGCTTTTCGCATATACTGCAATACCAGAGTATTAAGTATATTAAGAGGAGGTCACAAAGAGCAGATGAGAGCACATGCTGGCACTGACATTTAAATGCTGCTGTTAGAGACTGATAGTAGCATTTATGTTGTTAAACGACAGCAAAGAGCCCTTAGTTACAGGGCAGATGCAGGCTCTATAAGCTGCCCGATATGAAGCAGGCTCAGCTGTTGAGACTGCTTCATACATTCCTTATTGATTTATGATGAAAATGTTAAAAAGTTGATGCTTCACTAGCGGTGATGATTTTGTTATGGTTTTTGTATGCTCACGTGTTTAAATCAATCCACTGTGCCCTTGAACTGGAACGCTTGTCGGGCCAACCACTCCTGAGTAGGGTTGAGCGAAACGGATCGTTCATTTTCAAAAGTCGCAGACTCCAGCGTGGGATCGGCCACGTGGTCGGCGATCTTGGCGCCAAAGTCGCGTTTTGTATGACGCCTTCCCCGCCATTTTTTCAGCCAATTAAGGAGTGTGGGCAGCGTGATGACATAGGTTCCGGCCTGGTTTCTGCGGCGTCATAGAGCCATATTACCGTTTGGGCTGGGGAGCCATATTACTGTTTGGGCGAGAGCGAGAGAGCGAGAGAGAGAGAGAGAGAGAGAGATTGATTCAGTAAATGTAAAAAATAATCCACATTGACTTGCATTGGGTTTCGTGTTCCGGTCCGGAGCCCGACTTTACAGTAGAATCGGCCGATTTCACGCGATCCGACTTTCGAGAAGGTCGGGTTTCACAAAACCCAACTCGACCCTAAAAAAGCAAAAGTCGCTCAACCCTACTCCTGAGTTCTCTGCGAGAAAGACTCCGACATACATCTTTGTTGACCAAACCCATCAATATTGGCGCGTGTGGCCGACATTAGTCAAATGGAGTAAAGGGAACCATTCATGTAGGACAGCGTTTCTCAAACTCCAATCCTCACAGCACCCAACAGGTCACGTTTCCAAGTTTTCTATGACTTTGCATAGGTGAGCAAAATCGTGATACCTTGATACTTCGATCACCTTGCAATACTAAGGAAATCCTGACAACAGGAGCTGTGGAGGGTTGTTATGAAACAATGATGTGGGTAAACACCATTTACCTGCAGATATAGGGTTAATCTTCAGGTAAATAGATCTAAAATCTTGCCAGCCTGGAAACACAGCTACAGGGAGAAAATTAACTTCTATCCTCCCTGTAGCCTATAGTTTTCACTCATCGGTGGGACAGGGAAATGTTAGGCCACGTACACATGTTCAGTATTTGTTCAGTATTTTTACATCAGTATTTGTAAGGCTACTTTCACACTAGCGTCGGTACGGGGCCGTCGCCATGCGTTGGCCCGACGTACCGACGCACGTTGTGAGATTAATGCATAACGGGGGCAGCGGATGCAGTTTTTCAACGCATCCGCTGCCCCATTGTAAGGTCCGGGGAGGAGGGGGCGGACTTTCGGTCGCGCATGCGCGGTCGAAAATGGCAGACGCGACGCACAAAAAAGTTACATGGAACTTTTTTTTGTGCCAACCGTCCACCAAAACACGACGCATCCGTCGCACGACGGATGCGACGTGTGGCAATCCGTCGCAATGCGTCGTTAATGCAAGTCTATGGAGAAAAAACGCAACTTTGCAGGATGCGTTTTTTCTCCAAAACAACGCATTGCGACTTACGTCACACAACGCTAGTGTGAAAGTAGCCTAACCCAAAACTAGAAGTGGAACAGTCAGCGGAAAAGTATAATAGAAACGAGTTATCACTTCTGCCTTTATCACCCACTCTATGTTTTGGCTTGCAAATACTGGTGTAAAAACCTCAAATACTCAATGTGGTGGCCTTACAGTGAGCGTGACTGTAATTACTCCAATGCAATTTGATTGTCAGCCTGCTCTGTATACACACACTGCGCACATGCACTGCAAAGCAGGTTGACAAAGTGCCAAGAAATGATTATACCACCTTACTATGTACCCAGCGGTGACTAACCACTCCTTGCATCGCCCCGATGACTGACAGTGAGCGGCTCCAGTAAGGAGACAAGCTAATCTTCTCCCTGTAACAGTGCTTCCTGTAAGAATGCAGGATTTTAAAGCTTTTTACCAGCAGATTGACTCCAGAACCACAGGTAAATAGAGTTTCCCGACATGACAGGTTCCCTTTAATCTAAAATGGTGGTCACCATCTTCTTTTCTCCAGTAACTACCAAGTGATTGTGATTGCAGCTGGTGCATGTATGTTGGTGAGCTGGACATGCTTTCTCTTGGCGAAAGGGTCAGAAAATCTCTAACTATTTTGCTACTATTGGTTTCTAAAACATTTGTATGTCTAGTAGACAGGACAATTTTTGCACTTTTGACTTTTATAAAAAGAAAACAAAACTAAACTTACTGAATATTAAATATTAACCCCCAATAACTACATACTTTCTGAAAGTTAACACCTGGCACATTGTCAAAATGCCTCTATATACACATAAGCATGTCATGTCATTTTGAATCAAAGTGAATCTTTGTAAAAAAATAAAAATACATAAAAATTGCTATTAGTGGCTAAAAGTGTGATACAATCTGAAAATTTGATACACGCCACACCTCTGTAAAATGAAAGTTTCACACCGCTGAGGTCTATGTCTAGAATTATGTCCTGGCTCTGGCGCATGTGCACACAGTCAGTGAAGCTGGGAACTACAAACAAAGTCAGTGCGCATGCGCAGGGAGCCCCATGTGCGGCTCGCCGATAGACTATGCGTAAGTGGAGCTCCCCAATTACATATCGCGCCAGCGTGGCTCCCCCAATACACACTGCGCCAGCGTGGCTCCCCCAATACACACTGCGCCAGCGTGGCTCCCCCAATACACACTGCGCCAGCGTGGCTCCCCCAATACACACTGCGCCAGCGTGGCTCCCCCAATACACACTGCGCAAGCGTGGCTCCCCCAATACACACTGCACCAGCGTAGCTCCCCCAATACACACTGCACCAGCGTAGCTCCCCCCAATACACACTGCGCAAGCGTGGCTCCCCCAATACACACTGAAGACAGCGTGGCTCCCCCAATACACACTGCGCCAGCGTGGCTCCCCCAATACACACTGCGCCAGCGTGGCTCCCCCAACACACACTGCGCCAGCGTGGCTCCCCCAACACACACTGAGCCAGTGTGGCTCCCCCAACACACACTGCGCCAGCGTGGCTCCCCAAACACACACTGCGCCAGCGTGGCTCCCCAAACACACACTGCGCCAGCGTGGCTCCCCCAATACACACTGCGCCAGCGTAGCTCCCCCAATACA
Source organism: Ranitomeya variabilis (assembly GCF_051348905.1). NCBI lineage: Eukaryota > Metazoa > Chordata > Amphibia > Anura > Dendrobatidae > Ranitomeya > Ranitomeya variabilis. The sequence goes on along the minus strand of NC_135233.1, from coordinate 171,352,814 downwards.
CACTGCACAAGCGTGGCTCCCCCAATACACACTACGCCAGCGTGGCTCCAATACACACTGCGCCAGTGTGGCTCCCCCAACACACACTGCGCCAGTGTGGCTCCCCCAATACACACTGCGCCAGCGTGGCTCCCCCAATACACACTGCGCAGGCGCGGCAACACAATTAACGCTGCGCAAAGATATACAGTAAAGTTAACGAAAACCAAGGGACATAATTCAAATTGTGTGGTCGGGGAAAAGCCTGACTGAACGCAAAGAAGTACACCCCTATGACTAAACGACCTGGTAAGATATCTATATATAAAAGAGGCATCGTGATTACTCACTAATACCTCCCCCTGCACAGTAGCTCCGCCCCCCACCACATTACCACACACAATCCTGCCCCCCACATTACCACACACAATCCCGCCCCCACCACATTACCACACACAATCCTGCCCCCACCACATTACCACACACAATCCCACCCCCCACCACATTACCACACACAATCCTGCCCCCACCACATTACCACACAGTCCCGCCCCCCATCACATTACCACACACAATCCCGCCCCCACCACATTACCACACAGTCCCGCCCCCATCACATTACCACACACAATCCTGCCCCCACCACATTACCACACACAATCCCACCCCCCACCACATTACCACACACAATCCTGCCCCTACCACATTACCACACACAATCCCGCCACCCTACCACATTACCGCACATAATCCCGCCCCCACCACATTACCAAATAATCCCGCCCCCACCACATCACCACACATAATCCCGCCTCACCACATCACACAATCTCGCCCCCCCACCACATTACTACACATATCCCGCCCCCACATTACCACACATATCCCGCCCCCACATTACCACATAATCCCGCCCCCCACATTACTACACATATCCCGCCCCCACCACATTACCACTCATAATCCTGCTCCCCACATTACCACACAATCCCGCCCCCCACCACATCACCACACATAATCCCGCCCCATCACCACACATAATCCCGCCCCCCCACCCCATTACCACACATAATCCCGCCCCCCCACTCCATTACCACACATAATCCTGCCCCCCACCCCATTACCACACATAATCCCGCCCCCCACCCCATTACCACACATAATCCCGCACCCCCACCCCATTACCACACATAATCCCGCCCCCACCACATCACCACAAATAATCCCGCCTCCAACACATCACCACTCCAATCAGTAAGCATCTTTCATTTCACCGGAGCTGTTTATAAGAAGCTGAGCCGTGATTGGTTGCTATGAGCAAGTTTTCCTTGTAGACAGTTGTGGTAACTGAGGCCTATTATATTTATAATTTCTATGGTGTTATCGTCCTTCTGTAAATCTGGAAATAACAATTTATTACTGTACCGACACAGATCACCCTCTGACACAGACTGCAGGGGGAGCCCAGTATCACACAAGATAGAATTAGACAGTATCACACAGAATAGGATTAGATACACAGCTCAGTATCACACAGGATAGGATTAGATACACAGCTCAGTATCGCACAGGATAAGATTAGATACACAGCTCAGCAGTCAGTAACACAGGATAGGATTAGATACACAGCTCAGCATACAGTATCACACAGGATAGGATTAGATACACAGCTCAGCAGACAGTATCACGCAGGATAGGATTAGATACAGTCATGGCCAAAAGTATTCACACCCCTGCAATTCTGTCAGATAATACTCAGTTTCTTCCTGAAAATGATTGCAAACACAAATTCTTTGGTATTATTATCTTCATTTAATTTGTCTTAAATGAAAAAAACACAAAAAGAATTGTCCTAAAGCCGAATTGGATATAATTCCACACCAAACATAAAAAAGGGGGTGGACAAAAGTATTGGCACTGTTCGAAAAATCATGTGATGCTTCTCTAATTTGTGTAATTAACAGCACCTGTAACTTACCTGTGGCACCTAACAGGTGTTGGCAATAACTAAATCACACTTGCAGCCAGTTGACATGGATTAAAGTTGACTCAACCTCTGTCCTGTGTCCTTGTGTTTACCACATTGAGCATGGAGAAAAGAAAGAAGACCAAAGAACTGTCTGAGAACTTGAGAAACCAAATTGTGAGAAAGCATGAGCAATCTCAAGGCTACAAGCCCATCTCCAAAGACCTGAATGTTCCTGTGTCTATCGTGCGCAGTGTCATCAAGAAGTTTAAAGCCCATGGCACTGTGGCTAACCTCCCTAGATGTAAACGGAAAAGAAAAATTGACAAGAGATTTCAACGCAAGATTGTGTGGATGTTGGATAAAGAACCTCGACTAACATCCAAACAAGTTCAAGCTGCCCTGCAGTCCGAGGGTACAACAGTGTCAACCCTTACTATCCGTCGGCGTCTGAATGAAAAGGGACTGTATGGTAGGATACCCAGGAAGACCCCACTTCTTACCCCGAAACATGAAAAAGCCAGGCTGGAGTTTGCCAAAACTTACCTGAAAAAGCCTAAAACATTTTGGAAGAATGTTCTCTGGTCAGATGAGACAATAGTAGAGCTTTTTGGGCAAAGGCATCAACATAGAGTTTACAGGAGAAAAAAAGAGGCATTTAACCCCTTTCTGTCATTAGACGTACTATTCCGTCCATGTGGGGTGGGCCCTACTTCCCAAGGACGGAATAGTACGTCATACGCGATCGGCCGCGCTGACGGGGGGAGCGCGGCCGATCGCGGCCGGGTGTCAGCTGACTATCGCAGCTGACATCCGGCACTATGTGCCAGGAGCGGTCACGGACCGCCCCCGGCACATTAACCCCCGGCACACCGCGATCAAACATGATCGCGGTGTGCCGGCGGTATAGGGAAGCATCGCGCAGGGAGGGGGCTCCCTGCGTGTTTCCCTGAGACCCCCGGAGCAACGCGATGTGATCGCGTTGCTCCGAGGGTCTCCTACCTCCCTCCTCGCCGCAGGTCCCGGATCCAAGATGGCCGCGGCATCCGGGTCCTGCAGGGAGGGAGGTGGCTTACCGAGTGCCTGCTCAGAGCAGACACTTGGTAAGCCTGCAGCCCTGCACAGCAGATCGCAGATCTGGCAGAGTGCTGTGCACACTGCCAGGTCATCGATCTGTGATGTCCCCCCCTGGGACAAAGTAAAAAAGTTAAAAAAAAACGTCCACATGTGTAAAAAAAAAATAAAAAAAAAATTCCTAAATAAATAAATTAAAGAAAAAAATTATTCCCATAAATACATTTCTTTATCTAAATAAAAAAAAAAATGAAACAATAAAAGTACACATATTTAGTATCGCCGCGTCCGTAACGACCCCACCTATAAAACTGTATCACTAGTTAACCCCTTCAGTGAACACCGTAAAAAAAAAAAAAAAAAAAACGAGGCAAAAAACAACGCTTTATTCTCATACCGCCAAACAAAAAGTGGAATAACACGCGATCAAAAAGACGGATATAAATAACCATGGTACCACTGAAAACGTCATCTTGTCCCGCAAAAAACGAGCCGCCATAGACCATCATGAGCGAAAAAATAAAAAAGTTATAGTCCTCAGAATAAAGCGATGCCAAAATAATTATTTTTTCTATAAAATAGCTTTTATCATATAAAAGCGCCAAAACATAAAAAAAATTATATATATGAGATATCGCTGTAATCGTACTGACTGACCCGACGAATAAAACTGCTTTATCAATTTTACCAAATGTGGAACGGTATAAACGCCTCCCCCAAAAGAAATTCATGAATAGCTGGTTTTTGGTCATTCTGCCTCACAAAAATCGGAATAAAAAGCGATCAAAAAAATATCCCGTGCCCGAACATGTTACCAATAAAAACGTCAACTCGTCCCACAAAAAAAAAGACCTCACATGACTCTGTGGTCTCAAATATGGAAAAATTATAGCTCTCAAAATGTGGTAACGCAAAAAATATTTTTTGCAATAAAAAGCGTCTTTCAGTGTGTGACGGCTGCCAACCATAAAAATCCGCTAAATAACCCGCTATAAAAGTAAATCAAACCCCCCTTCATCACCCGCTTAGTTAGGGAAAAATTAAAAAAAATGTAAAAAATTTATTTATTTCCATTTTCCCAATAGGGTTAGGGCTAGGGTTAGGGTTAGGGCTAGAGTTGGGGCTAAAGTTAGGGTTAGGGTTTGGATTACATTTACGGTTGGGAATAGGGTTGGGATTAGGGTTAGGGGTGTGCCTGGGTTAGAGGTGTGGTTAGGGTTACCGTTGGGATTAGGGTTAGGGGTGTGTCTGGGTTAGAGGTGTGGTTAGGGTTACCGTTGGGATTAGGGTTAGGGGTGTGTTTGGATTAGGGTTTCAGTTATAATTGGGGGGTTTCCACTGTTTAGGCAAATCAGGGTCTCTCCAAACGTGACATGGCGTCCGATTTCAATTCCAGCCAATTCTGCGTTGAAAAAGTAAAACAGTGCTTCTTCCCTTCCAAGCTCTCCCGTGCGCCCAAACAGGGGTTTACCCCAACATATGGGGTATCAGCGTACTCGGAACACATTGGAGAACAACTTTTGGGGTCCAATTTCTCCTGTTACCCTTGGGAAAATACAAAACTAGGGGCTAAAAAATAATTTTTGTGGAAAATTTTTTTTTTTTTATTTGCATGGATCTGCGTTATAAACTGTAGTGAAACACTTGGGGGTTCAAAGCTCTCACAACACATCTAGATGAATTCCTTAGGGGTTCTACTTTCCAAAATGGTGTCACTTGTGGGGGGTTTCTACTGTTTAGGTACATTAGGGGCTCTGCAAACGCAATGTGACGCCTGCAGACCATTCCATCTAAGTCTGCATTCCAAATGGCGCTCCTTCCTTTCCGAGCCCTCCCATGCGCCCAAACGGTGGTTCCCCCCCACATATGGGGTATCAGCGTACTCAAGACAAATTGGACAACAACTTTTGGGGTTCAATTTCTCCTGTTACCATTGGGAAAATACAAAACTGGGGGCTAAAAAATAATTTTTTGGGGAAATTTTTTATTTTTTTTATCTTCACCGCTTTGCGTTATAAACTTTAGTGAAACACTTGGGGGTTCAAAGTTCTCACAACACAACTAGATAAGTTCCTTGGGGGGTCTAGTTTCCAATATTGGGTCACTTGTGGGGGGTTTATACTGTTTAGGTACATTAGGGGCTCTGCAAACGCAATGTGACGCCTGTAGACCAATCCATCTAAGTCTGCATTGCAAATGATGATCCTTCCCTTCCGAGCTCTGCCATGCGCTCAAACGGTGGTTCCCCCCCAGATATCAGGTATCAGCGTACTCAGGACAAATTGGACAACAATATATAGGGTCCAATTTCTCCTGTTACCCTTGGAAAAATACAAAACTGGGGGCTAAAAAATAATTTTTGTGGAAAAAAAATATTTTTTATTTGCACGGCTCTGCGTTATAAACTGTAGTGAAACACTTGGGGGTTCAAAGCTCTCACAACACATCTAGATGAGTTCCTTAGGGGGTCTACTTTCCAAAATGGTGTCACTTGTGGGGGGGTTTTACTGTTTAGGTACATTAGGGGCTCTGCAAACGCAATGTGATGCCTGCAGACCATTCCATCTAAGTCTGCATTCCAAATGGCGCTCCATCCCTTCCGAGCCCTCCCATGTGCCCAAACGGTGGTTCCCCCACACATATGGGGTATCAGCGTACTCAGGACAAATTGGACAACAACTATTGGGGTCCAATTTCTCCTGTTACCCTCGGGAAAATGCAAAACTGGGGGCTAAAAAATAATTTTTGTGGGAAAAAAATTTTGTTTTATTTTTACGGCTCTGCATTATAAACTTCTGTGAAGCACTTGGTGGGTCAAAGTGCTCACCACACATCTAGATAAGTTCCTTAGGGGGTCTACTTTCCAAAATGGTGTCACTTGTGGGGGGGGCTTCAATGTTTAGGCACATCAGTGGCTCTCCAAACGCAACATGGCGTCCCATCTCAATTCCTGTCAATTTTGCAGTGAAAAGTCAAACGGCGCTCCTTCCCTTCCGAGCTCTCCCATGCGCCCAAACAGTGGTTTACCCCCACATATGGGGTATCAGCGTACTCAGGACAAATTGTACAACAACTTTTGGGGTCCAATTTCTTCTCTTACCCTTTAGAAAATAAAAAATTGGGGGCGAAAAGATCATTTTTGTGAAAAAATATGATTTTTTATTTTTACGGTTCTGCATTATAAACTTCTGTGAAGCACTTGGTGGGTCAAAGTGCTCACCACACGTCTAGATAAGTTCCTTAGGGGGTCTACTTTCCAAAATGGTGTCACTTGTGGGGGGTTTCAATGTTTAGGCACATCAGTGGCTCTCCAAACGCAACATGGCGTCCCATCTCAATTCCTGTCAATTTTGCAGTGAAAAGTCAAACGGCGCTCCTTCGCTTCCGAGATCTGTCATGCGCCCAAACAGTGGTTTACCCCTACATATGGAGTATCGGCGTACTCAGGACAAATTGTATAACATCTTTTGGGGTCCATTTTTTCCTGTTACCCTTGGTAAAATAAAACAAATTGGAGCTGAAGTAAATTTTGTGTGAAAAAAAGTTAAATGTTCATTTTTATTTAAACATTCCAAAAATTCCTGTGAAACACCTGAAGGGTTAATAAACTTTTTGAATGTGGTTTTGAGCACCTTGAGGGGTGTAGTTTTTAGAATGGTGTCACACTTGGGTATTTTCTATCATATAGACCCCTCAAAATGACTTCAAATGAGATGTGGTCCCTAAAAAAAAATGGTGTTGTAAAAATGAGAAATTGCTGGTCAACTTTTAACCCTTATAACTCCCTAACAAAAAAAAATTTTGGTTCCAAAATGGTGCTGATGTAAAGTAGACATGTGGGAAATGTTACTTTTTAAGTATTTTGTGTGACATATCACTGTGATTTAATTGCATAAAAATTCAAATTTGGAAAATTGCGAAATTTTCAAAATTTTCGCCAAATTTCCATTTTTTTCACAAATAAACGCAGGTAATATCAAAGAAATTTTACCACTATCATGAAGTACAATATGTCACGAGAAAACAATGTCAATCACCAGGATCCGTTGAAGCGTTCCAGAGTTATAACCTCATAAAGGGACAGTGGTCAGAATTGTAAAAATTGGCTCGGTCCATAACGTGCAAACCACCCTTGGGGGTGAAGGGGTTAAAGAAAAGAACACGGTCTCTAAAGTCAAACATGGTGGAGGTTCCCTGATGTTTTGGGGTTGCTTTGCTGCCTCTGGCATTGGACTGCTTGACCGTGTGCATGGCATTATGAAGTCTGAAGACTACCAACAAATTTTGCAGGATAATGTAGGGCCCAGTGTGAGAAAGTTGGGTCTCCCTCAGAGGTCATGGGTCTTCCAGCAGAACAATGACCCAAAACACACTTCAAAAAGCACTAGAAAATGGTTTGAGAGAAAGCACTGGAGACTTCTAAGGTGGCCAGCAATGAGTCCAGACCTGAATCCCATAGAACACCTGTGGAGAGATCTAAAAATGGCAGTTTGGAGAAGGCAGCCTTCAAATATCAGGGACCTGGAGCAGTTTGCCAAAGAAGAATGGTCTAAAATTCCAGCAGAGCATTGTAAGAAACTCATTGATGGTTACCGGAAGCGGTTGGTCGCAGTTATTTTGGCTAAAGGTTGTGCAACCAAGTATTAGGCTGAGAGTGCTAATACTTTTGTCTGGCCCATTTTTGGAGTTTTGTGTGAAATGATCAATGTTTTGCTTTTTGCTTCATTCTCTTTTGTGTTTTTTCATTTAAGACAAATTAAATGAAGATAATAATACCAAAGAATTTGTGTTTGCAATCATTTTCAGGAAGAAACTGAGTATTATCTGACAGAATTGCAGGGGTGTGAATACTTTTGGCCATGACTGTACATGGTTTAGCAGACAGTATCATACAGGATAGGATTCGGTACACGGTTCAGCAGACAATACACAGGAGAGGATTAGATACACGGCTCAGCAGACAATAACACACAGGATAGGATTAGATATATGGCCCAGTATCACACAGGATAGGATTAGATACATGGCCCAGTATCACACAGGATAGGATTAGATACACAGCTCAGCAGACAGTATCACACAGGATAGGATTAGATACACGGTTTAGCAAACAGTATCACACAGGAAAGGATTTGGTACAAGGTTCAGCAGACAGTAACACAGGAGAGGAATAGATACATGGCTCAGCAGACAGTAACACATGATAGGATTAGATACACAGCTCAGCATACAGTATCACACAGGAGAGGATTAGATACACAGCTCAGCATACAGTATCACACAGGAGAGGATTAGATTCACAGCTCTGCAGACAGTATCACACAGAATTGGATTAGATACACAGATCAGCAGACAGTATCACGCAGTCGAGGATTAAATACACGGCTCAGCAGACAGTATCACACAGGAGAGGATTAGATACACATCTCAGCAGACAGTATCACACAGAATTGGATTAGATACACAGCGTAAGGTACCGTTACACTAAGCGACGCTCCAGCGATATAGACAACGATCCGACCTAAACTAGATCGCTGGAGTGTCGCTGTTAGGTCGCTGTAGAGACTTCAAACACAGCAGCTCCAGAACGATGCAGGAGCGATCCAGTGACGCAACGGTGACTCACTTATCATTCACGCTCCATGTAAAAACATTGCTGACATCGTTGCTTTTGCTGTCAAACATGACGATAAATGCCGATCTAGCGACCAAATAAAGTTCTGGACTTCTAGCTCCGACCATTGATATAACAACGGGATCCAGATCGCTGCTGCGTGTCAAACTCAACGAGATCGCTATCCAGGACGCTGCAACGTCACGGATCGTTGTCGTTCTCGTTGGAAAGTTGTTTAGTGTGAAGGTACCTTTAGCAGACAGTATCACACAGGATAGGATTAGATACATGGCTCAGCAGACAGCACACAGGAGAGGATTAGATACACGGCCCAGTATCACACAGGATAGGATTAGATACACAGCTCTGCAGACAGTATCACACAAGATAGGATTAGATACACGGCTCAGCAGACAGTGACACACAGGATATGATTAGATACACGGCCCAGTATCACACAGGATAGGATTAGATACACGGCTCAGCGGACAATAACACACAGGATAGGATTAGATACATGGCCCAGTATCACACAGGATAGGATTAGATACACAGCTCAGCAGACAGTATCACACAGGATAGGATTAGATACACGGCCCAGTATAACACAGAACAGAATTAAATACACAGCTCAGCAGACGGTATCACACAGGATAGGATTAGATACACAGCTCATCAACAGGATGTACCAAAGGAGAGGACTTTTTCATTCTAAGAATTCCACTCATTCCATCTGATTTGCCTTTTAATTTTAAACGCCTCCAGTTTCCAGTTCGACTGGCATTTGCAATCTCCATTAGCAATGCTCAGGGACAGTCCTTGAAAGTAGTAGGGACTGATTTGCAATCTCCATGCTTTTCTCATGGTCAACTTTATGTGGCCTGTTCAAGAGTTGGAACTGCCAAAAATCTGTTCATCTTTGCACCGGAAGGAAAAACCAAAAATGTTATTTATCCAAAAGGCTCTTGCATGAGTTGAAAATAAAATACTATCAATACTTAGGTAATCGTTTAGTTAATTTGTGTTGCAAATCTGTAGTGTTGAGCATATGAAGTGAAATGTTTTTATGTGCAATATAATCATTGTAATTTGTTATAACTAACCACTGCTAGTTACTATGCCCGGGCAACGCCGGGCTCTTCAGCTAGTACCTATATAAAATGCTTTTTGAGAAGGATTACAGTGGCGGTTTTAATGGAAAAACCATGTTAGTGATGCATATTGCTACGCACTTTAGATGCTACAAAATATGGAACAGGTTCCCTTTAGTTTTGTGGGACAATTGAAGGCGGCAATTGTTGAAATTTGCAAGGAACTTTCAGAAACCTAGATTTTAGGGGCAGATTCAGTTCTAAAGTGCTTTTCCGGGGCAAATATATTAATTACCAACTCTCCCACTACAACTTACGTTATTTAATCCATTCACCCCCCCCCCTCAGCCTGTTTTCACCTTCATGACCAGGACAAATTTTACAATTTTGACCAGTGTCACTTCATGAGTTAACTCTGGAACACGTCAAGGGATCCCACTGCTTCTGAGATTGTTTTTTTCCGGTGACATATTGCACCTCATGATAGTGGTAACATTTCTTCGATACGACTTGCATTTATTTGCGAAAAAAGTGAAAATTTGGAAATAAGTTTGAAAATGTAGCAATTTTCAGACTTTTAGGCTATGTGCACACTCTGCGGCATGCTCTGCGGGTTCTCCCGCAGCGGAATTGATAAATCTGCAGGGCAAAACCGCTGTGGTTATCCCTGCAGATTTATCGCGGTTTGTTTTGCGATTTCCGCTGCGGGATTACTCCTATACTATTGATGCTGCATATGCAGCAATATGCAGCATCAATAGTAATGTTAAAAACAATACAAATTGGTTATACTCACCCTCTGATGTCCGGATCTCCTCGGCGCTGCACGCGGCGCTCCGGTTCCAAAGATGCTGTGCCGAGAAGGACCTTCGTGACGTCACGGTCATGTGACCGCGGCGTCATCATGGTGATGTGACCGCGACGTCATCTCAGGCCCTGCTCGCACAGCAACTGAGACCAGACAGCCGCGTGCAGCGCTGAGAGGTGAGTATAGCATAATTTTTTATTTTAATTCTTTTTTTTTTACACTATTTATGCTTCCCAGAGCCTGGAGGAGAGTCTCCTCTCCTCCACCCCGGGTAGCAACCGCACATTATCCGCTTACTTCCCGCATCGTGGGCACAGCCTCATGCGGGAAGTAAGCGGAACAATGCATTTCTATGGGTGCAGAATCGCTGCGATTCTGCACAAAGAAGTGACATGCTGCGGGTTGGAAACCACTGCGTTTCTGCGCGTTTTTCCCCGCAGCATGTGCACAGCGGTTTGCGGTTTCCATAGGGTTTACATGTTAATTTAAACGCAATGGAAACTGCTGCGGACCCACAGCATCAAAATCGCCGTGGATCCGCAGTAAAAACCGCAAAGTGTGAACATGGCCTTAATTTTTATGCCCTTAAATCAGATAGTCATGTCAAGCAAAATAGGTAATAAATAACATTTCCCACATGTTTACTTCAACGCATTTTTTTTTTACACATTTTGTTTTGCAAGGAAGTTATAAGAGTTAAAAGTTGACCAGCAATTTCTCCTGCTTCCAACAAAACTTTTTTTTTTTTTTTTTTTTTAGGGACCACAAAATTGCACCCCTGAAGATGCTCAAAACCACATTCAAGAAGTTAATTAACCCTTCAGGTGTTTTGCAGGAATTGATGTAATGTGGAAGGAAAAATTAACATTTAACTTTTTTTTTTTTTTTTAAAAAATGTTATTTTAGACCAAAACTTTTTTATTTTCATAAAAGCAACACGAGAAAATGGACCTCAAAATTTTTTCTGCAGTTTCTCCTGAGCACGCTGATACTCCATATGCGGGGGGAATACTACTGTTTGAGCGCACGGCAGGGCTCAGAAGTAAAGGAGCGCAATTTGGCTTTTTGAATGCAAAATTTACTGGAATAATTAGCGGACACCATATCATGGTTGGAGAGCCCCTGATGTGTATTAACAGTGGAAACCCCCACACGTGACACCATTTTAGAAACTAGAGTCCTCAAGGAACTTATTTAGATGTGTGGTGAGCACCATTAAACCTCAAGTGCTTCACAGATGTTTATAACATTAAGCTGTGCTTAAAAAAAATAAAAAAAAATAATCTCATTTTTCCCACAAAAATGTTTGTTTTTTTATGTCATAAATTTTGCATTTTCACAGGGGTAACAGGAGAAAATGGACCCCAAAATTTGTTGTGCAATTTCTCCTGAGTACATGGATACCTCATATGTGAGGAAAAGCAGTTTTTTCCAATGAAGCTAACATTAAATGATTCAGAAATACACTCTATACATTGTTAATGTGGTAAATGACTATTCTAGCTGCAAACGTCTGGTTTGTAATGCAATATATTCATAGGTGTATAGAGGCCCATTTCCAACAACCATCACGCCAGTGTTCTTATGGTACTTTGTGTTTGCTAACTGTGTAAAAAGGCTAATGGATGTTGGAGATGCGGAGCAAATGATGGCAGCTATATCCACATCTGGTGGTCCTGCCTGATACCACGTCCTTTTTGGAATGAGGTGTCCTCAGTCGCGCATAAGTTACTGGGAAAGCGTGCCATCTTAAAACCTGAGAATATTTTTCTAAACCTTCCACTTTGGCCAAATGATAGTTATGCTACTAAATTAGCGCAATTCATTATGGTGGCCAGGAAATCATTGATCCCGACGAATTGGAACTCAACTATCCTACCTACCACACAACTTTACTCCAAAATTGAACAATTATACCATATTGAGGAACAAGCAGCAAGAGTCAATCATACTTCTGCTAATTTTCACAACATCTGGCAGATCTGGACCCAATTTAGGACACAATCTTCCTTTTACTCTACAGCAGTATTTCCCAAACTCCAGTCCTCATGGACCCCACAGGTCATGTTTTCATGAGTTTCATAGTGTTGCACAGGTGAGACAATTCCTAATGCCTTGATGATACTTCCACTACTTGCACAATACTAAGGAAATCCTGAAAACATGACCTGTGGGGTCCGTGAGGACTGGAGTTTGGGAAACACTGCTCTACAGTAATGACATAATTACTTAATCATCCCAAGGTGCTTCTACACCCTCTCCTACCTCTACTCCTTCCTTTCATCTCCAGTACTCTTTCCCCCCCACTCCTAATTCTATCCTCCCCAACTGTTCTGTCTCCTCTGATGCTCACCTCATTTATTCAACAAAATTGGAAGTGTCTGTAATTCCACTGTTTTACGGTAATTAAGTTTCTGCATGCTAGATATTGGCTGTTCATTTTACCGGAAATACTATTTGAACTTCTGTTTTCGGTTACGGTTACTTTCTCTGAGTATGTTTGTAATACAATATTCTCTCAATAAAAAGAACATTGAAAGAAAGAATACCCTTGAAAACCCTTGTGCGAGTATGTTAACACAGCTGAAAACAGTTTGGCTGATTAGAGAACCTATAAGCCTGACCTTCCTTTGAGCTAGTTGAGAATCTGGAGCATTACATTTGTTGGTTTCATTAAACTCTCAAAATGGCCAGAAAAAAAAACAACTTTCATGTGAAACTCGACAGTCTATCCTTGTTCTTAGAAATGAAGGCTATTTCATGCGAGAAATTGCCAAGAAACTGAAGTTTTCCTACAACGGTGTGTACTACTCCCTTCAGAGGAGAGCACAAACAGGCTCTAACCAGAGTAGAAAGAGAAGTGGGAGGCCCCGCTGCACAACTGAGCAACAAGACAAGTACATTAGAGTCCGTAGTTTGAGAAATCGACGCCTCACAGGTCCTCAACTGGCAGCTTCATTAAACAGTACACGCAAAACGCCAGTGTCAACGTCTACAGTGAAGAGGCGACTCGGGAATGCTGGCCTTCAGGGCAGAGTGGCAAAGAAAAAGCCATATCTGAGACTGGCTAATAAAAGGAAAAAAATAATATGGGAAAAAGAACACAGTCATTGGACAGAGGAAGATTGGAAAAAACTGTTATGGACAGACGAATCTAAGTTTGAGGTGTTTGGATCACCCAGAAGAACCTTTATGAGATGCAGAACAACTGAAAAGATGATGGAAGAATGTCTGACACCATCTGTCAAGCATGGTGGAGGTAATGTGCTGGTGTGGGGTTCCTTTGGTGCTGGTAAAGTGAGAGAGTTGTACAAGGTAAAAGGGATATTGAATAAGGAAGGCTATCACTCCATTTTGCAACGTCATACCATACCCAGTGGACAGCCCTTGATTGGAGCCAATTTCATCCTACAACAGGACAATGACCCAAAGCACACCTCCAAATTATGCAAGAACTATTCAGGGAAGAAGCAGGCAGCTGGTATTCTATCTGTAATGGAGTGGCCAGCGCAGTCACCAGATCTCAGCCCCATTGAGCTGCTGTGGGAGCATCTTGACCGTATGGTACGCAAAAAGTGCCCATCGAGCCAAACCAACTTGTGGGAGGGGCTTCTGGAAGCATGGGGTGAAATTTCTCCAATGACCTCAGCAAATTAACTGCTAGAATGTCAAAGGTCTGCAACTCTGTAATTGCTGCAAAGGGAGCATTCTTTGACGAAAGCAAAGTTTGAAAGAGAAAATTATTATTTCAAATAAAAATCTTTTTTTTCAAACCTTGTTAATGTCTGGACTAGGTTTTCAATTCATTTGGCAACTCATTTGATTAACAAAAGTATGAGTTTTCATGGAAAACACAAAATTGTCTGGGTGACCCTAAACTTTTGAACGGTAGTGTATATTACATAGATAGATAAATGGATAGATGAAAAGACGGCAATTCATGCAGCCACGTACTGTAAAATCACATCAGGAGCCGACAGGATAGAACAGATTGATTACATACAGTATATACACATAGGATATATAGATGTCAGTTACTTATACAATTAGTACAGTGTGTGTGTGCGCGCAACAGATTACTGTACATGTATTATTCAAATTTCTGAAAAAAAAAAAAATTTTGTGAGCTCCCACCTAATTTTATTAACAAGTAGAGGGAAAGCCGACGGCTGGAGGCAGAGGTTTATAACTTGGGAAGGGGGTAATATCCATGGAGCTTCCCAGGCTATTAATATCAGCTCACAGCTGTATACTTAGCCTTTACTGGCTTTTTAGGGGAACCCCTTCAAAACAATAACGTAGAATCACCCTATAGTTAATAACCAGAAAGGCTATGCAGACAGCTGCGGGCTGATATTAATAGCCTAGGAATGGGCCATGGATACTGCCCCCCCAGGCTAAAAACAATAGCTCTCAGCTGCCCCAGGAAAGGAGCATCTATAAGAAGGGCCAATTTTGGCACTTAGCCCAGCTCTTCCCATTTGCCCTGTAGTAGTGGCAAGTGATGTAATAGTTGGGGAGGTTACTAAGCCCATAGCCATATTGTATAAAAACACAGACACCCAGAATATAGTCCTTTTAATTGAAAGAATGACACAGACTCCTTTAATGAATCTTAATTTAAACAAACTTACTAAATAGCCCATTCCACAGATGCCATTGTCTTCTGCAAAAGAGTTAAAATAACAAACAACCATGTTCCTCAACTTTCTGTGAAGAAGATGATAATCCATTTGTCACATGACGAGTCTAGCTTTGCTACATCTAGATGGCAGGCTGCATGGTTGCAGGATGCGACCATACAGCTTGCCATCCAGCTGAGACACTGAGCGGCAGTGCTCCCTGGAGCGCAGATTTCCCTAGAATTGTTTGTGGACTCCAAATACAGAGCAAGTACTAAAAAAAAATCAGAATCCCCCTTCAAGTGACCTCATTTTGGAAATGATACCCCTTTGGGACTTTATATACAGGTGTCGTGACGATTTTTAGGCCATGTGTTTTTTCCAGAAATAAGATGTTGCAAACTGCCGTTGTAGCCCCCAGTACTTTGAAGTGACCAACTCATGCTTCTGGAGACACACACCCGTAAATTAGGCAGCCTCTCATCGCTACAGAAATGCCAAACATGTGGATGCAAAGTGTGGTTTAGGCACACTGGGGCTCAGAATGGAGAAGTACCGTATACAGTATTCTCGAGTATAGGCCGAACAGAGTATAAGCCGAGACCCCTAATTTTGCCACAAAAACAACTGGGAAAACTTAATGATTCGAGTATAAGCCTAGGGTGGAAAATGCAGCAGCTACCGGTAAATGTCAAAAATAAAAATAGATACCAATAAAAGTAAAATTAATTGAGACATCAGTAGGTTAAGTGTTTTTGAATATCCATATTGAATCAGGAGCCCCTTATAATGCTCCATACAGTTCATGATGGGGCCCATAAGATGCTCCATAGAGATATTTGCCCCATATAATGCTGCACAAATGCTGATTATGGCCCCATAAGATGCTCCATAGACACATTTGCCCCATACAATGCTGCACATTGCCCCATAAGATGCTCCATAGAAATATTTGCCCCAAATAATGCTGCACAAATACTGATTATGGCCCCATAAGATGCTCCATAGACACATTTGCCCTGTATAATGCTGCACAATTGCTGATTATGGCCCCATAAGATGCTCCATATAAACATTTGCCCCACACAATGCTGCACAAATGCTGATTATGGCCCCATAAGATGCTCCATAGACACATTTGCCCCATACAATGCTGCACATTGCCCCATAAGATGCTCCATAGAAATATTTGCCCCAAATAATGCTGCACAAATACTGATTATGGCCCCATAAGATGCTCCATAGACACATTTGCCCCGTATAATGCTGCACAAATGCTGATTATGGCCCCATAAGATGCTCCATAGAGATATTTGCCCCATATAATGCTGCACATGGCCCCATAAGATGCTCCATAGAAATATTTGACCCATATAATGCTGCACATGGCCCCATATAATGCTGCACAAATGCTGATTATGGCCCTATAAGATGCTCCATACAGACATTTTGCCCCATATGCTGTTGCTGCTTTAAAAAAAAAAAAAAAAAAAATGACATGCTCACCTCTCATCGCTCAGGCCCCCGGCACTTGCTATAGTCACCTGTCCACGTTCCACCGCTGTGCGCAGCTGTTCAGTCAGAGGGCGGCGCGCACACTAATCGCATCGTCGCGCCCTCTGACCTGAGCGTCACTGCAGAGGATGCGGAAGACGGAGCGGCGCCGATGGTGGAACGGGAGACAGGTGAATATCGCGCACTGCCCCCTGTCATACTCACCTGCTTCTGGCGCGGTCCCTGCACAACACGTCCCTGGTACTCCGGGCACCGGCAGCTTCTTCCTGTATTGAGCGGTCACATGGTATCGCTCATTACAGTAATGAATATGCGGCTCCACCCCTATGGGAGTGGAGTCGGGTCCATATTCATTACTGTAATAAGCGGTACCGTGTGACCGCTCAATACAGGAAGAAGCTGCCGACGCCCGGAGAACCAGGGACGGGCAGGGACCGCGCCAGGAGCAGGTGAGTATGATTAGACAGCTGCCGCTCCCCCTCCCCTGCCGACCCCTGGGAATGACTCGAGTATAAGCCGAGAGGGGTCATTTCAGCCTAAAAAAAATGGGCTGAAATTCTCAGCTTATACTCGAGTATATACGGTATTTGGATTTGCTTAATTTCTTTTGGGGGACAAAGTCATTATGCTTTTACAGAGCCTTAGTACTACGAGTAACGTGGAAGCACTCTATATTTCCGATAACAGATGACAGCCCTGAGTAGGGACTTTCTTTTTTTTTCGTGGATTTGAAGCTTTTTTTGGTAACATATTACATTTTGGATCACATTTAATCACTCTACACTGAGCACTTACTTTGGAGTTTCCATCTACAAGTGCTTCTCACTAAATTAGAATATCATCAACAAGTTAATCTATTTCAGTTCTTCAATACAAAAAGTGAAACTCATTATTATAAAGTCATTACAAACAGAGCGATCTATTTCAACTGTTTATTTCTGTTAATGTTGAGGAATATGGCTTACAGCCAATGAAAACCCAAGTCATTATCTCCGTAAATTACAATAATTAACAAAAACACCTGCAAAGGCTTCCTAAGTGTTTAAAAAGGTCCCTTGGTCTGTTTCAGTAGGCTCTACAAACATGCAATCATAGATGCACTCCACAAGGAGGGTAAGCCACAAAAGGTCATCGCTAAAGAAGCCGGCTGTTCACAGAGTGCTGTATCCAAGCATACTAATGGAAAGTTGAGTGGAAGGAAAAAGTGCACAAGCAACCAGGATAACCACAGCCTTGAAAGGATTGTTAAGAAAAGGCCATTCAAAAATTTGAGGGAGATTCACAAGGAGTGGACTGCTGCTGGAGTCATTGCTTCAAGAACCACCACACACAGACGTATCTAGGACATGGGCTACAAGTGTCACATTCCTTGTGTCAAGCCACTTATGACCAATAGACAACGCCAGAAGGGTCTTACCTTGACCAAGGAGAAAAAGAAGTGGACTGTTGCTCAGTGGTCCAAGGTATTGTTTTCAGATTAAAGTAAATTTAGCATTTCATTTGGAAATCAAGGCTCCATAGTCTGAAGGAAGAGTGGAGAGGCACACAATCCAAGCAGCTTGAGGTCTAGTGTGAAGTTTCCACAATCAGTGATGGTTTGGGTAGCCATGTCATCTGCTGGTGTAGGTCCACTGTGTTTTATCAAGACCAAAGTCAGCGCAGCCCTCTACAAGGAAATTTTAGAGCATTTCATTTCACGCCGCATTGATGCAGCAATTGATGCAAAAGAATCCCCGACCAAGTATTGAGTGCATTTACTGAACATACATTTCAGTAGGCCAACATTTCGGATTTTAAAATCATTTTTCAAGCTGGTGTAATAAAATATTCTAATTAACCGAGATAATAACTTTTGGGTTTTCATTGGCTGTAAGCCATAATCATCAACATTAACAGAAATAAACACTTAAAATAGATCACACTTTAATGACTCTATATAATATACGAGTTTCACTTTTTATATTGAAGAACTGAAATAAATTAACTTTTTGATGATATTCTTATTTAGTGAGAAGCACTGTAAATCTTCTAGTGACGTGATTCAGATGAAACCCCCAAGGGATCCATTCACTATAATGAGGCAGCAGAGTTACTCTGGTCACTGTCCGGCCTCTGTTCAGCGGTGTCCTTATTTTCAGAAGTGCACAAAACTGTGGCGGACTGCACTTTTATGCACACCTAAAAAGCAAAGACACCACCGGATCATAGGTCAGACTGCGTCCACAGTGCCTCCATCTGCCTCATTACAGGGAATCTTCTACCGTGGGTTCTGTCTGAATCAAACATTTCTGAGATTTACATGGAAATCCCAATGTAAGCGCTCAGCATAGAGTGCAGGATAAATATGTGCAGAGCCTTACTGCGATCTTTGGGAGGCAGAATGAAAAAGAAAAAATAAACAACAGGTGAAGAATTGGTTTTATGTATTTTTTTCGCCGTTCCTTGTGCGATACCAGATTTATATTGGGTTTTTAGGTTGGGCTGCTGTCACACACTAAAAAAAAAATTTTATTGCAAGTTTTTTGCATTGGCATATTTAGAGAGCTATAATTTTTCCATATTTCTGCCGACAGACTAATGTGAGAGCTTTTTTGCGGGATAAGTTGATGTTTTTATTCGTACCAATTTCGGACACATTACATTTTTTTGATCGCTTTCTATTCTGATTTTTTGGAAGGCAGAATGAACAAAAACAAGCAATTCAGGATTTTTTTTTTTTTTTTTTTAAATGTTGTTAATTCTGCCATTGTGCTTTTTGTTTTTATAGCGTTTATCGCATGGTAAAAATGACCTGGCAGCCTGACTCTCCAGAGCAGTATAACTAAGTCGGGGTCAGACTTGCATGTGCAATGCGAGAAACTCGCATCAATACGTGCCACTGCCGCCGACACACGGGACTGGAGTGTGTGGCTGCACAGAAATACATGAAGCTCCAGTCCCGAGTGCCGGTGGCAGTGGCGGGTATTGATGCGAGAGACTTGTGTGAGTTTCTCACATTGCACACGCAAGTCTGACCCTGGCCTTAGAATTGTAGAATTACAACGTACAAGTAGTGAAATAAAATTCAGAAGATTGTAAAAAAAAAAAGTTTGTGTCGCCATTTTCTGAATCCCATAATGTGTTTATATTTCAGTTGAAAAAGCAGAGTTTGTTTTTGCACCAGCATATGGATATCAATTAGCGTTTTTTTTTTTTCTCTTTACAGAGGCTACAGTATGGGCTAATTAATTTTATATTTTAATAAACCGGACTTTTATGGACACGGTGATACCAAATATGGTTATATTTTTTACATTTCTTCATTTTATTGGAGGAAAAAGGCGATTTGAATATATATTTTTTTGTTTGTTTGTTTTTTTAAATATTGCAAATTTTTTTTGCTTTTCAATAATGTCTACTGAAATGCCAGCTGTTAGGCAGTGATGGGAGTCATATAAAGGGTCGTTAGGTGTCCCCAGGATGTGTATGGAAACATTTAACATGCTGGAGAGTGTTGCAAATACAGCCACAGATGTGGCTACAATGCAAAATAAAAATGAATGTGGACTGGGTCAAGCTATTTGACCAAATCAGATTTAGGAAAACCAGAGATTTTCTTTTTGGAGAGATCTGTAGGAAGGTAGTGGGATGGATCTCTCCCTCTGGTCCGGGTTTTGCATGTGGCCCATGAGTATGACTCACATTTAATGGCACAGGTAAGGGTTGGCTGCGTCAGCGGTTTTCAGGTGCAGCAGAGCAGAAGGTTCGGTGCATGCCTGTCTGTGCAAGATTGAACACAGACCAGAGTCAGAGACTCGGGTAAAGCAGTCACCGCACCCAGGATTCCTACCGTGGTGCAGGCGCCTATGCCAACGGACTATATATGAATGGACCCAGATGCGATTCAGATGATGAAGTATTGGAACTTTAATTTGCAAAGTTTGGAAAATGAAAAATTTGTTTTTGAACTCGCCTGGGACACTGCCTCGCTACCGTACTGGCATGAAAGTTGCTGCCTTATATAAAGTATTGCAGCATATAAATAAATAGCCTGCTTATTTTATAGTTTTGTTCATTGTGGACACAGTGACACTGAATATGTATGATTTATTAAGAAGCTATTACTTTTTTTTATGAATATCTAATTTTTCAATATTTTTATGTGTCACTGTTTTATGGAAACATTTCTTGCATAATGAACTGTAGTATTTATTGGCTATGTATATTATTTTGGGGTTTGTTAGACATTTTGATATTCTTTAGCCAAAATTATTATAAAACTGCAATTCTTGATTTCCTTTTATTATTCTTTTCTTTTATGGTGTGTACTGGGTGGGATAAATGGCATACTTTTTTTTATAATTTGAGTCACTAAGGACATGGGAATAACAAATATGCATAGTTTATTTGTACTTTATCACAATACAAAAAAAAGAAAGTGTTACCATATTTTAAGAGCAATATCTTTTTAATATGGTCGCCGAGTGGGGTTGCTTGTTTTTTCTTTTGTGGGCCGAAGTATAGTTTTAGTTGGTGTATTTTTTGGATTCATGCCTTCTTTATTTATTAATTTATATTACTCACTTATATAGTGTTATTAATTGCACGTTGCTTTACAGACATTATCGACTGCTTTTTATTAGTTTTTTTCCAAGCAAAATGACCACAAAAATTGCATTTTTTTAAGTTTTTTTTTTACGGCATTCAACATGATAGGTAAGTGACACACTGGTTTATTAGTTCTTGTCATTACAGTTTCAACAATGCCAAAAATGGGTAGCGTATTTAAACAATGAAGGACTTAAATCTAGTGTTAAAACACCACAGGGGCAGATCAAACATCATCGCTCTCCTGCCCCTGTAGCATGCCCACTCTCTTCCCAGACCGCCACCCACATCTCTTCCTCTACTCCTTCACATTGGGGGGAGGTAGGTAAGAAGAAAAAAAGAGCAGGGGAAGGGGGTTCACAGTACATGCCACTAGGCTCAAACCCTATCAGAGCTTGAGCGGAGTGACATTTGCATAATCGTCAGGTTTGCTCGCATGAGCAACGAGTGTGAAGGAGCCTTGAAGCAGAGAGTCTTAGCGGAAGTAGGTACAATTCAGGTTATGATATCGGCACATACATAATTTTGTCTACACCATGCATGCTCCTGTGTGAAATTAAATAAAAGCCTCTCACCTAGTTAAATCAGATCTCATACTTTGCACTGAAGAGGGGCAAAACCCCAAAGCACTGTTTGCAAACCGAGATCCTGGCTTGGCTTTTATCTAAGGCAATGCGTGTTGAAGGCTTGATATTGACGTTAAAGGATTGCTGCTTCCAATAGGTGAAGTTCAAGCCCTCTTTCTCTCTACAGAGGCAACTGCCATGCAGTCATTTCTCCATTCCTAGGAATGCAAGATGGCGCCTGTTCTTGAAATTGGTGCGGGCCATAGTAGTAAGCCCTGTTTCTACAAGGGTGCTTTCACATTGTGTTCAGGCATCTGTTCGTTAGCCCCGTCAGGGCTTGTATCCGAACTCCACACAGAATGGAACTCTGGGGTATGCGTCTATAATAGGCTATAATGGTGCCGACAGAGTGACTGTGATCTGTCGTGCATGCTAGTAGTAGTATGGAGAGTTTAGTGTGATGGGACATTCTGCTGTAACTTCTCCTGACATGACCGCTACAGTTCTCCATAGAACTTTATGAGCATCTGCTGCCATCTTTCTTAGAAATGGGAAAATCTGCATTCACTAAAAACAAATTTTACCTATGAATTGAGAATTGAATTTTGAAACTGAATGATCAGACCAGGAGGGGAATGAAGCAGATGTAATATTTTCATGTGTTCCATTGATTTATGAAATAAAAATTAAAACAATGGTTATGCTTTAATTCGGGTACTAATAAGACTTCTTTTATCAGGTAGCACAAAAATGGTAATATAGAGTAGGCTTATACAAGTGCAAAAAAACAACTTAATACACTCAAGAGATAGTGAAAAATACATACCTGCGCACTCGCCATCTACACCGTATCCATCTGATCCCTTTAACTGATGCAGGTTTTCAATTTTCTCGGAGATAGATAGCTAAGACAGACATCAATGAAAGCAACAAAGTAAAACTAAAGTTAAAAAAACCTTTGGTATAAGTCGCATACATTACGGCGGTGACCGGCCAGCAGAATGTAAATGGACTATATACACTTACCTCCCATTTAGAGGCCGGAGGGCTGTGAAGAAGAAATGAAAGACAATCAGACAGGATCTTCTAACCTCCACTTCTAGTGCTGCACAGAAAGTGGCACAAATGTTACAAGCTCTCCATTTCCTATCTAATATTAGAAAGGAACTTGTCCAGTACTGAATACTACTTTGCACCGGAGAATGCCAGCTCCTAGGGGACAGCTGCGCCTTACTGCTGTGATCCTAGATTTACTATTGCATAATGACCATTATATAGGCATTTCCACAATGTGGTGTAACACACAATGATACGGCCTTGTGATAAGGCTTGTAGGTACCATGGAAGAGAGCAGAGAAGATGACTGACATGGCAGACCTACTCACTGACTGACAAGCTCGCTCTTTATACTTCACCTCTAAGCAGTTTCCACAGGGCCTATAAGTCTCCTGACGCTAGCTTAGAGGTCTGCAAAAGAAGAAATTGTAAACCCAAGATCTCTAGGCAGGGAGCAAGAACTCCACAACAGCTGTCTGTATATGGAGGGCTTTTCCTTTTGAAAAAGACTCTGGCCTGGCTAAATTATCCTAATTTATGTGGTAAAATTTGTTAAAGACTTCGACAGGATTTACATACATGTCAGATGTTTGGTGGTCAATGTTCTCGTTTATTAACATCCCTACCATATGAAAAATATTTTTGGAAGCTGAACAACTTTGACAGTTTTAGGCAATATATTGGAAAACTAACATTAACGGACAAGGCAAAGTATATATGTAAACGGTGTGCAAATAAGAACTTACTCTTGATGAGATCCACATATGTTAGACAGCATTTCGAGCTCTTGGCAGCTAAGACCTTTCTCAGAGTTTTGGAATGAGGGCGGGGATGCAGATTTGGTTGCCTTCCATTTTGTTTCTGTATGGTTAAAGGTGTAGATATTTATATAAGAACTTCAGAAAAGTGGACATAAACAACATTTAGTTTCCATCTCATCCAAACTATTTTTAAGCAAATAAAACAAGAAGAAATGTGGATCACCAGCAAATTATGCAAGAAGGCAGTAGAAAGCCAGCAAATTATTGAAAACTCTATGGTACATTATAGTCAGCCATAAGCGGAGTTTAGGCAAATAAATGTGGCTCTTTCAGGTGTATCAAACAAGCCCTCACCACCTATATGGCCCCTCCTGAATCATTAGTAGGTCTAGTCATGGAGTACCTCCTCCAGCTTATCATCATTCCCCCCTCGTTGAGAACTTAAAGCAATCTATGTGTAAGGCGGGCTATATACATCAGACAGTGGTCCACCAAAAAGCACTCTCCTGACCCCCAATGCGATAACTGGCCTTTGTATATAGGCTTCCACTCACCCATTGATGAACCACCAAAATGTTTGTTTACAAATAGATTTCGGCAGCACATGATTTTGTGTAAATAGTATATGTGCTGCAGAAAACAATGATAATCTATGAATACAGAACGATTGTATTAATGATCATTTGATGCACATGGGAAGTGTGGCTGGCCTGTCTAAACATGGCATTAACCCATGGCCAATAGGCCTACATGTATCTGATCGGCAGTCATTTAACAGCCACGATCGTGTAGTGTAAATGCACCATACCGCAACTTATCTTCTTGAGAACAAAAGGATCAGTAGAAATCCAACTGTCAGATCCTTATTATTATTTATTTATTTATATAGCACCATTAATTCCATGGTGCTGTACATGAGAAAAGGGGTTACGTACAGAGTTATAGATAACGTTTACAGTAAATAAACAGTGAAGGCTGGTGCAGAGGGGAGAGGACCCGGTCCTTGCGGAATCACATCACCTTGTTAACATTTCTGTGATCTCTAAAACTGAGAAAAAGCTTTTAAAAAATTTGTAGGCCTCCATTTCTCAGCCATACAGTGTAACATGGTCTGTGAACATTGCTGTGATACCTAAAACTGAAAAAAAGCTTTAAAAAAAATGTTCTGGATTGAATTTGATTGTCATCCATACATGTTTACGTTCTCTTACGTTACGGTGGAGTAACCTCCCAAAAAACACTTCGATTGCTGCAGGTGACCAATTTTTTTCCTTTTATTAAAAATAAACTTTGTTTCAAGAGCCATCCTAGCAATTACAAAAGGAGTAAGGCAAATCGAAATCAATTTCCGCTATTGCCTAAACCCAAGATATACTTTGTTGTTCAAACTTTTTCTGTGCAGATTTGTGACAAAACCTGAAGCAAAACCAGATGCCAGCAAAGTGAATGAGAAACCTGTAGTGTCATGCACACCTTGCGTATTTTTGACTTGCAGATTTGGTGCAGAAAATAATCTGCAGCATGTCAATTCTCTGTGCAGTTTTGCCCTGTGTTTTTCACCACTGACTTAAATCAAACCAACAAAAATGCAGGCAAAAATGCACCAAAAACGCACATTTTTGCAGCTGTGTTTTTCCTGCCAAGAGATGCAGCAATGGTGCAGAAATTTTACTCAACGTGTGCATATACCCTTATCTGTATTATATTGCTCACCCATGGACTATTCTGCAGTCTGGAGTACATTTGCTTGGTACATAGCCTTTATGAATCTAGGAGCACCAACACATGACAGTTCTAACAGAATGTGTATGAGGCTCTCCTTTCTGTCTAATACAGTGTGTATCACAGTCCCATATTTTTGGCAGTTCTTACTTCCTTCACAAATTGCACTGAAGTTTTCATACTTTATTTTTAATAAAAATTTGGTTTACTTAAAAAAAAAAAAAAAAAAAAAAAATTATATATATATATATATATATATATATATATATATATATATATATATATATATATATATTTAAAAATGTTGCATTAATTACAAGTCATTACACTGGAAAAAATGTATCTTAACATTTTTTTCCTGTAAAATGCAATTTCTTGTTGGTTTGGAATGTTTTACGGTCAGTCTTTAAAGGGCGTAAAAGTGTGACACCATTGTTCTCACCAGCAATCTGGGAGGCAGACATGCTTCCAGGGGTCTTCCCCATGCTGTTCTCCATTCATTCAGCACTTTCCACATCCATTTGAACATTTTAACTGCCCCTTAGACCGCTTCGTAGGGTCAGCCGGAAAAAAAGCTTTGCTTTCCCATTGACTGTCATTACTAAGCAAGTTAAGAGATGTTGGAACCCCCGACTCAGGTCTCCCCCCCAGCTAATAAAATGATCCAACTCTAGATAATTCAGCAAACATATCTCACCCCTGTTCGGCTACTTCGAATAGGACGGTCTCCAACTTGAGAATACCCAAGAAGCCATGCACCAGATGCTAATTTCATACATATGATGTGAAGCTCCCCAATCATTTTATCTTACTGGCAGGAAGTGGAAGTAATCTTCTTTTTGACATCCCTGATATCTATCCCGATTGCCTTTTACCCTTTAGAGTAAGTTCACACTGAGCGTTGTCTGCAGCTTTTTTATGCTAATTTTCAGCTGTTTTTTTAAAGTACCAGCAAAGCCTATGAAATTTCAGAAATCTCATGCACACACATTGTTTTTTTTGTCATCAGGATTTTGTGCTTTGTAGCGTTTTTTTTACATAGAGCATGTCACTTCTTTCAGCGTTTTTGCAGTGTTTTTCACCCATTGACTTGAATGGATGGTGAAAAAACGCTGCAAATACGCAGGTTGACTTTTTTGCAGCGTATTTGCTGCAGAAAAGTTAAGAACAGCAGAATGTGACATCACCCTCGGCTCTGCTACCTCTAGATGGCAGACTACATGATGCGCCCTTACAGCCTGTCATCCAGCAGAGCGGACATGAATGCGGGGCCCGAACATCCAGTGCTTGTCATGTGAATGACAGAGCGGCAAACACCGCTTCTGATCGGAGGTGAAACCATCCCCACCGGTCAGAGAGCCGAGGTTCCCACGCTGTCTTTTGAGGGCTCTGCTGTGATAGGAGGTATACGTTGTACCTCCGATCACTGGTGTCAGCTGATGGGACTACTGCTCCCATCATCCGACACCTTCTGGCGCTAATAACAGTGAGAGCAGGAGCGTATGATGGGAGTATTCATCAGCCGCTCCTGCGCTGTAAATAAATAATAAAAAAAAAACCCCGCATGAGTTCCCCCCTATTTTTGATAACCAGCCAGGCAAAACTCACAGCTGGTGGCTGCAACCCTCAGCTGTCAGCTTCAGCAAGGCTGGGTGTGAAGAATAGAGGGGTCACCACACTGTAATTTTTCAATTATTTAAATAAAAATTTTAAATAAATAACTTAAAAAAAAAAAAATGGTGTGGGGTCCCCCTCATTTTTGACAACCAGCCTTGCTAAAAGAGACAGCAGGGGGCTGGTATTCTCAGGCTGGTAAGGGGCCATGGATATTGCACACCCCAGTTTAAAAATAGCAGCGCGCAGCTGCCCAGAAAAGGCGCATCTATTAGATGCGCCAATTCTGGCACATCAAGCCCCGAGGTTAGTAATGGAGAGGCATCAATAAGACGCCCCCATTACTAACCCCATAGTCACATTGTAAGAGAACACAGACACCAAGAATAAAGTCCTTTAATTGAAAAAAATGACACAGACTCCTTTAATAATCTCAATTAAACCATTCTTATGACGTCGCCTAATTCCACCGAAGCCCTCGTTCTCCTGTAAAAAAAAAATTAAAATAAAAAACAACAATATCCCTCAACAAGTTAGCCCCAAAAACGCATTAAAAAATGCAACAAAACCGCAACAAAAACGCAAATAAAACAACATGCGTTTTTGCCACAGCTTCTTTCTTGCCAAGAAATCAGGTTTTTCTGCAGAAACAAAAACACAGCTAAAACGCCCAGTGTGAACGTACCTTTAATCTGTTAATTTGGTGTCTTGGAAAACGATACCTGGAACCACTATATTAAAATATTTCTACGTGAAATGCTATTTTTGGCACAAAACTTAATAGTCCTGGGATGGATGGACAATTCCTCCCCAACCCTGAGATCCTGGATTGAGTTAGTCAACTCAATAATACCCAATGAAAACACAGTTACTTTCATAAGATATGGCATTTTTGGAATTCATCCTTTGTTACACTCTAGGCCCTAGAGTCTAGGGGTATAAATAAGATATCTAATACTTGGATTCAACATGTTGGACCAATATAAAAATGGATACATCATGACCCAAGAATGTGTTTTCTCTCCTAATAGGTCTCCATCTCTATATAAAGTAATTCCAGCAACACAGTGTTGTTACGGTTATTAGCTATTGATCCTTCTGTTTTAGGATCAACGTTCAAGACTTTTCATTTATTCAAGCTTATGTTAATTGCATATTGTTGAGATATATATATATCAACTAACATAAGTTACTGTGCTAGAAGAATGTTCCATTATCATGATGCACAATAAAGCCTCCTGAAGAAACTGGCACAAATGACCAACGACATCTTCTTTCTATCCAGATGCAAGAAGGAAAACTAATTGTTTCATTCTTTCCATCAGGATGGCGGCGGCGCCTGCGCAGTAGCGGCTGACGCCATTTTGAGAAATAATTTATTTATTTTTCAGAATAAATGTATACTGGCAAATAGCAACTAAATGCATATTGTGCATGTGATCATGCTGCGGTGCAGGCACTCCCTGCCTGCTGAAGGTGTTTTTTTCAATAAAGGGAACCTGACAGCTGGTACATGCTGCCCAATCCACAGGCAGCAGGCCTCAGGCACTGGCTGTTCCATGTCAGCCATGTATATTTGACTCCAAAACACTGCTGCATTTTGGAGAAAAACATGCTATAAATGCCGCCAGACTAGTCGGACAGGCGAGTCCCCGTGGCTTCTCCCGCCCACTGCTGTGGATTGACAAGCCTCTGCCTACGTGTGCATATAAGGAGAGACCTGTCACTCTGCGGGCAGGAAGAGCCGCCGGGGAGCCGCCTGTCCGACTAGTCTCCAGCAGCTATTAATGGTTGTTTGTCTCTGACATACCTGGCTGAGATCATACCGCCAGCGCCCGATACACCCGGCCCACGGATTGGCAGCATTAATCAGCTGTCAATAAACTGAAATAATCCCACTTCTATACTTGTGATTTATGCAGTTTATGGTTGACACA
Organism: Ranitomeya variabilis; assembly: GCF_051348905.1. NCBI lineage: Eukaryota > Metazoa > Chordata > Amphibia > Anura > Dendrobatidae > Ranitomeya > Ranitomeya variabilis. Next base: position 171,323,902 of record NC_135233.1, on the reverse strand, counting down.
TGTCTGTGGATATAACGTCAGGGTCTGAGCATGGAGGGGCAGCATACATCCAGAAAACAGAAGAAAAAGTGGAATTTAAACAAAATGGCATTTGCTCCATAAGTAGCATGTGAGCGGCATCTAATTACTAAGTTCCATTTGGCACAGAGTCCTCATTTACTCACCCCACTGCTCCTGAATAGCAGACAGATTGGCTAGTAACTGCTCGTGATAGACTCGTTCCAGCTGGATGAATTGCATTGCTTTTTCATCTGATTGAGCAGTCAAGAATCATTTCCTTGCAATGATAATTATGGGCCACACTAAAGTGTTATATAACATGTCCTAAATACTAGGGCTCAAACTAATAGAACACACAAGTGGAAATCACAACATTGCTTAAGTCTACAAATGGTTGTTAAAGTGCTTGTCCCAACTCAGCGAGTAATAAACTGTTGATTGCTGGGGACCCCAAACCCACCCCAAGGCACAGGCTCCAGATGAACTCATTCAGTGTCTTATGGCTGTCCATCATGGCGTTAGAGCGCCCTCCAGTGGCCAGCTACTTCTGCTGTACATTGGCTGGCAGCAGAGAATGGCATGCTCCATGTATGAACATCTTTGGGGACTTGCTCTTATCAGTGAGCTCATCCTGATGGTCAGTCAGGGAGTTTGGAGCTGTTCTCCATCTTTCCTGACCTGCTCTCGGCTGGTTTATGACCATAGACCACATCAAAATTGAATATACAGGCAATCGAAGAACCTATGAATCCAAAATGGTGCAACATGTTTAACAAAACCCAAATGAAAAAAATATTTTTAGCTCTAAATATATGAATTTAAGTAAAGAAAAAAAGTCTACCTAGGGGTCAGCTTGCCTTTTTGGATTCACCTGCAGTGGCCATAAGTAGAATTAGACACAAACATCAATAAATGTTGCGCACAAGCCACAAATATCTAGGTGTACTTGGGATTTGCCTAAACTCTAAGTCACCAATGTACTAGATTTTATATAAAGCATTTAAAAGCAAGAAGGATACAGTCTTCTTCCTGGAAATAAGTCTCTGCGATCTAGGGAGAGAAAACAGCAGTGTACTGAGCAGAGTCCACAATGCAGGTACAGAACACCTATGCCCAGCTCTCTACATCTCAGCCCCATACCCCAGCGTTACATTTTATAGAACTAAATCGATGCAACATACTTTTTTCTAATTTCCTCTCGCACTAGTAAACATATTCAGTTTAGGAAATTAATTAATCTGGATTCATCTGCTTTATATCCCAATTGAGACAGGTGCACAATTTTGTCACTAAGTTACAAAGAATTTTTGCTAGGCCCAAGATATTGAGAACATATACAGTCATCACCCAGGCAGGGTAGGTAATAACCATGTCAGAGTTGCCCCAGTCCTAACAAGTGACCTCCGAACTAATCCCACCATAACGGGGCTGTGGATGATCATGCGTGCCTCTGCTCCATATACTGTCCATAGGACTGCCGGGTACAGACTTCGCCGCTCTCCAGGAGTCCCACAGGGGTGGGGAAACCTCTCAATTGTGTCAGGTCATTGGAGCTCCGTTCTCCAAATTGGTCAAGATCTCAGCATTTAAATGCACATCGATCCACAAGTTATGAGGAACAGCTTCTTCCTTCCGTACCGAGTCTCTAGAAATGTCTGCGGGTTTTAACCATGTGGAGAAATCAATGTATGGAAATACTCCTTACTAGAATATAAAAGGAAACTTGGTAGCAGGTTTTTACTATGTAATCTGAGAGCACTATGATGTAGGGGCAGAGACCCTGATTCCAGTGATGTGTCACTTACTGCAGTTTTGATAAATCCCTGTTTTCTCTGCTGCAGATCTAGCAGTTCTCTGAATGCTGAGCCCTGTATAACCCCACTGATTGGCAGCTCTGTGTACACCGAATAGGCAGAAATTAGTGGTGGGGTTAGACTAAATATAGCAGGTTTCTAGTCCTTTAGTGATAAAATTACTGTTGTGTCAGCAGGAGATTATCAATACTACTTCAAGGAGCCAAGTAAGTGACACATTACTGGAATCAGAGTCTCTGTCTCTACAACATGCTGCTCTCACATTAGATGATAAAGAGCAACACAACTCAGCATATCAGTATATAAAATATTTTACCTGGGACACACCCGATAATAATTACCAACAAAAATAAATATGGTGCACTGAAGTCTCATAAAACATAGCTTTTATTGAAATAATGAATATAAAAAAAACAATTGAGATAAAAAAGTGTAACACAATGGAGGACCACATGTATAGAAATAAACATCCACTAAAATGTATGGTGCTTGGTCACAGAATATGCTTTCCTGTGCACATGTATTCCATATACAAATGCACAGGAACACGTTCTGTTACCAAGCAACATACATTTTAGTGTACATTTATTTCTATACATGTAGTCCTCCATTGTGTTATTTTTTTTTTTTTTTTTTATCTCCAGTGTTTTTTTATTTTCATTATTTCAATACAAGCTACGGTATGTTTTAGGAGACTTCAGTGCAGCATATTTTTCTTTGTTGGTAATTCTCAGAAAAGCTGGTAGAAAACTACAGATTCACTGTAACAAAAAAGATTGCTCTCAGTGCTGTAAGATGCGCGCTGGAACAAAAAGCAGGAAGAGAAAAAAAGAGTCATGTGTGTAAAGGTAGGGGCCTTCTTATATTAGTCAGGGATACTCTTCTGAGGCAGAATTAGGATTTGGGACACACTCCATTGCGAGACCATTGATTCAGATATACATATTCCAGTTGAACGTTCCCTTATAGGGGTTTTCCTACAAACAAAGTTCATTGTAATCAATAGAATTTGGAATAATAACTTCCACAATTACCGTATATACTCTAGTATAAGCCGACGAGTATAAGAAGAGGCACCTAATTTTGCCACGGAAAACTGAGTAAGGTTATTGACCTGAGTATAAGCCGGGTATGTATTGTCCCCTCATCCCTGTCCTGGTATGCATGGCTCCCCCTGTCCTGGTATGCATTGCTCCCCCTGTCCTGGTATGTGGCTCACCCGTTTTGTCCTGGTATGTGTGGCTTCCCCGTCCTGCCCTTGCATGTGTGGCTCCCCCCGTCCTGACCTGGTATGTGTGCCTCCCCATTCCTGTCCTGGTATGTGGCTTCCCCGTTTTGTCCTGGTATGTGTGCCTCCCCCGTCCTGTCTTGGTATGTGTGGCTCCCCCCGTCCTGACCTGGTATGTGGCTTCCCCGTTTTGTCCTGGTATGTGTGGCTCCCCCCACCCTGTCCTGGTATGTGGCTCCCCCATTTTGTCCTGGTATGTGTGGCTCCCCCCACCCTGTCCTGGTATGTGGCTCCCCCATTTTGCCCTGGTATGTGTGGCTCCCCCCGTCGCTGTCCTGGTACACGTGGCTCCCCCATCCTGTCCTTGTATGTGTAGCTCCCATGTCCTGTCCGGCTATGTGTGGCTCCGCCCGTCCTGACCTGGTATGTGTGGCTCCCCCTGTTGTATGCATGGCTCCCCCTGTCCTGGTATGCATGGCTCCCCCGTTTTGTCCTGGTATGTGTGGCTTCCCCGTCCTGTCCTTGCATGTGTGGCTCCCCCCGTCCTGACCTGGTATGTGTGCCTTCCCAATCCTGTCCTGGTATGTGGCTTCCCCGTTTTGTCCTGGTATGTGTGCCTCCCCCGTCCTGTCTTGGTATGTGTGGCTCCCCCCGTCCTGACCTGGTATGTGGCTCCCCCCACCCTGTCCTGGTATGTGGCTCCCCCATTTTGCCCTGGTATGTGTGGCTCCCCCCGTCGCTGTCCTGGTACACGTGGCTCCTCCACCCTGTCCTTGTATGTGTAGTTCCCATGTCCTGTCCGGCTATGTGTGGCTCCGCCCGTCCTGACCTGGTATGTGTGGCTCCCCCTGTTGTATGCATGGCTCCCCTAGTCGCTGTATGCATGGCTTAGCTCCCCTGGTCGTTGTATGCATGGCTCGCCCCCCCAGTCCCATCGTTGTAAGCATGATTCACCCTCCCCTGTCACTGAATCTCCATTGTCCCGGCGCTGCAGCTCTTCCTGTGCTGAGCGGTCATGTGGTACCGCTCATTAAGGTAATGAATATGCACTCTACACCTATGGGAGTGGAGACGAGGGTATATTCATTACCTTAATGAGCAGTGCGTGACAGCTCAGCACAGGAAGAGCTGCCAGCGCAATGGAGATGCAGGGACGGAGATGTTGGGATGGCACGAGGAAGGTGATGTCTTCAGGAAGCCGGCGGCTGCAGCTGTCACTGTGCCACAGCCGCCAGCTCCTGCCCCTGCTCTGCTGCTCCCCCTCCCGCTTTCTGGATAATGACTCGTGTATAATCCAAGAGGGGAGTTTTCAGAACAAAAAAAAATGTGCTGAAAATCTTGGCTTATACGCAAGTATATACGGTAGATATATTTTAAAATAATGTTCCTGTGCTCAGATAATCTTATACATGTGTCCCTGCTGTGTACTGTGTAATGGCCGTGTCTGACCGTACAGGGACATGTCTGATCATATCACCGCTCCTGGGCGGGGGAGGAAGCAAGAGAGTATACAGACATTACAGTAGGGGATCACAAGTAATTCTTTTTGTGAGGTAAAACATTTCACTGCATGCTTTTAAGCAAAGTTTACCAGAAAGTAAAAATCAGTTACGATCTCCTGCTGTCCTGTCTGTATACTCTTTTGCGTCCTCCCCCGCCCAGGAGCTGTGGTATGATCAGACCATGTCCCTGTACGCTGAGACACAGCCATTACACAGTACATAGCAGGGGCACATTTATAAGATTAAGTCAGCACAGGAACATTTTTTTTTTTTTTAATACATCCAATCGTGGAAATTATTATTATTCAAAGATCTATTGATTAAAATGTTAATTGAAATTAACTCTATTGGTGGGAAACCCCCTTTAAGGGTAGGTGCACATGATCAGTGAACGCTGTGGGTTGGATGCTGCGTACCATGTCATTTTCTCTTGCGAGGACGCCAGCCTCTGTAAGAGAAATGTCACCTGAACAATGTTTTGGACGCGATGAATCTACAAGGCTCAATGAGCACATGCGGATTCACCTGCGTTCAATAGCTGGCAGCGCTGCCGATTCCTGACCGTATGCTCATACTCTAAGATATTACACGTTAAAAAGAAATAATTCAGTCCGAGTACCAGCAGATAAGGAATACATTTAACTCTTCTATTTGTACTATAGTTGATTATTTGATTCTCCTTACAGAGATCCAGCTGCTGTAGGGGGGTCTTACTAGCATTTTACATGGGGGAAGTATGCAACTAAGCTCTCCTCCAGGAGGACCCCTTATTAAAAAATAAAAAAAGAACACACTACATGGGTTATCTTATGAAAGGTGCTTAGTGCCACACACAACTCTATGAAGCAAGCGGAAAAGACTCACCTGATGAAGGCACGTAGGAAGCATTCGACCATCAGTTTGTTCAAACCCATCTCGAATTTGGGAAAACAAGGAGTCTCGCAGCTGCTTTTGATTCTTGCATTTCGGGCTAACCTGCGAGTCAAGTGTGGCCATGTCCTGAGCAGAGTCCACACACTTGCTTTCTTCTGAAACATCTATATCTGCTGATGCTGAAAACCCTGAAACATTAAATTACACAAATTAGAAAATGGATAATGGCATTATAATGGTGCATGGTTTTACATGAGTGCTTTGTGCATTTTCTGGCGTTCACCACCAACATAAGTTACTACAAAAGATTTGGGCTATGTGCACACGTTCAGAAAAGCTTGCAGAATTTTCCTGAGCAAATCCGGACTACATTCGCAGGAAATCCGCTCACGTTTTTTTTTTTGCGGATTTTTCCGGAGGTTCCCAATGCAATATTATAGCGGAAAACCGCCGAAAAAAAACCGCTGGTGCTCTATGGATAGGTTGACTGTATAGGAAGTGAGCTATTCCAGGCATATATACAAAACAAAAAGCTTCAATGCAGTGTGAATAGTGACCATAGATTTGTTTCCTTGGCTGGTTTTACACACCATTGAAATACAGAACGTACTTGGATCAGAAGCCAGAGCTCAAACAAAGACTTTCCCAATCTACTGTGGCATGTAAAAGTTTGGGAACCCCCAGTTAAATTACTATGTACTATGTAGGGTGCACAAACTTTTACATCAGCCCATTTTCCTTGTTGTAATTTTTAAATTGTAAAAGATGACTATATATATATATATATATATATATATATATATATATATATATATAGGTCTGTGAGATTCCTGGGTCGTCTTGCATGCACTGCTATTTTGAGGTCTAGCCACAGATTTTCAATGATGTTCAGATCAGGGGACTGTGAGGGCCATTGTAAATCCTTCAGCTTGCGCCTTTTGAGGTAGTCTATTGTGGATTTTGAAGTGTGTTTAGGATCATTATCCATTTGTAGAAGCCATCCTCTTTTCAACCTCAGCTATTTTACAGATAATGCTATGTTTGCATGAAGAATTTATTGAAATTTAATTTATTCCATTCTTCCCTCAGACTGTGAAATGTTCCCCGTGCCATTGGCTGCAACACAACCCAAAGCATGATCCACCCCCAATGCTTAATAGTTGGAGAGATGTTCTTTTTCTGAAATTCTCTCCCCTATTTTCACCAGACATAACTTTGATCATTGTGGTCAAAAAGCTCTATTTTAACTTCAGCAGTTCACAGGACTTGGTTCCAAAATGCATCAGTCTCGTTTAGATGTTCTTTTGCATACTTCTGATGCTGAATTTTATGGTGAGGTGAGGGATACAGGAGAGGTTTTCTTCTGATGACTCTTCCATGAAGACAATATTTGTGCAAGTGTCTCTGAACAGTAGCACAATGTACCACAACTCCAGAGTTTGCTAAATCTTTCTGAAAGTCTTTTGCAGTCAAGCAGGGTTGGGATTTGCCTCTCTAGCAATCCTATGAGAGACTCTCACTGAAATTTTGCTTGGACTTCCAGACCTTATCTTGAACTCCACTGTTCCTGTTAACTGCCATTTCTTAATTACCGTATATACTCATGTATAAGTCGACCCAAGTATAAGCTGAAGCACCTAATTTTGCCTCGAAAAATTGGGAAAACTTATTGACTAAAGTATAAGCTGGGTATGCATTGTCCCCAATCCCTATTCTGGTATGCATGGCTCCTTATTCCCATCCTTGTCTGCATGGCTCCTTAATCCCATCCTTGTCTGCATGGCTCCTTATTCCCATCCTTGTCTGCATGGCTCCTTATTCCCATCCTTGTCTGCATGGCCCCTTATTCCCATCCTTGTCTGCATGGCTCCTTATTCCCATCCTTGTCTGCATGGCTCCTTATTCCCATCCTTGTCTGCATGGCTCCTTATTCCCATCCTTGTCTGCATGGCTCCTTATTCCCATCCTTGTCTGCATGGCTCCTTATTCCCATCCTTGTCTGCATGGCTCCTTATTCCCATCCTTGTCTGCATGGCTCCTTATCCCCATCCTTGTCTGCATGGCTCCTTATCCCCATCCTTTTCTGTATGGCTCCTTATCCCTATCCTTTATGTATGAAAAAAGCATGAAAAAAAACAAAAAAAACAACTTCCTACTTACCATATATACTCGAGTATAAGCCGAGACCCCTAATTTTGCCACAAAAAACTGGGAAAACTTAGTGACTAGAGTATAAGCCTAGGGTGGGAAATGCAGCAGCTACTGGTAAATTTAAAAAATAAAAGTAGATACCAATAAAGGTAAAATTAATTGAGACATCAGTAGGTTAAGTGTTTTGGAATATCCACATTGAATCAGGAGCCCCATAAGCTGCTCCATACAAAATATGCCCCATAAAATGCTCTATAAAGTTAACGATGGGCCCCGTAAGATGCTTCATACAAAAATATGCCCCATATAATGCTGCACAAAGGTTGATTATGGCCCCATAAGATGCTCCATAGAAACATTTGCCCCATATAATGCTGCATAAAAGGTTGATTATGGCCCCATAAGATGCTCCATAGAATATTATGCTCCATATGCTGCGAAAAAAAAAAAATTACATACTCATCTCTTGTCCTGAGCAGGCGGGTACATCGGCACTTGCGATATTCACCTGTCCCCGCTCAGACAGAGTGCGGCGCACACACTAAACATGTCATCGCACCCTCTGACCTGAACGTCACAGCCAGAGGACGCGGAAGACTGAGCCCGGCGGTGGAACGGGGACAGGTGAATATCGCAATGCTCACCCTTCCCCGTCATACTCACCCTCCCGGCGTGGTCCCTGGCAGCTTCTCCGATGCGATGGTCTCCGGGTGCCGGCAGCTCTTCCTGTACTCAGCGGTCACTGGTACCACTCATTAAAGTAATGAATATGCGCTCCACCCCTATGGGAGTGGAGTCGCGTCCATATTCATTACTTTCATGAGCGGTACCACGTGACCGCTGAACACAGGAAGACCTGCCGGCGCCCGGAGATCATCGGAGAAACAGGGAGGTGCAGAGACCGTGCCGGGAGGGTGAGTATGATGTGACAGCTGCAACTCCTCCTCCCCCGCCGACCCCCCCCGAGTATAAGCCGAGCTTCTAGTAGGTGCTGCAGCCGGGCGATCACGTGTCACCGCTCATTAAGTTAATGAATATTCACCTCTCTACTCTCATAGGCATGGAGTGGAATGAATATTCATTCCCTTAATGAGAAGTGACACGTGATCGCCTGGCTGCAGGAGCTGCTGTGACAATGACCTGGGACAATGACCCGTGTATAAGCCAAGGGGGGCATTTTAAGCACACAAAAAAATGTGCTGAAAGACTCAGCTTATACATGAGTATATACGGTATGTTTCGAACTGAAGAAAGGGCAACTTGCAAAATGCTTTGCTATCTTCTTATGAGCTTCTCCTGCTTTATGGGCCTCCACCATTTTCATTTTCAGAGCAGCTGCTTAGAAGAACTCATGGCTGCTGTTTTTTGGTACAAGATTAGAGGAGGCTGGGTTTTTATAAAGCTGGGAAATTTGCATCACCTGACCTTTCCTAACGATGATAGTGTCACGCTGTGACGGTCTTCAGTAAGGAAAGGGGGCCTCAAACTGTCCCTGGAACTGGAACCACACCGATCCCTGTCCTGGAGGTACTCTTGAAGGTATGCATGCTACAGAAATGTAAGGTAAACAAGAAACAAAAACAAAACAGAGATAACAGAAAACCTATACAAAAGCACTGACCAACAGGGATGGGGATAGGGACTGGGAGGAATAACTAAACTAAATGGGAACAGGGACCAGGAGATAAACACACACTACAGCAAACCACAGAACACTACCACAACAACTCTACTCCAACCACTTAGCTTTAGCACACAGCTCAGGAAGATTAATCTTTCACCGGCAGTTATGTCAGTGGCATAACTAGAGTCTGATGAGCACCAGTGCAAATTTTGGACCTGGACCCATTACCCCGCATGTTTTTCAGATGTATGGGGCCTTGTAGCATTCTAAATACTAAGGACATACTTGTTGCCCTCCTCCATTAAGTAGTATTGTTCGCCATCCTGGTATATATGTGCCATCCTGGTAGATATGTCCCACTTTTCTTCCATTGCTCTTTAAAACATAAAAAAATAAACCATTCTACTCATCTTCCCTCTACTCCCACGCCACACAATGTTCTCTTCTGTAGTGACGGGCAGTGCATGACAACACTGCCATGCGCCCTAGTCACGGGCACGCTGACATCAGCAGACAGTCTCTGTGCGGCCACCCACCTTGTGAATCCCAGCCCCGCAGTGTGTTATGCATTATGCAGAGTGCGGGGCTGGGATTCACAAGCAGGGCCAGAGCTCACTGCGCCTGCACCAGACAGTACTACACAGCGCAGGCGCCGGATTTCATGCGAAAACAGCGCGATGGGGGCGGCGCCCGGCGCCCCTGAAGATTTGAGTGACAGCAGTGTGGCGTTTCAAGCAGGGGGGTGAGGACCCGCCTCCCTGGCGAAAGACAGGTATGTTGGAGAAGTTATAAAAAGCTTTATTTTGGGAATACATGCACCAAAAACTAAAAGAGCCACCTTGTTAGAATGCAGCATTACTGCTGCACAAGGTGGCTCTTTTAGTTTATAATGGCTGGAGGGGGTGACAGTGTCCCTTTAAGGTGCCTGGTGCTCGGGGTCCGTTTGTATAATTGTGCTGGTAGCGTGCTGTGTCGCTTCTGGGTATTCACAAGCGCTGAGCCTCCATACCGCGCATACTGTTGGTGACCACCAGCCGCATTCTAAGGACAAAATAGTCAAATTATACAAACGGACCCCGAGCACCAGGCACCTAAAATTTTACTTTGAGACACTACTGCTTAAGGAGCAAAAACCCACACTACTGAACCAGATTGTTCTGAGGAAGGTCCAGTTTGGACTGAAAACGTTCGACAAGATTTTTTTTATTGTCTGGATGCGTAATAAATGAACACACCATTTCAACAACATCTGCGTGCCAAGTTATTTTGAATATTTGCTACGACGGGCTGGATACCCTACTTGAGCACCAACAACGATACAACACAGAGTGCTGTGTTTTTTCATATGCTTCTAGTAACATGGCCCAGTCACCAAAGTACACATAAAGCTGCCAGTCAGTGATGTGGGTGGTGTTACATACGGCTCAGCAATAAGAAAACTGATCGATATGCATCAAAACTGCAGCAAACAGCCCAGTAAGTGATACATGGCAGGTATCAGGGTCTCTGCTTCATTATTATGAGGCTCTCAGATGAGTTAGTAAAAACCTGGGCACAGATTGTCTGTAAACTTTGTGCAAGGCTTTTCTTTCCAGGACTTTGTTAAACTCAAAATCAATAGGGAAAATCCATAGAAAACAGTTGATCCTCATAATGGAGTACAAGAAGAATGGTGTGCCCTCAGGTCTGAAGTGTGAGGTGCAGGTGGAACGGACTGTAGTCCCAGAAATGTGAGGTATAATTCACCACACACTCTTTTGTAAGTTTGCAAAAGTATTCATCAAAATGTAATTCAAAATTAAATATATAAAAAAAAGCCACAAGCAATGGAGTTCAAAATAATACAATCTGACTGAAACCCAACGTTTCCACCCTCCCGGGTCTTACTCCTGCTGCATGCCAAGCAGGGCATGGAGCGCCGCTCTACAGCCGCCACTCACTCAGGTCTCTTCACACCCCACTCTCCTCCTGCCTCTCGCTATCTTTACCTCTGTAACCAAGTAACCCCATGAGTAAGACCCGGGAGGGTGGAAACGTTGGGTTTCAGTCAGATTGTATTATTTTGAACTCCATTGCTCGTGGCCTTTTTTGATATATATAATTTTGAATACATTTTGATGAACACTTATGCAAACTTACGAAAGAGTGTGCGGTGAATTATACCTCGTACCTCATCATGGACTGACAGGATTTAAAATCTGCATATCTTGATTTTTTTCCATAGTGTGTGGTTGAGATCTGTCCAACTCTCATCTAACTTACTGCTACTGTATTCTACTGCAAATGTGGATGGAAAATCTGCAGCAATTCCTGTGTGAATCTAGCCTTACATGAAAACCAACTGACTAAAAGGTAAAGAGCACAACAGAGCAAAAAAGGTAAGATTTTACCTGTGGATTTCCCATTCTGAGACTTCTTATTTCTGTTATTGCGTCTCCCGGCCACACGCTTCCCTTTAGTGGAGACCCCGTCCTTGCCTGCCTCAGGGGCCGAGGCCAAGCTTTCTCCCAGCGTACGATCCTCCTCACAGGTCTGCCTGCAGCTCAGCTGACCACACATCAGGTTGCAGTTCTCATTATTATTGATGCTGTCCTGGGCGTCCCTAGTGTGAATACCTGCGCTCCCGGCCAACGGCTGCTCTCTACTGAAGCTGTTCTCATTCAGGTCAGCGGCCATCTGAAGAGAGATCTGGTCTGGTTCAGCACTGGGACAATCCCCCGAGCCATCCTCCGCAAGGGTCTGCACGTCTGTTTGTGGGGTTTCCTCCGTGTTCATCATGGCAAGCATTAGACCATGTCAACCATGCCTAAAAGTTTAATGAGAAGAAATGACAATTAATGAGGTCATAGCAGATCTAAAGTAGCACAAGCATTGGCAGTCGCTGAAATCAGGTGACAATTGTATGTGACGTACGATGTGACTGGCATGCGGTTTTTACTGTGGTGGCTGTACCTTAGCTTCTATTGTGTGCACATGTCAGTATTGGCTCTTCTATATGCACATGCTTTTGGTTTTCACAAAATTAAAAGGGACTCTATAAGCAGGGTTTTGTTATGTAATCTGAGAGCAGCATAATATAGGTGCGGAGAACCTGATTCCAGTTATGAGTCACTTACTAGGCTGCTTCAATAAAATCAGACTAGTAAGTGATGGAAAAATAAGTCCAAACATCCACAACAATAACTGCACATCATAGCTACAGGGATAACCACTGTGGACTTTGTGGCTGTTCAGCTATGGAATTTAAAAAAAGATGTATGGGCACAGCTGAAAAGTCCTGGATAAAAAAAGGAACCGAGAGCTTGCATTTTATCCTACTTATTTCTCTCAGGAGGAAAGAATAAGTGACGACAAAGGAGTCCAGATACTGCCGTGCACATGGCTGAAAGAGCATGCGGCACATTAATATAGAAATTGTCCACTTCATTTCTACTGATGACCAATCCTTAGCATAGGATATAGGAGCAGTGGGAGTCTGAAAACCGGCAACCCCCCCGATCAGCTGTCAGCTCTGTGGTCACATGTAAAGAATACAAAAAGGAACACTGCAGCTCAATCACAGGAGTTAGTGGCCGAACACTGCAGCTCAGTCACAGGAGTTAGTGGCCGAACACTGCAGCTCAGTCACAGGAGTTAGTGGCCGAACACTGCAGCTCAGTCACAGGAGTTAGTGGCCGAACACTGCAGCTCAGTCACAGGAGTTAGTGGCCGAACACTGCAGCTCAATCACAGGAGTTAGTGGCCGAACACTGCAGCTCAGTCACAGGAGTTAGAGACCGAACACTGCAGCTCAATCACAGGAGTTAGTGGCCGAACACTGCAGCTCAGTCACAGGAGTTAGTGGCCGAACACTGCAGCTCAGTCACAGGAGTTAGTGGCCGAACACTGCAGCTCAGTCACAGGAGTTAGTGGCCGAACACTGCAGCTCAGTCACAGGAGTTAGTGGCCGAACACTGCAGCTCAGTCACAGGAGTTAGTGGCCGAACACTGCAGCTCAATCACAGGAGTTAGTGGCTGAACACTGCAGCTCAGTCACAGGAGTTAGAGACCGAACACTGCAGCTCAGTCACAGGAGTTAGTGGCCGAACACTGCAGCTCAGTCACAGGAGTTAGAGACCGAACACTGCAGCTCAATCACAGGAGTTAGTGGCCGAACACTGCAGCTCAGTCACAGGAGTTAGTGGCCGAACACTGCAGCTCAGTCACAGGAGTTAGTGGCCGAACACTGCAGCTCAGTCACAGGAGTTAGTGGCCGAACACTGCAGCTCAGTCACAGGAGTTAGTGGCCGAACACTGCAGCTCAGTCACAGGAGTTAGTGGCCGAACACTGCAGCTCAATCACAGGAGTTAGTGGCTGAACACTGCAGCTCAGTCACAGGAGTTAGTGGCCGAACACTGCAGCTCAGTCACAGGAGTTAGTGGCCGAACACTGCAGCTCAGTCACAGGAGTTAGTGGCCGAACACTGCAGCTCAGTCACAGGAGTTAGTGGCCAAACACTGCAGCTCAATCACAGGAGTTAGTGGCCGAACACAGCAGCTCAGTCACAGGAGTTAGAGACCGAACACTGCAGCTCAATCACAGGAGTTAGTGGCCGAACACTGCAGCTCAGTCACAGGAGTTAGTGGCCGAACACTGCAGCTCAGTCACAGGAGTTAGTGGCCGAACACTGCAGCTCAGTTACAGGAGTTAGTGGCCGAACACTGCAGCTCAGTCACAGGAGTTAGTGGCCGAACACTGCAGCTCAGTCACAGGAGTTAGTGGCCAAACACTGCAGCTCAATCACAGGAGTTAGTGGCCGAACACTGCAGCTCAATCACAGGAGTTAGTGGCCGAACACTGCAGCTCAGTCACAGGAGTTAGTGGCCGAACACTGCAGCTCAATCACAGGAGTTAGTGGCCGAACACTGCAGCTCAATCACAGGAGTTAGTGGCCGAACACTGCAGCTCAGTCACAGGAGTTAGTGGCCGAACACTGCAGCTCAGTCACAGGAGTTAGTGGCCGAACACTGCAGCTCAATGACAGGAGTCAGTGGCCGAACACTGCAGTTCAATTACAGGAGTTAGTGGTCGCTGCTAGGCACGGACATCAGATCTTAAGGCCACATTCACATGTTCAGAACTTGTAAGTCAACGCCAGGAGTGGGTGAGAAATACAGAAGTGGTGACGTGTTTCAATTATACTTTTCCTCTGATTGTTCCACTCCTGCTTTTCTCCATTTCTTTTAAAACTGGTTGTCCACTTCTTGCCCAACTCCTTTCCCAATACCTATGTTCCCCCCTTGTAAAATAACAGTTCTATTCACTTAGTGGTGCAGGCGCCATTCCAGGTGTCAGCACGGATCTCCCGGGTGCCCTGAGAGCCCTGCAGCCAATCACCGGCCACCTCACTCCCCTCCTTCAGATAAATCAGACAACCAGAGGAACTGAGCGCTGCAGCAATCCCCCTTCCAGCTACTATACAGTCAAATTATATTCCAAGCGGTCCCTCCAATGTCAGCGGGCGCTCGGGTTTCTACAGGCCACTCCAGGGCCGTGCAAACATCTAAGCACATTACTGATGGGGAAGAAGAAGCCATGACACAAAGCATGGTCCTGTCACAGTAGAAAGCGGCCTTCATCTGGCTGTTACAGCCCTGTGAGCGCAGACGCCATCTTCCTCATCAGTGAGATCTTCGGCACCTGTAAGGTTAGGTTCACGTGTCGGACAGTTACTCATCTGGATTTCACGATAGAAAATCTCTAATGCACAGCGCAAAATCCACACCTTGTTCTGCATGGATTTGTCATCATATATTAACATAGCCTTAAAAAGGAATCTGTAACCAGGGTTTTACTACTCCATATGAGAGCAGCAGGGGCAGAGCCCCCAATTTTAGCGATGTGTCACTTACTACGCTGCTTGCTGAAGTTTTGATAAATACACTTATCTGCTGCAGATCTAGCAGCTCTCTGAATGCTGAGCTCTGTATAACCCCGCCCATACCAATGATTGACAGCTGTGTACACTGATAAATCAGCGATTTAAACAAAAGTACCGCAAGTACCCTGGTAAGTGATGCATTGCTGAAATCAGGTTCTCTGCCCCTACATTAAGCTGCTCTCAGTTTGGTGGCAAAGACCTGATGATGGATTCCCTTTAAGACAACAGCACCCTCCTTGTGCACAGACACCCCTGCTGCTGAACTGGGATCTCCAGGCCCCCCATGGGTTGCATGCTACAGAGAAGACGTACAGACACAAGCAGGCGATTCACTGCTGCACGGATCCTGGACATTCCTGCTCTTTATATGCCATATACATGAGCTGTAATGCTGCCAAGGCCCAGGGGCTTAGGAGGGGAGCAGCTTCTGTCCAGCAGGCACTGCGCTGTGAACTCTTATAGACTCCTGTGTGTTAATGACTGGAAAAGGACGTGCCATCTGGGTTCTCTCAAAAGCAAAGCCCTAAATCCCATTAGTGGGCAAAGGAAAGGAGTGAAAACTGCAGACAATACCTTATGTGAAGGGAATTTGTCACAAGGTTTTTCAGGTTTTTTTTTGCCACCTAATCTAAGAACAGCATACTGCAGAGATAGAGACCTTGATTCCAGCGATGTCACTTACTGCTTAATTTTTCTTTTTTTAATCACTGTTTTATAAGCAGATTATCACTTTAGGACTAGTTAGCCTGCTGCCAGGTAGTCCAACTAAGTTACATAGTTACATAGTTATTAAGGTTGAAGGTAGACTGTAAGTCCATCTAGTTCAACCCATAGCCTAACCTAACATGCCCTAACATGTTGATCCAGAGGAAGGCAAAAAAAAACCATGTGGCAAAGAGTAACTCCACCATGGGGAAAAAAATTCCTTCCCGACTCCACATACGGCAATCAGACTAGTTCCCTGGATCAACGCCTTATCAAGGAATCTAGTGTATATACCCTGTAACATTATACTTTTCCAGAAAGGCATCCAGTCCCCTCTTAAATTGAAGCAATGAGTCACTCATTACAACATCATACGGCAGAGAGTTCCATAGTCTCACTGCTCTTACAGTAAAGAATCCGCGTCTGTTATTATGCTTAAACCTTCTTTCCTCCAGACGTAGAGGATGCCCCCTTGTCCCTGTCTCAGGTCTATGATTAAAAAGATCATCAGAAAGGTCTTTGTACTGTCCCCTCATATATTTATACATTAAAATAAGATCACCCCTTAGTCTTCGTTTTTCCAAACGTCCCCACCCCTGATTGGCAGAGTTCACTGTACACTGTGCATAGGCCAATCATAGGTGTGGGTGGGGTTATACAGAGCTCAGCACTCAGAGAGCAGCTAGATCTGCAGCAGATACAAACAGTTTTAATCAAAACTGCAGCCCCAGTGAAGGGATACATGGCTGGAATCAGGGTATCTGTCCCTGTGAAGAATATTGGAGATATAATTCCATGTCAATCATCTGTATACTATTGGGCCTGGACTTATAATTAAACACCCTTTCAGCCTGTGCTGTGGAAACATGACACTTGGCCAGCTCAATCAACAACGGAGTCACACTCCCACCAGCAGCGGGTATGGAACCTTCTACAGGAAGACCTCCCGGAGGCTTGAGCCCTTTGTTCAGCCAGCTATGATTTCTTAAAGGAGTTATGGAAATATTATACGTCCTAGTTGTGTATCATATATATTTGACACCCTCAGACCAGGGCAAACATCTGACGGGATCTCCAATCCTATCTGGCACAGGAAGGGAGATACATAGAACAGCCGCTAGCAGCTAGGTAGCAAAATTGGGTTTAGTCTCTATAAGTAGCAGGGGCCCGGTCGGATCCGATGGCACCAGAACCGCTGCCCTAGGAAAGCCCAGACAGGAGTTATGATATTTCACAGGTTTTGGAAGAATTAGGAAAAAAACATACAGAAAAACCCTAAAAAACGTTCCTTTATTAAATACTCTTTAAAGGGAACCTGTCACCCCGTTTTTTCGGTATGAGATAAAAATACTGTTAAATAGGGCCTGAGCTGTGCATTACAATAGTGTAGTTTGTGGACCCCAATTCCCCACCTATGCTGCCGAAATACGTTACCAAAGTAGTCGTTTTCGCCTGTCAATCAGGCTGGTCAGGTCAAAAGGGCGTGGTGTCTTCCCCCAGATTTTGCGTAGTTTTCCGTTGGTGGCGTAGTGGTGTGCGCATGCCCAAGGTCCGGAATCCTCTGCCAGGGTATTTAAAAGAGCGCGCTGTTCGTTATTTCATTGGTGATCGGTGGGCGCGGCCATCTTCCTTTGGCCGCGCGTGCGCAGAAGCGGCGCTCTGCTGGCCGCGGCGCTCTGCTGGCCGCGGCTTCAGGAAAATGGCTGCGGGATGCCGCGCGTGCGCAGATGGATATCGCGGCGGCCATTTTCCTGAAGCCGCGGCCAGCAGAGCGCCGCGGCCAGCAGAGCGCCGCTTCTGCGCACGCGCGGCCAAAGGAAGATGGCCGCGCCCACCGATCACCAATGAAATAACGAACAGCGCGCTCTTTTAAATACCCTGGCAGAGGATTCCGGACCTTGGGCATGCGCACACCACTACGCCACCAACGGAAAACTACGCAAAATCTGGGGGAAGACACCACGCCCTTTTGACCAGACCAGCCTGATTGACAGGCGAAAACGACTACTTTGGTAACGTATTTCGGCAGCATAGATGGGGAATCGGGGTCCACAAACTACACTATTGTAATGCACAGCTCAGGCCCTATTTAACAGTATTTTTATCTCATACCGAAAAAACGGGGTGACAGGTTCCCTTTAAAAAAATTGAAAACAGTCCAAAAAACAAATAAATACAAAAGCACCTTTCAATCCTTAGGACCAAGGCTGGTGTATATTAATATATACACACTTACACAGGGATTTTAGGAAAAAATATTATTCCTATCGTGTCCCTACCAGGACGGTAATAATCTGGTAGCCTTCCTTCGTCAGTAAGCCTTTGCAGGTGTTTTTTGTTAAGTATTCTAATTTATTGAGATAATGACTTTTGGGTTTTCATTGGCTGCAAGCCATAATCATCAATATTAACAGAAATAAACACCTGAAATAGATCACTCTGTAATGACTCTATATAATGAGTTTCACTTTTTGCACTGAAGAACTGAAATAAATTAACTTTTTGATGATATTCTAATTTTGTGAGAAGCATTTGTATCTCCAAACCTCCAGGGAAGGAGATTTAGGATCAGCCCAGAGGGCAGGAGGGGGAGTGACCCATAGGGTTATAGGCCTGTGTGAAGCATTTCCCCTGGCGTTTTCTCTGGGAAGTCGCGAGGACATCGTGTGAGGACAAGTGACATCCAGAGGGCACCATAGCCTCCCCTGCAAGCCAGGCTTTTCATCTAACTGGTAACTAACCATATGTTCTGCCTATACCCTTTGTCCTACCACTATTGTATTTGCATATCTGACCATTAGGGTAAGTTCACACAGGGCGTTTTTGCTGCGTTTTTCTCATGCACACAGATTTGTTTTTTTGTGTGATCAGTATGTTGTCTTTGCTGCGTTTTTTGGACATAGAGCTTGTGACTTATTTCAGCGTTTTTGCTGCGTTTTTTCACCTACTGACTTGAATGGGTGTTGAAAAAAACGCAGCAAAAATGCAGGTATCGTTATTTGCTGTGTTTTTGCTGCTGAAAATCCAATAACATTAGCAAGAACAAAGAGAAAAAAAAACGCACCAAAAAAACACCAAATACGCAACAAAAAACGCACCTAAACCTGCGTTTTTGACGCAGATTCTTTCCTGCCAATAAGATCAGGTTTTGCTGCAGAAAAAAAAAAGCAGCAAAACGCCCCTTGTGAACTTACCCTTACAGGTGTAAAACCATTGTGTATATATTGTGTATTATCTAGTGTTCCCTTAAAGCGATTAAATATATAATATAACCGTGGGCTGCTGTTTTCTCTCGATCCATGAACCCACGCGTCCATTTCTCGGCCTAATCACATGCTACATTGGTTTCTGGCCCGATATAACCCGGTTAACTGACCAGGCGCATATATTAAATGAGGAACTGGTGGCCGTAAATCGGGCTGATAAGGTTCTGTTTCACTGGGGCCTCTCAGCTTCTCAGGATTGTGGGCGAGTGTGGTGCCACGTCAGTGACTGCGTGAGCCACCTTCTCGCTCCCCAGGTCCCTGTGGACAGGGGTGGGGTCTGTGTAAAACTGTGCCAAGCTGACCTTTTGTGTCCCTAGGGGGAGATGAACCTCACGTTGGTTCACGAGGGGAGGTCTTGCCACGTGATCCCGCTGATGTAATATTGACTTCAGACGAGGTGGCGCGGTGTGGCTCGCTCAGCGTCCCTATATCATGCCACTCTCACCTTGTCACAGATTCCATTTAACAGACTTTAAAGAGGACCTTTTACCAAATTTTTCATGTTCTACTGAATTTTTTTTTTTTTACATAGTGTGTTAGGTCCAAGAGGGTGTTATCAGTGTTTTCACTGGGGGGACATTTACTTCTTCTCCCTGTATGATGCCAGTTAATCGTAAGCAAAACTATAGTAATTAACCCCTTAATGACCACCAATATGTCTTTTTACTGACCTTCAATATAAAAGCATGGCATTCCTCAATGAGTGCAAATGCAGCAGCTGTCGGCTGTACACTATAACTAACACCATGCCGCATCGACGACAATCGGTGTTGGCACCAACCATGGCTGTTTAACCCCTGCTGTCAATAGTTACTATGACATCTAGATGGTTAACAGAGTGTGGGGGCTCCCTCTTTAACCCTATTGGCACCCTGAAATCGAGTGTGGTCCTGATGTTTGCCATGGCAATTCCCAAACAAACAATGGCCTTAGAGTCTGCTGGCTATAGTGGCCTGTTCACAAGATAGCATTTAGGTGGTAAAAGTTACATTTTTCTTTCCCGCCATGCCACTTTGCAATAATTCCAGAAAATCACCTGAAGGGTTAAAGTACCTGACAGCAGTTTTGAATACGCTGAGGGGGGCGGTTTATAAAATGATATCACTTTTGGGGGGTTTGCAATATATAGGACCCTAAAAGTCACTTCCAACCTGAACAGGTATCTAAAAAATATTTTACAATTGGTGCTGATGTAAAGCAGGCATGATGTTATTTATTAACTACCGTATGTCGTGTTGTGTGATTATCCGGATTAAAGGGATCAAAGTTCGAAAATTGCACATTTTTTAAAAAAAATTGTCAAATTTCTGATATTTTTAGCAATAAATGCAAAACATATCATCATAAACTTACCATTAACATAAATTATAATGTGTCACGGGGGGTAAAAAAAAAAAAGTCTAATTCACTGGGATATGTTGAAGCATTCCAGAATTATTGCCACATGAAATAACAGATCAGATTTGAAAAATCTAGCCTGGTCACTAAGAGGTTAAATAGAACTTTTAATTAAAATGGGCACGATTAGCAATAAATACCTAACATAGAATCACAAAGTCTCCAAGGCTACGCCTAGGTGTCCCTGGTGGCCTAGGGATGCTGCAACGGAAAGGCGAAATTAAAAAAAATAAAAAGAAAGCATCTTCCGCTCTGCAGCCGTTATTCCATCCAGAGAAACATGACAAATGTAGGGAAAGGTTCTCTTTAATAGCCAACATGTAACAATATATGCGGCATACGATGGAGGCTTATGTCTATGTCGCCTACCAAGGAGGTGAGCAGGAATGAGGCTGACACCATGTGCATACATGCAGCGCTACCAAGATCCAATGGAGCCCTATAAATGGGCCCTAAACCATAGTCCTGCAGAATTACACAGGCTGACCAGCCCTTTCACTCACCAGGGATTTCCGTAGTCATTTTCTATAAGTAGGGTGTGTGGTTGTATCATGGTTCCATTGTTTATACAGACTTAGCAACTAAATCACAAGGCAGAAAACGCTATTCAGGCTGAGCCTTATTAGAGACTATCTTTAGTGCTGGAGGCAAGGGTGTTCCTCTACCGCAGGAGTCGCTCAGCCGAATGGAAATACTCGGAAATGTAATGACATCAGCACAAAATAAAACCAGTCAAGACTTCTTCAATGAATATTAATAAGAAGGTTTGAAGTTCATCGCTCCAGATGACGAGTAAGCCACGCTGGCTTTAGAATGACAATTTCTATCCTCAGACGTCTCAGCTGGGGCTGATGGAAAAGTCTTCGAGGGAGCAAGTGTCAGCCAGGATAACTGTCCAGCGGTTGCGCAGCACAGCTCATCACAATGTTGTCCCCCTACACTAGCGTTCCCCAAAGGGATATTCTGGTATTTTACTTTGATTGCCTTTCCACATCACTTTGCCACGTACTGCAGTGAGGGTGGCTTCATAGAAAAATAAGAGATCCCGTATCCCAGGCACACTGGCCCGTCTCACATATGCCAATAGGGCTGTGCTATATCTGCATACGCATTGGGGGTGTAAGCTGGCTCTCAGACACCTAGCGAATGGGAGATAAACCTGGAGTAATGCTTTAGGACATATAGGACCTAAAAGGGGTTAAATCGGCCATGACAGATTGACTGTGAGCAGCAAAAGAGTTGTGATTGGCTGCTCATCACATCTCCACCCCTGGGTATGGTTCACTTTGTAAATTGAGACCTGTTTGGATTGAGTGCCTTTGCGTAAGGACTAAGAAGTTGAACTCTATCCAGGCGGGCTAACCAACACTATTGTATGGACTTGTTGCTTAACCCCTTCACGACCTATGACAAATCAGTACATCATCGGTCATGTCCCTGGACATCGTGCGTACCCTGGAGCTGAGCCCGCATGTTTTCCTGCACATGACAGCCAAATTTCGTCAGGTGTCATGTGCCTCTAACAGCAGCGAGTGGAATAGCAATCCACCCGCGGCTGTTAACATGTGAAATGCCGCTGTCAATCTCCAAGAGCAACAGTTAAAATGACTGCACCGTCGCCGGCGCTCATAGCTGATGATCATTTTAGCTACACATAGGCAATCGGATGATGGAGACTATTGAAGCATGTGAAAAGTAAAAAAAACAAAACACTTTTTTAAAAATATATAAAAAGTTCAAATTACCCCCTTTTGGCCCATTCAAATAAAAAAAAAATAAAAAAAATTAAAAATTAAAAATACATATATTTGGTATTGCAGAGTTCAGAAATGCCCGATCTATCAATATATAAAAATAATTAATCCAAAATCGGTAAACTCTAACGAGAAAAAAAAATTAAAAGGTCAGAATTACAAGGGTTTTTTTGGTCGCTGTAACATTACCTCAGATCGCATACAAGTGAGTAGCATTGCTACAGGAATTCCATGTGCCCTCAGGTCATAAATATTTGGTTTCTGGAGTCCCGAGAACCGTTCACTGCACGGCTGCAGAAAACACGAAAATTAATGGAGAATGGAGCTCCCTCAAGATCGCACAATTTGGGTTCAAATCATTTTTATTGAAAGACCATGAAAACTTGGAAGTGGTAATTATTTAAAACATTAAATGCCGCCGCAACAAAACAAGAACCATCAATCCAGGAAGAGAAAAAAAATGGAATGGAACTAAAAACAAAAGGATTCGTTAAAGAGCAGCAATTCCACGTAACGCTAATTTTCTACCAGGGATCTCGGAGTCGGAGGCCAGGGTCAGTCTGCAGAGCACAGCGGGAGGACTTGGGGGAAACTCGAGATTGAAGATACACATAGCAAGCAGCTCTAAAAATGGGAATAATTAAAGGACTTATCCCACAAACAAAGCTCGTAACATTAATAGATCTTGCAATAAAAATAAATGGACGACTTAAGAGTGGGGAAGCTTTTATTTAAAAAGCTAAAGCTGGGCTAGGAGTAATAAGTACTTTAGTCACTTCATATATCACGTTAAACACATCTGACCAGAATTTATTAATGGGAGAGACAATGACACTACACTGTGTTCCAAATTATTATGCACAAAGAGTTTAGGAGTGATAAGGTTAGAATTTTTTTGTTTGTCATTTAAACTCATTGATGGTGATGTGTGGCTCTTTATATCACTGAAAGCAATTGCAGATACCTGTGCACATTAGTTTGGCAGGTGTGTCCAAATAAAGGCAAGACTACTTAAAAAGGCTGTTCCACATTATTAAGCAGCCTACATTTTTGGCCAAAATGGGAAAGAAAAAGGATGTGTCGGCTGCTGAGAAGCAACAAATTGTGGAGTATTTAGGTCAAGGCATGACTACAATCAACATTGCCAAGACACTTCATCGTGATCATCGCACAATCAAGAAGTATGTAGCTGATTCCCAGCACACACGTGTGCGTGCTGATAAGGAAAAATTGAGGACCCTTTCCAACAGGCAATTGCGTAAGGTTAAAAGAGCAGCTGCAAAAATGCCTGGTCATAGCAGCAGACAAGTTTTTGAAGCTGCTGGTGCCTCCAACGTCCCCAGAACAACAAGATGCAGGGTCCTTCAGAGGTTTGCAGCTGTGCGTAAGCCATCCTGTCGACCACCTCTATCCACTGCACACAAGCAGAAACGGCTCCAGTGGGCCAAACGATACATGAAGACTGACTTCCAAACTGTTTTGTTCACCGATGAGTGCTGTGCAACGCTCGATGGTCCAGATGGATGGAGTGGAGGATGGCTGGTTGATGGACACCCCATGAAAACACGGCTAAGGGGCCAACAAGGAGGAGGTGGAGTAATGTTTTGGGCTGGAATCATGGGGAGATGGTTGGCCCCTTTATGATCCCTGAAGGGGTAAAGATGAACTCCATAATCTATGTGGAGTTTCTAAAAACACTTCCTGCCATGGTTCAAGAGGAAGAACCATGCTTTCCACAGCAAGATCATTTTCATGCATGATAATGCACCGTCTCATGCTGCAAAAAACACATCTGCATCTCTGGCTGCTATGGGCATAAAAGAGGACAAACTTATGGTGTGGCCACCATCTTCCCCTGACCTCAACCCCATTGAGAACCTCTGGAGCATCATGAAAAGGAGTGTCTATGATGGCGGGAGGCAGTTCACATCTAAGCAACAGCTCTGGGAGGGTATTCTGTCCACATGCAAAACAATTGAAGCAGAAACCATCCAAAAACTGACAAATTCAATGGACGAGAGAGTTCAGAAGCTTCTTTCGAACAAGAGGTCCTATGTGCAAATGTAACATCACCTAGAATAAAGTTTTCACTTGAAAACTGTTTGATTTCATTTTGTAATAAGCTGATAATGCTTATAACTTCACAATTGGCCATTTTTTTGTTCAAAATAAAATAAAAAAGGTTGAAAACTCTGCTGTGCATAACAATTTGGAACATGCATTTTGAGTGTTTATTTTTTTTAAAGAGATACTGTTTTCATAGGCAGTTTTTTCCAAAACATTGCAATTATACTAGAATAGTAGATGACTGGAAAATAACAATGACTGCAATTCAGATAGGTAATTTAGAGAAAATATGAAGAAATATTATTTGCATAATAATTTGGAACACAGTGTATGTCTGTAGTGAGAACATTGGCTCCTTCAGAAATATGTGGGTGCCCAAAGATCAATGTACAATTTTAGCTGGGGTAGAGTGCCACCATAGAGGAGTTGTCAGCTGCCCAATGTAATACATGAAGTGGTATTATTCGTCTAATACCAGCCTGCCTGACCTGTACTCACCGCTCACCACCTGCCGCTAAACACCTTGAGCAGCGCCAGGGACTGCTCTGGACTACAGCAAAATGGCACCTGGCTCCCCCCACAGTGGTGATGCTGACATCCCAGGGGGGCAGAAGGCTCAAAAAGCAAGCGGAAAATGCGCGTCGGGTGGGGGGGATAGATGCTACCGCCCATGCGCCGTTGCCATTTTGTTGTAGTAAAGAACATAATATGAACTGCAAGCGCAGTATTTACGATAGGAGGCAGGTCACTGAAGGCTCAGTCACCCATCTTTTAAGTCTATAAGGATGAAAATGAGAACAAAGCAGAACAAAGCCCCGCCCACAGCCCCGCCCCGGAGCACGAGAATCTCATTAACTGAAAACTGCAAATACAGATTACACCACAACCACAAGACGGATTTCATCACCCCAGGTATCGTATCATTGCAATCAGTTTAACGCCAACCTGACACTGTCTGCAGTTTACTTAGCAAAATCCTGATGACAGACTCACCTTAAATATCTTGACCACCAATCATGGCCGAGGTACTGCCAAGGAGCCTGAACATGCAGCTGTAGAGCTAAACAGCTGGTACCATCAGGGAGCAAGCCCCAAGATTTAGCTTTTTTTTTTTTTTTTTTAACTTATTCTTTATATATCCTTTGAGAGGCACTTCAAATACAAAGTTATGAATGATAAAAAATATATCAGTGGGAAGGGCCGTCAGAGTGGAATTAAGGAGACAGGGAATGAAGGATGGAAGGAGAGAGGGAGAGGCAGAATTAGGGAGGTAGTGAGGAAGGGAGAAAGTGGGGCAGGAGGGAGAGATGGCAGTTTGTGCAATGATATCCCGATGAAGGTGTATGTTACATGTGAAAGTGATTGTGAACTGTATAACGCCCATAAAGGGAATCTGATGCCAGG
The DNA here is from genome assembly GCF_051348905.1 of Ranitomeya variabilis. Lineage (NCBI taxonomy): Eukaryota > Metazoa > Chordata > Amphibia > Anura > Dendrobatidae > Ranitomeya > Ranitomeya variabilis. The sequence continues at coordinate 171,298,195 of NC_135233.1, read as the reverse complement.
TTTTTTGCCACGCAATCTGAGAACAGCATAATGTAGACAGAGACTCCTATTCCAGTGATGTGTAACTTACTGGGTGCTGCAGTTTAGATAAATGCAAACAAACAAGAGAAACATGCAGCCAAAAACATCCCATAAAATATAACTTTTATTAAGCAGCATTAAAACAACCAAACGAACCACAATGGTGAAATAGCTGTAAAAACAAATATTAAGCCAGTGCCACAGCTTTGCAAAGATAACATCAGCCATAAGGTGTAGATACATTACCCCCTGAGGAAGGAGCTTCCTGCTCCGAAACGCGCGTCGGGGTTCGGGTCCAGTCACTTACCTATCCTGCATAGACCTGGTAATGTATCTACACCTTATGGCTGATGTTATCTTTGCAAAGCTGTGGCACTGGCTTAATATTTGTTTTTACAGCTATGGATATTCATCATAATTTGTCCTACTAAAATGTTGTAGCAGGATTGGTGTTTCTGTTCCGGCCCGTATATAGGGTCATCTACGCTTATGCATTCCCCTACTTTTCATCATTGTGGTTCGTTTGGTTGTTTTAATGCTGCTTAATAAAAGTTATATTTTATGGGATGTTTTTGGCTACATGTTTCTCTTGTTTGTTTGGATTTAGTCTTTGGCAGCTGTTCCCTTTACGTCCTTTATGCATGTCTGCTATTTTTTACGCATTTGGCAGTTTATAATAATTTTTCCTACATTTATTTGACATGCTTGCTCCAATAACAGTATTAGTTTAGATAAATACACGGTTATCTGTTGCCGATCTAGCAGCTCTCTGAATGCTGTCCTCTGTATAACCCACCTCCATCACGGATTACCAGTTTTCTGGTACACTGTGCATAGACAGAAAGCTGCTAATTAGTGGTGAGGGTGGGGTTATACAGAGCTCATAAAGCACTGTGTGCTGTAGGGATTCATGATCCCACCTGGGACAGGAGGGTTTATATTAGTTAGATATACCCCTGTTATGATCCTAGTGGCAAGGATCGCAAACTGACCTGCTAAGTAACAGAAATCCTTAGGACAAGCTCTGGGGATGTGGGAGCTATACTGACCGCAACCCTGATTCTATCAATACACACTATAGGCAGCCGTGGAGCGTTACCTAAAATCCTAGACGCCTCGTCACAGCCTGAGAAACTAGCTACCCCTAGAGAGAAAGCAAGCCTCACTTGCCTCAGAGAAATCACCCCAAAGTTTTAGGCAGCCCCCCACAAATAATAACGGCGAGTTAAGGGGAAAACACAAACGTAGAAATGAAAACAGGTTTTTTAGCAAATGAGGCCCGCTAACACTAAATAGATAGAAGACAGCAAGGGATCTGTGCGGTCAGTATAAAATGCTATCAAAAATAATCCACGCAGAGATTACAAGAACCCCCACACCGACTCACGATGTGAGGGGCGCAACTCTGCACCCCAGAACTTCCAGCAAGCGAGAATATTACATATAAGCAAGCTGGACAGAACTCATCATATACAGAGAAACATTTTCAAGGAAATAATGAGCAAACATGAACTAGCAAGACTTAGCTTCTCAGGAGGAGACAGGTCACAAGGAAAGTCCAGAGAGATCAGAACCAGTACTGAATACAACGACAGCAGGCAAAAAGTGAAGGTCCAGGTGGAGTTAAATAGAGGCCAGACTAGCAGAAAACGAGGCAGCTGGATTCCAGCTACAGACCAGCAGTAAGCACTAAAGTCCACCAGAGGGAGCCCAAGAACAGAACTCACACAATACCACTCATGACCACAGGAGGGAGCCCGAGAACGGAATTCACAACATACCCCGACCAGTGGGTGCGACCTCGCTCTCCATACACTCCGGTCCCGGGTTGGAAACTGGCGAATTCCTGCAGAACGCTGTGAATGCGCTGTGGGGATTCATAAATCTGCAGTCACACCAGCAGACTTATTGATTGGACCGGACAACCCCTTTAAATGGCAAAATAATGGTGACATATTCCCTTTAACTCAATAGAACAGTTTATATGAAAAAGGGATTGTCTACGGTATAAAACCCATTAACACATAATGTGCATCTTCACCAGGATGCCAATGCCCTGACTGACGAGTATCTGAATTTGTGTAGACTGCATTCATCTGCTATGCTCCATACTTGCCACATGTAGATACTCGCACTAAAGGTTTATTGTTCAGCAGAACAGCTAATATATTGGCTGAGCGTCGGTGCTACAGTGAGCCGGGAATGTGTCAGGCTTCCATACAGCAGCTGAATGCAAATCCCAGGACAAGATGGCGTCTCCGCTGGTTATTGCACTCTTCTATTTGTTAGGCAAATATGGAAGGTCTCTGCTCAGATTTTTATTTCACTAACAAACACGTAGTGTGCCTGACCGTACTACAGGTCCCAGGCACCGAGAGACACAATCTGTCATTTGTAAGGCAATAAACTGAAACACAGAAAACACAAGTCCACAGCAAATTCTCCAGTATAACCCAGAGTTATTCTGTCATTCTTCCTGGAAACAGACCGATGGAACAGCTCTCTGGATATTTAATGGAAACTGAGTACGGTACCTCCTCCACTGGGCGCTGTGCCAAGGCTGTGTTGTACTTGGCCAGTGTCCGAGGAGAAAAAGAAAAAGCCCACTTATGTTATTTATTTTTTCTAAGATATAATTTGCACCTTAATTGCCAGGTAACAATGCTAAGGAACAGAGGGGCACAGAAGAAAAAGAAACTATTCCAGAATTTGTGGAGAAGTGCCAATTGGAGGAGGCTCTCAGTTTAAATTTAAAAGAAATTCATAAACTTGGAGCCTTGGAAAAGTTCCCACGCTCGAGTTCATACGAGGACATCCAGCAGAGGGCGCCTCACCGCAACTCAAGGTAACTACAGGTCATTCCCCTGCAATCCATTCATTCCTGGGGGTTTTACAGCCACCAGCACTGCTTTAGCACAGCTCCTGGTTGTAAAATGATTTAACCCCTTCAGATGGATTTACTTCATGGGACTTGACCTGAGCGTCGGAAGGTATGAGATATTGTTGTTTTTTTATTTTTACTTTGTTACACAACGAAGGTCTTCAGGTGGATTACCAGTATAATAAAATATTACAACAACCTGTGTCTTTATTTCATTAAAATACTTTTAAATAATGTGTGTGTGTATTATTAACCATTTCGTACTATTGGATTAATAATGGATAGGTGCCATAATTGACGCCTCTCCATTATTAATCTGGCTTAATGTCACCTTACAACAGCAAGGTGACATTAACCCTTCATTACCCCATATCCCACCGCTACACGGGAATGGGAAGAGAGAGGCCAAGTGCCAGAATAGGCGCATCTTCCAGATGTGCCTTTTCTGGGGATGCTGGGGGCAGATGTTTTTAGCCAGGGGGGCCAATAACCATGGTCCCTCTCTAGGCTATTAATATCTGCCCTCAGTCACTGGCTTTACCACTCTGGCGGAGAAAATTGCAAGCCCACGCCAATTTTTTCCACGATTTAACCCTTTATTTTACAAGTTACAGCGCCCAAATTTTGCACATACACACTACTAACATTAGTAGTGTGGAATATGCAAAAAAAAAGAAGGGATATGAGATGGTTTACTGTATGTAAACCATGTCTCATATCATGTCGGGTTTGTGAAGGAGAAATGAAAAGCCGGCAATTGAATTACCGGCTTTTCTCTAACACCGATGCGTATTTCTCGCAAGTCACACTGCTGGTCCGTGTGTAATCCGTATTTTTCTCGCCCCCATAGACTTTCATTGGCGATTTTTTTGCGCATTACGGTGACAAACGCAGCATGCTGCGATTTTGTACGGCCGTAGAAGACCGTATAATACGGATCGGTAAAATACGGCTGATAGGAGCTGGGCCATAGAGAATCATTGGGCCGTGTGTTATGCGTATTTTACAGGTGTATTTTCTGCGCTCATACGTCCGTAAAACTCGCCAGTGTGACGTCGGCCTCACGTAATGGAAGGCCCCCGTGCAAACCATATGGAGAAACTCACATAAATAACTTTTACAAATTTATTTCAAAATTGCAAAATAAGATATGAATAATGCACAACATTTTAATTATAATTTTTTGTGGAAAGCACCAAAACACTTTTTTTCCCCAAAATTTCAAACAAAAATATGAAAAACACACAAAGGTATATAAATCTAGAGTAAACTAGCTGCAGCTATATTTCTCTTCTAACTTTTTATTTTCAATTTCATTAGTCTTCCAAACAATTTTCACGTTTCATTGCTTCTTTAGCAAGCCTTTCATGTCACTTCGCTGTATCATGTGAGGCATTACAAGTTAATGGCAAAGGTCCTTCAAGAATAGGCGTCTCCTGTCCTTCCTCCTTGCATAGAATTCTGGATGAGTTTCTGTATAAATAATGAATGAATTCAGGGCTGCTACATCAAGCATATTTGAAAAAATTACTACAGGCCAACGTCTTGTTTGCCTCTTGCATGAATATTCTCCCACTGTCATCCATTTTGTCTACACCTCCTTTAGTCTTATTGTAATACAGGATGATTTCTGGTTTCAATTTCCTGTCATTGCTATCAATACTGCAATCTTTATGCATGGTACAGAGTAATATAACGGATTTCTCCTTCTTCGCTTTGTAAGATACCAGTGTCGCTTAGTTGTTAAAACCAAAGACACTCTCATAACGTTTTCGCTGTGGATTGTGTTTCATTGCTTTAGGAATTTCTCGTCGGTTTGGCTTCATAGTACCAACAAGTGTATCAGCTTTTTCAAGCAGAAAGTTGCCCAGCGCAACACTGGTAAAATAATTGTCCATGGTAATGTTTCTGCCTGAATTGTATATTGGTACAGCTAGTGTTTTCACAATCTCAGACACTAGATCTTTCTGTACTGGTGCATCAACTTCTTTGCCACAGTAGATAAGCCCATTTATGCCATAATAATTTGCAGAATCACACATCCAGAAGATTTTTATTCCATACTTGGCTGGTTTACTGGGCATGTATTGTATGAACTTGCAACGTCCTCTGAAGGGTACAAGTTGCTCATCATTGGTGCAATTTTTGATAAATATGTTCCAGATATAACTGATAGGGACTATTTTGTCTGTTTGGAACCTGACTGCACCAGTTCGCAAATCATCAAATTGAATGTTTCTTCTAATTTCCTCATATCTGTCCACTGCCATTGTCGCTTTATAGTGTGGATCAGAAAGCATGATGGACCCTCCACCAGCAACCCTGACTACAAATAAAGTAACTTGAGACACAAACACTGCTGAGTACATGATAAAAAGAGCAGGGGCCTAAAAAGCCCCTGTTCCGTACAGATGTGGTTTTCCCCAAAAAAAGCATTGCTACACCAAAATGCCTAACAAAAAAATTATATGATCAACTGGATATTACCAACAACGACATACTTGAGGAATACCTAGAGTTTCAAAATTCTAACTAAAGTTATTTTGCAGATAATAGCAAAAAAGTAAGCCCCGATACACATTCTAGGGTTAATGGGGAAAATAAGCATTTAAGGGGGGGGGGGGGGGGAAGGTCAGAAGAGGGGACAGGCCACCTTTAATGATAATCTTTCAGTAGGTTTTTACTATTAAGGGTATGTGCACACGTCAGGATTTCCTGCAGAAATTTCCTGAAGAAAAATGGAAATTTTCTGCAAGAAATCCACATTTTTTTTTTGCCTTTTTTTCAGCATTTTGCAAGCGAAATTAGCTTGCAGAATGCTAAAGTTTTCCAAGCGATCTGTAGCATCTCTTGGAAAACTGACTAACAGGTTGGTCACACTTGTCAAACATAGTGTTTGACAAGTGTGACCAACTTTTTACTATAGATACTGCTTATGCAGCATCAATAGTAAAAGATAGAATGTTTAAAAATAATAAAAAAAAATTAAAAAAAAATGGTTATACTCACCTGCAGACAGCCGATCTCCTCAGCGGCGTCCATTCCTATAGATGGTGTGTGTGTGCAGGACTTTCGATGACGTCACGGTCACGTAAGCGGTTACATGAGCGGTTACGCGACCAATCACAAGACCGCGACGTCATCGCAGGTCCTTCACACACACACCAGCTATAGGAACGGAAGCGGCAGCGTGCACCTGAGAGGCGGGAAGACTCCGGGGGCCATCGAAGGTGAGTATATCACTATTTTTTATTTTAATTCTTTTTTTTTTTACCAATTATACGGTGCCCAGTCCGTGGAGGAGAGTCTCCTCTCCTCCACCCTGGGTACCAACCGCACATAATCTGCTTACTTCCCGCATGGTGGGCATGGCCCCGTGCGGGAAGTAAGCAGATCAATGCACTCCTATGGGTGCAGAATCGCTGCAATTCCGCAAATTTAATGAACATGTTGCTTTTTTTTCCACGATGCGATTTTTTCGAGGAAAAAAATGCAACATTTGCACAAGAAATGCGGAATACACTGTAAATAATAGGAGGCATATGTAAGCGTTTTTTTCGCGTTTTTATAGCGAAAAAACGCGAAAAATACTGAACGTGTGCACATGGCCTTAAGCTGAGAGCAGCATAATGTAGGAGCAGATCCTGAATTACTTGCTAAGAAGTTTGCTGTAGTTTCAGTACAATCAGTGTTTTATCAGCAGGAAATCATCACTGCTGGACACATGCAAGACAGTCCAGCTAATCTGTCCAACCCGGCCAACACAATGTTAACATGAAGCTGCCAATTAGTGGTGCGGGCAAAATTCTACACAGATCAGCATTATAACCACTGCTACATCTACAGCAAACAAAACAGGAATTCTATCAAAACAACAGAAAGCCTAGTAAGTGACACATTGCCGGGATCAGGCTCTCTGCTCTTAAATCATGGAGCTCTCAGATTCCATAGGAAAAACCTGTTAACAGATTCTCTTTGGCAGAATTGCAGAAATGTCATTAGTCATCGAGATTCCGATCTAGGTAGCAATCCAGTGGATGATGCTCTAACATTCTGTGCTTTAAATACCATGAAAACACATACATTATGTAACAGAATTTACTAATGAATGAGCAGAAAATACAGAGCCGTCCAGCACTGGTGCCGTGAGGGGCTAGACCAGACTTCTCCCGAGTATGATCAGAAGCAGCGCAGATCTGGCTGCACAATGTCAGACGGTCAGGAATACTACAAGACCTTGCAAGTTCTCGAACATTTAGCAATAAGGCTGTGACATGTAGTACATTTAATTTTCCAATAAGTTGGAAACAAGAGAGAAATTGTAATTTCAAAGTAATAAAGCACTGTTTCACAAGAGGGAATCGCTACATAGCTGATACTAACAAGTATGGGATCCAACAACAAGTGCATAGAGTAAGTAAATGTGAAGGGAAAGGGACCCACCATAACTTATCACATCCCATAAAATAGTTGGTGATTTATGGGGGTTGACCTGAAGGGACCCCCCACTGATTCAGAAACAGCGCTCTGGAGTCCACAGTTTGAATAAAGGAATGGACCTACGTAAGCATCAGTGTAAGACCGGAGTCACACTAAACGTATGAACAATCGCTCAGAGTCTCCCTGCTGAGAGTCGCATGAGTGTAATGCAAGTACAATCCGATTTTCACACCTACCATCTGATTTACATCCGAGTGCCTTGCGATTTATATCCGATTGCAATGCAATTTTAACATGAGCTTTTACATACAACAATTCTCTATGTCATTTACACACAGTTTTCCAAGGAAATATTCATCAAAACACACACACACACATATACACTGCTCCAAAAAATACAGGGAGCACTAAAATCCCACATCTTAGACATCATTTAATGAAATATTCCAGCTGTAAATCTTTATTCATTACATAGTGGAATGTGTTGAGAACAATAAAACCTAAAAATTATCAACGTAAATCACAACCGATATCCCACGGAGGTCTGGAGTTGGAAAGATGCTCAAAATCAAAGTGGAAAATGAAGTTACAGGCTGATCCAACTTCAGTGGAAATGCCTCACTACAAGCACATGATGCTCAGTAGTGTGTGTGGCCTCCACGTTCCTGTATCACCTCCCTACAATGCCTGAGCATGCTCCTGATGAGGCAGCGGATGGTCTCCTGAGGGACTGCCTCCCAGACCTGGACTAAAGCATCCGCCGACTCCTGGACAGTCTGTGGTGCAACGTGACGTTGGTGGATGGTGCGAGACATGATGTCCCAGATGTGTTCAATCGGATTCAGGTGTGGGGAACGGGTGGGCCAGTCCATAGCTTCAATGCCTTCATCTTGCAAGAACTGCTAACATACTCCAGCCACATGAGGTTTGGCATTGGCCTTGGGTTCCTCCTAATGCAGGACAACCGCACCAGCATATGGTCTCACAAGGGGTCTGAGGATCTCATCTCGGTACCTAATGGCAGTCAGGCTACCTCTTGTGAGCACATGGAGGGCTGTGCGGCCCTCCAAGGAAATGCCACCCTACACCATTAATGACCCACTGCCAAATCGGTCATGCTGAAGGATGTTGCAGGAAGCAGTTCGTTCTCCACGGCGTCTCCAGACTCTGTCACATGTGCTCAGTGTGAGCCTGCTTTTATCTGTGAAGAGCACAGGGCGCCAGCGGCGAATTTGCCAATCCTGGTGTTCTGTGGCAAATGTCAAGCGTCCTGCACGGTGTTGGGCTGTGAGCACAACCCCATCCATGGACGTCGGGCACTCAGACCATCCTCATGGAGTCGGTTTCTAACAGTTTGTGCAGATACATGCACATTTGTGGCCTGCTGGAGGTCATTTTGCAGGGCTCTGGCAGTGCTCCTCATTGCACAAAGGCTGAGGTAGCAGTCCTGCTGCTGGGTTGTTGCCCTCCCACGGCCCCCCTCCATGTCTCTTGTTGTACTGGCCTGTCTCCTGGTAGCATCTCCAGCCTCTGGACACTACGCTGACAGACACAGCAAACCTTCTTGCCACACCTCGCATTAATGTGCCATCCTGGATGAGCTGCACTACCTGAGCCACTTGTGTCGGTTGTAGAGTCTGTCTCATGCTACCACAAGTGTGAAAGCACAACCAACATTCAAAAGTGACAAAACATCAGCCAGAAAGCATTGATACTGAGATGTGGTCTGTGGCCCCACACATGCAGAACCACTCCTTTATTGAGTGTGTCTTGATAATTGCCAATAATTTTCATCTGTTGTCTATTCCATTTGCACAACAGCATGTGAAATTGATTGTCAAACAGTGTTGCTTCCTAAGTGGACAGTTGGGTGTCACAGAAGTTTGACTTACTTGGAGTTATATTCTGTTGTTTAAGTGTTCCCTTTATTTTTTTTGAGCAGTGTATTTTAGATAGATAGATTCACTGGCTGTGAACTCCTGGGACCTGTCAGACGGCACCGCGAGCAGAGAACTTTCTCACGCTCGCGGTGCGCCCTCAGACAGGGAATAGCAGTCCACAGGGAGACACTGGTCACACGGTGCTCAGTGTTGACTGGATCACAGGCTGTATGGACGCATCATGCAACCTGCCATCTAGATGTAGCAGAGCTGGACCCGTCGTGGGACAAATGGATTTAAAGCATCTCTGAGGAAAGGCGAGGAATACTATTTGTTTGCATTTTTACCTCTTTTGCAGAGGACGAGGGCATGGGGGAAATAGACAAGGTCGTAAGTGTGGTTTAATTAAGAATATTCAAGAAGTCTGTGTCATTCTTAAAGGAGTTTTTTCTGGGTGTCTGTTTTCTTACAATGTGACTATGGGTTTAGTAATGGGGGCGTCTTATTGACGCCTGTCCAAGAGAGAGGCTAAGTGCCAGAATTGGCGCATCTTAGTGATGCACCTTTTCTGGGATGGCTGAAAGCTGATGTTTTTAGTCTGGGGGGAGGGGGCAGTATTCATGGCCCATTCCTAGGCTATCAATATCAGCCCGCAGCTGTCTGTATAGCCTTTGCTGGTTATTAATTACTAGATGGCAGCCCGATTCTAAAGAATCGGGAGTCTAGAATCCATATATACTTTATTTATTCAAATGTAAGAATAATTTGGTTGGCGGGGCCCCACGGCCTCCGATTTGGTGGGCGGGGCCCCTCGGCCTCCGATTTGGTGGGCGGGGCCCCTCGGCCTCCGATTTGGTGGGCGGGGCCCCTCGGCCTCCGATTTGGTGGGCGGGGCCCCTCGGCCTCCGATTTGGTGGGCGGGGCCCCTGGGCCTCCGCTGTGGTGGGCGGGGCCCCTGGGCCTCCGCTGTGGTGGGCGGGGCCCCTGGGCCTCCGCTGTGGTGGGCGGGGCCCCTCGGCCTCCGCTGTGGTGGGCGGGGCCCCTCGGCCTCCGCTGTGGTGGGCGGGGCCCCTCGGCCTCCGCTGTGGTGGGCGGGGCCCCTCGGCCTCCGCTGTGGTGGGCGGGGCCCCTCGGCCTCCGCTGTGGTGGGCGGGGCCCCTCGGCCTCCGATTTGGTGTGTGCTCTGCCTGGGGCCCCTGTGCTCTGCCTGGGGCCCCTGTGCTCTGCCTGGGGCCCCTGTGCTCTGTCTGGGGCCCCATAAGCTGCCTGGGGCCCCTGTGCTCTGCCTGGGACCACTGTGCTCTGCCTGGGGACCACTGTGCTCTGCCTGGGGCCACTGTGCTCTGCCTGGGGCCCCATATGCTGCCTGGGGCCACTGTGCTCTGCCTGGAGCCCCATATGCTGCCTGGGGCCCCTGTGCTCTGCCTGGGGCCACTGTGCTCTGCCTGGGGCCCCATAGGCTGCCTGGGGCCCCTGTGCTCTGCCTGGGACCACTGTGCTCTGCCTGGGGCCCCATATGCTGCCTGGGGCCCCTGTGCTCTGCCTGGGGCCACTGTGCTCTGCCTGGGGCCCCATATGCTGCCTGGGGCCCCTGTGCTCTGCCTGGGTGTAGGACACTGGTGATGTCACTTATCTCCGGACATTAGCTCCGGACATTAGCTCCGGACATTAGCTCCGGACAAAGCCACGGAAGTTGGCACAAATTGCAGGAAGTAGTATTCTAGGCAATTATATATTAGATAGGGGGACCCTATGTAATTTTTTTAGGGTACCCCATTTAAATAGCCAGTAAAGGATAATCATACAGCTGTGAGCTGATATTAAAAGCCAGGGAAGCTCCATGGGTATTACCCCCTTCCCAGACTATAAACATCTGCCCCCAGCCATCTCCTTTCCCTCTGCTGGTTACAAAAATTGCACGGGAGCCCACGCCATTTTTCTGAAAGATCTTTTATTAAATACATGTACAGTAATTTGCACACATACTGTACTAATTGTATTTGTCACCGACATCTATATATCTACCTATTCCATTTGTATTTACTGTACGTAATCCATCTATTTGCCAATGCAAACCCATAGGCTTGCATTGGCGAGCCTCGGCCGAGTCTCTGTGACAATCGCAGCATGCTGTGATTTTACAGACATACGCCCGAGAAAATTAACGCTGATGTGAGCTGCCCCAAAGATTAGCACTGGGCTGAGTGAAATGCGATGTTTTCTCGCATAGCACTCACCTGTATTCTATGGTAGTGCGATTCCGGCCATATAGTCACCATCTTTGAGATGGCAGATAGAACTGAATGTTACAGTCACACGGACAAAGAATGGAGCAGTGGTGTTAACGATGAACTATGGCTCCAGAGCCCCATCCCTGGGATTGTTGGGGAGCTCGGCAGGCTGATCCCCAAAGATCTTGAACATAGGGGATAAAGTGCTACCCCTTTTATCTGACTCCAGATTGTCACGTCTATATCCCAAGGAACCAATTATCTTATAAAAGTCACATACTAATTATCCAAGGTGTTTCATTGCTGACTCCAGTTATTGCCTCATCTGAAGGGATAAAACATATTACAGCTAAATTTAATGAACATAAAACTGGATGACATACATAAAAGTCATACAGGGCGTCCTAGCAATCTGTGCAGTTTATTGCTGCAGACTGGTGAGGTGACAACTACAGAGGAGGAACGTGTATGGGTTTCACAAAGCAAAAGGACACATTGTCAAGAAGAGTCTCCCACTGTTTGGCCTGAATGTTAGATTACCGAGAACCGTAGATTACTAGTACAGGTAGAAACTGCACATAATATCAGATGATCAGAGGTCGCAATTCTGTTTTTTTTTTTACATTTTTAATTTTACACTATTTACATGCAACCCAAATAGTCTTAATTCTGTTGTGTGGGTCACTAATTTACGGCAATACCAAATGTATGTACTTTTATGTTTTATGACTTTTATACAATAAATAGTTAAAAAAAAAAAAAAAATGTTTTTGGAGGGAGGTCTCCATCTTCTGAAAGCCATGTGTCTTAGGCCATGTTTACCTTGCTAGTGCATTTGTCATTTGACAAGGTTTTAGTGAGTCTGCTTTTTTAGGGTGTTTTTTTTAGTTTCTCTATGTTAGCTGCCATGTTCACACAGCCTTTTATCATATGTTATTGTGCCTCCAGGCGCACGTCAGATATACCTGAATCCAAATTTGTGGGTTATGTGCTGACGGGGAAATTGAGAAATGTAAAAATTAAATATTTGGCCATGTCAGGAAGGTGAAAGCAGACTTTGGTGGGAAGTGTTTAAAGGAAGTTTATTTTGCCTAAGTTAATCAAATTTCTCTGTACTGGAAAAACTTGGAGGGTGTTTTTACTTTTTTTTCCCCCACAAAATGTCTATGTACCTATCCCAAGGGAACCTAAACATGCGATCTTATTATTGCATAGATAATGCAATACACGCACAAGTGTGTTGCAGAGGATTACCTAACGTGGCTGACTAGGGCTGTGGAGTTGATAAGCCAAACCTCCGACCCCAGAGCACTGGCATTGTACTACTGTACACAATTTGTTATATATTTTAGGAGTCGGCCCATTTTATAGCAACTCCGACTCCACCAAAATGGACACCAACTCCACAGTCCTGGGGCTGACAGACTGAGCAGTCTCCCTTTTATGGTTTGATTACATCTGCATATAAAATATAAGAGTGCAATGTGAGGGGGGGTTCTAGAACAGCACAAAGACAAACAGCTGTGGGCTGATATTAATAAGCTGGGAAGGCACCATGGATTTTAGCCCACTCCCAGGTGCGGCAAGCAGGGTACTGGTTTTGTAGTTGATGTCAGCTGACATCAAGCCCAGGGGTTAGTAATGGAGAGGCGTCTAAAAGACAGCCCCATTATATACCCCATAAAATTAAAGCAAAAAAAAACCACAAACACACACCCTCTTTTACCCATTTATTACCATAATCAAAATATTCCAAAGAAGTCCGCCGTAAATCTATCCCACGTTGATCCCCAACTCTGCTACATCCGGATGGTGTGTTGAGCGGTGACCTGAGTAATACAACTGCTCAGCACGCCAGCTGGAACACATGCTTTCCCACATACTATTGGCAGACTTGATGTAGGTTTTGGCAAAACATGACCAGGCTTAGATGTTTTTCTTTGCGAGAGAGGTTTCTGTCCTGAAACCCTATCCCACAAGCCAGACATATGAAAAATAAAAGCTATTTTTGTGAAATGTAGTACACACCCAACAGCTGCCAGACATTCCTGCAACTCCTTCGTTGTTGTTGTAGGCCTCGTGCAGCCTCCCAGACCAATTTTCTTATTTTGATCAATTTTTGAAGTGACATGCTGCGGATTGTAAACCGCTGCGTTTCTGTGCGGTTTTTCCCGCAGCATGTGCACAGCGGATTGCGGTTTCCATAGGGTTTACATGTAAATGTAAACGCAATGGAAACTGCTGCGGACCTGCAGCTGCAGAAACGCTGCGGATCCGCGGTAAAACCCGCAAAGTGTGAACATGGCCTAAAAGGTGGAAAAAGTTCTAAAATTAACCATCTTGATATGATTTTTTACATAACAAAAACCTGGCATATGGCGTTAAAGGGGCTAAGGACCAGCCTATTTGGGACTTTAAAAGGTTTTTCCTATCTCAGCCTCCAAACATGGCTCTGAGCACAAGTGGAGATGTAAAAACAGCCAAAAGCTTTTTGGCTGCAGAACTAAACAAATAAATAAATAATGGCAAGTAGTGGAAACTAGCAATGCAATGGATTATGATTTTGGGGAAAAAAAAACCCATTGGCTATAATTTTCTTAGAACCAGAAGTTCACTGTCAAGACAGTAAAAGCCCAAACTGAGTCAGAAACTAGATACAGTTTCTGGACTGGAAACATAATGAGGCGCTTCCACTGGGACACGGATCATATGTGCAGAAGATACGCGTCAGTGGCTTCCCAGGATTATGGTTACTGAATAGTGGTCTAGAAACACAAGCAGCATTTGTAGGCCATTTATAGATCAGTAATATACACACACTTAACCAGGGCTTGTCCAGTACCGGAATACAGCTACTTCCGGGACAAAACTGCACCATTCATGTATAAGCAGATTATACAATACAGGGAAAAGATTACAGTTTTCAGTGCTCATGGTCAAACAGAAGATTAAACATAGACGTATCAGCAGAAACCATTTGCTGTTCATTTGTTCAGTCTTTACTGCGTTTTTTCAAACAACTTCAGGTTCCAAAGATGTGAAGCAATTAAAAGAAGTGACCTGATCATTCTTTAGGTGTTTTCCGCTCGTAAGATGCTCTGTACTTTGCAGCTCCAGTCAATGAGAAGGGTCAAAAGAAGTCAGGAAGACGTGCAGGATTCTTTGAGAGGTTTGCCTGTTTTTTGCTTTGAAAACTGTTTCTTTATTGTGGAATCTAGTTTAAAATTAAAAAATTGAAAATTCCAAAACAAAAAACAATTTGGTGCCACAAAAATGCAGAAAAAAACGCTGAAAAATTAACACTGGTGGCGAAAAACATAGGAAAAGCCTTCAGTAAATGACCCAAAAAATGCTAAAAAAAACCCAAACAAACAAAAAACACCTCTTCAGGAAAAGAAAAAAAAGATTGCAGTTTCCTGAAGAATCTTTCAAGATTCACCTGCCTGAAAAGACGACATGAGCACATACCCATAGGATGCAATATGCACCCAAGTTTTACCTTATTGGGGATGAGATAGTAAGACTGTTTATACAGGTTTTATATGAAAGGACAGGTACAAACAGGTGTAAGGTAACGCGCAACATATGGTCTGACTTCGATACTTGATGAGATACTGGGTCCTTATTACACAGTTAGTTTACATTTGGGCTGAGGACCTACTTAATACACAACAGTCTGGTTGCTAGGGATGCATAACCTAACAACCATCATTACAAGGATGCATCTGTGATGATGTATCGCTATAGAGACCAGTCCCTGTTGGCTGCTGTTCAGATTAACAGTGTGGGCAGCAGATATGCTGTGTCATTCCTCAGCCTCATGAATACTTCGCAGCCTACTACTGGAGGTGCCTGGTGCACCCATCTTGGTCATACATTCTCCTGATTTGTGCAAGGTAATTGGTGGAGAATAAAGCCAGTCCTATGTATATTCAGTACATGTGGAAAGTCAAAGGACGAAAAGAGTCACCTTTGATAGCTATAATGTTAGTGTAGAGTCCCTGTATGGAAAAAAGTATATATATATATATATATATATATTTTAATATGACTCTTCCCCCACCCATGTACTAATGTGCCACAGACAGGAAGTTGTTATCACCCAACCATTCCCATTTTATTTAGGTGTATCCATATAAATAACCCACCCTGTGCATATACACACTTAGGTACAGAATAGGAGCTGAAGTTCAGTACTTTGCAGCTCAGTTCAATGTTTACATCCTGCTGCTGCTAAAAGTGAAATCAGCTGATGTTGGACTCTCTTTGATTGATATATTGGCCTATCATAGTTATTACATAACAGGAGAGCCAGAAAAGGGCTGCTTTTACACTACATACAGATTTATGCATTGCAAATTACTTGAGACTGGGGAGTAGGTTCACCTTCCAGCAGGACAACGACCATGGGTCTCTGTTATATTAAAGGGATATATATTGGCACCGATCCGGGCTAGAGATATAAAAATCAGATATTCCGGATGCCCATCGATAGATCTATCACTCATTGAAACCGCTAGCAGCTAAATGAAACGAGTGCAACGAGTGGATTTCACCACAGGGGGAGTGCCTGGGTTTTAGGGTAGGAAATAAGTAGTGAAGCGAGCAGACTTCACATGTGTTTTGTCTGAGGTCTAGTTGCTATACAGATGTGATATGCATCTTGAGGTGTCTCCTAAGTACACGGCCAGCCATGATGATGCAATGACATAACAACCCATAAGTGTTCTTTTCAATATTAATCCTTTTTTAATTTGTAAATTGTACATATAATTTGTCTGCTTTATAATATCTTTTTATACCTCTGTAAACACTGCCTACCTTTTTTGGAGTAAAATATAAAAGTACTAGCTTGTCTTTCCTTGTTCTATAACGAACTGTTGCGTCCTCTGAGGTGAATTACACTACTGATTTGGGTTGGCTCCGGACCGGTTAATACTTGGAAAATAGGAGCTGGTGGCAGCAGAATTTGTCCTGTGTGTTGGGAGGTGTGGTAGCAACAGCGGCGTTGATACACCTGACGGAAGCTCAATCAAAATACCGACAGCTCAGCATGCCCCTGCACTAGATTGGATGACTAAGCAGTCAGTTATTGGATCCAAGACACAGGAGGAATCGTGACATAAATACTTTTTTAAGGCACCAAGTTGGAAAAGATTCAGTATAACTTGTATTTTATAAAACCCTGGTGACTTTCTGAATACAAGTACAGTGGGAGGTACTACTAATTGATAGCCATGTTTGCATGCACAGTGATACAGGAAATACTGTCAAGTCTCAGAATAGTACCACCCACTGGACTTACTCATAAAAATACTAGGGTTTTCAATTAATAAAATACAGGTTTTACTGAAAATTTCCACCAAAAATGTGTAGCAATCTATTATGCAAATTGGATTTAAGTGTCAAAGATTTAATGGTTTTGTTTTTCAAATAAACTCGTGGATGGTATTGTGTCTCAGGGCTCAATGTATCACTGAAATCAATCTTAAACACATGTGATATTTGGTTTTCCAGGTGATTCTAATTAAAGGAAAACTACTTAAAAATGATGTTCCACATTATTAAGCAGGTCACAGTTTTCAAGTAACATGGGAAAGAAACAGGATCTCTCTGCTGCTGAAAAGCATCAAATAGTGCAATGCCTTGGTGAAGGGATGAAAACATTAGAAATTTTCCAAAAACATAAGCGTGATCATTGTACTGTTAAGAGATTTGTGGCTGTATCTGAGCACAGATGTGTTTGTGCTGATAAAGGCATAATGAGGAAGATTTCTGCCAGGCAAGTTCATCCAATTAAGAGAGCAGCTGCTAAAAAGCCATTACAAAGCAGCAAACATATATTTGAAGCTGCTGGTGCCTCTGGAGTCCCTCGAACCTCAAGGTGTAGGCTCCTGCAAAGGCTTGCTGTGGTGCATAAACCTACTATTTGGCCACCCTTAAACAGTGTTCACAAGCAGAAATGGTTGCATTGGGCCCACACATACATGAAGACTAATTTACAAACAGTCTTGTTTACTGATAAGTGTTGAGCAACCCTGGATGGACCAAATGCATGGAGTAGTGGATGGTTGGTGTATGGCCACCATGTTCCAACAAGGCTGCAACGTCAGCAAGGAGGTGGAGGAGTCATGTTTTGGGCCGGAATCATGGAGAAACAGCTGGTAGGGCCCTTTAAGGTTCCTGAAGGTGTGAAAATGACCTCTGCAAAGTATATAGAGTTTCTGACTGACAACTTTCCTCCATGGTATAAAAAGCAGAAACGTGCCTTCAGGAGCAAAATCATCTTCATGAATGACAATGCCCCATCTCATGCTGCAAAGAATACCTCTGAGTCATTGGCTGCTATGGGCATAAAAGGAGATAAACTCATGGTGTGGCCACAATCTTCCCCTGACCTCAACCCTATAGAGAACCTTTGGAGTATCATCATGAGAAGATCTATGAGGGTGGGAGGCAGTTCACATCAAAACAGCAGCTCTGGGAGGCTATTCTGACTTCATGCAAATAAATACAAGCAGAAACTCTCTAAAAACTCACAAGTTCAATGGATGCAAGAATTGTGAAGGTGATATCAAAGAAGGGGTCCTATGTTAACATGTAACTTGGCCTGTTAGGATGTTTTGGAGTTAAATAGCTTTTTTGTTCAGTGAATGTGACCTCCTAATGCTGAAAATTCCACAAATGAGCATTTCCAGTTCTTTAAAACATATCAAATGTTTAGAAATTCTACTGTGCCTAATAATTTGGAACAGTGCATTTTGAGGTTTTATTCATTTTGGAGATTATACTGTTATCATTGGAAGGTTTCTTCAATAAAATTCGATGTATACTCTAACGGGTGATTACTTTTGTTAGACTGACTGTCATTTGCACCAACCATTTAGGAAAATCCGATAAAAATGTAATTTGCATAATAATTTGGAACATAGTGTATAACATCCTGCCTACAGATTAAAGGGAACCTGTCGCCCCCAAAATCGAAGGTGAGCTAAGCCCACCAGCATCAGGGGCTTATCTACAGCATTCTGTAATGCTGTAGATAAGCCCCCGATGTATCCTAAAAGATGAGAAAAAGAGGTTAGATTATACTCACCCAAGGACGGTCCCGGTTCGGTTCAGACGGGCGTCGCGGTCCGTTCCGGGGCCTCCCATCTTCTTATGATGACGTCCTCTTCTTGTATTCACGCTGCGGCTCCGGCGCACTTTGTCTGCCCTGTTGAGGGCAGAGCAAAGTACTGCAGTGCGCAGACGCTGGGAAAGGTCAGAGAGGTCTGCACTGCAGTACTTTGCTCTGCCCTCATGTTAAAGATGGGTACGCAGGCCGCATGCGGATGTAGGCAGAGCCGAGCGGCCGAGGTGCAGCCATGGGTGGGGCTTCACGGAGGAAGTCCGCAGCCCTCTGCAGCTCAGCAAAACGCTAGTGTGAAACTAGCCTTAGAGACAGACGTTGGCCGTTTAACATAGCCAACATCTGCCACGTATGGAGAGAGCTTAGCTCCCGACTCCTCTCCAAAACATATCACCTCCGCATACATGTACATGATATTGCACTAAGTAGTTAATGAAAGCAGTAAAAAGGTATATCGGCGGTCGTTAAGGAGTTAAAGACATTCTAGGAACAGCTCAATGTAAGAGAATGATCGGAATCATTAAATGCATTCTGCTAAATCAACCTGCAGAAGAAAAAAAAATAAAAATCAACTGGCATGACCTTCTGGAAATAAAAAGCACTGCTAGTTAATGCAAATCTAAATAATTCAGAGGCCAATTACAACTACAAAAACACCAGCACAGCAGAAAGGAAGGAAAGGAACCTCAAACTATGGCAAATACAGGCTTGATTAAATGTAGCCAAATAAGGACAGTATGGAGAGTTGCAAGCATGGAAGAAAAATATGGAGAATTTTGATCGTGGTGGGAAAAGTGGGAGTGTGCAGTGTGTACATAGAGATGTAGTAGCGTGGGAACATAATGGAGCTGGAGACAGCACGAAGGAAGAAAGTGTAGAAACCATAGTTTGTAAACCAGGACAGTTTAGCAGTTATAGTTGATGGGGTGGGAAGGGGGGGCAGTGTGAAGGTTATAATTTATAAGAGGAGACAGTGCGGAAGCAATGTATCATGTAAAAATTTGTGATATTGTGTGCTTCTCATCAGTACTGTAGCTCCTGTATGGACCGTAGTCTGATGATGACTGGAAACAACAACTCGCAGCATCATATTACCATTGTTAACTAGGGAGCTAAATGTTCATGCAATTCAAGTGTTTGAGGCTGACCTGACATTGCAATTGATCACTATACTAAGGTGATGTATTCATGTACTGATTATGGTTCTGTTACTGTAATCATGTAATGACAGTAGTTATGATCTTGTACACATATAGCAATACATAACTAGTCACATTATCTGCTCCATGGCTAAGGGTACCATTACACAAAACGATTTACCAACAATCACGACCAGCGATACGACCTGGCCGTGATCGTTGGTAAGTCGTTGTGTGGGTCGCTGGAGAGCTGTCACACAGACAGCTCTCCAGCGACCAACGATGCCGAAGTCCCCGGGTAACCAGGGTAAACATCGGGTTACTAAGCGCGGCCCTGCGCTTAGTAACCCGATGTTTACCCTGGTTACAAGCGAACACATCGCTGGATCGGTGTCACACACACCGATCCAGCGATGACAGCGTGAGATCCAGCGACGAAATAAAGTTTCAAACGATCTGCTACGACGTACGATTCTCAGCAGGGTCCCTGATCGCCGCTGCGTGTCAGACACAGCGATATCGTATGGATATCGCTAGAACGTCACGGATCGTGCCGTCGTAGCGATCAAAGTGCCAATGTGAGACGGTACCCTAAGTGTCAACTAAAAACTTGGGAGATTTGAGATTATGAGGAAGATTTGTGGAGTTTCTTCACATTTTCTTTCCAAAAACTTAGTGATAGTTAGTGTTCACACAGTTTCTGAAACAAAATTGAGGAGGAACTCTCAAAACCTTGCTCATAATCTCAAAACATGGTTCTAGTGATGTATTCATGAAAGTATCCTTATAAATGTTTTTGGATTTGAATAGTATGACAATGTGGCCCTTGGACCAAAATATGCTGTGCACCCTCCTGCCTTCCCATGTTACATTATGAACAGCTTGCTATATTAGTTGACCATATACAATTGTAGCTCATTTGCTGCCAGCAACACAAGGCTTAAAATAGTGTCCTGGAGATTTAACGCACTTTCCTAAAAAAGGACCAAGTACTGTTAAACTACATTTATATTGGCCAATGAACAGGAACGAGGAGTCCTAGGAGCGCTAGTTTACCGATTATCGGCCTGTTGAACAGCAGGCTGAAATATCATAGTCCTCTGCAGCACATCATTCTGTGTAAATGGAAAATGCACTTCCTAGATCAAATTCTATTCTGTATGCAAAAAAACTACAGGATTGCCCAGTGTGGTTGAAGTACTATCGGCATGTCTAAACAGGCCATTCCAGGACAGCCAATCCGTTTACAATCAGGCGGTGTAAATGCATCCTACATCACATCTGTTTTATATCTAATTAATTAAAGGGCTTTCCTATAATCACAATTTAACACCGCTTAGGGTCAGAAACAAATGACATTTGCAGACAGTCGGACCAGCACACTGAAGGATTCGCCTGTGGACCCACATGCAGGCACTTTTGACAGATATACACGCAGTTGTGATAAAAAGGCGGCTGATTGGAGCAGCATTCCGTTCAGCACCCATGAGCTGTAGTCTGGAGCAGAAGAGATTCAGAGATGTGTGCACCACGTTACCGCGTTGTTTGTGTCCTCTTTCCCGCGGCTGGGTAGAGCAGCTCAGATAATTATTATTATTATTATTATTATTATTTATTGTTATAGCGCCATTTATTCCATGGCGCTTTACAAGTGAGGAGGGGTATACATAATAACAAGTACAATAATCTTGAACAATACAAGTCATAACTGGTACAGTAGGAGAGAGGACCCTGCCCGCGAAGGCTCACAATCTACAAGGGATGGGTGAGAATACAGTAGGTGAGGGTAGAGCTGGTCATGCAGCGGTTTGGTCGATCGGTGGTTACTGCAGGTTGTAGGCTTGTCGGAAGAGGTGGGTCTTCAGATTCTTTTTGAAGGTTTCGATGGTGGGCGAGAGTCTGATGTGTTGTGGTAGAGGGTTCCAGAGTAGGGGTGATACGCGAGAGAAATCTTGTATGCGATTGTGGGAAGAGGAGATAAGAGGGGAGTAGAGAAGGAGATCTTGTGAGGATCGGAGGTTGCGTGTAGGAAAGTACTGGGAGATGAGGTCGCAGATGTAAGGAGGAGACAGGTTGTGGATGGCTTTGTACGTCATGGTTAGGGTTTTGAACTGGAGTCTCTGGGCAATGGGGAGCCAGTGAAGGGATTGACAGAGGGGAGAGGCCGGAGAATAGCGGGGGGACAGGTGGATTAGTCGGGCAGCAGAGTTTAGAATAGATTGGAGGGGTGCGAGAGTGTTTGAGGGGAGGCCACAGAGCAGAAGGTTGCAGTAGTCAAGGCGAGAGATGATGAGGGCATGGACTAGGGTTTTTGCAGATTCTTGGTTGAGGAATGAACGGATTTGTGCAATATTTTTGAGTTGAAGTCGGCAGGAAGTGGAAAGGGCTTGGATATGTGGTTTGAAGGAGAGATCAGCGTCAAGGATTACCCCGAGGCAGCGAGCTTGTGGGACTGGGGAGAGTGGGCAGCCATTTACTGTAATGGATAGGTTCGTTGGGGGGGTCACGTGAGATGGGGGAAAGATGATGAATTCTGTTTTGTCCATGTTAAGTTTCAGAAATCTAGCGGAGAAGAAGGATGAAATAGTGGACAGACATTGAGGGATTCTGGTTAGTAGGGAGGTGATATCTGGTCCAGAGATGTAGATCTGTGTGTCATCAGCATAGAGGTGATACTGAAAGCCATGAGATTCTATGAGCTGTCCCAGGCCAAAGGTGTAAATGGAGAAGAGCAGGGGCCCAAGGACTGAACCTTGTGGGACTCCGACAGATAGGGGGCGAGGTGAGGAGGTGGTGTGTGAGTGGGAGACGCTGAATGTCCGGTCTGTTAGGTATGATGAGATCCAGGATAGGGCCAAGTCTGTGATGCCAAGGGATGAGATAATGAGGTAGACCAGCAGCGGATTGGCAGCTGCGGATTCGCAGCAGTTTTCCATGCGTTGTATAGTACCATGTAAACCTATGGAAAACAAAATCCGCAGTGCACATGCTGCGAAAAAAAACACGCAGAAACGTAGCGTTGTTTATTCCGCAGCATGTCAATTCTTTGTGCGGATTCCGCAGCGGTTTACACCTGCTCCATAATAGGAATCCGCAGGTGTAAAACCGCAAGTTGAATCCGCATAAAAATCACGGTAAATCCGCGGTAATTCCGCAGTGCGGATTACCTGCGGATTTACCAAAATCTGTCCGGAAAAATCCGCACCACTTTCCGCAAAGTGTGCACGTGGCCTTAGGGAGTACATTTTCATAATGCCTTTTGTGCAACAGAATACCGCAGCAAATTAACGGTGGTAATAACAGGCACCTGTGAAATACTAAGGAAATCCTGAAAACATGATCTGTTGACTAGCAGTCAACGTGAATATAGTCAGTGCTCAATTAATTGCCAGAAATCAGCTCATTCACATACATCATAAATGTATCTGTGATGGTACGATACCTTAGTACTTGTGGTCCTACTTTTGCCCAAGTCCACATGTTTTGTAAAACAGGGTTCGCTATCCTTGGAAAAGTGGGGTCATATACTGTATATATTAAAAATTTGCAACTTTTTTCCCCCCTCAAACATTCCTTTACTAAATATGACATATAGGTAAGTCATAGGTAGTGTCTGGCATTTGATGCAGGCTCTGTTGCGGAGCCCGCATCTTTTCCAGCACATGACAGTTGCATTTAACCCGCTCTAACAGGAAGCGCATCACAAACCCCGTCCATAGGCACCCGTCACATGATCGCGTAGCGCCGGTGGCTTGGCATGACAACAGAGAGCCTGAAGAAGACTCCGGTGCTTGTCATTGCAGATCTCCTTTGAACGCTGGCCTGTTCGCTGCTTTAAGTCTCCTGAGGGGACTATTGAAGCAAGTAAAAAAAGTAAACATATTTTTAACCCCTTTCTAATCTCGGATGGGATAGTACGTCCGAGGTCAGAACCCCTGCATCAAAACCGGGACATGTCAGCTGTTTTGTACAGCTGACATGTGCCTGCAATAGCGGCGTGTGGAATCGCGATCCTCCCGCCGCTATTAACTAGTTAAATGCCGCTGTCAAACACTGACAGCAGCATTTAACTAGCTCTTCCAGCCATCGGGCCGGAAATGCGTGCATCGCTGACTTCCGTCACGTGATCGGGGGTCAGCGATGCGTCGACATGACAACCAGAGGTCTACTGAAGACCTCTATGGTTGTTGATGCCGGATTGCTGTGAGCGCCACCCTATGGTCGGCGCCCATAGCAAAGCTGTAATTCTGCTACATAGGAGCGATCTGAGCATCGCTCCTATGTAGTAGAGCCCATCAGGCTATGCCAGCTTCTAGCTTCCCATGGAGGCTATTGAAGCAAGGCAAAAGTGAAAAAAAAAAAAAAAAGTTTAAATCACCCCCTTTTGCCCGGTTCAAAATAAAACTATATAAAAAAGTTAAAATAAAAAAAAAAAATAAACCTACACATATTTGGTATAACAGAGTTCAGAATCGCCCGAGCAATTTAAAAAAAAAAAAGAAGAAAAGCATTAACCTGATCGCTAAACAGTGTAGTGAGAAAAAAAAAATTGAAACACCAGAATTACATTTTTTTGGTCATCGCGAAATTGCATTAAAATGCAATAACCGGCAATCAAAAGAAGGTATCTGCCCCAAAATGGTATCATTAAAAACAGTCAGCTCGGCACGCAAAAAATAAGCCCTCACCTGACCCCAGATCACAATAAATGGAGACGCTATGGATATCTGAAAATTGCGCATATTTTTTTTTTTTCGCAAAGCTTTTCACCACTTAGATAAAAAATAACCATAGACATGTTAGGTGTCTATGAACTCGTAATGTCCTAGAGAATCATAATGGCAGGTCAGTTTTAGCATTTAGTGAAACTAGCAAAAAATCCAAACAAAAAACTAGTGTGGGATAGCACTTTTTTTGCAATTTCACCGCACTTGGAATTTTTTCCCGTTTTCCAGTACACGACATGGTAAAACCAATGGTGTCCTTCAAAACTAAATCTTGTCCCGCAAAAAATTAGCCCTCACATGGCCATATTGGCGGAAAAATAAAAAAAAGTTATGGCTCTGGGAAGGAGGGGAGCGAAAAACGAAAACACAAAACTGAAAAAGCTGGGGTCATGAAGCGGTTAAAAAAAATAAATAAAATTACCGTAATAAAAAAAAAAAAAATCAAATATTTGTTATCACTGTTCAGAAATGCCCCCAAAAATATAAAAACAATCTGATTTGTGAACTGAGTAATGAGAAAAAGAATCAAAACGAAAGAATTTTGGCCTGCTTCTTTTAACCCTCGGAAGTGTATTAGCATGCTTAGAAAGTTGCACTTGCATAATTTACAGTAAAGGGAGCCTGTCAAGTCCCCCATGCCCCCCAACCCAGCAGCATTCACTTATTTATGAGTAAATTCTCTGACTAACCAGCCCTGTATGACGTATTTCTGTACAAATGAGGTATAAAAAAGCATTTATAATGTCTCCGCTTTGACTAGTTGATGGGGCGTTAGTTAACCCAGACTACTCGGCCCTCTTTCCATTTTCTATGTCATCACCCAGGGGCGTGATAGCCCAATTTGCATGAGCAGCGTCATCAAAGATCATGCAAATCTGGCGCATTTGCTCCGCTCATTACGACTGCATCTCTGTAGCCAGGTGCACACTTCCCAGCATCCGAGGCGCAGACTACACATGGCTGGAAGCCATCTGCAGAACTTCCGGACGTGTGCAGTCTGCGTCTTTGCGGCTGGGAAGCGTACACCCGGCTGATGAGGTACAGTGATGCCGCCGAAATGTGGGGCACACTTGCAGGGCCTGGCAATGATGACAGCTCCTGTAAATGCTGTTATCATACCCAAAGGGGCGTAATAACATGGAAAGAGAGCTGACTAGTCTGGGAAACTAATGCCCCACCGACTAGTCAAAGCCCTCATTAGCATAAGAAACAGGAACATTATGGCTGGAGTCACACTGCCGTATTTCTCCTGCGAGAATCGCATTGTAAAACTTGTACTGGCTGACGGCTCTCCGGACCAGTAATCCATCACGCTGTCATGCTGGGGTCAGGAGGTGCCGGCCAGTCCGTGCAGTGCGATTATCGATTATCGCACGAGAATTACGGCAGTGTGACTCCTTATTTTTACAGACAAACGTTATACAGGACGGTTAGGCAGGGAATGTACTCAAATACGCGAGTGCTGCTGGCTTGGAGGACATGGGGAAGGCTTCCTTTACATTTAGTAGAGATATTTGATAAAAATGGAGTTGTGGAACTGAAGTGAATATTTTTGATAAATGTGGATCATTGTGCTTTTAGATTACACCACGATATTAGACCATTTAACCACACAATCGGTGGTATTGTATTATTTCTAAGTAGCCATATACTGTGACCCAAGAATGATTTTTTTCTGGTAGGCCCAAAGTACTGCAGTCCAATGCTATTCGCATGACTTTGTTACCACAGTCAGGGCAGTATTTCATGGCTGCTGTATGGGAACCCCGAGATCTTCTGGCATCCAGAGCTCATCTTCTGATTAGTCAGACTGGCACGACTTCCATCATTTCGGATTGAAACACAATCGCACCAAGCCAGCTAACCAAAAGAGGAGCCACGAATGTTGAGGTAGGACATGGCATGCAGGGCTCCCATCCAGCTG
Organism: Ranitomeya variabilis; assembly: GCF_051348905.1. Lineage (NCBI taxonomy): Eukaryota > Metazoa > Chordata > Amphibia > Anura > Dendrobatidae > Ranitomeya > Ranitomeya variabilis. The sequence goes on along the minus strand of NC_135233.1, from coordinate 171,271,820 downwards.
CCATTGTCAAGTCCTTTGTCTGAAGTCTTACATCATAGAAGCTGACAAAAAAGCAGGAGGCCACAGTGCTGGGCAGAGAACAAAGCTGGAATGACAGAGGCTTCAGATATACAAACAGTCGTTCAGCATCATTTGCCTATCACCTTTATTTTTCATCTTTATTTTTATACAGCGCTAATATATTCCGCAGCGCTTTACAGTTTGCACACATTATCATCGCTGTCCCCGTTGGGGCTCACAATATAGGTTCCCTATCAGTATGTCTTTTGGAGTATGGGAGGAAACCGGAGAACCCGGAGGAAACCCACGCAAACACGGGGAGAACATACAAACTCCTTGCAGATGTTGTCCTTGGTGGGATTTGAACCCAGGACCCCAGCGCTGCACTGAGCCACTGTGCTGCCTATCAATTCAAATGCTGACTTAGAATGGCAATATGTAAAGGTGTAAAGGCATTGATGAACCTGTCTTTGAAAGCGCTATCTGTGCATATACATAGTTTAAACTAGAGGGTGAAATCTTGTGGAAAGCATTAATATTGAATGTAAATTTTATGAAAGCTAATTGACTGCATCCATCCAGTAATTGCAACAGCTTGATATTTAAGGCTATGTGCACACGTAGGAAATGTGGTGCAGAATTTTCTGCACTAAATCTGCATCTGCAGATTTGATGCAGTTTCTGTGCAGTTTCTATGCAGTTTCTGCGCAGATTCTATGCAGTTTCTGTGCAGTTTCTATGCAGATTCTATGCAGTTTCTATGCAGATTCTATGCAGATTCTGCGCAGATTCTATGCAGATTCTATGCAGTTTCTATGCAGATTCTATGCAGTTTCTGCGCAGATTCTATGCAGTTTCTGTGCAGTTTCTGTGCAGTTTCTGTGCAGTTTCTGTGCAGTTTCTATGCAGTTTCTATGCAGTTTCTATGCAGTTTCTGTGCGGTACAATGTAAATCAATGTGAAAAAAAAAAAGCTGTGCACATGGTGCAGAAAAATCTGCAGCAGAAACGCTGCAGAACTGCACAAAAGAAGCGACGTGCACTTCTTTGAAATCTGCAGCGTTTCTGCGCAGATTTTTCTGCACCATGTGCACAGCTTTTTTTTTCCCATTGATTTACATTGTACTATAAATCACAGTGCAGTTCTGCAGCGTTTCTGCAGCAGAAAAATCTGCTGCAGTTCTGCACCAATTCTGCACTAAATCTGCATCGTGTGCACATACCCTTACAGCCTTTAGGCTATGTTCACACAATCCTTTTTTTTATCCTTTTTTTTTCAGGTCCTTTTTCCATGCAGGGTACAGTCCAATGTTACTCTATGGAAAACAAAAACCGCTGTGCCCACTATCCTTTTTTTCTCAGGCAAATCCGCGAGGATTTGCCTGCAGAAAAAAAGAAGTACCATGTCACTTCTTTCTGCGGACTCAGCTCCTGTTTTCAACAGGCACCAATAGGAAAGTGCTGTTGAAAACCCGCAGAGGAATCTGCAGAAGAAACTGCAGGAAAATCAGCAGTGCAGTTTTGCACTGCGGGTTTTCCAAATCAGGACCTGAAAAAAAAAGGATAAAAAAAAGGATCGTGTGAACATGGCCTTATGGTGTAACGAAAGTAAAAACTATTCGATATTAGTGAGCAGTCACACGCCAAACAACGTAGTCTGGATACACAGGCTGGCCTGACTTCAGATTTGCACTGAAAGATTGGGAATAGGTCATTCAGTGTGTACAAAGTAATGAGTAGAATGAACTCGGCACTCAAGGCTGGATGATGAGTAGGTAAATTTTAATGCAGTCCAGAAATGGTACGATTCGCACTTTTCGGTCATTAAAGACCTTCCTCAGTGTTCTTTTCGGGTATGTTCCATGAGGAGGTGATGGAGAAGTCTCAAGTCATTCATCGCTGGTACAGAGTGGTATCCAGGTTCCTGTGGATAGAAGAGGTTTAAGATGATCCACGTCGAATGCAGCATCCACCACTAGTCCGAGGAATCTGTGCACAGACCAGGGCTGTGGAGTCGGAGCCCATTTTGGTGGAGTCGGAGTCATGGAAATTGAGGAGTCGGAGGTTTGGCTTACCGACTCCACAGCCCTGGCACAGACTGCCATTGCTCTCAGAAACACAAGTCCTGTTTTAAGAGGATGATGTGCTGTCGAGAATGATGATCTTTTATGCAGCACAAAAGATAATTTCGCCCAACAAACGAGAGTTTTGTTCGTTAATTGGGCGATTAGCAGTCTGTTCACACTGAAATATTATCAGGGAGCAAACATTTCTAGCAAAGTTTGTTCCTAAAACTCATGCAGTGTAAATGGACCTAAAGACAATGATCATCCCTCCTATAGAAATGGTAGGACACGCAGGGTATTTCAATGTTGGCTGGATAAGCAGATGTCTGACATGTCCAACTTATCAATGGGGAAAACATTCTGACAAGAAAAAAAAAAATCCAACCTGTTTCATCTTACTTTCCCTGAAAACACAGACCAAGACGACTTTTAGGAAAAATCAGAAATTAGCTTGCTGTAAGAGGTCATAAAAATATATACATGGCTAGCTCAGACCGGCTCCTGGCTATTTGCAAAAGAAAAGAAAAAATCATGAAGTTTGTTCCCGCTTCCTTCTGCTTTTCCCACATCCCCTCCATAAGGCTATGTGCACACGTATTTTTTAGGGCTGCAGATTTTAGAAATCCACAAGTAAAAGGCACTGCGTTTTACCTGCAGATTTACCGTGGTTTTTATGCAGATTCCACCTGCGGTTTTACACCTGCGGATTCCTATTGAGGAGCAAGTGTAAACCGCAGCGGAATCCGCACAAAGAATTAACATGCTGCAAAAGTCATCACAAGCAACAGTGATGCCAGTAAGGCTATGTGCCCACGATCAGGAATAGCAGCGTTGTATTTTGCTGCCTCCAAATGCGGTGTTCTAATCACGCAGCTAAATCTGCATGTTCTTAGTGAACTATACGGATTTTAATGACTGGCTATGGGGGAAACTACGCAGCGGAAAATAGCGTCTCCACTGCTGAAATGAACATGCTGTGGCTCCTAAACCGGGCGAATTTACGCAGCGTTAAGCAGAAGCACATTGGGCATGGGTCTTCTATCAATCCCATCCACTGTGCTTGTAACGTAGAATGCAGCGCAAATGTGCTGCATCCAAAACGCTGCTATTCCTGATTGGGGACATGTAGACTAAATCTTCCCATCTCTGCAGAGCCAATGATTGGCTGTGGTGATCATGTGATGGATCATCTGTGATGGATCATCTGCCCTGGATCAATAAGGAACTGTGGAGAGAAGTAATAGTTTCCCACCTTACAACATTTGCTGCTTTTTGTGGACAACTTCTTACGAGACATGAGCGAACATTGTCAGATCCCTCCATATCTGAATAGCTGCATCGAGATCCTGGAGCGCTCCCGATAACCAGCTGTCCAGTGCCGCAGCTGCATGTGTCGCGGCTGTGTGACAGTCACAACACACAGGCTCTCCATGCATGTGATATGACTGTGACACCGAACAGCTGATTATCGGGAGCGCTCCTGCCGCGGCTATTCGGTAAGCTCTATTAGCGAGCAGAATAAGGAGGGAGCCGACTATGTTCGCTCATGTCTACTCCTTACAATGAAACCACTCGATCGAATTCTGTAATAATAAATTTATCATTGCATAAAAAGGAAAACCACAAATATTGTGGTCACGTAGCAGAATATTCACTACTGCACAATGCCAACAATAAAGAATTGTCCAACAATAAGATTCTATTCCATTATACACCCAAAATATGAGAACTAAAAATAACAAAATAGCTGAGGCAGCAAACAGCACTTCACCACTACCATGCCTAAGTGGATGACAGCGCTGAGAGAGAATGAGGCAGACAATTATAGACAGCAAGAAAAATTAGGGAGAGCGACGCACCTACATCATGCTTGTTACATCTGACCTGTCACCCTGGCAAAGGTGAAGTCATTACAGTAACAAGACAAAGACCATGCTCACACCTTTAGTAATCTATCGCCATCTCGTCCGTAATACTGTAATTATGGTAATGTGGTAGGCAATTATGGTAGCGTGCACCCTTGAGCGTTCTGCGCAGGCGGGTCACTGCTACTTCTGTTGCTCTCCCCACCATGCATACTTGGGCGACAGGGGCACTAGAAACCGTATGGTTCCTAACTATGCAGGGAGGAAGAAATTGGGGAGAGCACCTTATCACCACACACGCCTGTGCAGAAGAACGATTTTGACTCCATGGACATTTTCCAGAAACAAGCAGCTGTGGACGTTGCAGAGTGGAAATTGCAACACTGCCAGTGTAGCGCCCAGTATGTTATGCCCAGCTTGTCCTTATGGAGACATGCACCCATAAATTATTAAAGTGATGGGAGCCTACCTAAATGCCAAAAATGTGGACGCTAAATGTGGTTTAGACACACGGTGGGGCTCAAAGTAGGAAGGCATTTGGATTTGGGAGCAGACTTTGATGGATTTCTTTGGGAGGTGAGGCGCCAGAGCCTTTGTGCTACCAGTAAAGTGGAAGCCCCCTATATTTCCGTTAACAGAGGACAGACCTGAGTGGGGTTTTTTTGTGGATTGAGTTGAAGCTTTTATTGGGAACATTTTACATAACATTTTGGATCGTATTTATCCTGCACTCTATGCTGAGCACTTGCATCGAGGTGTCCATCTAAATCTCTGAGTGACGTGACAGATAAAACCTCTGAGGGATCCATTCACTATAATAAGGCCGCAGAGTTACTCTGGACTCCGTCTGGCTTCTGTCCAGCAGTGTCCTTTTCAGAAGTGCGCAAACCTGTGGTTGACGACACTTTATGCAAACAAGACAGACACTGCCATATCACATGTCAGACAGCCTCCATCTGCTTCATTATTAGGGCTGTGGAGTCAGTAAGCCAAACCTCCGACTCAATACCACGGCCTCACTACTGAGCATGTACATACAGTGCAGCACAGATTCATCTCAACTAAAAGCCGAGATCCTTAGATCAGGAACAGAACAGGTATTTCATAACTTTCTCAAATTATTATGAAAATATTTACAGCACATCCTGCATTGTACTACTGTACCCAATTTATTATATATTTTAGGGGTTGATCCATTTTATACAGACTACCGATTCCACTTTTTTAAATATTTTTTACTTAGTATGGGACTTTAACTTTTATTAGTCTGATTGCTGGTAGAATGCATTGCAATGCACAGCACTGAAATTCATTATACCTGTCAGAGCCGCACTGACCGCAGCCTCTTAGTCCATGCTCTCAGCATGGTCTAACAGGCTTGACATAGCTGGCTGACCCGGAGGTCGTCATGACATCACAGGGCACCGATCTGAAGGGAGAGTGAGCCCCCACCCTCTCAGCTTTATAAATGTTGCGATCGCTATCTGAAGATAAATTTTATACTTCAGCACGACAACGTCCCTAAGAATCCATCCTAATTAACAAAAAAAAAAAAATCACAGTTTTGGAATGGCCCAGCCAGAGCTTGGAACTGAATCCAACTGAAATCTATGGGTTGACCTGAAGAGGGCACTGTACACAGGAAATGGCCTCACAATCTGACAGATTTGGAGTGCTACTCTAGAAAAAGATTGCAAATTGCAGATGTGCTTTTTTTTTTTTTTTTTTTTTATAAGAGTCCTACCCCAAAAGACTGAATGTTGTCATAAATTCAAATGGTACTTCAATAAAGTATTATTAGTTTAAAGATGTGGACATCTATACAACCACATTATATAATCCTAGAATGGTAGCGTTGGAAGGGACCTCCTGGGTCATCTGGTTCAACACCCTGTTCAATGCAAAATTTACTAAATCATCTCAGGAAGATGTCTGTCTAGCCTCTGTTTGAAGACTTCCATTGAAGGAGAACTCACCACCTCTTGTGAAAGCCTGTTCCACTAATAATCAAAAAAAAAAAATATATATATATATGATATATAGTTCTAATATATAAAGCTGAGTGCGTGCGTGCGTGCGTGCGTCCGGGATTGGCATCTGCACCGTCGCAACTACAGCCACAAAATGTTGCACAGTCACACGTCGGGACCCCAAGAGCGTCATAGGCTATGTTGTGAGGCGAAATTTTAACCCTGCGCGTTCCAATTCACCAATTTTGCCCCTATCTACATAATGGGGAAAAAGTGAAAGGAAACGTGTTGGAGGCAAATTGACAGCTGCCAGATGTGAACAAGGGGGACTTAAGGAGTGAGAGCGATGGCGCCAAAGAGTATATACCGTACAGTTGCTAAGGTGGGGCCCCGATATGGGATACTCACCACACACGGGGATATGAACACACACACAAAATGCGCCACACACTACCACGTGCTTGAACACATATACCACCCTCAGCACACATTTCACCACACACACACCAACCTCGCCACATAAAAGTCGAAACACAAAAGTCACCACGCAGAAAATTCGCCACATGCAAAACTAAGCTCACGCAAAACTAGCCACACGTGCAAAACTCACCTCATGGAAAACTCGCCACACGCAAAACTTGCACACGCGGAAAAATTGCCACATGCACAAAAGTTGCAACACAAAACTTGAACATACTCAAAACGCACCACACATAAAACTCGCCACGCGCAAAACTTACTGCACACAACTTGCTACACTAACCTGTCACATGCAACTCGACACACAAAAAGTTGCTACACGCATGTCGCCAAACAAAACTCATCTCACAAAAGTCGCTACATGCATGTCGCCACACGCAACTCAACACACACACAACTTGACACACGAAACTCGCCCTAAAACACACACAAGTCTGGTATTATCCTTCAAAAATAAAAAATCTGATTAATAAGCAGACAAACTACAAGAGCTACAAATGTACCATATAGGAAATACGGCAGCTGTCAGTCACATGACCAGTCTATTATGTGTATGTGTGAGCTAATATATACTGCCAGGGGGGAGGGATTCCTGTTGGCTGGGGATTTATCAGGCAGCCAATTTAGCTTACAAATACTGAGGTAAAAATACTGACCAAATAACGTGTGAACGCGGTCTAATACAGGAGGAGATGACATACAGATATATACTATATACAGGAGGAGATGACACACAGGTATATACTATATACAGGAGCAGATGACACACAGGTATATACTATATACAGGAGCAGATGACACAGGTATATACTATATACAGGAGCAGATGACACACAGGTATATACTATATACAGGAGGAGATGACAGGTATATACTATATACAGGAGGAGATGACACAGGCATATACTATATACATGAGGAGATGACACACAGGTATATACTATATACAGGAGGAGATGACAGATATATACTATATACAGGAGGAGATGACAGGTATATACTATATACAGGAGATGACACAGGTATATACTATATACAGGAGATGACACAGGTATATACTATATACAGGAGCAGATGACACAGGTATATACTATATACAGGAGCAGATGACACACAGATATATACTATATACAGGAGATGACATACAGGTACATACTATATACAGGGGAGATGACACAGGTATATACTATATACAGGAGGAGATGACTTACAGGTATGTACTATATACAGGAGATGACACAGGTATATACTATATACAGGAGCAGATGACAGGTATATACTATATACAGGAGGAGATGACTTACAGGTACAGTTATATGAAAATGTTTGGGCACCCCTATTAATCTTAAGCTTAATGTTTTATAAAAAATAGTTTTTTTTGCAACAGCTATTTCAGTTTCATATATCGAATAACTGTTGGACACAGTAATGTTTCTGCCTTGAAATGAGGTTTATTGTACTAACAAAATATGTGCAATCTGCATTCAAACTAAATTTAGTGGGGTATAATGGTGTGCACTCTGTCAATTTGGAGCGAGGTGCGAGTGTCACGGACTGTGAAAGTCCCAGTGATCAAACTGTTTGGGAAACACCGCACACTCTAATGATAATTTATGCAAGATAGTATGAGTTTATTAACACACAACTCAATATAAATAACACATGGGAGCACATCTATCAACATTGGATAAGCGACTAAATCTGATAACATAACATGACGTTTCGACTCTCCCCAGTCTTAATCATACCATCTCTGAGTATGGTGATAATGTTACGCACAAAAAAGCAACTCCTTAGTTATGGATATATGGGTAGTACTAATCGCTTTAAGGTTCTGCCAAAGCCAATGGCTGGACGCTGCCCTGTGTATAGGACCTGTATGAAGAAACTTGAATCGCGGTGCTCCTGCGCCTTGCAGATGCCGGCGATGTGTTATTTATATTGAGTTGTGTGTTAATAAACTCATACTATCTTGCATAAATTATCATTAGAGTGTGCAGTGTTTCCCAAACAATTCAAACAAAATTTGACAGGTGCATAAGTATGGGCACCCTTATCATTTTCTTGTTTTAAATACTCCTACCTACTTTTTACTGACTTACTAAAGCACTTTTTTTGGTTTTGTAACCTCATTGAGCTTTGAACTTCATAGCCAGGTGTATGCAATCATGAGAAAAGCTACTTAAAGTGGCCACTTGCAAGTTGTTCTCCTGTTTGAATCTCCTCTGAAGAGTGGCATCATGGGCTCCTCAAAACAACTGTCGTATGATCTGAAAACAAAGATTATTCAACATAGTTGTTCAGGGGAAGGATACAAAAAGCTGTCTAAGAGATTTAACCTGTCAATTTCCACTGTGAGGAACATAGTAAGGAAATTGAAGAACACAGATACAGTTCTTCTTAAGGCCAGAAGTGGCAGGCCAAGAAAAACATCAGAAAGGCAGAGAAGAAGAATGGTGAGATCAGTCAAGGACAATCCTCAGACCACCTCCAGAGAGCTGCAGCATCAACTTGCTGCAGATGGTGTCACCTGTGCATCGGTCAACTATATAACGCACTTTGCACAAGGAGAAGCTGTATGGGAGAGTGATGCGAAAGAAGCCGTTTCTGCAAGCACGCCACATAGTCGGCTGAGGTATACAAAAGCACATTTGGAGAAGCCAATTTCTTTTTGGAAGAAGGTCCTGTGAACTGATGAAACCAAGATTGAGTTGTTTGGTCATACAAAAAGGCGTTATGCATGGCGGCAAAAAAACACAGCATTCCAAGAAAAATACTTGATACCCACATTAAAATTTGGTGGAGGTTCCATCATGCTTTGGAGCTGTGTGGCCAATGCCGGCACCGGGAATCTTGTTAAAGTTGAGGGACGCATGGATTCCTCTCAGTATCAGCAGATTCTTGACAATAATGTTCATGAATCGGTGACAAAGTTGAAGTTACGCAGGGGATGGATCTTTCAGCAAGACAATGATCCAAAACACGGCTCCAAATTACACTGTTCTGGAATGGCCATCCCAGTCCCCAGACCTGAATATCATTGAACATCTGTGGGATCGTTTGAAGAGGACTGTCCATGCTCGGCGACCATCAAACTTAACTGAACTGGAATTGTTTTGTAAAGAGGAATGGTCAAAAATACCTTCATCCAGGAACTCATTAAAAGCTACAGGAAGTGACTAGAGGCTGTTATTTTTGCAAAAGGAGGATCTACTAAATATTAATGTCACTTTTCTGGTGAGGTGCCCATACTTATGCACCTGTCAAATTTTGTTTGAATGCAGATTTCACATTTTCAGATCATTTGACAGTTGTTTTGAGGAGCCCATGATGCCACTCTTCAGAGGAGATTCAAACAGGAGAACAACTTGCAAGTGGCCACTTTAAGTAGCTTTTCTCATGATTGCATACACCTGGCTATGAAGTTCAAAGCTCAATGAGGTTACAAAACCAAAAAAAGTGCTTTAGTAAGTCAGTAAAAAGTAGGTAGGAGTATTTAAAACAAGAAAATGATAAGGGTGCCCATACTTATGCACCTGTCAAATTTTGTTTGAATTGTTTGGGAAACACTGCACACTCTAATGATAATTTATGCAAGATAGTATGAGTTTATTAACACACAACTCAATATAAATAACACATCGCCGGCATCTGCAAGGCGCAGGAGCGCCGCGATTCAAGTTTCTTCATACAGGTCCTATACACAGGGCAGCGTCCAGCCATTGGCTTTGGCAGAACCTTAAAGCGATTAGTACTACCCATATATCCATAACTAAGGAGTTGCTTTTTTGTGCGTAACATTATCACCATACTCAGCGATGGTATGATTAAGACTGGGGAGAGTCGAAACGTCATGTTATGTTATCAGATTTAGTCGCTTATCCAATGTTGATAGATGTGCTCCCATGTGTTATTTATATTGAGTTGTGTGTTAATAAACTCATACTATCTTGCATAAATTATCATTAGAGTGTGCGGTGTTTCCCAAACAGTTTGATCACTGGGACTTTCACAGTCCGTGACACTCGCACCTCGCTCCAAATTGACAGAGTGCACACCATTATACCCCACTAAATTTAGTTTGAATGCAGATTGCACATATTTTGTTAGTACAATAAACCTCATTTCAAGGCAGAAACATTACTGTGTCCAACAGTTATTAGATATATGAAACTGAAATAGCTGTTGCAAAAAAACAATTTTTATAAAACATTAAGCTTAAGATTAATAGGGGTGCCCAAACTTTTTCATATAACTGTATATACTATACTAGATGGTGGCCCGATTCTAACGCATCGGGTATTCTAGAATATGCATGTCCACGTAGTATATTGCCCAGTCACATAGTATATTGCCCAGTCACGTAGTATAATGCTCCATGCAGTTATGGCCCCATAGATGCTCCATATAATGCTCCATGCAGTTCATTATGGCCCCATATATGCCCCATAAAATGCTCCATGCAGTTATGGCCCCATAGATGCCCCATATAATGCTCCATGCAGTTCATTATGGCCCCATAGATGCCCCATATAATGCTCCATGCAGTTATGGCCCCATAGATGCCCCATATAATGCTCCATGCAGTTATAGCCCCATAGATGCCCCATGTAATTCTCCATGCAGTTCTTTATGGCCCCATAGACGCTCCATACAGCATTGTGCCACATGTAATGCTGGTGCTGCAATAAAAAAAAAAAATCACATACTCACCTCTCGTCGCTGCTCCTAAGCGTCCCGTCTCTCCGCACTGACTGTTCAGGCAGAGGGCGGCGCGCACACTAATACGTCATCGCGCCCTCTGACCTGCACAGTCACTGCAAGACGACGGGAAGACGGAGCGGCGCCCGGCGGATGGAACGCGGACAGGTGAATATGAAATACTCACCTGCTCCTGACACTGTCCCTGCCTGCCCCATGGTACAGCAGCTTCCTCGCGCCTGCGCGAGAAAGACCTGCCATGACGTTACGGTCACATGACCGTGACGTCATGCCAGGTCCTTCTCGCGCAGGGCCTGTGATGACGTCGCGGTCACATGACCGTGACGTCATGGCAGGTCTTTCGCGCATACCATCCTTGCCACCGAAACCTGCCGGCGGAAGGTGAGTATATGATTTTTTTTATTTTTTTTAAATTATTTTTAAACATTAGATGTTTTTACTATTGACGCTGCATAGGCAGTATCAATAGTAAAAACTTGGTCACACAGGGTTATTAGCGGCGGTAACGGAGTTACCCGCGGCATAACGCAGTCCGTTACCGCCAGCATTAACCCTGTGTGAGCAGTGACAGGAGGGGAGTATGGAGCGGGCACCGGGCACTGACTGCAGGGGAGTAGGGAGGGACTAATCGGACTGTGGCCGCTGCTGATTGGTCGCGGCAGCCATGACAGGCAGCTGGCGAGACCAATCAGCGACTTGGATTCCATGACAGAGTGAGGCCGCGACCAATGAATATCCGTGACAGACAGACAGAAAGACAGACAGACAGAAAGACGGATGTGACCCTTAGACAATTATATAGTAGATACAGGAGGAGATGACTTACAGGTATATACTATATACAGAAGGAGATGACATACAGGTATATACAGGGGAGATGACACAGGTACTATATACAGGGGAGATGACACCGGTATATACTATATATAGGAGATGACATACAGGTATATACTATACGCAGGAGGAGATGACACGTATATACTATATACAGGAGGAGATGACAGGTATATACAGGAGGAGATGACTGACAGGTATATACTATATACAGGAGCAGATGACACGTATATACTATATACAGAAGAGATGACATACAGATATATACTATATACAGGAGGAGATGACACAGGTATATACTATATACAGAAGCAGATGACACACAGGTATATACTATATACAGGAGCAGATGACACAGGTATATACTATATACAGGAGATGACATACAGGTGTATACTATATACAGTGCCTACAAGTAGTATTCAACCCCCTGCAGATTTAGCAGGTTTAATAAGATGCAAATAAGTTAGAGCCTTCAAACTTCAAACAAGAGCAGGATTTATTAACAGATGCATAAATCTTACAAACCAAAAACTTTTGTTGCTCAGTTAAATTTTTATAAATTTTAAACATAAAAGTGTGGGTCAATTATTATTCAACCCCTAGGTTTAATATTTTGTGGAATAACCTGTGTTTGCAATTACAGCTAATAATCGTCTTTTATAAGACCTGATCAGGCCGGCACAGGTCTCTGGAGTTATCTTGGCCCACTCCTCCATGCAGATCTTCTCCAAGTTATCTAGGTTCTTTGGGTGTCTCATGTGGACTTTAATCTTGAGCTCCTTCCACAAGTTTTCAATTGGGTTAAGGTCAGGAGACTGACTAGGCCACTGCAACACCTTGATTTTTTGCCTCTTGAACCAGGCCTTGGTTTTCTTGGCTGTGTGCTTTGGGTCGTTGTCTTGTTGGAAGATGAAATGACGACCCATCTTAAGATCCTTGATGGAGGAGCGGAGGTTCTTGGCCAAAATCTCCAGGAACGCCGTCCTATCCATCTTCCCATGGATGCGGACCAGATGGCCAGGCCCCTTGGCTGAGAAACAGCCCCACAGCATGATGCTGCCACCACCATGCTTGACTGTAGGGATGGTATTCTTGGGGTCGTATGCAGTGCCATTCAGTCTCCATACGTCACGTGTGTGGTTGGCACCAAAGATCTCGATCTTGGTCTCATCAGACCAGAGAACCTTGAACCAGTCAGTCTCAGAGTCCTCCAAGTGATCATGAGCAAACTGTAGACGAGCCTTGACATGACGCTTTGAAAGTAAAGGTACCTTACGGGCTCGTCTGGAACGGAGACCATTGCGGTGGAGTACGTTACTTATGGTATTGACTGAAACCAATGTCCCCACTGCCATGAGATCTTCCCGGAGCTCCTTCCTTGTTGTCCTTGGGTTAGCCTTGACTCTTCGGACAAGCCTGGCCTCGGCACGGGAGGAAACTTTCAAAGGCTGTCCAGGCCGTGGAAGGCTAACAGTAGTTCCATAAGCCTTCCACTTCCGGATGATGCTCCCAACAGTGGAGACAGGTAGGCCCAACTCCTTGGAAAGGGTTTTTTACCCCTTGCCAGCCTTGTGACCCTCCACGATCTTGTCTCTGATGGCCTTGGAATGCTCCTTTGTCTTTCCCATGTTGACCATGTATGAGTGCTGTTCACAAGTTTGGGGAGGGTCTTAAATAGTCAGAAAAGGCTGGAAAAAGAGATAATTAATCCAAACATGTGAAGCTCATTGTTGTTTGTGCCTGAACTACTTCTTAATACTTTAGGGGAACCAAACAGAATTCTGGTGGGTTGAGGGGTTGAATAATAAATGACCCTCTGAAAAAACTTTTCCCAATTTAAAAAAAAAAAATAAACAAAGAAATAACATTCTTTTTTGCTGCAGTGCATTTCACACTTCCAGGCTGATCTACAGTCCAAATGTCACAATGCCAAGTTAATTCCAAATGTGTAAACCTGCTAAATCTGCAGGGGGTTGAATACTACTTGTAGGCACTGTATAAGGGAGATGACAAACATGTATATACTGAAGGGAAAATGAGAGGTGTGAGATGAAAATGAAAAGGTGTGAGTGCAAAATGAGAGGAGTGATTGGAAAATAACAGATGTGAGGTCGAAATGACATGTGTTCTGAAGGAATGAGAGCAGTGAGGGGGGAATGAGAGGAGTGAGGGGGGAAATGAGAGGGGTGAGGGAGAAAATAAGAGAAGTGAGGTGCTATAACTAACCACAGATATTTACTATGCCCAGGCAACGCCGGGCTCTTCAGCTAGCAAAAATTAAGAGACTACCACATCAATAACCTGTCATTGGTAGCCCAATCTCAAGACCTGAACCCCATTGGAAGAAATCTCTGTAATGTAATCAAGAGGATGATGGATAGTCACAAGCCATCAAACAAAGAACTGCTTAAAATGTTTGCACCAGAAGCAGTGTGAAAGACTGGTAGAAAGCATGCCAAGACGCATGAAAGCTGTGATTAAAAATCATGGTTATTAAACAAAATATTAATTTCTGAACTCTTCCTGAGTTAAAACATTAGTATTGTTGTTTCTATATGATTATGAACTTGCTTTCGTTGCATTATTTGAAGTGTGAAAAGCACTGTTTTGTTTTTTTCTTTTTAATTTTGACCATTTTTCTTTGTCAGGAAAAAAAAAATTATTGCTTGGAAATTCGGAGACATGAAGTTTATAGAATAAAAGGGCAATTTACATTTTACTCAAAATTATACCTATAAGGAGAAAAATCAGGCAAACTGAACATTTTGCAGTGGTCTCTTAATTTTTGCCAGAGCCGGCTGGCTGTGTGTGCGTGTATAGATAGAGAATATATACACTGCTCCAAAAAATAAAGGGAACACTAAAATCCTACATCCTAGATATCACTGAATGAAGTATTACAGTTGTAAATCTTAATTCATTACATAGTGGAATGTGTTGAGAACAATAAAACCTAAAAATGATCAACGTAAATCACAACTAATATTCCACTGAGGTCTGGAGTTGGAATGATGCTCAAAATCAAAATGGAAAATCCAACAGGCTGATCCAACTTCAGTGGAAATGCCTCAAGACAAGGAAATGATGTTCAGTGGTGTGTGTGGCCTCCACGTGCCTGTATGACCTCCCTACAACGCCTGGGCATGCTCCTGATGAGGCGGCGGATGGCTCCTGAGGGATCTCCTCCCAGACCTGGACTAACGCATCCGAAAACTCCAGGACAGTCTGTGGTGCAACGTGACGTTGGTGGATGGTGCGAGACATAATGTCCCAGATGTGTTCAATCGCATTCAGGTGTGGGGAACAGGCGGGCCAGTCCATAGCTTCAATGCCTCCATATTGCAGGAACTGCTGACACTCCAGCCACATGAGGTCTGGTATTGTCCTGCATTAAGAGGAACCCAGGGCCAACCACACCAGCATATGGTCTCACAAGGGGTCTGAGGATCTCATCTCGGTACCGAATGGCAGTCAGGCTACCTCTGGCGAGCACGTGGAGGGCTGTGCGGCCCTCCAAAGAAATGCCACCCCACACCATTACTGACCTACTGCCAAACCAGTCATGCTGAAGGATGTTGCAGGCAGCAGATCGCTCTTCACGGCGTCTCCAGACTGTCACATATGCTCAGTGTGAACCTGCTTTCATCTGCGAATTTGCCAATCTTGGTGTTCTGTGGCAAATGCCAAGCGTCCTGTATGGTGTTGGGTTGTGAGCACAACCCCCATCGGTGGACGTCGGGCACTCAGACCATCCTCAGAGTCTGTTTCTAATAGTCTGTGCAGACACATGTACATTTGTGGCCTGCTGGAGGTCATTTTGCAGGGCTGTGCTCCTTCCTGTTCCTCCCTGCACGAAGGCTGAGGTAGCAGTCCTGCTGCTGGGTTGTTGCACTCCTACGGCCCCCTCCACGTCTCCTGGTGTACTGGCCTGTCTCCTGGTAGTGCCTCCAGCCTCTGGACACTACGCTGACACACAGCAAACCTTCTTGCCACACCTCGCATTGATGTGCCATCCTGGATGAGCTGCACTACCTGAGCCACTTGTGTGGGCTGTAGAGTACGTCTCATGCTACCACGAGTGTGAAAGCACAACCAACATTCAAAGTGACCAAAACATCAGCCAGAAAGCATTGGTACTGAGATGTGGTCTGTGGTCCCCACCTGCAGAACCACTCCTTTATTGAGTGTGTCTTGATAATTGCCAATAATTTCCATCTGTTGTCTATTCTATTTGCACAACAGCATGTGAAATTGATTGTAAATCAGTGTTGCTTCCTAAAGGTACCTTCACACGAAACGACGCTGCAGCGATAGCGACAATGATGCCGATCGCTGCAGCGTCGCTGTTTGATCGCTGGAGAGCTGTCACACAGACCGCTCTCCAGCGACCAACGATGCCGAGGTCCCCGGGTAACCAGGGTAAACATCGGGTTGCTAAGCGCAGGGCCGCGCTTAGTAACCCGATGTTTACCCTGGTTACCAGCGTAAAATGTAAAAAAAAACAAACAGCACATGCTCACCTGCGCGTCCCCCGGCGTCCGCTTCCTGCACTGACTGACTGACTGAGCGCAGGCAGTAGCAGGGCACAGCGGTGACGTCACCGCTGTGCTGTGCTTTCACTTTCACTTTGCGGCGCTCAGTCAGTGTGGGAAGCGGACGACGGGGGAGGCGAATGTAAGTATGTACTGTTTGTTTTTTTTACATTTTACGCTGGTAACCAGAGTAAACATCGGGTTACTAAGCGCGGCCCTGCGCTTAGTAACCCGATGTTTACCCTGGTTACCAGTGTAAAATATCGCTGGTATCGTTGCTTTTGCTGTCAAACACAACGATACACGGCGATCGGACGACCAAATAAAGTTCTGAACTTTATTCAGCGACCAGCGACATCACAGCAGGATCCTGATCGCTGCTGCGTGTCAAACTAAACGATATCGCTAGCCAGGACGCTGCAACGTCACGGATCGCTAGCGATAGTCGTTTCGTGTGAAGGTACCTTTAGTGGACAGTTTGATTTCACAGAAGTTTGATTTACTTGGAGTAATATTCTGTTTGTTTTCCCTTTATTTTTTGAGAAGTGTAATATATATATATTTATTAGATCAGCTGCACACGGAGGTAAACACGGGTAAACTGCGGCTTTAAGAACTTCCTTTTGTTTATTGTAGGCAGCACAAACCATGGTGTAGTAAAGAAAATACAGCACTCTGGGCAAAACAGAACAAAATGGTGGCGGAACAACACAGTCCTTCTGTGAGTGGGGTTCCTCTCACTCACAGCGGCGCCATCGGCCGGGGCAAACCGCTGCGCTGTTCAGCGTTGCAGCTGGTTTTTTCACAGTGGGAGGACGCTCCCCAGTATCTGACTCGATTGGACATTCAGTTGCCAGGGACTACCCGAGTTCTATCATCCCTCACAGGACCACTCCGCACGCCTCCCAACCGATCAAAAAGTGCCCACACCAGGGACCATCCTGGGTGTCCATCCATCTGTGCAGGTCTAGACTAAAAGTGCTACTAAAGGGGGTACCGGATTGGGCAGACCGTCACAAAGGTGTAAAACGTAATAGTCCCACAGCAGCAGTCACACTGCAACCTATTCTAAGCGCGGCAATCTTTCCTTTTGATCACTTACAGGTTCGTGATACTGTTGTGGAGAAGTTTAAAGCTGGATTTCCAAAACTTTAACCCCTTCACCCCGAAGCCTGTTTTCAACTTCCTGACCAGGCCATTTTTTTCAATTCTGACCACTGTCACTTTATGAGGTCATAACTCAAACGCTTCAACGGATCCTGGTGATTCTGAGAATGTTTTCTCATGACATATTGTACTTTATGATAGTGGTCAAATTTATTCGATTTGACTTGCGTTTGTGAGAAAAAAGGAAATTTGGCGAAAATTTTGAAAATTTTGCATTTTTAAAACTTTTAGTTTTTATGCCCTCAAATTAAAGAGTCATATCATTCAAAAAAGTTAAAAACAACATTACCCAAATGTCTGCTTTACATTAGCACAATTTTGGAAACTTAATTTTATTTGTTAGGCAGTTATAAGGGTTAAAAATTCACCAGCAATTTCTCATTTCTACAACAAAATTTGCAAAACCATTTTTTTTAGGGACCACCTCACACTTGAAATGACTTTGAGGGGTCTATATGACAGAAAATGCCCAAAAGTGACACCAATCTAAAAACTGTACCCCTCAAGGTACTGAAAACCACATTCAAAAAGTTTATTAACCTTTCAGGTGCTTCACAGGAATTTATGGAATGATTAAAAAACAAATTGAACATTTAACTTTTTCTCACAAAATTTTTTACTTCAGATCCAATTTGTTTTATTTTACCAAGGGAAACATGAGAAATTGGAACACAAAAGTCATCGTACAATTTGTCCTGAGTACGCCGATACCCCATATGTTGGGGTAAACCATTGTTTGGGCACATGGCAGAGCTCAGAAGGGAAGGAGCGCCATTTGACTTATCAATGCAAAATTTGCTGGAATTGAGATCGGACACCATGTCGCGTTTGGAGAGCCCCTGATGTGCCTAAATAGTGAAAACCCCCACAAGTGACACCATTTTGGAAAGAGGACCCCCTAAGGAACTAATCTAGATGTGTGGTGAGCACTTTGAACCTCCAAGTGCTTCACAGAAGTTTATAATGTAGAGCCGTAAAAAAAAAAATCATATTTTTTTTCACAAAAAATGATCTTTCAAACCCCAATTTTTTTATTTTCCCAAGAGTAACAGGACAAATTGGACCCCAAAAGTTGTTGTGCAATGTGTCCTGAGTACGATGATACCCCGAGTGTGGGGGGGTAAACCACTGTTTGGGCGCACCGCAGAGCTCGGAAGGGAAGGAGCGCCGTTTGACTTTTCAATGCAAAATTGGCTGGAATTGAGATCGGACACCATGTCGCGTAACTTGGAGAGCCCCTGATGTGCCTAAACAGTGGAAACCCCCCACAAGTGACACCATTTTGGAAATTAGCCCCCTAGGGAACTAATCTAGATGTGTGGTGAGCACTTTGAACCCCCAAGTACTAAACAGACGTTTATAACACAGAGCCGTGAAAATAAAAAATACATTTTTTTCCACGAAAATGATATTTTAGCCCCCAAATTTTTATTTTTCCAAGGGTAACAGGACAAATTGGACCCAAAAGTTGTTGTCCGATTTGTCCTGAGTACGCTGATAACCCATATGTGGGGGGGGGGGAACCACTGTTTGGGCGCACGGCAGAGCTCAGAAGGGAAGGAGCGCCGTTTGGAATGCAGACTTAGATGGATTGGTCTGCAGGCGTCACGTTGCATTTGCAGAGCCCCTGATGTACCTAAACAGTAGAAACCCCCCACATGTGACGGCCCAGTATTGGAAACTAGACCCCCCAAGGAACTTATCTAGATGTGTTGTGAGAACTTTGAACCCCCAAGTATTTCACTACAGTTTATAACGCAAAGCCGTGAAAATAAAAAAATCTTTTTTTTCTTCCACAAAAATTATTTTGTAGCCCCCGGTTTTATATTTTCCCAAGGGTAACAGGCGAAATTGGACCCCAAAATTTGTTGTCCAATTTGTCCGGAGTATGCTGATACTCCATATGTGGGGGTAAACCCCTGTTTGGGCGCACGGGAGAGCTTGGAAGGGAAGGAGCACTGTTTTACTTTTTCAATGCAGAATTGGCTGGAATTGAGATCGGACGCCATGTCGCGTTTGGAGAGCCCCTGAGGTGCCTAAACAGTGGAAACCCCCCAATTCTAACTGAAACCCTAACCCTAATCCCAACCATAACCCTAACCACACCCCTAACCCTAATCCCAACCCTTATCCCAACCGTAAATGTAATCCAAACCCTAACTTTAGCCCCAACCCTAACTTTAGCCCCAACCCTAACCCTAACCCTAATGGGAAAATGGAAATAAATACATTTTTTAAAATTGTATTATTTTTCCCTAACTAAGGGGGTGATGAAGGGGGGTTTGATTTACTTTTATAGCAGTTTTTTGGCGGATTTTTATGATTGGCAGCCTTCACACACTAAAAGACGCTTTTTATTGCAAAAAAGAGTTTTTGCATCACATTTTGAGAGCTATAATTTATCCATATTTTAGCCCAGAGTCATTTGTGGTTTTGTTTTTTGTGGGACGAGTTGACATTTTCAGCGGTACCATGTTTATTTATATCCGTCTTTTTGATCGCATGTTATTCCACTTTTTGTTCGCCGGTATGATAATAAAGCGTTGTTTTTTGCCTCGTTTTTTATTTATTTTTTTTGCAGTGTTCACTGAAGGGTTTAACTAGTGGGATAGTTTTATAGAGTGGGTCATTATTTTATTTTTTTGTACATTCTATTTTTTTTTTTTTTTTTACTTTCTAACATTGTCCCAGGGTGGGACATCACTATATTAGTTCAGTAGTTCAGATCGCTAATCTGACACTGCATAGCACAGTGTCAGATCAGCGATCTGACAGGCAGTGCAGGAGGCTAGCCACCTCACTTCATGACCCGGAAGGAGTCCCGCGGCCATCTTAAATCCAGTGACTCCTTCCAGATGACCGGAACAACGCGATCGCATCGCGTTGTTCCGGTGGGAGAGCTCAGAGAGCCCCCGTCCCTGCGCGATGCCCCTCTGTCGCTGTCACTATTGACAGCGGCATCAGAGCGGTTAAATGCCCACGATCGGCGCTAGCGCCAATTGTGGGCATTGCTGCGGGGTGTCAGCTGTCATATACAGCTGACACCCGCAAGCGATCGCCGCGGCGCTCACTGTGAGGCCGCGCGATTGTGCCGCCGTACTAGTACTGCGGTTTGCGGGAACTTAGTTCCCGCAGAGCAGTACTATTACGGCGCATGTCAGGAAGGGGTTAAACATCCTAAGGAGCACTGTGCAAGTGATCATATTGCAATGGAAGGAGTATCATATCACTTTATATCTACCAAGACCCGGCCATCCCTCTAAACTTTCATCTCAAACAAGGAGACGACTGATCAGAGATGCAGCCAAGAGGCCCATGATCACTCTGGATGAACTGCAGAGATCTACAGCTGAGGTGGGACAGTCTGTCCATAGGACAACAATCAGTCGTACACTGCACAAATCTGACCTTTATGGAAGAGTGGCAAGAAGAAAGCCATTTCTCAAAGATATCCATAAAAAGTGTTGTTTAAAGTTTGCAACAAGCCACCTGGGAGACACACCAAACATGTGAAAGAAGGTGTTCTGGTCAGATGAAACCAAAATCTAACTTTTTGGCAACAATGCCAAACGATATGTTTGGCGTAAAGGCAACAAGCTCATCACCCTGAACACACCATCCCCACTGTCAAACATGGTGGTGGCAGCATCATGGTTTGGGCCTGCTTTTCTTCAGCAGGGACGATGGTTAAAATTGATGGGAAGATGGATGGAGCTAAATGCAGGACCATTCTTGAAGAAAACCTGTTGGAGTCTGCAAAAGACCTGAGACTGGGACGGAGATTTGTCTTCCAACAAGACAATGATCCCAAACAAAGCAAAATCTACAATGGAATGGTTCACAAATAAACGTATCCAGGTGTTAGAATGGCCAAGTCACAGTCCAGACCTCAATCCAATCGAGAATCTGTGGAAAGAGCTGAAATCTGCTGTTCACAAACGATCTCCATCAAACCCCACTGAGATCGAGCTGTTTGCCAAGGTAGAATCGGCAAGAATTTCAGTCTCTCGATGTACAAAACTGATAGAGACATACCCCAAGCGACTTGTAGCTGTAATCGCAGCAAAAGGTGGCGCAACAACGTATTAAGTTAAAGGGGCCGAATAATATTGTACGCCCCACTTTTCAGTTTTTTAATTTCCAAAAAAATTAAAAATAACCAATAAATTTTGTTCAACTTCACAACTGTGTTCCACTTGTTGTTGATTCTTCACCAAAAATTTACATTTGGTATCTTTATGTTTGAAGCATGATGTGTGTTAAAAGGTTGAAAAGTTCCAGGGGGCCAAATACTTTCGCAAGGCACTGTATTTGATCCACACTGGGCTATTGTAGGTCTTCTATTGTTGTCAGAGAAGCATGTTACAGACAGGTATTGTTGGCAACTACCCCAAGGGTATATGTACACACGGTCAGTAACAGTAATTGGCAGCGCTTTGGACGCAGCACATGTCCGCTGCCGGCTATTGAATGCAAGTGAATCCGCATGTGGTCATTGCACCGTGCGGAATCACCGCGTCCAACACATTGTACGGGTGAGCTTTATCTTGCGGAGGCTCGCATCTCCAGAAGATAACTAGACATGCTGCAGTCTGGAAAGTTTTCCTCCACACGCAACAAAATGATTGGGCAACTGGATTCTAACCGCTTTATCCTTATGACGCCATATAATCGTACAGAAACCTATCATACACATCAAATGAGCGGCAGATCCCACCAGAATCAGTGACTTCTGCCGACATTTACCTTATGTGTATGGACACATTAGGGTTACCAGACATTACAAATGTATGACATAGGCTATAGCGCACATTCAGAGCTTGACGAGAGCTTAAAATAGTTCCTAGCTCTATTACAGAAATTGTCTCAGGCAATTAAACACACACACGCCTCAAGAATGAAAAATATCAGCATAGTAAACATGCCCTGTCATTAGACTGGTTCACCATGTACTACTAGCATCATTTGCATCCCAGTGATGGGAGTGCTGCCTCTCATCAGTGCTATGTACAGAAGATCGGACACACAGGACTGTCCGCACTATACCAGCGGTCTCCTCAGTGATGGGAGTGCTGCCTCCTCCTCAGTGCTATGTACAGGGGATCTGACACACAGGACTGTCCGCACTATAACAGCGGTCTCCCCAGTGATGGGAGTGCTGCCTCCTCCTCAGTGCTATGTACAGGGGATCTGACACACAGGACTGTCCGCACTATAACAGTGGTCTCCTCAGTGATGGGAGTGCTGCCTCCTCTCATCAGTGCCATGTACAGGGGATCTGACACACAGGACTGTCCGCACTATAACAGTGGTCTCCTCAGTGATGGGAGTGCTGCCTCCTCTCATCAGTGCCATGTACAGGGGATCTGACACACAGGACTGTCCGCACTATAACAGTGGTCTCCTCAGTGATGGGAGTGCTGCCTCTCA
Organism: Ranitomeya variabilis; assembly: GCF_051348905.1. NCBI lineage: Eukaryota > Metazoa > Chordata > Amphibia > Anura > Dendrobatidae > Ranitomeya > Ranitomeya variabilis. The sequence continues at coordinate 171,248,752 of NC_135233.1, read as the reverse complement.
TCAGTGCCATGTACAGGGGATCTGACACACAGGACTGTCCGCACTATAACAGTGGTCTCCTCAGTGATGGGAGTGCTGCCTCCTCTCATCAGTGCCATGTACAGGGGATCTGACACACAGGACTGTCCGCACTATAACAGTGGTCTCCTCAGTGATGGGAGTGCTGCCTCCTCTCATCAGTGCCATGTACAGGGGATCTGACACACAGGACTGTCCGCACTATAACAGTGGTCTCCTCAGTGATGGGAGTGCTGCCTCTCATCAGTGCTATGTACAGGGGATCTGGCACACAGGACTGTCCGCACTACAACAGTGGTCTCCTCAGTGATGGGAGTGCTGCCTCTCATCAGTGCTATGTACAGGGGATCTGACACACAGGACTGTCCGCACTATAACAGTGGTCTCCTCAGTGATGGGAGTGCTGCCTCTCATCAGTGCCATGTACAGGGGATCTGACACACAGGACTGTCCGCACTACAACAGTGGTCTCCTCAGTGATGGGAGTGCTGCCTCTCATCAGTGCTATGTACAGGGGATCTGACACACAGGACTGTCCGCACTATAACAGTGGTCTCCTCAGTGATGGGAGTGCTGCCTCTCATCAGTGCCATGTACAGGGGGTCTGACACACAGGACTGTCCGCACTACAACAGTGGTCTCCTCAGTGATGGGAGTGCTGCCTCCTCTCATCAGTGCCATGTACAGGGGATCTGACACACAGGACTGTCCGCACTATAACAGCGGTCTCCTCAGTGATGGGAGTGCTGCCTCCTCCTCAGTGCTATGTACAGGGGATCTGACACACAGGACTGTCCGCACTATAACAGCGGTCTCCCCAGTGATGGGAGTGCTGCCTCTCATCAGTGCCATGTACAGGGGAGCTGACACACAGGACTATAAGCGTTGTCTCCTCAGTGATGGGAGTGCTGCCTCCTCTCATCAGTGCCATGTACAGGGGATCTGACACACAGGACTGTCCGCACTATAACAGTGGTCTCCTCAGTGATGGGAGTGCTGCCTCCTCTCATCAGTGCCATGTACAGGGGATCTGACACACAGGACTGTCCGCACTACAACAGTGGTCTCCTCAGTGATGGGAGTGCTGCCTCCTCCTCAGTGCTATGTACAGGGGATCTGACACACAGGACTGTCCGCACTATAACAGCGGTCTCCCCAGTGATGGGAGTGCTGCCTCCTCCTCAGTGCTATGTACAGGGGATCTGACACACAGGACTGTCCGCACTATAACAGTGGTCTCCTCAGTGATGGGAGTGCTGCCTCCTCTCATCAGTGCCATGTACAGGGGGTCTGACACACAGGACTGTCCGCACTATAACAGTGGTCTCCTCAGTGATGGGAGTGCTGCCTCCTCTCATCAGTGCCATGTACAGGGGATCTGACACACAGGACTGTCCGCACTATAACAGTGGTCTCCTCAGTGATGGGAGTGCTGCCTCCTCTCATCAGTGCCATGTACAGGGGATCTGACACACAGGACTGTCCGCACTATAACAGTGGTCTCCTCAGTGATGGGAGTGCTGCCTCCTCTCATCAGTGCCATGTACAGGGGATCTGACACACAGGACTGTCCGCACTATAACAGCGGTCTCCTCAGTGATGGGAGTGCTGCCTCTCATCAGTGCTATGTACAGGGGATCTGACACACAGGACTGTCCGCACTATAACAGCGGACTCCTCAGTGATGAGAGTGCTGCCTCCTCCTCAGTGCTATGTACAGGGGATCTGGCACACAGGACTGTCCGCACTATACCAGCGGTCTCCCCAGTGATGGGAGTGCTGCCTCCTCTCATCAGTGCCATGTACAGGGGATCTGACACACAGGACTGTCCGCACTATAACAGTGGTCTCCTCAGTGATGGGAGTGCTGCCTCCTCTCATCAGTGCCATGTACAGGGGATCTGACACACAGGACTGTCCGCACTATAACAGTGGTCTCCTCAGTGATGGGAGTGCTGCCTCTCATCAGTGCCATGTACAGGGGATCTGACACACAGGACTGTCCGCACTACAACAGTGGTCTCCTCAGTGATGGGAGTGCTGCCTCTCATCAGTGCTATGTACAGGGGATCTGACACACAGGACTGTCCGCACTATAACAGTGGTCTCCTCAGTGATGGGAGTGCTGCCTCTCATCAGTGCCATGTACAGGGGATCTGACACACAGGACTGTCCGCACTATAACAGTGGTCTCCTCAGTGATGGGAGTGCTGCCTCCTCTCATCAGTGCTATGTACAGGGGATCTGACACACAGGACTGTCCGCACTATAACAGCGGTCTCCTCAGTGATGGGAGTGCTGCCTCCTCCTCAGTGCTATGTACAGGGGATCTGACACACAGGACTGTCCGCACTATAACAGCGGTCTCCCCAGTGATGGGAGTGCTGCCTCTCATCAGTGCCATGTACAGGGGAGCTGACACACAGGACTATAAGCGTTGTCTCCTCAGTGATGGGAGTGCTGCCTCCTCTCATCAGTGCCATGTACAGGGGATCTGACACACAGGACTGTCCGCACTATAACAGTGGTCTCCTCAGTGATGGGAGTGCTGCCTCCTCTCATCAGTGCCATGTACAGGGGATCTGACACACAGGACTGTCCGCACTACAACAGTGGTCTCCTCAGTGATGGGAGTGCTGCCTCCTCCTCAGTGCTATGTACAGGGGATCTGACACACAGGACTGTCCGCACTATAACAGCGGTCTCCCCAGTGATGGGAGTGCTGCCTCCTCCTCAGTGCTATGTACAGGGGATCTGACACACAGGACTGTCCACACTATAACAGTGGTCTCCTCAGTGATGGGAGTGCTGCCTCCTCTCATCAGTGCCATGTACAGGGGATCTGACACACAGGACTGTCCGCACTATAACAGTGGTCTCCTCAGTGATGGGAGTGCTGCCTCCTCTCATCAGTGCCATGTACAGGGGATCTGACACACAGGACTGTCCGCACTATAACAGTGGTGTCCTCAGTGATGGGAGTGCTGCCTCCTCTCATCAGTGCCATGTACAGGGGATCTGACACACAGGACTGTCCGCACTATAACAGTGGTCTCCTCAGTGATGGGAGTGCTGCCTCTCATCAGTGCCATGTACAGGGGATCTGACACACAGGACTGTCCGCACTACAACAGTGGTCTCCTCAGTGATGGGAGTGCTGCCTCTCATCAGTGCTATGTACAGGGGATCTGACACACAGGACTGTCCGCACTATAACAGCGGTCTCCCCAGTGATGGGAGTGCTGCCTCTCATCAGTGCCATGTACAGGGGAGCTGACACACAGGACTATAAGCGTTGTCTCCTCAGTGATGGGAGTGCTGCCTCCTCTCATCAGTGCCATGTACAGGGGATCTGACACACAGGACTGTCCGCACTATAACAGTGGTCTCCTCAGTGATGGGAGTGCTGCCTCCTCTCCTCAGTGCTATGTACAGGGGATCTGACACACAGGACTGTCCGCACTATAACAGCGGTCTCCCCAGTGATGGGAGTGCTGCCTCTCATCAGTGCCATGTACAGGGGAGCTGACACACAGGACTGTCCGCACTATACCAGCGGTCTCCCCAGTGATGGGAGTGCTGCCTCTCATCAGTGCCATGTACAGGGGAGCTGACACACAGGACTATAAGCGTTGTCTCCTCAGTGATGGGAGTGCTGCCTCTCATCAGTGCCATGTACAGGGGAGCTGACACACAGGACTGTCTGCACTATACCAGCGGTCTCCCCAGTGATGGGAGTGCTGCCTCCTCTCATCAGTGCCATGTACAGGGGATCTGACACACAGGACTGTCCGCACTATAACAGCGGTCTCCTCAGTGATGGGAGTGCTGCCTCCTCTCATCAGTGCCATGTACAGGGGATCTGGCACACAGGACTGTCCGCACTATAACAGCGGTCTCCCCAGTGATGGGAGTGCTGCCTCTCATCAGTGCCATGTACAGGGGAGCTGACACTCAGGACTATAAGCGTTGTCTCCTCAGTGATGGGAGTGCTGCCTCTCATCAGTGCCATGTACAGGGGAGCTGACACACAGGACTATAAGCGTTGTCTCCTCAGTGATGGGAGTGCTGCTGCCTCCTCCTCCTTAGTGCGGTCATACCTTTGGGGGAGCTGTGTGCCCTCTGCAGGGGTGGCAGCTGAGTGGGGCATGCAGGTGGGGTTGTGGATGGATTCTGTGTCACACATTCACCAGGATTCGGACGCAGCCTCTGCTCCCGGGCAGTGGGTGACAGAGGACGCGCAGTCCGGGACTACGTGCTGACACACGGCTGATCTCCCGGCAGATGACATCAGCCTCCATGAGGCGAAGCAGCAGCATCCTCCCGCCTGTCACCAGCAGCCTCCATTCCAGCTGACCAGTGTCCTCTGTCACCCAACCTTTATCCATGCCCCTGAGCACAGCAAGCTACCCGCATACACCAGCCGTCGTCGTTCACCTACCGAGCCTCAGCACCCGCCCCTCATCCCGCGCTCCGCCGTCACTCACTCCGGGATTTCCGTTCCTTTTCTGTCAACTAGCAACAGAGATAAGACATCAGAAACCAGAAGAGCACCACGTGATACTCCCTGGCCACGTCATCTGAGGGCGGCGCTATGCTTGAGGGAGGGGAATTGAGCGGCTGCTCCGCATTGCATGCCGGGTCGTGGCAGATGGAACGCAGACGTATAGGATACGTGAACGAATACATGACGCGCAGTGACGTACTCAGCTGGTCTAGTGTGAGGCTGAACCCTGAAGGAGAGCAGGGAAGTGCTCACACCTGGCAGGAGATAGATATAGATAGATAGAGGGTGGCCCAATTCTAACGCATCGGGTGTGCTAGAATATGTATGTAGTTTATTTATGAAGATTTCCACATAGTATATTGCACAGCTACGTAGTATCTAGCAGTGTGGGCACCAGATCCCTGTTAAACAATTAAAATAAAAAATAGTTATAGACTCGCCTTCTGTCGGCCCCCAGATCCAGCCCAGGCCTTTAGCGATGCTCCTCGCGACGCTCCCTTCCCAGTCATGCTTTGCGGCAATATCACGAGATGATGTAGCAGTCTCACGAGACCGCTACGTCATCTCCGGTCATTGCCGCAATGCATTCTTGGGACCGGAGAGTCGCGAGGAGCGGGACAGGCTGCCGCGGACGCCAGAAGGTGAGAATATAATGATTTTTTAAATATATTTTTAACATTATATGTTTTTACTATTGATGCTGCATAGGCAGCATCAATAGTAAAAAGTTGGTCACACAGGGTTAATGGCAGCGTTAACGGACTGCGTTACACCACGTTATGCCATGGTGTAACGCAGTCCGTTTAACAGACTGCTAAAACCCTATGTGGCCGCTGACTGGAGGGGAGTAGGGAGGGGCCAATTCGTGGCCGGACTATGCCTGTCGCTGATTGGCCGCGACCAATTAGCGACCCGGGATTTCCACGACGGACACAAACAGACGGAAGTACCCCTTAGACAATTATATATATATAGATACACACACATCCTACGTGCGCCTCTGGTGATCGCTCATCCCTAGTCGCAGTACATTATTATTATACATTTTTATAGCGCTATTTATTCCATGGCGCTTTACATGTGAAAAGGGGCAAATACAGACAAATACAATAAACATGACCAAAAAACAAGGCACTAACAGGTACAGAAGGAGGGAGGACCCTGCCCGCGAGGCCTCACAGTCTGCAGGGGATGGGTGAGGATACACTAGGAGAGGGTAGAGCTGGTTGTGCAGCGGTTCAGTAGGTTGAGGATCACTGCAGGCTGTAGCCTTGTCGGAAGAAGTGAGTCTTCAGGTTCTTTTTGAAGGTTTCTATGGTAGGCGAGAGTCTGATGTGTTGGGGTAGAGAGTTCCAGAGAATGGGGGAAGCACGGAAGAAGTCTTGGATGCGGTTTGTTATGGACTGGTAATTTAGGAGCGACATGCGACTCGCTCTGAGCAGGTGGTAACTATACAGACCGCAGTTCCTGATCTTAACACAACACTAGCAGTAGCCGTGGGATGTTCCCGTCACTCCCTGGACACCTCGTCACAGCCGGAGAACTAGCTACCCCTAAAGGTAGAAACAGGAAAGCTATCTTGCCTCAGAGAAAATCCCCAAAGGATAGGACAGCCCCCCACAAATATTGACTGTGAGAGGAGAAGGAAATGACATACGTAGTATGAAACAAGATTTAGCAAAGGAGGCCACTTCTAGCTAGATAGACAGTAAGGAAAGGACACTGTGCGGTCGGTAATAAAAACTAGAAAAAGTCCACCGCAGAGATATGCAAAAAATCTCCACACCTGACTAAAGGTGTGGAGGGCAAAATCTGCAGCCCTGAGCTTCCAGCTTAGCTAAATAGATCCATACTGATAAGCTGGACAAATGAGCAAAACATAGAATGTGCTGAACAATAAGTCCACAACAAGTGGACTGCAAAAGAACAAACAAGGACTTATCTTTGCTGAACTGGACAGAGTGTCAGGGAAATCCAAAAGACCAGTGGCTCCAAGCAGGAACAATTGACAACTGGCATTGATTGAGGGATAAGGCCAGACTAAAATAGCCGAGCCAGAAAGACGATCAGTGGAAGCAGCTGCTGATGCTAAATCCAAGAAGCAGCTATACCACTCAAAACCACAGGAGGGAGCCCAAGAGCAGAATTCACAAAAGTGCTACTTACAACCACCGGAGGGAGCCCAAGAGCGGAATTCACAACAGTACCCCCCCTTATGGAGGGGTCACCGAACCCTCACCAGAGCCCCCAGGCCGAGCCAAGTGAAAAGCACGAACCAAATCGGCAGCATGGACATCGGAGGCAACCACCCAAGAATTATCCTCCTGGCCATAACCCTTCCACTTAACAAGATACTGAAGCCTCCGCCTCGAAAAACGAGAATCCAAAATTTTCTCAACCACATATTCCAACTCCCCCTCAACCAACACCGGGGCAGGAGGATCAACAGAGGGAACAACGGGTACCACGTATCTCCGCAACAAAGATCTATGGAAAACATTGTGGATGGCAAAAGAGGCTGGAAGGGCCAAACGAAAAGACACTGGATTGATAATCTCAGAGATCTTATAAGGACCAATAAACCGAGGCTTGAACTTAGGGGAAGAGACCTTCATAGGAACATGACGAGAAGATAACCAGACTAAATCCCCCACACGACGCCGAGGACCAACACACCGACGGCAGTTAGCAAAACGCTGAGCCTTTTCCTGAGACAACGTCAAATTGTCTACCGCATGAGTCCAAATCTGCTGTAACCTGTCCATCACAGAATCTACACCAGGACAATCAGAAGGCTCAGCCTGCCCTGAAGAAAAACGGGGATGGAAACCAAAATTACAAAAAAAAGGCGAAACCAAAGTAGCCGAACTGGCCCGATTATTAAGGGCAAACTCGGCCAACGGCAAGAAAGCCACCCAATCATCCTGATCAGCAGACACAAAGCATCTCAAATAGGTTTCCAAGGTTTGATTAGTTCGCTCAGTTTGGCCATTTGTCTGAGGATGGAACGCCGAAGAAAAAGACAAATTAATGCCCATCCTAGCACAAAAGGCCCGCCAAAACCTGGAAACAAACTGGGAACCTCTGTCAGACACAATATTTTCCGGAATGCCATGCAAACGAACCACATGCTGAAAGAACAATGGAACCAAATCAGAGGATGAAGGCAATTTAGGCAAAGGTACCAAATGGACCATTTTAGAGAACCGGTCACAAACCACCCAGATAACAGACATCCTCTGGGATACAGGAAGATCCGAAATAAAATCCATGGAAATATGCGTCCAGGGCCTCTCAGGGACAGGCAAAGGCAAAAGCAACCCACTAGCGCGGGAACAGCAAGGCTTAGCCCGGGCACAAGTCCCACAGGACTGCACAAAAGAACGCACATCCCGCGACAAGGAAGGCCACCAAAAGGACCTAACCACCAAATCTCTGGTACCAAAAATCCCAGGATGACCGGCCAACACCGAAAAATGGACCTCAGAAATTACCTTACTTGTCCATCTATCAGGAACAAACAGCTTCCCCACAAGACAGCGGTCAGGTTTATCAGCCTGAAATTCCTGAAGCACCCGCCGTAAATCAGGGGAGATGGCAGAAAGAATCACCCCTTCCCTAAGAATGCCAACCGGCTCAAGAACTCCAGGAGAATCAGGCAAAAAACTCCTAGAGAGGGCATCCGCTTTAACATTCTTAGATCTATCCCCGTAAAACAAATCTGGAGTAGGAATTCTAGCTCTAATGCTGGAGTCTGAACAACATAATCTTGGATACTCTGAACTCTTGCAGCAAGCTGATCCACACGAGAAAACAAACTCTGAACATCCATGTCCGCGCCCAAATCCACCCAGAGATTAAGAGGAAGGAAAAAGACAAAACAGACTAAAGAAAAAAAAAATGGCTCAGAACTCTTTTTCTTTTCCTTCTTTTGAGATGCATTCAACTAATTTTTGGCCAGTTGTACTGTTATGGACTGGTAATTTAGGAGCGACATGCGACTAGCTCTGAGCAGGTGGTAACTATACAGACCGCAGTTCCTGATCTTAACACAACACTAGCAGTAGCCGTGGGATGTTCCCGTCACTCCCTGGACACCTCGTCACAGCCGGAGAACTAGCTACCCCTAAAGGTAGAAACAGGAAAGCTATCTTGCCTCAGAGAAAATCCCCAAAGGATAGGACAGCCCCCCACAAATATTGACTGTGAGAGGAGAAGGAAATGACATACGTAGTATGAAACAAGATTTAGCAAAGGAGGCCACTTCTAGCTAGATAGACAGTAAGGAAAGGACACTGTGCGGTCGGTAATAAAAACTAGAAAAAGTCCACCGCAGAGATATGCAAAAAATCTCCACACCTGACTAAAGGTGTGGAGGGCAAAATCTGCAGCCCAGAGCTTCCAGCTTAGCTAAATAGATCCATACTGATAAGCTGGACAAATGAGCAAAACATAGAATGTGCTGAACAATAAGTCCACAACAAGTGGACTGCAAAAGAACAAACAAGGACTTATCTTTGCTGAACTGGACAGAGTGTCAGGGAAATCCAAAAGACCAGTGGCTCCAAGCAGGAACAATTGACAACTGGCATTGATTGAGGGATAAGGCCAGACTAAAATAGCCGAGCCAGAAAGACGATCAGTGGAAGCAGCTGCTGATGCTAAATCCAAGAAGCAGCTATACCACTCAAAACCACAGGAGGGAGCCCAAGAGCAGAATTCACAAAAGTGCTACTTACAACCACTGGAGGGAGCCCAAGAGCGGAATTCACAACAGAAGTTGTGGGAAGAAGAGATAGGAGGGGAGTAGAGAAGGAGATCTTGTGAAGATCAAAGGTTGCATGTAGGTAAGTACCGGGAGACCATGTCACAGATGTATGGAGGAGACTGGTTATGGATGGCTTTGTATGTCATAGTAAGGGTTTTGAACTGGAGTCTCTGGAGGATAGGAAGCCAGTGAAGGGCTTGGCATAGGGGAGAGGCTGGGGAGTAGTGGGGAGACAGGTAGATTAGTCAGGCAGCAGAGTGTAGGATGGATTGGATTGGTGTCAGAGTGCTAGAGGGGAGGCCAGAGAGTAGGAGGTTGCAGTAGTCAAGGCGGAAGATGATAATGGTGTTCACCAGTGTTTTTGTGGTTTCGTTGTTGAGGAATGCGCGGATCCGGGAAATATTTTTGAGTTTAAGGAGGAGGCAAGGGCTTGGATATGTGGCTTGAAAGAGAGGGTAGAGTGGAGGATCACCCCGAGGCACCGAGCATGTGGGACTGGGGAAAGTGAGCAGCCATTGACCTTGATGGGTAGGTCTGGTGTAGGGGTAGAGTGAGATGGAGGAAAGATTATGAATTCTGTTTTGTCCATGTTCAGTTTTAGAAAGCAAGCAGAAAAGAAGGCCGAGATAGCAGACAGACAGTGTGGGATTTTGGTGAGTAAGGAGGTGAGGTTAGGTCCGGATAGGTAGATCTGCATGTCATCGGCATAGAGACGATACTGCAAACCGTGGGGGATTCTATGAGCTGTCCCAGGCCGAAGGTGTAGATGGAGAAGAGTAGGGGTCCTAGAACTGAGCCTTGAGGGACACCGACAGACAAGGGGCGAGGTGAGGAGGTGGTGTGGGAGAGTGAGACACTGAAAGTTCGGTCTGTTAGATATGACAAGATCCAGATAGGGCCAAGTCTGTGATGCCAAGAGATGATAGAATCTGTAGCAGGAGGGAATGGTCCACAGTGTCAAAGGCAGAGGACAGGTTCAGGAGAAGGAGGACAGAGTAGTGTTGCTTGCTCTTGGCGGTTAGTAGGTCATTGGTGACTTTAGTTAGGGCAGTTTCAGTTGAGTGATGGGGTCGGAAGCCAGATTGTAATCGGTCAAAGAGGGAGCAAGAGGAGAGGTGGGAGGACAGTTCAAGATGGACATGCTGTTCAAGTACTTTTGAGGCATAAGGGAGAAGAGATATCGGGCGATAGCTAGACACAGAGGATGGGTCAAGGGAGGGCTTTTTGAGGATGGGTGTGATCTTGGCATTTTTGAAGGATGAGGGGAAGACACCAGTTGTGAGTGAGAGGTGGAGATGTGTTAGGGTTGGGATGAAGACTGTGGTGAGGTTAGGGATGAGGTGGGACAGGAGCGGATCAAGAGTGCAAGTGGTGAGATGTGATCTAGACAGGAGGGTGGAGAGCTGATCTTCTTTCATGGTGAAGTTGGTTTTGGAGGAACAGGGTTGAGCAGCTAAGAGTGGCATTTGGTGCTGCGGACCAAAGCTTTATATATTCCAGTGTATGACAGATTGGACTCTCAGCTCGTTCTTTGGACAAAAGACTAGTGAAGACTGATGTCTCACTCACTTATCTCCGTGCCCAAAACCAAGGTACTCCCCCTGTTGAGACCTCTCTCAGAGGCTGAATACTCTCCTTTGTTAGAGTTATGACAAACCATTTCTATACATAACTCGCTGTATGAACCTCTTAGAAGAATGACACAATGATCATGATGCTCACCACTTCATGGGGGTTCCTTTAAATGTCAACACGGAGTAGATATATGACCCGCTTACGGAGAAATCCGTTTCTTGCATTTCGTTGAGTTTAGATCCTAGCGATTTCAGTGAGTTATAGATTTCTCGGTGGACATTCGGAATATGTAGTTTTTATATCTCTATCCCTGATCGGTGCCATTATAAATAACATTTCAAGAACAAAGGAGTCTCATGCGATTTGAAAGTTGCTGTAACATTATAGCTGGTATCAGACGGGAGGGGGGATGAGGGGTTTAGACAGAAGACTGGCTTTCCCAGCTCAAAGCCATAAAAATTCCTCAGTGAATGTTGCTGGCATGCTGATCTCACATTACAGCTATAGCAGGGGGGAGGGAGGAAGAGTGGCTTAGAATTCCATCCTGTGCTGGCAGGCAGAGGAAACTGCAGTTGAGAGCTCTAGGTGTAATTGAAGTAATAACAACTTCCTATTTCCTGACAGTCCCCACAGTACATTCCCCCACACAAATAGAACACACACAGTATGATGTCACTACAATATATCCCCCACACAGTATGATTGCCCCACATAATAATAAATAATAATAATCTTTATATAGAGCTAACATATTCCGCAGCGCTTTACAGTTTGCACACATCATTGCTGTCCCTGATGGGGCTCACAGTCTAAATTCCCACATCACATAATGTATGAAGTCCTCACAGTATATCCCCCCACATGCAGTATGATATCCCCTCAGTACATTTCCCCCACAAACACAATATGATGTCACCACAGTACATTCCCCCACACACAGTATGATGTCCCAACAGTACATTCCCCAACACACACAGTACATTCCTATTCACCAGAGGCGTAGCTAAGGGTTCAGCTCAGGGGGGGCGAACCATCTGAGTGGGCCCCTAAACCTTGATTACAACTATGGTGGTACACTTTAATCATGGGTATAGGGGGAACCTCAGCAGATGATCCTGCTGTAATTGAAAATGTATAATGGCCCCCGCATTAGCCCCCACGGATTCTGGTCTCTGTCCCTTTCTGTGGGCTGCAAATTGCAGAAAATAAAAACAACCAGTAAATGCGTATAGAGTCCACCATATGGGAATAGGTCCCTGAATGAATCCAGGTAACCCTAAAAATAATACTGTTGTCTGGACAAGACCCTAAAGAGGTGAATGGAAAGAAAGAGGAAAGCAGAAGAAAAGGGGGGGGGTAAAATATCACAATGAAAGAAGAAAGTGCGCTCCCCTGTATGTCATCTCTTCTTTTTTTCCCTTCTCCCCATTTGTGGGCCATGTTATTCAGACTGAGTATACATATGCATCTATATGTGATTGTGATTATCTATACTACTCACCTACTGGCTGTTCCCATTTTTATTCTATTTGGCTTTTCATCATATATATTTATACTCAACTTTATGGGGATTTTTATTGTTTATGTAAATGGCATTTTCAGGTTTGTTACCTTGTATTTACTGATATGAGATGAGACACACTGGACTGATAGGACCCTGACCCCGGCCACGGGACCACATTACAAGAGATAGAGAGAGAGATGCTGAGAGAGAGACTGAGACAGACAGAGAGAGAGATAAGACAGAGAGACTGAGACAGAGAGAGCGAGACTGAGAGACAGAGAGACAAAGAGACTGAGAGAAACAGACTGACAGAGAGAGAGACAGAGAGACTGACTGAGAGCGAGAAAGAGAGACTAACAGAGACAGAGAGAGACTGACACAGAGACTGAGATCGAGACTGGGAGAGCAAGACAGAGCGAGACTGAGACAAACAGAGAGAGAGTGAGACAGAGAGAGACTGCCAGAGCGTGACAGAGACAGAGACTGAGAGAGACAGAGACTGAGAGACTAACAGAGACAGACTGACAGAGTCTCTCTTTCTCGCTCTCTCTGTCTCTCTCTGTGTCAGTCTCTCTCAGTATCTGTCACTCTCTGGCAGTCTCTCTCTCTGTCTCAGGCTCGCTCTCTCTCTGTCTTGCTCTCTCAGTCTCGATCTCAGTCTCTGTGTCAGTCTCTGTGTCAGTCTCTCTGTCTCTGTTAGTCTCTCTTTCTCGCTCTGTCTCTAACAGAGACAGAGAGACTGACACAGAGACTGACAGAGACTGAGATCGAGACTGAGAGAGCAAGACAGAGAGAGCGAGCCTGAGACAGAGAGTGACAGACTGAGAGAGACTGACACAGAGACTCAGAGAGAGACTGAGACAGAGAGAAAGGCACAGAGCGAGACTGAGACAGAGAACGAGGCAGAGAGCGAGACCTTGACTGAGAGAGACAAAGAGACAGAGACTGAAGAGAGACTGACAGAGATTGACAGAGACTGAGAGCGAGACTGAGAGAGAGCGAGACTGAGAGCGAGACAGAGACAAACTGAGAGCGAAACAAAGACTGAGCCAGAGAGAGACAGAGACTCAGAGGGAGACAGAGACAAACAGAGAGAGAGCGAGACAAAGACTGAGACAGAGAGACTGCGAGAGACAGAGACTGAGAGGGAGACAGAGAGAGACTGACCCTCAGAGAGACAGAGGCTCAGAGTGAGCGAGACAGAGAGTGAGCGAGAGAGTGAGAGAGACTGACAGAGACAGAGCAAAACGGATGCCAGAAACCTCAGGGACTTGTCAGGAGGGGAGCAGTGTCCGGCCTCCTCCTTATTGCACAGTGCAGCCACCTCCAGCCCCCTGCAGCCTGAGCTCCTACTCCGTCCTATCTGCTGTCCTGCTCCTGTAAGCAGGGCTCAGGGAGGGAAGAGGCAGCGTCCTGAAGTCTCTTCAGCAGACACCACACAGCCGGCAATGTGCTCGTGTCTGCAGTATGCTGGAGCCTGGAGGCAGCAGGTACAGTGCCGGCACCCAGCGTCCCCGGGTACATGCTCCTCTACAGAACAGACCGCGGCAGTGCAGGGAGATTCTGTCCCTGCTCTACCACAGAGCTCAACTATATTGGCGTGCAAGTAGGCTACTATAGTTAAGGGTAGCGTAGCTCCAGGTGGGCCCCTCTGAGCTCTGGGCCCGGGGCGACCGCACCCTCTGCCCCCCTGGTAGCTACGCTACTGCTATTCACCTGTATTACTGGGATGTCATGGCCTAAACCTGCTCATAGATTGTTATAGATATATAGATACAGGAAAGATATATATCTTGGTACCGTGTTAGCCAGTGGATAGAAAAATATTTAGAATTGAGAGTCCTCAGTGGTTGATACCTTTTAATGGCTAACTGAAAAGATGGTAACAAATTGCAAGCTTTTGAGACTACTCCGCTCTCTTCATCAGGCATAGACTAAAAGAAATTCTGAAGAATCACATATTTATGCACAACACAGCACAAAAAAATGCCATAGGTAAGATAGGTGACGTGAAGCAGAACTACCATTATGTGAGTGATACAGTTATGTCCATTAATATTGGAACAGTTCATAGCTAAGGAGTGTGAATGTTTTATTGTCCTCTGATAGGGGTCTGGTTCTGTTATGATGACCCCACATGGTCTGAGGGGCAACATCACATCTTTATCAATCTTTTAGCTAGGTTTTTAGAAGAGCTTCTAGCATAGCAATGAAATAAAGGATACAACGGTGTCCCAAGGAAAAATCAAAATAGGAGGAATTTCTTCCAGTATAGCAAAGAATAGAGCAGGAAGATCAGTGTTCTTTAGAAAGCTCCAGCGTAATAAGAGATGGGGTAGGTAGTCACCAGATATTTGGAGGGTTGAGGAAAGGGTTAATAGAATAACCTGTATATGTTCTGTCACACAAGGTAGTAGTACAGTATGTAGTAAATTTGAGTACATGCATTTTAGTGGCCTTAAAGGGAACCTCTCACCCCCAAAATCGAAGGTGAGCTAAGCCCACCAGCATCAGGGGCTTATCTACAGTATTCTGGAAGCTGTCGCATGTCATCGCATGTTGTCGCATGTTATCACATGTCGCATGCTGCATGTCATTGCATGTCGCATTTTGTAGCATGTCATCTCGTGTTGCATGTTGTCACATGTCGCATGCTGCATGTTGTCACATGTTGCATGTCACATGGTGTATGTTGTATGTATTGTATATGTGTGTGTGTTTTTTTTTTACATTCAACACATTAGCCGGATGATGGGACTACTACGGTCCCATCATTGGCTAATGTGTCACTCACTGTCAATGTAGCAGGCAGAGCCCGATGGGACTTGTAGTCCCATCTAACGATGCCTGCACACAGAGACACACACACACCAATTACCAAACCCCCCCCCCCCCCTTGCAGCAGACCCCAGCACGTCCAGCAGACCCCAGCACCACCCGCACATCCCGGCGCCGGCACGCAGATTCCCGCACATACCGGCGCCGGCACGCAGACCCCCGCACATACTGGCGCTGGCACACAGACCCCCGCACATACCGCTGCCAGCACGCAGACCCCCGCACATACCGGCGCCAGCACGCAGACCCCCGCACATACCGGCGCCGGCACGCAGACCCCCGGCGCCGGCACACATACCCCCGGCATCCACACATCCCTGCCTAGCCCCGCTCGCACATCCCTGCCTAGCCCCGCCCACCCCAGCACAGCCCTGCAGCCCCCAGCGCCGCCCACAACCCAGTCACTCTTGATGAGTGACTGCTGCTTGTGGAGGCTGGTCACGCCTGCTCATGACATCACGTCGATTTCCAGAGTCTGGAAATTGACGTAACATCGGCAGAAATAAGCGGTGGCTGCAACCTGGGGGGTCACGTGACCTGGACTCAGCCGCCGCCATAGCGCCGCTCACAAGCGAAAATGGCAACGGAAGGTATTTACACAATTCATTAGGGGCCCCGGGGGATACATTGGTGGGTTAATTGAAAGTAGTGGACAACCCCTTTAACTTTATAATAGGAAACATATGAAAATTCTTTTAGAACTTCCATTGTTTTCTTGATGGAGTTAACTGGGTTAGACAGACTAAGAATGATGTCATCTGCAAACAAGCTTATTTTATATTCATTTGAATCTATTTAAATTTATTACTTCTTATATATTCCGCCAATGGTTCCATGACTAAATAAAAAGTAGGGGCGAAAGTGGGTAGCCCTGCCAATTTCCGTTTGATATTAGTACTTCTTTAGATAGATGATTATTTGCAAAAATCTTGGCAGAGGGGTATGAGTATAAGGCCATTATTGTTTTGATCAAATGGGTATTAAATCCAAATTTTAACAAGGTGGCAGATAAGAAGTTCCAATTAATTCAGTCAAAGGCCTTTTCTGCATCTAGGGCTAATAAAACTGAGGGGATTTTGTTATGCATAATAATATTAATCAAAGTAAGAGTTCTCCTGGTGCCATCTATCGTTTGCTGGCCTTCCACGAAGCCCAATTGGTCCACATGAATAATACTTGGTAATATATTTTTTAACCTATTCACGATAATTTTAGCATATATATTCACATCAGTATTTATTAGCGAAATAGGTCTACAATTTTTAATAGTTCTAGTGTCTCCTGTGCCAGTCAGTGTCAGAGCGAGGAGCAATATCTGCTCCGATCCGACACAGCTAGCGTCCACTCCGTACACCTCATACACACGCAGCTCCGCTTCGTACACACACACACGACTCCGCTCCGTACACCTTGCACACACGGCTCCGCTCCGTACACCTCATACACATGCGGCTGCGCTCCGTACACCTCATACACACGCGGCTGCGCTCCATACACCTCGTACACACGCTGCTGCGCTCCATACACCTCGTACACACACAGCTCTGCTACATCCACACTGTAAACACCTCCTGACCCCACACAAACTTACCCTCATCCAGCACCATGACAACCAGAGTCCTGCATGCATACACGGAGGCCCCGAACATGTGACCCCTGACTCCTCCCCTCCTGTGACCTCATCACAGGTCCTGTGTGCACAGGGCAGCCACATATGTGGTGTGCTGCTCTGCAGGTGGGGGGATGAGGCTGAGGCTGACATTGCAGTGCAGGAAAACTAATGTCCCACCCATGATCGCAGGGGAGAATGTCAAAATCGGGACTGCCGGTTTAGATCCGGGATGGTTGGGAGGTCTGGCATCAGCCACGATCAGTGTTGGCATGTCCAGATCTTTTTAACCCCTTAGATGCTGCTGTCAATAGTTACTACATCATATAAATGGTTAAGAGTGTGGGAGCTCCCTCTTTATCCCCATCGGCAACTTGAGATCATGATTGTGTGGTCCTGATGTTTGCCCTTGCAGTTCACAGCCAAATAGCAGCCTAAGGCTATGTGCACATGTTGCAGATTTAGATGTGGATCCGCAGCATTTTTGGAAATGCGGAACTGCATCAACTCCGCAGTGTAGTGCACAAGCAATGTTAGTCAATGGGAAATTGAGAATTTTTGTGCACATGCTGCGGAAAAAAATACGTGGATTTGCAGAGTTTTATTTTCCGCAGCATGTCAATTCTTTTTGTGGATCTGCAGCGTTTCTGCACCCATTGACTTCCATTGTGTCAGGCCAATCCGCAGCAAAACCGCAGGTTTAAAAAAGATCTGCGGATTTCCTGCAAGAAACGCTGCAGATCGGGAGAGGGGAAGTGTGTGTGGGCGGAGACTGTGTGCGGAGATGTGTGTGTCTGTGTGCGGGTGTTTGTGTGTGTGTCTGCGGGGCTGTGTGTGTCGGTGTGTAGGCAGGCATCTTCCGATGGGACTACTAGTCCCATGACACTATGCCTGCTACAGTGACAGCTAGCCGGATGATGGAATAGTAATAGTCCCATCATTGGACTACTGTGTACAAATGCAAGAAAAAAAACAACATATATACAGTATATGCAACATACAGTACATACTCACCAAACAGCTAATCCCCAAACCCTCGATCACCTGTAAAAAAAATTTAAAATAATAAACCAACATTATACTCCTTGATCCAATGTAATCCATTTAACAACGAGTGTCCCAAGACTATCTCCTCTGGAGAGCTGTCACATCAGCAAATGCGACCGATCTCCAGGGGCCCCGGTGATACAATGACGGAAGTTATCCTTCCACACTGTATCCCTCCACCGCTGTGAGTGCAGAGTTCATACTGTCACTTGCGGCACCACTGTGTGGGAAAACTCTCACGCAGCATTACTGTAAAGTGAGAGGCCATTGAACCCTCAGTGATAACACTGCAGGAGCCATTGTCTCCTGTCAGTGTGTCACTGGAGGCATATAGAGCTGTCACATCTCCGGCACAATGGGGTTATCATTCCTGTGCCAGAAAATGAAAGACTCCAGGGGTTCTACTCGAACCTGTTCGTGGTCCCAAAAAAGGACGGCACTGTAAGGCCCATTCTCGACCTAAAGATCCTAAACAGGATTATCAAAATCAGACATTTCCGGATGGAGTCACTTCATTCTGTCATCTCTTCGATGGAAAGGGGAGTTATTGGCATCTATCGACATCGAAGACGCCTACCTCATATTCCCATTTTTCCCTTCGAACCAAAGGTTCCTGTGTTTCGCTGTCCGTGGCTTACACTTCCAGGTTACAGCCCTGCCCTTCTGGCTAGCCACCACTCCCAGGGTGTTTACAAAGGTCATGGCAGCCGTCATATCCATTCTGAATTCTCTGGGCATGGTCATCTTACCATACTTAGATGACTTCCTGATCAAGAGACCGTCGTTTCGGGCCTGCGAGGAATGCGTTCACATCACTTTAGATACACTCTCTCGCCTGGGGTGGCTCATAAACTTGAAGAAGTCTTCTCCCATCCCAGCTCAGAAAATGTCAAGGTCCTAGCCATTCGCCTGGGAGTCCAAGCAGTCCGTCGACCAATTCCTCGTTCCATTCGATTTGGCATGAGGGTCCTAGGAAAAATGGTGGCAGCAATGGAAGCTGTTCAGTTTGCCCAGTTTCATTTCCATCCCTTGCAGCATGAGCTGCTGGAAACCTGGAACAAGAGCCCATTTTCTCTTGACTGCCAAGCAGTCTCTCCACCCGGGTCAGGCAGGCTCTCAGGTGGTGGACGCAAAGTTCCTCCCTCCTTCAGGGGAACCATTCTCCCCGGACCCTTGGTTGGTGGTCACTACCGACACCAGTCTCCTCCGCTGGGGAGCGGTTTTCCATCACCGCAGGGGCGCTGGTCGCATCGGGAGTCACACCTTCCAATCAATCTCCTAGAGATATGGACGATTCGGTGGGCTTTACGACACATCCATCATATTCTGGCAGGCCGCCCTGTCCAGATTCAGTCGGACAATGCCACGGCCGTGGCTTATATAAATCACCAAGGGGGCACCCACAGCAAAGCGACCATTTACTTTACAGAAAACAAAAAATAAACATTGGGCTGTTCTGAAAAAAAAAATTGCAATATCTGTATTTGTCTTTACAAACTCACAATATGTATTTTTTTGTGTGGATTTATCTTTCTTGTGAATCACTAACCTAATATTTAGTTGTATACCCACAGTTTTTTCAAACTGCTTCACATCTATGTTGCATAGAGTCAACCAACTTCTGGCACCTGTCAACTGTTATTCAAGCCCAGGATGCTTGGATTACATCCCACAATGTTCTGGCATTTGTTGGCTTTGCCTCAGAAACAGCATTTTTAATGTCACCCCACAAGTGTTCTATCGGATTAAAGTCCAGGGATTGGGCTGGCCACTCAATAACCTCAATTTTGTTGGACTGGAATCAAGACTTTGCTCGTTTACTGGTGTGTTTAGGGTCGTTGTCTTGTTGAAACACCCATTTCATATCCTCCTCAGCGTAAGGCCACATAAACTTGTCAAGCATTTTAATATATGCAAACTAGTCCATGATCCCTGGTATGCGGTAAATAGGTCCGGCACCATAGTAAGAGAAACATGCCCATATCATGATGCTTGCACCACCATGCTTCACTGTCTTCTGAGTGTACTGTGGCTTGAATGCAGAGTTTTGTGGTTGTCTGATGAATGGTCTGTGGCTCTTGGACCCAAGTAGAACAATTTTACTTTCATCAGTCGTCAAAATATTTCATCATTTCTATTAAGGCCAGTTGATGTGTTCATTGGCAAATTTTTTCCGCTTCAGTACTTTTTTTTTTTTTTTTTTTTACAGTGGGAGTTTGCGGGTACTCCTTTCTAAGAGATTAGCTTTACACAGGCATCTTCTGTCACAGTACTCACGGGCAACTTGGGACTGTCTTTATTATCCTGGAGCTGATCATTGGCTGCACCTTTGCCAATCTGGCTATTCTTCCATCCATTTGTATGGTAGTCTTCTGTTTGCTTCCACGTCTCTCTGGTTTGGCTTTCCATTTCAAAGCATTGGAGATCATCTTAGCTGAACAGCCTATCATTGTCTGCACTTCTTTATAAGTTTTGCCTTCTCCAATCAACTTTTTAATCAAAGTACGCTGTTCTTTTGAACAATGTCTCGAGCGACCCATATTTTTCAGGCTTTCAAGGAGAAATGCATGTACAACATGTCCTACCTTCACCCTTAAATAAGGGCCACCTGATTCACGCCTTTTTCTTCACAGAATGATTTGACCTCAATAATTGAACTCCACACTTATTTTGAATACCCCCCCCTTTCAATTAATTATTCTAATACACAGACTCAAAAACATGCAGATCATGAATGCGGAGTCTGTTGATTTTCTTACAACTTAGAATGTACTGCACCAATAGGTAAATTGTTTGACATGTGCTAATATAATTTATACCATGAATAGTGATTAGTCTGGTTAGTCATACTGGACTGCTATTATTTTGAACACTCTATATGTTGAAATCTGGGTAATGCTCTATGGGGTCTCACTATCCTTATAGGCTTACCTATTAATAGCACATTAATTGACATGGTATTTACTTGGCATCCACCTTGAAAGTTATAGGTTTGCTTATTTAATTGGAGTTTGATGGTTGCATGTTTTCTTTCTTGTGACATCTCCTTGGGTTAATACTACCTAAGGGTACTGTCTCACAGTGCAATTTTGATCGCTACGACGGTACGATTCGTGACGTTCTAGCGATATCCATACGATATCGCAGTGTCTGACACGCAGCAGCGATCAGGGACCCTGCTGAGAATCATACGTCGTAGCAGATCGTATGGAACTTTCTTTCGTCGCTTGATCACCCGCTGACATCGCTGGATCGTTGTGTGTGACAGCGATCCAGCGATGTGTTCGCTTGTAACCAGGGTAAACATCGGGTAACTAAGCGCAGGGCCGCGCTTAGTAACCCGATGTTTACCCTGGTTACCAGCGTAAACGTAAAAAAAACAAACAGTACATACTCACATTCCGGTGTCTGTCCTCCGGCGTCTCAGCTTCTCTGCACTGTGAGCGCCGGCCAGCCAGAAAGCGAGCACAGCGGTGACGCTTTCCGGCTATGGCGCTTACACAGTGGAGAGAAGCAGAACGCCGGGGGACAGACACCGGAATGTAAGTATGTACTGTTTGTTTTTTTTACGTTTCCGCTGGTAACCAGGGTAAACATCGGGTTACTAAGCGCGGCCCTGCGCTTAGTTACCCGATGTTTACCCTGGTTACCCGGGGACTTCGGCATCGCTCCAGCGCCGTGATTGCAAAGTGTGACCGCAGTCTACGACGCTGGAGCGATAATCATACGACGCTGCGACGTCACGAATCGTGCCGTTGTAGCGATCAAAATTGCACTGTGAGACAGTACCCTAACACATGCTATTTCAGATGGTATTAAAATAACATGGTATTAAGCCTATCAAGGTGCACTAGGGCCAGTCATCAGTGAGCAGAGGCACCACTTGCAAATTTAGGGTGTCAACCTCCGTGGTCAGGAAAGGCACTTTTAATTATACTTTAGAATACCTTGGCCTAGTGCCTTTCCTGACCACAGAGGTTTTTGTTATATGATTTGCAATAATCACATAGGGTGTTTACTGTGAGTTTCATACTTCATATATACTTGTAATGACTGTTTTTATTGTATTAATAAAATCTAAATTCAATAGTACATTAATCCTCTAGTTATATGTACTTTTCATATTAAATTCTCAGTGATATTTTTGCATGTGGTTACTTGGCAGGAGGTTTTTTTTTTTTTTTTTACCTTCGCCCAGTTTCACACCTGACCGCCAAAACATTCCATGCTGTCTTTTTGGAACAAGTCATGGGATACCCTGGATCATCAAATCAGTCACTCCATTGGCGGAAATCTTCTCTTGTGATTAATAGGCTTGGCTCTGATTTACATCAGGCCCTTCCTCTTCATTGGCAGGTTATGAAGACCGATGCCAGTCTATAGATCATGGCAGTAGAGTTTAACTGACACTAGGATCAGGTTTTCTAGTTTCTAGAGCAGGAGTTGTAAATTAATTTTCCCGAGGGGCCACTTGAGAGACCATGACAGTTGTGGAGGGCAGAACCAATAGGCTGAAATTAATTCTGCTCAATAATAAATAATTATTTTATATTAATAAAATATTGAACAGAATTAAATATGCTGACATCCCCTATATACAGTATGATCCCCCACAAAGCCCCCTATATACAGTATGAGCTCACACATTGTCCTCTGCATAGTGTGAGCAAATACATACCATACTCTCTATATACAGTATGACACCCCACATAACCTGTTTTGATTTAGCCAAGAAATCAAATAAAATATATTGATCCCAAAAAGGTAATAGATAAGTATATGCAAAAAATGGGATTAAAACTTAACTTTTAATAGTTAATTAAAAATACATAAACACTAAATATAATCAGAAACTCAAAGATCAGCCCTACAAACTACCAGGTCAAATAAAGCACCAATTGTCTGTAATTTACTAATTATGCCAGCACAACTGACATAATAATGTTTTTTTATTTCTATAGCGCCGACATATTCCACAGCACTTTACATTTTAGAGGGGACTTGTACATACAATAGACATTACAGCATAACAATAAACACATAGATCAAAAAAGATACCAAGAGGAATGAGGGCCCTGCTCACAAGCTTACAATCTATGAGGAAAAGGGGAGACGCAAAAGGTGGATGGTAACAATTGGTTTTGTTGTTCGGACCAGCCATAGTGTAAGAATTGGGTGTTCTTATAATGCTGCATGTAGTGGCATGACCTGACAGGATGCTGTGAATCAGTGATAGATCAGTAAGAAATAAATTGGAATGATCTCACCCAGTTCAGGTACAAAATAGGATCTCTGGCATCGATTTTCAAACACTTTTTAAAAACAATTTTTACAACTCAAATAGGTTGACCTGAAGAATAATACCAGGGCACCAGCACCCACAGGAGAAACACACGTGTAATCTGATCATAATTGGTTTTTCTAATTGTTTTTTTCTTACTGGATCCCCATGTGTGGTGGTTCTGTGGGTGCTGGTGCCCTGGTACTATTCTTCGGGTCTAGCTATTTGACCTCTATTTGTGTTGTAAAAATTGGAGATCAGCCAAAATTCCTTTTTTTTTTTAAACTGTGTAATTTAATTGCTCAGTTAATGATTCCACCCACTGTGTGCTGTACATTACAAATTTGCACACAGTCTGGATTACCATTAGACACAATTATTGTTTTTGTCTACTTATTCCGGTCACTATGACAAAACAGTTTGTCATAGATACATACCGTGTGCTGGAAGTGATGTGTGCAGTCCCCGACTTATGGCAGGCTCCCAGTGATATCGCACACCGGAAACACGGTCGCGCACCGAAAGTAGCATGTGAGGTCCACAGTGTTTGCGTTTCACCGGAATCACCAATGAGTCTTCATTTCGCTGACACTCTGGATATGACATATGTGGGTCAGCGCTCCCATCATTGCATTGATTAGTAGGGAAGGCGGCTTTACCACTTCTTACAGTGCATCTATTGGATGCCCACATGACATAGCAGAATTTGTATTTATCAGGAGTTTGAATCCTTATTTAAGTGGATCTACACTGTGTGCAGAATTATGAGGCAAGTTGTATTTTAGAGGATTATTTTTATTATTGATCAACAACTATGTTCTCAATCAACCCAAAAGACTCATAAATATCAAAGCTTAATATTTTTAGAAGTTGGAGTGTTTTTTTTTTTAGATTTGGCTATCTTAGGAGAATATCTGTTTGTGCAGGTAAATATTACTGTGCAGAATTATTAGGCAACCTAATAAAAACCAAATATATTCCCATCTCACTTATTTTCACTAGGTAAACCAATATAACTGCACAAAATTTAGAAATCTAAATTTTTGACATGCAAAAACAAAACTCCAAAAAAATTAGTGACCAATATAGCCACCTTTCTTTATGATGACACTCAACAGCCTTCCATCCATAGATTCTGTCAGTTGCTTGATCTGTTTATGATCAACATTGCGTGCAGCAGACACCACAGCCTCCCAGACACTGTTCCGAGAGGTGGACTGTTTTCCCTCCCTGTAGATCTCACATTTTGAGGGACCACAGGTTCTCTATGGGATTCAGACCAGGTGAACAAGGGGGCCAAATAATTATTTTTTCGAGACCTTTACTGGCCAGCCACGCTGTGGATTAGTTGAAGGCATGTGATGGAGCATTGTCCTGCATGAAAATCATGTTTTTGTTGAACGATACCGACTTCTTCCTGTACCACTGCTTGAAGACGTTGTCTTCCAGAAACTGGCAGTAGGTCTGGGAGTTGAGCTTCACTCCATCCTCAACCCGAAAAGGTCCCACAAGTTCATCTTTGATGATACCAGCCCATACCAGTACCCCACCCCCACCTTGCTGGCATTTGAGTCAGAGAGGAACTCTCTGCCCTTTAGTGATTCAGCCTCTGGCCCATCAAGAGTCACTGTCATTCCATCAGTCCATAAAACCTTTGAAAAGTCAGTCTTAAGATATTTCTTAGCCCAGTCTTGATGTTTTATCTTATGTTTCTTGTTCAAAGGTGGTCGCTTTTCTGCCTTCCTTACCTTGGTCATGTCCCCGAGTATCGCACACCTTGTGCTTTTTGTTACTCCAGTAACGTTGCAGCTCTGAAATATGGCAAAACTGGTGGCAAATGGCATCTTGGCAGCTTCACGCTTGATTTTCCTCAATTCATGGACAGTTATTTTGTGCCTTTTTTGCCCAACACGCTTCTTGCGACCCTGTTGGCTATTTGCCATGAAACGCTTGATTGCTCAGTGATCACGCTTCAAAAGTTTGGCAATTTCAAGACTGCTGCATGCCTCTGCAAGACATCTCACAAATTTTGGACTTTTCAGAGCCCGTCAAATATCTCTTCTGACCCATTTTGCCAAAGAAAAGGACGTTGCCTAATAATTAAGCACACCTCATATAGGGTGCTGATGTCATTAGACAACAACCCTCCTCATTGCAGAGATGCACATCACCTGATTTACTTAATTGGTAGTTGGCTCTCAAGCCTGAACAGCTTGGAGTAGGACAACATGTATAAAAAGTATCATGAGATCAAAATACAACTTGTCTAATAATTCTGCACACAGTGTATTCTAGGACAAACTCCACAGGAGGCTCTCTACATTGCCTAATACGGCTGAATACTCCACTCTGGCTTCCATATCCCGTGATGAGTCCCAGGCGGGATGAAACTTGTTGGAAGGCGGTAACCTTTTTCGAACTGGTCCTAATATTTTCTACTTCTGATATGGATGACTGTACAGGGGCAAGATGCCCACAGCTTCACATGAGTGTTTGAAAATCGATGCCAGAGATCCCATTTTGTCCCTGAACTGGGTGAGATCATTCTAATTTATTTCTTAATGATCCATCACTGATTCACAGCATCCTGTCAGGTCCTTCCACTATACAGGTCCTTCTCAAAAAATTAGCATATAGTGTTAAATTTCATTATTTACCATAATGTAATGATTACAATTAAACTTTCATATATTATAGATTCATTATCCACCAACTGAAATTTGTCAGGTCTTTATTGTTTTAATACTGATGATTTTGGCATACAACTCCTGATAACCCAAAAAACCTGTCTCAATAAATTAGCATATTTCACCCGTCCAATCAAATAAAAGTGTTTTTTAATACCAAACAAAAAAACAATCAAATAATAATGTTCAGTTATGCACTCAATACTTGGTCGGGAATCCTTTGGCAGAAATGACTGCTTCAATGCGGCGTGGCATGGAGGCAATCAGCCTGTGACACTGCTGAGATGTTATGGAGGCCCAGGATGCTTCAATAGCGGCCTTAAGCTCATCCAGAGTGTTGGGTCTTGCGTCTCTCAACCTTCTCTTCACAATATCCCACAGATTCTCTATGGGGTTCAGGTCAGGAGAGTTGGCAGGCCAATTGAGCACAGTAATACCATGGTCAGTAAACCATTTACCAGTGGTTTTGGCACTGTGAGCAGGTGCCAGGTCGTGCTGAAAAATGAAATCTTCATCTCCATAAAGCATTTCAGCCGATGGAAGCATGAAGTGCTCCAAAATCTCCTGATAGCTAGCTGCATTGACCCTGCCCTTGATGAAACACAGTGGACCAACACCAGCAGCTGACATGGCACCCCACACCATCACTGACTGTGGGTACTTGACACTGGACTTCAGGCATTTTGGCATTTCCTTCTCCCCAGTCTTCCTCCAGACTCTGGCACCTTGATTTCCGAATGACATGCAAAATTTGCTTTCATCAGAAAAAAGTACTTGGGACCACTTAGCAACAGTCCAGTGCTGCTTCTCTGTAGCCCAGGTCAGGCGCTTCTGCCGCTGTTTATGGTTCAAAAGTGGCTTTACCTGGGGAATGCGGCACCTGTAGCCCATTTCCTGCACACGCCTGTGCACGGTGGCTCTGGATGTTTCCACACCAGACTCAGTCCACTGCTTCCTCAGGTTCCCCAAGGTCTGGAATCGGTCCTTCTCCACAATCTTCCTCAGGGTCCGGTCACCTCTTCTCGTTGTACAGCGTTTTCTGCCACATTGTTTCCTTCCAACAGACTTACCATTGAGGTGCCTTGATACAGCACTCTGGGAACAGCCTATTTGTTGAGAAATTTCTTTCTGGGTCTTACCCTCTTGCTTGAGGGTGTCAATGATGGCCTTCTTGACATCTGTCAGGTCGCTAGTCTTACCCATGATGGGGGTTTTGAGTAATGAACCAGGCAGGGAGTTTTTAAAAGCCTCAGGTATCTTTTGCAAGTGTTTAGAGTTAATTAGTTGATTCAGAAGATTAGGGTAATAGGTCGTTTAGAGAACCTTTTCTTGATATGCTAATTTATTGAGACAGGTTTTTTGGGTTATCAGGAGTTGTAGGCCAAAATCATCAGTATTAAAACAATAAAAGACCTGACAAATTTCAGTTGGTGGATAATGAATCTATAATATATGAAAGTTTAATTGTAATCATTACATTATGGTAAATAATGAAATTTAACACTATATGCTAATTTTTTGAGAAGGACCTGTATATCCATTGTAGTGGCATAATTAGCCAATTACATACAATTGAGATATTATTTGACCTGGTAGTTTGTAGGGGAGGTCTTTTAGAGTTTCTGATTATAAATTTTGGTGTGTTTATGTATATTTTAATAAACTATTAAAAGTTACGTTTTAATCCCATTTTTTTTTCTTACATTTACCCCACATACACTCAGTAGGAGCCCTCACAGACTCTTCATGTATTATGGATAGGTGATAAAAGGTTTGTGTAGTGAAAATAAGCTAAGGTCCCCACACACATTAGATAGTGGTCAGCAATAAATTTGTTTGATGGACACCCATCTCTCCTGACTCACACAGGAGTGCTTGGCCGAGAACTTTCTTGTGTTCCCAAATTAGAAAGCAAATGCTAAACTCCTCAGAGAGACCAAAAGGATCAGCCACCGGAATTCAAGCAAGCTGGATTTTATAGACTAAGTTCCAAGGAGAGCCCTCTCCACTCTGTACAGGTCTGTCAAGGTTAGTGTGTTCATTGTAATTTATATATCTTCTACACTCACCGGCCACTTTATTAGGTACACCATGCTAGTAACGGGTTGGACCCCCTTTTGCCTTCAGAACTGCCTCAATTCTTCGTGGCATAGATTCAACAAGGTGCTGGAAGCATTCCTCAGAGATTTTGGTCCATATTGACATGATGGCATCACACAGTTGCCGCAGATTTGTCGGCTGCACATCCCAAAGATGCTCCATACAAGGCAGGATGGATCCATGCTTTCATGTTGTTTACGCCAAATTCTGACCCTACCATCCGAATGTCGCAGCAGAAATCGAGACTCATCAGACCAAGCAACGTTTTTCCAATCTTCTACTGTCCAATTTCGATGAGCTTGTACAAATTGTAGCCTCAGTTTCCTGTTCTTAGCTGAAAGGAGTGGTACCCGGTGTGGTCTTCTGCTGCTGTAGCCCATCTGCCTCAAAGTTCGACGCACTGTGCGTTCAGAGATGCTCTTAGGCCTACCTTGGTTGTAACGGGTGGCGATTTGAGTCACTGTTGCCTTTCTATCAGCTCGAACCAGTCTGCCCATTCTCCTCTGACCTCTGGCATCAACAAGGCATTTCCGCCCACAGAACTGCCGCTCACTGGATTTTTTTTCTTTTTCGGACCATTCTCTGTAAACCCTAGAGATGGTTGTGCGTGAAAATCCCAGTAGATCAGCAGTTTCTGAAATACTCAGACCAGCCCTTCTGGCACCAACAACCATGCCACGTTCAAAGGCACTCAAATCACCTTTCTTCCCCATACTGATGCTCGGTTTGAACTGCAGGAGATTGTCTTGACCATGTCTACATGCCTAAATGCACTGAGTTGCCGCCATGTGATTGGCTGATTAGAAATTAAGTGTTAACAAGAAGTTGGACAGGTGTACCTAATAAAGTGGCCGGTGAGTGTATATGATCCCTTCTTATGTACAGCACCATGGAATCCATGGTGCTCTAAAAATAATTATCCTTCTCTGCCCTGACCTCAGCTGTCAAAGGAGAGTAGAAAAGCCCACATAAACATCAGATTATTGGTTTTTCCTGGCAACTTCAGTTTTATGTATACAAGAACCTGTTGTGTAACCTATAGAATAGGTTATACGGCCATAACAAAGAGGTGCCCTGTTATTTTTTCAATTAAATTTACAAAACTTATTTTTTTAGGAACCACTTCTGAAGTGACTTTAAGGGGCCTCTACAGAAACCCTGCAATGAAAACCCAATTTTAACATCTACACATTTCAAAGTGTTCAAAACCACATCCAGGGGGGCGTGGCTATGTAGCTGAAGAAGCAGGAAGCACCTAAGGAGAGCTCCAAATATCCTGACTTAATTTGCCATAAAATAATGAACGTGGCTGAACGGAAATAAACCAAATCTGAGCCTTATATGTTGGAGAGCCCTGTGGACCTCCCGGGAGACCGCTGCAGAGATTTGTGGAGCCGAGAACAACAGAAGCTGAAGCGGGCAGGAGGCCCCTGTGTGTGACGGCGGCCATTTCTGGAGCGCGCGCCGGGAGACACAAAGAGCGGCGCTGCTTCCAGCTGGAGCCCCGGACCCTCTGTCACCTTAGAAGCGGCGGTGACCGACCTCGCTGGTGAGAGCAGCGAGATACCCGCAAGCGGGAGCGACGAGGAGGATATACGGAGCGCGGCGCTGCTCCTTGCCAGAGCTGGGCCCCTTTCATTCCGGAGGAGCCGGCGGTGGACGGTACCGGTGGGTGCGGTGAGGTGCCCACATACAGGAGCTGTGGAGGCTGACGCTCCGGACGACTACAGTGACAATCTGAAGCGGCGGGAGCTGCAGAGTCGGAGACACCAGGAGGGCCCACGTGCAGTGGCGGCCATTTTCGGCGCGCACGCTCCGAAATACAGGACGCGGCGCCATCATTCTCTGCTGGGGCCAGACCTTCCTCTCGTTGGAGCCGACGGAGACAGGACCGCAGTGGTGAGAACGTGGACTGGTATGCAGGGACTGAGAGACCTGAGGGGGATAGCGGTGTACAAGGGGAGCAGTGCCCATTAATATAGCGCGCTCCCTGACAGCAGAGGGAGTAGTGCCTTTCAAACCTGCGGTGCTGTTTGGGGGATAATTAAACATTCAAAATTGGAGGGGTGGTGCGGTGTATGTATGCCCTGAAATACTGGGCCCTGTGCCCCCCCCTGTCACACAGCCGCCTCATACAGCACCATAACATTGAGGGTTAACCCCTTCGCCGCTGTTCCCCCTTTATCCATAAACTGAATGCCTGCCCAGCCATATTGGACCTGAGTGATCACCCAGATAACCACCCTGTGATTCTCATTATTTGTCAAATTTACGGAGACTTGAAGTACAGTCCAGCATCATATATATAGGACCTGGGGTCGGAGTCCGATCCATATAACACCATAACATTAGAGCATAACCTGCCTACAATTGCTTTTGAGGTTGCTTTGTGGGATTGGGATTCCCCCTTGCATATACACGCCATGCAGCATCCTAGAGGAGCGACAGCAGCTGAAAAGCTTAAAAAATATGCCAAAGATGACTCCCATGATAACGTACGCAACCTTAGGAACAACCCTACATCATCTCAACGCAGGGGTCGCCCCTCTGATGGCACTGGAGAGGGGGAGGAGGAGGAACTGACTCTTAAACAGGCATCGGAGCAGTTAATGCAGGCCATCTCCCTCACTAGATCATCTCTTACAGAGAAAATAGAGGATGTACATACGGAGGTGGGCCGCCTGCGGCATGACATGCAAACTATGAGGGGGCGTATTTCTGAGGTTGAAACAAGGGTATCCCACATAGAAGACACTATCACTCCTATGGAGGCTAAACTGACTAAAGCTACTGGATCTGTAAATGCATGGAAGCAAAAGGCAGATGATTTGGAAAATAGGCTACGTCGCAACAATATCCGGATTATAGGTCTTCCGGAGCGATCGGAGGGTCAGCGTCCTGAACAGTTCTTAGAGGAATGGCTTAAATCTTCATTGGGGGATGAATTCTCCTCAACGTTTTCAGTGGAAAGGGCCCATAGAGTACCGACGAGATCTTTGCCTCCTGGGGCCCCGCCGCGACCTTTCCTGGCACGCCTCCTTAATTGCAGAGATAGGGATACCATCCTCCGCTTGGCGCGGCAGAAGGGCCTTATCAAATTCAATAATGCCACCATATCAATCTTTCCAGATTTTTCCATGGAACTTCAAAAGCAGTGGGCACGATTTGTGGATGTTAAGAAACAACTCAGGGATAAGAACATTGTCTACTCTATGCTCTACCCAGCCCGACTCCGTGTCGTCCATAATGGCTCTTCCTTATTCTTCACGGACCCAGCGGAGACAATTGAATGGATGCGGTCTCGCGGGGGTCCGAATGTGGAGGATCCCTAACCTGGACTCCTTGATTAAAGGCAATACATCTAGAGCTTTCCATGGGGGTACGGGAAAAAAGTCAACAATACCGGACACTGTATTCAGTGAGGGTATCCCCTTTTCAATCTGACTGTGGGAGAATGGAAATACTCTCCCCTACTGTTCAAGTTTTTTCGTTGCTTTTAGTTTTATGTACCAGTTTTGATTGTTTATTAAGTGAGACTGCCGCTGATACTAACTCTTTGCCCTGTATGATACTGCTGGAATGCACCCGAATAGTAATGTTATGCATGAGCCTCTTCTTTAAAAGTAAACATGGGGACTGAAATTATATGTATGACATGGAATATACGAGGTATCAAAACCCCTAGAAAGAAAATTAAGGTATTTTCCCAGATAAAAAGGTGCCATCCCCATATCGTGGCATTAATAGAAACACATTTAACAAGAGATACGGCTAGATATGTGCAAAAACCATGGGTGCAGTGGGCCTTGCATGCCTTCCATACCAGTTATTCCAGAGGGGTCTCTTTATTGATACACAAGGAGGTCAGATGGGAGGCCAGGGAGGCGAAGCGTGATCCCGAGGGTCGCTTTGTCTTTGTGCATGCATTCATCAACTCGCGAGAATATGTGTTGTTATGTATCTATAATCCCCCCCCTGCCAACATGTCAATTCTCCATATGGCTCTAGGTTTCTCCTTAAAATATCCGGAAGCAAATGTTATCTGTATGGGAGACTTTAATTTAGTTATGGATCAATCTATAGACAGGTTGAGACTAGATGACGAAGCATTAGGAGACACTTTACCTCAACCCCCCTCTCAATTGGCACTGTTTATGGATGGTAGTGGTTGGCTGGATTTGTGGAGAATGGGTCATCCGGGGGTCAAGGGGTACACTTGCCACTCATCTACTAGACAATCACTATCTCGAATAGACTATATATTTGGGTCGAGTGGATTGGCATTATGGATGGATAGTATTGAACATGGTAGTCGGGGGATCTCAGATCACAGCCCAATTATTCTTAAACTCAAATTTGGACACTCCAATAATAATAGTAAATCCTGGAAACTGAACCCCTTCTGGTTAAAATTAATAGACGCTAGCGATAGGACGATTGATCAGCTGAATAGTTTCATTCTAACACACTCGGAACTCCAAAACCTCGGTTTATTTTGGGACACCCTGAAGGCATATTTGAGGGGATGCCTGTCCTCTACTATCTCCTATATTAAGAGGGTAACGGCGAAGGAAGATGAGGAGATGGAACAAAGACTAAAAGACTCAGAGGCCACTTACATAGCCAACCAATCCAGCAGTAATAGAATTGAATGGCTTACTTCCCAGAGACTATACACCCAACATGCAGATGTTAAGTCAAAGCGCAAATTATTTTTCACTCGCCAAGCTTATTTTGAACTGGGAAATCAGGCCAGTACACTTTTGGCCTTCTTGGTACGCCAACACAATACCTCCAATACAATATTGCAAATCCGGGTGTCTGATGGCTCTTTAGTATCTTCTACTGAAGGAATACTTCAGGGCTTCTATGATTATTATACCTCATTATATAAATCTAGCAGTGGTTATGGTATTGATGAATGCTTAGATTATTTGTCGGATATAACATTCCCCTTACTGAGCCCATCCCAACGAGCCCTTATGGAGGCTGAATTTACCCTGGAGGAGGTAGAACAAGCTATAACAGATATGGCAGCTGGAAAGGCCCCGGGACCTGATGGGTTTCCCATTGAGTTCTATAGGAAGTACCGTGACAAATTGGCACCTATACTATTGAAGGTACTTAAAGGAATATGGGAGGGGGAATCTGTACCCGAAATGTTCTATGACGCTAATATTGTAGTACTCAAGAAGGAGGGGAAGGATCCCCTAGATTGTGGATCATATAGACCAATCTCTTTGGTGAACGTAGATTATAAAATCTTCACTAAAATCCTAGCCACTAGATTAAATAAGATCATATTAGATCTCATACACCCGGATCAAACCGGTTTTATGCCTGGGAAAAATACTTCTATTAACATCAGGCGGGTACAATCGGTCATACAATATAGTTCTCTGGTACCAGACAACAAGTGGGCATTGGCTTCGCTGGACGCAGCCAAGGCTTTTGATTCTCTCGAATGGCCCTTCTTGGTTGCGTGTTTACGGAAATATGGGTTTGGGAATAAATTTTTGAGAGGGATAGGCACATTATATGCGAAACCTAGAGCACGAATGGTGGTGAATGGTTCAATGTCTGCATCGTTTTCTTTGCACAGAGGAGCTCGACAGGGGTGCCCTCTCTCCCCAGCTCTATTCGCTTTGGCGATAGAGGCCTTGGCAATACGAATGAGGTCTTCTGTAGATATTAAAGGGATACATATCGCTGATAGAGTGGACGTCATTGGTCTATACGCTGATGATATGGTGGTATTTATGGACCAAACGGAGGATACATTACCGAAAGTAATAACGATGATAGATAGATTCAGTAAATTTTCTGGCCTTTATATAAATTGGGAAAAATCTGCCCTGATGCCTCTCTCCCATGCTCCAATACCCTGCCTTGAAACCCTCTCACTACTACCCATTGTTTCCAAGTTTAAATATTTAGGAATACATATGTCCCAAAGTAGTCATCTAGACTTACATCTTAATATATTTCCGTTACTAGATGTGGTTAAATCCAAATTTGCTACCTGGGACAAACTACCACTATCTGTGGCTGGACGTATTAACCTCATAAAGATGATATTGCTCCCAAAGCTGAGCTACTGTTTTCAACACAGTGCGGTTATAATACCTAAATTCTTTTTTACAACCCTAAACTCCCTTATTACATCATTCATATGGGGAAAGGCTAGGCCTAAACTTAAGTTATCCACCCTGCAAAGACCCAAACAAGGGGGTGGGGCGGCCCTGCCAGACTTCTACCTATATTACCTTGCTGGTCAGGCTAAAATGTTGAATATGTGGATGCCCGGGAAAACTCTGCCTAACTCTGAAAACCATATTATATACTCAGCCAAAATTGATTGTCCACTAGGATTTTTGGAGATGGAGAGAACTACTGTTCCTCATTTACTACCTTTACTTCGGCTGACACGATCAATATGGAGGCAAATTAAAAAGGTAATGGGATTTGCTGATATAGCAGCTGAAATGCCATTGTGGAATAATGGTTATTTTCCGGTATTACTGGGTCACCCATCCACTGAATTTTGGATATCATATGGTGTCCTCACGGTAGGAAATCTACATAATCAAGGGATTTTTGTTTCCTTTGAACAGTTACAAAATACCTATAATATACCAAAATCACAGTTTTTCCGTTACTTGCAACTAAGGTCAGCCTTTCAGTCACATATGCGGAGTGTGGGTGCGGGTCGAGCTATCTCAGATTTACCGTTAATAGGTATCCTCAACTCGCAGGGTCCCCAGGGACTTATCTCCTCTTTGTATACCTATCTGTTATCCATGGGTGAGGGATCCACCATAGATTCAATCAAGGGGAAATGGGGACGACTTCTGCCAGATACACTGGGAGAGGAATGGGAGGAAATCTTGGAATCCCCAACTAAAGTCTCCCCGTCAGTTAACAATAGGATGATCCAACTATATATCATATATCAATCCTATTTGACCCCGATTCGTCTTTTTAAAATAGGTCGTCTACACTCATCAGACTGCTTAAGATGCCATTCTAGCAATGCGGATTTTATCCACATGATATGGAAATGTCCTATTGTCTTCCAGTATTGGAGGGAGATAACGACATTATTGACATCACTAGTGTTGACCCCTGTCCCACTTGAACCCCTGATATGCTTATTTGTAGTATGGGAGGCAGAGACTTGGGATCGTCATACGGGAATCTTTCTGAGGGAGACGTTGTTCTTAGCACGAAAGATGCTGGCTCTGAGATGGATGGATGGTTCTTGTCCAACTCTTAGAGCATGGGTAGACTTGGTAAATTCCATTATTCCGTATGAGCGGACACTATACCAGAATAGAGGTAATCCTGCTAAATTTGAAAAGATATGGGGAAGATGGAACTCCTCCTGTCACACTGTTTAGGTTAAATACCTTAACAAATATGCAAGGAAAAGGTATAAGATCGCGGACACTGTCTACTCACAGGGTAGAACCTATCTAGAACTCTCCTTTAAGCGGCAACACGTTAGTTTTAGAGGTTTTATTAGAAGTTAATGTAGTTAATGTTTGAATAGGATATTGACAAATGATTGACATGCATTGCTTATAACCTTTATAATATTCCAGACATGGATATGTGTGGTAATTCTATGTATCTGATGGATAATGATGAATATGGGCAATTGTATGTATGATTTATCCTGTAATCAATAAACGAATTTAAAAAAAAAAAAAACCACATCCAGAAAGTTTGTTAACCCTTTAAATGCATCACAGGAATGAATTCAAACTAAAATGAATAATTACATGTTTTTCCTTAAAAATGTTAATTAAGTGTAAATTTTTCATTTCAAAGTAAAAGGAGAAGAGTGACGCCACAAAACCCCATATGTGGTCAGAAATTACTATTTGGGCACACGGTAGGGTTCGGAAGGGAAGACACTCCATTTCATGTCATGTTGCATTTGCAATGCTCTAAGACAGAGGTCCCCAACCGCCGGTCCGCGGACCGGGACCGGGCCGTTGGGGTTTTTCAGCCGGTCCGCGGCGCCGCAGCCTCTTCCCCTGAGCGGTCACGTGGGACCGCTGATTAGAGAAATGAATAGGCTGCTCCACCTCCCATAGGGGCGGAGCCGCCTATTCATTTCTCTAATGAAGCGGTGCCGGAGACCGCTGATAGAGGAAGAGGCTGCGGCACCGAAGAGCAGCTGTCCGGGGGAAGGAGCGGGACGCCGGGAGCAGGTAAGTATGTCATATTCACCTGTCCTGGTTCCACACGCCGGGCGCCGCTGTCTCCATCTTCCCGGCGTCTCTCTCTCCTCACTGACTGTGCAGGCAGAGGGCGCGATGACGTATATAATGTGCGCGCCGCCCTCTGCCTGATCAGTCAGTGCAGGGAGACGCCGGGAAGATGGCGCCGAGGAGCTGCAAGAGAGGTGAGTATGTGTTTTATTATTTTTATTGCAGCAGCAGCAGCACAGCTATGGGGCAATAATAAACAGTGCAGAGCACTGTATGGCACAGCTATGGGGCAATTATGAACGGTGCAGAGCACTATATGGCACAGCTATGGGGCAATAATGGTGCAGAGCACTATATGGCACAGCTATGGGGCAATAATAAACAGTGCAGAGCACTATATGGCACAGCTATGGGGCAATTATGAACGGTGCAGAGCACTGTATGGCACAGCTATGGGGCAATAATGGTGCAGAGCACTATATGGCACAGCTATGGGGCAATAATGGTGCAGAGCACTGTATGGCACAGCTATGGGGCAATAATGGTGCAGAGCACTATATGGCACAGCTATGGGGCAATTATGAACGGTGCAGAGCACTGTATGGCACAGCTATGGGGCAATAATGGTGCAGAGCACTGTATGGCACAGCTATGGGGCAATTATGAACGGTGCAGAGCACTATATGGCACAGCTATGGGGCAATTATGAACGGTGCAGAGCACTGTATGGCACAGCTATGGGGCAATAATGGTGCAGAGCACTATATGGCACAGCTATGGGGCAATAATGGTGCAGAGCACCAGGGAAACAAGCATGGTGCTCCCACTCATTCTGAACCTATGGTAAGTTGAATCACATTCTCATTATAAATGTCATAATTATATGATAAGTATGCACTAAGCTCCATCCCTCCATAACCCCACCCCCATATGACCAAAGCCCCGCCCCTGCCCCACCCCCACCGGGCCATGGAAAACTGGTCTGGCTTAAAGCCGGTCCCTGGTGCAAAAAAGGTTGGGGACCTCTGCTCTAAGATGTCAAAACAGCATAAAACAGCCCAAATTGAAACTATTCTGAAAACTACATTCTTAAAGTTGTTCAGAGACTGTGTTTATGCTAAAAAGTTATCAGGGCAGCAAGGAGGCTCAGTGGTTGTTAGCACTGCACCCTTACAACGCTGGGGTCCTGGGTTCAAATCCCACCAAGGTCAACATCTGAAAGGAGTTTGAATGTTCTCCTCATGTTTGCGTGGGTTTCCTCCAGGTTCTCAGATTTCCTCCCACATTCCAAAAATAAAACTAATAGGGAATTTAGATTGGGGTGCACAATCGGGACAGTGCCGACAATGTATGTATAGCACTGTGTAATTAATACTACTATATAAGTGAGTAAAATAAAACTGAGCAAGTCTACCTCAAATGAACATGAGAAAACCTTAAGATGCGGATAAGATTGGGCCTGTCTGCTTCATTTGAGAAGTATAATTATGTAGGTAAGTCACAGCCTAATATTTGTTTACATTTATATTGTTATATAGATTCAATAACAAAGTCAATATATTGACTTTCTTTTACTTACATTGCACTATAAGACTGAAGATCCCGATGATCTTATTGAAGAATTTGTCTATTTTCAGGGTTCCAGTCAGTCTGCCATCTTGAAAAGGGGGAATTGTTTAACATATTCTCATGCAATGTATTATATATTTGAGAGATTATCCCAACTGTCCATGGGTGAGGCTTCACAAGGTATCACACATATAATATATCAGTTGTACAAAACTGCCAAAATTTAGATTTGATATAGATCTGCACCCATACCAGTTGTGTCCCAAGTGTTAATAGCACCAGGCTTCTTCGTGTGTTGTGGTCATGTCCCAACATAGAAAGATTTGGGAAGGGAGTGCTGAAAACAGTAAGATGTTTTCTTTTTGATAAGGTATGTGTCCTGGTACATGCAAAGGATTAGGGACAGATGAACATGATGAAACAGCTGTGGCCTATGTTATATATGGCAAGAAAACAAATTGCATAGCACTGGCTATGAGACTATGTAGCACCGATTTCAGAAATTGTTAGTAATAGCTAATTATTTTATCAAGTTCAAGAAATTATGGGCCCCCTGGATTGATGAGTCGGACATGGCCTTGAGAGAGCTCTGAATTCCTTGGTCGAGTGGTTTTAAACCAACTGTGCAGTATTTAGTAAGGAAAGTAATATTAAAAAAAAAAAAAAAAAAAAAAATTAAAGTGCGGGGGGGGGGGGGCCTCTGATATGACCATTGTCTCTTATCTCGATGACTGGCAATACTTATACATTATAATGCACAATTTGTTGTTGATTTATCTTGTAAGAAAACTAGGTAATAAGGGGGAGGAGTTGGGGCAAGTTTATTTTGATGTTTTCTTC
This sequence comes from Ranitomeya variabilis, assembly GCF_051348905.1. Lineage (NCBI taxonomy): Eukaryota > Metazoa > Chordata > Amphibia > Anura > Dendrobatidae > Ranitomeya > Ranitomeya variabilis. The sequence continues at coordinate 171,210,190 of NC_135233.1, read as the reverse complement.
CCCAAAAAAAAAAATGTAATAAATACAAGTCTTAAAAGACCTCTGTTTATGGCAGACCTGGTGGACATTTTAAGCCTTCTGCTGCCATTGCAACCCAGCTGCATTGCCCACTTTCTATGTAAAACCATTTAGTTTGTTACAGCCGACACCCAATGCCGGTAACGTTCCTGAACTGATGATATACTATGATGAGGTGCATTTGAGTCAATGAGTAAAATAAGTGGACAAAGTTAAATAATTGAAAATGTATGTACAATAAATGTGGTACAATGGAAAATAACCAAAAGAAAATAAAAAATTTATTTAAGCAAGCCAAACAAAGAACCCTTCAAACACAGTGTAGAGGTTCTGATCAACCAGAACACACAATAGGAACCCTTGAAGTGGGTCGATCATACACCCCTCGTGACTGTCCAAGCCACACGTATACTTAGGATCTGACACAGCAACTTCAGTCAGGGGAGTCTTTCGGCTGCTATTTGAGTACCAAGACAAACCTGCTTAAAATTATGTTTTTTGGACCAGTTTGGAGAAAGCGATGATCCCTTAAGAGTTTCAATTTGCAAGAAAGTTGTGAATGACATATAGTATTACTAAACATATGGCATACACTTCACCTTCCAACTGCTGCATCAGGCTGGTGACACTAATGGGTGAATTATGAATATGCCCATTATATTATATATTTGTGCCCAATGCTGTTATGATACATAGCCAAGCTTGTTCTATAACTCTACAAGAAGTCAGCTAAAAAGGCATAGTAAAACTGCTTAACTGTGTTTTGTTTTTTTAACTTTTTCATATTACATGGTTCCTCATTACAGCTCAGTCCACATCTGTGCTAGTAATTCTGTATTTTAGTTCTGTTACAGTATCAGATTTTAAATTAACAGTGCGGGACTGCCAACACCAGCAATTTGCCTGAACAACTACAACATTCTGTATCATTTTTTCCTGCAAAAATTAAAGGCTTTCATAAAACTTTCAAAAGCAGGTCTGAGCAGAATCATAGCTCCTTTGATTTGATAGCAGTTATTGAAGTCATGTGGCTGCTGCTCTTACACGTAACATGGTCTTCCACGACAATGCCAGAAATCCAGGGTGCTTGGCCTTTCCTGTAAAACAATGTTTTATTCTTTCTGCTAACAAATAATAAACTTTAATTGAAACCATCTTTTAGGAGTTTAACAAACATAATCACACTAGCTGTTTCCAGCCAGCTAACGCTCGGCATGCTCAGGAGCCTCGTGTGGTAATGTGCGGGGACGGAGCCTCGTGTGGTAATGTGCGGGGACGGAGCTTCGTGTGGTAATGTGGTGGAACAGAGCCTCGTGTGGTAATGTGGGGAACGGAGCCTCGTGTGTTAATGTGGAGGGACGGAGCCTCGTGTGGTAATGTGTGGGGACTGAGCCTCGTGTGGTAATGTGTGGGGACGGAGCCTCGTGTGGTAATGTGTGGGGACGGAGCCTCGTGTGGTAATGTGTGAGGACGGAGCCTCGTGTGGTAATGTGTGTGGACGGAGCCTCGTGTGGTAATGTGTGTGGACGGAGCCTCGTGTGGTAATGTGTGGGGACTGAGCCTCGTGTGGTAATGTGGGGAACGGAGCCTCGTGTGGTAATGTGTGTGGACGGAGCCTCGTGTGGTAATGTGGTGGAACAGAGCCTCGTGTGGTAATGTGGGGAACGGAGCCTCGTGTGGTAATGTGTGTGGACGGAGCCTCGTGTGGTAATGTGTGGGGACTGAGCCTCGTGTGGTAATGTGTGGGGACGGAGCCTCGTGTGGTAATGTGTGGGGACGGAGCCTTGTGTGGTAATGTGTGGGGACGGAGCCTCATGTGGTAATGTGGGGGGGCAGAATTATGTGTGGTAATGTGATGGGGGCGGGATTATGTGTGGTGATGTGGTGGGGGGCGAGATTATGTGTGATGTGGTGGGGGGGCGAGATTATGTGTGGTAATGTGGTGGGGGGCGGGATTATGTGTGGTAATGTGGTGGGGGGCAAGATTATCTGTGGTTATGTGTTGGGGGCGGGATTATGTGTGGTGGAGGGGCAGGATTGTGTGTGGTGATGTGGTGGGGGGCAGGATTGTGTGTGGTGATGGGCGGGATTGTGTGTGGTGGGGGCGTTATGTGTGGTGATGTGGTGGGGGGGCGGGATTATGTGTGGTGATGTGTTGGGGGCGGAATTATGTGTGGTGATGTGTTGGGGGCGGGATTGTGTGTGGTGATGTGTTGGGGGCGGGATTATGCGTGGTAATGTGGTGGGGGCGGGATTATGTGTGGTAATGTGGTGGGGGGCAAGATTATCTGTGGTTATGTGGTGGGGGGCGGGATTATGTGTGGTGGAGGGGCAGGATTATGTGTGGTGATGTGGTGGGGGGTGGGATTGTGTGTGGTGATGTGGTGGGGGGCGGGTTTGTGTGTGGTGATGTGGTGGGGGGGCGGGACTGTGTGGTGGGGGGAGTTGTGTGTGGTGATGTGGTCGGGGGGCGGGATTATGTGTGGTGATGTGTTGGGGCAGGATTATGTGTGGTGATGTGGTGGGGGGCGGGATTATCTGTGGTAATGTGGTGGGGGGGCGGGATTATCTGTGGTAATGTGGTGGGGGGCGGGATTATGTGTAGTGATGAGTTGGGGCGGGATTATGTGTGGTAATGGGGTTGGGGCGGGATTGTGTGGTGATGTGGTGGGAGGGCGGGATTGTGTGGTGATGTGGTGGGAGGGCGGGAGGGATTATGTGTGGTGATGTGGTGGGAGGGCGGGATTGTGTGTGGTGATGTGGTGGGGGCGGGATTATGTGTGGTAATGTGGTGGGGGAGCAGGATTATCTGTGGTGATGTGGTGGGGGCCGGGATTATGTGTGGTGATGTGGTGGGGGGGCGGGATTACCTGTGGTAATGTGGTGGGGGGGCGGGATTGTGTGTAGTGATGTGTTGGGGGCGGGATTGTGTGTGGTAATGTGGTGGGGGCAAGATTATCTGTGGTTATGTGGTGGGGGGCGGGATTATGTGTGGTGGAGGGGCAGGATTATGTGTGGTGATGTGGTGGGATTATCTGTGGTAATGTGGTGGGGGCCGGGATTACGTGTGGTGATGTGGTTTGGGGGCAGGATTACCTGTGGTAATGTGGGGGGGGCAGGATTACCTGTGGTAATGTGGTGGGGGGGCGGGATTATGTGTAGTGATGTGTTGGGGGCGGGATTATGTGGTAATGGGGTTGGGGGCGGGATTGTGTGGTGATGTGGTGGGGGGGCGGGATTATGTGTGGTAATGTGGGGGGGCGGGATTATGTGTGGTGATGTGGTGGGGGGGCGGGATTATGTGTGGTAATGTGGCGGGGGAGCGGGACTATCTGTGGTAATGTGGCGGGGGAGCGGGATTATCTGTGGTGATGTGGTGGTGGGGCGGGATTACCTGTGGTAATGTGGTGGGGGGCGGGATTACGTGTAGTGATGTGGTGGGGGGGCGGGATTATGTGTGGTAATGTGGGGGGGCGGGATTGTGTGTGGTGATGTGGTGGGGGCAGGATTGTGTGTAGTGATGTGGTGGGGGGGCGGGATTATGTGTGGTAATGTGGTGGGGGGGCGGGATTATGTGTGGTAATGTGGTGGGGGAGCGGGATTATCTGTGGTAATGTGGTGGGGGCCGGGATTATGTGTGGTGATGTGGTGGGGGGGCGGGATTACCTGTGGTAATGTGGTGGGGGGCGGGATTACGTGTAGTGATGTGGTGGGGGGCGGGATTATGTGTGGTAATGAGGTGGGGGGCGGGATTATGTGTGGTAATGAGGTGGGGGGCGGGATTATGTGTGGTAATGAGGTGGGGGGCGGGATTATGTGGTAATGAGGTGGGGGGGCGGGATTGTGTGGTGATGTGGTGGGGAGGCGGGATTATGTGTGGTGATGTGGTAGGGAGGCAGGATTATGTGTGGTGATGTGGAGGGCAGGATTATGTGTGGTGGGGGAGGGATTATGTGTGGTAATGTGGTGGAGGGCGGGATTATGTGTGGTAATGAGGTGGGGGGGCGAGATTGTGTGTGGTGATGTGGTTGGGGCGGGATTGTGTGTGGTGATGTGGTGGGGCGGGATTGTGTGTGGTGGTGGGGCGGGATTGTGTGTGATGGGGGCGGGATTGTGTGTGATGGGGGGCGGGATTATGTGTGGTGGGGCGGGATTATGTGTGGTGGGGGCGTGATTGTGTGTGGTGGGGGGCGTGATTGTGTGTGGTGGGGCGGGATTATGTGTGGTGGGGGCGGGATTGTGTGTGGTGGGGGCAGGATTGTGTGGTGGGGCGGGATTATGTGTGGTGATGTGGTGGTTGGGCGGGATTATGTGTGGTGATGTGGTGGGGGGGCGGGATTGTGTGTGGTGATGTGGTGGGGGGCGGGATTATGTGTGGTGATGTGGTGGGGGGATTGTGTGGTGATGTGTTGAGGGGCCGGATTATGTGTGGTGGGGGGCGGGATTGTGTGTGGTGATGTGGTGGGGGGGCTGGATTGTGTGGTAATAATTGTGTGGTGATGTGGTGGGGAGGCGGGATTATGTGTGGTGATGTGGTGGGGGGATTATATGGGGGCACGGGATTATCTGTGGTAATGTGGTGGGGGGGCGGGATTATCTGTGGTAATGTGGTGGGGGGGCGGGATTATCTGTGGTAATGTGGTGGGGGGGCGGGATTATCTGTGGTAATGTGGGGGGGCGGGATTATGTGTGGTAATGTGGTGGGGGGCGGGATTATATGTAGTGATGTGGTTGGGGCGGGATTGTGTGTGGTAATGGGGTTTGGGGCGGGATTATGTGTAGTGATGTGGTGGGGGTGGGATTATGTGTGGTAATGTGGTGGGGGGCGGGATTATGTGTAGTGATGTGGGGGGGCGGGATTGTGTGTGGTGATGTGGTGGGGGGGCGGGATTGTGTGTGGTAATGTGGTGGGGGGTGGGATTGTGTGTGGTAATGTGATGGGGGTGGGATTGTGTGGTAATGGGGTGGGGGGCAGGATTATGTGTGGTAATGTGGTGGGGGGCGGGATTGTGTGTGGTGATGTGGGGGGTGGGATTGTGTGTAGTAATGGGGTAGGGGGCGGGATTGTGTGTGGTAATGTGGTGGGGGGGCGGGATTGTGTGGTGATGTGGTGGGGGCAGAGCTACTGTGTAGGGGGCGGGATTAGTGAGTAATCACGATGCCTCACATATATAGATAAAATTATAACATACAGGTACATTCTGAGCAAGATACAAACCCATCAATGAACAATTAGAAGTTTAAAGGGAACCTGTTTCCTTGAGAAATGCTATTTACCTGCAGATATAGGGCTAATCTGCAGACAGATAACCTTTAAGTCCCGTGAAGCTGGTTTACTGGAAGAACTGCAACAGGGAGAATATGAAGTTAGATTTTTCATGCTGCCATTTGTTTCCAGGGAGCACTTTCAGTCAATATACTGTGTAATCGCTCCCCTGCACTTTACTGCTTGCTCTGCAGTGTATGTGTACAGATAAGGCTGTAAATCAAAGTGAGGGGGATTATACCCATGCACACAGTATAGTGGGTGCTGACTGTAATCGCTCCCTGCAGCACAATTATGACTGACAGCGAGAGGTGGAAGGGATGACATAACTTTACTTTCTCCTTGTCACCACTGTTCTAGTAAGCTGGCTACAAACCAGCTTATTGGAAGTCTATCTTTATTAGCCTATATCTGCTGGTAAATAGCATTTCTTCAAGTGACAGGTTCACTTTAATACTTATGAGGAATAACAATGAGAGCCTACCCACAGTTCTGAATATTATCTCTGATCTGCAGAGTATGGTGTGCTGAGAACAGATCATCTGGGTAAACAAAACAATAATGTGGATAAGGCCCCTTTCACACATCAGTTTTTTGCCATCAGTCGCAATCCATCGAATTTTGAAAAAACTTATCCAGTGACTGATGCCGCCAGATCCGTTTTTTTCTCATAGACTTGTATTAGCGATGGATGCCTCAGGTTTCATCAGTCGAAATCTGTTGATCTGTTGAAAATTGTCTGTCCGGTGGCCGGAGACAACGGACAAAGTAACGTTTTTTGTGTCCATCGAAAAAACAGACAGCGACGGATCCGTCACCGTCCATTGTTTGCTAGAATGGAAGCCTATGGCGCCGGATCCGTCAAATGATGGAATACGGCGACATATTCCGTTTTTCTAAACTGAGCATGCTCCAATTTTTTTAGGATCCAATTAGCCGGATCAGTTAGTCGGATCCAGCGAAAAAACGGATCTGTCGCATCAATTTTTGCACAATCTGTGACTGATCCATTTTTTTTCAAAACTTGATAAATTGCGACTGATGGCAAAAAACTGATGTGTGAAAGGGGCCTAAGTCTGAGAATACACCTCCAGAATAGGTCACCGCTTAGGCTACTTTCACACTTCCGTTTTTTGTGTCCGTCGTAAGTGCAGCAAAATGACGGATCGACGGACGTCATGAAAAAAAAGTGAAAAACGTGTGTGACGCATCCAGTGCAATGACGGATGCGTCGTCCATAAATGAGAGAGAGAGACCTTTTCCCCGGTCTTGAAAATCCTTCCGGGCATGCTCGGAGGGGAAACACTGGATAAGTCGCTGGATTCCAGTGTGCAACTGATCCTGCGTCCATAGGCTTCCATTCTAGTCAACGACGCATGCCGCAGGATCCGTCGCGAGATGTTTTCCCGACGCAGACAAAAAACGTTACATTCAACGTATTTTCCAAACGACAGTCCGCCAAAAGACAACGGATCCGTCGCACGACGGATGCGACGTGTGGCCATCCGCAGCTAATACTAGTCTATGGGAAAATGCAGGATCCTGCACATTTTTTTGCAGGAGCCTGCATTCTCAAAAATCAACGGATTGTGACGGGAGCTGAAAGACAGAAGTGTGAAAGAGGCCTTAGCCCGAGCATAGTTGTGAAATACCCCTCAAGCACTCACCAAATTCTATCGGCTGTTATCTGATTTCTGCTCAGAAGACACTTTTTCCTTCAGTGTTGATAGTCTCCTCTGAAGCACTTCTAAAAGTGCCTTTTGCTAAATTAAGAGAAAAGAAAAATAAATCAGAACCATACACAACTAGGCACAGTAGAAACATTAGGGTGCTGCAATAATGAGCTCTGTACATTCTGCATTGGGTGTACAACACATGCGACCACAGCCAATCATTGATCATCGCTGTGGTCAATAATCAGCTGCAGACGTTACATGCCATATGAGCAGGAAGACGCAGACAGGAAATTGAGTACGGGCCCATACAGCTAACAGAGGAACAACAGGGGTAAAAGGAACATGTTGAGCCCATACATATAAAAAAAATGGCAACCCTTTTAAAAGGAGAATCCTATACTTAACCCTTTAGAACTATGTGACATATTGCTCATGAGCATATGTCAATTAATACTCCTTGACAGATCTATTTGTCCGCTTCTGTACCGATGCACTAGCTCCTTCTACAGAATGGCTAGTCCCGGGATATTTGCCGATCCTAGAAGTGTAACTCCTCATAAGGTGATGTCAATAATGATATAAAACAAAAATGCGGCCATACTTACCAATGCCAGGTCAGAACACTAATGTACTGGAGAATGCAGAAAACCCCAATGATATGAGCAAGAGGTGTAAATTACTGATACAACAACCACTCATATGCCTACTATTCAAGGGGTGGTTTCATAGCATTATAAATTCACGGCAGATGGGGCCTATTGAAAGGTCCTCATTCCTACCTTGACGGTGCTCCTATGACAACCAGCGTGCAGTTATACTGTTTGCAGTATATAGTATAGGCGATTAAACAAATCGCTGATTCAGATTTCCCAAAAGGAATTGAAGGAAATTAACCCCTTAATGACAGCCAATACATCTTTTTACAGACCTGAGATATAAGAGAATAGCATCCCCATACAGGTGACAATCCAGCAGCTGTCGGCTGTACACTATAGCTGACAACTTGCTGTATCACCAACGGTCTGTGTTGGCATCGATCATATCTGTTTAACCCCTTAGATGCTGCTGTCAATAGTCATATATAAATAGCTAAGAGTGTGGGGGCTCCCTCATTAACCCCTTCGGCACCCTGAGATCATGAATCTGTGCTCCTGATGTTTCCCATGGCAATTCACAGCCAAATAGCAGCCTTAGTGTCTGCTGGCTGCAGTGGCCTGTTCAGAAGTCAGCGACATTAAAGTGGTGAAAATACATTTTTTCATTTTTGTCATGCCACTTTGCATTCATTCCTTAACATCACCTGAAAGGTTAATAAACTACCTGACAGGAGTTTTCAATATGTCGGGCTGTGCGGTTTTTAAAATATTATCACTTTTGGAGGTTTTCCAATATCTAGGACCCCAAAAGTCACTTCAAACCTGAATAGGTCCTTAAAAAAAATAAGTTTTGTAAAAATGAAAAATTACTGCTACATTTTCAAACCTCCTAAAAGGCTAACGAAATAAAATAACATTTTACAAATGGTGCTGATGTAAAGCCGGCATGATGAAAATGTTGTTTATTAATTTTTTTTGTGGTATATCTGGATTAAAGGGATAATCATTCAAAGTTTGAAACTTGCATCAGACCGTCGCCATCAAAAACGTTGCATGTAACGTTTTTTGGTGCGTCATGTCCGCCATTTCCGACCGCACATGTGTGGCCGGAACTCCGCCCCCCTCCTCCCCGAACCTCACAATGGGGCAGCGGATGCGTTGAAAAACAGCATCCGCTGCCCCCGTTGTGCGGCGCTTTCACTGCTTGCGTCGGTACGTCACAACGACGCAATTCGTCGTGCGTCCTACGACGCTAGTGTGAAAGTAGCCTTACTAAGAGATTAAAAAACACAGAAATTCAAATCGCCCCACCCATTAAAAGATATACCTTATTTTTCAGACTGTAAGACACATAGCAAATTTTGGGGTTAAAATTTATTTATTTTTTTTTAATAAAATGGTGTTTTTTTTAATGATAGCTTATAGGGTGGAGGTGGTGGAGCTAGAGTCACAGCAGACAGGGTCGTTGCTTCGGGAGGTGGCACATTTACAGATTGAGATCTCAAGAGACGATATCTCATCTCCAGAGATCTTAAGTTTTTTTTCTCCTTATGGCTCGTGTTCCTACCTGTTTATAGGACTTTGACAATTGCACTCAGGTACATTTTTCTTTGCAACATGCCAGCCTTTCTAACATGATGTAGTTGAATAGCTAGCTTGGGACCAGCGCCGCTCTAGGTCATTGACAAGTCTCTTGCTCTGTACAAATGTGGCACCCCAGGAGTCCGGTTGCCAAAGGGGCATTGCCTCCCTCACAGGCAGTAATGTCATGCCTGGAAGCAAGGAGGGGTCCCCTCACCAGGTGTCAGTAGGAGAGAAGTAGAGCAGAACCTGGGGAGTGGAGCTGTGATTAACCCCTTCCCGACCTTTGACGCCACATAGGCGTCATGAAAGTCGGTGCCGATCCGACCTGACACGCCTATGTGGCGCCATGGAATGATCGTGTCCCTACAGATCGGGTGAAAGGGTTATCTCCAATTTCACCCGATCTGCAGGGACAGGGTGAGAGGTACTTCAGCCCAGGGGGGGTGGCTTCACCCCCCCCCGTTGCTACGATCGCTCTGATTGGCTGTTGAAAGTGAAACAGCCAATCAGAGCGATTTGTAATATTTCACTATGAAAACTGGTGAAATAGTACAATCCAGCCATGGCCGATGCTGCAATATCATCGGCCATGGCTGGAAACACTGGTTTGCACCCCCCCACCGCCACCGATCTCCTCCCCAGTCCTCCCATCCTGTGCTCCGCTCCCCTCCGTCGTCCTGTCCGCTCCCCGTCCTCCTGTTCGCTCCCCCCATGCTCCAACCCCCCCCCCCGCTCCGACCCCCCCCTCATACTTACCGAGCTTCCCGGTGTCCGTCCATCTTCTCCACGGGCGCCGCCATCGACCGGCAGATTCGTTCCAGCTACACTTTGATCACTGTGATAAAACCTATCACAGTGATCAAAATAAAAAAAAAAAAATAGTAAATGACCCCCCCTTTATCACCCCCATACGTAGGGACAATAATAAAATAAAGAATTTTTTTTTTCCACTAGGGTTAGAACTAGGGTTAGAATTAGGGTTAGGGGTAGGGTTAGCGTTAGAATTAGGCTATGTGCACATCGTGCGGATTTGGCTGCGGATCCGCAGCGGATTGGCCGCTGCGGATTCGTAGCAGTGTTCCATCAGGTTTACAGTACCATCCGCTGTGCCCACGGTGCGGAAAATACCACGCGGAAATGCTGCGTTGTATTTTCCGCAGCATGTTAATTGTTTGTGCGGATTCCGCAGCGTTTAACACCTGTTCCTCAATAGGAATCCGCAGGTGAAATCCGCATAAAAAACACTGGAAATCCGCGGTAAATCCGCAGGTAAAACGCAGTGCCTTTTACCTGCGGATTTTTCAAAAATAGTGCGGAAAAATCTCACATAAATCCGCAACGTGGGCACATAGTCTTAGGGTTGGAATTAGAGTTAGGGTTGGAATTAGGGCTAGGGTTGGAAATAGGGTTAAGAATAGGCTTGTCGTTAGGGTTAGGGGTGTGTTGGGGTTAGGGTTGGGATTAGGGTTGTGGTTAGGAGTGTGTTGGGGTTAGGGTTGTGACTAGGGTTATGGCTAGAGTTGGGATTAGGGTTAGGGGTGTGTTGGGGTGAGTGTTGGAGTTAGAATTGAGGGATTTCCACTGTTTAGGCACATCAGGGGTCTCCAAACGCAACATGGCGCCACCATTGATTCCAGCCAATCTTGCGTTCAAAAAGTCAAATGGTGCTCCCTCCCTTCCGAGCCCTGACGTGCGCCCAAACAGTGGTTTACCCCCACATATGGGGTACCAGCATACTCAGGACAAACTGGGCAACAACTATTGGGGTCCAATTTCTCCTGTTACCCTTGCGAAAATAAAAAATTGTTTGCTAATACATAATTTTTGAGGAAATAAAAACGCCTCTGCGTTGTAAACTTCTGTGAAGCACTTGGGGGTTCAAAGTGCTCACTACACATCTAGATAAGTTCCTTAGGGGGTCTAGTTTCCAAAATGGTTTCACTTGTGGGGGGTTTCTGCTGTTTAGGCACATCAGGGGCTCTGCAAACGCAACATGATGCCCGCAGACCATTCCATCAAAGTCTGCATTCCAAACGTCACTACTTCCCTTCCGAGCGCCGGCATGTGCCCAAACAGTGGTTTACCCACACATATGGGGTATCAGCGTACTCAGGAGAAACTGGACAACAACTTTGGGGTCAAATTTCTCCTGTTACCCTTGGGAAAATTAAAAAATTCTGGGCTAAAAAAATATTTTTGAGGAAAGAAAACACATTTATTATTTTCACGGCTCTGCGTTATAAACTTCTGTGAAGCACTTTGGGGTTCAAAGTGCTCACCACACATCTAGATTAGTTCCTTGGGAGGTCTAGTTTCCAAAACTTGTGGGGGAGCTCCAATGTTTAGGCACACAGGGGCTCTCCAAACGTGACATGGTGTCCGCTAATGATTGGAGCGAATTTTCCATTCAAAAAGCCAAATGGCGTGCCTTCCCTTCCGAGCCCTGCCGTGCGCCCAAACAGTGGTTTACCCCCACATATGGGGTATCATCGTACTCAGGACAAACTGGACAACAACATTTGGGGTCCAATTTCTCCTGTTACCCTTGGGAAAATAAAACATTCCGGGCTAAAAATCATTTTTGAGGAAAGAAAAATTATTTTTTTATTTTCACGGCTCTGCGTTATAAACTTCTGTGAAGCACCTGGGGGTTTAAAGTTATCACTATGCATCTAGATAAGTTCCTTGGGGGGTCTAGTTTCCAAAATGGGGTCACTTGTAGGGGAGCTCCAATGCTTAGGCACACAGGGGCTCTCCAAACGCGACATGGTGTCCGCTAACGATTGGAGCTAATTTTCCATTCAAAAAGTCAAATGGCGCTCCTTCCCTTCCGAGCCTTACCATGTGCCCAAACAGTGGTTTATCTCCACATGTGAGGTATCGGTGTACTCAGGAGAAATTGGTCAACAAATTTTAGGATCCATTTTATCCTGTTGCCCATGTGAAAATGAAAAAATTGAGGCTAAAAGAAATTGTGTGAGAAAAAAAAAGTACTTTTTTCATTTTTACGGATCAATTTGTGAAGCACCTGAGGGTTTAAAGTGCTCACTATGCTTCTAGATAAGTTCCTTGGGGGGGGGGTCTAGTTTCCAAAATGGGGTCACTTGTGGGGGAGCTCCTATGTTTAGGCACATGGGGGCTCTCCAAACGCGACATGGTGTCCGCTAAAGATTGGAGCCAATTTTTCATTCAAAAAGTCAAATGGCGCTCCTCCCCTTCCGAGCCCTGCCGTGCGTCCAAACAGTAGTTTACCCCCATATATGAGGTATCCGCGTACTCAGGACAAATTGGACAACAACGTACGTGGTCCAGCTTCTCCTTTTACCCTTGGGAAAGTAAAAAAATTGTTGCTAAAAGATCATTTTTGTGACTAAAAAGTTAAAAATGTTCATTTTTTCCTTCCATATTGCTTCTGCTGCTGTGAAACACCTGAAGGGTTAATAAACTTCTTGAATGTGGTTTTGAGCACCTTGAGGGGTGCAGTTTTTAGAATGGTGTCACTTTTGGGTATTTTCAGCCATATAGACCCTTCAAAATGACTTCAAATGTGGGGTGGTCCTTAAAAAAAATGGTTTTGTAAATTTTGTTGTAAAAATGAGAAATCACTGGTCAAATTTTAACCCTTGTAACTTCCTAGCAAAAAAAAATGTTGTTTCCAAAATTGTGCTGATGTAAAGTAGACATGTGGGAAATGTTATTTATTAACTATTTTCTGTCACATAACTCTCTGGTTTAACAGAATAAAAATTCAAAATGTGAAAATTGTGAAATTTTCAAAATTTTCGCCAAATTTCCGTGTTTTTTTTTCACAAATAAACTCAGAAATTATCGACCTAAATTTACCACTAACATGAAGCCCAATATGTCACGAAAAAACAATGCATGGGTACTGAAGTCCCGTCAGCTAAATCCGGAGGGAAGGGGACTGCAGGTCTCCTGGCCCGATCTAATACCCAGCGGTACAGCAGCATACCAGAGCCTGGAGCCATCACAAAGGAGTGGCACCTGTGATAGGCTCGAGCTGCCTGCAATGCTGGCAACAGTTAGTTTTTAAAAACAGAGAGAAAGTAAGCAGCTAGAGGGTGAGCTGTTAGGCAGCAAGGAAAAAAGGAGGACTGGGCAGAAGGAAGGCCTCCGTACCTACCAGGCCAGGCGTATCTAAAAATTGCTTCCAGGCTGCCCGGCTCTCCATTATGATCTGTTACCAGTACCCCAGTTTCATACTATCAACCATCAAGTAAAGGAAAAGAAAAATACAGCCCTTGTGTCATTAAGTGATCTCTTGCGCCCTGAGTCCTGCACCACATGGTACACGAAGCCGGACATAAATGGGACCGGTAGCCCTGGGGCCCAGCTCCACCTGTGGGGAGCAGAACCATCCCAGCTGCATCACCATCAGCCCCAACGGTCTCCTTTAGGAGCGTCGGCTGTCATGATTCCCAATGGCAGGGAAACATCAGAACACAAAAATAACGGACGAGCTCTGGGTGATGGAATCTCGAGCTGACCGTGAGCTAAATCTACCACACAACTAATAGTAGCCAGGGAGCATACCTACGACTTCCTAAATGCCACGCGCCAGCCGGAGGACTAACTACGCCTGGTAGAGGAAGGAACAGACCTGGCTTACCTCTAGGGAAATACCCCAAAAGATGATAGCAGCCCCCCACATGTAATAACGGTGAGTTAAGAGGAAAAGACATACACAGTATGAAAGTAGATTTAGCAAAGAAAGGTCCACTTACTAGATAGCAGAAGGATACAAAAGAGGACTTCACGGTCAACTGAAAACCGTTTCAAAAAACCATCCTGAAATTACTTTAAGACTCCTGTGTCAACTCATGACACAGGAGTGGCAATTTCAGCCCGCAAGAGCTTCCAGCTACAGAGAATAACAAAAACTGCAAACTGGACAAAAGATACAAAACAAAAGGACAAAGTCCACTTAGCTGATCAGCAGACTAGTAGCAGGAACATGCAACCGAAGGCTCTGGTTACAATGATGACCGGCAAGGAAATGACTGGAGAGCAAGGCTAAATAGGAAACTCCCAAACACTGATGGGAGCAGGTGAACTGAGACAGCAAAGCACACACAAGTCACCAGTACCACCAGCAACCACCAGGGGAGCCCAAAAAGCAGATTCACAACAGTACCCCCCCCCCTTAAGGAGGGGGCACCGAACCCTCACGAGAACCGCCAGGGCGATCTGGATGAGCCCTATGAAAGGCACGAACCAAATCCGAGGCATGAACATCAGAGGCAGTTACCCAAGAATTATCTTCCTGACCATAGCCCTTCCATTTAACCAGATATTGAAGTCTCCGTCTGGAAATACGGGAATCCAAGATCTTCTCTACAACGTACTCCAATTCACCCTCCACCAGCACAGGAGCAGGAGGTTCAGTAGAAGGAACCACCGGCACCTCATATCTCCGCAACAACGACTGATGGAATACATTATGGATAGCGAAAGATGCCGGGAGGTCCAAACGAAAGGACACAGGGTTAAGTATCTCCAAAATCCTATAAGGACCGATGAACCGAGGCTTAAACTTAGGAGAAGAAACCCTCATAGGGACAAAACGGGAAGACAACCACACCAAGTCCCCAACACGAAGGCGAGGACCAACACGACGACGGCGGTTAGCAAACTGCTGAGTCCTCTCCTGGGACAACTTCAAATTGTCCACCACTTGTCCCCAAATCCGATGCAACCGATCCACCACCGCATCCACTCCAGGACAATCCGAAGATTCCACCTGACCAGATGAAAAACGAGGATGAAACCCTGAATTGCAAAAGAAAGGAGAAACCAAAGTGGCAGAACTAGCCCGATTATTAAGAGCAAATTCTGCCAACGGCAAAAAGGCAACCCAGTCATCCTGATCAGCAGACACAAAACACCTCAAATAAGTCTCCAAGGTTTGATTAGTTCGCTCCGTCTGGCCATTAGTCTGAGGATGGAATGCAGACGAAAAAGACAAATCAATGCCCAACCTGGCACAGAATGCCCGCCAAAATCTAGACACGAACTGAGTTCCCCTGTCAGAAACGATGTTTTCCGGAATACCATGCAAGTGAACCACATTTTGAAAAAATAGAGGGACCAACTCAGATGAGGAAGGCAACTTAGGCAATGGTACCAAATGAACCATTTTAGAAAAACGGTCACACACCACCCAGATGACAGACATCTTCTGAGAAACAGGGAGATCAGAAATAAAGTCCATAGAGATGTGCGTCCAAGGCCTCTTCGGAACAGGCAAGGGCAACAATAACCCACTAGCCCTAGAACAACAAGGCTTGGCCCGAGCACACACATCACAAGACTGCACAAAAACACGCACATCCCGAGACAGGGAAGGCCACCAGAAGGATCTAGCCACCAAATCTCTGGTACCAAAAATTCCAGGATGACCTGCCAGCGAAGAAGAATGAACTTCCGAGATGACTCTACTGGTCCAATCATCAGGAACAAACAGTCTACCAGGCGGACAACGATCAGGTCTATCCGCCTGAAATTCTTGCAAAGCACGTCGCAGATCTGGGGAGACAGCAGACAAAACCACCCCATCCTTAAGGATACCAGCAGGTTCAGAATCCCCAGGAGAGTCAGGCTCAAAACTCCTAGAAAGAGCATCTGCCTTAACATTTTTAGAACCCGGTAAGTATGAAACCACAAAATTAAACCGAGAAAAAAACAACGACCATCGTGCCTGTCTAGGATTCAGGCGCCTGGCAGACTCTAGATAAATCAGATTCTTGTGATCCGTCAAAACTACCACCTGATGTCTGGCACCCTCAAGCCAATGACGCCACTCCTCAAATGCCCACTTCATGGCCAAAAGCTCCCGATTACCAACATCATAGTTTCGCTCGGCGGCCGAAAATTTAGACTGTAAAGTGCCAATTGAAATAGACTTGTCAACCTTCCTTGTACGTTTAGAGCATGCTGATATAACATGAGCAGAATCACCACAATAGAAGCATAACCCATTTTTACGCCTATAATTCTGCCGCTCGCTTCTGGACAGAATTCTGTCACATTGCATTTTCTCTGGCGTCTCTTCAGAAGATACCGCCAAATGGTGCACGGGTTTGCGCTCCCGCAAACGCCGATCAATCTGAATAGCCATTGTCATGGACTCATTCAGACCTGTGGGCGCAGGGAACCCGACCATAACATCTTTAACGGCATCAGAAAGGCCCTCTCTGAAATTTGCCGCTAGGGCGCACTCATTCCACTGAGTAAGCACAGACCATCTACGAAATTTTTGGCAGTATATCTCAGCTTCATCTTGCCCTTGAGATAGGGCTATCAAAGCTTTTTCAGCTTGAATCTCCAAATTAGGTTCCTCATAAAGCAACCCTAAAGCCAGAAAAAACGCATCCACATTGAGCAACGCAGGATCCCCTGGTGTCAATGAAAATGCCCAATTTTGAGGGTCACCTCGCAGCAAAGAGATAACAATCTTAACCTGCTGGACAGGATCTCCAGAGGAGTGAGGTCTGAGAGAAAGGAACAATTTACAATTATATTTGAAATTCAGGAACCGAGATCTATCTCCGGAAAACACCTCTGGTGTAGGAATTTTAGGTTCAGACATCGGAGTATGTATAACAAAATCTTGTAAATTTTGAACCTTGGTAACAAGATTATTTAAACCTACAGCCAAACTCTGAGGGTCCATCTTTAAACAGGTGAGATCAGAGCCATTCAAGGATTAGAAGGAGAGAAAGGCAAAGGCTGTAATTAGAGCTGAAATACAACTGATCCAACTATGGAGCAAGCATAGGGGAAAAAAAAAAAAAAAAAATCTACAGACTTCTTTTTTCTCTCCTTTCTTCTGCCAATAACTTTAACATGGGCCGGTCATACTGTCATGATTCCCAATGGCAGGGAAACATCAGAACACAAAAATAACGGACGAGCTCTGGGTGATGGAATCTCGAGCTGACCGTGAGCTAAATCTACCACACAACTAATAGTAGCCAGGGAGCATACCTACGACTTCCTAAATGCCACGCGCCAGCCGGAGGACTAACTACGCCTGGTAGAGGAAGGAACAGACCTGGCTTACCTCTAGGGAAATACCCCAAAAGATGATAGCAGCCCCCCACATGTAATAACGGTGAGTTAAGAGGAAAAGACATACACAGTATGAAAGTAGATTTAGCAAGGAGAGGTCCACTTACTAGATAGCAGAAGGATACAAAAGAGGACTTCACGGTCAACTGAAAACCCTTTCAAAAAACCATCCTGAAATTACTTTAAGACTCCTGTGTCAACTCATGACACAGGAGTGGCAATTTCAGCCCGCAAGAGCTTCCAGCTACAGAGAATAACAAAAACTGCAAACTGGACAAAAGATACAAAACAAAAGGACAAAGTCCACTTAGCTGATCAGCAGACTAGTAGCAGGAACATGCAACCGAAGGCTCTGGTTACAATGATGACCGGCAAGGAAATGACTGGAGAGCAAGGCTAAATAGGAAACTCCCAAACACTGATGGGAGCAGGTGAACTGAGACAGCAAAGCACACACAAGTCACCAGTACCACCAGCAACCACCAGGGGAGCCCAAAAAGCAGATTCACAACAGTCGGCCATCCGTTGCCGAGCACCACAGGTGGCATCACGTTAAATCTCATATACATATTCCCCATTTTACGGCACAACCAGGTGCACGGAATCGGGCCACTCCCCCGCGACTTCCCCAAAGAACTGTCCGACCCGGTTCCGAGTACCCCACGGCCCTGGTGGGCGTGTCACATACAGAAGAGAATTGTAAATCTCCTAGAAGGGCGCTGAAAAGAGCCAGCTGGTGACGACACCGAACTAGTCAATTCTATGGCCCTCAGACAGCTCTTCAAGCTATATTTTCTCTGCAATGCCAAGTAAAACATTCTTGGCTATAATCGTAGTATGGGTAGCATGAATCAAGTGACATGTTCACTTTAAATAAACTTTACGATGTCCATATAGTCAAATAGATTAATTAACTACTCCTTGTCCAAAATTCACAGCAAGCCAAGAAGTTCAGCTTATGTAAATATTAATGAAATTATGTCCCAGGTGTCTCCACATTCTAAAGTAGTCAGTAACCTAATAAAGACAGTTGACCAGTGTACAAGCATTTGTGGAGACATAACACAAACTTACCCAAAGCTTTAATATGATCATTAAAACATCACATTTTTTTTTAGGTTTCTAGTTACCTTTTCAATTTGATCCAGATAAATCTGACTTGTCTCCAGAGTGATTGGGGCTTCAGAGTCGGGTATTGATTTTTGAAGATTTTCTCCAAAATGGTATCTAGAATAAATTTCAACTTTATGTCTTGAACATATAACAAGGATTATCTAGTGAGCTCTAAGTCTATGTGCACACGTTGCTTTTTTTGCGTTTTCTTATGCAAAATTTTAAGCTGTGTTTTACCGTACCAGCAAAAGCTGAGATTTCATAAATGTCATGCACACACAGTTTTTGTTCCTAACTGAAGAGGAAATTTCTACATCTTTGAAAAAAGCAGCATGTCACTTTCAGCATTTTTTCACCCATAGAAAGCAATGGGTAAGTGGAAAAACGCAGCAAAACATGCAGGCATCAGGTTTTGCTACGTTTTTGGTGCAAAAACCTAAGGAAGTCGCATCACTTTTTTTTTTTTTTTTTGGGGGGGGGGGGGGCAGTAAACTTTATCAACATGCACAAGAAAATAAGAATACAGCAAAAACACAATGTGTCACGATTCAATGCATCTTATTACTTACGCACTAATAACTTTTCTGTCAATGGTGAACTGACTTGCCTTGTGCTTCAGATCTTTGGGTGTAGAATGATAAAACCTGCCAAGGATAGTGCAGCATTTGGTGCAGGACAGTGTCTGGTACCGACTGCAATGGAAATAAATAAAAAAATCAAAACAAAAAAAAAAACCACACCTCATCACTAATGTTATCATTCAACTTTCAACAGTTCACAAAAAAAACAAAAAAAACCCCAAAACTGAAAAGGGGTACTCTTATCTCTATGATCCTATACCAATATGTAATAGGTGTAATAATATTGGCAAGTACCTACAATTAGAAATGTAGTATATTTCTTCTGATAAGCTATGTCGCTTACATCATGTGCAGGGCATGGCATTAGCTTTGACATCCATGGTTACGACCACTCATATATTGACAGTTGTTAGTGGTCATTACCATGGATACCCAAGCTAAGATCCGCTGTTATGCGCTCTTGTTAAGCCTTTACTAATTACATGATTGGAAAATCTTCTTTGGGAGAACTATTGTGCTAATTATTGTGCTTCTTCCTGAAAGGAGAGCACATTGGAACAAATTATTTTTGTTATTAAGAATTTCCCATAGGCGATGCTGTTCTTGAGAGGCCTTGGATGTGAAGATGCAGTATGCAACAAAGTTGACTGCCGTCCTTTTTCAGAATACCTCTGAGTGAAGAAATCCATCCTCATATTTGAACATTCTTGTGTCAAGGAATTCGATACTAGATGGGCTGTAATTGTAGACAAGTTTAAAATGGATGTAATTTAGATTGCGGTGTTGCATGAAAAAGCAAATTTGTTCAGATCCCTGCCAAATAATGAGAATGTCGTCAATTTATGGAATTCAAGTAGAAACATTCTCAATGAGGTGTGTAGGGTTAGTCAGAAAGATAGATCTTTCCCATAGTCCAAGAAATAAATTTACTTGAGGGTGTGAATAATGCCCCCATGGCGGTACCTTGGAGTTGGAGATACCGGGTCTCCTTAAAGAGAAAAATGTGTGATGGCAGATTCTAAAGAAATTCAAAGAGGCTACGATCTAGTGTGGTCATATGAAGAAATGTTCTAGTTGATTCAATACAGTTGTTATGTCTGATGGATGTTTACAGTGACTCAGCATCTAGAGTCCGCAGCCACATTTCACTCTCCAAGGGAATGCCTTCCATTTTCCTAAGAACATCACCCACGTGTAATATAGGAAGGAAGGGACTCTTACCAAGCTTTGAGATGGAAGTCCAAGTACTTGCCTATATATGCTCATGGAGGCCTCCATTCCCGGAGACAATCGGGCAGCCAGGTAGGGTAGTATAGGATTTGTGCACCTTTGGACGTAGATACAGGCATTGATTTTGCGGAAATTCTGCAATCAGGCCATTATTTTTTTGGAGATAATGCCATTATAGAAAGCCTGTCCCAATGATCTTAGATCATAATTTCTATAAAAGACGGTGGTTCAACAGTTTTCAAAATGAACTTCAGGACATCGAACAGTCCTTCTATAATGTCATTATCATAAAAGAAATAATGATTGGCTTGATTCCTGAATTTCCACATACTCCATATGCCTGTATCTCCTTTCAAAGGTACACAAATCCTCTAGTATCCCACCTGGCTACCCGATTGTCTCCAGAAAAGGAGGCCTCTGTGAGCATATAGGCAAGTACATAGACTTCCATCTCAAACCTTTGGTAGATTCCCTTCCTTCTGATATTAAAGACACAGGTGATATTCTTAGAAAAATGGAAGGCAATCCCTTGAAAGGTGATATGTGGCTGGTGACTCTAGATGTGGAGTCACTGTACATATCCAGACATAGCAATGGTATTGAATAATCTAGAACATTTCTTCATATGACCATATTAAATCATGGCCTCACTGAATTTCTTTTGACTGTTAGAATATGCCCGCACGCATAACTTCTCTCTCCTTAAAGGGATACTGTCACCCCCCCAGGCGTTTGTAACTAAAAGAGCCACTCTGTGCAGCACCGATGCTGCATTCTGACAAGGTGGCTCTTTTAGTTCTGCTCCCTGGCACTGCTGAAATAATCATTTTTGAAATTTGTCCCTCATACCTCGAAATCACCAGGGAGGCAGGTCTTTCCCCCCTAATCCAGACGCCACACAGGGCCTCTGCACGCCGGGTGCCGCCTCCTCTTCCTTTATTTGCGTTCCAAGCGCCCGGAAAAGTTCGAAGGCCCTGAAAAAAAAATAACAGCGCAGACGCCGGGAACGCTGATGAAGGAAGAGGCGGCGCCCAGCGTGCGGAGGCCCTAAGTGACGGCTGGGAGGAGTCTGGATTAGGGGGGAAAGACCTGCCCCGTGGCGATTTCGAGGTATGAGGGACAAATTTCAAAAACTATTATTTCAGCAGTGCCAGGGACCCGAACTAAAAGCCACCTTGTCAGAATGCAGCATTAGTGCTACACAAAGTGGCTCTTTTAGTTACAAATGCCTGGGGGAGGGGGTGGGGGGTGACAGGTTCCCTTTAAGGACACCATGTATTCTCCAACTCAAAAGTAGCGCTATGGGGACAGCATTTGTGCCCTAATATGCAACTGTATTTCTTGGACTATAGGAACGATCTCTGTTTCAGACTAACACTGTACCCCTCAGTGAGAAGGTCTCTACATGGATTCAATACAGTGACGTCATTATTATTTTGCAGGGAACTGAAGAAGATTTACTTTTTCACACAGTATCTCAATCGAAATTACATCAATGTTGAACTTAACTGCAACTACAGTCAGTCTAATATCAAATTCCTTGACACCACAATCTACAAAGATGAGAATGGATTTCTTCACACAGAGGTATTGAGAAAAAGCATGGCGGTCAACTATCTGTTGCATGTTACATCTTCGCATCCAAGGCCTCTCAAAAATAGCATCCCCTATGGGAAATTCTTACGGACAAAAATTATTTATTTAAAATGATATATTTCAATGAGCTCTCCTTTTAGGAACAAGCACAATAATTGGAACAATGGTTCTCCTAAAGATGATACGCAAATCATGTCATTAGTAAAAGCTGGACAAGAGCTCATAAAAATCAGCAGAACGGCATTTTCTTAAACCTAAAATAAAACCACCATCAACATCTGATGTGAGGTTTATCTCAACATACAATGAAAAATGGAGTTACATGAAAAATGCTCTGTCAAAGTACTGGCGACTTTTTAAATGTGAGCCTGTGATAGTGAAGATTACATCAAAACCCTCTATCACCTACAGAAGATAGCCGATTTTAAAAGATGTTCTAGTCCACAGTCATCATAAAGGACCACCTATAGAACAAGATTTTGAATTCAAGGTCCCTAAATGGGGCTTTGTCCCCCTTGTAAGAATTGTGCCACTTGAGCCAATATGATCAAAGCATCCACCTTTAAATCCAGCAATGGACTAAAGGAATTTCTTTTCACATGTAGTACAGAATATGTAATCTACTTTGCCTTTTGTCTTTGTCAACTCATTTATGTGGGCATGATCTCGAGACAACTTAGGGTACCGTCACACATTGAAATTTCCATCGCTACGACGTTACGATTCGTGACGTTCTAGCGATATCGTTACGATATCGCTGTGTCTGACACGCTACTGCGATCAGACACCCTGCTGAGAATCGTACGTCGTAGCAGATCGTTTGGAACTTTCTTTTGTCGCTTGATCACCCGCTGACATCGCTGGATCGTTGTGTGTGACAGCGATCCAGCGATGTCTTCGCTTGTAACCAGGGTAAACATCGGGTAACTAAGCGCAGGGCCGCGCTTAGTAACCCGATGTTTACCCTGGTTACAAGCGTAAACGTAAAAAAACAAACCGTACATACTCACCCGTCGGTGTCCTTCAGGTCCCTTGCCGTCTGCTTCCTGCTCTGAGTGCCGGCCGGAAAGTGAGAGCAGATCACAGCGGTGCTGCGCTCTGCTCTCACTGTACGGCTGCACTCAGAGCAGGAAGCAGACGGCAAGGGACCTGAAGGACACCGACGGGTGAGTATGTACTGTTTGTTTTTTTACGTTTACGCTGGTAACCAGGGTAAACATCGGGTTACTAAGCGCTTAGTTACCCGATGTTTACCCTGGTTACCCGGGGACTTCGGCATCGCTCCAGCGCCGTGATTGCAACGTGTGACCGCAGTCTACGACGCTGGAGCGATGATTATACGACGCTGCGACGTCACGAATCGTGCCGTCGCAGCGATGAAAATTTCAATGTGTGACGGTACCCTTAGAATCCGTACAAGGGAACATGTGCAATATATGAACAATGCAACAGAATGTAACGGATGTCTCTACTGAAACCAATACCTCAACATTTCAAATCAACTAAAAAAAAACTGTGATGCCGGTCTTCTGCAAGTTATTGGCATCGCTGCCTAGTGAAGGAAGTGTTAAAGCTAAACTGGCTCAGATTGAGACCAAGTGGATGACAAAAATTTACTTCATTCAAACAGGCGGTCTAAATGAGGTACTTAGTTTTGCTCCTTTTTATAACTGTTTTAATTAGATTTACATAGTCTTTGTTGATCTGGATAGAACCACTGTTGTATTTTGTCCATGTTGTGTTTTATTGATTATAATTCTCTGCGCTCTCCGTTTTCTCACCTTTTATGTAGGTTAGTGTTAAAACCCCAAGGCAGCGGATCCCTCTCTCTACAATCTGAAATAGACTGAGATTCTGCATATTGTCTCTTACTATTAGGCATGTTTCTCTTTTATTCAGCCAGCCACGTGTCACTTAATTATTCATTCATTTTTCATCTTGCATACTCGCCTCCATTTAGGTTTTAAAGTGGTTCTGCATATTTTAGCACATGTACGTCCTAAGCGATTTTGTACATTAATCTTAATGACCACCAATACGTCTTTTTTTACTGACCTGAGATGTAAGAGAACAGCATCCCCATGCGGGTAACAATCCAGCACCTGTCAGCTGTACACTAAAGGTGAAAACTTGCTGCATCAGCCACTACCAGTGTTGGTACTGACTAGTTGTTTAACCCCTTAAATGCTGCTGTCAATAATGACTACAGCATCTAGATGGTTAACAGAGTGTGGGGGGGCTTACTCCCTAACTCATCAGCATTCTGAGATCTTGATAGTGTGGTCCTGATTAAAGCTGAAGAAATTTGATCGGGTCAGGGCTTATTCGGCAAGCTACGGCTTCCTGGATCACTCCAGCTGATCGACTCCGCAGCTGCATGTGTCACGGCTGTGTGACAGTCACGACACATGCACGGAGAGCCCAACAAACAGGCTCTTCTTTGGGACCTTATAGGGAACTTGTCACCCCCAAAATCGCGGGTGAGGTAAGCCCACTGGCATCAGGGGCTTATCTACAGCATAGATGTATCCTAAAAGATGAGAAAAGACGTTAGATTATACTCACCCAGGAGGCGTTCACGCTGCTGGTCCGGGTCTGACGCTTCCCATCTTCATCAGATGACGTCCTCTTCTGGTCTTCACGCTGCGGCTCCTGCGCAGGCGTACTTTGTCTGCCCTGTTGAGGGCAGAGCAAAGTACTGCAGTGCGCAGGTGCCGGGAAAGGTCAGAGAGCCCCACGCCTCTCGCACTGCAGTACTTTGCTCTGCCCTCAACAGGACAAACAAAGTACGCCTGCGCAGGAGCTGCAGCGTGAAGACCAGAAGAGGACGTCATCTGATGAAGATGGGAGGCGCCGGACCCGGACCAGCAGCGTGACCGCCCCTGGGTGAGTATAATCTAACGTCTTTTTCTCATCTTTTAGGATACATCGGGGGCTTCTCTACAGCATTACAGAATGCTGTAGATAAGCCCCTGATGCCGGTGGGCTTACCTCACCTGTGATTTTGGGGGTGACAGATTCCCTTTATCTAGATGTGTACTGAGCACCTTGAACCCCCACCAGGTGCTTCTCAGACGTTTATAACATTAAACCGTGAAAATAGAAAAAAAGAAAAATAAACTTTAAAAAATAAAAATAAAAAAAATCACATTTTTCCCACAAAAATCTTTTTTTTTTTATTTTAGCTACAAATTTTGTATTTTCACAAGGGCAAGAGAAGAAAATGGACCCCAAAGTTTGTTGTGCAATTTCTCCTGAGTTTACAGATGCCCCATATGTGGTCGAAAACTACTTTTGACGCACAGTGCAAAGCTCAGAAGGGAAGTAGTGCCATATTACAGAGCAGATTTTGCTGTACTTGTTTGAGGGTGCCATGTTGCATTGACAGAGCCCCTGAGGAGCCAGAACAACAGAACCCCCATAAGGCTATGTGCACACGTTGCGGATTTTGCTGCGGATCCGCAGCAGTTTTCCCTGAGTTTACAGTACCATGTAAACCTATGGAAAACAAAATCCGCAGTGCACATGCTGTGGACAAAAACGCGTGGAAAAGTAGCGTTGTTTATTCCGCAACATATCAATTCTTTGTGCGGATTCCGCAGCGGTTTACACCTGCTCCATAATAGGAATCCGCAGGTGTAAACACGCAGGTGGAATCCGCAAAAAAAAAAAAAAAAACGCAGTAATTCCGTAGGAAATCCGCAGTGCGGTTTACCTGCGGATTTACCAAAATCAGTCAGGAAAAATCTGCAGAGTAATAAGCAGCATGTGCACATAGGTAAAATTGTGTCTCTAAGGCTATGTCTCCACGTTCAGGATGGCCGGCGGTATCGCCGCAGCGGCGAAGCCGCTCGGCGCTAAGCCCCGCCCCCTTTCTGGGACGCGATCATGCCGGATGTGTTAACTCTTCACATCCGGGATGATCGCTCTGTCCCATAGGGCCCTGTGATATGCCTTGCGGGGACGCTGCGTCCCCGCAAGGTGTACGGACATGCTGCGTTCTGAAAAGACGCGCAGCATGTCCGGAGTCGCAGGGCCGCCGCGTACGGGTTTCCACGCATAGTGGAGACGGGATTTCATAAAATCCCCTCCACTATGCTGGAACATCTGGACGCTGCGTGTTTTGACGCTGCAGCTCTGCGCAGCGTCAAACAAGCAGCGTTTCCTGACCGTGGAAACATACCCTAAGGCTATTAAACTTCTCAATGAAATCATCTAGGGGTGGAGTGATTATATTGACACCACAGGTGTGTCACAGACTTTAATACTATTGGGCAGTGAAGAAAAAATAATTTACAGTTTTACCACCAAGATTGTGTGTTAGCCCCAAGTTTTACATTTTCACACTGGGAAATGGGTAAAAATGGCACCAAAATTTGTCACACAATTTCTGCTGAATGTAGAAATACCCCATATGTGGCTGTACAGTACGACTTTGCCATACGGAGGGCTATTTGCCTCCCGGAACGCATATTTTCCCTGAATAGTTTGCAGATTCCATATAAAGAGCCCCTAAGTGATAGAAAAGCAGAATCCCCCCTCAAGTGACCCCATTTTGGAAATTATAACCCCTTTGGGAATTTATCTACAGATGTAGTGACTATTTTGACTCCATGGCTGTTGTCCAGAAACAAGCAGCAGTGAATGTTGCCAGTTGAAAACTGCAAACCGCCGTTGTAGTGACCAGTACATTATGCCCAGCTCATGCTTCCGGAGCCGCGCCTGTAAATTAGGTGGGCTCTCATCACTACAGAAATCCCAAACACGTGGGAGCTAAATGTGGTTTAGCCACACTTGGGCTCATAAGGGTAGGTGCATTTGGATTTGAGAGCAGAGAATTTGCAGTTTTTTGTTTTTTTTTGGGGGGGGGGAGGGGGGGGCGGGGTTGGGGCGATGAGCCATTTCGCTTTTCCTGAGCCTTTGTACTACCAGTAACGTGGAGGCCCCTTATATTTCGATTAGCAGATGACCGATCTGAGTGGGGACTTGCTTTTTTTTGTGGATCGAGTTGAAGTTTTTGGTTTTTTTTAATATAAATTCTTTATTTAAGAATGTTTGTATCTCT
The DNA here is from genome assembly GCF_051348905.1 of Ranitomeya variabilis. Lineage (NCBI taxonomy): Eukaryota > Metazoa > Chordata > Amphibia > Anura > Dendrobatidae > Ranitomeya > Ranitomeya variabilis. Next base: position 171,183,374 of record NC_135233.1, on the reverse strand, counting down.
GTAACTACTCTTATTTGTACCAAGAAAATCAACATTTATTTTCTTTACGGTATATACCGTTTAAGGGAGTTGGAAGTGGGGAAGAAAGGAAGATATAGGGGAAGATGGGAGGGGTAACGAACTTGGGGCAAAGGGAGTGAGGGTGTGACTGGGGTGGTAGTCCTGTTGAGATAGAACCTCTTTCTTTTTCTATAATACAGAAATTAAACATGAGTATAGCATATAGATACTAAATAATACAATACTATGATTTAAAGCTTAACCCCGAAGAATGTAAGTCCGCAAGGACAGGGACCTCTCCAGTGTACCAGTCCGTGACTGTAAATTTGTTTACTGTAAACGATATCTATAACCCTGTACGTAACCCCTTTTCTCATGTACAGCACCATGGAATTAATGGTGCTATATAAATAAATAATATCTTGTTTTGGTATTCATACCACTGTTGCCAGCTTTTTCGAAGTTTATGTTGATTGGGATGGATTAAGCGAATTTTTTCAAATGAGTAAATGCTATTGGATTCATTAATCCATTCTGAGAGAGAAGGGGGTTCTGTATCCTTCCTGTCTTGGAATAAAGATTTTAGCTGCATTAAGATGATGGGATATTATAATGTGAACACTCATATGCTGGTATTGAGGATGAACGTTGAGAAGCCTAATTGGGAAGTTAGAGGGAACAATGTATTAAAGGGAATCTGTCACCCCCAAAATCAAAGGTAAGCCAAGCCCACCGGCATTAGGGGCTTATCTACAGCATTCTGTAATGCTGTAGATAAGCCCCCGATGTATCCTAAAAGATGATAAAAAAAGGTTAAAGGTTAAAAAATACTCACCTGGGCGGGATGTCCGATCCGATGGGCGTCGCGGTCCGGGGCCTCCCATCTTCTTACAATGACGTCCTCTTCTGGTCTTCAGGCTGCGGCTCCGGCGCACTTTGTCTGCCCTGTTGAGGGCAGAGCAAAGTACTGCAGTGCGTAGGCGCCGGGAAAGGTCAGAGAGGCCCAGCGCCTGCGCACTGCAGTACTTTGCTCTGCCCTCAACAGGGCAGACAAAGTACGCCTGCGCCGGAGCCGCAGCCTGAAGACCAGAAGAGGACGTCATCCTATGAAGATAGGAGGAGCCGGACCAGCAGCGGGACCGCCCCTGGGTGAGTATAATATAACCTCTTTTTCTGATCTTTTAGGATACATCGGGGGCTTATCTACAGCATTCCAGTTTGATGATATAGCTGGTCTCGTTTGTCTTTGATTTATTTGTATAAAAGCCAAGTTTGTTTTTTAATCAGATTAGCCAAATTTTTGCTGCATTTATTTGCTTGCATGTAAGATTTAAATCTAGAATATTATAAGTATTTTTCGGAGTCTTGTCTCAGAAACTCTGAGTTCTGATCACAGTCTGAAAAGGTCTTTTTCTAATGTAAGTGTTTGAGTTACTTTGTGCCTTCCTTCTAAGTCTTTAATTTGAGCTAATAAGGTAGTGGCGTGCTTCTCTTTCTTTTTTTTCCCTACAGCCTAATTCTATAAGGCCTCTAAGCACTGCTTTGTGTGCCTCCCATATGTTGGAGTTACATATATCGTATGAGCAGTTTTCCAGGAAAAATTGTTTAATATTTTCTCTTTTTTGTATTTCTGAGATTCAATATTATAAATTAAGTGGTTATTAAGCATCCAATAGTTTCATAAGCAGTATTGTTCACTAGACTCATTAAATGATGTGGTATAAATAATCAATTCTAGACTTTCTTTGTGTACTGTAGAAAAAAAAGGGCAATATTTTTTGAGGGATGTATAATTCTTCGTGCTTTGGTAGCTGTGGGAGACTGATAAAATCTTCCGCTGATGTCCAGCAATGTATTTGGAGTTGAGGAAGGTCTAAATTATTTAGAACGAAGGGTAAGTCTTCTGGAGTTTTGATAATTAAGGTTTAATTTTCAAAGGAGAGAGCAAGTCTGAACGGAAACATCCATTTGTAGGCTATGTTTCCATCTCTCAAGATCAAGTTAGTTTTGAAAGGTCTTGAAATATTTGAATGTCACCATCTTCATATTCAATTTTGTTAGCTTATCTGGCTTTATGATAAACTAGATGGAGGCCCGATTCTAACGCATCGGGTATTCTAGAATAAGTATGTATGTATGTATGTATGTATGTATGTATGTATGTATGTATGTATGTATGTATGTAGCGCTTAGCACAGCCACGTAGTATATAGGACAGCCACGTAGTATAGCAGCCACATAGTATATAGCACAGCCACGCAATATACAACACAGCCCACGCAGTATACAACACAGCCCACGCAGTATACAACACAGCCCACGCAGTATACAACACAGCCCACGCAGTATACAACACAGCCCACGCAGTATACAACACAGCCCACGCAGTATACAACACAGCCCACGCAGTATACAACACAGCCCACGCAGTATACAACACAGCCCACGCAGTATACAACACAGCCCACGCAGTATACAGCAGTGTGGGCACCATATCCCTGTTTAAAAAAACAAAAAAATTTAAAAGGGCCTGCCGCCCTGGCTGCCACTCTTGCGGAGTCCGCTGAGGAGTCCGCTAAGAAGACTGCTGCCCCTTGCATCAGAGTCATATTGGCCAAGATCTCCTCCCTTGGAACTATTTCTCAGTTGTTCGTTAATCAGTTGCAGCCAGATCATGAGAGAGAGAGAGAGAGAGAGAGCAGTACACGTCCCAGCTATTTATGGATTCAAGCCCCCTAGCACTGCCTCCCAGGTGTGCCTCAAGAACCCATCTGCCTTTTTGTCCTCTAAGGGTAAAGACAATTTTTCGAGGATCTAGCCACGGCCTCATCAATTTAAGGGATTTTTTCCCAGCTCTCTGAGTCTTTTTCCTCGAAGGGGTACCTTCTTTTGGAAGAGGATGGTAAGCTACCCGACATCTCTGGCCTCTTCCATTCTTTATCAGCGCCTTCACCTTGGTATTAACGGGGAAGGGGCACTTCCTCTTTTCCTCCAGGCCCCCGAACATAACATCTGCCAAGGATCTAGGTGTTCTGTCCTCTTTCAGGCCCATTGTGGATCTGACCACTTTAACCAGTCTTTCCACATCCTCGGTTAGAAAGCAAGGTCGGCCCCCTATATCACTGTCTGGGGAGGAGTCCGAGGATTGGGAAGAGGAGGAGGAGGGAAGCAGGAATTTCTCAACATAATCCCCACCAGAAGGAGACGCTTCAGAGGCTGAGCACTTTATTGGTCTTCTTGCTCCCTTTTTTTTTTTAGGGCTGACTTTAGGGAACCTTTTACCTCTGCCCTGATTATGGCCCTAAGGCTTGTGGTGAAGTCGGGGGCTTCATCCCTTATTGTTTTATGAATACAGTCAGCACAGAGATCCTTCTGCCACTGAACTGCCAGCGGGGTTTTGCAAAGGGCACACTCCTTATTTCTTGTTTTGGCACTAGCCTTCCTCGGCCCCTGGTAATTAAGCAGAGAAAAATGACCCCCATTAACACCAGGTTGACATTCTCGTAGATCACTCACCACCGCTGTCAACCAGGGGTACCGGATTCGGAGGCTGATCAGGAGTACGAACCATGCCTCTCCTGGATACTGAGGAGCCCTGTGACCTCTGGTCGGGACAACTGCCACTCGAGCGGCTACTTCTCCCAGTGCCTGATCCTCTCTGGTGACCAGGCTTAGAACTTGGTAAGAGCTCCAGCTCCATACCCTTCCATGGTGAATACTGGACATGAGTGCCTCTTCTGTGGTCATCCCTCCTTTTTAGAGGGATCCACTGCGTTCTCCGCATCCTCTGGTGCCCCTCCCACCTCCGCCACCCTGCCGACACGCTTGAAAAATCTCTGCACCACCGGACGGTGTGTCAACCATGGGCACCGCCATCTTGGATCCGATGAGTCATACTGATGTCACGCGGGCACGCACATTCCCGGTGTGCCTCACGCGCAACGCCGGCAGCGGGACTCACCCCGGAGTGATGGACAGCAGACAGAGGAGTCGCTGGACCCCTGACTGCGCTGTCTCATGCCCGCACGTACGACAAGGCCCACAGGGCGCACGGGCAGCGCTTCCACAACCTGAAGGCTGGAATACAGGCGTCCTGCCTGTTCTTCCAGTGCCGGGACAGGCGTGGGTGAGAAAAGAAAAATCTTGAATGCCATCTTCCAGCACAAGGGTCCCCTTTTATTTTCAGTAGGGTTCCTGCCCTGACTGGGCGGATAACCTCTCTCAGGTGTGCGGTCATGGGGGAAGGGAAAAAATTGACTTTATTGCCCAATGGCGTGGCAACGTTTTCGGATGTGACATCCCTTCTCAAGAAAGGATATCACATCCGAAACGTCGCAACGCCATTGGGCAATAAAGTTCATTTTTTTGTGCGGTTTTTCTTTTTTATTCTATTATAAGGAACCATTGGACCGCTGGTAGGAAAATCTTTGCACATTTATTGAGGTATTTGGCAGTGCTGCTCCAATATATATATATATATATATATATATATCGTATTTTTCAGACTATAAGATGCACTCTTCCCCCCAGATTTTGGGGGAAAATGGGGTGCGTCTTATAATGCGTATATACCTTACTGGTACCATTGCTGCAAGCCGCATGCTTGGAGGAGGGGATGCCCGGTGGTGCTGTGCGGGGGTCTCCGCCGACATTTTGTGAAAGGCCAGAGCCCCCTGCAGTTCCATGGTTTCCTGTGCGGGATATATCTGAGATATATATACATCTATCAGAGTAGGAGATGAGGATCTGACAGGCAGGGAAGTAGGCATACCAGCGCCTACTCTCAGCAGGAGCTCACAAGCCACATTCCTTGCAGGACCCAGATCGACCCGTGGCCATCTTGGTGCTGGGGGTCTCCATGGAGACCATCAGGACAACGCGACCGCAACTGACAGCGGCATCAGAGGGGTTAAATGCTCGTGAGCGGTGCTAGCACCGATTGTGGTTGTTGCTGCAGGGTGTCAGCTGTCACATACAGCTGACACCCGCACCCGATTGTCGCAGCACTCAGCGTGAGGACGCGCCATACATATACTTCTCTTTGCGGGAACACCTCTTGCAAAGCAGTATATGTATGGTGCATGTCAGGAAGGAGTTAATGTTTTGTGTGGTATAACTATCTGTGTTAAAGGGATAATCACTGAAATTTAGAAAATTGCTACATTTTTTAAATTTCGGATATTTTAATAAATTAATGCAGAAGTCAGCTACATAAATTTAGCATTATCAAAAAGCACAATATGTCATGAAAAAAACCTAAAAATTAATGGATATGTTGAAGTGTTCCAGAGTTATCACATAAAGTGACAATAGTCAGATTGAAAAAAAATTGGCCTTGTCAAGAAAGGGTTAATATATACTATGTGTTCTGTCACTTCATTTCATACACTGCCATTGTTCACCATTCAATTATGTCCACTGACCCTCTTCGCATTGTTATCTTAGTCCTATATACACACACACACACATTAGGTTTTGTAGTGATTTTGAATACTTTACCATTTGTATGCCTTAAGTTTGCATATCAATACCATATTCACCTTACCTTGATACACATTTTAATTTCTGCATTCACTACTGGTTTCTTCATCACATTACATTTTATCTGTATTCTTCATTCCGTTTCTTGCGACTTCCTTTCATTTCACACTGCTCCCGTTCACACTCACTACCCACACATCCTTATGAGCACACGTTGCACTGTCATTTTAGTTGCATATACCTTATGTGCTCCCTTGTCAGGGAATCCTGCTAACTGAGGCCACTCCCCTCTGTCACCCAGTGACCACGTGTCCATGTGGCGTCACCCTCCCCTCCCACCTTCTGACATGTTGGAGGTGGGCGATGACTGGTAACGTCAGATCCACCGCTCCTGGTACCTTGTCTGACTGCCACAAACGCCATTATCCACCGCTACCACCAGTGACACCTTCCATATAAGGGCCCTACTACTGCTCCCTCGATGTACATACCCCAGGAAGAAGCTAACACAAAACACATGTTGGGGCCCCTATTCTCAGCATCCCAAGTCTGTATACAGGTTGCGTTTGTTCTTACCTTTTTGCCATTGTGTCCATGCTGACTATAAGAGCCATTGAGATTTTCAACAGCCCTCCTTTTTTTGTTACTGCACAACTCTGTGTATATTTGAACCCTTTTACTAATAATAGATATACATTTTGCTCAATATAGCATTTACCTTAAAGCCGTTATGTGCCTATCTCAGCACGTCTGCGGGTCCGGGTTTGGACCCACAGAAGCGCTGGGATAGGCGCGAATAGCCGGATTACTTACGGTAATGCTCTTTTAATGAGTCCATGACAGCACCCACTGGAGAGATAGGGATCCGCCCCAAGGAACAGGAAACCTACAGAGACATAAAAGGGGGCGGTCCCCCTCTCCTCCTCAGTTTAATTTCAGAGTACCCGGAGGACCGCCAGTGTTAGTCAATCATCACAATGTATCATCAGAATATAAACTTCATAGAAGTAATTACATTGGCTTTTATTAGGGAGGAATGTGACTGGGTGCTGTCATGGACTCATTAAAAGAGCATTACCGTAAGTAATCCGGCTATTTACCCTTCGCCATGACAGCACCCACTGGAGAGATTTCCAGAGACCAACACCTAGGGGGGGACCACCGTGCTGCGGATAGTCCTGCCAAAGTGTAGGTCAGAGTCGGAAGACAGGTCGAGCCTGTAGTGATTATAGAAAGTGGAAGGAGCCAACCAAGTTGCAGCCTTACATATATCTTCGATTGGCACGTTCCCTTTTTCGGCCCAGGAAGAAGCCATGGCTCTGGTGGAATGTGCTTTGATGCCCTCCGGAGGTTCTTCATTTTTCATGAAATAGGCCAACCGGATAGCGTCTCTTATCCACCTGGATAATGTTGCTCTTGTGACTCCATATCCTTTCTTTTTGCCCTGGAAGGATATGAACAGAGCCCTACTCTGCCTCCAACTACTAGTTTTCTCAATATATTGCAAAACTACTCTCCTGACGTCTAGAGTATGGAATTTTTGTTCTTCAGGAGTAGAGGGGTCTTTAAAGAAAGTAGGAAGATGTATCTCCTGTGACCTGTGGAACTTCCCTGCTACCTTAGGAAGGTATAGGGGGTCCGGTTTTAAGATTAGTCTGTCATGAAATGTGAGAAGGTAAGGTTGATCTATCGACAAGGCCTGAATGTCGCTGACTCTTCTAGCCGATGTTAAGGCTACTAAGAAGGCTGTTTTTAACGACAAGTGTTTTAAAGATGCTGTGTCTATAGGCTCAAACGGAGATTCTGTTAGAGAGTCTAAGACTAGATTTAGATCCCAAGGAGCTACCCTAGGTATGTGGACAGGAGTAACTCGTTCACAGGCCGTGATGAAGCGGGATACCCATTTATTACCAGCAATATTATGGCCATAGAGGGCACCCAGAGCAGACACCTGGACCTTTAATGTGTTAACTGACAGACCTAACTCTTTCCCTTTCTGTAGAAATTCTAATATAGATTTTATTGGGACTTCAGAGGGGTTTGAACTAGTATGGAACTGTAGAAATTTCTTCCATACTTTGGTGTAAATTTTTGTCGTAGATGGTTTCCTGCTAAGCAGGAGTGTATCAATTAGGCCTTTTGAAAACCCCCTGGAATTTAATATCTGCCTTTCAAATTCCAGGCCGTCAGGTGGAGGCTGTCCACCTGAGGGTGGAAGAAAGGTCCCTGAGAGAGAAGGTTTGGGATTGAGGGAAGGACCCAAGGATCCGTCACCGACATTGACCGCAGGCACGAGAACCATGGTCTCTTGGGCCAGAATGGCGCTATCAGTATTATCCTGGCCTGCTCTTCCCTGATTTTCCGTATTACTTGTGGAAGCAGAATTATCGGAGGGAAAGCATACGCCAGCTTGAATTGCCATGGTGTTTGAAGAGCATCTAGAATGTCCGGGTGATCTGCACGGGACCGAGATGCGAATTTGTGGACTTGTTTGTTTTGTTTTGTAGCGAACAGGTCTATTTGGGGTTTGCCCCATAACAATGTTATCTTGTGGAAAATGTGAGGATTGAGACACCATTCTCCTTGTCGAAGAGTGTGTCGACTTAGAAAGTCCGCTTGTTGATTGTCCTCTCCTTTGATGTGGACTGCCGAGAGGGACAACAGATGCTTTTCGGCCAGGATTAAGGTACTGTTTGCGGAAGACATTAGAGCGTCTGATCTTGTGCCGCCTTGTTTGTTTAAATACGCCACTGTCGTAGTGTTGTCTGAACAGATTCTGACGTGGCTTCCTCGTAGCTGTGGGAGAAATTGACGCAGTGCATAGTTTACCGCATTCAATTCTTTCAGGTTTGATGAATATAAATCCTCATTCTTATCCCAGGTTCCCTGGCAGAATCTATCTCCCATGTGTGCGCCCCACCCGTGGGGACTAGCGTCCGTAGTTATCGTGTGGGATGGTGATATTACCCAAGGGACACCCCCCGCTAGGTTGTCTTTATTTTGCCACCATTCTAAGGAGGATAAGACTTTCTTGGATAAAGTTATTTTCGATTCAAGGTGCCCCAGAAATTTTCTCTGTTCCCGAAGTATCTGATGTTGTAATGTTCGGGTATGAAGTTGTGCCCACTGAACGGCTGGAGTACAGGAGGAGAGGGATCCTAGCAAGGACATTCCTGCTCTCAGGGACATTTGAGGTTTGTGAATGGCCGCCACAACTTTACCCTCTATAAGAGATATTTTTTCTTGGGGAAGTAGACATTTTTGCTTTATGGAATCTAGATTAAATCCCAAAAATGTCTGAAGAGAAAGTGGGATGAGTCTGGATTTTTTATAGTTGACGATCCAGCCCAGGCTTTCTAAGGACGAGACAGTGTCAGCTAATCGTTCCGCACACTGAAGGGATGAATTTCCTACAACTAAAAAATCATCTAAGTAGGGAATGATTAATGTGTCTCTCTGGCGAAGGTAGGCCATTACTTCTAACATTACCTTCGTGAAGATCCTGGGTGCAGTGGAGAGACCGAAGGGCATGGCTGTATACTGGAAATGATGAATCTCCCCCTCAAGAGTTACTGCCACTCTTAAGTATTTTTGATACCTACTATGGATAGGGAGATGGTAGTAGGCATCTTTTAAATCAATGCCGCCCATTCTACAATTTGGAAAAAGGAGCTTAATGGCCGATCTAATAGACTCCATTTAAAACGTATAATTTTTAATAAACGTATTGAGTTTTTTAAGATTTATAATTGTTCGAAATGAACCATCGGGTTTAGGGATTAAAAATAACGGAGAGTAGAACCCTTTACCCTCTTGTCCCTTTGGCACCCTAACTAAAACATTTTTAACTATAAGACTTCTAATTTCCAGTTCAAGGGCCTTCTGTTGCACTGGTGAGGAAAGGGCTGTTAAAATAAAGGAATCATGGGGAATTTGGAGGAATTCTATTTTCATTCCTTCCTTAATAATATTTACACCCAGGAACTTGACGTGATTTTTCGCCATTGGGGAAAGAAAAATTTTAACCTGCCCCCTACTGGGGTGTCTGGTGTTTCAGAATTTGTTGTCTCTACGGAAGGGGGGGCCTTTGAACATAGTGCCACCCTGTTTTCCCTCTCTTGTGGCCCATCGTGACGATCTTTCATTTTGTGTTCTTTTCCCGAACGGCATCTTCCTAAAGGTCTTCCTATAGAAAGGAATTGAGGGGTCAGGGAAGGCTTTTTTCCTCTCTTTTGCTTTTTTGAGGATCTCGTCTAATGCTTTCCCAAACAAAAACTCACCCTCACACGGAATAGCGCAGATCTTAGCCTTTGACTGCGTATCCCCCTTCCAGCTCTTCATCCATAACGCACGTCTGGCATTATTAATTAGACCGGCTGATCTTGCTGCAAGGCGAAGAGAGTCAGCTGAAGCATCGGCCATGAATGCTGCTGCACCTCTAATTAGTGGTATCGCATCCCGCAATTTTTGTCTGGAGACCCCCTGTTCGATCTGTTGATCCAGCTGATCAATCCAAACAAGCATGGATCTAGCTGTGCACGTGCTGGCAATTGATGGCTTAAATATGCCCGTGGAAGCCTCCCATGATCGTTTCAGTGACGATTCTGCCTTCCGATCTAGAGGATCAGAAAGTAGGCCCGCATCCTCGACTGGTAGAGCTGACTGTTTTGAGGTGGAGGCGACTGCAGCGTCCACCTTAGGGATTTTAGTCCATGAAATTAACTCCTCATCATTAAAGGGGTACTTCCTTTTGGAGGCTGACGGGAGAAAACCTCTCTGGTCCTGTTTCTCCCACTCCCTCTTTATCAGTGCCTTAACCGCAGGAATTACTGGGAATGCTCTTCTCTTCCTCTCCGCCAACCCTGCAAACATGATGTCTTGTGCAGTTTGGTCGTCTTTTGTATCCTCACAACCTATAGTATTCCTGATGGACTTTACTAGGTTGTCCACCCCATCAAGGGGAAAACAAGCTCGACCCTCAATGTCGGAATGTGTTGAGGAAGAGGATGACGCCTGCGAGGAGTCTGAGTGGATAACGCCTTCCTCCTCGGACTCAGAGCTGGATATAGCCTTTTCTTTCCCGGATTTTTTAGGGGGGGTACTGGCTTGTGAGATGGCCTGTAATTCCTCTCTAATTATGGCCCGTATATCTGTGACCGACATAGATGGACTCTGCATTGTTTCCGCCATACACTGATTGCAGAGTTTTTTGGGGTGGGAATCTGGGAGAGGCTCGTCACATAACGCACATTGCTTGTGCTTAGATTTCTGTCTCTTTTTGGCCTGGGAGAAGAAGACATTTGTGGAAAAGGGTGTCAGCTTTATAGGCAGAGGGGAAATCACACTCACCCAGTGAAGCTGTACGGTACCGAAATAGGAGGCTGCGACTTTCTGGATCTTGAATCCTTGGTCTCACTCCTGTGGCTGGCATCTGAGGACCTTCTGCTGGCTGGCTCACCTGCTGGGTCCACAGTCTTGCCTGGGGACGACATGTTGCATCGCCTGTGCGTTTGCAACTTCCCCCTTTTTATAGGCCAGGATCCGGTCAGTAAACTTTTTTTTTTTTTTTTTTCACAGCGGTGCACTGCGCATGCGCGAAACCGCGCTTTCCCCCACCGCTGTGTGAGTGACCCGGAAGTGCTCCTCTACCTCCGGGTCATTCTGGGGATTCTTACACCGCTCCACGCATGTGCGGCCACCATTATCCCGGCCTGCGCTATGGAGCGGTGTACCGGCTGCCGCTGCAGCTGTGCCGCAGATCCCGGACCCTTTACCTGGTGGTCCGCGTCTGGAGCCTCTTCAAGGCCGCACCTCTGCAGCGTTGCTCTTGTGGAATCGGCGTCGTCTCTCCCGGACTCAGCCATCCCACATGCCGGCCAGACGAGGGGGGAGCCGTCTAACGGAATCTCCCCCGACGCTGCATCTGGACTGCATCCCCTGCCGTTCCCGCAGAAACCGCACAGGCGGATGCTCCTAGCCCAGGTAAGATCTTCTGTAGTCTTCAGAGATCCTGTCCCCTGGGAACAGGAAACCTAAACTGAGGAGGAGAGGGGGACCGCCCCCTTTTATGTCTCTGTAGGTTTCCTGTTCCTTGGGGCGGATCCCCATCTCTCCAGTGGGTGCTGTCATGGCGAAGGGTAAAATAGCTGTTGTCCTCGTTCACTTCTCCGCTCCTCCTGCATGTTATAGCATTGTCCCGCCACATGGAATAAAGGACATTAACCTTTTTTAAGAAGCAACAGTGAGTGCCATTTCTTTTTTCAATATTGAACACATTTAGTCTTCAACACATTTACATGCACCACCTAGCTCATCATTATGTGGTACGCTTAATATTAAGGACTGATTCAGACTGCCATTTTTTCACTTTTGTAATTTACGGAGAAGTTTTGCACCCCTTTTCTCACTTTATCTGCAGAAGTCTTGGTTTGACTCCCCAATACTTCATTCATTCCGAGGTTGCTATTTATGTATTCATTGTGATACCGACTGTGTTGGTATGCAGAGGATAACATCTGCCTTTTTCTACGATTTTATTTCTTTGCTTTAATACATTTTGTCAATAAAAGTTTGATCATTTTATCATCTGGGCTTTGCCCGCTTTTTTTTTTTTTTTTTTTTTAAATAATGGTCTTTTGGAAGTGCCCCTTAGGGTATGTGCACAAGCTGCGGAACCGCAGTGTTTCTGCAGCGGTTTCCCATGAGTTTACAGTACAATGTAAACCTATGGGAAACGAAATCCGCAGTGCACATGCTGCGGAAACGCAGCGGTTTATATTCCGCAGCATGTCAATTCCTTGTGTGGATTCCGCTGCGGGTTTACACCTGCTCCAATAGAAATCTGCAGGTGAAAACCCGCAGCGGAAACCGCAATAGAAACCGTGTTAAATCCGCCGTAAAAACCCCCGAGGGTTTGCACTGAGGATTTATCAAATCCGCTGCGGAAAATTCCGCAATGGAATCCGCAGCGTGTGCACATGGCCTTACACATTGGCCTTACATAGGTTCTTGCTAAATGGATAGGAGTAGTGTTATGCGCTACGAAGAGAGACCAAGCAAGACTTGCATCAAACCAAAGGTGCGGGTTATAGATGCACTTGGCACAAGCTGCCCAGATAGGCAGGCCCTTGAGGGCCAGGAATACTCTTCACCCAGCTCCTAGAAATGGAAGGGGGACTTTTGCAGAGCCCTTCACAGGCCCACTGTTACCTGGCAGCTGGCGTCTGGTGAGGCGGCCGATGCCTAGTCAAGAACCAGGTGGGAACCTCTCCAAGAACCCCGAGTGAAGCACAAAGAGACAAGGAGAAGAACATTAAGGAAAACCCTGAAAAGATAGCTATCAATACAGCCAGCACCACTCACTTCCAAAACACATAAGTGCAAGAACTGCAATAAACAGAAAAAGAACATACAAACAGATGTTGTCCTTGGTGGGACTTGAACCCAGGACTCCAGCGCTGCAAGGCTGCAGTGCTACCCACTGAGCCACCGTGCTGCCCCTAATAATGAGAACTATACAAGCGTAGCTACTAAACTTGATAGCAAACCTAACAATTATATACAATATTGTGCAGAATTGTGAACATGGCTCCAGCTACAATATATCCCACAAGTCAATACAAGATCAATAATTTTAAAACGTGTCTAAAGTACCTTCTGCAACAAAATAGTCTAAGCTGAGAAAAATAAAGATCTGTAAAAGCAGACGGACATACCTGCCGGCATCATGGCGATCTTCAGATGTAATCCACTCTCCCCTTTTCACAAACTCTGTTACAGCTGTAAAGAAATAAGACATGAAAACCTAGGAGCTATGGCAGAGGGTCATTCCAAACAATTCACAAGGAGACTGGTGAAGTCATTCAAGATAGTAAATCAGTCATCTGCTTTTACGCTATTTCCATGTCTATATATTTCCAAGATTAATATGCTGATCACAAAGGTATGCCTTTATTGTGTCAGGCTACTTTCACACACAGCATATTTGCTGCGTATTTTTACGCGCGCGTATTTTGCTGCTGCTTTACCTGCGTTTTTTTACGCAGGCAAAAAACGCAGCTGCTTTCACACACTGCGTTTTTTGCTGCGTTTTTTGCCGCATTGTGTACTGAAAATAAAGTTTGTTTGAAAAAAAAAAAAGGGGGAAAAAAAAAAAAGAGTCATTGAGGTCATTTCCTGTCTTTATGACTCGGAATACAATACACACTGGAGTTAACATCATGTCGATTCTGCCAGCTGCAATGGCCTTGAGCCAAAGACGCCTCAGCAAGCGGAACAGACATCAGCTGGGGTTTACTAACCCCACTGTCACTAACCCCAGGTTACTAGGGCAGGCGTCAGTCAGACGCCCCCCCTCGTAACCCTGTACGGTAAGGGTATGTTCACACGATCCTGATTTCAATCCTTTTTTTTCAGGACAAAAACCGCAGCTCTTGGCAGAAAACGCAGGTGCGTTTTTGATGCGGTTTTTAGTGCGTTTTTTTATGCAGTTTTCTCTGCAGATTGTCTGTGTTTGACACAAATAAAGCTTTAACTGCAGTGGGGGAAAAAAAAAAAGAAATGATGTCATTTCCTTGTCCAACCCTTTTCTTCTTCCATCCTCCATTTTGGGACTAAACACCAAAATGAGTGGACGTGTTTTGAATGACAGCGCTCCGCAGAGTGCTGAGCGTAGGCCAGATCACAGCCCGCGGATCCAGCTCTATCCAGCTATTTAAGTCTACGTTCACATTTGCGGTCTGCGCCGCAGCGTCGGGCGCCGCATGCGTCATGCGCCCCTATATTTAACATGGGGGCGCATGGACATGCGTCGCACTTGCGTTTTGCGCCGCATGCGTCACTGCAGCGCACGCATCCGGCCGCAGAGGACGCAGCAAGTTGCATTTTTGCTGCGTCCAAAATCAATCAAAAAAAGGACGCATGTGGCGCACAACGCAAATGTGAACATAGCCTAACATTTCAGTGCCACGTATTTCAGTGCCACGTGCCACATATTTCAGTGCCACGTATTTCAGTGCCACGTATCACGTATTTCAGTGCCACGTGCCACGTATTTCAGTGCCACGTATCAAAGTGCCACGTGCCACGTATCAAAGTGCCACGTGCCACGTATCAAAGTGCCACGTGCCACGTATCAAAGTGCCACGTATCAAAGTGCCACGTGCCACGTATCAAAGTGCCACGTATCAAAGTGCCACGTGCCACGTATCAAAGTGCCACGTGCCACATATTTCAGTGCCACGTGCCACGTATCTAAGTGACACGTGCCACATATCACGTAGTTCAGTGCCACGTATTTAAGTGACACGTATCACGTATAAGTGCCACGTGTCACGTATTTAATTGCCACATATTTAAGTGCCACGTATCAAGATTTTCCATGGAGAACAGACACATCCAGAGATATGTCTGCTCTCCACGGCTGCAGCAACACACTGACAGGAGCCATAGTTCCTGTCGGTGTGTCACTGCGCATGCGCGAGCGAGTTTACCGGCGGTCATTGACCCCGGCACTCTCGCTTAACGGCAGTGCTGCGTGGGAAAGTTCAACGCAGCTGTACTGCTGTTAACCGAGACGCCGGAGCCATTGAACTCCGGGACAGTACGCGATACACTGCTAGGAGCTTCGCTCCTGGCAGTGTATCGCCGGAGAGCAGCCGATCGGCGTGGGACACTCGTTTTATGGATTCTGCGGACAGGGAGTATGGATTTGGTTTATTATTTTTGGATTTTTTCCTGGAGGATCGAGGGCTTCGCCTACAAGTGTGCTGTTGGTGAGTATATACTCTATGTTATGTGTTGTATGTACTGTGTGTCATGTATGTGTATTGTGTGTAGGTGTTTTGTGTAACTTTACAATTGTGCTAAGTCGCCGGACACAGGGACAACTCTCCCATCCTAATACCGGATGGGAGTAGTAGTCCCATACGGCGACTTAGCACAATGGTGGCACTAGCGTCGCATGGGGACACACACACACACACACACACCAATTCGATCAGCAGCCCCACGTTTAAGGACTCCATGCTGCTTCACTGGGGGGCGGGGGCTTCCCTCTTCCTGTCCGACGTCACGTCCGGTCCTGGGTGTCAACCCCTCCGTACAAAGACGCCGACACCCAGGACAAAGGCGCTGTGTGTGGAAGGTAATATGGGGCCCTAGGGGGATACGCAGACACGCCGCTGCGTAAAGAATTGACATGTCAATTCTTTTTACGCCGGCGTGTTTGCAGACAAAAGCGCCGCGTTTTTTTGCGGTGTGTCTGAACGGCAAAGTGAATTTCTCATTCACTTTGCCGGCAGACGAAAATGACATTGCGCATTTTTGAAAAGCGCCCACAAAATAGCGCTCAAAAATGCGCTATGTCTGAAAGTAGCCTTAATCAGCATCGCTGGGACGACTACCAGAAGGGCAAAATATCCCTAATGATCACATTTTTGTGACTTTCGGCATGGTTCTGCCATCATTGTGGTGCAGATCTAGAGATTTATTCTAGTGGTATTACACGGCAGGATTTCTGAATGTTTATCTCTTTTGTATGACGCTGCATAGGACAAATAAGGTAATAGGCCTATATTCAAGGTATGTGCAGGGAGGTTGATTTGCATATGCATTGAACATGTTCACAAAACTTGTGTGGGATACAGAAACAGGGACTTTGCAGGTGTGTGAATTTATAGTATATAAATGACCGTTAATCTGAATAGTTGGCAGGTCAAATATTTTCTCTGCTATTTCTGTGGCTTCTCCTCTCGATAACAGCTGATCACTCAGGAGTAGAAAAGTGGGGCCTATGGCTTCTGAATGGAAAGGGATTGTATAAAACCTGTATCCATATATATGTATATGTATTGAATTTCTTGTGCTTGTTATGTGGTGAATAACTTATTATTTTTTTTTTTTAAAACAGGACACGTGTACAATAGTTCCAACGGTAGAGTAATGCCAAACCACCCTTTTAAAAACAGTTTGTTTGTTTTTTTACATCAGATTTCTATAAGTGCTGCTGTACACAGCCATCCAACAGCCTGCAGTAATCATGCACATGGCCTATTAACTGGCTACATTAAACAATGGTCTCACTGTCCTGTCTATAATCTGTCCACATCTGATGTCAGATCGGGCAATAGTTAGATATTGTAGAAGTACTTATAATGGCCAGTTATTGCTGCAATCCACTAATATTTAAGATATCAGAACAATTATTGATTAGTGTAAAATGCTCATTTAACTATAAACTGCACATTTAGCATGTTACTTCTCTACCCAACAAGTACAGGAAACTCAATACGCATCTGATTATGGGATGCGTTACTGAAGTATTACATTAAAACTATCAGTATATACAGTGGTTTTCTTGTGTGAAATGTTAAACGAGAGGAGTAAATTAACATTTGTAAACATATATTCACTTAAACATTTACGGTATTTAATTTTTTTTAATTATAATTAAAAAAAAGTCTTCACCCAACGTACACAATGTATCCTTATTCAAGGTGAATAGGACTAGTGATGAGCGAATTTGTTTGGAAAACAATCGCCAAACAAATTTGGCACGAATATAGCACATTCAGATTCGTGATCGGAAACACAAGCAAAATTTTATAAAATCAGAAAAAAATAACATTCTGTAAAAGTGCAAGAAAATATTTGTGTTGCCACAAAAGTATTTTCAGCACTTTAGCAACGATAAATGGTGGTGTATCATGAGCATTTGACACGTGTTTGATAAAGGGAGGGAGTTTGTAGAGGTGCGGCTTTCTTGTAAACAGTCTTTTTTCTCTCCTAACTTTGTGTGTGCACATTACGGCTAGCCAATCAGGGTGTAGGAAACACACACAATCTCCTGACAACAGCTTGTGTCATTGGCTGCTGAAATCACATGTCCCTCTCCATATAAATAGGGGACATCTTGTTTAAGTGCCATTTTGACACTAACAGCACAGAGAGGCGGCTCCTGACACTGGCACTGTTAGCACCAGGATTTTAGCTAGTTATAGGAGTTTGTTTATTAGTCAGATTTATAGCTAGCTAGTGTCCAGCGCGGCTGTTAAGTTTATCTAACAACATTTTTTTTATCAATTACTGAGGTCCACAAAGCCAGCAGGATAAGGGTATGTGTCCACGTTCAGGATTGCATCAGGATTTGGTCAGGATTTTTCATCAGTTTTTGCAAGCCAAAACCAGGAGTGGAACAATTAGAGGAAAAGTATAACAGAAATATATATGCACCACTTCTGCATTTATCACCCACTCCTGGTTTTGGCTTACAAATACTGATGAAAAATCCTGACCAAATCCTGATGCAATCCTGAACGTGGACACATACCCTAAATGTCCTACAAGTGTGTTGTGCACTGCTTCTATTGTGCGCCATATGCGAGTATAGCAATCTAATATTTTTTCACTAGCTAAATGTGAAACAGCCTGCTGCATCCCATGTTGTCATTTTGTGGCAGTGATTTGAACCTGTCTGCAGACCTAAGGCACATAAAAAAAAATATTTTTCAGTTGCAAGAAGTTAGACAACCCACCGTTCCACACTGTCATTTTGTTGGATTGAAATTAAGCTGCAGAGGCCTGATCCAGAGGCTACAAAAAAATCTGTAACATCTAGTGTGTTATAGAGGCCTGATAGAGAAGCTACCAAAAAAAACCTTCTGTTCCTAGTGTCATACAGTAGGGGACATGACTTTCAAATTGTTTGTAGCATCTCTGTCATACAGGCATCATCCACACTCAAACAATTCTTTTTTTCTGTGACCAACATGATACAGCCTGTCATATTTCAACTTGGAATTTACAGTCGCTGAAATTCAGCTGTTTGCAGAGGTGGTACAGAGTTTAAAATCTTTTTTTTTTTTTTTTTTTTGCTAATACTGTGCTCCTACCACACTAACTGAGCAACATGACTGGGAAAAAGCAAAGTCGTGGTGGAAGGGGAATTAGGCTTGGTGTTCAAGGTGTACGTGGGGTAGGTCGTAATGTTTGTGAAAGCACTAATGAAGCAACATAACGTCCTATGCAAAGACATCTGACAACTTCTGTTACTGGACAGGCTACTCCTCTACCTTTCTTTGGCAGATGCACAGCGGTATGCCTTGTCGATGATGCCCAGAAAGAGCATGTACTTAAGTTGATAGCAAGCGCAGCTTTAATTGGTCTCCTCCTCCACCTCAACATCACACCCAGTACAGTCCACAGAGGTGGCGCCCAAATTTACTTTGCTTCCCCCTGCGTCCCAACTCTCCAACTGTACAGCTGAATGTGCGGAACCACAGATGGGCAAGACTGAAGAGCTGTTCACACATTCTATGCCATTGTCATCAGAAGTGTACTCATAATAAGCTTCACAGTGTCAAAAGGAGAAATCTGCACCGATGCCCAAATTTTTTTAAGCTTGGATTCGGGACAGGACAAAGTATCGTCCGAACAGCATCATGACCCTCGTATACAGGCCCCTCCTCTTTTCTTTGTATACCGCCCCTATTGGACAAACAGTAGATTTGGGTTCCAGTACCATCTCTGAGATGACACCCAATTATACACTTCTCCTGATATCATGCCTGCCTTTTTAGAAAACACCAGTGATTGTCTTACTGCTGTCTCTAACATCATGTCCTCCCTCGATCTGAAACTGAACCTGTCAAAAACTGACATCCTTGTGTTTCCTCCCTCTACTAATGTATGACTGACATTGCCATCTCCATGTGTGGTTCCACCATTACTCCCAAGCAACATGCTCACTGCCTTGGGGGGTCATACTTGATTCTGATCTTTCATTCACCCCCCACATCCGATCACTGGCTCGCTCTTGTTATCTGCACCTCAAAAACATGTCTAGAATTCGACCTTTTCTTACTTTCAACTCTGCAAAAACTTACTGTTTCTCTTATTCATTCTCGTCTGGACTATTGTAATTCTCTACTAATCGGCCTCCCTCTTACCAAACTTTCCCCTCTCCAATCTGTCCTGAATGCTGCAGCCAGGATCATATTCCTCACCAATCGTTATACCGATGCCTCTACCTTGTGCCAGTCATTACACTGGTTACCAATCCACTCCAGAATCCAGTACAAACTTCTTACCCTCGTCCACAAAGCATTCCATGGCTCAGCACCACCCTACATCTCCTCCCTCATCTCAGACTACTACCCAACCCATGCTCTCCGTTCTGCTAATGACCCAAAGTTAACATCCTCAATAATCAGAACCTCCCACTCCCGTCTCCAAGACTTTTCACGTGCTGCGGAATGCACTATCCAGGGTAATACAATTAATCTCCAACCCCCCAGTTTTAAGGGTGCCCTAAAAACGTATTTATTCAGACTGGCCTACCGCCTCAACGCATTAACCTAACTATTCCTGTGTGGCCCATTCACAAAAAGAAAAAACAAACAAACAAAAAAACTTAAACCATAATCAGGTTCCTCGCATCATGTTCTCATATGCTTTATGCATTTAATAGCCCTCTCCGCTGTTAACTGGTTCATGCAGCTTTACATGAACACCCGATTCTTAGGGTACTGTCTCACAGTGGCACTTTTGTCGCTACGACGGTACGATCCGTGACGTTCCAGCGATATCCATACGATATCGCTGTATCTGACACGCAGCAGCGATCAGGGACCCTGCTGAGAATCGTACGTCGTAGCAGATCGTTTGGAACTTTCTTTCGTCGCTGGATCTCCCGCTGTCATCGTTGGATAGGTGTGTGTGACACCGATCCAACGATGCGTTCGCTTGTAACCAGGGTAAACATCGGGTTACTAAGCGCAGGGCCGCGCTTAGTAACCCGATGTTTACCCTGGTTACCATCGTAAAAGTAAAAAAAACAAACAGTACATACTCACATTCCGGTGTCCGTCAGGGTCCCTCGCAGTCTGCTTCCCGCTGACTGCCAGCCGGAAAGTAAGTAGAGCACAGCGGTGACGTCACCGCTGTGATCTGCTTTCACTTTACGGCGGCACTCAGTCAGAGCGGGAAGCAGACTGCGAGGGACCTGACGGACACCGGAATGTGAGTATGTACAGTTTGTTTTTTTCACTTTTACGATGGTAACCAGGGTAAACATCGGGTTACTAAGCGCGGCCCTGCGCTTAGTAACCCGATGTTTACCCTGGTTACCCGGGGCCCTCGGCATTGTTGGTCGCTGGAGAGCGGTCTGTGTGACAGCGACCACACGACTTTCCAACGATCACGGCCAGGTCGTATCGCTGGTCGTGATCGTTGGAAAGTTGCAGAGTGTGACAGTACCCTTACACTATGGCTCGTCTGAATAACGAAAGCAATTGTTTTCATCCACCTTTTGTGTCTCCCCTTTTCCTCATAGATTGTAAGCTTGCGAGCAGGGTCCTCATTCATCTTGGTATCTGTTTTGATCTGTGTTTATTGTTATGACTAGATGTTTCCAGCCAGCTAACGCTTGGCACGCTCATTGCTATCTAATTAACGCTGCTGGTGATTAAACTAAAGTAAATAATGACAACATTCAAGAGCACTTACGCAGGTGGTAAATTAACTTAAAATGAAGTTAACAACAATAGTGTGGTGATGTGTTGGGGCGGGATTATGTGTGGGGATGTGGTGGGGGGGCGGGATTATGTGTGGTAATGTGGTGGGGGCGGGATTATGCATGGTGATGTGGTGGGGGGTCGGGATTGTGTGTGGTGTTGGGGTGGGATTGTGTGTGATAATGTGGTGGGGGGCGGGATTGTGTGGTTATGTGGTGGGAGGGCAGGATTATGTGTGGTAATGTGGTGGGGGGCGGGATTAGGTGTGGTAATGTGGTGTGGGGGCGGGATTATGTGTGGTAATGTGGTGTGGGGGCGGGATTATGTGTGGTAATGTGGTGTGGGGGCGGGATTATGTGTGGTAATGTGGTGTGGGGGCGGGATTATCTGTGGTAATGTGGTGTGGGGGCGGGATTATCTGTGGTAATGTGGTGGGGCGGGATTCTGTGTTGTGATGGGGTGTGGGGGGAGGGCTGGATTATGTGTGGTGTTGGGGTGGGGGGCGGGATTATGTGTGGTGATGTGGTGGGGGGCCTGGATTCTGTGTGGTGATGTGTTGGGGGGGCGGGATTGTGTGTGGTGATGGGGTGGGGGGCGGGATTATGTGGTAATGTGGTGGGGGGCGGGATTATGTGTGGTAATGTGGTGGGAGGGCGGGATTATGTGGTAATGTGGTGGGAGGGCGGGATTATGTGTGGTAATGTGGTGGGGGGCGGGATTATGTGTGATAATGTGGTGGGGGTGGGATTATGTGTGGTGATGTGGTGGGGGGCGGGATTATGTGTGGTGATGTGGTGGGGGGCGGGATTATGTGTGGTAATGTGATGGGGCGGGATTATGTGTGGTGATGGGGTGGGGGGCGGGATTATGTGTGGTGATGTGGTGGGGGGCGGGATTATGTGTGGTGATGGGGTGGGGGGCGGGATTATGTGTGGTGATGGGGTGGGGGGCGGGATTATGTGTGGTGATGTTGTGGGGGCGGGATTGTGTGTGGTGATGTGGGGGGCGGGATTATGTGTGGTGATGTGGTGGGGGGCGGGATTGTGTGTGGTAATGTGGTGGGGGGATTATGCGTGGTGATAGGGTGGGGGTGGGATTCTGTGTGGTAATGTGGTGGGGGGCGGGATTATGTGTGGTGATGGGGAAGGATTGTGTGTGGTGATGTGGTGGGGGGAGGGATTGTGTGTGGTGATGTGGTGGGGGCGGGGTTGCGTGTGGTGATGTGGTGGGGGGCGGGATTGTTTGTGGTTATGTGGTGCGGATTGTGTGTGATAACGTGGTGGGGGCGGGATTGTGTATGGTAAAAGGGTGGTGGGTGGCAGGATTATGTGTGGTGATGCGGTTCGGGGCAGAGCTACTGTGCAGGGGGCGGGATTAGCGAGTAATCACGATGCCTAAAAAAACACACAAGAAAAAAGGAATATGCACACAGTGGGACTGACCTAATAAATTTTATTTAATTACAACAGTTCACCATACACAAGGGCAAAAAAAGGGAGAAACAGACATTTAAAAACCAAGTGAACCTGCCCGCATCCCCCCAAATACAATAACAAGGATCCACATGACAATGTATAACAAATGTACAGATAATGCAAGGAACACTTAAGCAAGTTGGTAAATTAGTACAATAACAAGCACATTTATTCAATACCCTGTACCGCAACTGAAAGAGCCCTCATAGTATCAAAAGTCAGATCCAAAGTATAGCCACTACCCCCCGAGTCACACAGCAGGCCTGTAATCAATCAAATTGCTGTCAAAAAAGATCGGGTGTTAAACCAGCCAAATAGTTGGTGCAGCTAACTTACAGCCTTCCCTAATGCTACCACCCCATATCATACTTTACCAAATACGGTGCAGAGCTTCCAGCCACCAAGGAGTCAATACCCCATTGGTGTCCGTGAATAAGTGTGCCCTCAAAGCAAATGTGAGGGCAGCGAGCATACAGAAATGCATGCACCTAAGTGAAATTGGGGCGAGCAGGGAATAAAGCCAAGACCGGGGAGATCCAAAAAAGGGGGGGATGGAGGCCCCACGTGTATCGACGCTGCTTAGAGCGTCTTCGTCAGAGGAAGGTAGTGAGAGTGACCTTCCAAACATGCCCTATATACATGAAACCTAATAAATAAGAATACATTTCACCTGTGAGGCTGCCGACGGCGTCCCAATAACCCATAGATGTACGGTGCTAGAGAAACGATTCCAGACATGCGCACAACGATGCCGTGGGTATCCGCCAATATGCCGACCTATCAGCTCCCATGTCATGTGCACAGGCCAAGTCAATTTGAGAAACCAACGCCGATTAGTCCAGAGTAGCAATATAGTTAGTACAGGCGCGCACCCGTCCAGCAAATGGACACCTGTCATGGTTCTCAATGGCAAGAGACCGTAGTAAAGCATACAAAAGGACTAGCTCTTGGAAGATGGGAACTCGAGCTGACTGTGAGCTAAACCTACCGCACAACTAACAGTGGCCGGGTAGCGTGCCTACGTTTTATCCCTAGACGCCCAGCGCCAGCCGGAGGACTGCCTGACCCTAGCAGAGGAAAATACAGACCTGGCTTACCTCTAGAGAAATTTTCCCCAAAAGGCAGACAGTAGCCCCCACATATATTGTCGGTGATTTTAGAGGAAATTGACATACGAAGTATGAAGATAGGTTTAGCAAATTGAGGTCCGCTTACTAGATAGTAGGAAGACAGAAAAGGGAACTTCACAGTCAGCTGAAAACCCTTTTCAAAACACCATCCTGAAATTACTTTAAGACTCTAATATCAACTCATGACACTAGAGTGGCAATTTCAGCTCACAAGAGCTTCCAGCCTCAGAAATATTCAAACACAGAGAACTGGAACAAAAATGCAAAACAAACTTAGGACTACAAGTCCAACTTAGCTGATAGTAGTCTAGGAGCAGGAACATGCAACAGAAAGGCTTCTGGTAACATTGTTGGCCGGCATAGAAATGACTGAGGAGCAAGGTTAAATAGAAAACTCCCACATCCTGATGGAAACAGGTGAACAGAGGAAATGAAGCACACAAGTTCAGTACCACCAGTGACCACCGGGGGAGCCCAGAAACCCAATTCACAACAGACACCAATGCGGCATTCGATGAGATCTATGCGCACGCGCCCGGGTTACCATGGAGAGGGCGCCCAGGCACGCGCAGTGCAGGTAGAAGATGGTTTCGTCTGTGACCATCATAAGCCTTGTGCGCACGCGCACCAGCTGCCCTGGGAAAACCCCCAGGCATAAGAGATGAAATTTTTTGAGAAGCCAATCAAACCACAAACAGTCTGGTACCACATCCACATCACATACACTGTCAAAGATTTTGTTGGTGCGCCAAATTGCGTACATGCCCCATCCAAGTCAATAAGATTATTGCGCACACGGTATGGTCCGAGAGGCCGTGCATATATCTGGACCACTTCCTGCAGCCACTGGTCCTTTCCTTGGGGTCGTACATTCGGGACTCAATGCACTTGATAGAAAGGATTGGGAAATTGGAAACACCAAGGGACACTCTGATTGTCACACTTGACGTTGAGTCCCTTTACACCAGCATTGATCACAAGCTTGGATTGGGGGCAGTTACGTACTTCCTGGACAAAAAATCAAGTAGAGACAGGGACCACGACTGCTTCATATTGGATTTGCTTAAAGTGGTCCTGGAAAAGAACTACTTTACGTTCGATCGTACCTTCTAAAGGCAGGCGTCTGGCACCGCCATGGGTGCCAGGTGCGCACCATCGTATGCAAATCTTTACATGGGGTGGTGGGAGGAAATCCATGTATATGAGCTCCAACAGTTCCGTGAGCATGTGCTAGAATGGCACAGATTTATTGACGACGTCCTCTTTCTTTGGGTTGGGACCCTGGATGCGTGCAATAACTTTATCGATTTGCTCAACAGGAACCCATGGAATATCAGACTTACGTCCAAGGTATCTCCTACCAGGGTGGACTTCCTGGATTTAAACATCATCATGAAGGACAATCGCATCACTACGAATTTACACAGGAAGAAGACCGCTACCAACAGCTTACTTCACTACGGTAGTGCACATCCGACTCATCTTCGTAATAGTATACCCAAAGGACAGTTCCTGAGGGTTAAGAGGAACTGTTCGGCTGAGGATGATTTCCGGGCAGAATCGAAGAAACTTACCGATAGGTTCCAAGCCAGGGGGTACCCACGTAGAGTGATTTCACGAGCGTTCCAATATTCCCAGCGGTGTGAGCGTGAGGATATACTCAAACCAAGACAGAAGAAGAATGCACGGACAATTGATTTAATCACTGTATACCATAACCAATGGGGGGGGATGTGCATGAGATCCTTAGCAAAAATTGGAAACATTTTGCTTACAGAACCCAAACTCCATCCCTGGCTGGCACCTACCCCCAGAATGGTGGCCAGAAGATCGCGAAATCTTAAGGACGAGTTGGTGTCTAGCCACTTTAAACGGGCATCCGTTAAGAGCAGCAGTAGTGGCCGCATTTTTGGCTCCTATCCATGTGGGGGTTGTAACGTGTGTAGCTTTATGACATCTGATACGGGTCTAGCACTCCCACATATCCCAAAAAGGATTGAACCACCAGCGTATTTCAACTGCCGCACCAAGAATTTGGTGTATGCCCTGGTGTGTGGGTGCCCCAAAATTTATGTGGGGTACACGACACAGGAGTTAAGGCGCCGGGTGCAGCAACACCTGTCCAGTATTAACACGGCTAAGAGGGATTGGGAGAAAGGAAAAAAACTTTCATCGGTGGCAGGACATTTTTTGCAGGAGCATGGGGGCTCTGTTGGGGATTTGAACGTTATGGGGTTGGAAGGGGTCAAGCTTGATATAAGGGGTGGCAACATTATGTTGGACCTGCTTAGGAGGGAGTCCAAGTGGATTTACAATCTGAATAGCCGGGCTCCGGTAGGAATTAACGAAGAACTTCTTTTTACCGGTTTTTATAAACAGGTTTAATTTTAAAAATATATACCTTAAATTCGATGCGGGCTGTTTCAAAGTCATCTAGTGTATCATCCATGAGGAAAAGAAAAAATTATATATATATATTTTTTTTTCTTTCGTGATTTTGATTATATATGGCCCTTTCCCCCCTCCCTCTCCCCCTTCCCTTCCCATATATACACCTTTTCTGCCTGTTTGGCGTTATTGGGGTCTTGGGCCATCCCCCCCCCCCCCTTCCCTACCATATTTACCCGGCTCTGAGGGTACGCTTATTTATTCATTATCATCAGCGGGGTACCAACTCCCCTGGGGGCTGGGATTTTGTTTTGTAAGGCATTATAGCCCCACCAATAAATGTATATCTGGTGGTGGGGTGGACAAATGGGGGGGTTGGAGTTTTATGGTATGGTATGGTTTTGTTATTGGTAGTTTTCCTTTTGTCATATCTGGTATCCAGTATGGTCACTTCGAAACCGATTAGGCTAATTGTGTGGGATTCCTCACGCTTCTATTGATTATGTCAAAACCTTTCTTACTATCATTCTTAGATAGGCGTAGGCGGCAAGATGGTCTCTGACCATACCGTGTGCGCAATAATCTTATTGACTTGGATGGGGCATGTACGCAATTCGGCGCACCAACAAAATCTTTGACAGTGTATGTGATGTGGATGTGGTACCAGACTGTTTGTGCTTTGATTGGCTTCTCAAAAAATGTCATCTTTTATGCCTGGGGGTTTTCCCAGGGCAGCTGGTGCGCGTGCGCACAAGGCTTATGATGGTCACAGACGAAACCATCTTCTACCTCCACTGCGCATGCCTGGGCGCCCTCTCCATGGTAACCCGGGCGCGTGCGCATAGATCTCATCGAATGCCGCATTGGTGTCCATTTGCTGGACGGGTGTGCGCCTGTACTAACTATATTGCTACTCTGGACTAATCGGCGTTAGTTTCTCAAATTGACTTGGCCTGTGCACATGACATGGGAGCTGATAGGTCGGCATATTGGCGGATACCCACGGCATCGTTGTGCGCATGTCCGGAATAGTTTCTCTAGCACCGTACATCTATGGTTATTGGGACGCCGTCGGCAGCCTCACAGGTGAAATTTATTCTTATTTATTAGGTTTCATGTATATAGGGCATGTTTGGGAGGTCACTCACTACCTTCCCCTGACGAAGACGCTCTAAGCAGCGTCGATACACGTGGGGCCTCCATCCCCCCCTTTTTTGGATCTCCCCGGTCTTGGCTTTATTCCCTGCTCGCCCCAATTTCACTTAGGTGCATGCATTTCTGTATGCTCGCTGCCCTCACATTTGCTTTGAGGGCACACTTATTCACGGACACCAATGGGGTATTGACTCCTTGGTGGCTGGAAGCTCTGCACCGTATTTGCTAAAGTTTGATATGGGGTGGTAGCATTAGGGAAGGCTGTAAGTTAGCTGCACCAACCATTTGGCTGGTTTAACACCCGATCTTTTTTGACAGCAATTTGATTGATTACAGGCCTGCTGTGTGACTCGGGGGGTAGTGGCTATACTTTGGATCTGACTTTTGATACTATGAGGGCTCTTTCAGTTGGCGGTACAGGGTATTGAATAAATGTGCTTGTTATTGTACTAATTTACCAACTTGCTTAAGTGTTCCTTGCATTATCTGTACATTTGTTATACATTGTCATGTGGATCCTGGTTATTGTATTTGGGGGGGATGCCGGCAGGTTCACTTGGTTTTTAAATGTTTTTAAATGTCTGTTTCTCCCTTTCTTTGCCCTTGTGTATGGTGAACTGTTGTAATTAAATAAAATTTATTAGGTCGATCCCACTGTGTGCATATTCCTTTTTTCTTGTGTGTTTTTTTGGTACTTTATATATGCACGTGGTTGATCCCTTTAGTACATATTGTGTGCGGTGCCTGCCTTCTTGGGTTTCTTTAGTCACGATGCCTCTTACAGGGGCGGATTATAAGAGGGTCAATGTGGGCGGTAGCCCAGGGCCCAGTGGTGTGTGTGGGGGGGGCCCTGGGCCACTGCACAGATTGCCCGCCGGCCGCCGCCATCAGGGCATTATTGCACGTGCCCCCCTGATTGACTGGCGTATGTATCATTTATGGGCCCGGACCCGGTGAGCAGAGAGAGGGGGCCCGCATCTCGGTGAGCAGAGAGAGGGGTCTGTAAAAGTCCCCTCTATAATGTAAAGTTCTGCGGAATATGTTGGCGCTATATAAATAAAATTATTATTTATCACATTTGAAGTCACTTTGAGGGGTCTCTATGATAGAAATACCCAAAAGTGACACCATTCTAAAAACTGCACCCCTCAAGTGCTCAAAACCACATTCAAGAAGTTTATTAACCCTTCAGGTACTTCACAGGAATTTTTGGAATGTTTAAAAAAAAATAAAAATGAACATTTAGCTTTTTTCACAAAAAATGTACTTCAGACCCAATTTGTTTTATTTCACCAAGAGTAACAGGAGAAATTGAACCCCAAAAGTTGCTGTACAATTTGTCCTGAGTACGCCAATACCCCATATGTAGGGGTAAACCATTGTTTGGGCGCATGGCAGAGCTTGGAAGGGAAGGAGCGTAGTTTGACTTTTCAGTGCAAAATGGGCTGGAATTGACATCAGACGCCATGTCGCGTTTCGAGAGCCCCTGATGTGCCTAAACAGTGGAAACCCCCCACAAGTGACAATATTTTGGAATGTAGACCCCCTAAGGAACTTATCTAGGTGTGTGGTGAGCTCTTTGAACCCCCAAGTGCTTCACAGAAGCTTACAAAGTAGAGCCGTAAAAATAAAAAAATCTTTTTTTTTTCTGAAAAGTGATCTTTTCACCCCCAATTTTTTATTTTCCCAAGGGCAACAGGAGAAATTGGACCCCAAAAGTTCTTGTGCAATTTGTCCTGAGTACGCCGATACCCCATATGTGGGAGAAAACTACTGTTTGGGCACACGTTGGAGCTCGGAAGGGAAGTAGTGACATTTTGGAATGCAGACTTTGATGGAATGGTCTGCGGGTGTCATGTTCCGTTTGCAGAGGCCCTGATGTGCCTAAAAAGTAAAAAAACAAACAAACAAACAAACAAACACAAGTGACATTATTTTGGAAACTACACCCCCGCTCAAGGAACTTATATAGATGTGTTGTGAGAACTTTGAACCCCCAAGTGTTTCACTAAAGTTTAGAACGCAGAGCCGTGAAAATAAAAAATAAAAATTTTCCCACAAAAATGATTTTTAGCCCCTGTCACGGGGTCCTTCTCCTGTACCACACAATCAACAGAGCCAGCGAAGAGTGAACAATCCCAAGACCTTTAGGCAAAAGTACGAAAGGTCCAAATACGATCCACCACACAAAGGATAAAATATTCCAGAACACGAATGCAGTTCAGTTACAGAATAAAAGTCCAACAATCCAGCACAGAGGATAACAGTCCATATTTCCTTCTTTCTCTCTCTGACGTGCTGTCTTCACATCATGGTTCCACACAGGATCTGAATTGCCCCCAGCTCCTGTCCTCTCCTTATGTCCAGGAGTAGTCAGACAGGTTGGGGTGGTTTTCAGGCCTCCCACACCTGACAAAGGTGCATGGTGGATTAAGGCACTACAGGGGGTCATGGTTTCAACAAGCTAGTTCAATATGTCATTAGCATATTAGCAAACAGGTTTATTCACTGACCCTGTGGCGAGATAACAGTACAGGAATGTGGGGGCTGATATCAGATGGCAAATAAAGGCCCCGTCTCACATAGCGATTTACCAACGATCACGACCAGCGATACGACCTGGCCGTGATCGTTGGTAAGTCGTTGTGTGGTCGCTGGGGAGGTGTCACACAGACAGCTCTCTCCAGCGACCAACGATCAGGGGAACGACTTCGGCATCGTTGAAACTGTCTTCAACGATGCCGAAGTCCCCCTGCAGCACCCGGGTAACCAGGGTAAACCTCGGGTTACTAAGCGCAGGGCCGCGCTTAGTAACCCAATGTTTACCCTGGTTACCAAAAAAAACCAAACAGTACATACTCGCCTTTCGGTGTCCCTTGCCGTCTGCTTCCTGCTCTGACTGAGCCGCCGTACAGTGAGAGCAGAGCACAGCGGTGACGTCACTGCTGTGATCTGCTCTCACTTTCCGGCCGGCAGTCCGTCAGAGCAGGAAGCAGACGGCAAGGGACCTGACGGACATCAGATGGTGAGCATGTACTGTTTGTTTTTTTTTACATTTACGCTGGTAACCAGGGTGTAAACATCGGGTTACTAAGCGCGGCCCTGCGCTTAGTAACCCGATGTTTACCCTGGTTACCAGTGAAGACATCGCTGGATCGGTGTCACACACACCGATTCAGCGATGTCAGCGGGACCTCAACGACCAAAAAAAGGTCCAGGCCATTCCGACACGACCAGCGATCTCACAGCAGGGGCCTGATCGCTGGTACGTGTCACACATAGCGAGATCGCTACTGAGGTCGCTGTTGCGTCACAAAACTAGTGACTCAGCAGCGATCTCGCTAGCGATCTCGCTATGTGAGACGGGGCCTTTACAGCAATTCATCAATTGGCAAATAACTAATCCTACAAGAGAACACCATGATAATCAGTAAAATATAAATATACACAAAATGATATCCACATAACATATCCCACCATCACAACCTCTCCCCCCTCATAATAAGTGAGCACGCCATTAGGTCTACACAGACCACTGGCCTGCTCGCTTTAGTCCACTTTGCTCCAGTGTTTATAGTTCCTTGTACAGTGGCAGGGGTTGCAATAATCATGATCACTTGTTGTCCATAAATTCCCGGGTCCTGGATTTATGGTCATACCATGTTTTTTGACTGGACTGGGTCGTTCGCTGATGTTCATTAGCCAAGGTAGCTAGCTGGGCGAGAGTCTCTGAACTCTAGAACGTAGGGAATGATGGGCGTTCCGGTATCTGCAATATCTCCCTCCAATTGTTCTTTCAGAAGAGTGAGAGGCCCACGGACCTTCTGCTCCCACAAAATGACTTTGTAACTCCCCAATGTCATTTCCAAGGAGGATATCTGCAGGAAGCCCTCCCATAATTCCAATCCAACAAAGTTTTTCTCCAAAACCATAATCCAAACGTACCAAAGCTCGCAGTATATATTTGCGGACACCCCCCACCAGGACAATGGGAATTCCCAGGCCCTGGTGAATTGCCTCGGGTCGAACCACACGGGGGTCAGCGATAGTCAGGAATGCCCCTGTGTCTCTAAATCCCGACACTTTGTATGCATCAATTAAGACATCCTGCAGGTGGCAATGCCATTGCTTTGTATTTCTGATGGACAGAGGCCGGAGTCCGTACACTCCAGGAGGGGTATCTCTGGTGTCGTGGTCGGTGGTCCACTCTGGTGGGGGTGGTGGTAGCTCTTCCTCAGGCGGGATGGAGTGCACAAGATGCTCTGTTGATCCCGCTGCTTGCCACCAGTTGTCACAGGGTCATACACCGATACCACACAATCAACAGAGCAAGAGTATAGTGAACAATTCCAAGACCTTTATTTAGGCAAAAATACTAAAGGTCCATATAATCCACCACACAAAGGATAAAATAGTCCAGAACACGAATGCAGTTCAGTTACAGAATAAAAGTCCAACAATCCAGCACAGAGGATAAGAGTCCATATTCCCTTCATTCTTTCTCTGACGTGCTGTCTTCACATCATGGTTCCACACAGGATCTGAATTCCCCCCAGCTCCTGTCCTCTCATGTCCAGGAGTAGTCAGACAGGTTGGGGTGGTTTTCAGGCCTCCCACACCTGACAAAGGTGCCTGGTGGATTAAGGCACTACAGGGGGTCATGGTTTCAACAAGCTAGTTCAATTTGTTATTAGCATATTAGCAAACAGGTTTATTCACTGACCCTGTGGAGAGATAACAGTGCAGGAATGTGGGGGCTGATATCAGATGGCAAACAGCAATTCATCAATTGGCAAATAACTCATCCTACAAGAGAACACCATGATAATCAGTAAAATATAAATATACACAAAATGATAAGCACATAACATATCCCACCATCACAGCCCCCAACTTATTTTCCTATGGGTACCGTCTCACAGTGGCACTTTGGTGGCTACGACGGTACGATCCGTGACGTTCCAGCGATATCCATACGATATCGCTGTGTCTGACACGCAGCAGCGATCAGGGACCCTGCTGAGAATCGTACGTCGTAGCAGATCGTTTGGAACGTCGCTGGATCTCCCGCTGTCATCACTGGATCGGTGTGTGTGACACCGATCCAGCGATGGGTTCGCTTGTAACCAGGGTAAACATCGGGTTACTAAGCGCAGGGCCGCGCTTAGTAACCCGATGTTTACCCTGGTTACCATCCTAAATGTAAAAAACAAACAAACAGTACATACTTACATTCCGGTGTCCATCAGGTCCCTCGCCGTCAGCTTCCCGCACTGACTGTGAGCGCCAGCCGGAAAGCAGGGCACAGCGGTGACGTCACCGCTGTGCTCTGCTTTTACTTTACGGCCGGCCGGCGCTTACACAGTCAGTGCGGGAAGCGGACGGCGAGGGACCTGACGGACACCGGAATGTAAGTATGTACTATTTTTTTTTTTTTTACATTTACGATGGTAACCAGGGTAAACATCGGGTTACTAAGCGCGGCCCTGCGCTTAGTAACCCGATGTTTACCCTGGTTACCCGGGGACTTCGGCATCGTTGGTCGCTGGAGAGCTGTCTGTGTGACAGCTCCCCAGCGACCACACAACTTACCAACGAGCACAGCCAGGTCATATCGCTGGTCGTGATCGTTGGTAAATCGTTTCGTGTAACGGTACCCTAAGGGTAACAAGAGAAATTGGACCCCAAAAGTTGTTGTGCAATTTGTCCTGAGTACGTTTATACCTCATGTGTGAGGGTAAACCACTGTTTGGGCGCACGGCAGAGCTCAGAAGGGTAGGAGCACCGTTTTACTTTTTCAACTCAGAATTGGCTGGAATTGAGATCGGACACCACATTGCGTTTGGAGAGCCCCTGATGTGCCTAAACAGTGGAAACACCCCAATTCTAACTCCAACCCTAACCCCAACACACCCCTAACCCCAACCCTATCCATAACCACACCCTTAACCTGAATACACCCCTGACCACAACCCTAATCCCATCCCTAACCCCAATCCCCAACACACCCCTAACCCTAATCTTAACCCCAACACACCCCTAACCCACCCCAACCGTACATGTAATCCAAACCCTAACCCCAACAGGAAAATGGAAATAAATACATTTTTTAACTTTATTATTTTTACCTAACTAAGGGGGTGATAAAGGGGGGTTTGATTTACTATTTATAGTGGGTTTTTATGTTTGGCAGCTGTCACACACTAAAAAAACGCTTTTTATTGCAAAAAATAGTTTTTTGCCACACCACATTTTGAGAACTATAATTTTTCCATATTTTGGCCCACAGTGTCATGTGAGGTCTTGTTTTTTGCGGGACGAGTTGCTGTTTTTATTGGTACAATTTTCGGGCACATGACATTTTTTTTTTTAAATTCGTTTATTAGTATTATTATTAATCGTATGAACATATATTTAAACATCATATAAGAATACATAAATGATAAACAGTGATTGAAAAGAACAAAGGAGCAGAAATCAGAGTCGGATATCGAGATTTTCTATGTATGCAATAACATTGTAATTTCCAGTATAGAAATCATTCTTGTCACCAGTATAAGCTCTGAGGGGACATTCCTGGACAATGTGCTGAATTGTTTGATGGTCAGCTCCACAGTCACAGGCAGGAGAGTCAGATTTTCCCCACTTATGCATAAGATCTGCACAGACACCAAAGTTTGTTCTGATACGATTCAAAGTGACCCAGGTTTTCCTTGGCAGATTGAAGCCTGGTGGTGGATTTTGAAAGTGAGGAAACGCTTGAGGCTCACTGTCTACTGCACTGACCCAAAGTTCACGCCATTTCTCTTCTAAATTGAAATCATGATCATACAGGGTAATTGCGGTTCGGATGGGTGGATGTCTTGATTTCAGTCGCTGTATTTGAACATCTTGGATATTTTGATGTATTGGGAGATTTTCATTATTCAATACTTTGGTGTATTCTTTAAGTAGGAGCTTTTGTCTTCTCAGATTTGCAGGTGCGATATGGGTCAAGACAGGTAACCAGTGGATGGGCGTAGGTCTGATAGCACCAGAAATTATGCGCATAGAGTTGTTCAACTGATTGTCGATTGCATTCACATGACAACTATTCAGCCATACTGGAGCACAATATTCTGCGGTAGAGTACACCAAGGCAAGGGTAGACGTTCAAAGACAGGTGTGGAGGAACCCCAGGAGGATCCGCAGAGTTTCTGAATAATATTGTTGCGTGCTTTCAGTTTCTGTGCCGTCTTTTCCAAGTGAGATTTGAAGGTTAGGCTTCTATCAAGGATTATGCCTAAATACTTGGGATTGAAGTTGTGTTTGACAAGTTGACCTTCAAAACATACTTTGAGTTCAGTCTTAGCACTTGCGTTATGTAAATGAAAGCAACATACTTCCGTTTTTTATGGATTGGGCTTTAGCCTCCATTGTCGAAAATACGTTCCCATTACACTAAGATCTTCTGTTAGGGCCTCCTCCGCTTCCTCCATTGTTTTGCTCACTGTAGCAAGTGCCCAGTCATCGGCGTATCCAAATTTCCGTGATATTGTGTCAGGAATGTCAGCTAGGTACAAAGCAAACAGGAGAGGTGCCAGCACTGATCCCTAGGCCAAACCATTGTTTAAGGTTTTCTTACAACTGGTTGAATCACCCATGATAAGTTGAAAGGTTCGATTTGCAATCATATTATTCAAGAGGTACATAATTTTCTTACATGGAATCACCTTCAGAAACTTATATAGAAGTCCTTCCCTCCACACAGTGTCATATGCGGCAGAAAGATCGATGAACGCCACTGAAACCTTCTTGTTCTTTTGAAATTCAGCTTCAATTAAAGTTGTCAAGGCTAAAACTTGGTCACTGCAGTTTCGAGCAGGTCTAAAGCCGGCTTGCTCTATAGGTATGGAGTCAAAAATCTTTAAAATTGATCTTGTTATAGATTAAGCGTTTTAACAGCTTGTAAAGGCAGCTCAATAAAGCAATGGGTCTATAGCTTGACGGATTATCTTCAGGCTTCCCAGGTTTTAACGATGCAATGATCTTGGCGTGTTTTAATTTACTGGGGACTTGAGCATTCTCCATGATATCTGAGAAGAACTTTGGCAACCATTTTTTCGCAAAAGGTCCACAATTTTTGAGAAATTCAGGATGAATCCCATCAAATCCAGGAGCTTTGTTACTTTTAGTATCAACGAGGACGTGGGTACGATTATTAGTTCCAGAATAAAACAGACATTGCACACATTTGCAGTTATTATTAATACAAATGATTGCAGAATATCGTCATATCCAAAGTTTACAGGGGTAATAAACTGTGCATGTTAAATCATTAAATTATACGTATTATACAACTTTAACCATCAGTAGTAAGTCGCCGAAAGGAAAAACAGACTGAAAACCTGCTCTGTAAGCGATGCCCCCAAAAACCACTAGCCCACCTTCCTGTGTAAGTGTCTAGTCAGTGTAGACTATAGAGTATGATAAGAGGAATTCCATCTAGCTCATATCTTCTCAAATTTACCTGGACATCCTCTATTTTGGTACATTGTTCTTTCATACGGGATAATCGAATTCACCAGGTCAATCCAAACTCTGAGAGTCAGGGGGAACCACCCATCCACCTCAACGCCAATACCTTCCGTGCCAAAAAAAAGCGTCTCTCGGAGGAAAATCCCAGGTCTCCGTATCCCACGGCCCATGACATTTTTGATCGCTTTTTATTATGATTTTTGGGAGGCAGAATGAACAAAAACCAGCAATTCATGAATTTCTTTTGGGTGGGGAGTTTATACCGTTACGCGTGTGGTAAAAATAGTAGAGCAGTTTTATTCTTCGGATTAGTACGATTATGGCGATACCTCATTTATATCTTTTTTTAATGTTTTGGCGCTTTTATACAATAAAAAATATTTCATAAAAAATACGGTAATTATTTTGCATCGCTTTATTCTGAGAGCTATAACTTATCTTTTCGCTAATGGCAGCTCGTTTTTTGCGGGACAAGATGATGTTTTAGCGGTACCATATTTATTTCATTCTTTTTGATTGCGTGTTATTCCACTTTTTGTTCAGCTGTATGATGATAAAGCATTGTTTTTTGCTTTTTTTAAAAAATTTTTTACACTGTTCACTGAAGACATTAACTAGTGGGACAGTTTTATAGGTCGGGTCGTTACTGACGCGGGGTATACCAAATATGTGTACTTTTATTTATTTTTTTTATTTACATAAAGAAAATTTATTGGAATAATATTTATTTTCTTTATTTAGGATTATGATTGGCGGCGCCCATTGAATTTGCAATATTCACATAACACAGCCGAACGTCATTGGAGTCAATGGGAGTAGAAATGACCGAATATGTTCGGAATCGATTGTCAAACATAAATTCGGCACAAATAGGGTACCAATATGGCACAAATATGACAAATTCAAATTTGGAGACTGATTCCAAACATATTTGCTCAACTCTACTCACTACACATCTAGATAAGTTTGCTAAGGGATCTACCATATTTTCCGGCGTATAAGACGACTGGGCGTATAAGACGACCCCCCAACTTTACCAGTTAAAATATAAAATCTTCTTAAAAGTCGGGGGTCTTCTTATACACCCTATGTCGTCTTATAGGGCCGGTGAATATGTGCCTTTTTTTTTTTGGGGGGGGGGGGGGGTGGTCTTGATGACGACGAGGGGGCGTCTCACAGGAAAGTGAGTATCCCCCATTACCTCATCGTAGCGCTGCAGCGTGGGGTCTCTGTGCTGGGAGCGGCGGCTGCTGTGCTGTGGGGCGGCGGCTCCTCTCCTGCAGTGTGGGGCCTCTGGTGCTGTGGGGCGGCGGCGTATCTTCATGCAGTCGGGGCTCTTCCGGCATCTCCTTAAAGCCCGGAGGCCCCGCTGGCAGCTCCATCGGTACAATGCGGTGGCCTCAGGGAAAATGGCCGCTGCTCAGATTCAGATCTCGTCCCGAGATCTCAGGAGACGAGATCTGAATCTGAGCAGCGGCCATTTTCCCGGAGGCAGCTCAATAGGTGCGATGCGGTGGCCTCCGGGAAAATGGCCGCTGGGGGAGGCGCATGCTCAGATTCAGATCTCGTCCCGAGATCTCGGGACACGAGATCTGAATCTGAGTAGCGGCCATTTTCCCGGAGGCCACCGCATTGTACCGATGGAGCTGCCAGCGGGGCCTCCGAGCTTTAAGGAGATGCCGGAGGAGCCCCGACTGCATGAAGATACGCCGCCGCCCCACAGCACCAGAGGCCCCACACTGCAGAAGAGGAGCCGCCGCCCCACAGCACAGCAGCCGCCGCTCCCAGCACAGAGACCCCACGCTGCAGCGCTATGATGAGGTAATGGGGGATACTCACTTTCCTGTGAGACGCCCCCTCGTCGTCATCAGGACCACTCCCCCCCCCCCCACCCACCATATACACCCGGCGTACAAGGCGATACCCGGCGTATAAGACGACCCCCGACTTTTAAGAAGATTTTCAGGGGTTAAAAAGTCGTCTTATACGCCGGAAAATACGGTAGTTTCCAAAATGGGGTCACTTGCAGGCGGTCTCCACTGCTTCAGCACATCAGGAGTTTTGCAAACGTTACACGGTGTCTGATAATTATTCCAGCAAATTTTACATTCTAAATGCCAGACGGAACTCCTTCCCTTCCGAGCTCTGCCGTCTGCCCAAACAGTGGTTTCCACACATATGGGGTATTGGCATGCTCAAGAGAAATCGCACAACAAATTTTAGGGTCAATTTTTTCTGGTTACACTTGCAAAAGAAGTAGTTCTAAAGTATAATTTCTGTGAAAAAAGGTAAATGTTCATTTTTTCCTTCTACATTTCATTAATTCCTGTGAAGCACCTGAATGGTTAAGAAATTTCTTGAATGTGGTTTTGAGCACCTTGAAGGGTGCAGTTTTTAGAATGGTGTCACAGTTTGATATTTGTCATATAGGCCCCTCAAAGTGACTATAAATGTGACGTGGTCCATAAACAAAACAAAAAACGATTTTGTTGGAAAAATGAGAAACCGCTGATCAACTTCTAACTTCCTAACAAAAAAAAAGTGCTGATGTAAAGCAGACATGTGGGAAATGTTATTTATTAACTATTTTGTGTGATAGAACTTTGATTTAAAGGCAAAAAAAATAGAAGTTTGAAAATCGATATATTGACTAATTTCTGTTTTTGTTGTTTTCAGAAATAAACAAGTCATATCAAAGAAAAAGTTCCACTATGATGAAGTATAATATGTCATGACAAAAAGAAATCTCACAAATAGTGGGATCCATTGAAGAGTTCCCGAGTTATTACAACATAGTCAGAATTGTAGAATTTGGCCCAGTCATGAAGGTGAAAGCAGGCTTCAGGATAAGGGTATGTTCCCACGGTCAGTAAACGCAGCGTTTTGGACCCCGCGTTCACCCTCAGTGGCCAGATGTTACAGCACAGTGGATGATCCCATCTCCACTATGCGTACGGAGACGCCTCCGACTTCCCTGTGGAGACGGACATGCGGCGCCTCTTTCCAGACTGCAGCATGTCAATTTATGTAGTGGAGAAGCTCGGTCTCCGCTGCGTAAATTACCCATTCACTATCATTAGATGCGGTAACACCGAATTCTCTTTCTAGTCACATGCATATCAAGTGCGAGAACCAGTAGCGTAGCTACCAGGGGGGCAGAGGGGGCGGTCGCCCCGGGCCCTGTGCTCTGAGGGGGCCCACCCGGAGCTACGCTACTGTCAGGGCCGGCGTTAGGGGCCCCTGCCTAGTCCGGTCAATGATTATCTTTCATTTCCCCTGCGTTTGTACTGTGTATGTAGCTAAAGTAACATGCACGGTACAAACACTCACAGGGGTCAGCAGAGAGAAGAGAAGGCCTCCAATCAGAGTGCAGGGAGTGAGTCATGTGATCGCTCTTCTGCAGTCTGTGGAGGAGAGGGGGAAGGGAGGTCACTCACCGCTCACCCAATCCCGGCTGAGCGCGCTCTGCTCAAAGCTCCTGTGCTGCAGAGAAGTGATCAGCTCCAGCTCCAGCAGCCGCCGGGGACGCAGGGGGACTCTGCCTCTGACTGTGAGCTGAGCTCACTGCCTACACATCATGCACATGCAGCATCTGACTTGGAGGAGCCTGAGGAGCAGCCCCCAGGACCAGAGGACACTCTCCACACAGCATGATGAGTATCTTGGCACATGTCATTTGCTTTTTGATATGTCTGATCTGTTGCCTTGAATACATACATACAGGCACAGTATATAAAGCAATGAAGGTTCTTAAAAGGAACCTGTCACCCCGTTTTTTAAAGATGAGATAAAAATAGCGTTAAATAGGGGCAGAGCTGGGCGTTACATTAGTGTCTTTTTTGTGCCTTTATTCCCCAGCTATGCTGCCGAAATACCTTTGTAAAGTCGCCGTTTTGGGCTGTCACTCACGCTGGTCTGGTCAAATGGGCGTGGTGACAGCGCTGTTTCTTCCCCCAGACCTTGCTTATCTGTCCGTTGGTGGCGTAGTGGTTTGCGCATGTCCAGCTGCCGAATCCACTGCGCAGGTGAAGGAAAAGAGCGCGATCTGCGCTGTTCCCCTGGTGATCGGTGGGGGCGGCCATCTTCCTGAGGCCGCGCGTGCGCAGATGGGAGTGCTCTGCTGCACGGGGCTTCAGGAAAATGGCCGCGGGATGCCGCGCGTGCGCAGATGGAGATCGCAGCGGCCATTTTCCTGAAGCCCCAGGAAGCCGAGCACTCCATCTGCGCACGCGTGGCCTCAGGAAGATGGCCGCCCCCACCGATCACCAGGGGAACAGCGCAGATCGCGCTCCTTTCCTTCACCTGTGCAGTGGATTCGTCAGCTGGACATGCGCACACCACTACGCCACCAACGGACAGATAAGCAAGGTCTGGGGGAAGAAACAGCGCTGTCACCACGCCCATTTGACCAGACCAGCGTGAGTGACAGCCCAAAATGGCGACTTTACAAAGGTATTTCGGCAGCATAGCTGGGGAATAAAGGCACAAAAAAGACACTAATGTAAAGCACAGCTCTGCCCCTATTTAACGCTATTTTTATCTCATCTTTAAAAAACGGGGTGACAGGTTCCCTTTAAACTTGTATGTCTTGTTTATCCTGCAATCTGGACAGACACTGAACACTGACATGTGATCGATAAGTGTCTTCGCACATAATTTATTTACTGCTGATTAGCTTATGAGAAGGAGAATGGTTATTTTCTTAAGTTTGCGAGCGGCTGGAATCTTGCAGGACAGCTTTTACATGTGGGATCCTGTCACCATATAAGGTCCGGCCAGCATCTGTGCGCCCTCACATAGAGAGCATTCTAGGACACTATGTCCCCAATCCTCTATGCAAGGCACAAAAAAGAGCTGTTATTATACTCACGGATGGCGCAGTCTGGGCGTCACAGTCTTGATCCGACCCTCTTCCTGTGATCGCTGTCCCTCTTCGTGTGGAAGATGCGTCCTACATCATGCATTCAGTGTCCTCTATCGCACTCTCATGCAGGCGCACTTCTCTTTGCCCTGCTGAAGTCAGAGCACAGTATTGTAGTGCGCATGCGCCGGCTTTATTTCCAGGTAATCAGCGCCCTTTGGCCTTTCCTGGCGCACATGCACTACAGTACTTGGCTCTGCTTTCAGCAGCCCACAGAGAAGTGTGCCTGCACAGGAGCGTAATGGGTGACACTGTGTGGATGACGTAGAATGTGTCATCCAGATGAAGCAGTAATGGAGGATGGCGATCTTAAGTCAAGACCAGCTATGCCTTGGTGAGAGCCATTGGTGAGTATGAGAGGTCATTTTTATGCCTTGCGGAGGGGATTGGGGACACATTTACAGCCTTCCTTATAGAGGCTGCCTATGGGAGCTGCATTATACTATAAAGTCTTCCTATGTGAAGGGCATTATACTATAGGGTCTGCCTATGGGGAGTGCATGATACTATATGGAGGCCTATGGGGAATGTATTATACCATATTGAGGACTATCTGGTGTATTATGCTATATGGAGGCTATCTAGAGGGCCATCATTCAGTGTGGAGATTACAGCGACGGGGCCATCATACAGTGTTGGAGCCAGTTTGGGGGATATTAACGGGTCAGTATATACAGTGAGGGGGCATCATACTGTGTATAGGGGAGCTGTACAGTGGGGAAGACTCGGGACTTTATTAAATGTAAAGTGGGCACTTATTGTTACAGGGGAACTCAGGTTACTGTGACTATCAAAGGGTCACACAGAGGGCATTATTACTTTCTAGGGGACAAAATGTGGGCTCTGTTTTCTAGGGCACTTGCACCTGGCATTACTATATTATAGAGGGGTGCTTTAGAATTTAGAGGGCACAGAGAACCACACAGCAGGTGCAGTAATAGGGACACATATGGCAGCAGTGGCTCAGTATTGGGGTATCAGGGTCAGTAATAGGGACACGTACAGCAGCAGCGGCTCAGTATTCGGGTATCAGGTGCAGTAATAGGGACACATACGGCAGCA
The DNA here is from genome assembly GCF_051348905.1 of Ranitomeya variabilis. NCBI lineage: Eukaryota > Metazoa > Chordata > Amphibia > Anura > Dendrobatidae > Ranitomeya > Ranitomeya variabilis. Next base: position 171,141,733 of record NC_135233.1, on the reverse strand, counting down.
GTAGCTCAGTATTGGGGTATCAGGGGCAGTAATAGGGACACATACGGCAGCAGCGGCTCAGTATTGGGGTATCAGGGGCAGTAATAGGGACACATGGCAGCAGCGGCTCAGTATTGGGGTATCAGTGCAGTAATAGGGACACATACGGCAGCAGCGGCTCAGTATTGGGGTATCAGGGGCAGTAATAAGGACACATACGGCAGTAGCGGCTCTGTATTGGGGTATCAGCAGGATGAGGGGTTTGTGCAGGTTGGGAATAGATGGTGATGGTGCTGGAATGTGAGAAGTGAAATGTGTCTTTGTTGTATTCTCTGCAGATGAGTTGTAGCTGGAAGAAGTTGCCATGTCGGTCTGGGCCAGATGGAAAAGACGGGAAAAATGAACAATTCTATCAGAAAGAACGTCAGAGGTAAGTCATTATCTGTAACTGTGCAGTGATCTCTTATATGTTCTGTAAGACTGGTATTTACCACTGACCATATGGCGGTAATATCAATGTTGGTCTTTATATAGAGATTATCTTCAGTAACAGCGCGGTCATCTGCTGAGGTTCTCCTCCACTATTAGGGCGCATCACTGAATTGTAATGAAGGTTACCTGGTTAGGGGCCCACTCAGAAGCTTCGCCCCCCCTGGACCAAAACCCTAGCTACGCCTCTGGCGAGAACGCAACTTACTACCCATGAGAACTAATGTAAGGCTACGTTCACATTTGCGGTGTGCGCCGCAGCGTCGCCGCCGCAACGCACAGCGCAAATGTGAACACATGCACAACGCAGCTTTTTGCGCCGCATGCGTCCTTTTTTTCATTGATTTTGGACGCAGCAAAAATGCAACTTGCTGCGTCCTCCGCGACCCGACGCGGGCGCCGCAGGGACGCATGCGGCGCAAAAAGCAAGTGCACCGCATGTCCATGCGCCCCCATGTTAAATATAGGGGCACATGATGCATGCGGCGCCGCTGCGGCGCCCGCCGCTGCGGCGGGCGCCGCTAATGTGAACGTAGCCTAAAAAATGTCTTCCATTGTGTCCACGGCAGTTCTCGCGGAGAGCTCAGCGGCTGCTCCCAGCGCGGAGGCTCCTACCTTTCAGATAGACGAAGTTTCCGCCACAAAACACATCCATACAGTCGCCCGAGTCTCCTATCGGCAGGCGGCACTGCTTACAGAAGTACAATGTCTTAAGGCTGTTATCAGGCTGAAACATGGCCACTTGGTAGCTGCTTGTCCCGGCCACTTGGTAGCTGCTTGTCCCGGCCACTTCCCAGCCGCTCGTCCAACTCTGCGCCATGGCTGCAACGTTCCGTCCCAACGGCTGAGGCGGCAGCCAGCCCCGCTCTGCTTCCTACACCAGCTGTGCAGCGCACGGAGGTATAGGCCCCGCCCCTTCCTGTGACGTCATCTCTCACTGAACCAACTGCAGATTGTCCGCGGTCTCTGAATTTGCGTCCTGCAGATCCGGCACCAGCAGACATGGCAGAGTCACCGAGCCAAGCCAGCGGCGCCGAGGCGGAGGACCATGTGCTGTTCATGTGCCAGAGCTGTAAAGCGCCTATTGGTGACTCGGGAGACCAGCAGGACGATAACAAGGAAGAAAACCTCATTCTGCTGAGCGGTAATGGAGTGTGTGACCGGGCGGCGCCCTGACTGACAGGCGGCTCTGTAGCCATAAGTACAAGTGCGCTTAGCCCTCCGGCAGTGTTCATAACCCTGCACTGCTCCCTCTCCTCACCCCGTCTGTTGTGCCAGTGTCCCCCGTACCCTGCACTGCTCCCTCTCCTCACCCCGTCTGTTGTGCCAGTGTCCCCCGTACCCTGCACTGCTCCCTCTCCTCACCCCGTCTGTTGTGCCAGTGTCCCCCGTACCCTGCATTGCCCCCTCTCCTCACCCCGTCTGTTGTGCCAGTGTACCCCGTACCCTGCATTGCCCCCTCTCCTCACCCGTCTGTTGTGCCAGTGTCCCACGTACCCTGCATTGCCCCCTCTCCTCACCCCGTCTGTTGTGCCAGTGTCCCCCGTACCCTGCATTGTCCCCTCTCCTCGTCTGTTGTGCCAGTGTCCCACGTACCCTGCATTGCCCCCTCTCCTCACCCCGTCTGTTGTGCCAGTGTCCCCCGTACCCTGCACTGTCCCCTCTCCTCGCCCCGTCTGTTGTGCCAGTGTCCCCCGTACCCTGCATTGTCCCCTCTCCTCGTCTGTTGTGCCAGTGTCCCCCGTACCCTGCACTGTCCCCTCTCCTCGCCCCGTCTGTTGTGCCAGTGTCCCCCGTACCCTGCATTGTCCCCTCTCCTCGTCTGTTGTGCCAGTGTCCCCCGTACCCTGCATTGCCCCCTCTCCTCACCCCGTCTGTTGTGCCAGTGTCCCACGTACCCTGCATTGTCCCCTCTCCTCGTCTGTTGTGCCAGTGTCCCCCGTACCCTGCACTGCCCCCTCTCCTCACCCTGTCTGTTGTGCCAGTGTCCCCCGTACCCTGCATTGTCCCCTCTCCTCGTCTGTTGTGCCAGTGTCCCCCGTACCCTGCATTGCCCCCTCTCCTCACCCTGTCTGTTGTGCCAGTGTCCCCCGTACCCTGCACTGTCCCCTCTCCTCGCCCCGTCTGTTGTGCCAGTGTGCCCCGTACCCTGCACTGTCCCCTCTCCTCGCCCCGTCTGTTGTGCCAGTGTCCCCCGTACCCTGCATTGCCCCCTCTCCTCACCCTGTCTGTTGTGCCAGTGTCCCCCGTACCCTGCATTGCCCCCTCTCCTCGCCCCGTCTGTTGTGCCAGTGTCCCCCGTACCCTGCACTGTCCCCTCTTCTCGCCCCGTCTGTTGTGCCAGTGTGCCCCGTACCCTGCACTGCCCCCTGTCCTCACCCTGTCTGTTGTGCCAGTGTCTCACGTACCCTGCATTGCCCCCTCTCCTCGCCCCGTCTGTTGTGCCAGTGTCCCCCGTACCCTGCATTGCCCCCTCTCCTCGCCCCGTCTGTTGTGCCAGTGTCCCACGTACCCTGCATTGTCCCCTCTCCTCGTCTGTTGTGCCAGTGTCCCCCGTACCCTGCACTGCCCCCTCTCCTCGCCCCGTCTGTTGTGCCAGTGTCCCCCGTACCCTGCACTGCCCCCTCTCCTCACCCGTCTGTTGTGCCAGTGTCCCCCGTACCCTGCACTGCCCCCTCTCCTCACCCTTGTCTGTTGTGCCAGTGTCCCCCGTACCCTGCATTGCCCCCTCTCCTCACCCCGTCTGTTGTGCCAGTGTCCCCCGTACCCTGCACTGCCCCCTCTCCTCACCCTTGTCTGTTGTGCCAGTGTCCCCTGTACCCTGCATTGCCCCCTCTCCTCACCCCGTCTGTTGTGCCAGTGTCCCCCGTATCCTGCATTGCCCCCTCTCCTCGTCCGTTGTGCCAGTGCCCCCCCCTCTCCTCGTCCCATCTGTTGTGCCAATATGACAATAGCTCATACATCCACATTGCCCACTATCCCCTTTATCCCAAAATGCAAGAGTGGCACCTCTTCACCACTTCAGTTGGTTTCCTGTCCTTGAGGAGTGAACCCTGTTAAAACAGAAACAGAAGAAAGAGATTATTCCCAGAACTGGGCCGGTCGGTTTCTGGCAGGGCACATTCTTCTGCAGCCAGGGACCTGGAAGCTCTCTGGTGGGTCCAAAGGAACCTGTTCCATCAGACATGCGCAAGTGGCAGCACCACTGTTACTTAATGGTTGCCTGGTGGCCGCATGTCCTGTATAACGTTTTCGCAATCAGGAAGTTACACCCTGATGACGCACACCAGTGAAAAAGGAAAAAAAGTGGTAGCAGAGACCCATGTTTTCTAGCATGTCTACACCTACTTTGTTGTACCTGGCTGTGCATATGCAGGGCGTGCCCCCTGATGACGAGCACGCTGGGGGTTTGGAGGAGGCGTCCACGAGCTGTAGCTGGTTCCCCATTTTAAATGGGGTCTGACTGCAGAAAGAGCACTTTGGCTCCGGCTCTCCTTCCCATATATGATGGAAGAACAACAACAGTCAGTTACACGAGTAGCAGAAGAAGTAATAGTAAGGCCAGCCAGTGGAGCAGAGAGAGTCGTGAGTAGAGATGAGCGAATTTAATCGGGTCAGGGCTTATTCAGCAAGCTATAGCACTTGTCGAGTAAGCTGCAGAGGGAACCTGCCTTCCTGAATCGCGCTGGTTAATCAGCTGTTCGGCTCCGCAGCTACATGTCGCAGCTGTGTGACAGTCACGACACATGCATGGACAACATTTATCCAGGGCAAATGCTGATGCGTACGGTTCTCTGCATACCGCCCTGTGCAGGCTCAGCTCAGGTGGAGTCTCTCTAATGTCTCTGTTGAGCTCCAAGACACATCCGGTCTGCTCTGCTTTCCAGCAGTCTAAGGTGAACACCTAGCCTGCTCATGTGCAGAGTTCTCCAAGTGCCCTAATCAAGAACTGGGTTTGCTACAACCTAACCTGAAGGGGCTGTACAGATTCCTGAGTTAGGTAATTTAAATGCAGTCTATAAGATTGGCTATTAAACTGGTTCTAGATTGCTATATAGTAGTTTAGGAGTTAAAAGATGGGTATGATCATGTTCTAATGTACATGAAATTTCCTGAGTTCTCAGCATAAAATGAGTAATCAAGCTTTGTTTGGGTCTTTCCTTTTAGTTGTCAATGGGCCCTTAAGGCTTTAGTGAGATTATAATAGTTATGAAAACTCTCTCATTGAAGGAAGAATCATTGATGATGCCTTACCTCAACGATTTCTGGATTGTAGGCAGATCTACTGAGTGCTGCAGAACTCAGTTGTCATAGATGGGTACAACCTTGACAGTTATGTTGTCTGCTTAATTACCGGTATATATTATTTATTTTATTATAATATTATGGTAGGTCGGCTCATTCAGCTGCTCCCCGAGGTAGACACATGAACACTTGGTAGTAAAGACTCTGGGTGGTTAATTGCTTCATAAACCACTAATCAAAATAGTAACACAAAACAGCCTTTCTGGCATAAATGAAAATAAGAAGTCTACACAAAGGTCCCCCCCAGCATATCTCCAGCCTTCTCGGACACAACACACTTCAGCTCCCGCCAGAGCTTAAGAAGGGGAATTGCCTTCCACAAAACACACAGCAGAGAAAAAAAAAACAGTAGCTGGACATTTAAGGCTACTTTCACACTAGCGTTGTTTGTAATACGTCGCAATGCGTCGTTTAGGAGAAAAAACGTATCCTGCAAAGTTGTCTGCAGGATGTGTTTTTTCCCCATAGACTTACATTAGCGACGCATTGCGATGTATGGCCACACGTCGCATCCGTCGTGCGACGGTTGCGTCGTGTTTTGGCCGACCGTCGGCACAAACAACATTACATGTAACTTTTTTTGCGCGTCGTGTCCGCCATTTTCGACCGCCCACGTGCAGCTGAAACTCCGCCCCCTCCTCCCCGGACATTACAATGGGGCAGCGAAAGCATCGTAAGACTGCTTCCGCTGCCCACGTCGGCCATTACTTTCACAACGCGCATCGGCACGTCGGGCCGACGCTAGTGTGAAAGAAGCCTAACTCTCCCAATCACACATTTAGGCCGAGGTCAGATGAGCATATGGCATTGGATGCTTTATGCTAATGACCCTCTGCTCCTGCTCTGCCGCGAGTGGGAGCCGAGTGTCATGCGTCTATGCTCCGAGCCTCTCGCACAAAGAGGATCGGAGCACAGCTGCGGAGGAGGTGGAGAAATGAATTTCTCCACTTCCTCCATTGCCGGGGTCAGCGTATAATGCACATCACTCGGATGATATCTCAGTGATGTGCGTTGTCTCACTCACACCTATAGGCTTATGTGTGCAAGGATGCCTCCTGTGTACATACGGCGCGTCTTTCGAGACGGAGCGTCTCCACAAGCTAAATTTCCCTTCCAATGTATTTGGCGTGATGATTCCGCGCGGTTCAGTGAACACATGCGGAATCACCTGCGCTCAAAAGCCAGCAGTGCTTTGGAAGTAGTGGACATGTGCTGCGTCCAAAGCGCTGCCTGTTCCTGACCGTGGAAACATACCCTTAACCCCTTTACCCCCAACGGTGGTTTGCACGTTAATGACCGGGCCAGTTTTTACAATTCTGACCACTGTCTCTTTATGAGGTTATAACTCTGGAACGGATCTTGGCGATTCTGACATTGTATTCTTGTGACATATTGTACTTCATATTAGTGGTAAAATTTCTTCGATACAACTTGCGTTTATTTGTGAAAAAAAATAGAAATTTGGCGAAAATTTAGAAAATGTCACAATTTTCAAATTTTGAATTTTTATTCTGTTAACCCCTTTCTGACATTCTGACATGTGACATACTATCCCGTCGAGGTGGGGTGGGCCCGTATGCCCACTGACGGGATAGTAAGTCACGGGGGGAGCTCGGCTGATTGCGGCCGGGTGTCAGCTGACTATCGCAGCTGACATCCGGAACTATGTGCCAGGAGCAGTCACGGACCGCCCCGGCACATTAACCCCCGAAACACTGAGTTCAAACATGATCGCAGTGTTCCGGGGGCATAGGGAAGCATCGCGCAGGGAGGGGGCTCCCTGCGGGTTTCCCTGAGACCCTCGATACAACGCAATGTGCTCGCGTTGTACCGAGCGTCTCCTCCCTACAGGCCCCGGATCCGAAATGGCCGGGGGGCTGCATCCGGGTCCTGCAGGGAGGTGGCTTACCAGCGCCTGCTCAGAGCAAGCGCTGGTAAGCCTGAAGCCCTGCATGTCAGATCGCTGACATGTAACATGTAAGTGTAACACGATGCCCTCACCACCACCCCCCGGGGGCAATGTTATAGTGTAAAAAAAAAAATATTCAGATATGTAAAAAAAAATTTAAAAAAATATATAAAGTTCCCTTAAATACATTTCTTTAAATAAAAAACAAACAAACAATAAAAGTACACATATTTAGTATCGCTGCATCCGTAACGACCCGACCTATAAAACTGTCCCACTAGTTAACCGCTTCAGTGAATACCGTAAAAAAAAAAAAGAGGCAAAAAACAACGCTTTATTATCATACCGCCAAACAAAAAGTGGAATAACACGCGATCAAAAGGACGGATATAAATAACCATGGTACCGCTGAAAACGTCATCTTGTGCCACAAAAAACGAGCCTCCATACAGCATCATCAGCGAAAAAATACAAAAGTTATAGTCCTCAGAATAAAGCGATGCAAAAATAATTATTTTTTCTATAAAATATTTTTTATCGTATGAAAGAGCCAAAACATAAAAAAAATGATATAAATGAGGTATCGCTGTAATCGTACTGACCCGAAGAATAAAACTGCTTTATCCATTTTACCAAACGCGGAACGGTATAACGCCCCCCCCCCCCCCCCCCCCCCAAAAGTAATTCATGAATAGCTGGTTTTTGGTCAGTCTGCTTCACAAAAATCGGAATAAAAAGCGATCAAAAAATGTCACGTGCCTGAAAATGTTACCAATAAAAACGGCAACTCGTCCCGCAAAAAACAAGACCTCACATGACTCTGTGGACCAAAATATGGAACAATTATAGCTCTCAAAATGTGGTTACGCAAAAAATATTTTTTGCAATAAAAAGCGTCTTTTAGTGTGTGATGGCTGCCAATCATAATAATCCACTATAAATAGTAAATCATTACCCCCTAGTTAGGGAAAAATAAAAAAAATAAACATTTTTATTTATTTCCATTTTCCCATTAGGGCTAGGGTTGGGGCTAGGGTTTGGATTACATTTACGGTTGGGATTAGGGCTAGGGGTGTGTTGAGGTTGGGGTTAGGGGTGTGGTTGGGATTAGGGATAGGGGTGTGTTTGGGTTAGGGTTTCACTTAGAATTGGGGGTTTCCACTGTTTAGGCACATCAGGGCTCTCCAAACGTGACATGGCATCTCAATTCCAGTCAATTTTGCATTGAAAAGTCAAAAGGCGCTCCTTCCCTTCCGAGCTCTGCCATGCGCCCAAACAGTGGTTTACCCCCACATATGGGGTATCAGCGTACTCATGACAAATTGTACAACAACTTTTGGGGTCCAATGTCTCCTGTTACCCTTGGTAAAATAAAACAAATTGGAGCTGAAGTAAATTTTTTGTGAAGAAAAAAAAAGGTAAATGTTCGTTTTTTTGTTTTTTTTTTAAACATTCTAAGGGTACCGTCTCACAGTGGCACTTTTGTCGCTACGACGGCACGATCCGTGATGTTCCAGCGATATCCAACTTCTTGAATGTGGTTTTGAGCACCTTGAGGGGTGCAGTTTTTAGAAAATAACCAAGTGTGACACCATTCTATCATATAGACTCCTCAAAATGACTTCAAATGTGATGTGGTCCCTAAAAAAAAAAAAAAAAAAAATGTTGTAAAAATGAGAAATTTCTGGTCAACTTTTAAACCTTATAACTCCCTAACAAAAAAAAAATTTTGGTTCCAAAATTGTGCTGATGTAAAGTAGACATGTGGGAAATGTTACTTATTAAGTGTTTTGTGTAACATATCTCTGTGATTTAAGGGCATAAAAATTAAAAGTTGGAAAATTGCAAAATTTTCAAAATTTTCGCCAAATTTCCATTTTCTTCACAAATGTACGCAGGTAATATCAAATAAGTTTTACCACTATCATGAAGTACAATATGTCACGAGAAAACAATGTTAGAATCACCGGGATCCGTTGAAGCGTTCCAGAGTTATAACCTCATAAAGGAACAGTGGTCAGAATTGTAAAAATTGGCCTGGTCATTAACGTGCAAACCACCCTTGGGGGTAAAGGGGTTAAATCAGAGTGTTATGTGACACAAAATAGTTAATAAATAACATTTCACACATGTCTACTTTACATCATCACAATTTTGGAAACAATTTTTTTTTTGTTATGGAGTTATAAGGGTTAAAAGTTGACCAGCAATTTCTCAATTTTACAACACCATTTTTGCAAACTTGACCTCCTAATGAACTTATCTAGGTGTGTGGTGAGAATTTTGAACCCCCAAGTGCTTCACTAAAGTTAATGAAGCCCGGCGTGAAAAAAAAAAAATCTTTTTTTTTTCCCACAAAAAATTATCTTTCAGTCCCCAATTTTTTATTTTTCCAAGGGTAACAGTGGAAATTGGACCCCAAAAGTTGTTGTCCAATTTGTCCTGAGTATGCTGGTACCCCATATGTGGGGAAAAAAACATTTGGGCACGTCGGGACTCAGAAGGGAAGCAGTGACTATTTGGAATGCAGACTTTGATGGACTGGTTCTGAGGGCGTCATGTTCCGTTTGCAAAGCCCCTGATGTGCCTAAACAGTAAAAAAAAAAAAAAACCCCACAAGTGACATCATTTTGGAACCTAGACCCCCAAGGAACTTACCTAGATGTGCCCCCTCTTTGGAACTAATCTACTGGTTCCTGTAAAGTAAATTAGTAGTTCATAGAGGTGTGGTACAATTTGAAGCAATCTTTCATACACAGGCCAGGTTTGTCGGGGCAGGTGTCGCATTGATAGATGGTGTCCTTGCGTATTCCTCTTTTGTAGCACACTCGGCACCTTTTTTGTGGCTTACCTTTTCTTCCAGTTGGCGGGATCACCCCCCGGAAAATGCTGACCTGTTACGATACGAGCACTCTCAGTTCCGGAAGTACTGGGGCCCGCTCCTTCCCTCGTGCCAAACATCAGGGCCTTAACCACTACCTCCTGGAACTTGAAGGTATGACGTATCAGTGTGTCGTGCACATCGTGCATTGCCATTTGTACGATGTACACGGACAGCTTTTTGTACCACACCTTGGCCTTTCTCAAAGCACTGTACGGTTGGAGGAGTTGATCGGAGAGATCAACGCCCCCCATGATTTTGTTGTACCCCAGTACACAGTCCGGTTTGCTGACCTGTGTAGAGGTACCTCGTACAGTGCTGAGGGCACTGCCATCACCGTGTACGGTGGTCAAGAGAAGGACATCCCTCTTGTCCTTGACCACCAGCAGGTGGTCGCTACATTGGGCTTTGCTCTCACCTTTTCTGAGCATCTGCCCAAGTAGCGTCTTCGGGAGGCCTCTCTGATTTTTGCGGACAGTACCGCAGACTGCGGTACCTCGCGCAGAGAGGGATTTGTAGAGTGGGATGCTGGAATAGTTATCGGTGTAGAGGTGATAACCTTTATCCAGCAGTGGGTGCACCAAATCCCACACAATTTTCCCACTCACTCCCAGGATAGAAGGACACTCAGGCGGTTCAATCCTGCTGTCCTTCCCTTCGTACACTCTAAAGCTGTAGGTGTACCCTGAGGTACTGTCACACAGCTTGTAGAGTTTGATTCCTTACCTGGCCCTCTTGTTGGGCAGGTAATGATGGAATCTGAGCTGCCCTTAAAATGAACCAAGGACTCATCCACGCAGACGTACCTTTGGGGCACGTACACTTCAGCAAACTTTTTGCTGAAGTGTTCGATGACTGGCCGAACTTTGAACAGATGGTCAAAATTGGGGTCATCTCGTGCGGGACACTGTGCATTATCGTTGTAATGCAGGAGCTTATGGATGGCCTCAAAACGCGTCCGGACCATGACCATTCGGAACACTGGAGTGTTATATAAAATATCAACACTCCAATATTGCAGAATTTATGGCTTCTTCAGGATCCCCATATGAAGGACCAGGCCTCAAAACTGCATCATTTCAACTGGGTCTACAGGAGACCAGTTAGAAAATGATGAACCAGGGTTTTGCTCCAAAAATTGCCGAGCATACAAATTAGTTTGCTCCAGCATGAGGATAACAAAATCCTCAGAGAAAAAGACTTTAAAAAAGTCTATTTCTGTGAGGCCGGTGGTGTCAAACTTGATTCGTGATTCTGCCACAAAATCAGGAATCAGTGGCTTGTAATTTTCAGGGGGCGAGGTCTATATGGGGTCCGAAGAGGGGCATACTGGTTCAGGAATGGTGGGCGCTGCCTCATCTTCTGTCCTGGGGCGTCTGCATGGCGGTTCCGCAGGACCCAAGGAGGAGGAAGAGGATGAAGAATCTGAAGAGTAAAGGAATGTGGGATCCTCTCGCTCGCTATCAGTGTCCGAGGCAAGGAAAGAATATGCCTCCTCCGCTGAATAGCGCTGCTGGGACGAGCGGGACATTATATATTTTTTTTTTAGTATGGTGCTTGGGTGTACTTTATTGGTAACTGTATGTGTGGGGGGGGATAGTGTTTGGTGCAAACTATTCTGAAAAGAAAAAGCTAAAGGAAAAAAAAGCAAATAGGGAGAAAAAAATACCTGTGAAAGTAAAAGTCTAAAACAGCAGGCCCTAGCTCTGATAAGTGAACCGCGTCACTTATCAAAGTTCGGCAGCGGCTGGGTGTGCGCATGGGGATGTGGAGGAAATAAAAAAAGAAACGAAAGGCACGGGATTAGATGCAGCGGCTGGGTGCGTGCATGGGGATGTGGAAAAAAAAAAAGGAACCAAAGGCAAGGGTTTAGACGCAGCGGCTGGGTGCGCGGACGGGATGTAGAAAAAAAAATGAAAGGCACGGGTTTAGACGCAGCGGCTGGGTGCGCGCACGGGGATGTGGAAACGAAAGGCACGGGTTTAGACGCAGCGGCTGGGTGCGCCCACGGGGATGTGGGGAAAAAAATAAGAAACGAAAGGCACGGGTTTAGACCCGGCGGCTGGGTGCGCGAACGGGGATGTGGAAAAGGAAAGTGAGCGAGTGATTGTTGAACTGCGTCACCAATTAACGCTCAGCGGCTGCTAATTTTGGGCACGGACGGATGCGGCGCAAAGTGGGGGTGGAGGGGGAAAGGGATGGGGGGGTGAAGAAAGATCGGGCCGGAATCGGGGATGAACACTTACGTTTGTAGTCTCTCTTCTTTCTTCTTTCTTCTGTCTTCATTCTTTTTTCTTTAGCAAGAATTGTGGTGTCACAGGCTACTGTGACACTACAAGTCTCAGCACAGGAGGGAATCTGTCAGCGTGACTCTTCTGCAGGAATCCTCAAGAAGTGTGAGGATTCCTGCAGAGCAGTGAGACAGGTCACAGAGCGGTCATTCCGCTGCTGTGGCCTGTCATTGGTGGGATCGAATGATCACATCGATCCCACCAATCAGAGGAGGGCCTGGTGACGCCGAGGTTGCTGGACAACAGCCTATGAACGGAGCTCACAGCTCCGATCATAGGCAGGTCTCCGGCAGGTCACCATCAGGGCACAGCGAGGTCACACCGCTGCTGTGCCCTGTGATTGGCACCATCGACGATCACATTGATCGCGCCAATCTGTAGCTGCAGGCTGTGGGGTAGGGTTGCTGAAGTTACAGGCAGGGCACAGCGCGGTAACACCGCCGCTGTGCCCTGCGATTGGCGCGATCGACGATCACATTGATCGCGCCAATCAGTAGCTGCAGGCTGTGGGGTAGGGTTGCTGAAGTTACAGGCAGGGAAGGAAGTTACAGGCATGAAGTTACAGGCAGGGCACAGCTCGGTAATACCGCCGCTGTGCCCTGCGATTGGCGCGATCGATGTGATCGTCGAAAGTGCCAATCCGGGGGGTTTTGGCCGATGCCTGGCGTTGCTCCCGGAGCTTTTTTCTTTTTCGGTTTTTGCTCCCCTCCTTTCCAGAGCCATAACTTTTTTTATTTTTCCGTCAATATGGCCATGTGAGGGCTTATTTTTTGCGGGACAAGTTGTACTTTTGAACGATACCATTGGGTTTACCATGCCGTGTAACAAAAAACGGGAAAAAAATTCCAAGTGTGATGAAATTGCAAAAAAAGTGCAATCTCACACTTGTTTTTTGTTTGCCTTTTTTGCTAGGTTCACTAAATGCTAAAACTGACCTGCCATTATGATTCTCCAGGTCATTACAAGTTCATAGACACCTAACATGTCTAGGTAATTTTTTGTCTAAGTGGTGAAAAAAAATTCCAAACTTTGCTAAAAAAAAAAAAAAAATTGCGCGATTTTCCGATACCCGTAGCGTCTCCAATTTTCGTGATCTGGGGTCGGGTGAGGGCTTATTTTTTGCGTGCCAAGCTGGCGTTTTTATTGATACCATTTTGGTGCAGATACGTTTTTTTGATCGCCCGTTATTACATTTTAATACAATGTCGCGGCGACCCAAAAAACGTAATTTTGGCGTTTTGATTTTTTTCTCGCTACGCCATTTAGCAATCAGGTTAATCCTTTGTTTTTATTGATAGATCGGGCGATTCTGAACACGGCAATACCAAATATGTGTAGGTTTGATTTTTTTTTTTTTTATTGTTTTATTTTGATTGGGGCGAAAGGGGGGTGATTTGAACTTTTATATATTTTTTTCTTTTTTTATATTTTTAAACACTTTTTTTTTTAATTTTGGCATGCTTCAATAGCCTCCATAGGAGGCTAGAAGCATGCACTACACGATCGCCTCTGCTACATAGAGGTGAAGTACAGATCACCTCTATGTAGTAGAAATGGTGGTGTACTTTGAGCGCCGACCACAGGGTGGCGCTCAAAGCAATCGGCCATCAACATCCATAGAGGTCTCAAGGAGACCTCTGGTTGTTATGGCAATGCACCGCTGACCCCCCGATCATGTGACGGGGTCAGCGGTGCGAACACTTCCGGCCGCGCGCGCTAGTTAAATGCCGCTGTCAGCGCTTGACGGCGGCATTTAACTAGTTAATGGGCGCGGGCGGATCGCGATTCCGCTTGCGCTCATTGCGCGCACATGTCAGCTGTACAAAACAGCTGACATGTCGCGGCTTTGAGATGGGTTCACCGCCGGAGCCCACCTCAAAGCAGGGGATCTGCCAGCTGACGTACTATTCCGTCAGCTGGCAGAAAGGGGTTAATGTGATCACCACGACTTAATTCGCGGTGTCGCATTAAAGGGCATGAAGTACTATCCCGTCGGTGGTCATACACATACAGGCCCACCCCACCTCAACGGGATAGTACGTCTAATATCAGAAAGGGGTTAAAGAAGCAGAAATGTTGGTAGAGTGCCTCTGTTGTAAAGAGCTATGGTGATGCCTGGATTTTTTTTTCGTTTGAGGATTTTGTAAATAACGCAAAAATACCTTCAGTAAAAGTTACATTTTCTTTTTTTTTTAATCCTTTTTTGCAGGTGTTACAAATAATGTGGAAATTAACACAGTCAGAGAAGTTTCCCCGTACGAACTGGACTCTTACAGGCATGTATTCCTTGTGCTGATCTTTTGCCATCTGTTCCTGGCTGCAGAGTTGTAAAAGGTTGTCTTGTAATAAATTATATCCTGAATGGACGTTTTAAGGGCTGTCCTAGTTAATGAAAAAAAAACCTAAAGGGGTTGTCCATTGTGACCGAGAAGTGGAAATAATTTTAACCCCTTTACCCCCAAAGGTGGTTTTGGACATTAAAGGGAACCTGTCAGCAGGATTGTGCACAGTAACCTACAGTGTCAGGTCAGCGCCGTTATACTGATTACAGTGATACCTTGATGAAATCCGTCTTGTTGTTGCTTTAATCTTTTTTTTTTTTTTTTTAACCCCTTAATCCCATATGATGTACTATCCCGTCGAGGTGGGGTGGGCCTTAATTCCCACCGACGGGATAGTACGTCATATGCGGTCGGCCGCGCTCACGGGGGGAGCTCGGCTGATTGCGTCCGGGTGTCATCTGACTATCGCAGCTGACATCTGGCACTATGTGCCAGGAGCGGTCACGGACCGCCCCCGGCACATTAACCCCCAGAACACTGCGATCAAACATGATCGCAGTGTTCCGGCGGTATAGGGAAACATCGCGCAGGGAGGGGGCTCCCTGCGGGCTTCCCTGAGACCCTCGGAGCAACACGATGTGATTGCGTTGCTCCGAGCGTCTCTTACCTCCTATCCCTGCAGGCCCCGGATCCAAAATGGCCACGGGGCTGCATCCAGGTCCTGCAGGGGACTACTTCCGGGTCCACAGCAGGCGCTGGTAAGCCTGCAGTGCTGTTAGTCAGATCGCTGATCTGACAGAGTGCTGTGCAAACTGTCAGATCAGCGATCTGTGATGTTCCCCCCCCCCCCCTGGGACAAAGTAAAAAAAAAAAAAAAAATCCACATGTGTAAAAAAAAAAAAAAAAAAAAATCCTAAATAAAGGGGAAAAAAAAAAAATTATTCCCATAAATACATTTCTTTATCTAAATAATAAAAAAAACAATAAAAGTACACATATTTAGTATCGCCGTGTCCGTAACGACCCAACCTATAACACTGTCACACTAGTTAACCCCTTCAGTGAAGAAAAAAAAGAGGCAAAAAACAACGCTTAATTATCATACCGCCGAACAAAAAGTGGAATAACACGCGATCAAAAAGACGGATATAAATAACCATGGTACCGCTGAAAACGTCATCTTGTCCCGCAAAAAACGAGCCACCATACAGCATCATAAGCAAAAAAAATAAAAAAGTTATAGTCCTCAGAATAAAGCGATGCAAAAATAATTATTTTTTCTATAAAATAGCTTTTATCGTATAAAAGCGCCAAAACATAAAAAAAGATATAAATGAGATATCGCTGTAATCGCACTGACCCGAAAAATAAAACTGCTTTATCAATTTTACCAAACATGGAACGGTATAAACGCCTCCCCCAAATGAAATTCATGAATAGCTGGTTTTTGGTCATTCTGCCTAACAAAAATCAGAATAAAAAGCGATCAAAAACTGTCACGTGTCCGAAAATGTTACCAATAAAAACGTCAACTCGTCCCGCAAAAAACAAATACCTCACATGACTCTGGACCAAAATATGGAAAAATTATAGGTCTCAAAATGTGGAGACGCAAAAACTGGCTTATCTGACCATCTCCATGGAACCAGGCGACCAGCGGGTCCCAACCCTGGCTTTCTCCAAACATATCCATGGTGCAGAGATGGTCACTGGATCGGATCTGTGTCCTTCCAACCGGAGCCGAAAACCCCTAGGTTGAATCCTATAGAATCCTAGATCAGTGTCCCTCGTGAGGGTGCCATGATGAATTGGCTGCAGTCCTTTCTCTTGTCTGTTGGGTGGTTTTCAGAATCTCTGGCTGGTAGCTCTGTCTTACTTTAGACTCTCAGGATGTGATCTCTGAGTTAATTTATACCCAAGGCATGTAAGCTATTTTTAGAATTACCCAGAGTCTTTCAGTCCAACACCCAGATAAGGTAAACAATGGTGATGGGATTAAGTAGCACTATTAGCATATAAGCACACATCAATAACCCACTCAATGTACAGTCACTATTACAGACTTACACAGTATGTTAGATAGTATATCAGTGGGCAAGTCTGCCTTCTTGACCCACCAGACATAAACACTTACCGTATATACTCGAGTATAAGCCGAGATTTTCAGCCCATTTTTTGGGGCTGAAAGTCCCCCTCTCGGCTTATACTCGAGTCATACCCGGGGGGTCGGCAGGGGAGGGGGGGCGGGGGCTATCTAGTTATACTCACCTACTGCTGGCGCGGTTCCTGCTCGTCCCTGCTTTTTCCAGCGCTGCATATTCTTCCTGTACTGAGCGGTCACATGGTCCCGCTCATTACAGTAATGAATATGCGGCTCCACCTCCCATAGACGTGGAGCCGCATATTCATTTCGGTAATGAGCGGTAACTGTGACTGCTCAATACAGGAAGAAGATGCAGCGCTGGAAGAAGCAGGGACGCGCAGGGACCGCGCCAGCAGTAGGTGAGTATACAGCGCTGCACGATATTTACCGCTCCTCGTTCCGGTGCGGCTCCGTCATCAGCGTCCTCTGGCTGTGACACTCAGGTCAGAGGGCGCGGTGACGTAGTCAGTGCGTGCCCTCTGCTGAACGTCAGTGCTGAAGACGGAGCCGTACGAGGAGCAGGTAAATATTGAAAGTGCCGGGGGTCCTGAGCGAAGAGAGGTGAGTATGTGATTTTTTTTTTTTTTTATCGCAGCAAAAGCATATGGGGCAGTGACTGTACGGATCATCTGTATGGGGCCATAACGATTGTGCAGCACTATAAGGGGCAGTGACTGTACGGAGCATCTGTATGGGCCATAACGATTGTGCAGCACTATAAGGGGCAGTGACTGTACGGAGCATCTTATGGGGCCATAACGCTTGTGCAGCATTATAAGGGGCAGTGACTGTACGGAGCATCTTATGGGGCCATAACGATTGTGCATCATTATAATGGGCAAATATCTCTATGGAGCATCTTATGGGGCCCTTATTACCCTTTATGCAGGATTATATGGGGCATATTTTAATATGGAGCATCTAGTGGGGCCCATCAAACTTTATGGAGCATTATATGGGGCTCCTGATTCAATATGGATATTCAAAAACACTTAACCTACTGATGTCTCAATTAATTTTACTTTTATTGGTATCTATTTTTACTTTTGAAATTTACCGGTAGCTGCTGCATTTTCCACCCTAGGCTTATACTCGAGTCATTAAGTTTTCCCAGTTTTTTTGTGGCAAAATTAGGGGGGTCGGCTTATACTCGGGTCGGCTTATACTCGGGTCGGCTTATACTCGGGTCGGCTTATTCTCGGGTCGGCTTATTCTCGGGTCGGCTTATTCTCGGGTCGGCTTATTCTCGGGTCGGCTTATACTCGGGTCGGCTTATACTCGAGTATATACGGTAAACTCACAAGCCAATATACAGATAAAAAGCCAGTTCTTTTGGATTTTTGCAAAAACATGGTTGTCTGGGAAATTAAGATACAATCTGGTTTCTTCACAAGCATACTCGTGACAAATTGGACAACAACTTTTGGGGTCCAAGTTCTCTTGTTATCCTTGGGAAAATAAAAATTTAGGGGGCTAAAAATCATTTTTGTGGGAAAAAAAGATTTTTTATTTTCACGGCTCTGCGTTGTAAACTGTAGTGAAACACTTGGGGGTTCAAAGTTCTCACAACCCATCTAGATAAGTTCCTTGGGGGGTCTAGTTTCCAAAATGGGGTCACTTGTGGGGGTTTTCTACTGTTTGGGTACATCAGGGGCTCTGCAAATGCAACGTGACGCCTGCAGACCAATCCATCTAAGTCTGCATTCCAAATGGCGCTACTTCCCTTCTGAGCTCTGACATGTGCCCAAACAGTGGTTCCCCCCACATACGGGGTATCAGCGTACTCAGGACAAATTGGACAACAACTTTTGGGATCCAATTTCTCCTGTTACCCTTGGAAAAATACTAAACTGGGGGCTAAAAAATCATTTTTGTGAAAAAAAAATATATATTTTCACGGCTCTGCGTTATAAACTGTAGTGAAGCACTTGGGGGTTCAAAGCTCTCAAAACACATCTAGATAAGTTCCTTAGGGGGTCTACTTTCCAAAATGGTGTCACTTGTACTTGTGGGGGGGTTTTAATGTTTAGGCACATCAGGGGCTCTCCAAACGCGACATGGTGTACCATCTCAATTCCAGTCAATTTTGCATTGAAAAGTAAAACGGCACTCCTTCCCTTCCGAGCTCTGCCATGCGCCCAAACAGTGCTTTACACCCACATATGGGGTATCAGTGTACTCAGGACAAATTGCACAACAATTTTTGGGGTCCAATTTCTTCTCTTACCCTTGGGAAAATAAAAAATTGGGGGCGAAAAGATAATTTTTGTGAAAAAATGTGATTTTTTTTATTTTTACGGCTCTGCATTATAAACTTCTGTGAAGCACTTGGTGGGTCAAAGTGCTCACCACACATCTAGATAAGTTCCTTAGGGGGTCTACTTTCCAAAATGGTGTCACTTGTGGGGGGTTCAATGTTTAGGCACATCAAGGGCTCTCCAAACGCAACATGGCGTCCCATCTCAATTCCAGTAAATTTTGCATTGAAAAGTAAAATGGCGCTCCTTTCCTTCCGAGCTCTGCCATGCGCCCAAACAGTGGTTTACCCCCACATATGGGGTATCAGCGTACTCAGGACAGATTGTACAACAACTTTTGGGGTTCATTTTCTCCTGTTACCCTTGGTAAAAAAAACAAACAAATTGGAGCTGAAATAAATTTTGTGTGAAAAAAAGTTAAATGTTCATTTTTATTTAAACATTCCAAAAATTCCTGTAAAACACTTGAAGGGTTAATAAACTTCTTGAATGTGGTTTTGAGCACCTTGAGAGGTGCAGTTTTTAGAATGGTCTCACACTTGGGTATTTTCTATCATATAGACCCCTCAAAATGACTTCAAATGAGATGTGGTCCCTAAAAAAAAAAAATGGTGTTGTAAAAATGAGAAATTTCTGGTCAACCTTTAACCCTTATAACTCCCTAACAAAAAAAAATTTTGGTTCCAAAATTGTGCTGATGTAAAGTAGACATGTGGGAAATGTTACTTACTCTACGTTCACATTTGCGGTCGGCGCCGCAGCGTCGGGCGCCGCAGCGTCGCCGCATGCGTCATGCGCCCCTATATTTAACATGGGGGCGCATGGACATGCATCGCACTTGCGTTTTGCGCCGCATGCGTCCCTGCGGCGCACGCGTCCGGGCGCATTGGACGCAGCAAGTTGCATTTTTGCTGCGTCCAAAATCAATTAAAAAAAGGACGCATGCGGCGCAAAACGCAGCGTTGTGCATGCGTTTTGCTGTGTTTTTGTTTGCGTTGTGCGTTGCGGCGCCGACGCTGCGGCGCACAACGCAAATGTGAACGTAGCCTTATTAAGTATTTTGCGTGACATAGCTCTGTGATTTAAGGGTATAAAAATTCAAAGTTGGAAAATTGCGAAATTTTCAAAATTTTTGCCAAATTTCCGTTTTTTTTCACAAATAAACGCAAGTTATATATAGAAGAAATTTTACCACTATCATGAAGTAAAATATGTCACGAGAAAACAATGTCAGAATCGCTAAGATTCCAGATTCCAGAGTTATAATCTCATAAAGGGACAGTGGTCAGAATTGTAAAAATTGGCCCGGTCATTAACGTGGAAACCACCCTCGGGGCTTAAGGAGTTAAGTTAATGAAATGCTCGTGACAGAGAGCATCCAGTGTGTGTGTGTGTGGGGGGTCTTTATGTGGTGCTGTGATTAGGTATTCATAATAGACTGCTGACAGGTCACTGATCCCTCGCTGACCTGGCGGTGCCTTATTGGAGGAGGATTTTTTTTTCTTCCCTAGCAAGATGGCAGCCGCCGGTGCATGTGCAGTAGCAGCTACCGGATCACAGCTGTATACACCGATAGCTGCCACTGCACAGGTGCGGCAGGCACCATTTTCAAGTAGATTTTTTTTTCTAACTTAATAACATGAAGAACATGTATTATTGGCACAGTAAACATGCGATTATGCTGCACCTGCCTACGGAAGGTTTTTTCTCTTGTCACCTTCCACGAATGCTGTAGATAAGCCCCTTATGGCGGTGGGCTTAGCTCAACTTCCATTTTGGGGTGACAGGTTCCCTTTAAACCCAGTACTCTGAAGGTTCAGGTCTCCGGCCTAAACTTCGTATTCGACCAGGACTTAGCCAACCACCCTTGGATTAAGAGATTTATGATATCCGCTCTCAGATTGCATCCCAGAAAACAGACCGTTGTCACTTCTTGGGACCTAAACCTAGTTCTCAAGGGGCTCACACGCCCAGTGTTCGAACCCCTGTCTTCCTGTACTCCTCAACTCCTCTCATACAAAGTAGCCTTCCTTGTCGCTATAACCACAGCAAGGCGTGTTGGAGAATTACAAGCTTTATCAATAAGAGAACCTTATTTAATAATTAGCAATGACTCTAGAGTCCTCTGTCTTGATCTGTCCTTTCTTCCTAAAGTTGTCTGATTTCCACCGGTCTGGCAGATTCTGTAAGTCAGCTCAGAATCGACTGTCAATCAGTGGTCTCCACGCTGCAGAAACTGGGATGGGTCGTGAACTGGTCAAAGTCAGACCTAGTGCCCAAGACAAGAATAAAATTTCGGGGAGTCATCCTAGACTCGAGGGTGATAGTCTTTTTTACCAGAAGAAAAACTGACCAATGTAATAAAAAGGATTAGCCAGTTCTCAAGAAGCCGGGTCTTCATCAGGGATGCAGTGAAGATCCTCGGGTTAATGACTGCCTGCATCTCCTGCATGAACTGGAGCCAATTTCATTCTCGGCAATTACAGCAGGCAATTCTCGCTTCCTGGGACAGAAGGCAGAGCTCACTGGACAAAGAGTTTCGACTATCCCATCAAGTCAGGAGATTCCTGAATTGGTGGACCATCCCCAGAAATCTTCGGGCCGGGGTTTCCTAGGGTATGTGCACTCGTGGATTTTGCTGCGGAACCGCAGCGGTTTTGACGCAGCGGATTTGCAGCTGTTTTCCATGAGTTTACAGTACCATGTAAACCTATGGAAAACAAAATCCGCAGGGCATATGCTCCGGAAAAAAACGCATGGAAACACTGCGTTTATTCCGCAGCATGTTCATTCTTTGTGCGGATTCCGCAGCGGTTTACACCTGCTCCAAAATAGGAATCCGCAGGTGGAATCCGCATAAAAACCGCATAAAATCCGCAGGTAAAACGCAGTGCTTTTTACTTGTGGATTTCTAAAACAAATAAGGTGCAGAAAAATCAGCAGAGGTTCCATCGACGTGTGCACATACCCTTACTCCTTCAAGGTCCGGTTCTACATTAAAACCCAGAGATCTTCCAATTATCAGCCTGGATCCTGAGCGCCAGATCCTGAAAGCTAAGGGTCTATCAGAGGGAGTTATTTCTATCCTACCAGCAAGTAGGAAGCCGGTGACCTCCGCAATTTATTTGAAAATATGGAAAAAATTCTGCAGTTTCTGAAGACATGACCGTTTATACTGACCAACCTGATATTCCCAAGATACTTGACTTTTTACAGGCTGGATTCAGGAAAGGTTTTAGACTCAGTACTCTGAAGGTCCAAGTGGCAGCCCTCAGTGTATTCTACGATTCCTCCCTGGCCTTCCACCCTTGGATAGGCTGATTCTCCAGAGCAGTTCAGAGGTTAAGACCCTTAGTAAGAAAATCGGTCCCACCTTGGGATCTTAATTTGGTCCTTAACGAGTTGTGTAGACGACTATATGATCTAGCGGAAGATATAGAAATTGGTAATCTTTCATTTAAAACTGCTTTCCTAGTAGCTATCACGTCAGCCAAGAGGCTGGGGGAGCTTCAGGCCCTATCCATTCAAAACCCCTATTTACAGGTGTTCGATGATAGGCTGGTCTTGAGGCTTGATCCAGCTTTTCTCCCTAAAGTCTCAGATTCAAATATGAATCAGGAAATGGTGCTTCCCTCATTTTGTCAGCTCCCTAAACACCAGAAATAGAGTTTCTACCATAACTTGGATGTTAGGGAGACAGTACTCAGATACTTGGAGGCAACTAGGGCCTGGAGACAAGATGATAATCTGTTTGTCCTTTATAGGGGTCCAAATAAGGGAAGAAAGGCATCAAAATCAACCATTGTGAGATGGATCAAATCCACAATTAGCCTAGCCTATGAGGCACAGGGAAAGAGTCCACATGACAGTCTTAAAGCTCATTCATCCAGAGCTATAGCTGCTTCATGGGCAGAGAAAGGGGGGGATTCGGCAGAACAGATCTGTAGGGCTGCATCCTGGTCTAGTCTCTGTACCTTCTCTAAACATTACAAACTAGATGTAGTGTCCTCTCAATTAGCATTTGGCAGGAAGGTGCTTCAGGCAGTAGTCCCACCCTAGGACCAAATCCCCTTTGGTACTTCTCCATGGTGCTGACCTGGAAAACGGTAATTAGACCTACTAGTAATTGTATTTCCAGGAATCCATCCTGACAGCACTGTTAGTTCCCTCCCTGTTGCAAGAGCACTTCATACTTATGTGATGTAACATTTGTATAACAGTTGTTAGTGTTCAAATATAATTCTTTTTTTTGCATCCATCCAGATGTGTTACTTTGGAAAATCACTAAAGGGTGGTAAGGGGACGGTCCTTTTAAACTCTCGTGGTTTCCTGTCCCACTATGGATAAGAAGGACTTCCTCCATGGTGCTGTCATGGATTCCTGGAAATACAATTACCGGTAGGTCTAATGACCGTTTTCAACCTGGATTTGGATATAAATCTGTTTCTTGCCTTTGCGTTTGCTTGTGAGCAACAAAGAAACAGAGAAAGACAAAGAACATGGCGTCTGCGTTTTTGGAGACACGCCATTATCTAAGTCTGGGAGAGCCGTGGAGCCTACCACACCCTATATAGCGAGCTCCATGCCCGCCCACAGAAATTTGTAGAATATACCAGGATGTCTCAAGACTCTTTCAGGGAATTGCTTGGTCGTGTCAAAGGAGCCATCAGGAGACAGGACACCCAGCTCCGTACAGCGATTCCTGCTGAGGGAACGCCTCCTTGTCACATTAAGGTATGTAATATTTCAAAACAAATGCCTGTCATAATTATTGTTCTGCCATGTATTAATTGTTTTTGCCTTTGTGTTTTGCAAAACCCCATCATAAATATTATTGTTAGTAATTTTTTTCTTTCTCTGTTTGGCAGATTCCTGGCTACCGGAGAGACGCTATCATCGCTCCATTTTCAGTACCGGCTAGGAATTTCCACCTTGTCTGGAATAGTTGCGCACACCTGCCGTTGTTTGTGGAATGTTCTCCGGGATGAATTTATCCCCCACCCACTATGGAAATGTGGCTAGAAATTTCCAGAAAATTCTGGCGAGTGTTTCCCCAACTGTTTGGGAGCAGTGGATGGAAAACACATTCGGATTACCAAACCAGCCAGAACTGGATCTGAGTACTACAACTACAAAAAATATTTTTCTGTAGTGCTCATGGCGATTGCAGATGCTGACTGTCGTTTTGTCGCCGTGGACATTGGAGCTTTTGGCCGTGGCACTGACTCCCAGACTTATAAAAACTCGGACATGGGCCAACGCTTGTATGGAAAACACTTTAATTTCCCCCTGCCACGACCTCTTTCCAACACTGAAGGCCCGCCAAGGCCATTTGTTATGGTTGGGGATGAGGCCTTTCAGATGTGTGAAACCATACTCCAGTCGGAACTTGAACCACACCGAAAAAATTTTTAATTACAGACTGACCAGGGCACGAAGAACTGTTGAGTGTACCTTTGGGATTCTTGTCTCCAAATGGCGCATTCTTGGAACAGCCATTAATCTAAAAATAGAGACAGTCGATGAGATTGTCAAAGCCTGTGTGGTTCTACATAATGGCTAAAGAGCGACCCAACATTGAACTTGATGAACCTGTTTCAAACCCATTGCCAGATTACCATCATCACCCGCTGCAGTCAACAGTAGAAGTTGCCCAAATGAGGGATCAATTTGCTGCCTACTTTTGTTTCTGATATCGGACGTGTGGCATGGCAAGATGAAAGGGTTTAATAAAATGTTCTGTTGTGTTTGTGTATGTACCTGTAATGTTAAAATGTTCCTGTAATGGTTGGTGTAACTAAAAAACCTGTATTGATACCTGTACCGAGTGCCCTCTGTCTTTAATCCACTCAAATCCACTTATGATGTCAGTGCTATGGTAGGTGACTTCTGATTCGATCCAGCGTGTCTTATGTCTGCAGTATCTATTGGACGCAGAATGAAGAGACGGTGGAGGTAATACAAGGCATATCTATACTCACCAGGCCCGGTATCAGAAATAGTTAATTCAGGATGCTGGGTTATCTTATCTGGTGGAAGGTGTTAACTAGATGTTGCCAGGCTGAATGTCTTTGATCATCTAAGAAAAAAACAAAAAAAAAAACTGGTGTCCTGGCCCCAGCTGCCAAATTATCCTCAACCAGTTCCCACAATCCATCTCTTCTGACCCAGCAGTCTGGACTATAAATTTAGAAACATCCTTAGGGGTGCACGCAAGCGTCCCAGAAGCAAATCGTCACGAAGATAAGCGTCATGATACAGCAGTTATTCCATGGCAGTTAGTCAGGGCAGGAGTCAGGTAAGGCTACTTTCACACTAGCGTCGTGCACTGCAGCAGTGAAAGCGCCGCACAACGGGGGCAGCGGATGCTGTTTTTCAACGCATCCGCTGCCCCATTGTGAGGTGCGAGGAGGCGGGGGCGGAGTTACGGCCGCGCATGCGCGGTCGGAAATGCTTCAGACGACGGACCAAAAAACAATACATGCAACGTTTTTTGGTGGACGGTCCGACGCAACCGTCGCACGACGGTTGCGACGTGTGGCAATGCGTCACAATGCGTTGGTAATAAAAGTCTATGGAGAAAAAACGCATCCTGCAAGCACTTTTGCAGGATGCGTTTTTTCTGCAAAACGGAAGGTTTTGCAGAAAAATTGTAGCCTTACCCACACTCTGCTCTCCCTTCTATCCATGTGCTTAATTCCTATCCTCCTATGTTCCCTTGCAGTCCACATCCACCGCCCAATCCCCCCTCCATCACGACTCATACACATCAGCTCCTCTCTCCTTCCCTCTCTCATGTACAGCTTCCATACGCTTCTCACCTTCCTGAAAAACCTCAGTCCATCTTGCCCAAACACACTGCACAAAAAGACTTCATACAATTCCAAAAACTACTTGCTCTTTATCTTCCTACTCCTACTGATTTCAGGGGACATCTCCTCCAACCCCGGTCCACCATCCACCAACCTCAACCCCTACTCTACCTCACATCGAAACCTTACTAACCTTATTAATATTAGTTGCACTCCTTCATCTCCTTCTTTTAATTGTGCCCTTTGGAATCCACGGTCTGCATGCAACAAGCTTCCTTTCCTACACAATTACTTTCTGAAAAACTCTCTGAATCTGTTGGCCCTCACGGAAACTTGGATTCAGGATTCTGAGACTGTCTCTCCTGCTGCCATTTCTCATGGTGGCTTACAATTCTCCCATTCCCCGAGACCCACAAACAGACCTGGTGGTGGAGTCGGCATACTTCTGTCCCCACAATGCACTTTCCAGGTCATCCCCCCCCCCAGTTCCATCACTCTCATTCCCTTCTTTTGAAGTCCACACCATCAGGCTTTTTCGTCCCCTCTCCCTCAGAGTAGCAGTCATATACCGGCCCCCAGGCTCACCCACCCACTTCCTGGACCATTTCTCTGCCTGGCTGCCGCACTTCATGTCCTCAGAACTACCAACCCTTATCCTGGGAGACTTCAACATCCCCATAAACAGCCCCACGTCCACATCTGCATCCCAGCTTCTATCACTAACCACTTCTCTAGGCCTCTCACAGCTCTCAATCTCTGAAACACACAAACACGGTAACACCCTGGACCTGGTTTTCGCCCGGCTCTGCTCAATCTCCTACCTAGATAACTCATGGCTTCCCCTCTCTGACCACGACATTCTCTCCTTCACACTCACAAATCCTTGCTCACCCCAGCACCCTCCTACCTACCATTCAGTCAGAAATCTACAAGCCATTAACCCTCATACACTTTCAGACTCCCTACACTCATCATTGTCCCCAATCTCTTCTTTTTCCTGTCCTGATCTGGCTATACATCACTTCAATGACACTCGTAGAAGCACCCTTGACCAAGTAGCTCCCCTGACCCTCAGAACCTCCAAACACAGAGTGAAACAGCCCTGGCTCACATAGCAAACCCGATTTCTCCAGCGATTCTCTAGGTGTGCTGAACGCTTATGGAGGAAAACATGCACACCAGAAGACTTCATACACTTCAAATTTATGTTAAGGACCTATAACTCTGCCCTTCACCTTGCCAAACACACCTACTTCACCACCCTGATCTCCTCACTATCCAACAACCCCAAGAAACTTTTTACCCTTCGCCACGACAGCACCCCACATGAGAGAGAGGGATCCGCCCATAGGAACAGGAAACCTACAGAATAAAAGGAGGCGGTCCCCTCTCCTCCTCAGTTTAGGTTTCCTGTTTCTATGGGAACCCCGAAGTACCTGCAGTCCAAAAAAGGATTCCTGGGCCATGCACCCGCCTGCGTCAGTCTCTGGTGGAACGGCAGGGGCTGCGGTGCCAGAAGCAGCGGCGGGGGAGCCACTGTTTGCAGCCTCCCCCCTCGTCTGATCATCGCCATGGTCCGGGTTCGGTACCGCTGGG
This sequence comes from Ranitomeya variabilis, assembly GCF_051348905.1. Lineage (NCBI taxonomy): Eukaryota > Metazoa > Chordata > Amphibia > Anura > Dendrobatidae > Ranitomeya > Ranitomeya variabilis. Next base: position 171,114,788 of record NC_135233.1, on the reverse strand, counting down.
CGCCCGGATCCATGAGGACGCGCGCGCTCAGCGGCCGGCTTCTTATCCAGCAGCCGCCGCATGGTAAGGAGGAGCGGCGCGTCTAACCCGGAAGTCGCTGGAGCACTTCCGGGTTGGGTCCGGGGAGGCAGGAGATTCGGCGCCAGATTTAAAAGTGCAGCACTAGCGTCGGCCGGTGTGTGTAAGTATGGCTTCACCGGCCGATGTAGCGCACTTGTCTGCAACAGAGCAGTCTCCCAGTAAGGAGACAAGCGCCAGGAGCAGCACCAAAAGTGGAGATCGATCCCAGGAAAAACGATCTGCCACCAGACAGAAAGGTCTTTCAGCCAAGAATCCGCCTCCAGAACCGGTACCTGTCAGCTTCACTGGGTGAGTTTTAAAAGAGTCTCTTCCCATATGCTGATATATGTTCCTCCTATATCCCCTTCCTCTAGACTAAGAAAAGGACACATAAAACCAAACACAAAGAATGTGCCTTATGCTTGCAACCCCTCCCGGACTCATATACTAAGAGGTTATGTGCAGAGTGCATCGTACTGACATTACGGCAAGAAAACGTAATGACCCCGTCTGACGTTAGAGCCATAATTCGTGAAGAGATGCAAGGTCTGGCCCATACAAGTAGCACCAGTACCCGCCAGCCCAGCAGGTCCCGATCTCCAGTAAGCTCGGAGTCAGAGGTAGTGCAAAAATCCTCTGATGAAGAGGAGTCCCAGCAAAGTTCATCAGAATATGAAGGAGGGCTTTGTCTACCAAATAGTAGCGTAGACAGTTTAATTAAAGCCGTCAGGAGCACGATGGGGTGCCCAGATGAGAAGGGAAAGAAGTCAGCGCAGGACATCATGTTCGCGGGATTAGGACAAAGAAAACGAAGGTCCTTCCCCACCATACCCACAATTAAGGAGCTGGTTAAGAAAGAGTGGGAAAAACAACATACAAGAGGATTCTTGCCATCCTCTGCTAAAAGACGCTACCCCTTCAGTGACGAAGAACTTAGTTCCTGGCAAAAAATTCCAAAAGTTGATGCGGCAGTGGCTTCAACTTCTAAACAGTCGGTCTTGCCTGTGGAGGACTCAGGGACTCTAACGGATCCGTTAGACCGAAAGGCAGAAGCCTTACTTAAGAGGTCATGGGAGGCAAATACGGGGGCATTCAGGCCAGCCATTGCTAGCACCTGCACTGCAAGGTCACTGCTAGTATGGACAGAGCAGCTGGAGGAACAAATTAGAGGTGGAGCTTCGAGGAATACAATTCTGTCGAAAATCCCTCTAATGAAAGACGCAGTAGCATTTCTAGCAGATGCGTCGGTAGATTCACTACGCCTAACAGCCAGGTCAGCCGGCCTAGTAAACACAGCACGGCGAGCACTCTGGTTGAAGAATTGGAAAGGGGACGCACAGGCCAAAGCAAAACTTTGCGCGATCCCCTGCCAGGGTGAGTTCCTATTTGGGAAAGCTCTGGACGAGCTCTTAAATAAAGCAGGAGAGCGGAAGAAAGGCTTCCCTAACCAGTACCTTCCCTCTTACAGGAGAGCTTTCAGGAGACGCCCCTTCACCAGGAATAAACCTACTGAGCAAAGGGAGCGCTGGGAGGCAAAGGATCCAAAACAAAAAGGTGCTCTGTTTTCCGGATCCTATAACCAAAAACGCAACAAGTACCGTTAATTATGAAGTGGGCGGTAGATTGAAGTATTTCTCTTCTAAATGGAAATTAATAACATCTAGTCCTTGGATTCTGGACATTATTGGGAATGGATTAAAGTTAGAATTTGATAGAATCCCTTGGGATTCTTTTATTGTAACATCTCCGAGAGGTCAACAACAACAAGAAGCTCTGGAATCAGAGATCCTATCGCTTCTATCTAAAAAAGTATTGATAGAAGTTCCCCGGGATCAAGAAGGGAGGGGGTTCTATTCCCCTTTATTCTTGATCAATAAACCGGATGGTTCATTCAGAACCATCATAAACCTCAAAAAACTAAATTCCTTTTTACGTAACCACACTTTCAAAATGGAATCCATTAGTTCTACCATCAAGCTTTTGTTCCCTAGGTGTGTCATGGCCGGGATAGACCTAAAAGATGCATACTATCATCTTCCAATACATGCCGAACACCAGCAGTATCTAAGAGTAGCGGTCATCCTGGAGGGACAGGTTCGTCACTTCCAATATGTGGCAATGCCATTTGGGCTTTCTATGGCCCCCCGCATTTTTACAAAAGTGATGTTAGAGGTAATGGCTCATCTACGCCAACGGGACACTTTAATAATACCCTACCTAGATGACTTTCTAGTAGTAGGGAATTCTGTAGCTCAATGTAAATTGCGGTTATCTAACACAATCTCATCCCTGCAGGAGTTGGGTTGGATTATCAACTTCGAAAAGTCCAGGCTGAATCCAGACACTACTCAAATGTTTCTAGGGATCCAGCTAGACTCAGTAAGTCAAAAAAGCTTCCTCCCGCATTCAAAGAAAAGGACTATACAGTCAAAGGTGTCAGAAGCGATAAAGAACCCCTACATGACACTAAGGAAGGCTATGTCCTTACTGGGATCATTGTCCTCATGTATCCCGGCTGTACCATGGGCTCAATTTCATACCCGCCAATTACAGTTCAAAGTACTGTCAGCCCAGGGACGGGTAGGACACCTAGAGAGTAAACTAACTCTCTCTAGAGATGTCATAGAATCTCTATCCTGGTGGCTAGATATGGGACACCTTTCAGGGGGTGTACCATGGATAATAGATCCATCCAGAATAATTACTACAGACGCCAGCCCTACGGGATGGGGTGCACATATGGAGGATGATATAGTCCAGGATACCTGGAATCAGTCAGAATCATCATGTTCATCAAATTGGAAAGAGTTAACAGCAGTAGGGAAAGCCTTAAATTATTTTCTTCCACAGATCCAAGGAGCAGATGTAAGAGTTTTCTCAGACAACTCCACCACAGTGGCCTATGTAAACCGCCAGGGCGGTACACGGTCAGGAAGTCTGATGACCATCGCAGGAGAGATCTTCCAGTTCGCAGAGGCTCATCTTGCGTCCCTAACAGCCCTACACATCAGAGGCATAGAGAATACCAAAGCGGACTACCTCAGCCGAAACAGGCTGCGCCAGGGAGAATGGTCCTTAAACAGAGCCGTGTTCAGACTAATAACAAAAGCATGGGGAGTGCCTCAGATAGATCTATTTGCCACAAGAGGCAACAGACAGGTAGAAAGATTCGCTTCCCTGAACTCCATGGATCACCCAGACATGCTGGACTCTCTACACCATCCTTGGAACTTCAAACTGGCGTACGCCTTTCCTCCAATGTCTCTGATTCCGCTAGTGATCAGGAAGATCAGGAGGGAGCAAGCAAGGATAATCCTCATTGCACCCTTCTGGCCAAAAAGACCGTGGTTCTCCTGCCTCCAGAGCATGTGTCTATCCGATCCATGGATTCTTCCATTGGACAAGGAACTACTGTTCCAGGGGCCGTTTTTCCACCCGCAAGTGAAAGGGCTTCACTTGACGGCGTGGAACTTGAGCGGCAATTATTAACTTCAAGGGGTTTCTCAGAACAACTAGTAAACACCCTGCTACTAAGTAGGAAAAGATCTACCACCCTGATATATAGCAGGGTATGGAAAAAATTCTTAGACTTTCATACAGTACCATTCACTAAGCAGGTTCCGATAACACCTATTCTAGAGTTCCTACAAAAAGGTAGAGAATTAGGACTATCAGTGAACACCTTAAGAGTCCAGATATCAGCGTTAGGAGCCTTATATGGATATAATATAGCCGCTGATAGATGGGTCTCCAGATTCATTAAGTCTTGTGAACGGAGTAACCCAGTACATATTCCCCGTCTACCTCCGTGGGATTTAAATCTAGTGCTAGAAGCCTTAACCAGCTCCCCATTTGAGCCTCTAGATTCTATACCTCTAAATGTCCTCACATATAAGGTAGCCCTCTTGGTAGCCCTGACCTCAGCCAGACGTGTTAGTGACATCCAGGCACTATCGGTAGACCCACCATTCTTACTGACATTCCATGACCGAATAGTCCTAAAACCAGACCCCTCATACCTCCCTAAGGTAGCATCCACCTACCACAGGTCACAGGAAATATTTCTCCCTTCCTTTTTTGATTCTCCTGTAACCCCTGAACAACATAAGTTCCACACCTTAGATGTCAGAAGAGCCATCCTGACTTATATAGAAAGGTGTCAAACATGGAGGGAGAGTAGGGCTCTGTTTATCTCCTTTCAGGGCCACAAGAAAGGACATGGGGTCACGAGAGCTACCATATCTCGGTGGATCAGAGATGCTATCTGCTTGGCCTATACATCGAAAGGCGAGATTCCTCCAGTGGGTATTAAAGCGCACTCAACACGAGCCATGGCTTCCTCCTGGGCGGAACAAGCGGATGTCCCGATCCATCTAATATGTAAGGCCGCAACTTGGTCTACACCTTCTACCTTTTACAACCATTATAGACTTGATCTATCTTCATCGTCTGATTTGACATTTGGTAGAGCTGTGCTTAGTACAGTTATCCCACCCGAGTAATGACTCTCTGAAAGTCTCTCATGTGGGGTGCTGTCGTGGCGAAGGGTAAAAAGCCGGATTACTCACCGGTAATGCTCTTTTAATGAGTCCACGACAGCACCCATTTACAACCCTCCCTGATTATGCACAGCCCTTTCTTTAATTCACAAATAATGGTTGTATAGAGTTTTTAAGATATTTTGCTGAATAAGAATTAATACTAAAGCTCTTGCGGTTCCCTTTTTATACTCTGTAAACTAAACTGAGGAGGAGAGGGGACCGCCTCCTTTTATTCTGTAGGTTTCCTGTTCCTATGGGCGGATCCCTCTCTCTCATGTGGGGTGCTGTCGTGGACTCATTAAAAGAGCATTACCGGTGAGTAATCCGGCTTTTTGACACCTTTCACTCCCTCCTCAGGCCAAAAGCACAAGCCTCTATCACAGACATTTGTGCTGATGACCTGGCCTCCCACTTTATAGAGAAAATAGATAACATCTGTCATTAAGTCCACTCACATTCACCAAGTTCGGTGACTCCCATCCCTCCCTGCATTTTCCCTGGCTCACTTTCCACATTAGATTCCATCACAGAAGAAGTCGTCTCCATGCTCCTCTCCTCTTCTCGTCCGACTTCATGCACTACCGACCCAATTCCCTCACACCTCCTCCAGTCTCTCTCTCTCCAGTCGTCACAACTCACCTAACTACAATCTTTAATCTCTCCCTCCCCTCTGGCATTTTTCCCCTCATCCTTCAAACACTCTATTACTAAAGAAACCCACCCTCGACCCATCCTGCACAAACAACTACAGACCAGTCTCCAATTTCCCCTTCATCTCTAAACTCTTGGAGCGCCTGATATACTCCCGCCTTACCCGTTACCTCTCCACTCACTCCCACCTAGACCCTTCACAGTCCGGTTTCCGCCCCCTATATTCGACAGAAACTGCACTCATCAAAGTGACCAATGACCTTTTGACAGCAAAATGTAACGGTGACCACTCTGCTCGTTCTTCTCGACCTTTCTGCAGCTTTCGACACTGTTGACCACCCTCTCCTACTCTCTAGGCTCCAGTCTCTAGGCATTAAGGATACTGCTCTCTCCTGGTTCTCCTCCTATCTTTCTGACCGCTGTTTCAGTGTTCTGTTCTCTGGCTCCACTTCGTCTCCTCTTCCTCTCACTGTCAGGTACCTCAGGGCCCAGTCCTTGGTCCCCTTATCTTCTCTCTCTACACGGCCCCAATTGGACAGACCATCAGCAGTTTTGGTTTTCAGTACCATCTTTATGCTGATGACACACAACTATATACATCATCCCCTGACCTTACCCCCCGCTGTACTACAGAACGCCACTGACTTGTCTGTCTGCAGTCTCCAACATCATGTCTGCTCTCTATCTGAAACTCAACCTCTCCAAAACTGAACTTCTTCTGCTCCCTCCATCTACTAACCTCCCTAAATCTGACAATTCCCTCTCCGTGGGTGGCACCATAATAACACCCCAGCAGCAGGCGCGCTGTCTGGGTGTTATTTTTCACTTCGATCTCTCCTTCACATCCCATATACAATTTCTTGCTAGGCTCTTGCCGCTTACACCTAAAGAACATCTCTAGAATCCGCCCTTTTCTCACCATGGAAACAACAAAAACTCTCACTGTCGCCCTGATCCACTCCCGCCTGGACTACTGTAACGCTCTATTAATTGGCCTCCCCCTCACTCGACTTTCCTCTCTCCAGTCCATCCTTAATGCAGCAGCCAGGGTCGTCCGTCTGGGTAATCATTACTCGGACGCGTCCGCTCTACGCCAGATGTTACACTGGCTGCCCATGCATGGCAACACAAGACCTGTTCATAAATTTAAAATAAAAACACGACACAATTGTAATGGAGAAAAATGGCCATGATGTTTATTTAGGGTTAATCCAGTTCATACAACACTTTAAATAATATACTCATAAATGTCCATATATCCAAAAACACCAAATAACCAATCCGCCCATAAAATGGGCGATTTTCCCACAAATAAAACATCACGATGGGACATACCGTATATACTCGAGTATAAGCTGACCTGAGTATAAGCCGACCCCCCTAATTTTGCCACAAAAAACTGGGAAAACTTATTGACTCGAGTATAAGCCTAGGGTGGAAAATGCAGCAGCTACCGGTGAATTTCAAAAATAAAAATAGATGCTCCATACCATTCATTATGGCCCCATAGCTGTGCCATATAGTGCCCTGCACCGTTCATTATTGCCCCATAGCTGTACCATAGAAAGCTGTGCCATATAGTGCTCTGCACCGTTCATTATTGCCCCATAGCTGTGCCATAGAAAGCTGTGCCATATAGTGCTCTGCACCGTTCATTATTGCCCCATAGCTGTGCCATAGAAAGCTGTGCCATATAGTGCTCTGCACCGTTCATTATTGCCCCATAGCTGTACCATAGAAAGCTGTGCCATATAGTGCTCTGCACCGTTCATTATTGCCCCATAGCTGTGCCATATAGTGCTCTGCACCGTTCATTATTGCCCCATAGCTGTGCCATATAGTGCTCTGCACCGTTCATTATTGCCCCATAGCTGTGCCATATAGTGCTCTGCACCGTTCATTATTGCCCCATAGCTGTGCCATATAGTGCTCTGCACCGTTCATTATTGCCCCATAGCTGTGCCATATAGTGCTCTGCACCATTCATTATTGCCCCATAGATGTACCATAGAAAGCTGTGCCATTGCTGCTGCTGCAATAAAAAAAAAATGGCATACTCACCTCTCTTGCTTGCAGCTCCTCAGCGTCCCGTCCCGGCGTCTCTCTGCACTGACTGATCAGGCAGAGGGCGGCGCGCACACTATATGCGTCATCGCGCCCTCTGACCTGCACAGTCAGTGCGGAGAGACGCCGGGAAGACGGAGCGGCGCCCGGCGTGTGGAACGCGGACAGGTGAATATGTAATACTTACCTGCTCCCGGCGTCCCGCTCCTTCCTCCTGACAGCTGGTCTTCGGTGCCGCAGCCTCTTCCTCTATCAGCGGTCACCGTTACCGCTCATTAGAGAAATGAATATGCGGCTCCACCCCTATGGGAGTGGAGTCCATATTCATTACTTTAATGAGCGGTCCCACGTGACCGCTGAACAGGGGAAGAGCTGCGGCACCCGGAGACCGTGGGACAGCGCCAGGAGCGCCGGAAGCAGGTGAGTATGCCTCAGCGCACTCTCCCCCTCACCCGCCGACCCTGCCGCCGACCGTGACTCGAGTATAAGCCGAGAGGGGCACTTTCAGCCCAAAAATTTGGGCTGAAAATCTTGGCTTATACTCGAGTATATACGGTAAATAAAAAGTGGAAGGGTGGGTGCGATCTTCTTTTCTCCTTAAAAACCTCCGACTGAGGTAACCAGCCAGAAAACGGGCTTTTTATAGATTCAAAACAGCCCAGCAACAAGAATTCAACCAATGAGATCCGTTTAAAAAGGCACTGACCAAAACCAGCTTAAACCAGAAATACTGACCAAATGGACATTTGACTTGACCTTTATATGAACTTGCAATTAAAGCCCCACAGAATTATACCAGACATCTCAATGATATTTAATTCAAGCTCTGTGTTGCCATGAGACCCCCCCTTTATTCCCTGTTTTTCGGCGGGGGAGGGCTAGCATTACAGGATACAATTCAAAGTACTTGTTCTCACCCACAAAGCTCTCCACAGTGCGGCACCCCCTTACATCTCCTCCCTCATTTCTGTCTATCGGCCTAACCAACCGCTGCGCTCTGCAAATGACTTTCGACTAACCTCTGCACTAATCCGCACGTCCCACTCCCGACTCCAAGACTTCTCCCGTGCTGCGCCAATCCTCTTGAATGCTCTACCCCAAGATATTAGGACCATCCACAATTTGCATAGTTTTAGGCGCTCGCTCAAAACACATTTGTTCCGAGCGGCCTACCACTTTCACTAATCAAAGTCATTTTATGTTTGTGTGTGTGTAACCCATATTCACTATCCCCATCCCCCTGAAGATGGCTGAACCATCTTTGTAAATACATCATTGTAAATACACATCTGTACTTTGTGTCTCCCCCACCTCATGGTAGATTATATAAGCTCTCACGAGCAGGGTCGTCTTATTGTGCTTTAATTATTGTATTGTTAACGTTGTTACTTATGACTGTTGTGTTTGAAACTGTAAAGCGCTGCGGAATATGTTGGCGCTATATAAATAAAGATTATTATTATTTCTGACACCTGGCCAGGTGAGTATAGATATGCCTTGTATTACCTCCATCGTCTCTTCATTCTGCGTCCAATAGATTACGCAGACTAAAGAGATGCTAGAGAAAAAACATGTCATATTTGTTTTTGACAACTCCTAGCTCCATGACAGACACAAGAAGCAAAGCTGCAGTGTTCAAGTTGTGTCAGTCCTGGAGATATGAGGCGGCAAAAACACAAAGTGTACGGCGGAGTGTGTTTAGTCAGTGCACGGTGTGTGTTACTGGTGGCGCAATACAAAGAACCAAACAGTAGTAGGGCAAAAACAATCACATTTATTTTAAAAAAAAAAATTACATTAACTACGGCGACTTGGGGAAACGTGACGGAACTGGGGTGTGTTGAGCAGAGATGACGTTTGACTGGGTAAAGATGACAAAGGGCGACGAAAGTAGTGGGGTAAGGGATAGGAGTGAAGGCATGGGACGGGACAGACACACTGGAAGGGAGAGACAAACCGGACATCACAGACACATTGAGAGGTGAAGGGGGAGGGAGTGCGAGAGTCCATTGTGGGTTTCTTTCCTCTTCTTTTCCTGTGTTCTTTGCTGCTGTCTTCTGGGGAGCATTGGCGTGGTGTCTTCTGGCAGCATGGTGCGAGTGGACGGCGTTGCAGAATCCTGGTGCTGCTGCGGCCTGATGCTGGTGGACGGCTTAGCAGGATCCTGGTGCTGCTGCGGCGGCATGGTGCTGGTGGATGGCCTGCCAGGGTCCGGTTGCTGGGGCATGTCGGTGGTGGTGGAGGAGGTCCAAGCAGGAGCAGCACTTGGCGTGGAGGTGGACTGTGCAGCAGCACTCGGCATGGTGGGTGCGCTGTAGTGGTGTCCGGCAGAGCTTGGAATGGTGGTGGCCATGCAGTGGTATGCAGCAGAACTCTGTATTGAGGTCAAGCGTGTCATTGTAGGCAGAGGTGGAAATGCCCCCACTGACTGCTGCAAGTACCGAGTCTGCTGCATAGCCTGCATGTAAGCAGCATTGCAGGCCTGCATGACACTGAGCTGGAGCTCAGGAGTAAGGTGTTCTGACATGCCCAGTTCTATTTGATTAAAAAAATGATGTGCTGGTCTCTGGAGGTTGGCTTTCAGATGTTGGAAAAGAGTAGTAATATGGTTGAATTCACTTTCCAGTCTGTCTCCCAGCGCCTTGAGGCCATTCTGGAAGACCAAGCTCAAGTGAATGAACTCGGGCATGAGTGTCCTTTCCAAGGCCTTCTGCCGCTGGCGAGAATACCATGAAAAACCAGTGGCAGAGGCCTGGGACGGGAGCACTTGATGGACCAGCTTCCTGGTCTCCAGTCTGTGTTGCCGGCCCACTTGCTGCTTCTCTGGTGGATGGCTGGGACGGGTCCGTGGGTGTTCGAGGAAGGACCGCTCCAGATCCAGGTTCGTGGGTGCTGCTCCAGGTTCTGTGAAAAGAAAAATATTTGTACCATAGATTTACAATAGTAAAAGCACCAACTCCTGTGGACTAGAAAAATACAGATTAGGGAATGCAACACAACACAATACAATACACCACAAAGATACTTACGTTGTCTGGGCAAGGACCGGTCTCAAAAATGCAAGCATGCTTTGATATTTATATTTTCTGAATCTTACTGCAGCACCACTGCGAATCTGGCTCTCCTGACGAAGGTCCTTGTTGAAGCGATCCTTCATCCAACGCCAACGGTTCTGACTTTGTTCACTGTGGAAAAAAAGAAAAAATTGTTAGACAATGCACTTTTGGCTGGGATCACATAACTGTGTGTGATGCGAGAAACTCAGAGGAGTTTATCGCATCCACACAGTTGTGTGATCCCGGCCAAGGTCAATGCCGCATCAAACAACATTTAAATACTTACAAAATTCCTTGTGGACCAGTGGCTTTGTCCCAGCCATCCATCATCGCTCGGGCCTCCTCACTCCACAGCTGCCGGATCACCACAACGGGACTCGCTCCTCGACCATGGAAATTAGGAGGTCATTATCGAAGAAGTCTTCATCCCATTCTGGAACCTAGAAAAGAAAGAAAGAAAGATATTAATTATGCAAAGATAAGAAAAAGAAAGAAAACAAGAGATACAGGAAATAATAAGTAAAGTCAAGGAAAAAAATAGTAGTCAAGACAACAAAGGGAAGATAGAAGCAAAGTGAAGAAATAAAAAAAACAGGCAAGAATAGTACAGTCAGGAAAAAAAAAACTGTACAATCAGTCAAGTATACTTACATGCCATCTTGCCACCCGAACTTGTGCTGACTGCTCCTGACCTGCCTCCGCTGCAGTGGAAGAACTGTTCTGATAAAGAAAAATAAAATGACCACGTGTATATGTGACAGAGAATACTTACCAATTAGTAGGGAATGTACTCACTTCACTTTCCTGTCCAGCACGTTCAGGGCCAGGGCTCTCCTCAGAAGACGAGGAAGAAGAAATTATGAATGCTGCAAGAAAAAAAACAGAAATTAGTACATACTAAATATAGAAAAAAGGACAGACGGGCATTCACTTTTATACTCACATTAGCCAAAGTTGTGATTCTTCACAGATGGAGAGGTTCTTGTCTGGTTCCAAGTCTGTAGAGTAGTGGACTGCCAGTGTCCACATCTTTTTATCTATCTTTGTGTGTGGGGTGGCTAATCAGTGTCTAGACATGATTACTCTTGAAAAACACATGCGTACGAAAACGCTAGCAAACGCGTGTGCTTACGTACGCCTGCGTTCCCATAGACTGTAATGCAATGATTCGATGCATTCCTTCTGCAAATGTCTGCATGCGTTTGGCAGCTGCAGATTGCCGCCTCCAAAATTGCAACATGTTGCATTAGCCGCGCCCAGCCTCACAAGCCGAAACGATGCATGCATAGTCAAACGTTGCTGAAAGCATACAAACGCATGTACCTTAATCCACAATGTTAAAGACAGGAAAACACGACGCATGCGGATGTATGCCGCCGAAATGTGAAACCAGCCTTAGACAACCTGAGCACAAGCAGGGATTGCCTGCTTGTTAAGGTATGTGTCCACGTTCAGGATTGCATCAGGATTTGGTCAGGATTTTCCATCAGTATTTGTAAGCCAAAACCAGGAGTGGAACAATTAGAGGAAAAGTATAACAGAAACATATGCTCCACTTTTGCATTTATCACCCACTCCTGGTTTTGGCTTACAAATACTGATGGAAAATCCTGACCAAATCCTGATGCAATCCTGAACGTGGACACATACCCTTAGGCTTCCTGAATACATGTGGGGATTTCCTATCAGTCGCAAATCATGCAGCTGCGGGGACTCAAACATATTCTACGAGCACTCTCAAAACACTCAAACACCCGAGCATGCTCGGAAATCTTGAGTAACGAGCACACTTGCTCATTACTAATAAAGACACCCACAAAGCCCCGCCCCAGGGCACGAGCATTTCATTAACTAAAAACTGAAAATAAAGATTAAACAACAGCCACAAGACAGATTTCATCAACCAAGGTATCATTTTAATCAATTTTAGGCTGCCGTCACACTTAGCAGTACTTGGTCAGTATTTTACATCAGTATTTGTAAGCCAAAACCATGAGTGGAACAATTAGAGGAAAAGTATAATAGAAACATATGCACCACTTCTGCATTTATCACCCACTCCTGGTTTTAACTTACAAATACTGATGGAAAATACTGACCAAATACTGCTAGTGTGACGGCAGCCTTAACCGCGTCGACTTGACACTGTGTGTAGGTAAGGCTTCTTTCACACTAGCGTCGGGCTCGGCCCGTCGCTGTGCGTCGGGCCGACGTTCCCGACGCTAGCGTTGTCTCCGCCGCACAACGGGGGCAGCGGATGCATTTTTCCAGCGCATCCGCTGCCCCATTGTGAGGTGCGGGGAGGTGGGGGCGGAGTTCCGGCCGCGCATGCGCGGTCGGAAAAAGCGGACCGTTGTGAGCAAAAAAACGTTACATGTAGCGTTTTTTGCTCCCGACGGTCCGCCACTGCACGACGCATCCGTCGCACGACGGGTGCGACGTGTGGCAATCCGTCACAATGCGTCGCTTCATGTTAATGGTGAAAAAACGCATCCTGCAAACACTTTTGCAGGATGCGTTTTTTCGGCAAAACGACGCATTGTGACGGAATGCAGTTAACGCTAGTGTGAAAGTAGCCTTACTGTTCACAATTCTGCTAACAGGTTCCCTTTAATGACCAGGCGAATTTTTACCATTCTGACCACTGTCACTTTATGAGGTAGTAACTCTGGAACGCTTCAACGGATCACCGTGATTCTCAGATTCGTTTTTCATGAAATATTGTACTTCATGATAGTCTTTGGTATATCTTGTGTTTATTTGTGGGAAAAAAAAGGAAATTTGGTGAAAATGTTGCAATTTTCCAACTTTGAATTTTCATGCCCTTAAATCACAGTCATATTGCACAAAATAGTTAATAAATAACACTCCCCACGTGTCTACTTTATATCAGCACAATTTTGGAACCAATTTTTTTTTTGTTAGGAATATATAAGGGTTAAAAGTTGACCTGCTGGGTTTTTTATTTTTTCCACTGACAAAGTTTACAAAATCATTTTTTTATTTTTTTTTAGGGACCACATCACATTTGAAGTCGCTTTGAGGTGTCTATATGATAGAAAACACCCAAAAGTGACACCATTCTAAAAACTGCATCCCTCATGGTTATCAAAACCACAATCAAGAAGTTTATTAACCTTTAAGGTGCTTCACAGGAGTTTTTGTAATGTGGAAAAAATGAACATTCAACTTTTTTTTCACACAAACTTTTTTTTTAGATTCAATTTGTTTATTTTGACAAGGGTAATAGGAAGAAATTGGACCCCAAAATATGTTGTGTAATTTCTTTGCAGCATGCCAATACCCCATATGAGGGAGAAAACCATTGTTGTGTGCCCAGCAGAGCTCAGAAGGGAAGGAGCACCATTTGACTATTTGAATGCAAAATTTCCTGGAACAATTGGTGGACGCCATGTCGCATTTGGAGAGCCTCTGATGTGCCTAAACAGTGGAAATCCCCCACAAGTGACTCCATTTTGGAAACTCAAAATCTGATCTAGATGTGTGGTGAGCACATTGAACCCCCAGGTGCTTCACAGAAGTTTATAATGTTGAGCCATAAAGAAGAAATCAAATTTTCTCCACAAATGTTTTAGCCCAAAATATTGCATTTTCATAAGGGCAACAGGAGAAATTGCACCATACAAATTCTTGTGCAATTTCTCCTGAGTACGCCAATAGCCAATATGAGGGAGAAAACTGTTTGTGCGCAAGGCAGGGCTCGGAAGGGAAGGAGCGCCATTTGACTTTTTGAGTGTAAAGTTTCCTGTTATTATTAGCGGATGTCATGTCCTGTTTGGAGAACCCCTGATGTGCCTAAACAGTGGAAACTAGACCTCCCCCCAAGGAATGTATTTAGATGCATGGTGAGCACCTTGAACCCCCCCAATAATGTTGAGCCGTGAAAATATAAAATCACATTTTCCTCACAAAAAAAAGTTTTTAGCCCCAAGCTTTTAATTTTTCTAAGGGCTACTAATAATTTTTTTTTTTTTTTAACAACAAACTGAGGTCTATTTTTTTTTTTTCCTGGATTCTCCAATATCCTGAATGTAATTTGGGAAATATTTTTCAGGCACAGTGCAAAGCTCAGAAGGCAAGGAGCGCCGGATTTTACTGTTATGGTTTGTAGGTGCCATGACTCACTGGTAGAGCCCATGAGGTGCCAGAACAGCAGAACCCCCCCATAAGTGACCCCAAGTACTGCTGCCATTTTGCTGGATGTAAAATTTTTTTTTTCTCAGACTACAAATTATATGCATATGTACTTAATATAACAATTACCGTATATACTCGAGTATAAGCCGACCCCCCTAATTTTGCCACAAAAAACTGGGAAAACTTAATGACTCGATTATAAGCCTAGGGTGGGAAATGCAGCAGCTACCGGTAAATTTCAAAAGTAAAAATAGATACCAATAAAAGTAAAATTAATTGAGACATCAGTAGGTTAAGTGTTTTTGACTATGGGAGGTGAAGCTGCATATTCATTACTGTAATGAGCTGTACCATGTGACCGCTCAGTAAAGGAAGAAGCTGAGGCACCGGGAGAACCAGGTACGTGCAGGGACCGCGCCAGGAGCAGGTGAGTATAATTAGACAGCCCCCGTTCCCCCTCGCCTGCCGACCCCTGGGTATGACTCGAGTATAAGCCGAGAGGGGGACTTACAGCCCCAAAAAATTGGCTGAAAATCTCGGCTTATACTCGAGTATATACGATATATTCAATCTTGACAAAAATTGCTCATATACACTACCTTTCAAAAGGGTCACCCAGACAATTGTGTTTTTCCATGAAAACTCATACTTTTATTAATCAAATGAGTTGCCAAATGAATTGAAAATCTAGTCCAGAGATTGACAAGGTTCGAAAAAAAGATTTTTATTTGAAATAATAATTTTCTCCTTCAAACTTTGCTTTAGTCAAAGAATGCTCCCTTTGCAGCAATTACAGCATTGCAGACCTTTGGCATTCTAGCAGTTAATTTGCTGAGGTAATCTGGAGAAATTTCACCCCATGCTTCCAGAAGCCTCTCCCACAAGTTGGTTTGGCTTGATGGGCACTTTTTGCGTACCATACGGTCACGCTGCTCCCACAACAGCTCAATGGGGTTGAGATCTGGTGACTGCGCTGGCCACTCCATTACAGATAGAATACCAGCTGCCTGCTTCTTCCCTAAATAGTTCTTGCATAATTTGGAGTTGTGCTTTGGGTCATTGTCCTGTTGGATGAAATTGGCCCCACTCAAGTGCTGTCCACAGGGTATGGCATGGCTTTGCAAAATGGAGTGATAGTCTTCCTTATTCAAAATCCCTTTTACCTTGTACAAATCTCCCACTTTACCAGCACCAAAGCAAACCCAAACCATCACATTACCTCCACCATGCTTGACAGATGGCGTTAGGCACTATTCCAGCATCTTTTCAGTTGTTCTGCATCTCACCAATGTTCTGTGTGATCCAAACTCCACAGACTTGGATTCGTCTATCTATAACACTTTTTTCAATCTTCATCTGTCCAATGTCTCTGTTCTTTTGCCCATATTAATCTTTTCCTTTTATTAGCCAGTCTCATATATATGGCTTTTTCTTTGCCACTCTGCCCTGAAGGCCAGCATCCCGGAGTCGCCTCTTCACTGTAGACGTTGACACTGGCGTTTTGCGTGTACTATTTAATGAAGCTGCCAGTTGAGGACCTGTGATGCGTCGATTTCTCAAACTACAGACTCTAATGTACTTGTCTTGTTGCTCAGTTGTGCAGCGGGGCCTCCCACTTCTCTTTCTACTCTGGTTAGAGCCTGTTTGTGCTCTCCTCTGAAGGGAGTAGTACACACTGCTGTAGGAAATCTTCAGTTTCTTGGCAACTTCTCGCATGGAATAGCCTTCATTTCTAAGAACAAGAATAGACTGTCGAGTTTCACATGAAAGTTCTTTTTTTCTGGCCAGAGTTTTTTTTGAGTGTATTTCTGAATCATTTAGGGTATGTGCACACGTTGCGGATTTTGTTGCAGATCCGCAGCGTTTCTGCAGCTGTGGGTCTGCAGCAGTTTCCCATGAGTTTACAGTTCAATGTAAACCTATGGGAAACCGAAAATGCTGTGCACATGCTGCGGAAAAAACCGCGCGGGAAAGCAGCGGTTTACAATCCGTAGCATGTCACTTCTTTGTGCGGAATCGCGGCGATTCTGCACACATAGGAATGCATTGATCCGCTTACTTCCCGCATGGGGCTATGCCCACCATGCGGGAAGTAAGCGGATCATGTGCGGATGGTACCCGGGGTGGAGGAGAGACTTTCCTCCAGGCCCTGGGGACCATATTTGTGTAAAAAAAAAAAAGAATTAAAATAAAAAATGATGATATACTCACCTCTCAGCGCTGCACGTGGCCGTCCGGTCGCAGGGTTGCTATGCGAGCAGGACCTGCGATGACGTCGCGGTCACCTGACCGTGACGTCACAAAGGTCCTTCTCGCATAGCATCTTTGGAACCGGACCTCCGCGTGCAGCACCGAGGAGATCGGGACGTCGGAGGGTGAGTATAACCATTTTTGTTATTTTTAACATTACTATTGATGCTGCATATGCAGCATCAATAGTAAAACAAGTGCAGGAGTAAACCCGCAGCGGAAACCGCAAGACAAACCGCGATAAATCTGCAGGGATAACCGCAGCGGTTTTGCCCCGCAGATTTATCAAATCTGCTGCGGGAGAACCCGCAGAGGACCCTTCCTACGTGTGCACATAGCCTTAATGTTGGCTTCATTGGAAAAAACTGTGCTTTTCTTTCAAAAATAAGGAAATTTCTAAGTGACCCTAAACTTTTGAACGGTAGTGTATTTAATTAGTGATTAGCAGGATGTTTCTGAATAGTCTGTACGCATATATTAATGAAATTCTATATGGTTTGTATAACAATGATTTGAAAATATGGAGACCATTCAGGAAATGCATAAAGTCCAGATATACTATATTGAAATTTGCCTTGATAGCGTTCACAACAATTAAACAATAGCATATAATAGAAAATCAAATGATAAGACACATGGTAAATGAAGTACAGGAATGATTAAATATATACTCCTAAAGAACATGTGTTAATGAATCAGACAACTTGTAAATAGCTGTTTAGAAAAGAAAAAACAATAAAAATTATACATATAACAAACAGGTCAATGAAATATAATAAACACCAAATAGTGTAATATAAAGTGACAAATGCTCTGAGGTAGTGGAAATAAGAATAAAATGCCTGTACAAAGAAGAAATGCTGTCAATGATAAACATACCCACTCAAAGCACGGTGCCCAGCGCGCGTTTCGTCACAGCTTTTACCAGGGAACTGTAAGATACGGGGAAGTAAGATATTTAAACAGGAGACAACCAATCAGGTGAGAAGGATTTTATTAAGTTGTAGCAGCTGATCCTCGGTGCTTGAGTGTGACCATTCATGATATTGTCCCACATCCTGTCCTGACCCAGGGAACCAGTCTCAATGGCACGCGGCAACCCGGGAGGACGTGATGTAGGTCTGCATTCCAACAATAATGTATACAGTATGTAAAATAGGGTGCGGGTCACGGAAGACTCAGTGACCTGTCATAAGCCCATACAGATGAAAACCCTAAGCAGAGCACCACATAAAACCCCACCCACAGTACTGCCCCGGAGCGTGAGAATCTTAACTGAAAACTGCAAATACAGATTAATCAACCACAAGATGTTTCTCATCAACCCAGGTATTATTGTAATCAGTATAATGGCGCCAACCTGACAGTGCATGTAGTTTACTTGGCAAAATCATGATGACCGGTTTGCTTTAAGGTGCACATGAAAAATGAGTATTCAGAATCCCTTGAAAACAAAAAGATAAGGTGGTTTAAATGTTAAAAGATTGATCCTTCCCTCACCAACATCACCTGGTGTCTGGAGACCCCATACCCATCACATAGTATTCTGGAAATCGGTGAATGCAGATGCTTTTTGTGTCCAATGTATATGGGAACATTTACTGTCCATTCAAGGCAGAAACGACTGCTGTTTTCAGGAGGGTTCAGCTCCCCCCCTCCTTTATGCAGTCTTCATATTATTTCCTTGTATAACCCCTTAATTTGAGTATTGTAGACCCACTTCCTTCCCATTTGTCTAGGCTCTCCGGCCCCCAACCTGTCTCCTAGCACTAGCATTCTCCTTTAGGTCTCACTATCACTACTTAGCCTTCCTCTTCTGGTTGGCTTCTTTTGCACTCTCCTCTCTGGTCTCTTCTCTTCATTGGGAACTTGGCTCCTTCAAGAAGATATTGTCATTCCACAAGGCCCCATTTTTATGGCTAAGTGTCCAGTCACCATTGGCATAATTTAGCTCTGCTGGAGTAGAATCCAGAGGGATGATTTCTTGTTCTAAAAGAATTTTGCAAGAGAACTGCTCATACACAAGTTATAAAGTCATCCACTTCAACAAAGAACTGTCTGTCCACATCAGAAAGGTGCTGGGCTGGAGCAGTGGAAAAACAAAACTTGAGTTTCTTGGCATGCTTGAACTGCTGACTGACCAATTTCAGGAATTGGTGCCCTACTGAGTTAGGGCTGTCAGTGGAGCAACCACTTAGTTTATTAAAAGAAAAAAAAAGTTTTATCAGTTATAATTGGCAAAGCCAAGGAATCTTTGGAGAGCCTTGAAACTGATTGGCTGTGGCCAATCCAATATGGTGGAAGCTTTCTCTGTGTCCATACGAAGACGTCCAGAAGAGATGATGTAGCCGAGAAATGGCAATTCTTGCCACTCAAATAGATAGTTCTCCACCCTGGCATATAGGTGGTTTTAATCAAGGTCTCGTTAGAATGGAAAGGATATGAAGGCAATTTGAGTCCAAGTCTCTGAAAAGGATTAGGATATTGTTCAGATAGACTAAGATATACTGAAACAGAACATCACAAAAGATGTCATTCACAAAGTGTTAGAACACAGCTTGTGCATTCCACAGTCCGAAAAGCATCACTAGATATTCATAGTGACCCTGCAGAATGAGTAAATACTACCCTATGTTATTTATATGTATTATTACTTTTTACTTATTTACTTGCTAGAATATATTTGCTCATTTTGTTTTTTGTTATGTTAGAGTCAAATCTTCAATTTGAACAACATGGTTTTACCATAGAAAAGGACCCTTAGCTCTATTGGTTCCAGGGAAAAGGATTGTTTGGTCTTTTGTCAGTCATGAGACCCTGCTCCTGTTACAAGCAGGAGATACAGAGCAAGCCTTCCTTCAAACTCCATTCTTCTGGCACCCTCAGTCATCAAGACAAGATACTGGCAGGACCTTGTCTCTCTGATGGGCAGCCCTTACTTGAGTCTACTGGGAAAAGGAAAAAGCATCTTTTTAGGGAGGTAGTCTGCACTGGCTACAGCATCAAATTTACCAGCATTCTTGCTTCCAGTGTTATGAAGTCATAAGCTTTCACCCATTATGCCTCTTATGCAAAGTTTTTTATTCTTCTGCCAAGAAGGCATAGATATTTGCCTTCAAGGGTCTGTCTTCAGCCTTGTTTTTGTTCTTGGTCCTCATCAGAGCTTTCGTGTGTCGACCATGTAGTGTGCTCACCATTGCAGAAGATCTAACTCTGCATTTTACCTTGGAAGGTAGTTCGCCGCTACACCATTTTGATGGTATCTGAAGTAGTTGCCCTGTCTTTTTTCTCAGCTTTGCGTCATCGGACTTCTTTTTTTCAAACATGTAAGGAGGTCTAGTCTTCCCTTCAAACTTTTCTCGAATTTTTTAGGTACATTTATTTGCTATCCGAAAAATTGGCTTGTTTTTCAGCCTGGTTCTCATTTAATGGGTCATTTTGGCTTGAGTTCAATTTTTTTTGTGGCATAAAGTAACACATGTAGTGGTGTGTGTGTATTGTGACAGTCACTGGTAAAGTGCTGGAGGGAAGCTATATTTCACTGCGCTTAGTGGCGTCAGTGATATAAAAAACAAAGATTTTCATCCATCACACTAGATGCTGTCAGAGGTTAACAGCTAATTTGTATAATGGGCTAGGTTTTATGTGGATATCTATAAAGTGGGTGGGAGGATGTCCACCTTATCTCCTCTCCAAGGTGTGGTCTGGAGCTTAAGTAGCTGGCCTCTAGAGGCAGTAAGAGTTCAGTGTCTGAAGAGGAAACGCACAAGAAGTGGTTGTGTTGGAATCAAACTAAATCATGTGTCTTTTGCTAATGGATAGCAGGAGGAACACACCCCCCTCTCAAAAAGGACTGTGCTTTGTGCTACCATCTTGTTTTGTTTTTCTGTTTTGCATTGAGGGCTATTTGTTCTACTAAACATTGGTTTATGCTGCCTATAATTACCCAAAGGAAGTTCTTAACCCCTTTCCAACATTTGCAGTAATGCTACATCTACGCACTCTGGACTTTATTGACACAGGACGTATTATTACTGCATTGCGATCTTGTGCGCTCGATTGCCGCTGGGTGTCAGCTGATTCTGACAGCTGACACCCAGCACTAAGTGCCAGGAGCGGTCCCGCACAGTTCCTGACACTTTAACCACTTAATTGTATGTTCTCCCCGTGTTTGCGTGGGTTTCCTCCAGGTTCTCCGGTTTCCTCCCATATTCCAAAGACATACTGATAGGGAATCTAGATTGTGAGCCCCATCGGGGACAGTGAGGATAATGTGTGAAAACTGTAAAGCGCTGAGGAATATGTTAGCGCTATAGAAAAAGAAAGATTATTATTATTAAATGCTACAATTGAAGGCGATCACAGCATTCCAGGAGCAGGCAGAGGGATGACAGCCCCTCTGCCTTTGAATCGGAGACCCCGTGGCGTGATGCGGTGTCCCGATCATTGCCATGGTGACCCGATGTCGTCATGATGACATCGGGGTCACCAGAGCTAGTAAAGTTGCTTAATCATGCTCCGAGCATGATCAGCAACTTTCTGTCAGTGCAGAGCTGAGAGTTTGCATAGCATAGGGATGCTACTGCATCTCCATGCTATACAATGATCAGCCTGCAAAAATGATAGTCCCATAGTGAGAAAGAGGGGGGGAAAAAAGGTAATAGTGATGAGCGAGTATGCTCGTTGCTCGGGTGGTCTCAGAGTATTTGTGAGTGCTCGGAGATTTAGTTTTCGTTGCCGCAGCTGCATGATTTACAACTGCTAGACAGGCTGAATACATGTGAGGAATGGCTGTTTGTTAAAGGGCGTAAAAGATCCAGTTCTTCTTTCTATAACATCATATATCTAATTTAATTGGAGTGCAAAGTTTATCATAGATTTTTGTCTTTCTTCTTCCACAGTGCTGTGCACTCTCTGTTCTGTAAAGGCTGTTCTGCAGGTATTGGAGTTCTATATGCAGCGACGCCGAGACAGCTGGACTACAAGCGTGGATTGTTCAGCTTGAATAAACGTGCGATGACTTGGTAAGGTATCCTATTTTTCCATAACTTGAGCATTGCATTGGGTCGATCCTCCTAAAATTCCAGAGGGTACCTTACACCTGGTATTGTGGAGACATTGTGAAATGGCCCACACAACATGCCCTGTTTATTACCTTCAGATCTATTCTATAAGCACATCAGAAGTGTTGATGATTTTCTGTACCCCCATGTTTTGCGAGAGTTAGGTTTTCTTCCTTGACATAATTGAGCAGAATTGTGGATGAGGACTTAAATCACATATAGAATGATCTGCTTGTAAAAGTTTCTGTTACTAAAAATCAGTTTAATCTGAATGGATTGTTTCTGCAGCATATGCAGCCACAGCCGCAAAGATTTAGGACCCAATTTGAGCTGTATGTATGTAACACTTATCAGAGAAAATAATAAGAAAATCCCCTTCCCATCATGTGATGCACATTACGTTGTTGTGTGCCTGTGTTTACAGGGGGCTCAGTCAATTTCTTGCTTATTAGCTGGAGAAATCACAAAGCCATTAATTACAAGCAAGCTTCTTTTAATGCATTCCTCACAGTATAACAAAAGACCACTGCTTTTATGAAGCCTCTGCATCGTTACCTGGGCCCATCCCGTGCTATACGAGTCTTCAGTGTCATGGTTTGTGTTTTTTGTTTCCATTAACGCACCATGATTTATCAGTCATCGGCAGATGTTGGTAAATTACTGCATTTTTCAGACTGTAATACCCCCCCCCCCCCCCTCCAACCAGGTTGAGACAAGCAGAAAATGGGGAGAAATTTCTCACAAATTGCAGCTTTCCTGGAAGTTTAAGAAATTGGACAGGTAAATTAACTAGCGCCCTCTGCATGAATATTACTTAAGCAGCCATGACTAAAAATCTTAAGAAAATGCTCGATATGTTTTGGTGCTGAATTAGGATGTCTAAAGGGATTGTCCAATACCTATAATATCCTTTTATTCATATCCAATGTTAAGCCCTAACCATCTTTGCAATTCGCTTTATTGTAAAATTTTACTATTCTCTCTATACTGCTAATCCCTGCGTGTGTTTGTTTTTTCCATTATTCCTGTGACTTTTTTTTTTTTCAAGGGTAGTCTCAAACAGGACATCTCAAGACATATCAATGGCCTCCAGTCAGTCCTCCCAAAGCTTTTCTCTCTTGACCCAACCCCAACACAGGATGTCATCACGTGCTGTGTTGCGGTCCCTTACCACTCCTCCTGTCACCACCATCCCATGATGACGTCCTGCTTCATGATAGAGCAGTGACTGCAGCTTCTGCCTCTGCCACCCGCATCTTAAGTGGCTGTCATCTTAGTCCCTGCTTCTGACACCGCCGCCTCTTTTCCTGAAACAAATTGATATCAGGAGGCAGTGACACCAGCACCACCCTCTTATAATTTGTTTCAGGGGGATAGATGCTGTGGTGGTGCTGCACTACTGTCACTCACCCTGATTCTATCACTGCTCCCTATTGACAATTTGATTTAGAGGAAAGACAGCGTTGTCAGAAGCAGGTACTCTGACAGCAGCCATTCTGACAGCAGCCATTCTGACAGCAGCCATTGAAGATGCAGGGACCGAAGCTGCAGTGTCTTCTCTAACACCCCCTATGAAACAGGGTGTCATCAGGGGATGACTGTGACAGTAGCTGTGTTAAGTGACCGTATCACCTCCTTCTGATCATGTCCCGTGTCAGGTTTGGTAATGGCTATGGGAAAGTGAATGCAAGGCCATCCTCCGGTGATGTGACGTTTGAGACTCCCCTCAAATGAAACATCACAGGAAGTAAAGAGGAGAGGGTGGGGGAAGACACATATAGGGAGTAGTGATGAGCGAATATACTCGTTACTCGAGATTTCTCGAGCACGCTCGGGTGACCTCCGAGTATTTTTTATATGCTTTTAGTTTTAGTGCGATTTAGTTTTCCTCACCTCAGCTGAATGATTTACATCTCTTAGCTAGCTTGATTACATGTGGGGATTCCCTAGCAACCAGGCAACCCCCACATGTACTCAGCCTGGCTAGTAGCTGTAAATCATTCAGCTGCGGTGATGAAAACTAAATCTCCGAGCACAAAAAAATACTCGGAGGACACCCGAGCGTGCTCGAGAAATCTCGAGTAACGAGTATATTCGCTCATCACGAATAGGGAGAATAGTCATAAATTTTATAGTAAAGTTAGTTAAAAAAAAATAATAAATAGTTGGGGTGTAAAGATATGCATTTGTAAAGAGCATTATAGGTATTGGACAACCCCTTTAATGGACAGGTGCAGGAGAGCTAAGTTTGTCAGTTGGAACAAACTTTGTAAACTTGGATTAACTTCTATCCTTGCTGACATTCCATGATATAAAACAGACTAGATACAGCTTGGCAAGTTGGGAAATAGTTGGTTACTTGAAATATTAATGAGGATTGATGCATCTAAAACAAATAGTACACTTACTAAATTTAACTATTTTAAACTTTTGCTGTATTTATATGCTGACTTGATGGCTGTTCTACTTCTTGAGGGAGCAATCTACCAGTGGCCATAAAATCCCATCCATGTGAACGCATGACTGCTTTGTTTATAGGGACTTGTGCTGACCTGCTAATCAGTGTCTTGTACCACCAACAAACCTCATACCATCATCCAGCCTCCGCAACTTGCTGCAATGGATTACTTGAGCAGTGTTAATTAATGACATTCCTGAAGCATTGTGCACATGATCCGGAAATTTCTATCCTTATTGGCAGCGTTTTATTTTCGGCAGCATGTCCATTCTTTTTGCGGATCTGCAGCAATTCTGCACCCATTGACTTACATTGAGTCAGTCAAATCCGCTGCAAAAATGCAGGTGTAAAAATGTTTGCGTATTTGCTGCAGATTTGTAGCCAAAAACGCTGCGAATCGTCAAAGGGAAATGATGTCAGAAGGAGGATGTGTGTGTGGGCGGAAAATGTGTGAGTGTGTGTTTCCCCAGGCGTGGTCGGATGGGACTACTACTCCCATCAGGCTACGTCTTTTGTCACATATAACAGAAACCGCATGAGCCGATGATGGGAGAATAGTCTCATCAGCCTGTGTTCAATTGTAATGAAAACATTTACTTAATTACATACATATTAACATACTCACCGAACACCTAATCCCGAATGCCTGCGTCTCCTGCAAACAATCAAAAATAATAAACAACATATACTCCCTGTCTGCCATAGTCCATTTAATATTGAGTGTCTCACCCGGCCGCCAGCGATACTCTGAGAGGAGGTAATCGCTCCCGCAGTGTATCACTGAGACTCCGTGAGAGTTCACCGGAGTTCATCAGTTGATCAGCTCTTGTGCTCTCACGTACGGCACCGCTGTGTTGAAAAGTTCTCACACAGCGGTAGTGCTCTAAGTGAGGGCACTGGAGCTAATGAACTCCAGTGAACTCTCGTGGCAGCTCAGTGATACACTGACAGGATTTAACCGCTCCCGCAGCGTATCGCCAAAGGCCGGGCAGAGCAGTCACATCTCCCGATGTGACTGTTCTACACTTGAGATTGCTGTGGGACACTCGGTATTAAATGGACTACGTCAGACTGGATAGTATATGTTGGTTTATTATTTTTTGATTGTTTGCAGGAGACAAGGGCGTCGGGGATTAGGCGTTCAGTAATTATGGTAAATTTAGATTCAATAAAGGAGTCTGTGATTATGTCAAATAAAGGACTTTATTCTGGCTGTGTGTTTATTTACCATGTAACTATAGGATTAGTAATGATAGGTGTCTTATAGACGCCTCTCCATTACTAACCTGTGGGCTTGATGTCACCTGACGATGCAAAGGTGACATCAACCCCACAAATATGAACCCTACTTGCCACCGCTACAGGGCAAGTGTGAAGGTCAAGGCTAAGTGCCAGAATTGGCGCATCTATAAGATGCGCCATTTCTGGGGCGGCTGAGAGCTGATGTTTTCAGTCTGGGAGGATGCCAATATCCATGGCCCCTTCCCAGGCTATTAATATCAGCCCGCAGCTGTCTACCTAGCCTTTGCTGATTCGACTTTATAGGGGGACCTCATGTCAATTTTTTTTCTGGGGTTCCCCTGTAAACTAGCCAGTAAAAGCTAAGCAAACAGCTGTGAGCTGACATTAATAGCCTGGGAATCTTTGGCTATTGACTCCTTCACAGAATATTAACATCTGCCCTCAGCCGTTGGCTTTCTCCTCTGCTGGTTATGAAAATTATGTCGGAGCCCACGCAATTATTTATTTTTTGAAAAATAAACCTAATACATTTCACTCAGATTTCTGACAGTTGCTTTTTATTCGGACTCCCATGACCGCACCACGAGAGAGGGGATCTGCCCTTCAGGAACAGGAAACCTACAGATACAAAAGGGCAGCACCTCTCCCACGTATCAGATCTCACCTTTGGGTTAAGGGTGCTGCAGGCTATAGTCCATTCCTAGGGTAGCTTACATCTCCGTAAACCTATTGTGGTGCTGTCATGGGAGTCCGAATAAACACTTAAGTTACTTACCATTTTTCGGAGGCCCATGACAGCACCCTTAGTTCCCTCCATATTGATGTGGGGGTTGCACTTCCTAGGATAAATAAAAAAAAAAAAATTTCACGTGTGATATCTGGTTTACAGTTAAAATAGAATATTGTATATAAAGTTTATATATATGTGCCATTAACGGCGGTAGTCCTCTCAGGCTCTGAAATACAACTGATACGTGGGAGAGGTGCCGCCCTTTTGTATCTGCAGGTTTCCTGTTCCTGAAGGGCGGATCCCCTCTCTCGTGGTGCTGTCATGGGCCTCCGAAAAATGCCGTTACCGGTAAGGAACTTAAGGCTTTTGTTACAGCATACGTAGGTTAATTAAGTTAATTCTCCTACATAGGGTGGGGTGTGTGAGTGTGTGCATAATACTAATGAGGGTATCTGGCTCCGCAAGATAAATAGACACGCTGCTGTCCAGAAAGACACGACGCATGTCTGTCTCCGTGGGCGATCTACGGGCGTCTGTATATGCATAGTGAGCGTCCAACCTGCAGCTTTTACTGACGGTGTGCACCTACCCTAATAGTCAGGTTTTTACTGGGAACTGGAATCCTCCTTTTCTCTGTTCCTATGGACATACAAGCTTAGTTATTTCCATGCTCCTGGATTATCAGAACCATATTGAATGAGCTGGTTATGGGTTTTTTTTTCTGCTGTCCTGTTTTAATTGCTTAAGTCCATTCATAGATAATAAAGTTACGGTAATTATTATTTTAATGGTCAAAAAGGAGAGAAGCTGATTTGCACCTGAATCTATACTGTCATAGTGCACAATTTATCAAATCAGTGGGTTTCATTAATTCCTTTGGCTTTGTCACTCAGAAGCATGACAATTGACAGTAGTTGGAGCGGTATATTGAGCATATTATTAATCATGTCAAGGACTCAACTCCAAAGCTTAGTTTGTTTTTCGAACTGACAAGTTCACCATATATGCCAAGTGTCACCCACAGAGTTGCAATTTCTGAAACGTTTCAGTATATTCTGTAAAGTAGCTTAGGAACATAGTAAATTCATTGTAACTAGAGTTTATATCAGGGACATTTGAGTGCTAGCGTTGAGCGGATCAAATTGCGGGACTCTGGCCAAGTCATTGGTACCTGGCGAATAGACGAGAGGCCCATGAACCTCTTACCTTTTGACATCCCTGGTGCAGCTTTTGATTAGCTTGGACTGGCACAACCTCATTTGTATGACGTGACTGACAAACAGATAACATCGCGCCAGCCGTGACAAATCAAAGGCCATGCCAGGGACACTGGAAGATAATAGATTTAACTGCTTCCCATCTAGCTGCCAGGTACTACTAACTTGGACACTGGACGAGAGTACCGCAAATCGATATTCTCATCTCTAGTGACTGCCTATGAATAATGACAAAGAAATAATGGAATTGTTCTGACACTGCATGAGCCGTATCACTCTCCCATTTCTCTGATATCGCTATTTTTATTTGAGAGTACTGAGAGTTAAATATTGAGCAAAGTAATGAAATGACTGATTGAGAATTCATTTTTACACATCAATTAACATTAAGATGGGCTAGGATTTTGAAGTGGTCTGGGAAGGGTTCCATTAAAGTGATGAATTTTGGAGTATATGAAAAGTTTCTTGAAGTGGGAGAGAACATTTGTCTTTAAGGGTTTCCAGTGGTAAAACAAAGGCGTTTGAGCAGAAATTATGTAGACTAAGTAGTTGTCTTTCCATCATTGAAATGATCTATGCTCTAAACGTGAAATGGACTCGGCATGGGTGAGAGTGACTTAGAGTTTGAATTGAAAGGTAAAATGAGAGTTCTTTAAAATTTGTATTGGAAGAGTACCTGTTGCCCATAGACCACTAGAAGTATAAGGATGGGTTAACCGTGCTGACTCAAGGGACATCCAACGATGTACTGTAGAATAATCATTCTATGGCAGTTATCAAATCATCTGATTGCACTAATTGGTAATTACGAAAATAACAATTGTCTGTCTTCCAGTTACAGTTTTAATAACACAACGAAACAAAGAGTGCCTCAAGAGCAAGCTAACCATCCAACTGTATCCTATATGGACACACAACTGAAAAAGGTACAAGTGGAAACTTCACAATGTAGCGCAGCTAGCAATTATACGATTAATGGAACTATGAGTGATGCTATAATAATCGTGGAGACCTGCAGGGAATTTCACTTCAAATGGGGAACCCTTCTTCATGGCAATAGGTATTTTATGACTTTAGGCTGGCGTAATGTTAGGAGCTTCGCAGCTTCTGTAATGAAAACTCCAACAGAAACCTGACATGACCCCATTTTAACCTTTTAGTAACCAAGCTATTTTGACTTTAATGACCAGGCCAAATTTTAGAAATCTGAACTGTGTCACTTTATGGAGTAATAACACTGGAGTGCCTTAATATATCTGAGTGATTCTGGGATTGGATACTAAATTTGTTCGATATGACTTGTGTTTATTTGTGAAAATATATTGCAATTTTTGGCAACAAATATGAAGAAAAATCGCACTTTTCAAACGTTCAATCTTTAACCACTTTACCACCCGAAATGTATCCATACTTCCCTGGGACGTATGGAAACGTCCCGGTGATTTTGTGCACACGCCATCGCCACTGGGTTTCAGCTGATTCTGACAACTGACTCCGGGCACTTAAACACCTTAAATGCTGCGATGGAACTCAATTGCAGCATTTCAGGAGCAGGCAGAGGGAATAAAGCCCTTCTGCCTTGGATCAGTCATCGCTGGGTCCCGATCGTTGCCATGGTGAACCCGGGTCACCAGAGCTAGCAAAGTTGCTTGATCATGCTCAGAGCATGATCAGCAACTTTGTCAGTGCAGCACTGACAGTTTGCATTATCATAGGGATGCTGGCACTGGAACAAGACGCTTCGAGGGAGGGAAGGAAGGCAAGTATAAATTTTTATTTTTTTTAAATGTTTTTCTGAAGGGGCCATGCATACTTGTACGGGGTGGGGGGTCCTGCATACCAGGATAGGGAAGTTCGGGGCCATGCACACTAGTATTGGGATGAGAGGGGCCATGCATACCAGGATAAGGATGAGGGAGCAACGCATGCCAGGATAGGGATGAGGGGTCCATGCATACCAGGATGGGGATGAGGGGTCCATATATATCAGGGTAGGAGATATGAAATACAGAATTGACCACACTTTTTGATTCAATTTTTTTTTTTTATTTTCTCCGATAAAACATAGCTGCGTCTCATGGTCCGAAAATTACGGTACTTGGGGTATCAATGTAATTGTACTGGCTTGAAGAATAAAGCTGCCTTATCAATTTTACCACACGAGAGACGACATAAAAGGAACTCCAAAAAAACAATTAACGAATTGCTGGTTTTTGTTCATTCTGCCTCCCAAAAATCGGAATAGAAAGCGATTAAAAAAGATAAGTCATGTGTCTGAAGATGGTACCAATAAAAACGTCTACTCATCCCGCCAAAAACAAGCCCTCAAATGACTCTGTGGGCCGAAATATGGTAAAAGTATAGCTCTCAAAATGTGGCAACAAAGTGATTTTTTTTTAGCGTGTGACAGCAGCCAAACATAAAAAAAAATTTATTGCTGTAATTGCACTTTCCCGAAGAATAAAGTCACCATATCACTTAGACCACACAAGGAACAATGTTTAAATAAAAAAAAAAAAAAAAAAACACAATTCTTCACCTGCTGTTGATTTCTTAATTCTGCCTCCCAATTCTGTGCTCTGCATTGAGGGCTTACACCAGGGTTTCCGTTTTAATCCCTGAAATATGTGATTAAGATGGAACCCCATCTGAGGATTCCCTATAATGAGGCAGATGGAGGAACTGTGGAAGCCATAGCACCTGTGATCTGGCAGTGTCCATCTTTTTAGGATTGCATAAAAGTGCTGTCAGCCACAGTTTTGTGCACTTCTGAAAAAGACACCGCTGAACAGAGGCCAGACGGAATCCAGAGTAACTCTGCTGCCTCATTATAGTGAATTGATCTCTCAGGATTTCAGCTGTCACGTCACTCAGAGATTTAGATGGAAACCCCAAAGTGTTCAGTGTAGAGCGCCAGATAAACGTGATCCCAAACATTATGTAAAATGTTCCCAATTGTTGGCCTAATGCATATTGATCTGTATGTATTGCAACAACTATTGTTTGTTTAATATGATGTGATTTATATATCTGCATGCATATTGTTCACATGTCAACAAAGTTAAAAAAAAAAAAAAAAAAAAGGAGTCCTCATTTACAGACAGGATGTTCCTCCTTCCCCTTCCCTGTGAGCACATTCTTATGTGTGGAACTGAAACTGAAAGTCACTGCAGATCTCTCTCTCAGAAACCAGATTGATCCTGTTCTCATGTTGTATGCTGAATGTTCTTAGTTCTTAATAAATGAACATTCTCTGTTGCTCGTTGTGGACATCACGCTGATTAACCCGCTGCTAACAGGTTATGGGCCCAGAAGTCAAGGCAATCCCAAACCTGCAGAGCACAGAGATAGAAAGACAACAGCAAACTGAGAAGAAGTAAAATGGCCGCCAGCAGCAACTCAACAAAGTTTACAGTGCCAAGCCCGAATAACCAGAACTACCAATCCTGGAAATTCAAGGTGAAGATGCTGCTGATAAGAGAAGGTATGTGGAAATACACTCAGGACCCTAAGCCTGACCCAGTACCACAGGAATGGCTAGAAATGGATCAGAAAGCACAGAGAACCATATCACTCAGTATAGAGGATGATCAGATTGTGCATGTGTGCAAGTGTGAATCTGCAAAGGAAATGTGGGAGCAGCTGCAGAAAGTACATGAGAGAATAAATGTAAGTAATAAACTCTATCTAATGAGAAGGCTGTACCAGTCTAAGCTGCACAATGACCAGGACATGCAGGACTACATTAGAAATACTCTAGAGACTGTAGAGCGCCTGCGGGGCATTGGGGAAGATATGAAGGACTTCCATGTAGCAGCACTATTACTTAGTGGTCTCCCAGAAAGCTATGATACGCTTGTAACAGCATTAGATGCACGCCCAGATGATGAGCTTACATTGGAGTACGTCAGAGGAAAGCTTGTAGATGAATATAAGAGAAAAGCTGAAAATGTGAGCAGCAAAACATGTAACAAGGAAACTGCTTTACAAACACATGATGTGCCCACCAGCAGAATCCACCCTAAAGAGACACGTGAATGTTTTGTATGCAAGAAGCCAGGTCATTTAAAGGCTGAATGCAGAGTCTGGAAAGCTAAAATGAATCAGCTGAAAAAGCAAAACAGTCAACAGAGAGTTAAGAGTGCTGTATCTGAAAGCAATGATTCAGTGAATACTGAAGCTGCATTCACATCAGTCAATGCATTTAAGTCAAAGCATGCGTGGTGTATAGATTCTGGTGCAACCAGTCACATGACCAATGACAGAGACTTCTTTACTAAACTTAACCAAAGTAAGTCAGAGAAAGTGATAATGGCGAATGGTCAGTGCATTGTCATGGTTCCCAATGGCAAGGGAACGTAAGAAACATATAAGTAACGAACGAGCTCTCGGGTGATGGAAACTCGAGTTGACCGTGAGCTAAATCTACCACACAACTAACAGTAGCCAGGGAGCATACCTACGGCTTCCTATATGCCACGCGCCAGCCGGAGGACTAACTACGCCTGGTAGAGGAAGAAACAGACCTGGCTTACCTCTAGGGAAATACCCCAAAAGATGATAGCAGCCCCCCACATGTAATAACGGTGAATTAAGAGGAAAAGACATACACAGTATGAAAGTAGATTTAGCAAAGAGAGGTCCACTTTCTAGATAGCAGAAGGATACAAAAGAGGACTTCACGGTCAACTGAAAACCCTTTCAAAAACCATCCTGAAATTACTTTAAGACTCCTGTGTCAACTCATGACACAGGAGTGGCAATTTCAGCCCGCAAGAGCTTCCAGCTACAGAGAATTACAAAAACTGCAAACTGGACAAAAGGTACAAAACAAAAGGACAAAGTCCACTTAGCTGATCAGCAGACTAGTAGCAGGAACATGCAACCGAAGGCTCTGGTTACAATGATGACCGGCAAGGAAATGACTGGAGAGCAAGGCTAAATAGGAAACTCCCAAACACTGATGGAAGCAGGTGAACAGAAGCAGCAAAGTGCAAACAAGTCACCAGTACCACCAGCAACCACCAGGGGAGCCCAAAAAGCGGATACACAACAGTGCATGAACTCAGAAGGCATAGGAGACGGTTATATTGATTGTAACATCTCTGCAACACAAAGTAGAAGGATTCATGTAAAAGATGTACTATATGTGCCTAGTCTTGAAAGTAATCTGTTATCTGTGAAAAAGCTCACAAAACAGGGTAATGAAGTTACATTTAAGGAAGATAGCTGCATCATCTCAAAAGAGGGTCACACATTAGCAAAAGGAAAAATCAGAGATGAACTGTATCAGTTGAAATGTAAAGAGTGTGCATGCACAGCTAAGCAAGAACTGCACAAGAACTGTATTCATGTATGGCACAGGCGGCTTGCGCATAGAGACCCAGAAGCAATAAGAAAGTTATTTCAAGAACAATTAGCTGACAATATTACAATTGATTCATGTAATCAGACAATGAGGTGTTCCAGCTGTATCAAAGGGAAAATGTCCAGAAAGGCCTTTCCTAAGAAAAGTACTACAAGAACAGAACAACCCCTAGATTTAGTACACACGGATATCTGTGGTCCAATGCGTACTCAGACACCTAGAAAGAAGAGATATTTTCTTACATTTATTGATGACAATTCAAGATGTACAGTTGTCTATTTACTTCACAGCAAAAATGAAGTTCCAGAGAAACTTGGAATATATCTAGCTGAAGTACATAACAAGTTTGGAAGAATGCCAAAAATTTTACGTGCAGATAATGGAACTGAGTATACAAGTAATGAAACACAGAGCATTTTAAAGAAAAATGGAATCATATTTCAAACTACTGTACCATACAACAATGAGCAAAATGGTGTAGCAGAAAGAAGAAACCGGACACTCTGTGAAAGCGCAAGGAGTATGTTATTTGATGCAAATTTGCCTACAGTATTGGGGCGAAGCTATTATGACGGCTTGTTATCTTCAGAACAGACTACCAAGTAAAGCGACAGAGAAAACTCCATTTGAGCAATGGAATGGTACAAAACCAAAACTACAACACATAAGGATTTTCGGAAGTAAAGCAATTGCACATGTTCCCAAAGAAAAACGAACTAAGTGGGAATCTCATGCCAAGGAAGGCATCCTGGTAGGCTACAGTGAAACCCAGAAAGGTTATAGAATTTTACACCCAGAGACAAACAAGGTCACAATAAGTAAAGATGTAGTGTTTGATGAAAACTTCGTGTCCCCCAAGTTTTATGACATTATGCCAGTAGTCCAGATGAAGCAACAAGAACAATCTCAGTCACAATTAAAAGACAATGAAGAAAAGAATGTAGAAGTCTGGCTGGACTCTTCAACCACTGAAGGAACAACAAAAGGCCTAAGTGAACCTGAAATCAGACAGTCGTCAAGATCAAACAAAGGAATTCCAGCTAAACGTTTATCCTACGTTGTGAAGACACTGCCTGAGTCAGAGCCACAGTCATGGGATGAAATGCAGAAACTACCCGCCCATGAAAGAACAAAGTGGATCAATGCCGCGAATGAAGAAATTAACTCGCTTCATCAACTTCAAACTTGGAAACTCACTGAGTTACCACAAGGTAAAAAGGCAATTAAGTGCAAGTGGGTATTTAAAACCAAATATGATTGTGAAGGTAAAGTCCACAGATTTAAAGTGAGGTTGGTCGCAAAAGGATATTCTCAAAAATATGGCGAAGACTATGATGCTACGTTTTCCCCGGTCGCTAAGCAGACAACATTTAGAGCATTGTTGGCGGTAGCTGCAGTACAAAGGATGTTTGTCAGACATTTGGATATCAAAACTGCATTTTTAAATGGTGACATTGAGGAGGACTTATACATGACTCAACCTGAAGGCTATATAAAGGAAGGTGAACAGAATCTTGTTTGCAAACTACAAAAATCTCTTTATGGTCTTAAGCAATCGGCGAGAGCATGGAATACTAAAATGAACAAAGTCTTGTTAGAAGAAGGATTTAAAAGAGGTCAAGCGGATCCATGCCTGTACACAAGATATACAGATGGAAAATGGATGTATATTCTCTTATATGTGGACGATGTAATTGTAGTTCATCAAGAAGAAGCTGAAATTGAGAAAATTACTAAAATTTTGAACCAGCATTTTGAAACGAAAGACCTAGGAAATGTGACATATTATCTAGGAATCCACATCCAGAGAGAGGAAGATGGAAGTTTTCTTTTAAATCAAAGTGCAAAGATTAATTCAATTCTGGATCAGTTCGGAATGACAGAGGCCAAAGGTGTATCAACGCCAATGGAATCATCCTACCTGAAACTGGAAGAAAGTGACCTGTTGCCTAACAATGAGAAATATCGACAGGCAGTGGGGGCACTTCTATATATATCAACTATGACTCGACCGGATATTACAACAGCAGTTGGAATATTGTGCAGATATGTGGAGGAACCGCGCCAAAAGGACTGGAATGCGGTTAAGAGTTCTCCAATATTTAAAAGGAACACAAGGTGTAAATTTAAAAATATCTGCAGCAGGAGATCTAAAACTCACCGGCTATGTTGACTCAGATTGGGCTGGTGATTCG
Organism: Ranitomeya variabilis; assembly: GCF_051348905.1. Classification (NCBI taxonomy): domain Eukaryota; kingdom Metazoa; phylum Chordata; class Amphibia; order Anura; family Dendrobatidae; genus Ranitomeya; species Ranitomeya variabilis. Next base: position 171,079,735 of record NC_135233.1, on the reverse strand, counting down.
CAAGATCGTAAATCCACAAGCGGATACGTATTTAAACTTGGAGAAAGTTCAATCTCCTGGTCTAGTAGAAAGCAAGTGTCTGTTGCTTTGTCATCTACAGAAGCTGAGTATGTATCCGCAGCCTATGCAAGTCAGGAGATCATTTGGCTAAGACAACTGATGGAAGATCTTGGTAAACCGTTAACTCAGCCAACGGTGATATATGAGGACAATCAAGGATGCATTAAACTTGCATGCAGTGAAAAGATCAGTGCTAGAACTAAGCACATCGACGTCAGATGTCATCATCTACGTGATTTGATAGATCGTGGCGTAATTCAGTTTGTTTATTGTGAAACTGATAAAATGTTAGCTGATATTTTGACCAAGCCATTGCCACGACCTAGGTTCCAAGAATTGAGAACCACTATGGGACTGACAGAATAAGTAGTTGTTGAGTGGGGGTGTTGGCCTAATGCATATTGATCTGTATGTATTGCAACAACTATTGTTTGTTTAATATGATGTGATTTATATATCTGCATGCATATTTTTCACATGTCAACAAAGTTAAAAAAAAAAAAAAAGGAGTCCTCATTTACAGACAGGATGTTCCTCCTCCCCCTTCCCTGTGAGCACATTCTTGTGTGTGGAACTGAAACTGAAAGTCACTGCAGATGTCTCTCTCAGAAACCAGATTGATCCTGTTCTCATGTTGTATGCTGAATGTTCTTAGTTCTTAATAAATGAACATTCTCTGTTGCTCGTTGTGGACATCACGCTGATTAACCAGCTGCTAACACCAATAAAAGCTCCAACTCAAATCACACAAAAAGCAAGTCCTCACTCAGGTATGTTACCTGTTAACGGAATTATAGGGGCCTATGTTACTAGTAACACAAAGGCTCTGGAAAAGCGAAATGGCTCAATAACCCGTCAAAAGAAATTCAGTAAATTCTGCTCTCCGAACTCCAAATGCCCCCTCCCTTCCTAGCCCCACAGTGTACTTAAACCACATATAGCGTCACATTTGGTATTTCTGAAGCAATGAGAGCTTGCTTGACTTAAAGATGCGTGTCTCCATAAGCATGAGTTGGACATAACATACTGGTGACTACAACAGCAGTTTGCAATTTTGACTTGGCAACATTCATTGCTGCTTGTTTCTGGAAAACACCCATTGGTCAAAGTCGTCACTACATCTGTAGATAAATTCCCAAAAGGGCATCATTTCCAAAATGAGGTCACTTGAAGCAGGGATTGTGCTCTTCTAGCACTTAGAGGCTAGGAATATGGAGTCTGCAAACTATTCTAGGAAAATATGCGCTCAAGGATCAAATGGCGCTCTTTCCCTCCCAAGTCTCTCCTTATGGCTAAGCACTACTGTACAGCCACATATGGGGTATTGCCACGTTCAGTAGAAATTGTGGGACAAATTATGGTGCCATTTTTACCCACTTCTTGTTTGAAAATGTAAAATCTGGGGCTAAAACAACATTTTGGTGATTAAAAATGTAGTTATTTTTTCTTTACTGCTCAAAGGTATACAATTCTGTGACCCACCTGTGATGTTAGTATGATCACTGCACCCATAGATGAATTCATTGAGAGGCGTAGTTTGTAAAATGGGGTCACTTATGGGGATTTCTGCTGTTCTGGCAACTCATGAGCTCTCCCAGTGGGTCATGGTACCCGCAAACCGTAACAGTAAAATCTGCACTATAGTATCACACTCCTTCCCTTCTGAGCTTTCCACCGTGCTTGAAAAATATTTCCCAATTTACATGTAGGGTATTGGCACACTCAGGAAAAAATGTTATGTCAATGTGATCAGTGCACCCCTAGATGAATTCATTGTAAAATAAGTTCACATATGGGGTATTTGTGTTTTGGCACCTCAGGGGATCTTCCAATGTGACATGGCACCCTCAAACCATTACAGCAAAAGCTGAACTCCAATATGGCGTGTCTTCCATTCTGAGCTTTGCACTGTGCCTCAAAGGTAGTATTCCCCCACATATGGGTTATCGGCGTACTCAGGAAAAATTGCACAACAAATTGTATGGTGCAATTTCTCCTGTTACCCTTGTGAAAATAAAAAAAAATTGAGATAAAATAATGTTTTTGTGGGGAAAATATATGTATATTTTTTTTTATTCTTTTCACGGCTCAATGTTAGAAACTTCTGTGAAGCACCTGGGGGTTCAAGATGCTCACCACAATTCTAGATAAGTTTCCTGAGGTAGTCTAGTTTCCAAAATGTCACTTGCAGGCGATTTCCACTGTTTAGTTTCATCAGGGGCTCTCCAAACGCAAAATGGCTTCCACTATTTGTTTCAGCAAATTTTGCATTCAAAAAGTCAAATGGCGCTCCTAGCCTTCCGAGCTCTGATATGCGCCCAAACAGTGGCTTTTCCCACATATGGGGATATCTGCATGCTTGGGAGAAATTGCACAACACATTTTGAGGTCCATTTTTTTCCTGTTACCCTTGTGAAAAATTGTTTTTTATCCGTTGAAGCGTTCCAGAGTTATTGCCTCAAAGTGACAGTGGTCAATATTGTAAAAAGTGGCCTGGTCATTAACGTGCAAAACACCTTGGGGGTAAAGGGGTTAAACCAGTTAGTCATGCTGTGCAAAATACTTAATAAATAACATTTCCCATAAGTCTAATTTATGTCTGCATAATTTTTCATTATTTCATTTCATTTTGTTAAAATGTTAGAGGGGTTAATGCTTTAGCAGCAACAAAAATTGGCCAAGAGATTGCGGACACCATGTTGGATTTTCAGGGCCCCTAAGGTGCCTAAATAGCAGAAGCCCCAACAAGTGACCACATTTTGGAAACTACACTCTTGAGGATTCCAACCAGGGGTATAATGAGAATTTTGATCCTACAGTAACATTTGGTTGCTGGTGGAGACGCATGTGCAGATTTAGATCTTGGCTCAATGAGGAGCCAAGATCTCAATCTGTGCACATGTTGTCATTTTCCTTAAAACTGCCGGGATATCAATATGCACAAACTCCGCCCCCTGCTAGGTCTGCGAAGTTTAAACCAGGAGAACGATAAAGACAACAAGAGCAGCTGAGGGGCCGTGGCAGAGCCGAAGACTTAGGGTACCGTCACACAGTGCCATTTTCATCGCTACGACGGCACGATTCGTGACGTTGCAGCGTCGTATAAGTATCGCTCCAGCGTCGTATACTGCGGTCACACGTTGCAATACACGGCGCTGGAGCGATAATTTCATGACGTATTTGCGATGTAGAAGCCGTTGGTTACTGTGCGCACATCGTATACAACCTGTGTCACACAATGCAATCATGCCGCCACAGCGGGACACTAGACGACGAAAGAAAGTTTCAAACGATCTGCTACGACGTACGATTCTCAGCGGGGATCCGGATCGCAGTAGCGTGTCAGACACAGCGATATCGTAAATGCATCGCTGGAACGTCACGAATCGTGCCGTTGTAGCGATCAAAATTGCACTGTGTGACAGTACCCTCACCCACAGTCCCACCCTAATCACACAAAATCTGCAAAACTGATTTCTTCACCACAGGTATTGTTTTAATCAGGATGATGAATATCTTTTACAATTAAGCAGGCACATGTACAAACAATGTAACACTTCAACAGTTGAAGGAGTGGGGGAGGGAGGCCTGCTCGCTAGCTTACAATCTATACGGTCATGTGTACTTTACCAAGCAAATTCCTGCTAACCGAAAGGTGAGGCTCATGCTTCATGACACGAGAGTCTCCTAGTAACTTCAAGACCCTGACCCTATTTTTGGGTATGTAGTTTCAGCCTTGCTGATTTTTAAGAAGGCAGAAAAGTTTCTGCCACTTTGCCACCTACAATGTTGGCTTCTGAACACATCAACAAGCAAAGGGTTTCAGGCGGGTCTCTATCCTTCCAGGGTTAGCAGGGTACCATAATATATTGGAAAAGGCTTCCTTTTCCCTGGTTAGTGTACTTTATAGTTAACCTCTCACACCTTTTCCACTACCCTATAGGGTACCTGCCATTGGGTAAGGAACCTGCACTCCACTGTGGGCACTAACACAAGTACCTGATCCTCAGAGTTAAATTGTCCATCTAACTGACAGATTATACCTAGTGATGAGCGAGTATACTGGTTGCTTGGGTTTTCCCGAGCATGCTTGGGTGGTCTCCGAGTATTTGTTAGTGCTCGGAGGTTCAGTTTTTGTCCACGCAGCTGCATGATTTACGGCTGCTAGACAGTCTGAGTACATGTGGGGGTTGCCTGGTTGCTAGGGAATTCCCACATGTATTCAAGCTGTCTAGCAGCCGCAAATCATGCAGCTGCGTCAGCAAAAACGAAATCTCCAAGCATGTGGAGACCACCCGAGCGTGCTCGGGAAAACCAGAGCAACGAGTATACTCTCTCATCACTAGGCATACCCTCTTGGGTGTTGTGGAGGTGCTTTTTTGCCTTCACTTTGGTCTCACGACACAACAGATCATTAGGTTTAGCCATTTTTGGAAAACTTGTTATTGGTTGGCTTGATAGCTCAAGGAGTCTCAACAACCATCTATCTTTCCTAGAGGTTCATGAATTCATCTGCATTATGGGGATCTCCCAGCGCAACTCGGCTTTGCTCTGATTAAGGTAGTGAGACGAGATTGGGTCTCAGGATGTATCCATTTTTCCACCATGTGTAACAGGTCAAACATCTGGGACCAGAGCAGATTGTCCATTTGGTAGTGCCAGAGGCTGCGCCCTGACTGGGATATGCCCATACATGCCATGCTCTACGCATTCAGCTTTCTATACTCCTTGGCATCTTGTAGTAAGCTTTCTGTGGTTCACCAGTAATGTATGGAGCTAAGACCTATGCTTAATGCCCTGGGGGCAGGCTCTCCCTGTCTGCCCCTCTCACAAAGGCAGTCAGGAAAGCCTCTTTGTTGTCCTCTAGAAACATTTTCTGCAAGGCTTCCTGTACTACTCTTCTTGCATGGATAACTTAATTGTGGCAGCCGGAAACTGCTGTTTTTTTGGCCAGGACAGCTGCTATCATGAGAGCCATCTGCTCTGCACTTGAATCAAATGCTTAACAAGCTCCTCCATGTTTTCTGACAGTGTTTTCAATGCTGTCACTACCTTTTACCCAGGACATTCAAATTATAAACGGTAGTCACCCGTGTTCTTTGGGACTTCTAGCCTACATTTGAACACTATTTGTAGGGATTTGAACTCTTAGGCTGGGGTCACACTTGCGAGTTCACTGCAAGAAATTCGTGCATCAAGTCCCGGCACTCGGAACCGGAGCGTGCGACTGCATAAAAATACATGCAGCCGCAAACTTCGGTCCCAAGTGTTGGCGGCAGTGCCATGACTTGATGCTGAGCCGCCCACCGGCTGAGGTTTGGCGGGGGATACAAATCCCGTTGGTATGCGGGTGTCTGCCGGGGGTGTCCGTGGTTGTCCTGGGGTCTGCGGTGCTGTGTGTGTATGTGTGCAGGCATCATCCGATGGGACTACAAGTCCTATCCTTCTATGCCTGCTACCGTGACAGTGATTGACACATTAGCCAATGATGGGACATTAGTAGTCCCATCATCCGGCTAATGTGTTGAATGTAAAAAAAAAAAACGAAAAAAAACCCACATATACAGTGCATACATACAACATACAGTAAGTACATAGTACATACAACTTACAGTACATACACCATACAGTACATACAACATACAGTACTTACAGTACAAACAACACACAGTACATACAACATACAGTACATACAACATAGATTACATACTCACCAATCACCTTGATCCCGAAGCCATTCATCACCTGTAAAAAATATTAAAATAATAAACCAACAATATACTCCTTGATCCTCCGTAATCCAATTAATACGAGTGTCCCACGACGATCTCCCATGGAGAGCTGCCACATCAGCTGATGCGACCGCTCTCCAGTGGCTCCGGTGATACAATGACAGAAGGTATCCTTCCGCACTGTATCCCTCCGCCGCTGTGCGTATAGTTCATACTCTCACTTGCGGCACTGCTGTGTGGGAAAATTCCCACGCCGTTTTGCCATAAAGTGAGAGCCTGAACTCAGGTAACCTCTTCAGTGATGCACTGCAGGAGCCATTGTCTCTTGTCAGTGCGTCACTGGAGGCACTATAGAGCAGTCACATCACCCGATGTCACTGTTCTATAGGGAAAATCATCGTTGGACATTCGTTATTAATTGGACTACAGCGGAAAGGGAGTATATGGTTTATTATTTTTAATTTTTTGCAGGCGATCAAGGGAGTCTCAGGAATTAGGCGTGTTTGTAAGTATGGTGAATTTAAGAATATTAAAACACTTTTTTTCTGGTTGTGTCTCTTTTTTTAAACTATTTCATTACTATAGGATTAGTAATCGATAGGCGTCTTAGTGACGCCACTCCATTATTAACCGGGCTTAATGTCACAGATGCACCATTTCTGGGGTGGCTGGGGCTGGTATTTGTAGCTGGAGGGGGGGGTTGGCAAATATCCATGGCCCCTCTCTAGGCTATGAATATCAGCCAGCAGCTGTCTGCGTAGCCTTTCAAGCTATAAAATATAGGGGAACCCCACGTCATTTTTTTTGGAGGGGTCCCCTTATTTTAATAGCCAGTAAAGGCTGCGTAGACAGCTGCGGGCTGATATTCATAGACTGGGTAGATCCATGGGTATTACACCCTTCCCATGCTTCAAATTTAAGGCGCCTGACCGTCGGCTTTCCCCCTCTGACGCAAAAAAATTGCGCCAGAGCCCACGCCATTTTTTTCCTTGTGCAAAGCAGTCATCAAAGCAAAAGGTGGCTACTTTGAAGAACTTAGAATATAAGACACTAGATGGTGGCCCTATTCTAACGCATCGGGCATTCTAGAATATATATGTATGTACATCGCGCTTAGCACAGGCACGTAGTATATAACACAGACAGCCACGTAGTATATAGCACAGCCACGTAGTATATAGCACAGCCACGTAGTATATAGCACAGCCACGTAGTATATAGCACAGCCACGTAGTATATAGCACAGCCACGTAGTATATAGCACAGCCACGTAGTATATAGCACAGCCACGTAGTATATAGCACAGCCACGTAGTATATAGCACAGCCACGTAGTATATAGCACAGCCACGTAGTATATAGCAGGCACATAGTATATAGCAGCGACGTAGTATATAACACAGCCCACGTAATATATAGCACAGCCCACGCAGTATATAAAACAGGCCACGTAGTATATAACACAGCCCATGCAGTATATAATACTGCCCACGTAGTATATAGCAGCCAGGCAGTATATAGCACAGCCCACGTAGTATATAACACCGCCCACGTAGTATATAACACAGCCCACACAGTATATAACACGGCCCACTTAATATATAACACAGCCCACGTAGTATATAGCAGTGTGGGCACCATATCCCTGTTAAAAAAAATAAAATAAAAAATAGTTATATACTCACCCTCCGGCGTCCACTGAAGCTGTCCCGATGCGTGCGATGCTGCCGCCAGCTTCCGTTTCGAGACCGCAAAGTCATCTGGGTAATTTCGCAATGCATCACTGGGAACGGAAGCTGTTGGCAGCATCGGTGGACGGCGGAAGGTGAGAATAGCACATTATATTTATTTATTTTTAACATTATATCTTTTTACTATTGATGCTGCATAGGCAGCATCAATAGTAAAAAGTTGGTCCTGGATGGGGTGACACACTGCCACTCACTGGAGGGGAGTAGGGATGGGGGCACTGACTGGAGGAGAGTAGGGAGGGGCCAATTCGCGGCCGGACTAAGCCTGTCGCGGATCAGCGACGCGGGATTTCCGTAACAGACAGACAGACGGAAGTACCCCTAAGACGATTATATAGATAGATATTTTCAGTTGTTTCACACTTTTTGTTAAGTATATAATTCCACATGTGTTAATTCTAAGTTTTGATGCCTTCAGTGTGAATTTACAATTTTCATAGTCATGAAAATGCAGAACAATCTTTAAATGAGAAGGTGCATCCAACCTTTTGCTCTGTACAATAAATGTGTATATATATATATATATATATATAGTGGCCCAATTTTAACGCATCACGGGTGTTCTAGAATATGCATGTTCACGTAGTATATTGCACAGCCCATGTAGTATATTGCACAGCCCACGTAGTATATTGCCCAGCGACGTAGTATATTGCCCAGTTACGTAGTTGTTATGACCCCAATGGCAGAGGGTCTCAAAAATACATACCAAGTCTGCAAACACAAAAAAACAGCTCATAGGGCAATGGTAACTGGGCTGACCATATATCTAATCTTAGCACCACAAATAGCAGCAGCCGGGGAACGTGCCTACGTTGGTTCTAGACGTCTCGCGCCAGCCGGTGAACTAACTAACCCTAGAAGGGAAAAGATAGACCTTTCTTGCCTCCAGAGAAAAGACCCCAAAAGTTGGATACAAGCCCCCAACAAATAATAACGGTGAGGTAAGGAGAAAAGACAAACGTAAGAATGAACTAGATATTTAGCAAAGAGAGGCCCACTGACTAATAGCAGAATATAGTAAGATGACTTATACGGTCAGCAAAAACCCTATCAAAATTTCCACTCTGGATATTCAAGAACCCCCGAACCGTCTAACGGCCCGGGGGGAGAACACCAGCCCCCTAGAGCTTCCAGCAGAATCAGGAATCACATTTATAGTACAAGCTGGACAAAAAATAATAGCAATGCAAATAACCAAAAAACAAGGAAGCAAGACTTAGCTTAATTTTGCAAGATCCAGGACCAGCAGACAGGAGCAAACAGAAAGAAACTGATTACAACAATGCCAGGCACTGGACTGAGAATCCAGGGAGTTTATATAGCAACACCCCTGGACTAACGACCCAGATGGGTGCCAAACTGAGGAAAGACAATCCCAGAGTCATATCACTAGTGACCACAAGAGGGAGCCAAAAAAGTCTAATTCACAACACGTAGTATATTGCCCAGTGACGTAGTATATTGCCCAGTGACGTAGTATATTGCCCAGCCACGTAGTATATTGCCCAGTGACGTAGTATATTGCCCAGTGACGTAGTATATTGCACAGTGACGTAGTATGTTGCCCAGTGACGTAGTATACAGCACAGAGCCACGTAGTATACAGCACAGAGCCACGTAGTATATTGGCCAGCCGCATAGTATATTGCCCAGCCACGTAGTATATTGCCCAGCCACGTAGTATATTGCCCACCACGTAGTATATTGCACAGCGAAGGAGTATACAGCACAGAGCCACGTAGTATATTGCCCAGCCACGTAGTATATTGCCCAGCCATGTAGTGTATTGCCTAGCCACGTAGTATATTGCACAGCGAAGGGGTATACAGCACAGAGCCACGTAGTATACAGAGTTAAAATAATAAATAAACATACACTCACCCTCTGAAGGCCCGTTGAAGTCCTGGCCCTGTGCGCGGTGCAGGCGTCAGCTTCCAGTCCCAGGGTGTGATGACGTCGCGGTCACATGACCGTGACGTCATGGCAGGTCCTTCTCGCGCAGGACCTGTGATGACGTCGCGGTCACATGACCGTGACGACCGCAGGCGGCAGCTTCCGGTCCCAGGATGGTATGCCAGAAGGACCTTCCATGACGTCACGGTCTTGTGACAGCGATGTCATGGAAGGTCCTTCTGGCAGGGCCTGTGATCACGTCGCGGTCACATGACCGTGACGTCATGGAAGGTCCTTCTGGCATACCATCCTGGGACCGGAACCTGCCGCTTGTATGCAGCGGTCACCGTAGCGTCGCTAGGAGCGTGAAAGGCGGCGAAATGGTGAGTATAGCAGTTTTTTTTAATTATTATTATTATTATTTTTAACATGACATATTTTTACTATAGGCATAGGCAGCGTCAATAGTAAATAGTTGTGGACACACAGGGTTAATAGCAGCGGTAATGGAGTGCGTTACACCGCGGCCCGTTACCGCTGCCATTAACCCTGTGTGAGCGGTGACTGGAGGGGAAGGGGATTATGGAGCGGGCGCCGGGCAGTGACTGCAGGGGAGTAGGGGAGTGACTAATCGGACTGTGCCCGTCGCTGATTGGTCGCGGCAGCCATGACAGGCAGCTGCCGAGACCAATCAGCGACTTGGATTCCATGACAGACAGAGGCCGCGACCAATGAATATCCGTGACAGAAAGACAGAAGGACAGACAGACGGAAGTGACCCTTAGACAATTATATAGTAGATAGGTCCGCAAACTATTTTATGATTTTGTAAATCGTAACACCGGCGTCTAAGTGCTGGAGAGCAGTATACCCCACACAAGTGACCCCATTTTGGAAATTATATTCCTTTGGGAATTTATGTATAGTAGCAGTGACTATTTTGACTCCATAGATGTTTGCCAGAAACAAGCAGCAGTGAAAATTGTAAATCTGCCATTGTAATGCCCAGTATGTAGTACCCATACTTATGCTTCTGGAGACACTCTCCTGTAAATTAAGCGGCCTCTCATAGCTACAGAAATGGCAAACGTGGATGCTAAATGTGGCTTGGGCACACTGGGGCTCAGAAGGGAGAGGGTATTTTCCATTTGCAGAATTTGCTGCATTTTTGGGGGGGAGGGGGGCGTGCACTAGGATCCATAGCCCTTTTCCAATGCCTTTGTACTATAAGTAACGTGTAAGCCCCCTATAGTTCCACTGAAGGATGACTGACTTGAGTGGAGACTTGCTTTTTTTTGTTCATTAATTTGAAGGTTTTGTTGGAAACATTTTACACAACGTTTTGGATCACATTGATCCTGCGATCTACACTGAGCACTTGTTTTGGGTTTCCATCTAAATCTCTGAAGAAGTTATTCAGATGAAACCCCCAACAGATCAACTCACAATAATGAGGCAACAGAGTTACTCTGGACTCCGTCTCCTTCTGTTCAGCGATGTCCTCCTCAGAGGTGCACACAACTGTGGTGGACCACTCTTTTGTGCACACCTAAAAAGACTGACACCGCTGGTTCATAATTCAGGTGGTGTCCAGTATCTATCTCCATCTGCCTCATTATAGGGAATATTCTGCTGGGGGTTCTGTCTGTATCACACATTTCAGAGATTTACACTAAAACCCTGGTGCAAGCGCTGAGTGCAGGATAAATGTGAGTCAAGCCTTATTGCGATCTGTGGTGTAAGCTCGAAGAGGGGATTCCGAAAAGACTACATTTACCATTGTGAAACCTGCCCTGAGAAACCTGGCCTTTGTGGACATGTGGTATGCTTTGAAGCAATTCTTAATGAAAATTCATAAAATGTCTTTTTACCCTGATGACACAATACTTTTATAATCTGATGTACTCCGCACAACTTGCATATACCACCACATTATAAATTCATACAATTTATAAATTCATACATCTGGAAAGCCAAAAGCATTCTAATTATTACTATAACTATGCCTCTAGATCTAACCTGGGCAAAGTGCGGCCCGAGACAGCCAAGGGGCTGAAAACAGTGGCCGCTCGTTATCTCCATCTACGCTGACTGCATTGGTGGAGTAGGGGCCCCTGGCCACTTTCTCCACCAATCAGCATGTGAAACTGCGGAGAGTCAGCACACCGGAGAAAGGAACAGAAGCAGAGCACTGGGGAACGGGTCCGAGGTAAGTGTGGTGTTCTTCTAATTTTTTTTTCCTTCATATTTATGGGATGCTTGGGTGGGCATGGGGAGGCTATGGGGGTGTCATGCTGCACATGGCGATGCTATGGAGGTGACATGCATCACATAAGGAGGCTATGGGGATGTCATGCTGCACATGGGGAGGCTATGGGGGCCTCATACAGTATATAAGGAGACTGTGTGGGGCTCATGAAGTATATGGGGAGGCTCTGTGAGGCTCATGCCGCATATAGGGGAGGCTGTGTGTGGCTAATGCCGCATATAGGGAGAGGCTGTGTGGGGCTCATGCTGCATATAGTGGGAGGCTGTGTGGGGCTCATGCCGCATATGGGGGAGGCTGTGTGGGGCTCATGCAGTATATAGGGAGGCTGTGTGGGGCTCATGCCGCATATGGGGGAAGCTGTGTGGGGCTCATCCAGTATATAGGGAGGCTGTGTGGGGCTCATGCCGGATATAGGGGAAGGCTGTGTGGGGCTCATGCTGCATATAGGAGGAAGCTGTGTGGGTCTCATGCCACATATAGGGGGAGGCTGTGTGGGGCTCTTACGATACACAGAAGGGGCTATACTCGGGTTCATATGATATATAGGTGGTGTCGGCATACTTAATTCTGCTCAATATTAAGTGATATCAATATTAATATTGAGTGAAATTCATTTCAGCCTATTGGTTCGCCCCTCCACAACAGTCACGGTTTTTTATGTGGCCCCTCAGGAAAATTAAAGGGAACCTGTCACCCCTCCATTCTGGAATGCTGTAGATAAGCCCCCGATGTAACCTGAAAGACGAGAAAAAGAGGTTAGATTATACTCACCTGGGGGGGTCCCGCTGCTGTCCGATCCAATGGGCTTCGCTGTCCGGGGCCTCCCATCTTCTTAGGATGACGTCCTCTTCTTGTCTTCACGCTCCGGCGCAGGCGTACTTTGTCTGTCCTGTTGAGGGCAGAGCAAAGTACTGCAGTGCGCAGGCATCGGGAAAGGTCAGAGAGGCCCGGCGCCTGCGCACTGCAGTACTTTGCTCTGCTCTCAACAGGGCAGATAAAGTACGCCTGCGCCGGAGCCGCAGCGTGAAGACAAGAAGAGAACGTCATCGTAAGAAGATGGGAGGCCCCGGAGCGGACCGCGACGCCCATCGGACCAGAACCGGACCGGGGCTGGCCCTGGGTGAGTATAATCTAACCTCTCTTTCTCATCTTTTAGGATACATCGGGGGCTTATCTACAGCATTCCAGAATGCTGAAGATAAGCCCCTGATGCCGGTGGGCTTAGCTCACCTTCGATTTTGGGGGTGACAGGTTCCCTTTAATTGCCCACCTCTGCTGTAGATAAATTCCTTGACAGGATACAGTTTCCAAAATGTGGTCATATGTCACTGTTTAGGTACATCAGGGGCACTCCATACGCGGCATGGTGCATGCAGATCATCCCATCAAAGTCTGCTCCAAACAGTCACTCCTTTCTTTCCAAGTCCTTTCGTGCAACCAAACAGTGGTTTTCACCATGAAATGGAATATCTGCGCATTCAGGAGAAATTGCACAACAATATTTGAGGTCCATTTTCTCCTGTTACCCTTGTGAAAATAAAAAAAATTGGGTCTAAAGTAAAATGTTTGTGTGAAAAATTAACCCCTTTCTGTCATTGGACGTACTATTCCGTCCATGTGGGGTGGGCCCTACTTCCCAAGGACGGAATAGTACGTCCAGCACGATCGGCCGCGCTCACGGGGGGAGCGCGGCCGATCGCGGCCGGGTGTCAGCTGACTATCGCAGCTGACATCCGGCACTATGTGCCAGGAGCGGTCACGGACCGCCCCCGGCACATTAACCCCCGGCACACCGCGATCAAACATGATCGCGGTGTACCGGCGGTATAGGGAAGCATTGCGCAGGGAGGGGGCTCCCTGCGTGCTTCCCTGAGACCCCCGGAGCAACGCGATGTGATCGCGTTGCTCCGAGGGTCTCCTACCTCCTTCCTCGCTGCAGGTCCCGGATCCAAGATGGCCGCGGCATCCGGGTCCTGCAGGGAAGGAGGTGGCTTACCGAGTGTCTGCTCAGTGCAGACACTTGGTAAGCCTGCAGCCCTGCACAGCAGATAGCAGATCTGGCAGAGTGCTGTGCACACTGCCAGATCAATGATCTGTGATGTCCCCCCTGGGACAAAGTAAAAAAAAAATGTCCACATGTGTAAAAAAAAAAATAAAAAAAAAATTCCTAAATAAATAAATAAAAAAAATTATTCCCATAAATACATTTCTCTATCTAAATAAAAAAAAAACATCAAACAATAAAAGTACACATATTTAGTATCGCCGCGTCCGTAACGACCCCACCTATAAAACTACATAACTAGTTAACCCCTTCAGTGAACACCGTAAAAAAAAAAAAAAAAAACCGAGGCAAAAAACAACGCTTTATTCTCATACCGCCAATCAAAAAGTGGAATAACACGCGATCAAAAAGACAGATAAAAATAACCATGGTACCGCTGAAAACGTCATCTTGTCCCGCAAAAAACGAGGCACCATACACCATCATCAGCGAAAAAATAAAAAAGTTATAGTCCTCAGAATAAAGCGATGCCAAAATAATTATTTTTTCTATCGTATAAAAGCGCCAAAACATAAAAAAATGATGCAAATGAGATATCGCTGTAATCGTACTGACCCGAAGAATAAAACTGCTTTATCAATTTCACCAAACGCGGAACGGTATAAACGCCTCCCCCAAAAGAAATTAATGAATAGCTGGTTTTTGGTCATTCTGCCTCACAAAAATTGGAATAAAAAGCGATAATAAAATCTCCCGTGCCCGAACATGTTACCAATAAAAACGTCAACTCGTCCCGCAAAAAACAAGACCTCACATGACTCTGTGGACTCAAATATGGAAAAATTATAGCTCTCAAAATGTGGTAACGCAAAAAATATTTTTTGCAATAAAAAGCGTCTTTCAGTGTGTGACGGCTGCCAATCATAAAAATCCGCTAAATAACCCGCTATAAAAGTAAATCAAACCCCCCTTCATCACCCGCTTAGGCTACGTTCACATTTGCGTTGTGCGCCGCAGCGTCAGCGACGCAACACACAACGCAGGAACACCGCATGCACAACGCATGCACAACGCTGCGTTTTGCGACGCATGCGTCCTTTTTTTGCTTGATTTTGTACGCACAAAAAATGCAACTTGCTGCGTCCTCTGCGCCATGACGCGTGCGCCGCAGTGACGCATGCGTCGCAAAACGCAAGTGCAACGCATGTCCATGCGCCCCCATGTTAAATATAGGGGCGCATGACGCATGCGGCGACGCTGCGGCGCAGAACGCTAATGTGAACGTAGCCTTAGTTAGGGAAAAATTAAAAAAATTTAAAAAATGTATTTATTTCCATTTTCCCGTTAGGGTTAGGGCTAGGGTTAGGGTTAGGGCTAGGGTTAGGGTTAGGGTTAGGGTTAGAGCTAGGGTTAGGGCTATGGTTAGGGCTAGGGCTACATTTAGGGTTAGGGTTGGGGCTAAAGTTAGGGTTAGGGTTTGGATTACATTTACGGTTGGGAATAGGGTTGGGATTAGGGTTAGGGGTGTGTCTGGGTTAGAGGTGTGGTTAAGGGTTACCGTTGGGATTAGGATTAGGGGTGTGTGTGGATTAGGGTTTCAGTTATAATTGGGGGGTTTCCACTGTTTAGGCACATCAGGGGCTCTCCAAACGTGACATGGCGTCCCATTTCAATTCCAGCCAATTCTGCGTTGAAAAAGTAAAACAGTGCTCCTTCCCTTCCAAGCTCTCCCGTGCGCCCAAACAGGGGTTTACCCCAACATATGGGGTATCAGCGTACTCGGAACACATTGGAGAACAACTTTTGGGGTCCAATTTCTCCTGTTACCCTTGGGAAAATACAAAACTGGGGCTAAAAAATAATTTTTGTGGAAAAAAAATATTTTTTATTTGCATGGCTCTGCGTTATAAACTGTAGTGAAACACTAGGGGGTTCAAAGCTCTCACAACACATCTAGATGAGTTCCTTAGGGGGTCTACTTTCCAAAATGGTGTCACTTGTGGGGGGTTTCTACTGTTTAGGTACATTAGGGGCTCAGGAAACGCAATGTGACGCCTGCAGACCATTCCATCTAAGTCTGCATTCCAAATGGCGCTCCTTCCCTTCCGAGCCCTCCCATGCGCCCAAACGGTGGTTCCCCCCCACATATGGGGTATCAGCGTACTCAAGACAAATTGGACAACAACTTTTGGGGTCCAATTTCTCCTGTTACCATTGGGAAAATACAAAACTGGGGGCTAAAAAATAATTTTGGGGGGAAATTTTTTATTTTTTTATTTTTACGGCTTTGCGTTATAAACTGTAGTGAAACACTTGGGGGTTCAAAGTTCTCACAACACAACTAGATAAGTTCCTTGGGGGGTCTAGTTTCCAATATTGGGTCACTTGTGGGGGGTTTCTACTGTTTAGGAACATTAGGGGCTCTGCAAACGCAATGTGACGCCTGCAGACCATTCCATCTAAGTCTGCATTCAAAATGGCGCTCCATCCCTTCCGAGCCCTCCCATGCGCTTAAACGGTGGTTCCCCCCCCACATATGGGGTATCAGCGTACTCAGGACAAATTGGACAACAACTTTTTGGGTCCAATTTCTCCTGTTACCCTCGGGAAAATACAAAACTGGGGGCTAAAATATAATTTTTGTGGGAAAAAATTTGTGTTTTATTTTTACGGCTCTGCATTATAAACTTCTGTGAAGCACTTGGTGGGTCAAAGTGCTCACCACACATCTAGATAAGTTCCTTAGGGGGTCTACTTTCCAAAATGGTGTCACTTGTGGGGGGGTTTCAATGTTTAGGCACATCAGTGGCTCTCCAAACGCAACATGGCGTCCCATCTCAATTCCTGTCAATTTTGCAGTGAAAAGTCAAACGGCGCTCCTTCCCTTCCGAGCTCTCCCATGCGCCCAAACAGTGGTTTACCCCCACATATGGGGTATCAGCGTACTCAGGACAAATTGCACAACAACTTTTGTGGTCCAATTTCTTCTCTTACCCTTGGGAAAATAAAAAATTGGGGGCGAAAAGATCATTTTTGTGAAAAAATATGATTTTTTATTTTTACGGTCCTGCATTATAAACTTCTGTGAAGCACTTGGTGGGTCAAAGTGCTCACCACACATCTAGATAAGTTCCTTAGGGGGTCTACTTTCCAAAATGGTGTCACTTGTGGGGGGTTTCAATGTTTAGGCACATCAGTGGCTCTCCAAACGCAACATGGCGTCCCATCTCAATTCCTGTCAATTTTGCAGTGAAAAGTCAAACGGCGCTCCTTCCCTTCCGAGCTCTCCCATGCGCCCAAAAAGTGGTTTACCCCCACATATGGGGTATCAGCGTACTCAGGACAAATTGTATAACATCTTTTGGGGTCCATTTTCTCCTGTTACCCTTGGTAAAATAAAACAAATTGGAGCTGAATTAAATTTTGTGTGAAAAAAAGTTAAATGTTCATTTTTATTTAAACATTCCAAAAATTCCTGTGAAACACCTGAAGGGTTAATAAACTTTTTGAATGTGGTTTTGAGCACCTTGAGGGGTGCAGTTTTTAGAATGGTGTCACACTTGGGTATTTTCTATCATATAGACCCCTCAAAATGACTTCAAATGAGATGTGGTCCCTAAAAAAAAATGGTGTTGTAAAAATGAGAAATTGCTGGTCAACTTTTAACCCTTATAACTCCCTAACAAAAAAAAATTTTGGTTCCAAAATGATGCTGATGTAAAGTAGACATGTGGGAAATGTTACTTATTAAGTATTTTGTGTGACATATCACTGTGATTTAATTGCATAAAAATTCAAATTTGGAAAATTGCAAAATTTTCAAAATTTTCACCAAATTTCCATTTTTTTCACAAATAAACGCAGGTAATATCAAAGAAATTTTACCACTGTCATGAAGTACAATATGTCACGAGAAAACAATGTCAGAATCACCAGGATCCGTTGAAGCGTTCCAGAGTTATAACCTCATAAAGGGACAGTGGTCAGAATTGTAAAAATTGGCCCGGTCCATAACGTGCAAACCACCCTTGGGGGTGAAGGGGTTAAATGTTACATTTTTCATTCCACATTGTTTCAGTTCTCAAGAAGTACCTGAAGGGTTAATAAACTTTTGTAAATGCAGCTTTAAGCCCTTTCAGGGGTGCAGTTTTTAGAATGGTGTCACTTTTGGGTATTTTCTGTCATATATAGAGCTCACAATGTCACTTAAAATGTGATATGGCCCCCTTATCCCAAAAATAAATATTAAATTAAATAATGCATTTGTAAATTTTGTTGGAAAAATGAGAATTTGCTGGTCAACTTTTAAAATTCAAACCTTCTAAATTGAAAGTATTGTATTCCAGTTTTTGTTGTGCAGTATGATAAAGCATCTATTTTTGCTTTTTTTTTTTTTTTCTTTAAATTGTTTCCTGAAGGGGTCAACTACTGACATTTTTATAAGGTTGACTGTACAAAATGTGTACTTACCGTTTAAAAATAATAATAATAAAAAAAAATTGGCATAAACATATTTACCGTTGTGTAAAAGTGTTTTCCTCCTTCCTGATTTCCTATTCTTTTGCATGTTTGTCATACTTAAATGTTTGAGATCACCAAACAAATTTAAATATTAAACAAAGATAACACAGGTAAACACAAAATGCCGTTTTTAAATGAAGGTCTTTATTATTAAGGGAAAAAGAAATCCAAACCTACAGAACCCTGTGTGAAAGTGATGGCCCCCTAAACCTTTACTGGTTGAGCCACCGTTGGCAACAACAACTGCAGCCAAGCAATTGATAGAGCTGACAGTCTTTTTACGACATTCTGGAGGAATTTTGGCCTACTTATCTTTGCAGTATTGTTGGGTTTCTGAGCATGAACCGCCTTTTGAAGGTCATACCACAAGCATCAGTGCTCCACTCCAAGGTCTTAATTTTGCTTTTCTTAAGCCACTCAGAGGTGGACTTGCGGTTTTGCGTGTTTTGGATTATTGTCCTGCTGCATAACCCAAGTGCTCTTCAGCTTGAGGTCACGAACAGATGGCCGGACATTCTCCTTCAGGATATTTTAGTAGACCGAAGAATTTATGGATCCACTTACCACAGCTGTCTCAGACCATCACACTACCAACTCTATATTTTATTGTTGGTATAATGTTCCTTTTCTGAAATGCTGTGTTACTTCTATGCCAGATGTAATGGGTATAGTTGAGCAATTTTGATTGGGTCCCTGCTTATTTGGCAAGCTATAGCGCTTGCCGAATAAGCTGCAGAGGGAACCCGGATACCTGGAGCGCGCCGGCTAATCAGCTGTCTGGCGCCGCAGCTGCATGTGTCGCGGCTGTGTCACTGTCACAGCACATGCATGGAGAACAAAACACACAGGCTGTCCAAGCATGCGCTGTGACAGTAACACAGCCTCGACACATGCAGCTGTGGCACATGACAACTGATCAGCCGGCGCGCTCCATGTATCTGGGTTCCCTCTGCTGCTTATTCGGCAAGCGCTATAGTTTGACAAATAAGCAGGAACCCAATCAAAGTCGCAAAACTCTAGTAATGGGACATAGACGTTCCAGAAAGTTCATCTTTTTGTCTCATCAGTCCACATAGTATTCTCCAAAAAGTCTTGGGGATCACCGAGATGTTTTCTGGCAAAACTGAGACAAGTCTTTATGTTCTTAGTGCTCAGCAGTGGTTTTAGTCTTGGAACTCTGCCAAGCAGGCCATTTTTTGCCCAGTCTCTTTCTTATGGTGTTATGAACACTAACCTTAAAGGGAATCTGTCACCTCATTTTTTGCATATAAGCTGCGGCCACCTCCAATAGGGGCTTATGTACAGCATTCTGTAATGCTGTAGATAAGCCCCCGATGTAGCCTAAAAGGTAAGAAAAACAAGTTAGATTATACTCACCCAGGGGCGGTCCGGGTCCGGCACCTCCCATCTTCATACGATGTTGTCATCCTTCTTGCTTCATGTCGCGGCTCCTGCGCAGGCATACTGATTTGCCCTGTTGAGGGCAAAGTAAAGTACTGCAGTGCGCAGGTGCTGGGCCTCACTGAGCTTTCCTGGTGCCTGCGCACTGCAGTACGTCGATCTGCCCTCAACAGGGCAGAGAATTTCGCCTGTGCATAAGCCGAGATTCACTTCAGAGGACACGACAGTTCGTTTAGAGCAGTATTTCCCAAACTCCACTCCTCACGGACCCCACGGGTCATGTTTTCAGGATTTCCATAGTGTTGCACAGGTGATACAATTCCTGATGCCTTGATGATACTTCCACTACTAGTGCAATACTAAGGAAATCCTGAAAACATGACCCGTAGGGTCCGTGAGGACTGGAGTTTTGGAAACACTGGTTTAGAGCATGGAAAGACAAGCTAGTAATTTTTATATTTTACTCCATAAAAAGGTAGGCAGTGTTTACAAGGTATAAAAAAATATTATAAAGAAGACAAATCATGTGTACATTACAAATAAAATAGGATTAAAATTGAAAAGAACACTTACAGGTAGTTATATCACTGCATCTTCATAGTGGCCGTGTGCTCAGGAGACACATCAATGTGCATCAGAACAGCTTGCAGAGCTGGTGTTTGCTCCCTTCCTGGGCCAAGACTGATTCACAACTCGCCAGGGTTAAGATATGCCCTCTCGTCGTGACATCACTGAGTGGGTGGAGTTATGAAATGCACTCCTCTTTTCTCAGAATTATGAAAACTATTTTTATACCTAACTCGCTGTATGAATCTCGTATATGAAATACACGATTATGAGAATGTGCCCCACATCATGGGAATTCTTTTAAGTGTAAATATGGAGTGATTACCTGAACCACTAACTGAGAAATCTGCACTTTGCCCTCGTTGCGTTTAGCTGCTAGCGCTTTCAGTGAGTGATAGATCTATCGATGGACATCTGGAATATATAATTCTTATAACTCTAGCCTGGATCGGTGCCCCTATATATCCCATTAATAGAACAAAGAAATGCCTGCAGTTTGAAAGTGGCTATGCCAGTTCGGGCTGGTATTGGTTGGGAGGGGGGAATGAGTAGTTTTAGGGAGATGTCTGCTGCAGCTAAAAACAATAAAAATTCTTCTGGGCTAAAAACAATAAAAATTCTTCTGGAAGGGGGAAATGAGGGGTTTTGGATTACACACACACAGACAACAGGCAGAGTGAGAAGAGGGGGGTCGAAATGGCCCGCAGCTTGTGTCTTGTAAAGTTAGATAGATACTCAAACATGGCATATTCCCATTATCGTGACAGCAGTCACATAAAGTAAATGCAGACTTGGAACCCTAAGGCCAGATATTACCTTTAATTCTAGGATAATCCTTTTAAAGGGAACCTGTAAACAGGATTTTGCCCCCAATGTATTTATGTGCAGCTCTTTTACAGAGAAGTCCCAAAATAACATTACATAGCTACCGTAATCTCTTCTCTGATGCTGAGAAATCGGCATTTGAATTGATATGAAAATGATGCTAAAGATCTCAAGCATCTGGCACTCCAGCTCTGTTCCCTGCCCAACACTGCCTCGTCATACTTGACTGACAGCCTCTATTCTGTGTGTCTTTGGGTAAAGGACTTTTTTAGTCAAGCAGGAGGAGGTGGAAATAGAGCAGAAGTGACAGTGGCTTCCGATCTACTGCTTCCTTTTCATATCGATTCAAATGTTGATTTCTCTGTAACGGAGGAGTGGACCTGCCATGTAAAGGTATTGCTGGACTTGTCTTTGAAAAGGTTACATACACATAAGTCCTTTGGGAGGATAAAACCTGTTGACCGATTCGCTGAAATACTGAGCTTCTTTTGTATTCAGATACCTGACTATATTTTTCTCATTTCCCACTTTTAGTGCAGAACGGTGCTTGGTGACTGTACAAGATCGTTATCAAAATTGGAGCACCATGTGAATGAACTTTCTGTGAACAGCCATTAAGTTTTTTGTTTTTTTTCCAGTATTTCTTGAAAACATTGGACATTGAAGACGTTCCAGAACCTTTTCCATATTCTTCAGTGTTACATTATATATGATACATTTGGTTATATAGATTTACAGTATGTTCTTTTTTTTTGCCACCTTGTAATTATTTTAACATTTACATTGTTCTGCAAAATGTCACATACCATAACTTCTGTCCTGCTTTACAACTTTTCTTATCCCTGAAAAAGCAAGTGAAACTCATAAGCCCCCATCCATCAAAGTTTTTAATTCAGAATTCTAATGTAAAACATTTTGAGCAGTCAAAAAGTCAAAAATATTTTGTGCAACTCGAGACTCTACTAAAATGTTGTGACTTAAAGTAGTCTCAAGCAACCCATGCTCATCAAATTACTGATGAGCAGTGGCGTTCCTTACCCACAAATCTTACTCCAATCCGTGACTAGAGTAAGATTTGTGGAAAAGCACAAAACTTTTTCAGACAAGCCTGATTCCTTAAAAGTTGTGCTCCTCTTAACGAATTTGAAACGTGTGACTCATGCGTGTTTTTTGTCAAGACCGACATAAAAACCACCGACCTTGATGAAGCCGAGCCCACAGTGTCTTAAACATGAATACATTTTGCACATGGCATGAACAAAAGGTTTTTTATTTACTGGCATATTTTTGGTCAGTAATCCTCATCTCTTTCAAGTTGTACAGCTCTTAATATTTGGGGTTTTCTCTGCAATCTCTGCAATAAGGGGCAAATATTTTCTGTGCCCTATGAAAATCTTACTTTATCTAGTGTCTAGCAATCTTACAGTATGGTAACATTTCGTTTTTGTAGCTTTTTTTTTTTGCACAAAAAAGGAGCTTTTTTTTGTCACGTTTTTACTGGAAATTCCCACCCACTCATTTTAGTGCTGCGCAAAATCCACAAAATGGCTGGTATTTGCATTGGCAGACACAGATTTTGGTGCATCTTCCCATTTCATTAAGTTTATAACATAAACAAGGGATGACCTTTGGCCATGGTGTTGATATTCAATGACATGCAACTTCCTCTTAGTTTATTTGGAGAGTTAAAAAGTGGTGACAACTGTTTACTTAAAGCTTTTATGTTGTACTGCATTACATTGTATTACAGTGATAGACATTTAGGTGCAGACATATTTTAAAGTTATGATGGGTTTTGAGTGTAAATATTTATTTTTTAACTGTTATAAATAAAAAAAAAATGTTGAAAAATGATTTATTCTTTTTCTGAGAGTTGATGAAAAACTTTCTGGCTTTTTTTGTTTTCAAAATCTTTTTTATTGAAATTTTTCAAATGTTAGAATACAGAAAAGATACAACTGAGGAAAACTTTTGACATTTCATGTATGCATTACAGTGGGGCAAAAAAGTATTTAGTCAGTCAGCAATAGTGCAAGTTCCACCACTTAAAAAGATGAGAGGCGTCTGTAATTTACATCATAGGTAGACCTCAACTATTGGAGACAAACTGAGAAAAAAAATCCAGAAAATCACATTGTCTGTTTTTTTAATCATTTTATTTGCATTTTATGGTGGAAAATAAGTATTTGGTCAGAAACAAAATTTCATCTCAATACTTTGTAATACATCCTTTGTTGGCAATGACAGAGGTCAAACGTTTTCTGTAAGTCTTCACAAGGTTGCCACACACTGTTGTTGGTATGTTGGCCCATTCCTCCATGCAGATCTCCTCTAGAGCAGTGATGTTTTTGGCTTTTCGCTTGGCAACACGGACTTTCAACTCCCTCCAAAGGTTTTCTATAGGGTTGAGATCTGGAGACTGGCTAGGCCACTCCAGGACCTTGAAATGCTTCTTACGAAGCCACTCCTTCGTTGCCCTGGCGGTGTGCTTTGGATCATTGTCATGTTGAAAGACCCAGCCACGTTTCATCTTCAATGCCCTTGCTGATGGAAGGAGGTTTGCACTCAAAATCTCACGATACATGGCCCCATTCATTCTTTCATGTACCCGGATCAGTCGTCCTGGCCCCTTTGCAGAGAAACAGCCCCAAAGCATGATGTTTCCACCACCATGCTTTACAGTAGGTATGGTGCTTGATGGATGCAACTCAGTATTCTTTTTCCTCCAAACACGACAAGTTGTGTTTCTACCAAACAGTTCCAGTTTGGTTTCATCAGACCATAGGACATTCTCCCAAAACTCCTCTGGATCATCCAAATGCTCTCTAGCAAACTTCAGACGGGCCCGGACATGTACTGGCTTAAGCAGTGGGACACGTCTGGCACTGCAGGATCTGAGTCCATGGTGGCGTAGTGTGTTACTTATGGTAGGCCTTGTTACATTGGTCCCAGCTCTCTGCAGTTCATTCACTAGGTCCCCCCGCGTGGTTCTGGGATTTTTGCTCACCGTTCTTGTGATCATTCTGACCCCACGGGGTGGGATTTTGCATGGAGCCCCAGATCGAGGGAGATTATCAGTGGTCTTGTATGTCTTGCATTTTCTAATTATTGCTCCCACTGTTGATTTCTTCACTCCCAGCTGGTTGGCTATTGCAGATTCAGTCTTCCCAGCCTGGTGCAGGGCTACAATTTTGTTTCTGGTGTCCTTTGACAGCTCTTTGGTCTTCACCATAGTGGAGTTTGGAGTCAGACTGTTTGAGGGTGTGCATAGGTGTCTTTTTATACTGATAACAAGTTTAAACAGGTGCCATTACTACAGGTAATGAGTGGAGGAAAGAGGAGACTCTTAAAGAAGAAGTTACAGGTCTGTCAGAGCCAGAAATCTTGATTGTTTGTTTCTGACCAAATACTTATTTTCCACCATAAAATGCAAATAAAATGATAAAAAAACAGACAATGTGATTTTCTGGATTTTTTTTTCTCAGTTTGTTTCCCATAGTTGAGGTCTACCTATGATGTAAATTACAGACGCCTCTCATCTTTTTAAGTGGTGGAACTTGCACTATTGCTGACTGACTAAATACTTTTTTGCCCCACTGTACATACATATCATGCACCAAAAAACGAAGATAGTGGGCCCAGCGACTTACACTACAGAGGAGCTACAATCAGCAAAAATATGAGTCCCGCAAATAGAAATAAGAAAGTAAGCATGGCAGAAAAGCATTTGCACACTCAATGCAACTATAAAATACATTTTAAAGTATAGTAAACTTCAACAACATGGAGACTAAAACCACTTAAAGGGAACCTGTCACCCCCCTCAGGCGTTTGTAACTAAAAGAGCCACCTTGTCAGCACAAATGCTGCATTCTGACAAGGTGGCTCTTTTAGTTATGCTCCCTGCACACGCTGAAATAAACGTTTATAAAATGTGCCCCCTCATACCCTGAAATCGCCAGGGAGGCAGGTCTTTCCTTCCTAAGCCAGACGCCTCCCAGCCGTCACTCTGGGCCTGTGCGCGCCGAGCGCCGACTCCTCTTGCTTCATTATCGTCCCAGGCGCCTGCGCATTAAGCTTTTTTTCAGGCATGCGCAGTTGCGCTGCCCTTTGTACTTACAACGCAGGCGCCGGGGTCGATAAAGAAGGTGCTATGGTCAGATGAAACCAAAATCAAACTTTTTGGAAACAATGCCTAATTATATGTTTGGCGTGAAGGCAACACCGCTCATCACCCTGAACACACCATCCCCACTGTCAAACATGGTGGTGGCAACATCATGGTTTGGGCCTGCTTTTCTTCAGCGGAAACAGGGAAGATGGTTAAAATTGATGGGAAGATGGATGGAGCCAAATACAGGACCATTCTTGAAGAGATCCGAGACTGGGACGGAGATTTGTCTTCCAACAAGACAATGATCCCAAACAAAGCAAAATCTACAATGGAATGGTTCACAAATAAACATATCCAGGTGTTAGAATGGCCAAGTCAAAGTCCAGACCTCAATCCAATCAAGAATCTGTGGAAAGAGCTGAAAACTGCTGTTCACAATCTCCATCAAACCTCACTGAGCTTGAGCTGTGTGCCAAGGAAGAATGGGAAAGAGTTTGTCTCTCAATGTACAAAACTGATAGGGACATTCCCCAAGCGAGGTGGCGCAGCAAAGTATTAAGTTAAAGGGGCCGAATAATATTGTACACCCCACTTTTCAGTTTTTGAATTTCCACAAAAATTTTAATTAACCAATAAATTTCGTTCAACTTCACAATCGTGTTCCACTTGTTGTTGATTCTTCTCCAAAAATTTACATTTGGCATCTCTATGTTCGAAGCATGATATGTGGGAAAAGGTTGCAAAGTTCCAGGGGGCCGAAAACTTTCGCAAGGCACTATGTATGTGTGTATATATATTTATATATATACTAGCTGTACTACCCGGCTTCGCCCGGGTTAATGACTGCTGTTAGCAAAATAGAATGTGTTAACAAAAATTTATTCTGCACACAAAAACCACAAAACAAATAGATAGAAATGTAATTATTAAAAGGCAAAAACTAAGCAAATAGAAGCATTTCACAACATATATTAGCTTTGTTATACTGAGAATGTCTTTGTTGCCTATATTAACCAATCAGAGCTCAGGTTAATTAACTGTAGCAAAATAGAAGCTGAGCTGTGATTGGTTGCTATTGGCAGCCTGATAAATCCCCAGCCAACAGGAAGCCCTCCCCCCTGGCAGTATATATTAGCTCACACATACACATAATAGACAGGTCATGTGACTGACAGCTGCCGTATTTCCTATATGGTACATTTGTTGCTCTTGTAGTTTGCTTATTAATCAGATTTTTATTTTTGAAGGACAATACCAGACTTGTGTGTGTTTTAGGGCGAGTTTTATGTGTCAAGTTGTGTGTGTTGAGTTGCGTGTGGCGACATGCATGTAGCGACTTTTGTGAGATGAGTTTTGTGTGGCGACATGCGTGTAGCAACATTTTGTGTGTTGAGTTGCATGTGACAGGTTAGTGTAGCAAGTTGTGTGCAGCAAGATTTGTGCATGGCGAGTTTTGCGCGTGGCGAGTTTTATGTGTGGTGCATTTTGAGTATGTGCAAGTTTTGTGTGAGGCAACTTTTGCATGTGGTGCAACTTTTGTACATGTGGCAATTTTTCTGTGTGTGCAAGTTTTGCATGAGGTGAGTTTTCCATGAGGTGAGTTTTGCACATGTGGCGAGTTTTGCGTGAGCCTAGTTTTGCATATGGCGAGTTTTGCATGTAGCGAGTTTTGAGTGGTGACTTTTGTGTTTCGACTTTTATGTGGCGAGGTTGGTGTGTGTGTGTGGTGAAATGTGTGCTGAGGGTGGTATATGTGTTCAAGCACGTGGTAGTGTGTGGCGCATTTTGTGTTTGTGTTCATATCCCCGTGTGTGGTGAGTATCCCATGTCGGGGCCCCACCTTAGCAACTGTACGGTATATACTCTTTGTCGCCATCGCTCTCATTCTTTAAGTCCTCATTGTTCACATCTGGCAGCTGTCAATTTTCCTCCAACACTTTTCCCTTCACTTTTTCCCCATTATGTAGATAGGAGCAAAATTGTTTGGTGAATTGGAACGCGCGGGGTTAAAATTTCACCTCACAACATAGCCTATGACGCTCTCGGGGTCCAGACGTGTGACTGTGCAAAATTTTGTGGCTGTAGCTGCGACGGTACAGATGCCAATCCCGGACATACACACATACATACATACACACATTCAGCTTTATATATTAGATATACCTGTATGTAATCTCCTGTATATAGTATATACCTGTGTGTCATCTCACCTATATATAGTATATATCTGTGTGTCATCTCCTGTATATAGTATATACCTGTATGTCATCTCCTCCTATACATAGCATATACCTGTGTCATCTCCTCCTGTATATACTATATACCTGTAGGTAATCTGCTCCTGTATATAGTATATACCTGTGTGTCATCTCCTCCTGTATATAGTATATACCTGTATGTCATCTCCTCCTGTATGTAGTATGTACCTGTATGTCATCTCCTCCTCTATATAGTATATACCTGTGTGTCATCTCTCCTGTATATAGTATATATCTGTGTGTCATCTCCTCCTGTATATAGTATATACCTGTGTGTCATCTCCCCTGTAAATAGTATATACCTGTGTGTCATCCCCTGTATATAGTATATAGCTGTATGCCATCTCCTCCTGTATTAGCCCTCGTTCACACGTTATTTGGTCAGTATTTTTACCTCAGTATTTGTAAGCTAAAATGGCAGCCTGATAAATCCCCAGCCAACAGTAAGCCCACCCCCTGGCAGTATATATTAGCTCACACATACACATAATAGACTGGTCATGTGACTGACAGCTGCCGGATTCCTATATGGTACATTTGTTGCTCTTGTAGTTTGTCTGCTTATTAATCAGATTTTTATTTTTGAAGGATACCAGACTTGTGTGTGTTTTAGGGCGAGTTTCGTGTGTCAAGTTGTGTGTGTTGAGTTGCGTGTGGCGACATGCATGTAGGGACTTTTGTGAGATGAGTTTTGTGTGGCGACATGCGTGTAGCAACTTTTTGTGTGTCGAGTTGCATGTGACAGGTTAGTGTAGCAAGTTGTGTGCAGCAAGTTTTGCGCATGGCGAGTTTTGCGCGTGGCGAGTTTTATGTGTGGTGCCTTTTGAGTATGTGCAAGTTTTGTGTGAGGCAACTTTTGCATGTGTTGCAACTTTTGTGCATGTGGCAATTTTTCTGCGTGTGGCAATTTTTCTGCGTGTGCAAGTTTTGCGTGTGGCGAGTTTTGCACGTGTGGCGAGTTTTGCATGTGGAGAGTTTTGCGCGTGGCGAGTTTTGAGCGGCGACTTTTGTGTTTCTACTTTTATGTGGCGAGGTTGGTGTATGTGTGGTGAAATGTGCACTGAGGGTGGTATATGTGTTCGAGCACGTGGTAGTGTGTGGCGCATTTTGTGTGTGTGTTCATATCCCCGTGGTGGTGTGATTATCCCATGTTGGGGCCCCACCTTAGCAACTGTACAGTATATACTCTTTGGTGCCATCGCTGTCATTCTTTAAGTCCCCCTTGTTCACATCTGGCAGCTGTTAATTTGCCTCCAACACTTTTCCTTTCATTTTTTCCCCATTATGTAGATAGGGGCAAAATTGTTTGGTGACTTGGAAAGCGCGGGGTTAAAATTTCACCTCACAATATAGCTTTGACGCTCTCAGGGTCCAGACGTGTGACTGTGCAAAATTTTGTGCCTGTAGCTGCGACGCCTCCAACACTTTTCCTTTCACTTTTTCCCCATTATGTAGATAGGGGCAAAATTGTTTGGTGAATTGGAAAGCGCGGGGTTAAAATTTCACCTCACAACATAGCCTATGACGCTCTCGGGGTCCAGACGTGTGACTGTGCAAAATTTTGTGGCTGTAGCTGCTACGGTTCAGATGCCAATCCCGGACATACATACATACATACACACACACACACATTCAGCTTTATATATTAGATAGATATATATATATATATATATATATATATATATATATATATATATATATATATATATATATATATATATATATATATATATATATATATATATATATATATATATACTCACCGGCCACTTTATTAGGTACACCTGTCCAACTTCTTGTTAACACTTAATTTCTAATCAGCCAATCACATGGCGGCAACTCAGTGCATTTAGGCATGTAGACATGGTCAAGACAATCTCCTGCAGTTCAAACCGAGCATCAGTATGGGGAAGAAAGGTGATTTGAGTGCCTTTGAACGTGGCATGGTTGTTGGTGCCAGAAGGGCTGGTCTGAGTATTTCAGAAACTGCTGATCTACTGGGATTTTCACGCACAACCATCTCTAGGGTTTACAGAGAATGGTCCGAAAAAGAAAAAAAATCCAGTGAGCGGCAGTTCTGTGGGCGGAAATGCCTTGTTGATGCCAGAGGTCAGAGGAGAATGGGCAGACTGGTTCGAGCTGATAGAAAGGCAACAGTGACTCAAATCGCCACCCGTTACAACCAAGGTAGGCCTAAGAGCATCTCTGAACGCACAGTGCGTCGAACTTTGAGGCAGATGGGCTACAGCAGCAGAAGACCACACCGGGTACCACTCCTTTCAGCTAAGAACAGGAAACTGAGGCTACAATTTGTACAAGCTCATCGAAATTGGACAGTAGAAGATTGGAAAAACGTTGCTTGGTCTGATGAGTCTCGATTTCTGCTGCGACATTCGGATGGTAGGGTCAGAATTTGGCGTAAACAACATGAAAGCATGGATCCATCCTGCCTTGTATGGAGCATCTTTGGGATGTGCAGCCGACAAATCTGCGGCAACTGTGTGATGCCATCATGTCAATATGGACCAAAATCTCTGAGGAATGCTTCCAGCACCTTGTTGAATCTATGCCACGAAGAATTGAGGCAGTTCTGAAGGCAAAAGGGGGTCCAACCCGTTACTAGCATGGTGTACCTAATAAAGTGGCCGGTGAGTGTATATATATATATATATATATATATATATATATATATATATATATATATATATATATATATACATATATATAATCTCGTATATATTCTAGTATAAGCCGAGATTTTTAGCCCATTTTTTAAGGCTGAAAGTGGCCCTCTCGGCTTATACTTGAGTCATTGTCCCAGGGGTCGGAGGGGGAGCGCAAGGAGTGGAGGCTATCACATCATATTCACCCCCTCCTGACACAGCTTCTGCATGTCCCTGCTTCTCAGATAGTCTCTGGCACCAGCAGCTCTTCCTGTGTTCAACGGTCACGTGGTACCGCTCATTAAAGTAATGAATATGGACGTGCCTCCACTCCTATAGATGTGGAGCGCATATTCTTTACTTTAATAAGCGGTACCATGTGACTGCTGAACTGTTGTGAATTCCGCTCTTGGGCTTCCTCCTGTGGTTGTAAGTGGCACTTTTGTGAATTCTGCTCTTGGGCTCCCTCCGGTGGTTTGAAGTGGTACTGCTGCTCCTTGGATTTAGCAGTCAGCAGCTGCTTCCACTGATTGTCTTTCTGGCTCGGCTATTTAACCTGGTTCTATCCTTCAGCCTGTGCCAGTTGTCAATGGTTCCTGCTTGGATTCACATCTCTGCTTGGATTTCCCTGATATTCTGACCTGTTCAGCAAAGATAAGTCCTTGCTTTGTTCTTTTGCAGTTCACTTGTTGTGGACTTAATTGTTCTGCACTTTCTATGTTTTTTCTTGTCCAGCTTGTCAGTATGGATTTATTCAGTTAAGCTGGAAGCTCTGGGAAGCAGATTTACCCTCCACACCTTTAGTCAGGTGTGGAGATTTTTGTAAACTCTGTGGTGGATTTTTCTAGTTTTTAATACTGACCGCACAGTATTACGTCCTGTTCTATCTATCTAGCTAGACTGGCCTCCTTTGCTACATCCTGGTTTCATTCTGCGTATGTCATTTCCCTCTCCACTCAGTCAATATTTGTGGGGGGCTGCCTATCCTTTGGGAATTTTCTCTGAGGCAAGATAGCTTTCCTGTTTCTATCTCTAGGGGTAGTTAGTCCTCCGGCTGTGGCGAGGTGTCTAGGGAGTGACAGGAACATCCCACGGCTACTTCTAGTGTTGTGTTAAGCTCAGGAACTGCGGTCAGTACAGATACCACCTCCTCCAGAGCACGTCCCATGTTGCTCCTAAACCACCAGTTCATAACACTGAACACAGGAACAAGCTGCGTGCATCGGAGAACATCGGAGAAGCAGGGACCACGCCAGGAGGGTGAGTATGACGGGGGAGGGTGAGCCATGCGATATTCACTTGACAGAAGACACGCCCCACTTTTCAGTTTATGAATTTCCACAAAAATGTAAAATAACCAATAAATTTCGTTCAACTTCACAATTGTGTTCCACTTGTTGTTGATTATTCACCAAAAATTTACATTTGGTATCTTTATGTTTGAAGCATGATATGTGGGTAAAGGTTGAAAAGTTCCAGGGGGCGGAATACTTTCGCAAGGTACTGTATGTGTATGTATATATATATATATGTGTATGTATGTATATGTATATATGTATATGTGTATATATATATATATATATATATATATATATATATATATATATATATATATATATATATATATATATATATATATATATATATATATATATATATAATATATATATATGTATGTGTGTTGAGGGAGGATCTAAAGTGATCCTTCACGGTTAACTCAGTGATTTCCAAATTAATCTACAGGGCGTTGCCGGCAACTGAAAATGACCAGACGGAGACATATGTCTCTGTATGGGGGATCGAGCAGATCTCTGGCCCCCGTTTTATTGTGTATCGCTTTTCATAATCATAGAAATTACACTTCAACCAATCAGCATAAGAACACGCTCACAGTTCTTAACCTATAAGAATGCAGGAAAAACTTAACCCATGAAAATACAGAAAAACCGGAAACTACATATATGGTCATATCTTCTTGGCATAGAAAAACAAATACTAACAGGTGCCTCAGTCTTGTATAGCAATACACCTCCGAATCTATTATCTGGCTCGAGTCAGAAGACTCAAGGTCTTTATACCAGTTATGAACCATAGCCTAGTTGAATAACAGGCTTGTGAACAACAAGATAAAGTTACTTCATGGCAGCTATAACCTTTTACCTAATTAAATAACAGAATTTATCTTTAAGCAACAAGAAAATGGAGTCGAAAAGCACAAAATGGAGAATCTTTCTTAATTTCTTCCTTCACATGTGTATGTGTATGTATATGTACAGTGCCTACAAGTAGTATTCAACCCCCTGCAGATTTAGCAGGTTTACACATTTGGAATTAACTTGGCATTGTGATATTTGGACTGTAGATCAGCCTGGAAGTGTGAAATGCACTGCAGCAAAAAAGAATGTTATTTCTGTGTTTATTTTTTTTTTAGATTGTGAAAAGTCTTTTCAGAGGGTCATTTATTATTCAACCCCTCAACCCACCAGAATTCTGTTTGGTTCCCCTAAAGTATTAAGAAGTAGTTCAGGCACAAAGAACAATGAGCTTCACATGTTTCGATTAATTAACTATTTTTCCAGCCTTTTCTGACTATTTAAGACCCTCCTGTCATGATTCTCAATGGCGAGAGAACATAGCCCAGCATATATGAGAACTAGCTCTTGGAAGATGGAAACTATACTGACCATGAACTAAACCTGCCGCACAACTAGAAGTGGCCGGGTAGCATGCCTACGTTTTTTTATCCCTAGATGCCCAGCGCCAGCCGGAGAACTACCTAATCCTAGCAGAGGAAAAGACAGTCCTGGCTCACCTCTAGAGAAATTTTCCCAAAAGGCAGACAGAGGCCCCCACATATATTGGCGGTGATTTAAGATGAAATGACAAACGTAGTATGAAAATAGGTTTAGCAAAATCGAGGTCCGCTTACTACATAGCATGAAGACAGAAAGGGCACTTTCATGGTCAGCAGAAAACCCTATCAAAACACCATCCAGAAATTACTTTAAGACTCTAGCATTAACTCATAACACCAGAGTGGCAATTTCCGCTCACAAGAGCTTTCCAGACACAGTAACGAAACAGCAGCTGTGAACAGGAACAAAATGCAAAAACACACAAGGACAAAAGTCCAACTTAGCTGGGAGTTGTCTAGTAGCAGGAACAAGCACAGAAAGGCTACTGATTACATTGTTGACCGGCATGAAACTGACAGAGGAGCAAGGTTATATAGCGACTCCCACATCCTGATAGGAGCAGGTGAACAGAGGGGATGATGCACACAAGTTAAATTCCACAAGTGGCCACCGGGGGAGCCCAGAATCCAATTTCACAACAGTACCCCCCCCTCAAGGAGGGGGCACCGAACCCTCACCAGAACCACCAGGGCGATCAGGATGAGCCCTATGAAAGGCACGGACAAGATCGGAGGCATGAACATCAGAGGCAGTGACCCAAGAATTATCCTCCTGACCGTATCCCTTCCATTTGACCAGATACTGGAGTTTCCGTCTGGAAACACGAGAGTCCAAGATCTTTTCCACAACGTACTCCAACTCACCCTCAACCAACACCGGAGCAGGAGGCTCAACGGAAGGCACAGCTGGTACCTCATACCTGCGCAACAATGACCGATGAAAAACATTATGAATCGAAAAGGATGCAGGGAGGTCCAAACGGAAGGACACAGGGTTAATAATCTCCAATATCTTGTACGGGCCGATGAACCGAGGCTTAAACTTAGGAGAAGAAACCCTCGTAGGGACAAAACGAGAAGACAACCACACCAAGTCCCCAACACAAAGCCGAGGACCAACACGACGACGGCGGTTGGCAAAAAGCTGAGTCTTCTCCTGGGACAACTTCAAATTGTCCACCACCTGCCCCCAAATCTGATGTAACCTCTCCACCACAGCATCCACTCCAGGACAATCCGAAGATTCCACTTGACCGGAGGAAAATCGAGGATGAAACCCCGAATTACAGAAAAACGGGGACACCAAGGTGGCAGAGCTGGCCCGATTATTGAGGGCGAACTCCGCCAAAGGCAAAAAAGCAACCCAATCATCCTGATCCGCAGACACAAAACACCTCAAATATGTCTCCAAGGTCTGATTAGTCCGCTCGGTCTGGCCATTAGTCTGAGGATGGAAAGCAGACGAAAAAGACAAATCTATGCCCATCCTAGCACAGAATGCCCGCCAAAATCTAGACACGAATTGGGTCCCTCTGTCAGAAACGATATTCTCCGGAATACCATGCAAACGAACAACATTTTGAAAAAACAGAGGAACCAACTCGGAAGAAGAAGGCAACTTAGGCAAGGGAACCAGATGGACCATCTTAGAGAAACGGTCACACACCACCCAGATGACAGACATCTTCTGAGAAACAGGCAGATCCGAAATAAAATCCATCGAGATGTGCGTCCAAGGCCTCTTCGGGATAGGCAAGGGTAACAACAATCCACTAGCCCGAGAACAACAAGGCTTGGCCCGAGCACAAACGTCACAAGACTGCACAAAGCCTCGCACATCTCGTGACAGGGAAGGCCACCAGAAGGACCTTGCCACCAAATCCCTGGTACCAAAGATTCCAGGATGACCTGCCAACGCAGAAGAATGAACCTCAGAGATGACTCTACTGGTCCAATCATCAGGAACAAACAGTCTACCAGGTGGGCAACGATCAGGTCTATCCGCCTGAAACTCCTGCAAGGCCCGCCGCAGGTCTGGAGAAACGGCAGACAATATCACTCCATCTTTAAGGATACCTGTGGGCTCAGAATTACCAGGGGAGTCAGGCTCAAAACTCCTAGAAAGGGCATCCGCCTTAACATTCTTAGAACCCGGTAGGTAAGACACCACAAAATTAAACCGAGAGAAAAACAACGACCAGCGCGCTTGTCTAGGATTCAGGCGCCTGGCAGACTCAAGGTAAATTAAATTTTTGTGGTCAGTCAATACCACCACCTGATGTCTGGCCCCCTCAAGCCAGTGACGCCACTCCTCAAAAGCCCACTTCATGGCCAAAAGCTCCCGATTCCCAATATCATAATTCCGCTCGGCGGGCGAAAATTTACGGGAAAAAAAAGCACAAGGTCTCATCACGGAGCAGTCGGAACTTCTCTGCGACAACACCGCCCCAGCTCCGATTTCAGAAGCGTCGACCTCAACCTGAAAAGGAAGAGCAACATCAGGCTGACGCAACACTGGGGCGGAAGAAAAGCGGCGCTTGAGCTCCCGAAAGGCCTCCACAGCATCAGGGGACCAATCAGCAACATCAGCACCCTTCTTAGTCAAATCAGTCAATGGTTTTACAACATCAGAAAAACCAGCAATAAATCGACGATAAAAGTTAGCAAAGCCCAAAAATTTCTGAAGACTCTTAAGAGAAGAGGGTTGCGTCCAATCACCAATAGCCTGAACCTTGACAGGATCCATCTCGATGGAAGAGGGGGAAAAAATGTATCCCAAGAAGGAAATCTTCTGAACCCCAAAAACACACTTAGAACCCTTCACACACAAGGAATTAGACCGCAAAACCTGAAAAACCCTCCTGACCTGCTGGACATGAGAGTCCCAGTCATCCGAAAAAATCAGAATATCATCCAGATACACAATCATAAATTTATCCAAATAATCGCGGAAAATGTCATGCATAAAGGACTGGAAGACTGAAGGGGCATTTGAAAGACCAAAAGGCATCACCAAATACTCAAAATGGCCCTCGGGCGTATTAAATGCGGTTTTCCACTCATCCCCCTGCTTGATTCGCACCAAATTATACGCCCCACGGAGATCAATCTTAGAGAACCACTTGGCCCCCTTTATACGAGCAAACAAATCAGTAAGCAGTGGTAACGGATATTGATATTTAACCGTGATTTTATTCAAAAGTCGATAATCAATACACGGCCTCAAAGAGCCGTCTTTCTTAGACACAAAGAAAGAACCGGCTCCTAAGGGAGATGACGAAGGACGAATATGTCCCTTTTCCAAGGACTCCTTTATATATTCTCGCATAGCAGCGTGTTCAGGCACAGACAGATTAAATAAACGACCCTTAGGGTATTTACTACCCGGGATCAAGTCTATGGCACAATCGCACTCCCGGTGCGGAGGTAGTGAACCAACCTTGGGTTCTTCAAAAACGTCACGAAAGTCAGACAAGAATTCAGGAATCTCAGAGGGAATAGATGATGAAATGGAAACCAAAGGTACGTCCCCATGAGTTCCTTTACATCCCCAGCTTAACACAGACATAGCTCTCCAGTCGAGGACTGGGTTATGAGATTGCAGCCATGGCAATCCCAGCACCAAAACATCATGTAGATTATACAGCACCAGAAAGCGAATAACCTCCTGGTGATCCGGATTAACACGCATAGTCACTTGTGTCCAGTATTGTGGTTTATTACTAGCCAATGGGGTGGAGTCAATCCCTTTCAGAGGTATCGGAGCCTCCAATGGCTCCAAATCATACCCACAGCGTTTGGCAAAGGACCAATCCATAAGACTCAAAGCAGCGCCAGAGTCGACATAGGCGTCCGCGGTAATAGATGACAAAGAACAAATCAGGGTCACAGATAGAATAAACTTAGACTGTAAAGTGCTAATTGAAACAGACTTGTCAGGCTTCTTAGTACGCTTAAAGCATGCTGATATAACATGAGTTGAATCACCACAATAGAAGCACAACCCATTTTTTCGTCTAAAATTCTGCCGCTCGCTTCTGGACAGAATTCTATCACATTGCATATTTTCTGGCGTTTTCTCAGTAGACACCGCCAAATGGTGCACAGGTTTGCGCTCCCGCAGACGCCTATCGATCTGAATAGCCATCGTCATGGACTCATTCAGACTCGCAGGCACAGGGAACCCCACCATAACATCCTTAATGGCATCAGAGAGACCTTCTCTGAAAATCGCCGCCAGGGCGCACTCATTCCACTGAGTAAGCACAGACCATTTGCGGAATTTTTGGCAGTATATTTCAGCTTCATCTTGCCCCTGAGACAAGGACATCAAGGCCTTTTCCGCCTGAAGCTCTAAATGAGGTTCCTCATAAAGCAACCCCAAGGCCAGAAAAAACGCATCCACATTGAGCAACGCAGGATCCCCTGGTGCCAATGCAAAAGCCCAGTCTTGAGGGTCGCCCCGGAGCAAGGAAATTACAATCCTGACCTGCTGTGCAGGGTCTCCGGCAGAGCGAGACTTCAGGGACAAAAACAATTTGCAATTATTTTTAAAATTTTGAAAGTGAGATCTATTCCCCGAGAAGAATTCAGGCAAAGGAATTCTAGGCTCAGACATAGGTGCATGAACAACAAAATCTTGCAAATTTTGTACCTTTGTGGCGAGATTATTCAAACCTGTAGCTACACTCTGAAGATCCATTTGAAACAGGTGAACACAGAGCCATTCAAGGATTAGAAGGAGAGGAAGAGAGGAAGGCTGCAGTATAGGCAGACTAGCAAGTGATTCAATTAAGAGCACACTCAGAACTAGAGGGAAAAAAAAATTGTAGCAGACTTCTTTTTTCTCTCCTTTCTCAGCCAGTAATTTAACCCTTTTTTGGGCCGGTCAAACTGTCATGATTCTCAATGGCGAGAGAACATAGCCCAGCATATATGAGAACTAGCTCTTGGAAGATGGAAACTATACTGACCATGAACTAAACCTGCCGCACAACTAGAAGTGGCCGGGTAGCATGCCTACGTTTTTTTATCCCTAGATGCCCAGCGCCAGCCGGAGAACTACCTAATCCTAGCAGAGGAAAAGACAGTCCTGGCTCACCTCTAGAGAAATTTTCCCAAAAGGCAGACAGAGGCCCCCACATATATTGGCGGTGATTTAAGATGAAATGACAAACGTAGTATGAAAATAGGTTTAGCAAAATCGAGGTCCGCTTACTACATAGCATGAAGACAGAAAGGGCACTTTCATGGTCAGCAGAAAACCCTATCAAAACACCATCCAGAAATTACTTTAAGACTCTAGCATTAACTCATAACACCAGAGTGGCAATTTCCGCTCACAAGAGCTTTCCAGACACAGTAACGAAACAGCAGCTGTGAACAGGAACAAAATGCAAAAACACACAAGGACAAAAGTCCAACTTAGCTGGGAGTTGTCTAGTAGCAGGAACAAGCACAGAAAGGCTACTGATTACATTGTTGACCGGCATGAAACTGACAGAGGAGCAAGGTTATATAGCGACTCCCACATCCTGATAGGAGCAGGTGAACAGAGGGGATGATGCACACAAGTTAAATTCCACAAGTGGCCACCGGGGGAGCCCAGAATCCAATTTCACAACACCCTCCCCAAACTTGTGAACAGCACTCATACATGGTCAACATGGGAAAGACAAAGGAGCATTCCAAGGCCATCAGAGACAAGATCGTGGAGGGTCACAAGGCTGGCAAGGGGTACAAAACCCTTTCCAAGCAGTTGGGCCTACCTGTCTCCACTGTTGGGAGCATCATCTGGAAGTGGAAGGCTTATGAAACTACTGTTAGCCTTCCACGGCCTGGACAGCCTTTGAAAGTTTCCTCCCGTGCCGAGGCCAGGCTTGTCCGAAGAGTCAAGGCTAACCCAAGGACAACAAGGAAGGAGCTCCGGGAAGATCTCATGGCAGTGGGGACATTGGTTTCAGTCAATACCATAAGTAACGTACTCCACCGCAATGGTCTCCGTTCCAGACGAGCCCGTAAGGTACCTTTACTTTCAAAGCGTCATGTCAAGGCTCGTCTACAGTTTGCTCATGATCACTTGGAGGACTCTGAGACTGACTGGTTCAAGGTTCTCTGGTCTGATGAGACCAAGATCGAGATCTTTGGTGCCAACCACACACGTGACGTTTGGAGACTTGATGGCACTGCATACGACCCCAAGAATACCATCCCTACAGTCAAGCATGGTGGTGGCAGCATCATGCTGTGGGGCTGTTTCTCCGCCAAGGGGCCTGGCCATCTGGTCCGCATCCATGGGAAGATGGATAGCACGGCCTACTTGGAGATTTTGGCCAAGAACCTCCGCTCCTCCATCAAGGATCTTTAAGATGGGTCGTCATTTCATCTTCCAACAAGACAACGACCCAAAGCACACAGCCAAGAAAACCAAGGCCTGGTTCAAGAGGCAAAAAATCAAGGTGTTGCAAGGCCTAGTCAGTCTCCTGACCTTAACCCAATTGAAAACTTGTGGAAGGAGCTCAAGATTAAAGTCCACATGAGACACCCAAAGAACCTAGATAACTTGGAGAAGATCTGCATGGAGGAGTGGGCCAAGATAACTCCAGAGACCTGTGCCGGGCTGATCAGGTCTTATAAAAGACGATTATTAGCTGTAATTGCAAACAAAGGTTATTCCACAAAATATTAAACCTAGGGGTTGAATAATAATTGACCCACACTTTTATGTTTAAAATTTATAAAAATTTAACTGAGCAACAAAACTTTTTGGTTTGTAAGATTTATGCATCTGTTAATAAATCCTGCTCTTGTTTGAAGTTTGAAGGCTCTAACTTATTTGCATCTTATTAAACCTGCTAAATCTGCAGGGGGTTGAATACTACTTGTAGGCATTGTATGTATATATGTATGTATGTGTGTGTGTGTGTGTGTGTGTGTGTGTGTGTGTGTGTGTGTGTGTGTGTGTGTGTGTGTGTGTGTGTGTATGTGTATATATATATATATATATATATATATATATATATATATATATATATATATATATATATATATATATATAGAAAAAATCTAACATTCCCGCAGGTATCATGCAACGCTTTCCAAACCAGTAGTCCAATGGTCTCCAGTGATAGAGAAGAAAAAAGAAAAACAGCACAAAAAATGAAAAAAAAGGACTTTATTGCCTCACGTCAAGATTTCTTCAGAATTTTTTGCGGGTTTTTTTGCGGACTTCCCCAATTAAAACGCTATAATACCGCATAAAAAACGCATACATTATGCATCCTATCATTTAGAATGCATTCCGCACTTTTTGTGCAAATGTTTTTCCGCAGAAAAAACGCATTCTGGAAAAAGAAGCAACATGTTCATTATTTTTCCGGATTTTTTGCGGATTTCCCATGAAATTGGAGTGTCAGGAAAAAAACGCAAAAAATCCAAATAAAATACGCAAAAAAAAAAAACGCACTAAAAACGCGCAAAAAAAACGCATGCGGATTTCTGGCAGAAATGTCCGGATTTTGTCAGGAGAATTTCTGCAAGAAATCCTGACGTGTGCACATACCCTGAACGGCGTGGCAACGTTTCGGATGTGATATCCTTTCTCAAGCAGTGAACATATAAGTGAAGCAAACTTTTATAGGAAACACATACATTTCTCATTAATAAATTCATTAAAAATAGTAATGAAAACTTTGAGTTGTGCATTAGTGATCAGCAAAGTGCATAAGTGCATATTAAGTTAATCTGTTCAAATACAGTATTCATGTATAAAAAACATTATGTGCAACATGATTATAGATAAAATTTTACCAAACAATCAATTAGACAAATTCAGGTGTCCCTCTCTTATGAAACATGATCAGAGCACGCTCACAATTGTATTTCTCAATGTGCGCCTAGTCCTCGGCGTCCTCATACATCTACTGCGCATGTCAGTCACGTCTATTCACAGGACCCACAGTGCTGCGGTCCGCGTCTGCGCAGAGTTGTTATGAGGACAGCAGCGCCATATTTGTTAAGGTGTTCTCCCATATTATTTATAGTACGTAGTATATATAAAATTAAATACAAAACAACCAAATAAATAGAAAAATCCAAGAAAAGCTTGTAAGTAGACATAACAAAAAAAAGAAAGGGGAGGGAAAATAACCTTTAGACAATTGGTCTACCCGGAGTATGTACGAGAGATTTATGTATTTTTGGTAAAATATATATCATCGGAGTGATTGGAAATTTAACAGTTAGAAAATCATATAGATCATGATCAATAATTTGCATTTCAATCGCATTGTCCAAGATATATTTTATGATCCGAAGCTTGATATTGCTAGGGATATAAGAGAGCCTCTCGTACACCTCCGGGTTGGCCAACTGTCTGAATTTCTTCAAGATAATTTTTCTTGTCCATAATGACAACTGCACCACCTTTGTCAGCATTTTTTATAAATATGTCATCATCATGTGCCAAGTCATATAGAGCCTCCATTTCACCCACTGTCATATTGGGGTGTGAGAATTTTTTTGAACAATCATTTTTCAATTTTTCCATATCATTACTCACAGCAGAAATAAATGCTTCTATCACGGAAGGATTTTCAGGTGGGATAAAATTCCTTTTTTTCTTTAGAGCTAATTGTTTTAAATTCAAATCACTACTAGGATTTTTTTCTACTCTTGGTTTATGACAAAACTACTCCTTTAGTCTAATAGATCTAAAGAAGCGTTGTAGATCAATGTTCAATTGAAACCTATTCACATGTGTACTCAACCCAAAAGACAATCCCTTATTCAAAAGAAACATTTGATTACATTAAGAGGTTTTTTGGAGATATTTACTATTAGACTTGTTCCTTGCTTCTCGTCGCCATTTGTTTTTCCACTGATGATTTGTTTTTCCCTTTTTTCTCTTTTTTGTTGTCTCCGGTGTCTTTTTCATCCCCTTTTCCTGCTGTTTTCAGTTTTTCCTTTGAGGAGTCTGGACCTAGGGAAATCACAATTAGGTAACACAAAATTATCATTACATATACAAAGACAGTCTCTCCTTGTCCAGTGACCTTTTTTCCTCCAGTTTCCTGAATTTTCCTTCTGCCAGTTATAAATATTTCCATCTCTATAGTCATCCATATCACGGTTCCATTTCCTGCGTTTCACATCCTCTAATTCCAAATGTATTCCACTCATCTTCTTTCAAAAAGGCACTTAATCTCAGATTCTAATACAGATATCTCAGAGTTCAATTTCTTGGTCTCTTGCTGTCAGGGGCGGATTATAATAGGGTCAATCTGGGTGGTAGCCCAGGGCCCAGTGGTGTGGGGGGGCCCTGGGTTACCGCTCAGATTGCCCGCCACCATCTGGGCATTACTGCCCTGACTGGTGTATGGGCCCGGTGGGCAGAGAGGGGGCCCGCATCGGGCCCCGTCTCGTCTGCTCACCGGGCCCCTACCGGCGCTGCGGCAGTTTCACCTATTGACGTGCGGGCGCGCACTCGCACGTCAATAGTTAACAACAGCCGCCAGCCCATTGGAGGCTGGCAGCTGAAGTCGGCCGCAGGCGCAGCGCACACGTCGCCGGCGTCTGACGTCATTGTCAGTCACTGGCGAGTGCGCGCTGCTGGAGGGGGCTCGCCGCTGGAGCGCACAGGTCAGGTGAGGAGAACTCGTCTTTTTTTTTTTGCTAACGGCAATCCGGGGGGCCCGGGTGGGCCAGAATGCTGGACACTGTCTGTGGGCAATATACTGGACACACTGGGGCAGATTGCTGGCACACTGGGGGAAGATGGCTAGACACACTGGGGGGCAATGCTGGACACACTGGGGCAGATTGCTGGACACTGGAGCAATATGCTGGACATACTGGGGCAGATTGCTGGACACACTGGGGGTAATATGCTGGACACACTGGGGGAGATTGCTGGACACACTGGGGGCAGGACTGGAGGCATGGGCAGAATGTAGATACGGGGCATGATTGGAGACACGGGGCAGAATGAAAGACATGGAGCAGGATTGGATCATGGGGCAGGATGGATACGATGGAGACAGATGGGGCAGGATGGGGAGATCATATGGGGTAGAATGGATACTCATGAGGGCAGGATGCGAGAACATATGGCTGGAGCCAGGAATGAGATAAACGGGGCCAGGATGGGGAATATTATTACCATAGGGGCTAATTAAGGGATATTATTACTGCAGTGATGTATTTATTTTATTTTTTGAGTATACTGTTTTAAATGGGGGGGCGGTCCTGTTACTGTGCAGAGTGACACTATATCGCCTTTTTTTCTTCCTGTGGTGTAATGTAGAAGTTGTGAAAAATTACGTAATGTGTTCTGCAAGCGGAGCTTGAGATAACTGTGTTATTTCCTGCAGAAACGAGTCCTGGCTGGAAGAAATGATGGCGGTCTGTGCTGAATGAAAGATGAAGGACTTCACCTAGAGACGTCACTGGTGAGTCAGTGTTACTTATACACTGACACTATACACTGTATACTATATACAGAGGTCCTGTGTATAATACCACCAGTGATCTCTGTATTACCTCTACACAGACACTGCATATTAAGTACAAATCTCCTGTGAATACTGGCACTTATGGTGATAGTATTGTGTTTTTGTTTTTTTTATTACTGATCAGTATTGTAGTATTCAGTCACTATGTGGTGGTAATATGTGGTCTGGAAATGGTGTTGTGGTATTTGTCCCTTGCATGTTCTATTTGGTCACCAAGTAGTGGTAATATGTGGTCTTGACATGGTGTAGCGGTATTTGTTCCTTGTATGTGATATTATTCGATCACTGTGGTTGTAATTTTTTGTCTGGTCATGGTGCGGTGGTATTTGTTCCTTGTATGTGATATTGGTCATTTTAAAAATTGAAAAATAAATCAAAATATACCTAAATTGTATTGCATATTTTAACAAATATTTAATAGGTTACAGTAGAGTAGGGCCCGGCCATTTTTCTGGAACAATCTGGTTCAGGTATATCATGACCCCCGTCACATGACCAGGGGGGCCCACAGTGTCTGAACAGCCCGGGGCCCTGGCTACCCTTAATCCACCCCTGCTTGCTGTAGATATTCGATATTTGAAAGGATAATGTCCAATTCATATTTATTAGAGATCATACTAAACTAGATGGTGGCCTGATTCTATCGCATCGGGTATTCTAGAATATGCATGTCCACGTACTATGTTGCCCAGTCACGTAGTATATTGCCCAGTCACGTAGTATAATGCTCCATCCAGTTATGGCCCCAGAGATGCCCCATATAATGCTCCATGCAGCTATGGCCCCATAGATGCCCCATATAATGCTCCATGAAGTTATGGCCCCATAGATGCCCCATATAATGCTCCATGCAGTTATGGCCCCATAGATGCCCCATATAATGCTCCATGCAGTTATGGCCCCATATAATGCTCCATATAATGCTCCATGCAGTTATGGCCCCATAGATGCCCCATATAATGCTCCATGCAGTTATGGCCCCATAGATGCTCCATATAATGCTCCATGCAGTTTTGGCTCCATATAATGCTCCATGCAGTTATGGCCCCATAGATGCCTCATATAATGCTCCATGCAGTTATGGCCCCATAGATGCCCCATATAATGCTCCATGCAGTTATGGCCCCATAGATGCCCCATATAATGCTCCATGCAGTTATGGCCTGTTATGACCTGGTGGTTACGGAGTGGTACTGAGATGACCTGGTGGGTAAAACCAATCATGGACAAGCTCAGAGGAGTTAGCAGCTCTACAGACAGTAATCACCTATATGATGACCTAGTGATTACAGAGCAGCACTGAAATGACCTAGTGGGTAAAACAAATAATGTACTAGCTCTGAGGAGGTGGTAACTTTACTGACCGCAATCCCTACTCCTAACACCAACACTAGAAATAGCTGTGG
Organism: Ranitomeya variabilis; assembly: GCF_051348905.1. Taxonomy (NCBI): domain Eukaryota; kingdom Metazoa; phylum Chordata; class Amphibia; order Anura; family Dendrobatidae; genus Ranitomeya; species Ranitomeya variabilis. The sequence continues at coordinate 171,035,062 of NC_135233.1, read as the reverse complement.
AGCGTTCCTATCTCTGCCTAGACGCCTCTTCACAGCCTAAGAACTAGCTACCCTTGAAGATGGAAACGGAAAACTATCTCGCCTCAGAGAAACCCCCAAAGGAAAGAAAGCCCCCCACAAATATTGAAGGTGAGTGAAGAGGGAAATGACAAACTCAGAAATGAAACTAGATTTTAGCAAAGGAGGCCACTACTATCTAAATAGACAGAGAAAGAAAAGGCTACGGTGCGGTCAGTATAAAAACTAAATGTCCACGCAGAGTTTACAAAAATAACCTCCACACCGACTCACGGTGTGGAGGGGAAATCTGCAACCCCAGAGCTTCCAACTAGCCGGAATATTTCATGATGACAAGCTGGACAAAAGAGACATAACTTAAACTGAACAAAAGGTCATAGGCAGGGAAACACCCAAAAACTAGCAGAACTTATCTTAAGCTGAAATGGACTGGCCAACAGAGAACTTCCAGGAAAGGACTGAATCCACAGGAAGGAACATTGACAGCTGGCATCCACTACAGCCCAAAGCCCAGTTAAATAACAAGGCCATGGAACCGATTAGTGAAAGCAGCTGCTAAGTTCCACTTGAAACCACCAGAGGGAGCCCAAGAGCAGAACTTCCAAACATACCATTTACAACCACAGGATGGAGCCCAAGAACGGAACTCACAACAGTACCCCCCCCTTGAGGAGGGGTCACCGAACCCTCACCAGAGCCCCCAGGCCGATCGGGACAAGCCAAATGAAAAGAACGTACCAAATCGGCAGCATGAACATCGGAGGCAAAAACCCAAGAGTTATCCTCCTGGCCATAACCCTTCCACTTGACCAGATACTGAAGTTTCCGCCTTGAAAGACGAGAATCCAAAATCTTCTCCACCACATACTCCAGCTCCCCCCCCCAACCAACACCGGAGCAGGAGGGTCAACGGAGGGAACCACGGGCACCACATATCTCCTCAACAAAGACCTATGGAACACATTATGAATGGAAAACTGTTATGGTTCTCAATGGCAAGAGAACATAGCCCAGCAAACATAAGAACTAGCTCTTGGAAGGATGGAAACTAAACTGACCATGAACTAAACCTGCCGCACAACTAACAGTAGCCGGGTAGCGTAGCCTGCGTTTTATCCCTAGACGCCCAGCGCCGGCCGGAGGACTAACTAATCCTGGCAGAGGAAAATATAGTCCTGGCTCACCTCTAGAGAAATTTCCCCGAAAGGCAGACAGAGGCCCCCACAAATATTGGCGGTGATTTTAGATGAAATGACAAACGTAGTATGAAAATAGGTTTAGCAAAATTGAGGTCCGCTTACTAGATAGCAGGAAGACAGAAAGGGCACTTTCATGGTCAGCTGAAAACCCTATCAAAACACCATCCTGAAATTACTTTAAGACTCTAGTATTAACTCATAACATCAGAGTGGCAATTTCAGATCACAAGAGCTTTCCAGACACAGAAACGAAACTACAGCTGTGAACTGGAACAAAATGCAAAAACAAACAAGGACTAAAGTCCAACTTAGCTGGGAGTTGTCTAGCAGCAGGAACATGCACAGAAAGGCTTCTGATTACAATGTTGACCGGCATGGAAGTGACAGAGGAGCAAGGCTAAATAGCGACTCCCACATCCTGATGGAAACAGGTGAACAGAGAGGATGATGCACACCAGTTCAATTCCACCAGTGGCCACCGGGGGAGCCCAAAATCCAATTTCACAACAGAAAACGAAGCTGGAAGGGCCAAACGAAAAGACACCGGATTGATAATTTCCGAAATCCTATAAGGACCAATAAAACGAGGTTTGAACTTAGGGGAAGAGACCTTCATAGGAACATGACGAGAAGACAACCAGACCAAATCCCCAACCCGAAGCCGGGGACCAACGCACCGACGGCGGTTAGCAAAACGTTGAGCCTTTTCCTGAGACAATGTCAAATTGTCCACCACATGAGTCCAAATCCGCTGCAACCTGTCCACCACAGAATCTACCCCAGGACAGTCCGAAGGCTCAACCTGCCCTGAAGAAAAGCGAGGATGAAAACCAAAATTACAAAAAAAAGGCAAAACCAAGGTAGCAGAACTAGCCTGATTATTAAGGGCAAACTCGGCCAACGGCAAGAAGGTAACCCAATCATCCTGATCAGCCGACACAAAGCATCTCAAATAGGTTTCCAAGGTCTGATTGGTTCGCTCCGTCTGTCCATTTGTCTGAGGGTGAAACGCCGAAGAAAAAGACAAATTAATGCCCATTCTACCACAAAAGGACCGCCAAAACCTAGAAACAAACTGGGTACCTCTGTCAGACACAATATTCTCCGGAATACCATGCAAACGAACCACATGCTGGAAAAACAAAGGAACCAAATCAGAGGAGGAAGGCAACTTAGGCAAAGGTACCAAATGGACCATTTTAGAAAACCGGTCACAAACCACCCAGATGACAGACATCTTCTGAGAAACAGGAAGATCAGAAATAAAATCCATGGAAATATGCGTCCAGGGCCTCTCAGGGATAGGCAAAGGCAAAAGCAACCCACTAGCACGAGAACAGCAGGGCTTAGCCCGGGCACAGATCCCACAGGACTGCACGAAGGAACGCACATCCCGTGACAAAGAAGGCCACCAAAAGGACCTGGCAACCAAATCTCTGGTACCATAGATCCCAGGATGACCAGCCAACACTGAACAATGAATCTCAGAAATCACCTTACTAGTCCATCTATCAGGAACAAACAATTTCCCCACAGGACAGCGGTCGGGTCTATCAGCCTGAAACTCCTGAAGCACCCGCTGTAAATCAGGGGAGATAGCAGAAAGAATCACCCCCTCCTTGAGAATACCAGCCGGCTCACGGACTCCAGGAGAATCAGGCAAAAAACTCCTAGACAGGGCATCAGCCTTCACATTCTTAGATCCCGGAAGATACGAGACCACAAAATCAAAACGGGAGAAAAACAAAGACCACCGAGCCTGTCTAGGATTCAACCGCTTGGCCGATTCAAGGTAAATCAGATTCTTATGATCGGTCAAGACCACAACCCGATGCTTGGCTCCCTCAAGCCAATGTCGCCACTCCTCGAATGCCCACTTCATAGCCAACAACTCCTGATTGCCGACATCATAATTACGCTCAGCAGGCGAAAACTTTCTGGAGAAGAAAGCACACGGTTTCAACACAGCCATCAGAACTTCTCTGAGACAGAACAGCTCCTGCCCCAATCTCAGAAGCGTCAACCTCAACCTGAAAAGGGAGAGAGACATCTGGCTGACGCAACACAGGGGCAGAAGTAAAACGACGCTTAAGCTCCTGAAAGGCCTCCACAGCCGCAGAGGATCAATTCACCACATCTGCACCTTTCTTGGTCAAATCGGTCAGAGGTTTAATCACAGTAGAAAAATTAGCAATGAAGCGGCGATAAAAATTAGCAAAGCCCAAAAACTTCTGAAGGCTCTTCACAGATGTGGGCTGCGTCCAATCATAAATAGCCTGGACCTTAACAGGGTCCATTTCAATAGCCGAGGGAGAAAAAATGATCCCCAGAAAAGAAATCTTCTGAACTCCAAAAAGGCACTTAGACCCCTTCACAAACAGTGTATTAGCACGAAGAATCTGAAATACCATCCTGACCTGCTTCACATGAGACTCCCAATCGGAAAAAAACAAAATATCGTCCAAATATACAATCATAAATTTATCCAGATACTCCCGAAAAATATCATGCATAAAGGACTGAAACACAGATGGAGCATTAGAGAGCCCGAAAGGCATCACAAGATATTCAAAATGGCCTTCGGGTGTATAAAATGCTGTTTTCCATTCATCACCCTGTTTGATGCGGACCAGATTATACGCCCCTCGAAGGTCAATCTTGGTAAACCAGCTAGCCCCTTTAATCCGAGCAAACAAATCAGAGAGCAAAGGCAAAGGGTACTGGAATTTGACCGTGATCTTATTGAGAAGGCGATAATCTATACAGGGCCTCAAGAGGGAGCCCAAGAGCAGAACTCCCAAAAATACCATTTGCAACCACAGGATGGAGCCCAAGAACAGAACTCACAACAATGGCCCCATAGATGCCCTATATAATGCTCCATGCAGTTATGGCCCCATAGATGCCCCATATAATGCTCCATGCAGTTATAGCCCCATAGATGCCCCATATAATGCTCCATGCAGTTATGGCCCCATATAATGCTCCATGCAGTTATGGCCCCATAGATGCCCCATATAATGCTCCATGCAGTTATGGCCCCATATAATGCTCCATACAATTATGGCCCCATAGATGCCCCATATAATGCTCCATGCAGTTATGGCCCCATAGGTGCCCCATATAATGCTCCATGCAGTTATGGCCCCATAGATGCTCCATATAATGCTCCATGCAATTATGGCCCCATAGATGCTCCATATAATGCTCCATGCAGTTATGGCCCCATAGATGCCCCATATAATGCTCCATGCAGTTATGGCCCCATAGATGCTCCATATAATGCTCCATGCAATTATGGCCCCATAGATGCTCCATATAATGCTCCATACAGTTATGGCCCCATAGATGCTCCATATAATGCTCCATGCAGTTATGGCCCCATAGATGCCCCATATAATGCTCCATGCAGTTATGGCCCCATAGATGCCCCATATAATGCTCCATGCAGTTATGGCCCCATATAATGCTCCATGCAGTTATGGCCCCATAGATGCCCCATATAATGCTCCATGCAGTTCTTTATTGACCCATAGACGCTCTATACAGCATTGTGCCACATGTAATGCTGCTGCTGCACTAAAAAAAAAATAAAAAAAAAATCACATACTCACCTCTCGTCGCTGCCCGCTGCTCTTTAGCGTCCCGTCTCTCCACACTGACTGTTCAGGCAGAGGGCGGCGCGCACACTAATACGTCATCACGCCCTCTGACCTGCACAGTCAGTGCAAGAGGACGGGAAGACGGAGCGGCGCCCGGCGGATGGAACGTGGACAGGTGAATATGAAATACTCACCTGCTCCTGGCGCTCCTGATGCTGTCCCTGCATGTCTCATGGTACCGCAGCTTCTTCGCGCAGGGCCTGTGGTGACGTCGCGGTCACATGACCGTGACGTCATGGCAGATCCTGCTCGCGCAGGGCCTGTGATGACGTCGCGGTCACATGACTGTGACGTCATGGCAGGTCCTTGTCGCACACCAAACGTAGCACCGGAACCTGCCGCTTGCATGGACCGGTCACCGGAGCGTCGGAAAGGCGGCGGAAGGTGAGTATATAATGATTTGTTATTTTTTTTAATTATTTTTCACATTAGATGTTTTTACTAATGAGGCTGCATAGGCAGCCTCAATAGTAAAACTTGGTCACACAGGGTTAATAGCGGCAGTAACGGAGTGAGTTACCCACGGCATAACGCGGTCCGTTACCGCTGGCATTAACCCTGTGTGAGCCGTGACTGCGGGGAGTATGGAGCGGGCGCCGGGCAGTGACTGCAGGGGAGTAGGGAGGGACTAATCAGACTGTGGCCGTCGCTGATTGGTCGCGGCAGCCATGACAGGCAGCTGGCGAGACCAATCAGCGAATGAATAACCGTGACGGAAGTTGCCGACAGACAGACAGAAGGACAGACAGAAAGTCGGAAGTGACCCTTAGACAATTACACTATGTTCCAAATTGTTATGCAAATTACATTTTTCTCTGATTTTCCTAAAAGGTCGGGGCAAATGACAGTCAGTCTAATAAAAGTCATCACCCGTTAGAATATACATCGAATTTTATTGGAGAAACCTCCCAATGATAACAGTATAATCTCCAAAATGAATAAAAACTCAAAATGCACTGTTCCAAATTATTACGCACAGTAGAATTTCTATACATTTGATATGTTTTAAAGAACTGAAAATGCTCATTTGTGGAATTTGCGGCATTAGGAGGTCACATTCACTGAACAAAAAAGCTATTTAACTCCAAAACATCCTAACAGGCCAAGTTACATGGTAACATGGGAACCCTTCTTTGATATCACCTTCACAGTTCTTGCATCCATTGAACTTGTGAGTTTTTGGAGAGTTTCTGCTTGTATTTCTTTGCATGAAGTCAGAATAGTCTCCCAGAGCTGCTGTTTTGATGTGAACTGCCTCCCACCCTCATAGATCTTTTGCTTGATGATACTCCAAAGGTTCTCTATAAGGTTGAGGTCAGGGGAAGATGGTGGCCACACCATGAGTTTATCTCCTTTTATGCCCATAGCAGCCAATGACTCAGAGGTATTCTTTGCAGCATGAGATGGTGCATTGTCATGCATGAAGATGATTTTGCTTCTGAAGGCACAATTCTCCTTTTTATACCATGGAAGAAAGTTGTCAGAAACTTTATATACTTTGCAGAGGTCATTTTCACACCTTCAGGAACCTTAAAGGGCCCTACCAGCTGTTTCCCCATGATTCCGGCCCAAAAACATGACTCCTCCACTCCTTGCTGACGTTGCAGCCTTGTTGGGACATGGTGGCCATCCACCAACCATCCACTACTCCATCCATCTGGACCATCCACAGTTGCTCGACACTCATCAGTAAACAAGACTGTTTAAAAATTAGTCTTCATGTATGTCTGGGCCCGCTGCAACTGTTTCTGCTTGTGAACACTGTTTAGGGTTTAGGGATGGCCGAATAGTAGGTTTATGCACCACAGCAAGCCTTTGAAGGATCCTACACCTTGAAGTTCGAGGGACTCCAGAGGCACCAGCAGCTTCAAATATCTGTTTGCTGGTTTGTAATGGCTTTTTAACAGCTGCTCTCTTAATCCGATGAACTTGCCTGGCAGAAACCTTCCTCATTCTGCCTTTATCAGCACGAACACGTCTGTGCTCAGATTCAGCCACAAATCTCTTAACAGTATGATGATCACGCTTAAGTTTTCGGGAAATATCTAATGTTTTCATCCCTTGACCAAGGCATTCCACTATTTGATGCTTTTCAGCAACAGAGAAATCCTTTTTATTTCCCATATTGCTTGAAACCTGTGACCTGCTTAATAATGTGGAACATCATTTTTAAATAGTTTTCCTTTAATTAGAATCACCTGGAAAACTAATTATCACATGTGTTTCAGATTGATTTCAGTGATCCATTGAGCCCTGAGACACAATACCATCCACGAGTTTATTTGAAAAACAAAACAATTAAATCTGTACGACACTTAAATCCAATTTGCATAATAATTTGGAACACAGTGTATATACCGTATATACTCGAGTATATGCCGACCCGAGTATAAGCCGACCCCCCCAATTTTGCCACAAACAACTGGGAAAACTTATTGACTCGAGTATAAGCCTAGGGTGGAAAATGCAGCAGCTACCGGTAAATGTCAAAAATAAAAATAGATACCAATAAAAGTAAAATTAATTGAGACATCAGTAGGTTAAGTGTTTTTGAATATTCATATTGAATTAGGAGCTCCATATAATGCATCATACAGTTCATGATGGGCCTCATAAGATGCTCCATACAAAATACGCCCCATATAATGCTCCATATTAAAATACGCCCCATATAATGCTCCATATTAAAATATGCCCCATATAATGCTGCATAAAGATTGATGGTCCCATAAGATTCTCCATACATTATGGCTCCATACGATGCTCCTTACATTGTGGCACCATACAATGCTCCATATATTGTGGCACCATACAATGCTCCATATACTGTGGCCCCATATGATGCTCCATACACTGTGGCACCATACAATGCTCCATATATTGTGGCCCCATACAATGCTCCATATATTGTGGCCCCATATATATGCACACATATTCATTACTTTAATGAGCGGTATGTCACCGCTGAACACAGGTAGATGCTGCCGGCTCCCGGAAATCATCTGACAGTGAGACGCTGCCAGGGACCTCGCCGGGAGCAGGTGAGTATGTCACCGCGCCGCTCCCAACCACCTCCACTGACAATGACTCGAGTATAAGCCGAGAGGGTCACTTTCAGCCCAAAAAAAGTGAGCTGAAAATCTCGGCTTATACTCTAGTATATACGGTATATAGATCTTGCACAAAAAAACGAATCATTAGATTTGGGCGGATATTAGAGCGGAGACCCCTTGGAATTTTTTTGGCTTTATAATACTCACTAAGAGTAACCAAATGTAACTGTGATGTAGACTTTCTTAAAACATTTTCATATTTCACTTTAAGATCATACAGTGATGGTGTACTAAGGAAAGTGGCATCCACTTCCACTCCCCCAAGTATTCTTTCTCCATCTTCACTAGTATATGCAAAAACGCCAGGTTCAAACACATTATTTTCCATAGTCCACACAGAAAAATGCAAAGAACTGCAAAAATAGAAAAAAATAGAAAAATATATCCGATGCAAATTTCCACAGAAAATAGATATAATGAAAAAATTTGGAACAGCATCTAACATTACCGCAGGTATCATGCAACGCTTTCCCAACCAGTAGTCCAATGGTCTCCAGTGGTAGAGAAGAAAAAAAGGAAAACAGCACAAAAAATGGAAAAAAAAAAAAAGAAAAAAAAAAGGACTTTATTGCCTGAATGGCGTGGCAACGTTTCGGATGTGATATCCTTTCTCAAGCAGTGAACATATAAGTGAAGCAAACTTTTATAGGAAACACATACATTTCTCATTAATAAATTCATTAAAAATAGTAATGAAAATTTCAAGAGTTGTACATTAGTGATCAGCAAAGTGCCTAAGTGCATATTAAGTTAATCTGTTCAAATACAGTATTCATGCATAAACATTAATATAACATGATTATAGATAAAATTTTACCAAACAATCAATTAGACAAATTCAGGTGTCCCTCTCTTATTAAACATGATTAGAGCACACTCACAATTGTATTTCTCAATGTGCGCCTAGTCCTCGGCGTCCTCATACATGTTCTGTATTCAATTTTATATATACTCCGTACTATAAATAATATGGGAGAACACCTTAACAAATATGGCGCTGCTGTCCTCATAACAACTCTGCGCAGACGCGGACCGCAGAACTGTGGGTCCTGTGAATAGACGTGACTGACATGCGCAGTAGATGTATGAGGACGCCGAGGACTAGGCGCACATTGAGAAATACAATTGTGAGCGTGCTCTGATCATGTTTCATAAGAGAGGGACACCTGAATTTGTCTAATTGATTGTTTGGTAAACTTTTATCTATAATCATGTTGCACATAATGTTTTTTATACATGAATACTGTATTTGAACAGATTAACTTAATATGCACTTATGCACTTTGCTGATCACTAATGTACAACTCGAAGTTTTCATTACTATTTTTAATGAATTTTTTAATGAGAAATGTATGTGTTTCCTATAAAAGTTTGCTTCACTTATATGTTCACTGCTTGAGAAAGGATATTACATCCGAAATGTTGCCACGCCGTTCAGGCAATGAAGTCCTTTTTTTTTTTTTTCTTCAGTTTTTGTGCTGCTTTCCTTTTTTTTCGTCTCTCTCTCTCTCTATATCTAATATATAAAGCTGAATGTGTGTGTGTGTGTATGTATGTATGTATGTATGTATGTCCGGGATTGGCATCTGAACCGTAGCAGCTACAGCCACAAAATTTTGCACAGTCACACGTCTGGACCCCGAGAGCGTCATAGGCTATGTTGTGAGGTGAAATTTTAACCCCGCGCTTTCCAATTCACCAAACAATTTTGCCCCTATCTACATAATGGGGAAAAAGTGAAAGGAAAAGTGTTGGAGGCGTCGCAGCTACAGGCACAAAATTTTGCACAGTCACACGTCTGGACCCTGAGAGCGTCAAAGCTATATTGTGAGGTGAAATTTTAACCCCGCGCTTTCCAAGTCACCAAACAATTTTGCCCCTATCTACATAATGGGGAAAAAATGAAAGGAAAAGTGTTGGAGGCAAATTAACAGCTGCCAGATGTGAACAAGGGGGACTTAAAGAATGACAGCGATGGCACCAAAGAGTATATACTGTACAGTTGCTAAGGTGGGGCCCCAACATGGGATAATCACACCACCACGGGGATATGAACACACACACAAAATGCGCCACACACTACCACGTGCTCGAACACATATACCACCCTCAGTGCACATTTCACCACACATACACCAACCTCGCCACATAAAAGTAGAAACACAAAAGTCGCCGCTCAAAACTCGCCACGCGCAAAACTCTCCACATGCAAAACTCGCCACACGTGCAAAACTCGCCACACGCAAAACTTGCACACGCAGAAAAATTGCCACACGCAGAAAAATTGCCACATGCACAAAAGTTGCAACACATGCAAAAGTTGCCTCACACAAAACTTGCACATACTCAAAAGGCACCACACATAAAACTCGCCACGCGCAAAACTCGCCATGCGCAAAACTTGCTGCACACAACTTGCTACACTAACCTGTCACATGCAACTCGACACACAAAAAGTTGCTACACGCATGTCGCCACACAAAACTCATCTCACAAAAGTCCCTACATGCATGTCGCCACACGCAACTCAACACACACAACTTGACACACGAAACTCGCCCTAAAACACACACAAGTCTGGTATCCTTCAAAAATAAAAATCTGATTAATAAGCAGACAAACTACAAGAGCAACAAATGTACCATATAGGAATCCGGCAGCTGTCAGTCACATGACCAGTCTATTATGTGTATGTGTGAGCTAATATATACTGCCAGGGGGTGGGCTTACTGTTGGCTGGGGATTTATCAGGCTGCCATTTTAGCTTACAAATACTGAGGTAAAAATACTGACCAAATAACGTGTGAACGAGGGCTAATACAGGAGGAGATGGCATACAGCTATATACTATATACAGGGGATGACACACAGGTATATACTATTTACAGGGGAGATGACACACAGGTATATACTATATACAGGAGGAGATGACACACAGATATATACTATATACAGGAGAGATGACACACAGGTATATACTATATAGAGGAGGAGATGACATACAGGTACATACTACATACAGGAGGAGATGACATACAGGTATATACTATATACAGGAGGAGATGACACACAGGTATATACTATATACAGGAGCAGATTACCTACAGGTATATAGTATATACAGGAGGAGATGACACAGGTATATGCTATGTATAGGAGGAGATGACATACAGGTATATACTATATACAGGAGATGACACACAGATATATACTATATATAGGTGAGATGACACACAGGTATATACTATATACAGGAGATTACATACAGGTATATCTAATATATAAAGCTGAATGTGTGTATGTATGTATGTGTGTATGTCCGGGATTGGCATCTGTACCGTCGCAGCTACAGCCACAAAATTTTGCACAGTCACACGTCTGGACCCCGAGAGCGTCATAGGCTATGTTGTGAGGTGAAATTTTAACCCCGCGCGTTCCAATTCACCAAACAATTTTGCTCCTATCTACATAATGGGGAAAAAGTGAAGGGAAAAGTGTTGGAGGAAAATTGACAGCTGCCAGATGTGAACAATGAGGACTTAAAGAATGAGAGCGATGGCGACAAAGAGTATATACCGTACAGTTGCTAAGGTGGGGCCCCGACATGGGATACTCACCACACACGGGGATATGAACACAAACACAAAATGCGCCACACACTACCACGTGCTTGAACACATATACCACCCTCAGCACACATTTCACCACACACACACACCAACCTCGCCACATAAAAGTCGAAACACAAAAGTCACCACTCAAAACTCGCTACATGCAAAACTCGCCATATGCAAAACTAGGCTCACGCAAAACTCGCCACATGTGCAAAACTCACCTCATGGAAAACTCACCTCATGCAAAACTTGCACACACAGAAAAATTGCCACATGTACAAAAGTTGCACCACATGCAAAAGTTGCCTCACACAAAACTTGCACATACTCAAAATGCACCACACATAAAACTCGCCACGCGCAAAACTCGCCATGCACAAATCTTGCTGCACACAACTTGCTACACTAACCTGTCACATGCAACTCAACACACAAAATGTTGCTACACGCATGTCGCCACACAAAACTCATCTCACAAAAGTCGCTACATGCATGTCGCCACACGCAACTCAACACACACAACTTGACACATAAAACTCGCCCTAAAACACACACAAGTCTGGTATTGTCCTTCAAAAATAAAAATCTGATTAATAAGCAAACTACAAGAGCAACAAATGTACCATATAGGAAATACGGCAGCTGTCAGTCACATGACCTGTCTATTATGTGTATGTGTGAGCTAATATATACTGCCAGGGGGGAGGGCTTCCTGTTGGCTGGGGATTTATCAGGCTGCCAATAGCAACCAATCACAGCTCAGCTTCTATTTTGCTACAGTTAATTAACCTGAGCTCTGATTGGTTAATATAGGCAACAAAGACATTCTCAGTATAACAAAGCTAATATATGTTGTGAAATGCTTCTATTTGCTTAGTTTTTGCCTTTTAATAATTACATTTCTATCTATTTGTTTTGTGGTTTTTGTGTGCAGAATAAATTTTTGTTAACACATTCTATTTTGCTAACAGCAGTCATTAACCCGGGCGAAGCCGGGTAGTACAGCTAGTATATATATATAGGGGAACTGGGGCCATCTTACTACATACATGTGGAGAACTGGGGGTCATCCTAAAAAAAAAATATATATATATATATATATATATATATATATATATATATATATATAAACTGGGGCTATTATATTATATATGGTGGGAACTGGTGCCATCGCACTATATCTAATATATAAAGCTGAGTGAGTGTGTGTGTGTGTGTGTGTGTGTGTGTGTGTGTGTGTGTGTGTGTGTGTGTGTGTGTGTGTGTGTGTGTGTGTGTGTGTGTGTCCGGGATTGGCATCTGCACCGTCGCAGCTACAGCCACAAAATTTTGCACAGTCACACGTCTTGACCCCGAGAGCATCATAGGCTATGTTGTGAGGCGAAATTTTAACCCCGCGTGTTCTAATTCACCAAACAATTTTGCCCCTATCTACTTAATGGGGAAAAAGTGAAAGGAAAAGTGTTGGAGGCAAATTGACAGCTGCCAGATGTGAACAAGGGGGACAAAGAATGAGAGCGATGGCGCCAAAGAGTATATACCGTACAGTTGCTAAGGTGGGGCCCCGACATGGGATGCTCACCACACACGAGGATATGAACACACACACAAAATGCGCCACACACTACCACATGCTCGAACATATATATCACCCTCAGCACACATTTCACCACACATAAACCAACCTCAGCACATAAAAGTCGAAACACAAAAGTCGCCGCTCAAAACTCGTCACATGCAAACCTCGCCACATGCAAAACTCGCCACACGTGCAAAACTAACCACACGTGCAAAACTCGCCACATGCAAAACTAGGCTCACGCAAAACTCACCACATGCAAAACTTGCACACGCGGAAAAATTGCCACATGCACAAAAGTTGCAACACATGCAAAAGTTGCCTCACACAAAACTTGAACATACTCAAAACGCACCACACAAAACTCGCCATGCGCAAAACTTGCTACACTAACCTGTCACATGCAACTCGACATACAAAAAGTTGCTACACGCAAGTCGCCACACAAAACTCATCTCACAAAAGTCCCTACATGCATGTCGCCACACGCAACTCAACACACACAACTTGACACATGAAACTCGCCCTAAAACACACACAAGTCTGGTATTATCCTTCAAAAATAAAAAATCTGATTAATAAGCAGACAAACTACAAGAGCAACAAATGTACCATATAGGAAATACGGCAGCTGTCAGTCACATGACCTGTCTATTATGTGTATGTGTGAGCTAATATATACTGCCAGGGGGGAGAGCTTCCTGTTGGCTGGGGATTTATCAGGCTGCCAATTTAGCTTACAAATACTGAGGTAAAAATATTGACCAAATAACGTGTGAACGCGGTCTAATACAGGAGGAGATGGCATACAGATATATACTATATACAGGGGAGATGACACACAGATATATATTATATACAGGAGAGATGACACACAGGTATATACTATATACAGGAGGAGATGACATACAGATATATACTATATACAGGGGAGATGAAACACAGATATATATTATACACGGGAGAGATGACACAGGTATATACTATATACAGGAGGAGATGACACACAGGTATATACTATATACAGGAGGAGATGACACACATATATACTATATACAGGGGAGATGACACAGGTATATACTATATACAGGAGGAGATGACATACAGGTATATACTATATACAGGAGGAGATGACAAACAGGTACATACTATATACAGGAGGAGATGACACAGGTATATACTATATACAGGAGCAGATGACACACAGGTATATACTACACTATGTTCCAAATTATTATGCAAATGATATTTTTCTCAGATTTTCCTCAATGGTCAGTCGAAATGACAGTCAGTCTAATAAAAGTCATCACTCTTTAGAGTATACATCGAATTTTATTGAAGAAACCTCCCAATGATAACAGTATAATCTCCAAAATGAATAAAACCTCAAAATGCACTGTTCCAAATTATTAGGCACAGTAGAATTTCTATACATTTGATATGTTTTAAAGAACTGAAAATGCTCATTTGTGGAATTTGCAGCATTAAGAGGTCACATTCACTGAACAAAAAAGCTATTTAACTCCAAAACATCCTAACAGGCCAAGTTACATGTTAACATAGGAACCTTTCTTTGATATCACCTTCACAATTCTTGCATCCATTGAACTTGTGAGTTTTTGGATAGTTTCTGCTTGTATTTCTTTGCATGAAGTCAGAACAGCCTCCCAGAGCTGCTGTGTTGATGTGAACAGCCTCCCACCCTCATAGATCTTTTGCTTGATGATACTCCAAAGGTTCTCTATAGGGTTGAGGACACGGGAAGATGGTGGCCACACCATGAGTTTATCTCCTTTTATACCCATAGCAGCCAATGACTCAGAGGTATTCTTTGCAGCATGAGATGGTGCATTGTCATGCATGAAGACGATTTTGCTCCTCAAGGCATGTTTCTGCTTTTTATACCATGGAAGAAAGTTGTTAGTCAGAAACTCTATATACTTTGCAGAGATCATTTTCACATCTTCAGGAACTGTAAAGGGCCCTACCAGCTGTTTCCCCATGATTCTGTCCCAAAACATGACTCCTCCACATCCTTGCTGACGTTGCAGCCTTGTTGGGACATGGTGGCCATCCACCAATCATCCACTACTCCATCCATCTGGACCATCCAGGGTTGCTCGAGACTCATCAGTAAACAAGACTGTTTGAAAATTAGTCTTCATGTATGTCTGGGCCCAATACAACCATTTCTGCTTGTGAACACTGTTTAGGGGTGGCAGAATAGTAGGTTTATGAACCAAAGCAAGCCTTTGAAGTATCCTACACCTTGAGGTTCTGAGGGACTCCTGAGGCATCAGCGGCTTCAAATATCTGTTTGCTAATTTGTAATGGCTTTTGAGCAGCTGCTCTCTTTTCCGATGAACTTGCCTGGCAGAAACCTTCCTCATTCTGCCTTTATCAGCACGAACACGACTGTGCTCAGATTCAGCCACAAATCTCTTAACAGTAAGATGATCACTCTTAAATTTTCAAGAAATATCTAATGTTTTCATCCCTTGACCAAGGCATTGCACTGTTTGATGCTTTTCGGTAGCAGAGAGATCCTTTTTCTTTCCCTGCTTAATAATGTGGAAAATCATTTTTAAGTAGTTTTCCTTTAATTAGAATCACCTGGAAAACTAATTATCACATGTGTTTAAGATTGATTTCAGTGATCCCTTGACCCCTGAGACACAATGCCATCCATGAGTTTATTTGAAAAACAAAACAATTAAATCGTTTTGACACTTAAATCCAATTTGCATAATAACTTGGAACACAGTGTATATACAGGAGGAGATGACTTACAGGTATATACTATATACAGGAGGAGATGACACACGTATATACTATATACAGGAGGAGATGACATACAGGTATATACTATATAAAAGAGGAGATGACACATAGGTATCTAGAGGAGGAGATGACATACAGCAGGTATATACTATATACAGGGGAGATGACATACAGGTATATACTATATACAGGAGATGACATACAGGTATTTACAATATATAGGAGAAGATGACACATAGGTATATAGAGGAGGAGATGACATACTGCAGGTATATACTATATACAGGAGATGACATATAGGTATATACTATATATAGGAGATGAGATTCAGCTATATAGTATATACAGAAGAGATGACATACAGATTTATACTATATAAAGGAGGAGATGACACATAGGTATATACAATATACAGGAGGAGATGACACAGCAGGTATATACTATTTACAGGGGAGATGACATACAGGTGTATACTACATATAAGGGAGATGACAAACATGTATATACTGGGGGAAAATTAGGTGTGAGGTGAAAATGAAAAGGTGTGAGTGCAAAATGAGAGGAGTGAGGGAAAATAGTGGATTGATTGGAAAATGACAGATGTGAGGTCGAAATGACAAGTGTTAGGTCGGCGTCACACTCAGCGTATGTAAATACGGTCCGTTTTCTACGGCCGTAATACGCAGAAATGTTCCCAAAATAGTGATCCGTATGTCATCCGTAGGCAGGGTGTGGCAGCGTATTTTGCGCATGGCATCCTCCGTATGGCATCCGTACTGCGATATTTTCTCGCAGGCTTGCAAAACCGACATCTAATGGATTTATGTGCTCAAATGTTTGTAAAAACATATATACAGTGTATATACACTCACTGGCCACTTTATTAGGTACACCTGTCCAACTTCTTGTTAACACTTAATTTCTAATCAGCCAATCACATGGCGGCAACTCAGTGCATTTAGGCATGTAGACATGGTCAAGACAATCTCCTGCAGTTCAAACCGAGCATCAGTATGGGGAAGAAAGGTGATTTGAGTGCTTTTGAACGTGGCATGGTTGTTGGTGCCAGAAGGGCTGGTCTGAGTATTTCAGAAACTGCTGATCTACTGGGATTTTCACGCACAACCATCTCTAGGGTTTACAGAGAATGGTCCGAAAAAGAAAAAAAATCCAGTGAGCGGCAGTTCTGTGGGCGGAAATGCCTTGTTGATGCCAGAGGTCAGAGGAGAATGGGCAGACTGGTTCGAGCTGATAGAAAGGCAACAGTGACTCAAATCGACACCCGTTACAACCAAGGTAGGCCTAAGAGCATCTCTGAACGCACAGTGCGTCGAACTTTGAGGCAGATGGGCTACAGCAGCAGAAGACCACACCGGGTACCACTCCTTTCAGCTAAGAACAGGAAACTGAGGCTACAATTTGTACAAGCTCATCGAAATTGGACAGTAGAAGATTGGAAAAACGTTGCTTGGTCTGATGAGTCTCGATTTCTGCTGCGACATTCGGATGGTAGGGTCAGAATTTGGCGTAAACAACATGAAAGCATGGATCCATCCTGCCTTGTATGGAGCATCTTTGGGATGTGCAGCCGACAAATCTGCGGCAACTGTGTGATGCCATCATGTCAATATGGACCAAAATCTCTGAGGAATGCTTCCAGCACCTTGTTGAATCTATGCCACGAAGAATTGAGGCAGTTCTGAAGGCAAAAGGGGGTCCAACCCGTTACTAGCATGGTGTACCTAATAAAGTGGCCGGTGAGTGTATATATATATATATATATATATATATATATATATATATATATATATATATATATATACACACTGGGGTATGGGAGTGGGGTCCATATTCATTTCTCTAATGAGCAGTACCATGTGACCGCTGAACAGGGGACGAGCTGCGGCACCGAAGACCGTGGGACAGGCAGGGGGAGCGCCAGGAGCGCCGGGACTAGGTGAGTATGCGACAGACCTCTCTCCCCCTCACCCGCCGACCCCACCGCCGACCGTGACTCGAGTATAAGCCGAGAGGGGCACTTTCAGCCCAAAAATTTGGGCTGAAAATCTCGGCTTATACTCGAGTATATATGGTAATTCATATATATATATATATATAAATAAAAGAAACTGAGGACCATCATATGAGGGCTGTGGCGCCACCATATTCTATATAGGGGGCTGTAGGGACATGATACTATATATAGAGGGAATGCGGGATCATCATACTATATATAGGAAGCTGTGAGGTACATAATATCGCAATTAGAGAGCTGTAGGGGACCATCATACTATATATACTGTAAGGGGTTTTGGAGACATGCTATTTGTGGGGAGCTATAGTATATATAGAAAACTGTAAAGCCTCATATATAGTACTAGATACCTTCATGTCTTTTCCCTGATAACTACGTTAGATTTTCCAACCAACAGAGCACCAGCAGCTAGACACCTTACTAAGTGTTTGTACGAAATGTGCTTCTCACAACTAAATCAGGTGTCAAAATATGGCTCCTTTATCTGGATAATGCCCTGTGTGTCCATTTTTAGCATTTCTTTGAAAAGTATGAATTTGCTATGCACATGGCATTTCAGCCAGAAGGTGGCTATATAGCTGCTGCTATTAGAAATAGGTTCATTTGTGTGTTTTTAAAATAATAGCTGATTATATTAAACTAGCTATTGAACCCGTTCTACGCCCGGGTGGCGAGCATTTATATTGGAATATGGTCTCCATCCTGGTATGTGCTGCTCCTATCCTGTCATATGCTGCTCCATCCTGCGCCCCCATCCTGTCATGTGCTGCTCCACCGTGTCATGTGCTGCTCCATCCTGCGCCCCCATCCTGTCATGTGCTGCTCCACCGTGTCATGTGCTGCTCCATCCTGCATCCCCATCCTGTCATGTGCTGCTCCACCGTGTCATGTGCTGCTCCATCCTGCGCCCCCATCCTGTCATGTGCTGCTCCACCGTGTCATGTGCTGCTCCATCCTCATCCCCATCCTGTCATGTGCTCCCATCCTGCGCCCCCATCCTATCACGTGCTGCTCCATCCTGCGCCCCCATCAGTGCGGGCGGCTGTGCTGAGTGCGGGCGGCTGTGCTGAGTGCGGGCGGCTGTATGTGGCTGTGCTGAGTGCGGGCGGCTGTATGTGACGTGGCTGTGCTGGGTGCGGGCGGCTGTGCTGGGTGCGGCAGCTGTGGACGGCTGTGCTGGGTGCGGTGGCTGTGCTGGGTGCAGCGGCTGTGCTGGGTGCAGCGGCTGTGCGTGGCTGTAGGCGGCTGTGCGTGGCTGTGGGAGGCTGTGCTGGGTGCGGCGGCTGTGCGTGGCTGTGGGCGGCTGTGCTGGGTGCGGCGGCTGTGCTGGGTGCGGTGGCTGTGCTGGGTGCGGCGGCTGTCCGTGGCTGTAGGCGGCTGTGCGTGGCTGTGCTGGGTGCGGAGGCTGTGCATGGCTGTGGCGGCTGTGCGTGGCTGTGCTGGGTGCGGCGGCTGTGCTGGGTGCGGCGGATGTGCTGGGTGCGGCGGCTGTGCTGGGTGCGGCGGCTGTGGGTGGCTGTGCTGGGTGCAGCGGTTGTGCGTGGCTGTGGGCGGCTGTGCTGGGTGCGGCGGCTGTGGGCGGCTGTGCGTGGCTGTGCTGGGTGCGGCGGCTGTGCGTGGCTGTGGGCGGCTGTGCTGGGTGCGGCGGCTGTGCTGGGTGCGGCGGCTGTCCGTGGCTGTGGGCGGCTGTGCGTGGCTGTGGGAGGCTGTGCGTGGCTGTAGGCGGCTGTGCGTGGCTGTGGCGGCTGTGCATGGCTGTGCTGGGTGCGGCGGATGTGCTGGGTGCGGCGGCTGTGCTGGGTGCGGCGGCTGTGGGTGGCTGTGCTGGGTGCGGCGGCTGTGCGTGGCTGTGGGCTGTGCGTGGCTGTGGGCGGCTGTGCTGGGTGCGGCGGCTGTGCGTGGCTATGGGTGGCTGTACGTGGCTGTGGGCGGCTGTGCTGGGTGCGGCGGCTGTGCGTGGCTGTGGTCGGCTGTGCTGGGTGCGGCTGTGCGTGGCTGTGGGCGGCTGTGCGTGGCTGTGGGCGGCTGTGCTGGGTGCGGCGGCTGTGGTCGGCTGTGCTGGGTGCGGCGGCTGTGCTGGGTGCGGCGGCTGTGGTCGGCTGTGCTGGGTGCGGCGGCTGTGCGTGGCTATGGGTGGCTGTGCGTGGCTGTGGGCGGCTGTGCTGGGTGCGGCGGCTGTCCGTGGCTGTGGGCGGCTGTGCGAGGCTGTGCGTGGCTGTAGGCGGCTGTGCGTGGCTGTAGGCGGCTGTGCGTGGCTGTAGGCGGCTGTGCATGGCTGTGCTGGGTGCGGCGGCTGTGCTGGGTGCGGCGGCTGTGGGTGGCTGTGCTGGGTGCGGCGGCTGTGCATGGCTGTGGGCTGTGCGTGGCTGTGGGCGGCTGTGCTGGGTGCGGCGGCTGTGGTCGGCTGTGCTGGGTGCGGCGGCTGTGCGTGGCTATGGGTGGCTGTGCGTGGCTGTGGGCGGCTGTGCTGGGTGCGGCGGCTGTCCGTGGCTGTGGGCGGCTGTGCGAGGCTGTGCGTGGCTGTAGGCGGCTGTGCGTGGCTGTAGGCGGCTGTGCGTGGCTGTAGGCGGCTGTGCATGGCTGTGCTGGGTGCGGCGGATGTGCTGGGTGCGGCGGCTGTGCTGGGTGCGGCGGCTGTGGGTGGCTGTGCTGGGTGCGGCGGCTGTGCTGGGTGCGGCGGCTGTGCGTGGCTGTGGGCGGCTGTGCTGGGTGCGGCGGCTGTGCGTGGCTGTGGGCGGCTGTGCTGGGTGCGGCGGCTGTGCGTGGCTGTGGTCGGCTGTGCTGGGTGCGGCGGCTGTGCGTGGCTGTGGGCGGCTGTGCTGGGTGCGGCGGCTGTGCTGGGTGCGGCGGCTGTCCGTGGCTGTGGGCGGCTGTGCGTGGCTGTGGGAGGCTGTGCGTGGCTGTAGGCGGCTGTGGCGGCTGTGCATGGCTGTGCTGGGTGCGGCGGATGTGCTGGGTGCGGCGGCTGTGCTGGGTGCGGCGGCTGTGGGTGGCTGTGCGTGGCTGTGGGCTGTGCGTGGCTGTGGGCGGCTGTGCTGGGTGCGGCGGCTGTGCTGGGTGCGGCGGCTGTGGGTGGCTGTGCGTGGCTGTGGGCGGCTGTGCTGGGTGCGGCGGCTGTGCTGGGTGCGGCGGCTGTGCTGGGTGCGGCGGCTGTGTGTGGCTATGGGTGGCTGTACGTGGCTGTGGGCGGCTGTGCGTGGCTGTGGTCGGCTGTGCTGGGTGCGGCTGTGCGTGGCTGTGGGCGGCTGTGCGTGGCTGTGGGCGGCTGTGCTGGGTGCGGCGGCTGTGGTCGGCTGTGCTGGGTGCGGCGGCTGTGCGTGGCTGTGCTGGGTGCGGCGGCTGTGCGTGGCTGTGGTCGGCTGTGCTGGGTGCGGCGGCTGTGCGTGGCTATGGGTGGCTGTGCGTGGCTGTGGGCAGCTGTGCTGGGTGCGGCGGCTGTGCGTGGCTGTGGGCGCCTGTGCGTGGCTGTGGGCGGCTGTGCGTGGCTGTGCTGGGCGCGGCGGCTGTGCTGGGTGCGGCCATTTTCTTGGTCCTGCTCCCGGAGTCGGCGCCTGCGCAGTCCGCGCTTTCCGGCGCCATTTTCTTGAAGACACTGCAATGTGTCTTCAAGAAAATGGCGCCGGAAAGCGCGGACTGCGCAGGCGCCGATTCCGGGAGCAGGGGGACAGTCACGGCCCGGAAGCGCGTCGGTGGAACGGGTCAGGTAAGTATACTCACCCTCCGCCTCCTGGCTCGTCCCTGCTTGTCCGGTGGAGATCGCGGTGTGCGTTCAGCGCTTACACATACCGCGATCTCCTGGGAGCGTCGCTCTGTGCGGTCCAGACTGCGCCGGCGCTTGCGCTTGCGCAGTCTATAGAGGCTTCGGACAGAGTGACGCTCCCAGCGTTATATTATAGATATAGGAGGCAGTGGGGACATCATATTGTATATAGGGGGCTATGTAGCCATTTTACTATATATGGGGAGTGTTGGGGACCTCATTGTATAATAAAGGGGTATTGGGGGCTGTAGGACCATCATTCTGTATATACAGAGCTGTTTGGGTGCTCAGAGGACATTTTTACTTTAAGTGAGCACTCAAGGGTATTTGTTGCTGGAAGGGGACACTTGGGACATTATATCCTTCAAAGGACCATACAGGTCTTTTCACAGTAAGGGCATTACTACTTTCTGTGGGACAATTTAATTTTTTGGGGGTTGGAGTCATACTAATAATTATACAGTTGATTAAATATTGGGGTCAGTGGTCGACACTGCAGGTGCACACAGAGTGGGGAGTTTTTGTAGGTTGGGAATAGATGGCGACGGCGCTGGAAATGTGAGAAGTCAAATGCACCTTTGTTGTAATCTGTGCAGATGAGTCCTGGCTGGAGAAGTTGTCATGTCGGTCTGGACCTGATAGAAAAGTGAATGACCCGAATCAGAAAGAATTTCATGTGTAAGTTACTATATATAGCTGTACTGTAATCACTTGTTGTGCGGAACTGGTATCTACCAATATTCGGTTACTGTAAGGTTGTAATATTGCTCTTTTTAGGTAGCATTTTTTTTTTTATTTAATAGCAGCTTATTGTAATTCAGTCATTATAGTTAAAGGTGTATGGTGGTATCATTGGTCTTTGTATAGAATGTAGTTTCATCTAGAGTTATTGGTGATATTATAATATTGTGTATTTGCTGTGTAGTGGTGATAGTAGTAGGCACTGCGTAGCCGTATTGTATGTATGTTTGTAAGTAAGCTTCATTATGGCACCATATTTAAGCAGTAAGCTTGGTTTTGGTACTGTATCAATGTAGTAATCTAGAATATGGTACGGTATATATGCCATAATCTCAGTTCTGCTCCAGTTTCTATGTAGCAGACTTGGTTACATGTAATAGACCTATTAAAGGGTACCTGTCACCCCCAAAATGGAAGTTGAGCTAAGCCCACCAGCATCAGGGGCTTATCTACAGCATTCTGTAATGCTGTAGATAAGCCCCCGTCGTAACCTGAAAGATGAGAAAAAGAGGTTAGATTATACTCACCCAGGGGTGGTCCCGCTGCGGTGAGCGTCGCGGTCCGGTCCGAGGTCTCCTATCTTCTTATGTTCACGTCCTCTTCTTGTCTTCACGCCACAGCTCCGGCGCAGGCGTACTTTGTCTGCCTTATTGAGGGCAGATCAAAGTACTGCAGTGCGCACGTGCCAGGCCTCTCTGACCTTTCCCGGCGCCTGCACACTGCAGTACTTTGCTCTGCCCTCAACAAGACAGATAAAGTACGCCTGCGCCGGAGCTGCGGCGTGAAGACAAGAAGAGGACGTCATTCTATGAAGATGGGAGGCCCCGTACCAGACAGCGACGCACTTCAGACCGGACCGCAGCGGGACTGCCCCTGGGTGAGTATAATCTAACCTCTTTTTCTCATCTTTTAGGATACATCGGGGGCTTATCTACAGTATTCCAGAATGCTGTAGATAAACCCCTGATGCCGGTGGGCTTAGCTCAACTTCCATTTTGGGGGTGGCAGGTTCCCATTAAGCTCAGTTCTGCTCCCTTATCTCTGTAGTAAGCTCGGTTCTGCTCCTATATCTCTGTTGTAAGCTCGGTTCTGCTCCTATATCTCTGTTGTAAGCTCGGTTCTGCTCCCATATCTCTGCAGTAAGCTCTGCTCCCATATCTCTGTAGTAAGCTTGGTTCTGCTCCTATATCTCTGCAGTAAGCTCAGTTCTGCTCCTATATCTCTGCAGTAAGCTCAGTTCTGCTCTCATAGCTCATTATTAAGCTTGGTTCTACGCCTATATCTGCAGAGTAAGCTCTGTTCTGCTCCCATATCTCTGTAGTAAGCTCGATTCTGCTCTCATAGCTCTTTAGTAAGCTCGGTTCTTTTCCTATATCTCTGTAGTAAGCTCCATTCTGTTCCCATATCTCCAGAGTAAGCTCTGTTCTGCTCACATATCTCTGGCGTTAGCTTGGTTCTGCTCCCATATCTATGCAGCAAGCTCTGTTCTGTTCTCATATCTATGTACCAGCCTGTTTTTAAAGCCTGTTATCTCTGCTGATTTAATGCAATGGTCAGAGATAAGCAGGGAGGAGGACCACCGCAAGTCGAGGGCCACTGCCTTTTGATTGCCCCCCAGGCTGAAAAGTGCCCGCCAGCCCCTGTGTGTCTCCCATCCTGCCACCTGTCTCCCATCCTGCCACCTGTGTCTCCCATCCTGCCCCGTGTCTCCCATCCTGCCCCGTGTCTCCCATCCTGCCCCGTGTCTCCCATCCTGCCCCGTGTCTCCCATCCTGCCCCGTGTCTCCATTCTTCCCCCGTGTCTCCAATCCTGCCCCGTCTCCCATCCTGCCACCTGTGTCTCCATTCTTCCCCGTGTCTCCATTCTTCCCCGTGTCTCCATTCTTCCCCCGTTTCTCCATTCTTCCCCCGTTTCTCCAATCCTGCCCCGTCTCCCATCCTTCCCCGTGTCTCCATTCTTCCCCGTGTCTCCATTCTTCCCCCGTGTCTCCATTCTTCCCCCGTGTCTCCAATCCTGCCCCGTCTCCCATTCTTCCCCGTGTCTCCATTCTTCCCCCGTGTCTCCATTCTTCCCGTTTCTCCATTCCTTCCCCCGTTTCTCCATTCCTTCCCCCGTTTCTCCATTCCTTCCCCCGTTTCTCCAATCCTTCCCCCGTTTCTCCAATCCTGCCCCGTCTCCCATCCTGACACCGTGTCTCCATTCTTCCCCCGTGTCTCCATTCTTCCCCCGTGTCTCCATTCTTCCCCCGTGTCTCCATTCTTCCCCCGTGTCTCCATTCTTCCCCCGTGTCTCCATTCTTCCCCCGTTTCTCCATTCTTCCCCCGTTTCTCCATTCTTCCCCCATTCTTCCCCCGTGTCTCCATTCTTCCCCCGTGTCTCCATTCTTCTCCCGTGTCTCCATTCTTCCCTCGTGTCTCCATTCTTCCCTCGTGTCTCCAATCCTGCCCCTTTTCCCATTCTTCCCCGTTTCTCCATTCTTCCCCCGTGTCTCCATTCCTTCCGTTTCTCCATTCCTTCCCCCGTTTTTCCATTCCTTCCCCCGATTCTCCATTTCTTTCCCCGTGTCTCCAATCCTGCCCTGTCTCCCATCCTGACACCGTGTCTCCATTCTTCCCCCGTTTCTCCATTCTTCCCCCATTCTTCCCCCGTGTCTCCATTCTTCCCCCGTGTCTCCATTCTTCCCCCGTGTATCCATTCTTCCCCTGTGTCTCCAATCCTGTATAATAAAAATAAAACTTTCTTACCTGGCTGCGCTCCTGCGGCGATGATCTCTCCATGCAGTTCGAGCGCGCACTCACCGGTGAATGACAATGACGTCATACGCCGGCGACGTGCACGCTGACGTCAGATGCCAGCCTCTGATTGGCTGGTGGCTTTTAACTATTGCTGTGCGGGCCCACATGGCAATAGAGTTTAACTGAACCTGCGTCTAGAACACAGGTTCAGTTACTGCACTGGCAGAAGCCTGCCGCTGGGGCCCGGTGAGCAGTAGAGACAGGGCCGGATGAGGGCCCCCTCTGCCCACCGGGCCCCATAGCAGTCGCGTGGCCTGCCACCATTTGCGGTACGCCACCGACTTCTATGGTTCGGTTACTTTCTCGCTTGTGTTCAGGTATTCCATTTTTAGGGACATCATGGAATGGATCCTCTGGGTAACTGGTGAAAAGCTGAGGTCCCATTGATTATTCTGGGGTCCGTTTGTGACGCTTTTTCTTCTATCCTAATACCAGACACATACCGGATCCCAGAATAATCAATGATGCCCACTTGGATCACCTATGTGACCTTTTGGACGTGAATCCTCTGTGTCTGTAATAACGGAGTGTGTGAATGTGACCTTTATTTTCACAGATTATTCCAATTTCCTACACTTTTTGTAAAGTGTTGCCCGCTGTTTCTGGTATGGAGGCGCCTCTGTCCTACTGATGGAGAGCCGAGACTGTGGTGAAACACAGAATCAGGAGCGGACTCAGTCAGCCATTGCCCTACTGGGATAAAGATTTATACGTCTCCAAGGGCAACCAATACGCATGGCCGCCATTTTGCAGACTGCTCTAGTGACGAGACTTCCCGGCCGTGTGCAGCGCGCTGTTTACAGCAGCATCTTCCCCGGAAGGGGCGGCCCCGGCCTGTCTGCGCTCGGGCCATGCTGGTGTCCGCCGCTCCCGGGACAAGGTCACCCGCATGTGGGCGCTGAGCGGCCCCCGGACACTGCGCGCTCCCATGGCAGCCAGGTAAGAGGGGCTGCGGGGTGGTGTCCTGCTGGGTGGTGTCCTGCTGGGTGACCGGACCACCATGTGCCGGCACCTCTCCGGGACACGTGTGTGTAGATATAGCAGAGCTGTGGGGCGCCATGGCGGAGTACGTGCCCTGTGAGGAGACCTAGCCATCAGCTGACGATCACTGCGGACAGCCATCATGGCTTTCTCCATTTTAATGTTGTGTGCAGAAAATGAGCTGGATTTCAGGCTGCGTTCACACTGGGCTTCTGTCCTATGTGGGCCATACACTATAATGACACGGTGCAGAAATCCAGGCTCACCACGGCCGAACAGTTCGAGCAAAGGGGCCGTGAAGAAAACGCATGTGTGCTGTGCTTTAGGCTGAGTTCACACAGGATGTGTAGTAACATTGCATAGTTTTGTTATTTAACATAAAACAAGCGCAACCTTGCAGTTCTAGCACAGTGGATGGGAGTTGTAGGAATCCCGTGCACACTATGTGTCTGCAATGCGTTATTGAAATCCGCTGTGTCAGTTCCTCTGGCGGTAAACTTGTTTTATTTCTGGATTTTTTTCCAGACATGAATGAGATGATTAAAATCTGCAGTTGAAACACACTAAAAATGTGTAATCTGCACATGACTCTATTAAAGCAAGTGCCAAAATTAAGAAACGTGAGGCGGCGAGCACAAAGATGACATTCCAAAAGCTACAATGAAAAACACATGTAAAATCAAACCCAAAACACTCAAGCAGCCTAATCTACATGATCAGTGTAGAAATCCGCAGCATCAGAAGGTCTCCCACAGAAGAAACCCACCGCTTCAAAACTGCACCAAACACGTATCCTAGAAAGGGGGAGAACACAGAAGTTACTGCCCCCAATAAACCGCAAATTACTTCTGTG
The DNA here is from genome assembly GCF_051348905.1 of Ranitomeya variabilis. Lineage (NCBI taxonomy): Eukaryota > Metazoa > Chordata > Amphibia > Anura > Dendrobatidae > Ranitomeya > Ranitomeya variabilis. The sequence goes on along the minus strand of NC_135233.1, from coordinate 171,007,930 downwards.
TGTTTTCATATGGGCTGCTGCTGAAATACAGGGCACTTTACCTATTGTTGTACTATTATAAAATCCACTGAGGAGCCAATTGGACCCCCAGCTCCGCCTAAATATTTTGCCTTGTACTCCAGTGTTTGATGGGGGTCTCTGTCCAGAATCCCACTACTATATTCACACGTGTTTGGGCATTTACCCCTGTGTTGACAACTACTCGGACCACCCTTTGGATACTATGGTATAGTCACTTGTTAAAATAAAAAAAACAAACAAATTAAATCGAACTAACACTTGCCACCAGCAATGTTGATACAGTACTTGGTCTCAGTGCTTGCGTTACATTATGCATCGGGAGCACTGCAGGCAATCGGGAGCACTGCAGGCAATCGGGAGCACTGCAGGCAATCGGGAGCACTGCAGGCAATCGGGAGCACTGCAGGCAATCGGGTGCACTGCAGGCAATCGGGTGCACTGCAGGCAATTGGCAGCTGTTAATGGGAAGCAGCGCTCACACTTCCCTCAGCTGTCCTGATTGGCTGAAGCGCACTTATGACATAACAATGTTGGCAAACATCACTGTAAAGGTATGGGATGGATTTTATATACTGTGTATGTATATACAGTATATAAAATCCAAACAGGCCGTTCAGACATTAAAGTCCGCTTTTTCTTCAGTTATTTTTTGTGCTGTTTCCCTTTTTTTGATTATATATATATATATATATATATATATATATATATATATATATATATATATATATAGTTTCTCTTACTGAGAGTGTTGGGGGACACTCACTTGGCCGCGATATTCAAGCACACGGGCACGGGTTTATAAAACAAAGCAGTCCATGCGGTTTATTAAGCCTCATAAACCGGGTTACGCACAGTTCATAACATGAAACACAACAGGCACCAACTGGTGATATTTACTTGCAGCTTCTAACACTTCAGTGTACGGCTTTGCCTCATGGACACTAACACGCTGGTCCTCCCTTAACCAGTTCCCAAGGGAGACCACACAGTTCATAGAACTTCACAAGCACTACCGGCCTGTACGATACCTGACGGGAGCTCCGGCTCCACCTGCTGACTCCTCGCCAGTCCACACCTCCGGGTAAGCTGCCTTACAGGGATCACCAACTTGCCTGGCCGGCACACACTAGTTAGTCCAGACCTCACCGAAGGACTCCAGCTTCCCCACACTCCGTTAACACTCTTCTGGGTAAGCTGCCTAACAGGGATCCCCAACTTGCCTGCCCGGCATACAGTAGTCAGTCCAGACCTCACCGAAGGACTCCAGCTTCCTCAGTTCCACTGTGCACTGCTCCGGGATCCGGTCCTCCTACTAGGACCTCCCACGCCAACAGGTGCTTTCCAGGAAGCCTCCTCTCAGGCTTCCAACACAGGAACACACCGAGCCCTCAGGAACTCCCTCAGGGATTTTGCACTTGGACCCTTCAGGTCCAAACACTGGAACCACACAGGAACATGTGACCCACACTCTGGTCACGTTATGTACCTGTAACCACACCCACAGTAATGGATCACATGGACTGGTCACGTGATCCTGACATCACTGCAGGTCAATTCTCACGGCCTCAATACAACTCCGTGCAGATCCCGGGGAGACCATGCAGCGCCCCCTACCTGTTACAGGGGTTACTGCATCACATATATCACATATCCTCCCCCTCTGTTCACACCTGTAGGGTTGAACACCTGTCATACACGTGGGATCACGGGATATGTCATGCACGTTGCCTTGCCCTTCCTGTCGAGAGAACCGTCTCAGTCGGTTTTGAGCATCACACAGACCCATCCAGTTGTTGAGTTTACCCCGCCCCCAGCGGTCAACATGTAGGCCTTGAGGTTTGGCCCTTAAGTTACAGTCTGTCCGTGACCCCAAACCTTTAGTCAAGTTTGTCTTTTTACTCGACCTTTCTCTCCAGGGTCGCCACCCACGGTTGGTACGGACATTAGTCCCACTTACAGTCGAGACTAGCAACTGATCAGAGTCTGACCCTCCATCACTACGTCTACTACTGTACATGTCCTTTTTGTTTCCTTTTCGTTGGGAAGAAGGCGGCTGCCACCTTGTGTTCTGCAGCTGTTTATTGACCTGCCGTCTGTACAGTCTCAGCTGCTCAATTTCTCTCAGGTAGGCCACGCGATACCTCAGGAGCATCCGGATATTCGCTAGACTCTCCTTGGACCCGACAACCAGGAATGACACCATTCCATCTTCACCCACCTGGGCCTTGTCTTCAGCCAGAATCCTCAGTCTCTTCACACCTGACACATCCACCATCTCCTGCATCGCTTTTCCAAATCGGCCAGTGAGCTTCGCTACCAGAGCTCTGGGCACTTGGACTGTGTCCTCCACCAAACCCAGACGACTTTGAGCTTTCCTGGCTTGCTCCAAACAACGAGTGGCCTCACGATTCCCCAACAGGACCCTCTGTTTCGTGCAGAGGCACCGTAGGTGCATGTCCCTCAGGACAGCCACCCTCTTCACTGTGACTTCCTTAGTAGACAGTACCACCAACTGTTTCGTCTCCAGTGCCCAGTGCACACTACACGCTTCCACTGCCTTTTTAAAGGCCTCATGCACACCCTCGCGGGTACATGCATCTTGCGCCTCTATGGGTACATCTATCACGCACTTGAAGAGCGGAGTCTCACTTCCTTCAAGAACAGATGGCTCCTGCCTTGCCATGGACCTTTCCATCAAGACACCTGTCACAACCGGGTGACCATCTTGTTCTGCTTTTAGCGCCAACTCCTCTTCAGCTTTACTCTCATTACCACTCTGGTACTGGCACGAGAAGTCTGCGACCACCACCTCTTTTCCTTGTAGAGGGCCTTTTAGTGCTTCTCTAAGCACTACAATGTCTTCCTTTAGGGTCTGATACACACTTTGCCACCTGAACAGGTGGCCTCTGAGCTCCGAGACTTCCTTCTCCAGCTCATCCACTCTGCGCTCAGCCGCTTGTTTCAGGACCCTTTCTTGTTCGACATGGTCGTTCACCGTCTCTATAACCAATTCCATCTCGCTTCTCCCATCCTCCGGATTGGTGAAACACCCATCACTTGAGGAGGTATTCACTTCCGGCACCATCTCCTTGGTGGCCTCTGTTTTGCCACCGATCGTCAGCACAGGTCCTGGACCCCGTCCTCCACCCGTCAGCACAGGTCCTGGACCCCGTCCTCCACCCATTACCACAGGTCCTGGACCCCGTCCTCCACCCGTTACCACAGGTCCTGGACCCCGTCCTCCACCCGTTACCACAGGTCCTGGACCCCGTCCTCCACCCGTTACCACAGGTCCTGGACCCCGTCCTCCACCCGTTACCACAGGTCCTGGACCCCGTCCTCCACCCGTTACCACAGGTCCTGGACCCCGTCCTCCACCCGTTACCACAGGTCCTGGACCCCGTCCTCCACCCGTTACCACAGGTCCTGGACCCCGTCCTCCACCCGTTACCACAGGTCCTGGACCCCGTCCTCCACCCGTTACCACAGGTCCTGGACCCCGTCCTCCACCCGTTACCACAGGTCCTGGACCCCGTCCTCCACCCGTTACCACAGGTCCTGGACCCCGTCCTCCACCCGTTACCACAGGTCCTGGACCCCGTCCTCCACCCGTTACCACAGGTCCTGGACCCCGTCCTCCACCTGTCACCAGGGCATATGCGTCTGTTACTGGCCATGACTTGTCACAGTCACCCCCAGAATCTGTGTCACACCCCACAGTCTGATGACCCTGCAAGTCACTCTCTGTCTGGGTGTCAGCTCCACGTGTTTTATCCAGCAGACCACTATCAGTCGTATTGTGGCACACTTCAGGTGACGTCAGGTCAGTTAGTTGGACAGTCGCACCTTTCCCTCTGGTCAGGCCTGCCTTCTCAACATTACTAACTGACATCCACATTATATCCACAAACACTTCAGCCTTTTCCCACAGTGCTACCAAATCTTGTCCTATTACCATAGGATACGGCAAGATCGGGTCTACAACCACCTCATGGTATGTGGAAACCTCCGCTGCGACAATGTAGATAGTGGCTACCTGGAGATATCCAGTGTCGCCAGGTGACACAGAATCTCCTGGACGGGTTCTCAGCAGACGCTTCTCTCCCCGGGTCTATCAACCCTTGCACACACTTTCCATCCAGCCAAAAAGGACACAGTCGTGACACCTCACTGATTGCCGCCCCTTTTTTGGCTCCGCCCCCTTTCTGGGCAAGTGCTCTGCTTTTTGATACCACCCCGGTTCGAGATTCAGCCCCCCTTCGGGATTCCACCACTTTTTGGGCCATTACCCCTATTCGGGTTACCGTCCCTTTTTGGGTCTCCGCCCCCTTTTGGGCAACCATCCCCGTTTGAGCCACCGCTCACTATTAGGGATAATCCCCTCCCTGGGATACACCCCGTGGACTCCCCCACGGCACTCAGGCCCCAGTTCACACAGTACACCCCAATGTCTCTGGGCTTGTACTGGCCCTTTAAGAGTCTGCACAAAAAGAGAAATTTTTTTTTTTTTTTTTTTCTCTGTCACTTTCACCAGCTCCTGCTGGTACCGCCACAGCTCCCGCTGCAGTCACACACAACCGACACCTCCAGGTGCTGCCAACCACAAGCCACTACAGCTCCGCCTGCTGTGGAACCTCTCGCTGCAACCACGGCTACTCTCCACACGGCTCTGCACGGCTCCACCGCTGCCGCTTGTCACCTTCGTGACCCCGCCGAGTCACAGCAGACGCTTGTCACCTTCGTAACCCCGCCGAGTTACCGCTAGACGCTTGTCACCTTCGTGGCTCTGCCACAGCAATTAACTCCACGTGTGCTAGCGGGATTGTTGCCAAAATTCTCCACCAATTGTAAGGTTTCTCTTACTGAGAGTGTTGGGGGACACTCACTTGGCCGCGATATTCAAGCACACGGGCACGGGTTTATAAAACAAAGCAGTCCATGCGGTTTATTAAGCCTCATAAACCGGGTTACGCACAGTTCATAACATGAAACACAACAGGCACCAACTGGTGATATTTACTTGCAGCTTCTAACACTTCAGTGTACGGCTTTGCCTCACGGACACTAACACGCTGGTCCTCCCTTAACCAGTTCCCAAGGGAGACCACACAGTTCATAGAACTTCACAAGCACTACCGGCCTGTACGATACCTGACGGGAGCTCCGGCTCCACCTGCTGACTCCTCGCCAGTCCACACCTCCGGGTAAGCTGCCTTACAGGGATCACCAACTTGCCTGGCCGGCACACACTAGTTAGTCCAGACCTCACCGAAGGACTCCAGCTTCCCCACACTCCGTTAACACTCTTCTGGGTAAGCTGCCTAACAGGGATCCCCAACTTGCCTGCCCGGCATACAGTAGTCAGTCCAGACCTCACCGAAGGACTCCAGCTTCCTCAGTTCCACTGTGCACTGCTCCGGGATCCGGTCCTCCTACTAGGACCTCCCACGCCAGCAGGTGCTTTCCAGGAAGCCTCCTCTCAGGCTTCCAACACAGGAACACACCGAGCCCTCAGGAACTCCCTCAGGGATTTTGCACTTGGACCCTTCAGGTCCAAACACTGGAACCACACAGGAACATGTGACCCACACTCTGGTCACGTTATGTACCTGTAACCACACCCACAGTAATGGATCACATGGACTGGTCACGTGATCCTGACATCACTGCAGGTCAATTCTCACGGCCTCAATACAACTCCGTGCAGATCCCGGGGAGACCATGCAGCGCCCCCTACCTGTTACAGGGGTTACTGCATCACATATCACAATATATATATATACATACTTTTTGCTTTGATGACGGTTTTGCACACTCTTGGCATTCTCTTGATGAGCTTCAAGAGGTAGTGACCGGGAATGGTCTTCCAACAATCTTGAAGGAGTTCCCAGAGATGCTTAGCACTTGTTGGCCCTTTTGCCTTCACTCTGCGGTCTAGCTCACCCCAAACCATCTCGATTGGGTTCAGGTCTGGTGACTGTGGAGGCCAGGTCATCTGGCGTACCACCCCATCACTCTCCTTCTTGGTCAAATAGCCATTACACAGCCTGGAGGTGTGCTTGGGGTCATTGTCCTGTTGAAAAATAAATGATGGTCCAACTAAATGCAAACCGGATGGAATAGCATGCCGCTGCAAGATGCTGTGGTAGCCATGCTGGTTCAGTACGCCTTCAATTTTGAATAAATCCCCAACAGTGTCACCAGCAAAGCACCGCCACACCATCACACCTCCTCCTCCATGCTTCACGGTGGGAACCAGGCATGTAGAGTCCATCCGTTCACCTTTTCTGCGTCGCACAATGACACGGTGGTTGGAACCAAAGATCTCAAATTTGAACTCATCAGACCAAAGCACAGATTTCCACTGGTCATTCCTTGTGTTCTTTAGCCCAAACAAGTCTCTTCTGCTTGTTGCCTGTCCTTAGCAGTGGTTTCCTAGCAGCTATTTTACCATGAAGGCCTGCTGCACAAAGTCTCCTCTTAACAGTTGTTGTAGAGATGTGTCTGCTGCTAGAACTCTGTGTGGCATTGACCTGGTCTCTAATCTGAGCTGCTGGTGACTCGGATAAACTTATCCTCAGAAGCAGAGGTGACTCTTGGTCTTCCTTTCCTGGGGCAGTCCTCATGTGAGCCAGTTTCTTTGTAGCGCTTGATGGTTTTCGCCACTGCACTTGGGGACTCTTTCAAAGTTTTCCCAATTTTTTTGGACTGACTGACCTTCATTTCTTAAAGTAATGATAGCCACTTGTTTTTCTTTACTTAGCTGCTTTTTTCTTGCCGTAATACAAATTATAACAGTCTATTCAGTAGGACTGTCAGCTGTGTATCCACCAGACTTCTGCTCAACACAACTGATGGTCCCAACCCCATTTATAAGGCAATAAATCTCACTTATTAAACCTGACAGGGCGCACCTGTGAAGTGAAAACCATTCTCGGTGACTACCTCTTGAAGCTCATCAAGAGAATGCCAAGAGTGTGCACAGCAGTCATCAAAGCAAAAGGTGGCTACTTTGAAGAACCTAGAATATAAGACATAGTTTCAGTTGTTTCACACTTTTTTGTTAAGTATATAATTCCACATGTGCTAATTCATGAGGTGTGTCCAGACTTTTGGTCTATTCTGTATATATATACACACACACACACACACACACACACACACACACACACACACACACACACACACACCTGTCAAAGCAGTTGACAACCCCGTTGTGTGTTAGGCTACTTTCACACTAGCGTTGTTGGCTGTACGTCGTAATGCGTCGTTTAGGAGAAAAAAACGCATCCTGCAAAGTTGTCTGCAGGATGCGTTTTTTCCCCATAGACTAACATTAGCGACGCATTGCGACGTATGGCCACACGTCGCAACCGTCGTGCGACGTTTGCGTCGTGTTTTGGCGGACCGTTGGACGAAACTCTGCCCCCTCCTCCCCGGACCTTACAACGGGGCAGCGGAAGTGTCGTAAGACTGCTTCCGCTGCCCATGTCGGGCATTTCTTTCACAACGCGCGTCAGACCGACGCATAGCGACGGCCCCTTGCCGACGCTAGTGTGAAAGCAGCCTTATACAGCAACATGTGACTTTTCTCAGTCACACTACAAAACATCTGTGCGACTTGTCTGTGACTTACTGTCTTGTGACTATTTTAGATTTGTGATTTCCCTGCAGATAAAACAATTGAGTTGCAGACAGGTCACATGTTGCGTGTTACTTGCAGAACAGTTTATGGCAAGTGTATTGAGTAAAAATCCAACACATTTGGAAACATTTGCGACTGTTGCAGATTGCAATGCAACATCACAGGAAATCTTTATATCCACTGTTTCAATGTGTCCCTGCGTTTTCTGTCACCTTGTATCCCTAGCCTTGAAGGAAATCCATTTCCAGGTTTTTTCTACCCCATCTGAGAACAGCATAATGTAGGTTCAGAGACCCTAATTCCAGCGATGTATCGGTTACTTGGCTCCTTGCTGAAGTTTTTATAAAAATCTGCTTCAGATGTACCAGCTCTCTAAATGCTGAGCTCTGTATAACCCTGCCCACACCACTGAGTGGTGGCTTTGGGTACACTGTGCATAGGCAGAAAACTGCTAATATGTGGTGGGGGTGCAGTTATACAGAGCTCATGAATATGGAGGACTACATGGCAGCAGGATTACTAGTCCTCTAGTGATAATCTTATGCTGATAAAACAGTGACTTTATCACAACTACAGCAAGCAGCACAGTAAGTCACAAAATGCTGGAATAAGGGTCTCTGTCACGGCATGATGCTGCTCTCAGATTAGGTGACAAAAACCTGCTGACATGGCGCCCACCAATGATTCCAGCCAATTTTGCGTTAAAGTCAAACTGTGCTCCCTCCCTTCTGAGCCCTGCCATGCACCCAAACAGTGGCTTTCCCCCACATGCGGGGTATCTGCGTACTAAGGAAAAATTGCATAACAAATTTTGTGGTCCATTTTCTCCTGATACCCTTGTAAAAATAAAATAGTTTGGGTCTAAAGTAAATTATTTGTGAAAAAAGTACTATGTTCATTTTTTCCTTCCGCAATGCTTTAGTTCTCGTGAAGCACCTGAAGGGTTAATAAATAATTCCTATAAATGTGAAAACGAATCAGTTTTCTAACTGATACAAATAGAAGGGCTCCGTTGTCCATTATTGGGGTTTGGGCTCCATTACGTGTCTGCTTTTAGAAAGGAGATAAAAAGCGCATCGCACACAACATGACCCAGACGACCCCATAAGAATCAGCAGGGGTTCCACATCATCTGTTTGTGTAGGTTATGCATGGACACGCTTTGCACATTAATTCCTCTTGTAACTTCCTAGAATTGGAAAAAGCAAGCCTGAATCTTTGTGTAAGTAAAAATACGTGTGAACAGAGCCCTACAAATGACAGACTGTCAGCTACTGGCTAGTGTCCCAGCAGCCGGACCCCAGAGCACATATCCGGGTCACAATGTGATAAATGTATGTGGAGGGAAAGCTGCTTTTTCTCACTGTTCCACCTCCGTCACTTGTTTGGAGACCCCACATATACAGCACTAGAATAAATGAATAGAAAGGTATAGAAGCCCCAAATACCCTGCATCCCAACCATGGCACATAGAAAAATCATTCGATTCATTTAGTGTATTCTATTAAGTCTAAAAATGGTGATGAATGCTTCTTTCTCTCTGCAGGCAGTGAGCACCAGTTTGCTTTTGAGACCACATACAAGCTGAAATCATGTATTCCATGTCGGCATCTCGGATTGGGTTATGCGTCGTCCGCTGTGCGCCTCAAGCTGGGACATCTGTGCTTGTCTGCCCGAGACGGACTCACGCGAACTCAGAGGCCAGTTATAATGGCAGCTTACACCAGGGTCCTTCCTCCAGGATGTCTGCTGCTGCACCAAAAGCAAAAAAGCTGCAGCGGTCAAACCCTGAGCACAGCACTGAACTGAAGCTCGCAGAGTCATGTAAACACCTCAGAAGATTCATAACAGACCCCGGTCTTATCCGCTCCATTGTGGAAAGCTTTGCACCTTGTGGATCAAGCAGAACGGCGCCAGTCATTATGGAGTGTAACCCAGGTATCGCCTCTGCCGCTAAGGTTTCCATAGTAGGGGCTTGTATTGGTGCTCTGTAAATGGCATCCAGGATGTATGAGTGCATATCTCTGGGCATTCATTTTCCTGTATTCACTCATTGTTATTTTGCTTTAATTTTTATTGTATGCAACTAAGGAGACCACAGTGTCACTGTGGAATCTGTCATGCAGCGTCTGGGACCCTAACCCCATAACGGAAAGTGCTTAGGAAAACAGTGAACATCGATCTCCTATCCTACTCACTGTCACCCCCTAAAGCCAGCCGTCTGCCCTTCGGTATATCACACTGTTCTTTTGTTTTTACTCATATTACATGGTCTTTTGGAGGTATTTTGGGAGAGGCTGTACAGAGCTACGATTTCATAAGTAAATTAACTGATAACACAGTGTAGACTCTGGTGACCCTTTTATCTTCTTATTATCACATACCATAACATAGAGGAAATCCTTAAAATACCAAGAAGTGACCACCAGGTGCACTGTGCAGGATTACAGTGGAAACCACTGCCAGCAATAGATGAAAAGCAAAGCAATACAGTGTGGATACAAGATAGAGACAACTATACACCCATGGGAATTGTGAAATATATCTTTTATTTAATGGAATCAATATTATGAAACAAATTTATTAAAATATACATAGATATTAAAACCGCAGGGTAAAAAACTCAAATCCTAGCTAAGTCCCCATAAAAATGCGAAAAAAATTGCTTGCAAGTTATTGCTGCAGTATGATAATACACGTGGAATAAAAAATATAAATGGTTAAAAAATGTGAATTAATGATATATAAAAGTGGCCAAGTGCATCAAAGTTATAAATTTATAAATGAATCACTCAATAGACCAGCTCCAAACAACCTATAAGGAGCATATTAAAGTGCAAACAGTGCCTCACACTCAGGTGTTGGTTGCTTAATCAGCTTAAGCTAAGAGCAGTATAAGGCCCAACCTGATACCATAATGTGCAAAAAAAGTGCTTGAAAAAATATATATCTGCAGCAATGTCACATGCATAAATACCTGGGGGGACAATAGGCTCTTCCTGCACACCCTACGTACGTTTCGGAAAATTCCTCTCCTTCGTCAGGGGTGATTCATTTATAAATTTATAACTTTGATGCACTTGGCCACTTTTATATATCATTAATTCACATTTTTTAACCATTTATATTTTTTATTCCACGTGTATTATCATACTGCAGCAATAACTTGCAAGCAATTTTTTTCGCATTTTTATGGGGACTTAGCTAGGATTTGAGTTTTTTACCCTGCGGTTTTAATATCTATGTAAATTTTAATAAATTTGTTTGATAATATTGATTCCATTAAATAAAAGATATATTTCACAATTCCCATGGGTGTATAGTTGTCTCTATCTTGTATCCACACTGTATTGCTTTGCTTTTCATCGATTTCATAAGTAAGGCTACGTTCACATTTGCGTTGTGCGGCGCAGCGTCGGCGACACAACGCATGCAAAACGCAGCTTTTTGTGACGCATGCAACCAAGTTTGGCCTGATTTTCGGCGCAAAAAAAATGCAACATGCAGCATCCCGTGAGCCCTGACGCTTGCGCCAAAAATGACGCGTGTCACAAAACGCAAGACAACGCATGTCCATGCGCCCCCATGTTAAATATAGGGGCGCATGACGCATGTGCCGCTATGCGTCGCCGAACCTGCGCCCGACGCAACGCAAGTGTGAACGTAGCCTTACAGGAGCTTCTCACTAATTAGAATATCATCAAAAAGTTCATTTATTTCAGTTCTTCAATACAAAAAGTGAAACTCATATATAGTCAATACAGAGTGTTGTATTTCACGTGTTTGTCAGTTAATGATGATGATTATGGCTTACTGCTAATGAAAACCCAAAAGATATTATCTCAGTAAATTAGAATACTTTATAACACCAGCTTAAAAAATTATTTTAAAATCCGAAATGTTGTCCTACTCAAATGTATGTATGACCTCAAGTCGCTTGGATTGTGTGGCCCCCCCACTTTTCTATTCGCCACGACAGCACCCACTGAGAGAGGGGATCCGCCCCTGGGAACAGGAAACCTACAGAGAGATAAAAGGGGCGGCCCCCCCTCGCTCCTCAGTTGGTTTCCTGTTCCTAGACGGGAACCCACAGAGAAGACTCTATGGAGTATGAAGAGGAAAAACCCGCCTGGACTGCCGCCTGTACGACTCTGCTGAGCGGCAGGGGCTCCAGAGCGGGTAGAACAGAGACGGGGGATGATCCTGTGGACCCCTCGTCTGCTGATGCTGTCAACAGTCTCCCTGCTGGGACACTGTTGTATGGGCCACCAATGATGCGGAGCGGCACCTACCTCGTCCGGCCCGGGGTCCTGGGCAGGTAAGAGGATATACTCCTAAGAAATATGGAGCTGCGGTGGTGCTGGCGTCTCCCCGGTGGTTGGTTCCCCTCCTGGTGCTCCGGAGCGGAGATACTGAATGTCTGACGTGGCTGCAGGTGCGGCGTCTTCCAGCATGTAGCAGGGACGCCGGCGCATGCGCAGTAGCATCGGCGTCCCGGAAATGCTTAGTGGAACTTCCGAGGTCGCGAGGTCAGCCTGGGCTCGGCTATAGGCGCCATTGCGGTTGCCGGTAATTACTACAAGCATCTGCGGCTGGAGAAGGAGACTGTGGGCCACACACCTGGACTAATCGCTAATCTCCTCTATGGTCAGGTACAAAAAAAAAAAAAAAAAAAAAGGGGGAGTGCTTTCTCAGCTGTGAAGCACAGGCGGTGCTATATAAGGCAGTTTAGAGCTCTCCTGGTTGCGCAACATGTCGTCCCAGGAGGATATCGAGCGCCCACTGGAGGATTTAATCCTGCCTAGTGGTGATGCCAAAGAGAAAGGCAGTGGACACTCAAAGAGAAGTGACTCCGCTGAGAAATCTGTGAAAAAGTCAGGCCGCTCTGCACCGAAAGCTGATCGTACAACCCGGCAGACGGTATTTAACCTTACTCCTGGGTAAATGTGTAGCTGGCTTTATGGGGGCTAATGGTAGTTCTCCTACTTCTATCTTATAGGGTAAGCGGACGGAGAAATCTAGGCACAAGCAGTGTGCGATGTGTATTGAGCCCCTGCCGGACTCCTATATTAAAAAATTATGTCAGAGTTGCATAGATTACACCTTGCAGCAGGAGAGTTCGGTCAGGATGAAGGAGATTCGTCTCATGATCAGGGAAGAGCTTCAGTCCTTGCGAGGTAGTCCGGCGGTGAATGTTGAGAAAAGAACCAGGAAGGCGCCTTCACCTGCAGCAGACACGTCAGCAGAAAGTGGGGAGGTCAGCTCAGACGTTTCTCAGAAATCAGGCTCCTCGGATGAGGAGGATTACGTCTGTTTCCCCACAGACAGTGTAAATAATCTGATTAAGTCAGTGAGAGGTACTATGGGGGTAGCAGAGTCTAAGGAACCTCAGACACCTCAGGACGCTATGTTTGCTGGTCTTTCACAGAAAAAAGGCCATGTGTTTCCAGTGAATCAGGCCATCAAGGACCTGGTTAAACGGGAATGGAGTAAAGGACAAAAGGGGTTTGTGCCAGTCTCGTGTAAAAGGCGGTACCCCTTTGATGATGAGGACTTGACCACTTGGTCCAAAGTACCTAAAGTGGATGCGGCGGTGGCATCCACCTCCCGCCGTTCTTCCCTGCCAGTTGAAGATGCAGGTTCCTTATCAGATCCTATGGACAGGAAATCTGACACAATACTTAAAAAGTCATGGGAAGCCTGCGTAACGGCCTTTAAACCTGCAATTGCAGCCACTTCTACTAGCAGGTCTATGCTAGTTTGGCTTGACCAGCTGGACCAAAACATTAAAACCGGAGTATCCAGGGAAAAATTGCGCTCCGCTATTCCTTTAATTAAGGGGGCTGCGGCATTTATTTCTGATGCCTCTATTGACTCACTCCGTCTAGCGGCCAGAACGGCCAGTCTTACTAACACGGCTCGTAGAGCCTTATGGCTAAAAAACTGGAAAGGAGATGCCCAGTCCAGGTCTAAATTGTGTGCCATACCCTGTCAGGGTGAGTACCTCTTCGGAACAGTATTAGACGAAATACTCACTAAGGCGGGTGAAAGGAAGAAGGGGTTCCCTAATCCCTTTATTCCTTCTTACAGAAGGGCGTTCAGGAAGCCACCATTCGGCAAGAAGGGAGGCTTTAAAGACCGATGGAATAATAATAAAGAATTCAAACAAAAAGGAAATCTATTCAATAAACGTCCCTTTAAGCCAGCGGATAAATTCCGTTGACCCGGTTCTGCCAGTGGGAGCTAGACTTCTACACTTTGCAGAGCAATGGAAGGAAATAACGGTCAATCCGTGGGCCATCAATTTAGTTTCTTCAGGCCTCGCTTTAGATTTCATCCAAACACCTCCGGATTCCTTCCTTCTTACATCCTTAAAATCTAGGCCTCAGCAGGAGGCCCTTGAAACGGAAATTAAATCCCTCATATCCAAACACGTATTAATAAAAGTACCACCATCCCAGATAGGGAAGGGCTTCTACTCCCCCTTATTTCTAATTTCTAAGCCGGACGGCTCTTTCAGAACCATAATCAATTTGAGAAAATTAAATTCCTTTATAAAACCCAGAACATTTAAAATGGAATCTATTCGTTCAGCTATTAAAAATTTGTTTCCAAATTGTTACATGGTAGTATTGGATCTTAAGGATGCTTACTACCATCTCCCCATACACCAGTTACACCAAAAATTTCTCCGGGTAGCAGTGGTTATAGAGGGGCAGGTCTGTCACCTACAATACCGGGCTATGCCATTTGGTTTATCCATGGCTCCAAGGGTTTTTACCAAATTACTATCAGAGGTAATGTCCTTCCTACGAGTAAGGGACACACTAGTAATTCCGTATCTAGATGACCTGTTGATTGTAGGTAGAGATTCCCTACAGTGTGAGAGGAGGTTGGGGGAAGTAGTATTTTCTTTGAAAAAACTGGGTTGGATTATAAACTGGGAAAAATCCAGGCTCCAGCCTGTGACATGTCAGAAATTTCTGGGGCTCCTATTGGACTCAGTTGACCAGATATGTAGGCTTCCTGATGAGAAAAAGACCACCATAATACATAAAGTGAGTATAGCCATCAGTAAGCGTAGTATGTCATTGAGGAATGCCATGTCTTTATTAGGTTCCCTGACTTCCTGTCTTCCCGCTGTCCAATGGGCGCAATTCCACACTAGACAGCTACAGAAATTTGTATTACAAGAGGACATTAGGAGGGAAGGAAAGCTGGATGACACAGTCGTTCTAACGTCAGATGTAATACACTCCCTTGCATGGTGGTTAGATTGGGACAATCTATCTAAGGGAGTTTTATGGGTTATCACTTCATCCACTAACGTTACCACGGACGCTAGTCCCGATGGCTGGGGAGCACACTTTCAGGATCAGGTAGCCCAGGGTCTCTGGTCTTATGCAGAGCTTGAGAATTCCTCTAATGTAAAAGAGTTGAAGGCTATATTTTATTCCCTGCTCCACTTTCTCCCTCAGCTGAGAGGCTCTCACACAAGGGTCTTCTCCGACAACACAACCGCAGTGGCCTATCTGAACCGTCAAGGAGGTACTCGGTCAGAAAATCTTATGGGAGTTGCTTCAGACATCATGGAGCTAGCCGAAGGTCACCTACTATCCTTGTCGGCAGTTCATATCAGAGGCATAGACAATGTTCGTGCAGACTTCCTCAGCCGCCACACTCTGCATCAGGGGGAATGGATGCTCAACAGGAAAGTGTTCAAGTTAATAACAGCCAAATGGGGTGTACCCCAGATAGACTTGTTCTCCACACGAGCAAACCGTCAGGTGAGGATGTTCGCTTCTCTATGCAGAGAGGACAATCCGGACATATTCGATGCCCTCCATATAACATGGGCATTCGACCTAGCCTATGCATTCCCTCCATGGAATCTACTGCCAGTGGTCATAAGAAAGATAAGGGAAGAAGGAGCAAGAGTCCTTCTGATAGCCCCATTCTGGCCCAAGAGGCCATGGTTTTCGTGGCTCAGAGCGATGTCAATTTCAGACCCCTGGATTCTGCCTCAGACCAAAGACCTTCTATCTCAGGGGCCGTTCCTACATCCTCAAGTGAAAGGAATGAACTTGACTGTCTGGAATTTGAGAGGCAATTACTAGAGCTTAGAGGGTTCTCTAGGGGGCTAATAAATACCCTCATGAGGAGTAGAAAGCCTTCCACTACCAGAATTTATGTTAGGATTTGGAAGAAATTTCTTGAATTCCATACTGCACAACTCTCTTCGGAAGTTCCTATATTCTCAATATTAGAATTTCTACAGAAGGGTCTGGACTTGGGACTCTCGGTTAGCACATTAAAGGTCCAAATTTCGGCTCTAGGAGCTCTATTTAATTCTGATATTGCAGGCAATAGATGGATATCTAGGTTTATTTCTGCTTGCGAGAGATCAAAACCTATTAGAGTACCACAGATTCCTCAGTGGGATCTGACGTTAGTCCTGGATGCATTGACACAAAGCCCTTTTGAGCCTCTTCAGACAGCCTCTCTGAAGCATATCTCATTAAAAACGATATTGCTAGTGGCATTAGTATCTGCCAGAAGGGTGAGTGATCTCCATGCCTTATCAGTAGATCCTCCATTCCTATCAGTGACTTCTGACAGAATAGTTTTAAAAACAGATCCATGTTATCTCCCTAAGGTAGCCACTAGTTTTCATAGGTCTCAGGAGATCTTGTTACCTACCTTTTATGAGAACCACTCGACTCCAGAAGAAGCTAGGCTTCATACCCTAGACGTTAAAAGAGCTATTCTAACCTATATAGAAAGAACTAGGGATTGGAGGGAGAGTAGGTCTCTCTTTGTGTCTTTCCAGGGGAAAAACAAAGGATCCAGAGTCACAAAGTGCACACTGTCGCGCTGGATCCGGGATGCTATAATCTTGGCGTACAAATCTAAGGGAAGAGATCCTCCTCTGCATATCGGAGCACACTCCACTAGGGCCGTGTCGACTTCCTGGGCAGAAAGAGCGAACGTGCCAATACACCTTATATGTAAGGCTGCAACTTGGTCTTCGCCTAATACCTTCTATAAGCACTATAGACTAGACCTATCTGCTGCTTCTGATCTAACCTTTGGGGTTTCGGTTCTTGACTCAGTTAACCCACCCAATCTATAATCTCTGTAAATCTCTCAGTGGGTGCTGTCGTGGCGAATAGAAAATATCGGATTACGTACCGGTAATGCTCTTTTATAGAGCCCACGACAGCACCCATTCGATTCCCTCCCTTTTCTTTATTTAGTTGCACGTGGTGTCTTGTAGGGAGATGTATATAATAGAGTAAGAGGCTATGAAGTTGTAAATATGTATATATAACTGAACCTGTTGAACTAATAAGCCTGGCGGCGGTTCCTCCTTATTCTCTGTAAAACAACTGAGGAGTGAGGGGGGGCCGCCCCTTTTATCTCTCTGTAGGTTTCCTGTTCCCAGGGGCGGATCCCCTCTCTCAGTGGGTGCTGTCGTGGGCTCTATAAAAGAGCATTACCGGTACGTAATCCGATATTTTCCTCCCGACTCTGGGACCTTGATTTCCAAATTAAGTGAAAAATTTACTTTCATCTGAAAACTCCACCTTGGACCACTGAGCAACAGTCCAGTTCTTTTTCTCCTTGGCCCAGGTAAGACGCTTCTGGCGTTGTGTGTGTGTGTATATATGTATGTGTATATATATATATATATATATATATATATATATATATATATATATATATATATATATATATATATATATATATATATATATATATATATATATATATATATATATATATATATATATATATATATATATATATATAATATAATATATATTCTAGAATATCCGATGCGTTCGAATCGGGCCACCATCTAGTTGGTCATAAGTGGAGTCAGCAATGACTCCAGCAGCAGTCCACTCCTTGTGAATCTCCCCAAAAAAATTTGAATGGCCTTTTCTTAACAAACCTTTCAAGGATGCCGTTATCCCTGTTGCTTGTGCACCTTTTTCTCCCACACTTTTTCCTTCCACTCAACTTTCCATTAATATGCTTGGATACAGCGCTCTGTGAACAGTCAGCTTCTTTAGCAATCACCTTTTGTGGCTTAATGTCAGCAGTCTTCCCCAAGATTGTGGAGCCTACTGAAACAGACTAAGGGACTTTTTTAAATTCTTAGGACGCCTTAGCAGGTGTTTTTGTTAATTATTCTAATTTACAGAGATAATGACTTTTGGGTTTTCATTGGCTGTAAGCCATAATCATCAACATTAGCAGAAATAAACACTTAAAATAGATCACTCTGTTTGTAATGACTATATAATGAGTTTCACTTTTTGTATTGATGAACTGAAATAAAGGAACTTTTTGATGATACACTGTGTGCAGAATTATTGGGCAAGTTGTATTTTGATCACATGATACTTTTTATACATGTTGTCCTACTCCAAGCTGTTCAGGCTTGAGAGCCAACTACCAATTAAGTAATTCAGGTGATGTGCATCTCTGTAATGAGGAGGGGTGGTGTCTAATGACATCAAAACTCTATATAAGGTGTGCGTAATTATTAGGCAACTTCCTTTACTTTGGCAAAATGAGTCAGAAGAGAGGTTTGACGGGCTCTGAAAAGTCCAAAATTGTGGGATGTCTTGCAGAGGGATGCAGCAGTCTTGAAATTGCCAAACTTTTGAAGCGTGATCACATACTTGCACAAGGGTTTTCAAAGGTATTCTAACCATCCATTAGCCTTCTTACACAGTTAGCAAACACAAAGCATCATAAGAACACTGGAGTGATGGTTATTGGAAATGGGCCTCTATACACCTATGAAGATATTGCATTACAAACCAGACGTTTTAGGCTAGAATAGTCATTTACCACATTAACAATTCATAGAGTGTATTTCTGAATCATATAATGTTAGCTTCATTGGAAAAAACTGCTTTTCTTTCAAAAATAAGGAAATTTCTAAGTGACCCTAAACTTTTGAACGATAGTGTGAGTATATATAATTCTCAAATTATTTGTGAGCATTCTCATTGCTTTAGTCCTTGTCTGGGTCTAAATGCATCTTAATCCAATGAATATGAAGATTTTATATTGGTTTCCGATTTCTGGAGCCATTTGACAATATAAAGAAGCAGAATTCTCAGGTAACAGCAAGAATGAAAGAGCAACAACTGTTCACTTTTGACTGAGAGTTCTTTACTAGTGAATTGTAATATCCGAAACAAATGATGGCGCTGGACTGTTCTTTGGACCCAATTGGCCGTCGAGAGTGGCCTTGTGAGTGTTAACTATAAATGGGGACAAGGGAGTTGCCGGAAATATTGTGTAAGAAGTTTGCAGACAGATTATATGTAGTGTTTTTTTATTGTAGGTCCTGGATTTCTCACTCAGGCCTTGTTGGATGCTGGCCACAAAGTGTTTGCTTTGGAAAGTAGCTCTGAGTTTCTCCCATCTTTAGAGGTATTAAAAAAAAAAAAATCTTGTATAAAAGAAAATAAGGCAACCGTACATGTAGATTGGAGAACCGGTCATTCTGTGTACTGACCTTGTGGGCCTCATAAAATGACGTGGCGGACCAAATTCAGACCTTCACACCTGCTTATTTTGCATCTATCTCTGTATGAAGCCAGAGCTGTCATTCAAAGAAGGTGTGGGGGGAGATAAAGGTAAAATAAGCAGGTGGGAAGGTATAAATAAATGATTGGCCTCGCCATGATGCACCGAACGCCTGTACTAGGTTTGAAAAATATTTAGAATTGAGAGTCCTCAGTGGTTGATACTAGGGTTGAGCGACCTTAGCTTTTTTAGGATCGAGGTGGGTTTTGTGAAACCCGACCTTCTCGGATGTCGGATTGTGTGGAATCGGCCGATTCTACTGTAAAGTCGGGTTCCGGACTCTCTCTCTCTCTCTCTCTCTCTCTCTCTCTCTCTCTCCCTCTCTCCCTCTCTCCCTCTCTCCCTCTCTCCCTCTCTCCCTCTCTCCCTCTCTCCCTCTCTCCCTCCCTCTCTCTCTCTCTCCCTCTCTCTCTCCCTCCCTCTCCCTCCCTCCCTCTCCCCCCCTCTCTCCCCCTCTCCCCCTCTCTCCCCCTCTCTCCCCCTCCCTCCCTCCCTCTCCCCCCTCTCTCCCCCTCTCTCCCCCCCCTCCCCCTCCCCCTCCCCCTCCCCCTCCCCCTCCCCCTCCCCCTCCCCTCTCTCTCTCTCTCTCTCTCTCTCTCTCTCTCTCTCTCTCTCTCTCTCTCTCTCTCTCTCTCTCTCTCTCTCTCTCTCTCTCTCTCTCTCTCTCGAACCTATGTCATCACGCTGCCCACAATTAATTGGCTCAAAAAAATGGCGGGGAAGGCGTCATTCGAAACGCGACTTTGGCGCCAAGTTCGCGTTCCACGTGGCCGACCCACACTGGGATCGGATCGGGTTTCATGAGACGCCGACTTGGCCAAAAGTCGGCGACTTATGAAAATGAACGACCCGTTTCGCTCAACCCTAGTTGATACCTTTTAATGGCTAACTGAAAAGATAGTAACAAATTGCAAGCTTTCGAGACTAGGTTTGTACAGTCATTCTGTGCTGACAAAGTTCCTATATTAGTGTTCTAATGATGTGTGTCCTCCACACTGAAAGCAGGACTACAGGATGAAAATGAACTATTCCTCCCAGCAGCCTTTGGTTTTGTCATAGGAGCAGCTTCAGTCACCACTCAGTACATAGTGAGTGGCAGCTGTAACCACGCCCAGCACTGACTGACAGCCAGCTCAGCAGTGCATCCATACTGAGGCTGCTGTCAGTCAGTGCTAGGGTGTGGTTACAGCCTATGCTCACTATGTACTTAGCGGTGACTGAAAGCCAGAGCTTGTTGGGAGGTGTAAAATGAATTTCCTCTCGACAGCCGTTCTTTCAGTGCAACGGACAATTAGCAGATTAACTCTATGACAAGATTAGCATTTTTTGACATGACAGGGTTCCTTTCAATCTACAAAATATTACAAGTATATTTGTGAGTTATTTTTATTACGTGACTTATCACATTCTTCATAATATATATAGCATGCAACAAAAAAGGAAAAATATGCTGCACATATAAAGTGGAATTCATTGGAAAAATGAATCATCTGCACTATTTCTGAACTTATTTGATGATATATTTATATGATAGTTAATAAATTTGTCTCTCTTTTTTCTTGTATGGTTTAGAGAATACAGAGGAATGCAAATGGACAACTAAAAGTGGTTCACTGTGACTTCTTCAGGATCGACCCCTGGTCTGAAGGACTTGTTCAGCCTCCTTCTATGTATTCCAGTACTCTCATGAAAAACTTGAACTTCACTGAGGTGCCATGGGCTTCAGGTCAGTCTGCCATTGTTAGTTTATTATCATTTATACAACCCCTGGCAAAAATTGTGGAATCACCAGCCTTGGAGGATGTTCATTCAGTTGTTTAATTTTGTAGAAAAAAAGCAGATCACAGACATGGCACAAAACTAAAGTCATTTCAAATGGCAACTTTCTGGTTTTAAGAAACACTAAAAGAAATCAAGAACAAAAATGTAGTAGTCAGTAATGGTTACTTTTTTAGAACAAGCATAGGGGAAAAATTATGGAATCACTCAATTCTGAGGAAAAATTATGGAATCATGAAAAACAAACAAAAAAAACCACTCCAAAACATCACTAGTATGTTGTTGCACCACCTCTGACTTTTATAACAGCTTGCAGTCTCTGAGGCATGGACTTCATGAGTGTCAAACAGTACTCTTCATCAATCTGGCTCCAACTTTCTCTTATTGTGTTGCCAGATCAGCTTTGCAGGTTGGAGCCTTGTCATGGACCATTTTCTTCAGCTTCCACCAAAGATTTTCTATTGGATTGAGATCCGGACTATTTGCAGGCCATGACATTGACCTTATGTATCTATTTTCAAGGAATGTTTGCACAGTTTTTGCTCTATGGCAGGATGCATTATTAGCTTGAAAAATGATTTCATCATCCCCAAACATCCTTTCAATTGATGGGATAAGTGTCCAAAATATCAACATAAACTTGTGCATTTTTTGAAGATGTAATGACTGCCATCTCCCCAGTGTCTTTACCTGACATGCAGCCCCATGTCATCAATGACTGTGGAAATTTGCATGTTCTCTTCAGGCAGTCATCTTTATAAATCTCATTGGAACGGCACCAAACAAAAGTTCCAGCATTATCACCCTGCCCAATGCAGATTCGTGATTCATCACTGAATATGACTTTCATCCACAGTCCACGATTGCTTTTCCTTAGCCCATTGTAACCTTGTTTTTGTCTGTTTTGGTGTTAATGATGGCTTTCGTTTAGCTTTTCTGTATGTAAATCCCATTTCCTGTAGGCGGTTTCTTACAGCTCGGTCACAGACGTTGACTCCAGTTTCCATTTCCTGTTTTGGAGACATATTGTTTTAAGTTCCGATCTTGACGCTTTGATGTCTTTCTTGGTCTACCAGTATGTTTGTCTTTAACAACCTTCCCATGTTGTTTGTATTTGGTCCAGATCTTAGACACAGCTGACTGTGAACAACCAACATCTTTTGCAACATTGCGTGATGATTTACCCTCTTTTAAGAGTTTGATAATCCTCTCCTTTGTTTCAATTGACATCTCTCGTGTTGGTGCCATGATTCATGTCAGTCCACTTGGTGCAACAGCTCTCCAAGGTGTGATCACTCCTTTTTAGATGCAGAATAACGAGCAGATTTAATTTGATGCAGGTGTTAGTTTTGGGAATGAAAATTTAGAAGGTGATTCCATAATTTTTTTCCCCACATAAATGAGTGATTCCATAATTTTTTTCCCTCTGCTTGTTCTAAAAAAGTAACCATTACTGACTACAACATTTTTGTTTTTGATTTCTTTTAGTATTTCTTAAAGCCAGAAAGTTGCCATTTGAAATTACGTTAGTTTTGTGCCATGTCTGTGATCTGCTTTTTTTCTACAAAATTAAACAACTCAATGAACATCCGCCAAGGCCGGCGATTCCATAATATTTGCATGGGGTTGTATATCTATTTTATATGTAATCTTTTTTTCACATGTACAGTACCATGGAATTAATGGTGGTCTAAAAATAAATGCTTAAGGAGAAAATCTCCATAATATTAAAGATATTGGATTGTGCTACATGTTGTTTTCATGGAAAAAATCCAGCAAAAGTATTTTTGAAATCTCAATTATTTTACACAAAAAGAGTGCTCCAATACCAATCATCTGTCTATCGTGCAAGGCTGCTTGAGATTACATATTAATGTTTTTTTTTTCTCTCCAGATGTTCCTTTAAAAGTTTTGTTGATGCTTGGCCATAAAAAAGAACGAATCTTACTTTGGCGGCAAATTTACTCTCTCTATCAGCGACTTTCAGTTTACAGATATGGAAGAATAGAATTAAATGTATTTATGACAGAAAAGCAATATTGGGTATGTCATTACATGAATATTTGCTGTATCTTTGACTCTTCCTATGGGATACTGAAGATTTTCCAGGGGCAGTGTAGTATACATAAATGGGCTAATTGTGCTACAAACATGACCCATCATGCATACATGCTACAGGACTGCAAATGGCAACTAAAATGTAACCTGTGAAACCAAAAAATCATAATTTGACACAGAAATTTTTAGACCAAAGGGCAATAAGAGTTGTCCAGACAGCAAACCAGATGGGTGGTAAAGTTTGTGCACAAATATGTGGAGGAGGTTCGGGTGCCCAATTGCCATAAGTTGGCTATAGCCAGAAACTAATCTCCAGACATTGGATAAATGTAGAACCGCTGACGTTGCGAGAATTTTATAGACAGTCTGTTCATATTGTTAACATGGAGAAGACTATTTATGAAAAAAGAAAAGGGGGGAAAAAAACTTCTGAAACATTGTGGAAACCTTGGATGGAGAGGGGCTGAACCCAAAAGAATGCTATATTAATGTATATTACTGTTCATTTCTGTTCATGTATATAATAAGGGGGGGGCAAGGTGGTATTTTGAAATATGTAAACGTGTCTATTTAGACAAAACTGATTTTGTCTGTTAAACTAGAATTTTGTTAATAAAAAATGTATCTGATTCAAAAAAAGTTTGTGTACAAGATAATCACAAGCTAAAATCTCACCAGATGTCATCCTCTTTTTAAGTTAGTTTTAGTCAGTGATATTTTGAGGAGCTCTGAATATGCGTTAGGGCCCCTTCACACTGTGCAATCAAAGTCTGAACGAGCGTTCGATTTGTGACGTTTATCCGTCCTCGTTCCGAGGTTGCAAAGTGTGACATGGCGTTACGATTTGCGACGCAGCCCAGCATCGTACGATGTGAAAGAAAGAGCAGAACTTTCTTTCGTCGTAAATGTCCCGCTGTGGCGGTCGAAATCGTAGTATGTGACGGCGGTCATACGAGCTCGTAATGCGACTACGTGGGTTGGGCTTCCGCATACCTGTCTCCTGATTGGGCGTGACGTTTTAGCACGCCCATGCTGGTAATACGTCACGCTCGGAGTCGTAGGACTATGGCGGTGTGAAGGGTAGCGTACGATTGCGACGCGTGACGTTCACATCGCAACTACGTCAGAAAAAGCGTTAACATCGTAGAGTGTGACCGCTGGCTACGAGCTCGTACTGCGATGTCGAATATGACGCAAATGCGTCGTAATCGTAGCAGAATCGACCAGTGTGAAGGGGCCCTTACTCCAGAGTTTTCTTCTCTTTTCTAGAAACTGGTTTCTAGACCTGGGGACTTTATGAAATATCATGCATTGAGCGTGCTGTGTCAAGCTGGCTGTGATATAGAACTGCTGCACAAGGTGAGTAACCCAACTAGTCAACCGTTTTCTGACACTGGTGCACAATGCAAAGGTACAGTTGGAAAGTTCGGCCAAGTATGTTGTCACTATATAAATTATTGCCCCTTTCATGTGAACTAACTGCTATAGATAAGCTGCTGATTCTCAGGCCCACGGGTACCAGTGGGCCTGAGAATTGCAATGGATATTGCACAGCCTTTCCACACAGGAGTAGGGGGAGATTATCTCCTCCTGTCCACAGATGACAACAGCTACACAAAGTGCTCCATTGTTGTTTGTCTTACATACAAGTGTGTCACTAGTCAAGAAGGTGTAAGAAGGAGAAATTCAGGAAATTGTTTGTACCTACTGCTATGGGGATGTATAATAATTTCCTAAGGGTAGTAGACAATAATGACTGATTGCTGGTGTGCTATTGTCAATTAACAGTGACTTATGTACCTGAACCACCCACATTTATTTGTTATGCAATGTTGGTATACTTGTGCAAGATGTGTGTCCTAATATTTTATGTACTGCTGTTTGTATTGCTGCTGTAATACCGTCATTTCCCCCTGGATCAATAAAGTGTATCGTTTCGTAGTCTCTAGATAATGTTGTTGTTTTTTTTTTCCTTTTCTAATTCCTCACCAGGAACCTGCGTCCACATTTTTGACACCTTCCAGATTTGGAAGTCATCAGATGTCCAAGTCAGGGGTAAGTGTTAAAAAGCTTAGTAATGCTATACATATTAATGCCTCATGTGCAAGATTGTGTGGTTTTTTGTGTTTCCCATGCTCCATGTAAAATTAGATGGAAGAACAAAAAAAAAAAAAGTAAAAGATTGGATTCAGTCCAATGGGCGTCTCTGGTCTTGCTCTGACGCCTCCACTTTTCTTATGATCGGTGTAGTGCGCATGTGGAGGGTAATGCCAATGACCCATAGGTTACAGCTTGTGCCGGCTTACTACAGTACTTTGCCCTGCCCTTGGCAGAAGAACTCCTGCGCAGGAGCACGATGGGGGACATTGTATGAATGACGTAGGACACATCATCCACACGAAGTAGGAAATGAGGATGGCTATCGTAAGAAGAGAAGACATGACCAGAGACGCTCATCAGACCAAACCGCACCATCTAAGTATAAAAAAAAGCTATTTTTTGTGCTGTGCAGAGCAGATTGGATATGTTTATACCACATTCTAGTATACTGTAACAGAGGGCTTAGAGGTGCTGGCCCTACTTTACATGGGGAAAACCTGGTGATGAGTCCCCTTTAATGAATGTAGCAAATTTGCTATCTGACTGAGCTATGATCTTATATTTACCCCAGCAATAAGATGGAATACATTTCTGCTACACTCTTGGGCAACCTTTTTGGCATTCTATTAAATGGACAGCTTGGTCATTGAAAAAATATTTGTTAATGTTTGTTTAGTTAGTAAAATTGCACTACATTTAAATCTATAATATTCAGTCTTTCATTTATTCATGTTCAGACCCCTCATATGTAGTTTTGGATCTTTCTCTTGTTGGATCAACCCTCCTAAGCCATCATGGCCATGCAAGTAATAGGAAGTTGAGTTAAGGATATTTTGATATCTGCGATGATTTTTTTAAAAAAATATGTAAATGAGTTGTCAAGATATATGGACCTCCAGACAGATCTGCATGAGAATCTACCTCCAGAGCTCATTTTAGATGAAAGGGCTTGTTACAAGTGTGAGACATGGAATGACTAACAGTCTGCTCGCCTTATCTGCTTCTGAGGTGATGCGATAATGTTCAGCTTTGCTGTGTCAGTTATAATCACACTTTCCTCTGCCGTTAGACCAGGCGAGCAGACTGTTAGACTTTACATGTCTCACACTGGTAACCCCATGTCAGGGATGCACCAGAGAGATCACGCAGATCCCACTACTGCTACCAACTTGTCAGGGGACGCAACTTCGCTGCCTACAATCGTCAGGACAATTATTCAATTGACTGAGTGATGGACGAGGCCGCGGCTGCTTCCACTACTAGGCCAGTTATTGAGGAACTCAATGGTGAGCGTAAGGTATATGGACCATGAAGAAAAAGAAAAAAATACATAAATATGTATGTGTGTGTGTATGACACTTAATGACTCGAGTATAAGCCTAGGGTGGAAAATGCAGCAGCTGCTGGTAAATTTCAAAAATAAAAATAGATACCAATAAAAGTAAAATTTATTGAGATATCAGTAGGTTAAATATTTTTGAATATCCATATTGAATCAGGAGCCCCATATAATGCTCCATACAGTTCATGATGGGCCCCATAAGATGCTCCATACAAAATATACCCCATATAATACTCCATAAAGTTTGATGGGCTCCATATTAAAATATGCCCCATATAATGCTGCACAAAGGTTAATAATAGCCCCATAAGATGCTCCATAGAGATATTTGCCCCATATAATGCTGCACAAATGCTGATTATGGCCCCATAGGATGCTCCATAGAGCTATTTGCCCCATACGCTGTTGCTGCGATTAAAAAAAAAAAAAAAAATTACATTCTCACCTCTTTTCGCTCAGGCCCCCGGCACTTGCGATATTCACCTGTCCTCGTTCCACTGCCGGGCGCCGCTGGCTCGTCCACGTCCTCTGCACTGACGTTCAGGCATAGGGCGCGCACTAACCACATCATCGCGCCCTCTGACTTGAGTGTCACAGCAGAGGACGAGGAAGATGGAGCCCTGCGGTGGAAGGAGGACAGATGAATATCGCGCAATGCTGCTCACCCTCCCCATTATATTCACCTGCTCCCGGCGCGGTTCCTGACAGCTTCCCTGATGGTCTTCTCTGGTGCCGGCAACTTCTTCCAGTGTTGAGCGGTCACCGGTGCTGCTCATTACAGTAATGAATATGTAGCTCCACCCCTATGGGAGTGGAGTCGCATCCATATTCATTACTGTAATGAGCGGTACCATGTGACCGCTCAACGCTGGAAAAAGCTGTCAGCGCCCGGAGACCATCGGGGATGCAGGGACCACGTCAGGAGCAGGTGAGTATATCACAGCCGCCGCTCCCCCACCGACACCCCTGGGACAATGACTCGAGTATAAGCCGAGAGGTGCACTTTCAGCCTAAAAAAAATGGGCTGAAAATCTCGGCTTATACTTGAGTATATACGGTATATATATTTTACTTATACATGCCGATTGGACACCCATTACAAGTAGCATATGGCTTCAAGGGTGCTGTTATCAGAGCAAGAGGAATGTAACTATTCCATTTTATATATTTAATCCGGAAAGGTAGGCAGTGTTGTGCAATATGCAAAGATGTTACAAAATGGAGGAAAAAAACCAATATGGTATATACAATAGCAGAATATAAAAAGGATAACAAGTACTAAATCTTAAATATGAAGAGAACAATGAGAATATGCATAAACCATAACGATGTTGATTAGGAGTTTCTTTGTTATAAGAAGTACAAAATTTGTGTCACGGAAATGGCTCCGACCTTAGCGGAGTGTGGTACTCCTTTTAAGAGACAAACAGAATCTCACTAAGCCACGACTGACAAATTATCAAAACCCAAACTCTGCTTTTGATTGGATCAAGGTTGTGCCCACTTACCTCCACTTGGTGAGCTCATGGGATGTGCTAGGTCTTTTATAAGCTTATGAGATCCCAAACTTTCAGGGTATGTTCACCCTGGAGGTCCCAGGCTTGAGATACTGTTGTGTTTCCTATCACGATTCTACCTTTCCATAGAGAGAACCCAAGATAAAAACATAATAAGCACATACCTTGGAGTAAATAAATACCAATAGTGCATGAAAATATAGGGTGCTTGCTTAGTTAATATTTTTTTTTTTTAAATCAAAATTAAGTATAAGATATACCACCAAGTCACGCTTTGTTTTAATTAATACTACGTTGCTTAGCTTTGCATTTAGGAAGAAAGTTATTTAAAAAAAATCTTCAAAATGGAGTACGTAGTCTTTAAAATGAGTTTGTTGGGCTGACTGTGGCCTTGCCTACTTTAGAAAATTGATTCAATGCCCCCAACACTTTAAAAAATGGGCTTATCTATGAGTAACCTTTTACAATTGAAAAAAGAGGTCTTTGTGTACCGTTATTAGCTTATTTGGATGTTAGGAAATTTGTTGCCAGGTTTTTGTCCCCTAATCTGAGATAATGATATAGGAGAGATCCCGATGCAGTGATGTCACTTACTGGGCTACTTACTTAAGGTACCGTTACACTAAACGACTTATCAACGATCACGACCAGTGATACGACCTGGCCGTGATCGTTGGTAAGTCGTTGTGTGGTCGCTGGGGAGCTGTCACACAGACAGCTCTCTCCAGCGACCAACGATCAGGGGAACGACTTCGGCATCGTTGAAACTGTCTTCAACGATGCCGAAGTCCCCCTGCAGCACCCGGGTAACCAGGGAAAACATCGGGTTACTAAGTGCAGGGCCGCGCTTAGTAACCCGATATTTACCCTGGTTACCATTGTAAAAGTAAAAAAAAAAAAAACACTACATTCTCACATTCCGATGTCTGTCACGTCCCCCGCCGTCAGCTTCCCGCACTGACTGTGTCAGCGCCGGCCGTAAAGCAGAGCACAGCGGTGACGTCACCGCTGTGCTCTGCTTTACGGCCGGCGCTGACAGTCAGTGCAGGGAAGCTGACGGCGGGGGACGTGACAGACATCGGAATGTGAGTATGTAGCTGTTTTACTCCTCTCCCACCACTGATTGGCAGCTCATGTACTGTGCATACAGAAAGCTGCCAATCAATGGTGTGAGCGGGGATATACAGAGCTCAGCGTTCAGAGAACTGCTAGATCTGTAGTAGAGGAAACCAGTGATTTTATCAAAATGACAACAAGCAGCCCATTAAGTGACTCATCATTAGAATCTGGGTATACATTATGCTTCTCTCAGGTGAGGTAGAAAAAACCTGGTGGCCAATTCCTTGTAATTGGGGTGAGGCAACGCTCATTAATGTATTTTTTTTTTGTGTGTACTTTATAAATTATAAAAGTATAAATAGGCATATTGAAAATGAATAATCTCTTCATCCTAATTCTACATGTGCGCTTGAGTTTAGAGGTAGTCGGTGAAGAATCACATTACATTTTTTTTCTTCTTTGTGTTTATAGGATGTCAAAGGTGAAAATTTATGTTTAGTTAAAATAACACCGAAGAGAAACCTGTTTTCTGAGAATTTTACACCTACAGATGGTGGTATATTTGTTTTCATGATAAAGCAGTTTCTGACAAGACGCAAGTCAAAGCTGATAGAAAAACTTGAGTAAGTGTTTATACAAAGAGTCAGCTTTTATTTTATGTTTATATTTAAAGAGGTTGTCCAGTCCAAATCGATAAGTCTGAAGTCACTCTGTGTGACTGCAGACTTATGAATCCCCCCAGTGCACGCGCTGCAAGCCTTGCCGGTTACTGAGCCAGGAGCAGAGGGTATGTATTTGTTATACATACTCCCGGCCAGAGCCCGACTAGTGGGCGCGTCCTCGCTTCCATACACTTGTATGGAGCACTGCTGCATTCCGACTTGCAATGCCGCTAACTAGTGGGTGAATAGAGGGCGCGGCTTCTCCTACTGGATGGGGTCTGCCTGGAAGTATGTATAACGCATACATACACTCTGGCTACTTTGGACTGACAATTGAATACCTTTTTTTCATGGAACCAGACTGAAGCCTCAACCTTCACTTGTTAATCAAAGGACTTTAAAATATCAAAACTCTAGAATTTGACCGTCTTTTTGGTGTTGTCAGTTTTGTAACTTTTTTTTTGTTTGTTTGCTTTCTTCCAGTAACCTATCCCCAGGTAACGGTAAAGATTTATTACAAAGTTTAGCATTGCCTTTGGACATTGCTACCGGCTGCATCTACCCAGAAGAATACAAACTACTTTTTGAGATCATGTCCCGCTCAGAAGAGTTCAATCGGAGTTTTGTCTTAGATGAAATATGTGAAGATATAGAAGCTACAAGCTACTGAATTGTCACACATCAAGACTTTCTCAATGTCTTTTATATGAATTCAGAAGCATTAATGGATTATAGATTGACATGCTGTAGGGACATTAAAATCTGTTTATTTTGAACATGCAGCATTTATTTGCAGTGCTTATTTCTAGATAATTGGGGAAAAAGAGTTGACCATTGTATTACATTTTTTTTTTTTAACGTTTAAGGCATTGTGTGTGAACAGCTCGGATAGTAACTATTGATTTACTTGGGTGCAAGCCCTTTTTTGGACCGTTAAGGAAGGAGTGTCTCCTGGAACCATCTGTATTATGGAGCAGACGCAGCAAATCATTATATTCCCTACAACAGTCTTGGGTTTCATTTTCAAGCCAATGACTTCAGGTTTTTCTCTCTTCTACAAGTCTTCTCTAAGAGAAGGTCTGTTAAAGGGAATCTGTCACCAGGTTTATGCTACCTAAACAGAGAGCAAATATGAAATAAAAAAGTCCCAATAAATGTTCATACAAATGTGGGAGAGATGAAATTGCTTGTGCCTTCTATAACACATTACCGTATAAGCCGAGGCACCTAACTTTGCCACGAAATACTGGGTAAGCTTATTGACTCGAGTTTAAGCCGGATATGCATTGTCCTCATCCCCATCCTGGTATGCTCCTCGGTCCCGATCGTTGTATGCATGGCTCCTCGGTCCCGATCGCTGCATGCATGGCTCCCCGGTCCTGGGCCTTGTATGCCTGGCTCCCCGATCCCGGTCATTGTATGCCTTTCATATTAAAAAAAAACAAAACAAACAAACCTACTCACCTTCCTGCATGCCCTGATGCATCTCGTTCCGGCGCCAGTAGCTCTGTCTTCCAGCCGAGCGATCACGTGGCCCTGCCCATTAAGGTAATGAATATGCACTTCCACGCCTATGGGAGTGAAGTGCATATGCATTACCTTAACCCCTTCACGACATGCGCCGTACTAGTACGGCGCATGTCGTGTCTCCCTCTTTTATGTGGGCTCTGGCGCTGAGCCCACATCAAAGTCGCGACATGTCAGCTGTTTTGTACAGCTGACATGTGTGCGCAATAGCGGCAGGTGGAATCGCGATCCACCCGCCGCTATTAACTAGTTAAATGCCGCTGTCAAACGCTGACAGTGGCATTTATCTACCGCTTCCGGCCATTAGGCCGGAAATGCGCGCATTGACGACCCCCGTCATGTAATCGGGGGTCAGCGATGCGTCGGTATGACAACCTGAGGTCTCCTTGAGACCTCTATGGTTGTTGATGCCGGCTTGCTGTGAACGCCACCCGGTGGTCGGTGCTCATGGCAAGCCTGCAACTCAGCTGCATAGGAGCCATCTGATGATTGCTCCTATGTAGCTGAGCCGATCCAGTTGTGCCAGCTTCTAGCCTCCCATGGAGGCTATTGAAGCATGGCAAAAGTAAAAAAAAAAACAAAAAAAATTAAAAAAACAAAAAAAATTAAATCGCCCCCCCTTTCGCCCCGTTCAAAATAAAACAATAAAAAAAATCAAACATACACATTTGGTATCTGCGCGTTCATAATCGTCCAATCTATCAAAAAAAAGGATTAACCTGATCGCTAAATGGCGTAACGATAAAAAAAATTCAAAACGCCAGAATAACGTTTTTTTTTGGTCGCGACATTGCATTAAAATGCAAAAACGGCCGATCAAAAGAACGTATCTGCACAAAAGTTATGTGATTAAAAACGTCAGCTCGGCACGCAAAAAATAAGCCCTCGCCCGACCCGAGATCCCGAAAATTGGAAACGCTACTGGTCTCGGAAAATGGCGCAATTTTTTTTTTTTATTTTTTTTTTTTAGCAGTTTGGATTTTTTTTTCACCACTTAGATAAAAAATAACCTAGATATATTTGGTGTCTATGAACTCGTAATGACATGGAGAATCATAATGGCAGGTCAGTTTTAGCATTTAGTGAACCTAGCAAGTGTGGGATTGCACTTTTTTTTTGTAATTTCACCACACTTTGAATTTTATTCCCGTTTTCTAGTACAAGACATGGTAAAACCAATGGTGTCGTTCAAAAGTACAACTTGTCCTGCAAAAAATAAGTTCTCACATGGCCATATTGACGGAAAAATCAAAAAGTTATGGCTCTAGGAAGGAGGGGAGCGAAAAACGAAAACGCAAATACAAAAAAGGGCTGCGTCTTGAAGGGGTTAATGAGCGGGGCCACGTGATCGCTCGGCACAGGAAGAGCTGCTGGACCCGGGACGAAGGAGATGCAGTGCCAGCAAGGGCGCGCCGGTAAGTGAGTAGGATATGTGCTGGAAGCCTGCGGCTGGTGTTGTGCGCTATTACAGCAGCGGCACAGGCTTTAGCCTCAGCCGCCGGTTCCCTGCCTCTGTCACCCACCGTTCCGCCGCTGGCTTCTGAGACAATTGACTCGTGTATAACCCGAGGGGGGTGTTTTCAGCACAAAAATTGCTGAAAAACTCTGCTTATACACGAGTATATACGGTAACTGTAGATGGTCTTTGCATTTAGCTGAAGCACCTTCTTGGTTTTTGCATCTCTGTTATGGACTGTTATTCTCCCTCTAGGACCCAATAGTTACCTCCACCTTCTAATGCTAATCACACACCTGTGCTGAAGGTTTAAATAAGCCGGATTACTCACCGGTAATGCCCTTTTAATGAGCCACGACAGCACCCACTTTGAGAGAGGGACCCGCCCATAGGAACAGGAAACCTACAGAGATAAAAGGGCGGCCCCCCTCTCCTCCTCAGTTGTTTTTCAGAGTACAAGAGGAACCGCCATTGTTAAATTAGTATACATTCTTAATTATTAGTACATTTTATTATATCTATAATCACCCATGAGAATATTTTGTATTAATAACTATACATATCTACAAGGGTGGGAAGTGACAGGGTGCTGTCGTGGCTCATTAAAAGGGCATTACCGGTGAGTAATCCGGCTTTTTACCCTTCGCCACGACAGCACCCACTTTGAGAGACTTTCAGAGACCCTTCACCTGGGTGGGATTACCGTACTAAGGACGGCTCTCCCGAATGCCAAGTCAGAAGCGGAAGACAGATCAAGCCTATAGTGTCTATAGAAAGTTGAAGGCGACGACCAGGTTGCGGCCTTACATATGAGCTCGATGGGAATGTCTTTATTTTCCGCCCACGAGGATGATACGGCTCGAGCTGAATGCGCCTTTACTCCCTCTGGAGGACTTTCGCCTTTTGACAAGTATGCAAGATGGATAGCCTCTCTGATCCACCGGGACAAGGTAGCTTTCGTGACTCCATGGCCTTTTCGATGACCCTGAAAAGACACAAACAGAGCCCTACTCTGTCTGCAAGAGCGGGTTCTGTCTATGTAGCCCAGGACTGCTCTTTTAACATCAAGCATATGTAGTTTTTCCTCTTCTGAATTTGCTGGATTATCATAAAAGGAAGGTAGAAAAATCTCTTGGGCTCTATGGTATTTTGTAGCTACCTTAGGGAGGTATGAAGGATCAGGTTTGAGGACTATCCTATCCTGATATGTTATTAGGAATGGAGGGTCTATAGAGAGGGCCTGGATGTCACCCACTCTTCTGGCAGAAGTTAAGGCTATCAGTAAAGCTACCTTGTATGTGATGTTTTTAAGAGGGATAGAATATAAAGGTTCAAAGGGAGGACCAGATAAGGAGTCTAGGACTAGATTCAGGTCCCAGGGTGGCAGGCGTGGAACATGAACCGGTGTACACCTTTCGCATGCCCTAATAAATCTAGTTACCCATCTATTACTAGCAATGTTAGCACTATAGAGGGCTCCCAGGGCAGACACTTGAACTCTCAGAGTATTAACTGATAACCCCATCTCACGACCTTTCTGTAAAAATTCAAGGATGGCTTTAATAGGAACCTTAGAGAAGGGTTCTGTATAGAAGTTGAGGAATTTTCTCCATACTCTGCTATAGATTAGAGTTGTAGATTTTTTTCTGCTCAACAGTAATGTATTGATTAGTTCTTGAGAAAACCCTCTTAAAGTTAGTATCTGCCTCTCAAGTTCCACGCCGTGAGGTGGAGGCCCTTTACTTGTGGATGGTAGAATGGACCCTGAAAGAGTAGGTCTGTAGTCACTGGCAGAATCCACGGATCGCAAACTGACATCGCTCGAAGACAGGAGAACCAAGGCCTCTTTGGCCAAAATGGAGCTATCAGAATCACCTTTGATTTTTCTTCTCTTATTTTCTTGACCACCAAAGGAATTAGCATCATTGGTGGGAAGGCGTAGGCTAGATCGTAATTCCATGGATACTGGAGCGAGTCTACTAGATCTGGACGATCTGCCACATTCAGGGATGCAAACATTGGTACTTGCCTGTTGCTCCTGGTCGCAAATAAATCTATCTGCGGAAGACCCCACATGTCCACTATGTTTTTGAATATGCGAGGATTGAGGGTCCATTCTCCCTGGCGGAGCGTGTGGCGACTTAGAAAGTCGGCCCTTGAGTTCTCTATACCTCTGATGTGGACAGCCGTGAGAGATAGAAAATTGGGTTCTGCTAGATCGAAGATGTCTGCCGCTGAACACATGAGACTTCCCGATCGCGTTCCGCCTTGCCGATTTAAATACGCAACGACAGTTGTGTTGTCCGACCGGATCTTGACATGAGAACCTCGAAGCTGAGGAAGGAAAGAATTTAAAGCATAATATACTGCACTTAGTTCCTTCCAATTGGAAGACTGCTGAGTCTCTAAAGGAGTCCAGCAACCCTGGGCTATATTTTGATCCAGATGGGCTCCCCAGCCCTCTGGGCTTGCGTCAGTAGTAAGTATTTTAGGGGACCTAAATGCCCATGAGACTCCTCTGGACAAATGGACTTTATTTAACCACCAACGAAGTGAATGAAGTACGTCTTCAGATAAGGTGATTTTTGAATTTAGATGATCCTGGAAATGAGACTGAGCATGAAGCACCTGGTGTTGTAGGGTTCTGGTATGGTATTGGGCCCATTGAACCGCAGGAATGCAGGAGGAGAGAGAGCCCAAGAGAGACATGGCCTCTCTGAGGGACATATGAGGATTTGATCTTGCCGTAGCGACCTTTGAAACTATGACTAACTTTTTGGATTCTGGTAAAAGACATTTTTGACTTACAGAGTCCAAGACTAGTCCTAGGAAGGACTGACGAGTTTCTGGAAGAAGTCTGGATTTTTTGAAGTTTATAATCCAACCTAAGGCCTGCAATGATGAAACGGTATTAGACAAGCGTTTTTCACATTGAGATGCTGAATTACCAATTATTAAGAAATCATCTAAATAGGGTACAATTAATGTGTCTTGATGACGTAGATAGGCCATCACCTCTAGCATAAGTTTCGTGAAGATCCGAGGAGCCATAGATAGGCCGAATGGCATGGCCGTAAATTGGAAGTGACGGATCCGGCCTTGTAGAACTACTGCAACTCTGAGATATTGTTGGTGTTCTATATGAATTGGAAGATGATAGTACGCATCCTTCAAATCCAGACCTGCCATAAAGCACCTAGGGAACAAGAGTTTTATAGTAGATCTTATAGATTCCATCTTAAAGGTGCGTTCAACCAAAAAGGCATTTAGTCTTTTTAGATTAATTATAGTACGAAAAGTACCATCAGGTTTTGGAACCAGAAATAAAGAGGAATAAAACCCCCTCCCTTCCTGGTTTATTGGTACTTCGATGAGAACATTCTTTGCCAAAAGGCTCAGAATTTCTAACTGAAGCGCTTCCTGTTCTGGCGCTTTTAGAGATGTTACTACAAAGTTGTCTTGTGGTAATTTAAAGAAATCTAATCTTAATCCAGATTTTATTAGCTGAAGGATCCATTGATTTGAGGTTATATTTTCCCATTGATGATAAAAGAATTTTAGTCTGCCACCTACTGGGTATTCATCACTGATGGTATCTCCCCCGCTTAGATGTTTCGGGATTACTATATAAGGCACCTTTCGGTCTGGTTTCTTTTGTTTCCCACCGATCTTTTTGGGCCTCATACGGCCTCCTCCTGTTAAATGGCCGTCTTCTAAACGCTCTCCTATAAGAAGGAAGAAACTGTTTAGGAAAGCCCTTCCTTCTTTCTCCTGCCTTGTTAAGTAGGTCATCCAGAACCTTCCCAAACAAGAACTCACCCTGGCATGGGATTGAACATAATCTGGTTTTTGATTGTGCGTCTCCCTTCCATCCTTTGAGCCAAAGGGCACGACGAGCTGCATTAACCAGACCTGCTGACCTGGCTGCTAAACGGAGGGAGTCCGCTGAAGCGTCAGCTAGAAATGCTGCGGCACTTTTAATCAGAGGCAAGGATTGAAGAATCTTATCCCTTGTGATCTTGCCTTTCACCTGTTGTTCAAGCTGGTCAACCCAGACTAATAGGGACCTGGCTGTACACGTGCCTGATATGGCCGGTTTAAAAGCTCCAGTGTTTGTCTCCCAGGACCTTTTTAGAAGAGCTTCTGTTTTGCGGTCTAAGGGATCTAATAGAATCCCTGCATCTTCCACAGGTAGAGATGCCGGTTTCGAGGTTGACGCCACCGCTGCATCCACCTTCGGGACTTTAGACCACACTGCCAATTCCTCATCGCTGAAGGGGTAGCGTCTTTTAGAAGAGGATGGGAGAAACCCCTTCCCCTGTTTGTCCCATTCTTTCTTTACAAGGTCTTTAACGGCAGAAACTACAGGAAAAGCTCGCCTCTTTTTATGACCCAGGCCTGCAAACATAATGTCCTGTGCAGTTTTAACTCCCCTAGTGTCTGGACACCCCATAGTGTTCCTTACAGACTTTATAAGGTTGTCAATGCTCTCAACTGGAAAACACGCTCCACCTTCATCCTCAGAGGAACTAGGAGATGATCCTGAGGTGTTGGAGGATCGAATTAGGCCCTCTTCAGACTCTGAGCTAGAGATTGGAGATAGGTGCTTAGTGCCCTGCTTTTTCAAGGATTCTGACCCCAGAGACTGTATTTCTTGCCGTATTAAGGCTCTAATATCTGTGGCTGTAACAGCTGCCTCATCCTGTAAGGTCTGGCTGATACAGGATTGACACAGCCTTTTAGAATATGTGTCAGGTAAGGGCTGCCTGCATAGAGCACATTCTTTATGCTTGGATTTACTAGTCCTTTTAGCCTAGGGGAAAATCAGAGAAGGAAGGGATCAGCTTATAGGAAGAGGATTATAACACTCACCCAGTGAAGCTATTCTATTCATCATTATACCGGATTAGGAGATGGAGACACTGTGTGGGGTCTGAGTACTGCATCCGTACTTCTTGATTTACTTCTGTGAGTGTCAGATCCATCCATGGAATGAACACTTTTGTCAGCGCTATCACGTTCCACAGCAAGTGGAAGCTCAGTATCTGCCGGGGACGACATATTGAGCAACTAGCCCTGTGCCCCGGCGCTTTTGAATCGCGCGGTCCCAGGCAGCGTGCCGCGCCCCCCGCGAACCGGAAGTGCACTAACACTTCCGGTTCAATGAAGCAGCGCAGACTTACCCGCGCACCAGAGCCGGCGCCGCTGCTTTCTGGAATCGGCGCCCCGTACACACAGGCTCCCTCCATAGGCCGGGCCTTCCATGCCCGGAACCTGCCGGATAGTGCCCAGACGAGGGGGGAGGCTGCATGCAGTGGCTCCCCCGCCGCTGCTTCCGATGCCGCAGCCCCTGCTGTCACCGAGAGAACCACGCAGGCGGATGTACCGGCTCGGGTAAGAAAAAGTGGAGGCGCTCCAACCACCTCCGTCTGTAGGTAATCCAGAGAGTTCCGATAGGAACAGGAAACCAACTGAGGAGGAGAGGGGGGCCGCCCTTTTATCTCTGTAGGTTTCCTGTTCCTATGGGCGGGTCCCTCTCTCAAAGTGGGTGCTGTCGTGGCGAAGGGTAAAACACTCAATTGCTGCAGTATTGTGTGGGTGTTGGCGCATACTTGCCTCACTCTTGTTGAAAGTTCTAGCAGTCAGCTAGTGTTTTTTCTTTAGGAACCTTGGAGGTTTGCTGGTGTGACTTCTCGGTTGTCTTCTCAAGCCGTTTTATCCCCCCCATCCGTCTTCCTTCTCTGTCTTTAGTTTTCAGTGGGTGCTGACTAGTTCCTAACCCCTCCTCTCTTTATGTAGGGCCTATTACTAGGGATCAGGCAGGGATTAAGTTCCTGCTCGGCGATAGGTGCAGAACTTATATAGGGACATTTAGGGCAGACGGGGTCATGTTAGATCTGCCTAGGGGTCTCCTCTCCCCTCTTCCCTAGTATTAAGTTCCAGGGAAGAGGGGAGCCCAATCTTTTACCCAGTGTGACATCTCGCCTCTGGCATAACAGCTGTCTTCCAGCCCACGGAGCGAGAGCACACTGCGTTGCCCGGGCAAAGTATAACAGTGCGCGCCAGCAACCACTGTTGACATTGATGTAGCTGTTCTTGTACTGACCCAAAGTCAGATTGCCGGATCACCAGTGAGGCCGAATTAAGAGATTAGGCCTTCAAATAACGAGCGCTCGGAGAAAAGAATGCACACTTGTGAGTAAGTCAATTTTCTATTTATTCACAAAATAATGCTGTCTCTCAAACCATGTACAGCAATGTAACTCATGTAGCGACCACTCCCACGGTTACCCAGGTCATGATGACTTTATTTACCAAGTACCAAAAACATGTTTTTACAGAATCTTAAAAACATTTGCATATTAGAGAAGTACAAAATCCTTGAATATGAGACTCTTAAGGCTGGCTAATAGAAAAAAAAAATCTAGAAGAAAGAGAAAAAACTTTCACTCTCCTATATCAATTTCCTCCTTTTGTAAATGGTATAACCTTTTGCCACAAGGTCATTTGGTGTCCACAAAGGAGCTACTGTTTCATGGGTCCAGTACCCATAGGGGGCTTCCTACCTACTTTTCCCATCCACCCTCAGTGTGGACACCTACTTCCCCCTTCATCAGTGGTTATCTGGGGTCTATGATATACTATGGAAGGTTGAGCAGGGGCAATATAATTGAAACGGGTGGGACCAATTATTTGACACATTCCTCCTTTTGCTGTCAGGTAATCTAGTACTATGGTATGTTGGTTAGTAACTGATTTATTGTCTCTGTATTGTATTAGTCTCATTAACAACCTCAAGTACCTGGAAAACTTGATCATCCAGGTAGTCGGGAGCTTCCCCTAACTTATCCCACATTTGTGTTATGAAGGGGTATATTGGCATACTACTGAATATTTTATTTATCCCCATTTCTATTAAATGTGGCCTACCATTTGGCCGAGGCTTATTGTCTGCTGCCCTTCTATACAAGATGTGAAGTGGGGCTGCTACTATTTTACTATGAGGAACTATGAAAGTGGCTGGTGTTAGTGTAAGAAAGTCCTTACTGAGAGCTGGAAGAGCCGGGAAAAATATGTAGACAACTCCTTTTATCAAGCCAAGACTGAGGTTTATTCGGAGATTTCACAGCAGTACAGCACATGGATAGTCAGAAAAATAAAGCATGTGAGCACGAACAGAAGTTGAGACAGACAAAATAACACTGGGACATCTGGCAATGGTCTGGCCCTAGCCTGGCCATGGTGTGGCACAGCGGCAGAAAGGCGATGGAATGGCCATGTTGTGATACGGCAGCAGGTTGGCGATGTAATGGCCCCGAACAACAGCAACAGGGGCTTTTTATACATGATACAGGCAAAGCTCATTGCGGCATACATGATAACATCATACTGCAGAGAAAAACATATTCTCATTCACGCACAAAACTATGATTCAATGTAATGACTGAGGTTCTTTACACCAAACTCCATTAGAACTCCTAAATCTCCATGTTCCTCTTAGTAACTGTCATTGTTCACTTAATACACGTATTTATTACCTTATGTTTACCCTTTTTCTATTCCCATTGCCCTGCAGCTGATCCAATTAACCTGTGTGTATATCCACTATACCTGCTAATGGCTATGATATCATCTTGTGTCTCCAATCTGTCTATGACTTTCAGAAGTACATCTTAGGGTACTGTCACTCAGTGCAATTTTGATCGCTACGACGGTACGATTCGTGACGTTCTAGCGATATCGTTACAATATCGCAGTGTCTGACACGCAGCAGCGATCAGGGATCCTGCTGAGAATCGTACGTCGTAGCAGATCGTATGGAACTTTCTTTCGTCGCTTGATCACCCGCTGACATCGCTGGATCGTTGTGTGTGACAGCGATCCAGCGATGTGTTCGCTTGTAACCAGGGTAAACATCGGGTAACTAAGCGCAGGGCCGCGCTTAGTAACCCGATGTTTACC
Source organism: Ranitomeya variabilis (assembly GCF_051348905.1). Taxonomy (NCBI): domain Eukaryota; kingdom Metazoa; phylum Chordata; class Amphibia; order Anura; family Dendrobatidae; genus Ranitomeya; species Ranitomeya variabilis. The sequence goes on along the minus strand of NC_135233.1, from coordinate 170,967,189 downwards.
CTGGTTACCAGCGTAAACGTAAAAAAAAACAAACAGTACATACTTACATTCCGGTGTCTGTCCTCCGGCGTCTCAGCTTCTCTGCACTGTGAGCGCCTGCCAGCCGGAAAGCGAGCACAGCGGTGACGTCTGACGTCACCGCTGTGCTTTCCGGCTATGGCGCTTACACAGTGGAGAGAAGCAGAACGCCGGGGGACAGACACCGGAATGTAAGTATGTACTGTTTGTTTTTTTACGTTTACGCTGGTAACCAGGGTAAACATCGGGTTACTAAGCGCGGCCCTGCGCTTAGTAACCCGATGTTTACCCTGGTTACCCGGGGACTTCGGCATCGCTCCAGCGCCGTGATTGCAACGTGTGACAGCAGTCTACGACGCTGGAGCGATAATCATACGACGCTGCGACGTCACGGATCGTGCCGTCGTAGCGATCAAAATTGCACTGTGTGACAGTACCCTTAGAATTAGTTGGTTTCTAACTTTGTACAAGATGGCTGCTAGAGCCAACATGGCTGTTCAATATGTTATGACTGCGCATTCTCTTACAGTTAGTTTGGCAAGAGAACAAACCCTTCTTATGTCTGTGCTCACCCACCTGTAGATAAGATGTCCGCAAACTAAGAATACTCCTTCCGGGAGAATACTAATGTGACCAGGGGTCTGTATGCATTTGAATTTATACCAAAGTCTCAACATAGCTTTATGGGCGCACCAAGTATTATTAATTTGTTTTCTGCTTATACCAAATGTACATTTACCCCTTTCTTTCCTTACTATTTTACCGATAGTTGTTTTACAGCCTTCAACACCATCTTGGTACACTGTCTCATTAACCTGGGTTTGAGTATATACGGAAGCAATTATTGTCCTCACCACAGATATTTGCTCTAGTGTGCTGAAGACTGAACCATAATCCATTGTTGGGAATGGGGTCTGAATGAGGGATCTCAGTTCTTTTGGTGACCACATTTCCAACTTCTGTTTTTCAATTTTCTAGAAAGTACGATTCAATGGCTTTTTCAATCTTTGCTTTATATTCTGGAGAATAAAGCAAAAAGGAGTTTGCATCTCCATAATTTAGGACAGTAGTACGAAGAAGTAGGCCTCAAAACTAATCTCACAGGGGCGTGGTCTGGCCACGTAATATTATCAATTTTTATTTCTTTGAATCTTTGTAGGGTGTTAATATTTGTCAAAATCATATCAATTCTAGAAAAAGTTTTGTGCTTATCTGAGTAATAAGTATACTCCCTTGAAGAAGAATTGAGACACCTAAATGCATCAAACAACTGCTCTTTTATCAACCAGTTTTTTAAAGGGAACCTATCACGCCGTTTTTTAAAGATTAGATAAAAATAGTGTGAAATAGGGGCAGAGCTGGGCGTTACATTAGTGCCTTTTTGGTGCCTTTACACCCCCGTTAGGCTGCCGAAATACCTTTGTGAAGTGGCCGTTTTGTCCTGTCACTCAAGTTGGTCAGGTCGGATGGGCGTGGTCACAGCGCTGTTTCTCCCCCAGAATCCTGCTCATCATTACGTTAGTGGCGTAGTGGTGTGCGCATGTCCAAAGAGAAGATCCACTGCCCAGGAGATTCAAAACAGCGCGGTCTTCGCTATTCGCCGTTTACCAGTGGGCGCGGCCATCTTTCCTGTGGCTGCGCGTGCGCAGATGGAGCGCTCTGCTGCCCGGGGCTTCAGGAAAATGGCCGCCGCGATCTTCATCTGCGCACGCGCGGAATCCCGCGGCCATTTTCCTGAAGCCCCGGTCAGCAGAGCGCTCCATGTGCGCACGCGCAGCCACAGGAAAGATGGCCGCGCCCACCGGTAAACGGCGAATAGCGAAGACCGCGCTGTTTTGAATCTCCTGGGCAGTGGATCTTCTCTTTGGACATGCGCACACCACTACGCCACCAACGTAATGATGAGCCTGATCTGGGGGAGAAACACCGCTGTGACCACGCCCATCCGACCTGACCAACTTGAGTGACAGCAGAAAACGGCCACTTCACAAAGGTATTTCGGCAGCCTAACGGGGGTGTAAAGGCACCAAAAAGGCACTAATGTAACGCCCAGCTCTGCCCCTATTTCACACTATTTTTATCTAATCTTTAAAAAACGGGGTGATAGGTTCCCTTTAATGTAAACATTTTGTTCCTTGACTAAAGGCCCCGTCTCACATAGCGAGATCGCTAGCGAGATCGCTGCTGAGTCACAAGTTTTGTGACGCAACAGCGACCTCCATAGCGATCTCGCTATGTGTGACACGTACCAGCGATCAGGCCCCTGCTGCGAGATCGCTGGTCGTGTCGGAATGGCCTGGACCTTTTTTTGGTCGTTGAGGCCCCGCTGACATTGCTGAATCGGTGTGTGTGACACCGATCCAGCGATGTCTTCACTGGTAACCAGGGTAAACATCGGGTTACTAAGCGCAGGGCCGCGCTTAGTAACCCGATGTTTACCCTGGTTACCAGCGTAAATGTAAAAAAAAACAAACACTACATACTCGCCTTCTGATGTCCGTCAGGTCCCTTGCCGTCTGCTTCCTGCTCTCACTGACTGCCGGCCGTACAGCGAGAAGTGAGAGCACAGCAGTGACGTCACCGCTGCGCTCTCAGTGTACGGCGGCTCAGTCAGAGCAGGAAGCAGACGGCAAGGGACCTGGACACCGAAAGGCGAGTATGTAGTGTTTGTTTTTTTTGGTAACCAGGGTAAACATCGGGTTACTAAGCGCGGCCCTGCGCTTAGTAACCCGATGTTTACCCTGGTTACCGGGCGCTGCAGGGGGACTTCGGCATCGTTGATGACAGTTTCAACGATGCCGAAGTCGTTCCCCTGATCGTTGGTCGCTGGGGAGAGCGGTCTGTGTGACAGCTCCCCAGCGACCACACAGCGACTTACCAACGATCACGGCCAGGTAGTATCGCTGGTCGTGATCGTTGGTAAATCGCTTAGTGAGACGGGGCCTTAAGCGGAAGTATCCATATTCTGGCCATGTATTATTATTAAAATATCCAAAAATAAGTGACCTTTTTGGTGTTTACGTACTTTTTTCATTAATTTAAAAACGAGATTTGATGTGTTAGGTGCATAGATGTTGACTAACGTGTAGGTTGTTGTATCGATATTATATATAAGAACATGGTATCTTCTGTTGTCGTCAATTTCTTCAATTAAATTAAAATTTACAGAATTTTTAATTGCGGTGAGCACATCAGCAAAAGAAAATCTTTTGGTGGGTTGTTCTGTGCAAATTTGTTTTCCTGATATGCTATTTATCAGAGTTGGATCTTTTCACTTCTTTCCAAGCGAAATACTTCTTGAAAGGGATATTAACTCCTTTCACATTTAGGCCATGTTCACACTTTGCGGGTTTTACCGCGGATCCGCAGCGTTTCTGCAGCTGCGGGTCCGCAGCAGTTTCCATTGCGTTTACATGTAAACACTATGGAAACCGCAATCCGCTGTGCACATGCTGCGGGAAAAACCACGCAGAAACGCAGCGGTTTACATTCCGCAGCATGTCACTTCTTTGTGCAGAATCGCTGCGATTCTGCACACATAGGAAAGCATTGATCCGCTTACTTCCCACATGGGGCTATGCCCACGATGCGGGAAGTAAGCGGATCATGTGCAGATGGTTCCCGGGGTGGAGGAGAGGAGACTCTCCTCCAGGCCCTGAGAACCATATTTGTGTAAAAAAAAAATTAAAATAAAAAATAATGGATATACTCACCTCTCAGCGCTGCACGCGGCCGTCCGGTCTCAGGGTTGCTGTGCGAGCAGGACCTGCGGTGACGTCGCGGTCACATGACCGTGACGTCACGAAGGTCCTTCTCGCACAGCATCTTTGGAACCGGACCGCCGCATGCAGCGCCGAGGAGATCGGGACGTCAGAGGGTGAGTATAAACCATTTTTTATTATTTTTAACATTACTATTGATGCTGCATATGCAGCATCAATAGTATAGGAGTAAACCCGCAGCGGAAACCGCAAAACAAAATAAATCTGCGATAAATCTGCAGGGATAACCGCAGCGGTTTTGCCCTGCAGATTTATCAAATCCACTGCGGGAGAACCCGCAGAGGACCCCGCAAAGTGTGCACATAGCCTAAATGTCAAAAAATGTTAACGCCATAATTACACATATTGAAATACTGTTGGTGACCCAGCAATATACAAGTACATTGGTTATTAATATTTAGGTAATGAAACCTGTGAAGAAAAATGTTAACTAACACAATTTTTTTTTGAGTTGTTGGAATTGTTAACACCACAATTCAGAAACGTGGAAATACCAAAAAGAAGAACCAAAATACTGGGTTTCCTCAGTCAATCTGATTAAGAGGACGAGAGCAGCATGACTTGGGCTCTCAAGTACTTTTTCCAGATGTTTGGGGGGTAAAAATAAATTTGGCATACTCTGCCCATGAGTCCTGGAATTAAGACACAAAGAACTAAGATATCGAGTAAGATTAAACAAGAAGACTTTTGTAGAACACCTTCTCAAGATGTCACTTTGGGGGTTCCGGGTTCCTTTTCCTATGGGGATTACGGTCATAGCCGGGTACGTTAGGTTTTTTTAAATTCCAACCATCATCAGGATCAAGTATTGGATAAGATTACCCGTTGATAAATACAGTAAGTTTAGTGGGGAAACCCCATTTGTAGAGAATGTTATTAGCTCTCAGGATGGTGGTAATACCTGCAAATGATTTTCTTGCGTTTAAGGCCTGTTTAGAAAAATCCGGAAACACTTTGTTTTCATATGGAGGAGACAGATTCTTGTGCTTCCTAAGATGATCTAAATAGTCTGTCTTTTGTTTGAAAGAAATGAAGTTTAGCAATCACTTCCCTTGGGACCACTTATGGGAGAAAAGTAGGTTTTTGCAACCTGTAAGCCCTATCTATGGTCAGATCATTGTTAGAAGTCGGTAGAGCCTTATGAATTAGATCTTGGCTACATGGAGCAAGATCTGCAGGGGAAACATTTTCTGTAACACCTCTAAACTTCTGTTAGGGTACCGTCACACAGTGCCATTTTGATCGCTACGACGGTACGATTCGTGACGTTCTAGCGATATCGTTACGATATCGCAGTGTCTGACACGCAGCAGCGATCAGGGATCCTGCTGAGAATCGTACGTCGTAGCAGATCGTTTGGAACTTTCTTTAGTCGCTTGATCACCCGCTGACATCGCTGGATCGTTGTGTGTGACAGCGATCCAGCGATGTGTTCGCTTGTAACCAGGGTAAACATCGGGTAACTAAGCGCAGGGCCGCGCTTAGTAACCCGATGTTTACCCTGGTTACCAGCGTAAACGTAAAAAAAACAAACAGTACATACTCACATTCCGGTGTCTGTCCTCCGGCGTCTCAGCTTCTCTGCAGTGTGAGCGCCGGCCAGCCGGAAAGCGAGCACAGCGGTGACGTCTGACGTCACCGCTGTGCTTTCCGGCTATGGCGCTTACACAGTGGAGAGAAGCAGAATGCCGGGGGACAGACACCGGAATGTAAGTATGTACTGTTTGTTTTTTTTACGTTTACGCTGGTAACCAGGGTAAACATCGGGTTACTAAGCGCGGCCCTGCGCTTAGTAACCCGATGTTTACCCTGGTTACCCGGGGACTTCGGCATCGCTCCAGCGCCGCGATTGCAACGTGTGACCGCAGTCTACGACGCTGGAGCGATAACCATACGATCGCTGCGACGTCACGGATCGTGCCGTCGTAGCGATCTAAATGGCACTGTGTGACGGTACCCTTACGATCCTTCAAGTCTGTGAGTTTTGCCTTTTAGGGCTTTAACCTCATGTTTTAACATGCAAATATCCGTCTCCAGTGTATTCTGTTTGGTGGCTATAGACTCAACTTTTTTGTCTGCAGTTTTTTTATTCACTGTTTCTTAGGCTATGTTCACACGCTGCGGTTTTTGCTGCGGATCCGCAGCGGATTTGCAGCTGCGGATCCGCAGCCGTTTTCCATGCAGGGTACAGTACAATGTTACCCTATGGAAAACAAAAACCGCTGTGCCCACTTTGCTTTTTTCCACTAGAAAATCAGCGCGGATTTTCTGTGGAAAAAAATAAGTAGCATGTCAATTCTTTCTGCGGATTCTGCAACGGTTTTCCACCTGCACCAATAGGAAACTGCAGTTGGAAACCCGCAGTGGAATCCGCAGAAGAAACCGCACAAAAACCCGCAGGGAAAACCACCGCGGTTTTCAACTGCGGGTTTTCCAAACCCGCAGCTGAAAAATCCACAGCAAAAAAAGGGTAGTGTGAACAAGCCCTAATTGGGTACATATAGCTCCAACTTTGTTGTCGATATTCAAATTTACTTGCTGGATAGAATATGGCAGAAGATCTGACACTTTACAGATGCTGCAAGTCTTATCTGTATTTCACACAGGGGGGGTTTGATGGATATCATTATTTATGTTTACAGCAGTAACTACAAGAGGAGAGGGATATGCAAGAGAGGAATTTGCATTGTCCAGTCTTGGTTTTTGTTTGTAAGGGGTTATGTTAGGGGAAATATCATCAGAGACCTCATCTGTTTCTCATGCATGCATGACAATGTTAGTATTTGTGTTGTCACGACTACTAGCTAGTTTTTTGCTTTTAAAAAGAATATCCCCCTGACATAGAAGATATATCCATATCTGTACGTGGGGAACTTTCTGTAGATGCCTTAAAGGCAGGCAAGTTTATATTACTGTCTGGCTTCATGCTTCTAGAATACCTTGTATTCCACAAACCTGTTGGGTCATTCTATCCACACAATGTACGGATCAGTCCCATACACATTACACTATTGACCAATTCCACAAAATACACATGCAAGCTCATATAGGAAACTACACATGTGCTTATACAAATACATGTAGTAAAATCCACGTCTTCATACAGAGGGTACGGAAAGTATTCAGACCTCTTTAAATTTATTTCATTTAAGCGCCGAAATCTCATCTCTCGAGATCACCATCATATCACCATATTCCCGGAGACCACCGCACATTGACCCGTGGAAGTGCCGGGGCTCTGGCCTTGCCGCAATATGTCGGCAGAGTCCCGGGCAGTGCCGCTGGGCATCGGAGGACCCCCGCAGCACAGGCCAGCAACCGCCGGGCACCCGGAGACACCCCTGCAGCAACGTGCCGCACATCAGAACACCCCCTCATCCCAGCCTGCGGCATCACCCCACTCCTGCCTCCTCCAGCAGTGACCCTGGGACCCGCTTCACCGCAGCCACCATCCCCGGTAAGCAATAAGATGCAAGTATTATAAGAAGCACCACCATTTTATTAAAAAATATTTTTTTCTTATTTTTCTTCTCAAAATTTGGGGTGCGTCTTATAATCCAAAAAATACGGTAATTATCCGAGCTGTACAGCGGGAAAACTATGCCAAAGAAATCGGCTGTGTAACCACCCAACGACCAATACCAAAAGATAGTGTTCTGAGGAAACTCGGAGCAGCAAGAGAACTTCAACTCTCTTCCAACTTGGATATTAATGACTTAGAAAAATATCTAAGTATACAAGGGTGCACTTGGACATTCAACCCACCACATTCTTCACAAATGGGAGGTGTATGGGAGAGAATGATGGGTGTCGCAAGGAGGATCCTTGATTCAATCTTCTTACAAGAAGGATCTGCAAGACTGATGCACGAAAGCTTGACAACTTTCATGGTCGAAGTGTCAGCCATCTAAACACCAGACCGTTGACTCCAATTTCTAGTGATCCTGACGACTGAACTGTTCTCACCCCAGCCTTGCTGCTTACGCAAAAGACCAACCCTAATTGCTCTCCACTTGGAGAATTTAATGTTAAAGACCGTTACAGGAGTTGATGGAGACAAGTACAGAGTCTCTCCAATGCCTTTTGGGACAAGTGGAAAAAACAGTACCTGCCTACTCTGCAACAGAGAAGTGGCAAACCAGTAAGCCTAACCTCCAGCCTGGTGATATAGTGCTAATGAAAGACTGTCAGTCTAGGAGAAATGAATGGCCATTAGGTCTCATTACTCAGACATTCCCGAGTAAAGATGGAATCGTACGTAAGGTGGAAGTAAAAATAGGGAAACAAGGCAAGACCAAATTGTTCCTCAAGCCAGTTGGGGAACTCGTTCTGCTGTTCTCGACTAATAAACACAATAGTGACGGCTGACGTCAAGCGAGGAGTGTTCTGTCCAGCAATATAATTGCTGTCTAAAGTTTAGTCATATTTTACGTCTCCGTTATTACAGACATTGTATTTTTTGTGTGTATTAATCCTTCTTATATTTTATATTATAAGGTAACAGCACCATCTGCTGGTGGTTTAATGTATACATTCTAGTTTAATTTGCAATGTATTATGGGAAGTTCCTAGGACATTGTGGTCTTATTATGACATTGTGAAGATGTCCGCAAGAAAATCCGCAGAGAACCATTCTACGTGTGCACATATCCTAACCCTAACTGGAAAATAGAAATACATACTTTTTTTAATTTTATTATTTTTTCCTTACTAAGGGGGTGATAAGGGGGGGGGGGGTTATTTACGATTTTTTTTTTATTTTGATCACTGTGATAGGATCTCACAGTGACCAAAATTAAAGAAGAGGCAGAATCTTCCTCTGCCGGCCGGCAGATCATGGCAGGCGCACTGCGCATGCGCCCCCCATTTTCTTACCGGAGCAAGAAGCCGGCGGCCAGGAGAGGACACAGGAGGACCCAGGGACACCGGTAAGTATAACAGGGTCCCCGAATCCCCCCATTTCTCTGTCCTCTGATGTGCGATCACATCAGAGGACAGAGAATTACACATTGCTTTCTTTTTTTTTGCGGTCGCCGGTAAAGTTAATTACCGGCGATCGCAAAACAGGGGTCGGTAAAAACCGACCCCGATCATGTTCTTTGGGGTCTCGGCTACCCCCGGCAGCCGAGACCCCAAACATCTTCCGGGTGGCGGGCGCACTGCGCATGCACCCGCCATTTTTTTCCTGGAAAAAGATGGCGGCGCCCATCGGGAGCCACGAGGAGCACCGGGGGAGATAGGTAAGTATCGGGGACCCCATTTCTCTGTCCTCCGATGTGCGATCACATCGGAGGACAGAGAAATTAAATGGCAAATCGCGTTTTTTTTTTGTTGCTACCGCCGGTAAACGGTTAATTACCGGCGATCGCAACTCGGGGGTCGGTAAAAAACCCCCGAATCATGTTCTCTGGGGTCTCGGCTACCCCCGGCAACCGAGACCCCAGAGAAAATCCGACTCTGGGGGGCGCTATTCCCTTTTTCCACAGCGCCGTTAATTAACGGCGCAGTGGTTTAACTACCCTTAACTGCCGCCGTTAAAAGGCGTATCGGCGGTCGTTAAGGGGTTAAAGAGCCTGCTCTAAGCATAGTTGGTAAGCACTGTGTGTTAGTCCTGTGTTTATCAATAAGTTTGCTGTACTAAGTAGGTAATCATAAGTTTATATTACCTCATGTTACCTGTGTATTACCTCATGTTACTGTGTATTGCAGTCCATTTTATGCTTTGTGCAGTTATATATTCTGAAATGCTCCTGTTATTGCATCCTATAGTTTCACCCTTTCCTGTCACATCTGCAATCAATAAAAGGTTACAACTTTACAGCCTCTTTTCTTAAAGACAGGGGGTTTAGCTACATGTCTCATTGCACACCCTGCTAACGTGTATGAGGACAGTATAATATCGATTGATGCAGAAGGGAAATTTCACACATATATATAGGAAGCCAACTTCCACTAATAACTTCTTGCAGCGTAACTAAATGTTTTGTTTGGCAAAGAAAGCCAAAATCTTTTCCAGAGATTCTCCTCAAGGGAATACCCTAAGAGGGTTCTACGTAAAGCCTTCTACAGGGCTAAAATGCCGAACAGACAGGCTGCTGGACGTGGCCCCGAGAAGGGCACAGGCGTCAATAGTGAGATTCATAGGTACCTATGATGAGAAAGCCATGGCGGCCTTTAATATCCTAAGTATTGGCCTATCCTGAGAGGTGTCCCAGATTAAAGGATGTAATTGGAGGATATCCCTCTATCACTTACTGTAGGGGGAAAAAACCTCAAGAGTTTCCTTACACACAGCCACTTCACTTCACATGAAAGTGGCTTGGATACAAGAGGTAGGAAAGAGATGGAGGGATCTTACCCATCAGGGTCCTGTAATTTTTTCAAGTTCCTCCCGAGTGTATGGGAATTTAATAAATTGTTGATAAAAAGAAATACTACATCATGGATAATATAAACTGTAAGACCAAGGGGGTAGTGTGCGCTATTATGTGTCCATGCCCTAAATTGTATGTGGGGAAAACAATACAGGAGCTGAGAAGAGTCTCTAAACATATTAGCTCAATCAGTACCAAGACTGAGACACCCCTATCGTCACATATGAGGAACGTACGTGTGAATGACCCCCTGGAATTAAAAATATGGGGAATTAGACTCTTTTCCATGGGCCCCCGAAAGGATAATCTTGACAGAATGCTCCTCCAAGAGGAGTGCAGTTGGATATATACCGTAGATTAAGACCTCGTAGCCCTCATGGTCTTAATGAAGGATTTTCCTTCTCTGCATTCCACCAAGATTGAAGGTTGTTGTGATGTTTATGATTTGGATCTGATGTGGTGGTTGGTGTGCCCTGCTGATCCTCTAATGGTGAATCCCCCACATGTACTCAGGCTGGCTAGCAGCAGTAAATCATGCAGCTGAGTCAACAAAAACTAAATCTCCGAGCAGTTACAAATACTCGGAGACCACCCGAGTGTGCTCAGGAAAATCCGAGCAACGAGTACACTCACTCATCACTACAGTTGAAAATATGGTTTCCTGCCATTAAGAATAATTACACTGGTCAACAGCATTTTTGGTGCCAAAGATATTTCATCGAATTTAGGGTATTTTTGGGGTGCTGATTCTGAATATGTCATCAGTTTTGCCAGATTGGCTCAAGTTTTTTAGATTTTTGGTATCTTATTTATAGCACTTGTTGGTAAATGCGACGCATCATCTCATTAATTTCTTTGGATTAGTACTTGAACTGAGCAGTTCTCAATATAGTTTTGTGTTAATTAGTGTTCTAAAAGTTTGTTCATAGCTTGATTTTTGCACTAACTTTATGTTGTTGTCTGTTTTCCAGTGAAAAGCATGAACTCATCAAGAAGAAGTTGTCTTAACGATCCAGACTTATTCTGTTACATTTGTGGTGAATACACACTGCCAAAACATAGAAGAAACATAACAGACTTCGTAAAAAAAGTGTATTTTGCCTATTTTGGGGTTATGCTTGGGGACCAAGACAAGTTTTGGGCACCACACATAGTGTGCAAAGCATGTATCGAATTATTACGAAAATGGAGCAAAGGACAAAGAAAAAGCTTCAAATTTGGTGTTCCAATGGTGTGGAGAGAGCCAAAAAATCATCATGATGACTGTTATTTCTGTGCAGTGCAAGTGCAAGAATTCAATAAGCATAAGAAACGAAAATGGGAGTAACATGGAATCTGCAAGAAGGCCTGTCCCTCATTGTGAAGATGTGCCTGTACCTGTGTTTACCATAAATAACAGTCATCATGATGATTTTTTGGCTCTCTCCACAACATTGGAACACCAAATTTGAAGCTTTTTCTTTGTCCTTTGCTCCATTTTCGTAATAATTCGATACATGCTTTGCACACTATGTGTGGTGCCCAAAACTTGTCTTGGTCCCCAAGCATAACCCCAAAATAGGCAAAATACACTTTTTTTACGAAGTCTGTTATGTTTCTTCTATGTTTTGGCAGTGTGTATTCACCACAAATGTAACAGAATGAGTCTGGATCGTTAAGACAACTTCTTCTTGATGAGTTCATGCTTTTCACTGGAAAACAGACAACAACATAAAGTTAGTGCAAAAATCAAGCTATGAACAAACTTTTAGAACACTAATTAACACAAAACTATATTGAGAACTGCTCAGTTCAAGTACTAATCCAAAGAAATTAATGAGATGATGCGTCGCATTTACCAACAAGTGCTATAAATAAGATACCAAAAATCTCAAAAACTTGAGCCAATCTGGCAAAACTGATAGCATATTCAGAATCAGCACCCCAAAAATACCCCAAATTCATTAAAATATTTTGGACACCAGAAAAAAAATTTTTTTTTTGTTGACCTGTGTTATACTAGGAATCTTCAGGACATGGTTCTACCTTAACCTACAGATACAGTGGGGCAAAAAAGTATTTAGTCATTCAGCAATAGTGCAAGTTCCACCACTTAAAAAGATGAGAGGCGCCTGTAATTTACATCATAGGTAGACCTCAACTATGGGAGACAAACTGAGAAAAAAAAATCCAGAAAATCACATTGTCTGTTTTTTTATCATTTTATTTGCATATTATGGTGGAAAATAAGTATTTGGTCAGAAACAAAATTTCATCTCAATACTTTGTAATATATCCTTTGTTGGCAATGACAGAGGTCAAACGTTTTCTGTAAGTCTTCACAAGGTTGCCACACACTGTTGTTGGTATGTTGGCCCATTCCTCCATGCAGATCTCCTCTAGAGCAGTGATGTTTTTGGCTTTTCGCTTGGCAACACGGACTTTCAACTCCCTCCAAAGATTTTCTATAGGGTTGAGATCTGGAGACTGGCTAGGCCACTCCAGGACCTTGAAATGCTTCTTACGAAGCCACTCCTTCGTTGCCCTGGCGGTGTGCTTTGGATTATTGTCATGTTGAAAGACCCAGCCACGTTTCATCTTCAATGCCCTTGCTGATGGAAGGAGGTTTGCACTCAAAATCTCACGATACATGGCCCCATTCATTCTTTCATGTACCCGGATCAGTCGTCCTGGCCCCTTTGCAGAGAAACAGCCCCAAAGCATGATGTTTCCACCACCATGCTTTACAGTAGGTATGGTGTTTGATGGATGCAACTCAGTATTCTTTTTCCTCCAAACACGACAAGTTGTGCTTCTACCAAACAGTTCCAGTTTGGTTTCATCAGACCATAGGACATTCTCCCAAAACTCCTCTGGATCATCCAAATGCTCTCTAGCAAACTTCAGACGGGCCCGGACATGTACTGGCTTAAGCAGTGAGACACGTCTGGCACTGCAGGATCTGAGTCCATGGTGGCGTAGTGTGTTACTTATGGTAGGCCTTGTTACATTGGTCCCAGCTCTCTGCAGTTCATTCACTAGGTCCCCCCGCGTGGTTCTGGGATTTTTGCTCACCGTTCTTGTGATCATTCTGACCCCACGGGGTGGGATTTTGCGTGGAGCCACAGATCGAGGGAGATTATCAGTGGTCTTGAATGTCTTCCATTTTCTAATTATTGCTCCCACTGTTGATTTCTTCACTCCAAGCTGGTTGGCTATTGCAGATTCAGTCTTCCCAGCCTGGTGCAGGGCTACAATTTTGTTTCTGGTGTCCTTTGACAGCTCTTTGGTCTTCACCATAGTGGAGTTTGGAGTCAGACTGTTTGAGGGTGTGCACAGGTGTCTTTTTATACTGATAACAAGTTTAAACAGGTGCCATTACTACAGGTAATGAGTGGAGGAAAGAGGAGACTCTTAAAGAAGAAGTTACAGGTCTGTGAGAGCCAGAAATCTTGATTGTTTGTTTCTGACCAAATACTTATTTTCCACCATAATATGCAAATAAAATGATAAAAAAAACAGACAATGTGATTTTCTGGATTTTTATTTCTCAGTTTGTCTCCCATAGTTGATGTCTACCTATGATGTAAATTACAGACGCCTCTCATCTTTTTAAGTGGTGGAACTTGCACTATTGCTGAATGACTAAATACTTTTTTGCCCCACTGTATACTGTAGGTGTGATATATTAATTATCTTTTTGGGTTGGAGATGTAAGATGTAATATCTGTTTTGATACTGTGTGTTTCCCCTGTAGTTATTAGTACCCCAGATAGGAATTAATATGCATAATTTTATAATTACATATATATAACTATGTATTACTTGTGTTGGATACACTCACCGCATGTATACTTTCAATACCCCAATGGTGCTTTGATACATACCTTTTATCGCCAGGCACAACAATTGAGGCAGCTGAACACAATGTACCATAGATAAAACACTGATGTTCGATACTGCATGGTGATAGAATACAATAGCTAAATGACTCTTTAATATGGTGTATGACACATAATAAGGTTAGATTGTTACCCCTGGTGTAATAAACAATATCGATTGCTATTGACTGTCCCCAAGCGATCTATAGCATTAATGTGATAACTTGGATCTGCGCAACCGCGAGTACCGCTAACATGGCATGCGCAGTTGGTCCTTGTTATTTGTGCTGTTATGGCGCATGTGCGCTACCTTCACTATAGATACCCGGAAGTAATAGGTACATAAGAGACTTCGGAGGTCACTGTACATCACAGAAAATGCCGTGATTGGAGCATGTGACCTGGTGGCGGGAGCACGCACATAGTGAGCACCCGGAAATGATTGGAAGACTGCGCATAAGTATAATTTGTCCCTGAATAGGCAGTAAGTTATTCCTGCTCTTAATATAATTGTAAACGTGTGATAGCTCATTTCAGCTTCATGCCCTGATGAAGCCAGTATAGCTGGTGATGGGGAGGCCTAGGAGTTTCTTTTATCAGCTAGTTAGTGTGGTTTATGGGTGATACCAATGTGAGGATAGTGGTAGCGGCGGCACCAATTTATCCCTGTCACAAAAAAAAAACACTTAATAAACACTAGGTATACAACTTTAAATGGAATAAATAGAATTACATAATAATAGTATGTATCCATGAAGAGGATACTATCTAAGCAGAGTTTAAATGGTTCCTTTAATCATAGTTTCATTAAAAGTTATATTTTCTCATTGTCTTTAGTTAGGGTCTAATTGCCTCTGGCAACTTGTAGATAATTGTGTTTACCCTACACTGACTATTGAACAGCATCTGTTGTTTATAAGCTGTAAATGCTCAACTACTGGTCCTTTCATATTAGGCACTCTGGAGTCCTGTTCTCTAAATTAGTGGGGTCCCAGCAGTTAGACCCCAAGCGATCAGGAAGTAATTCCCTATTCTATGGATAGGTGATCATCTCCATACTTGGTACACACACTTCAGAACGTTTTACACGACTGTGTGCACAGGCCCTGTTGGAATCAGAAGACCTGACCCAACCAGTTGCGACCAGAGCTTAGGCTACTTTCACACTTCCGTCGGTACGGGGCCGTCGCAAACCGTCGGCCCGACGGATGTTGTGCTAAATTTAGCACAACGTGGGCAGCAGATGCAGTTTTACAACGCATCCGCTACCCATTGTGATGAGAGGGGAGGAGGGGGCGGAGTTCCGACTGCACATGCGCGGTCGGAAATGGCGGACCCGACGGCCAAAAAAACGTTAAATTGAACTTTTTTGTCACGACGGACTGCTAAAACACGACGCATCCGTCGCACGTGTGGCCATCCGTCGCAATCTGTCGTCCATTAAAGTGTATGGCAAAAAAACGGATCCTGCTGACACATTTGCAGGATCCGGTTTTTTTGCCATAACGACGGAAGCAAAAAGACGGAAGTGTGAAAGTAGCCTTACTGTGTCATACATGTATATAAAACAACTCTGATCAAGCGATTTGGCACACAGACTGGGACTTCCAATGCAAGAGCAGTCCTTAGATGTGTGTAACTAGCCTTAAGGCTTACAAAGTAGCGTAGCTACTGGGTGGGCAGAGGAGGCCATCGCCCCGGGCTCTGAGGGGGCCCACCCGGAGCTACGCTACCGTAACTGCATCGGTGCGCTATGGGGCCCCTGAGCAGGCGGGGGGGCCCGGTGCCAGCAGTGGGTCCCGAGCCCGTCATCGCATGGTGAGCTGTATCGGCATCTAGCAGTGATGAGGGAAGGAGCGTTGCGCTCCTTCTCCCATCACACAGTCTGACAGCGGGCGCGATGACGTCACCGCCCAGCGCCCGCTGTCAGATGAGCAGGAAGCACGCTGGAACAAGGAGGAAGAGAGGTGAGTATTTTACTGTGTTTTTTACGGGGGCTGCCTTATTCTACAGGATCTGCATATAGGGGGGAGTGCTGCCTTATATACAAGATCTGCCTATGGGGGGGGGGGGGGGGGAGTGCTGCCTTATATACAGGATCTGCCTATAAGGGGGGGGGGGGGGAAGTGCTGCCTTATATACAGGATCTGCCTATAGGGGGAGTGCTGCCTTATATACAGGATCTGCCTTTGTGTGTGGGGGGGGGGGGGGGGAGTGATGCCTTATATTCAGGATCTGCCTATAAGGGGGGGGGGGGGGGAAGTGCTGCCTTATTCTACAGGATCTGCCTATAGGGGGGAGTGCTGCCTTATATACAGGATATGCCTATAGGGGAGGGAGTGCTGCCCAAGGGTATGTGTCCACATTCAAGATTGCATCAGGATTTTACGCAGGTAAAATCTGCACCTGAGGTCACCTGCGTTCTTGCGTTGTTTCAGCATTGTAAGGACATGCTGCGTTCTGAAAAGACGCGCCGCATGTCCGTTTCCGCGGGTCTGCCGCACGCATCTTTTAATGCATAGTGGAGACGGGATTTCATCCACTATGCTGCAACATCTGGACGCTGCGTCTCTACGCAGCGTCAAACACGCAGCGTTTCCTGAACGTGGAAACATACCCTTATTCTACAGTATCTGCCTGTAAGGGTATGTGTCCACCTTCAGGATGTCTGGCGGTTTGGACGGAGCGGCAAACCCGCTCCGCCCCCTTCTGTGATGCGATGATGCCGGATGTGTTCACTGCACACATCCGGCATCATCGCATCCCACACATAGGGCCCTGTGGTTTACCTTGCGGCAGCGCATCGTCGCCGCAAGGTAAACGGACATGCTGCGATCTTAAAAGACGCGCCGCATGTCCGGAATCACAGAGCCGCCGGGTGCATGTTACGACGCATAGTGGAGATGGGATTTGATAAAATCCCCTCCACT
This sequence comes from Ranitomeya variabilis, assembly GCF_051348905.1. Classification (NCBI taxonomy): domain Eukaryota; kingdom Metazoa; phylum Chordata; class Amphibia; order Anura; family Dendrobatidae; genus Ranitomeya; species Ranitomeya variabilis. The sequence goes on along the minus strand of NC_135233.1, from coordinate 170,950,225 downwards.
ATGCTGTAACATCTGGACGCTACGTGTTTGACGCTGCGGCTCTGCACGAAGCTGCGCTCAGCAGCGATACGCGTGGGGCCCTCCCCACGCCTCTTGGATCTCGGGATCAGTCTCCCTTACTTTTGTATCTTGACAGCCGACGGCCCACACTACAGACTGGATTACCTGGTTGGGTGACTTACTTCTTACCCTTGTGCTCCTTTCATTATTATGGCATATTACCCCATTGATATGAGCACCATCTCATAATCAGGGTTACAGGATTTTTCCACTAGGCTACCTTTTCTACCTTTTATTGCCTTATTTTTGTTTGCACTATACCTTACTGGTGTTGTTGTGCCTTCTGACTTATTGGGGCCTCTTATAGGTTCGTCTGGGGACGCCCAGACCCCTTGTATTTTTGTACTTCATACATAATATTTTTATACCTGGGTCTTCAACTCCCTGAGCTATATTATATTATGCTTACATAGGGCTTAAGGTTACATAGTGTTGTATCATAATTATTGTCGTGTGGTATGTTACTTATTACTTTTTTGTGCTATAGATCTGTCTATGGGGGGGGGAAGGGGGGGAGTGCTACCTTATTATACAGGATCTGCCTATGGGGGGATTGCTGCATTATTCTACAGGATCTGCCTATGGGGGGTGCTGCCTTATTCTAAAGGATCTTCCTATGGGGGGGGGGGTGCTGCCCTATTCTACAGGATTTGCCTATGGGGGGAGTGCTGCCTTATTCTACAGGGTCTGCCTATTGGGGTACTGCCTTGTGCTATATTGAGGACTATCTGGCACATTATACTATATGGAGGTTATCTATGGGGCCATCATACAGTGTGGGGATTACAGTGTTGGAGCCATCAAACAGTTTGAAGGCTACTAAAGGGTCAGTATACTGTGTGGGTGGTACTATACAGCTAGGGGGCATTATACTGTGTATAGGGGAGCTGTACAGGGGGGAGACTCGGGACATTATTAAATGTAAAGTGGGCACTTATTGTAATAGGGGAACTCAGGTTACTGTGACTATCAAAGGGGCACACAGAGGGCATTATTACTTTCTAGGGGGCAAAATGTGGGCGCTGTTTTCTAGGGCACTTGCACCCGGCATTACTCCATTATAGACGGGTGCTTTAGAATTTAGAGGGTACAGAGAACCACAGTGTAGGTGCAGTAATAGGGACACATACAGCAGCAGTGTAAATAATTCTAGGGGATAACTCAGGAGACTCTTTGCGTGGAACAAGACAACAGGACACAGTTTCTAAGTGGTAAAGTTTATATTATAACACGGTCATTCAAACAGGTGCAGAGAGAAACTCAAGTCCACAACACTTGGTGTAAATATTAAACGCAGCTTAGCAGTCAATAGGAAACTTCAGAGGAAAATGCAAACAAGCAGAAAGTCTATGAAGCACAGTTATTCTTGAGGATACTAGACACGAATAAATCCTTGTCTTTAGTCCAGACACAGATAGATATGCTTATAAGGAAGTTCAAATCATAACTTAGCTCAACCAGGGAGGCCTGATTAATAGTCTCAGGTTTTGCAGAGCAGCAAACAGCTTACATGTCCAGCAAATGCAGATGGAAGTAACACGAGCAGCAGATGAAGGAGGATTACTGAACACTGGTGTATGCAGCAGGAACTCAGAGCAGAGTGGCAGGATCTCCAACACAGGTTCACAGGAGCAGGTGCAAGGCCAGGGAGTAATCAGGAGCTGGATGCAAAGCAGAATACTCTAGCACAGACTGAAGGCTGGGGTGGAGTTTTATAGCAGGAAGACACGTGCACCTTAGACCAAAGACGCCATCTTGAAAAAGGGCAGTAATGCACAAAAGGTAAAAAATGTTCAGAGTCCTGACATTACTCCCTCCTTAGAAGCGGCCTCAGGATGATCCTGGACCTGGTTTCTCAGGGAATCTCTGATGAAAACGAGAAATATTCAGTTGGGCATTGATGTTTTCCACAGGTTCCCAAGAGTCTTCCTCAGGGGGACATCCCTGCCATCTTATCAGATATTGGAGCCGATTCCTGCAAATCCTGGAATCAATAATTTCCTCCACCACAAATTGTTCTTGCCCATCAATCACCACAGGCTGCGGAGGTGGCACAACACATCCCTGGAAGGTATTAGGAGATACAGGCTTTAGTAAAGATACATGAAAGACTGGGTGTACCTTCATTGTCCTAGGGAGCTTCAGCCGGCAGGCCACAGAGCTCACAATACCGTTGATCTTGAAAGAGCCAATGAATTTCTGTCCAAGGTTTTGTGAAGGAACGTTTAACTTCAGATTCTTAGTTGCTAACCACACGGAATCTCCTACCTTGAACATGGGTGCAGGTTTACGGAATCTATCAGCCGATCTCTTATAACGTTCTTGAGCTGTGGTCAGGGATTCCTTCAGAACCTACAGATTTGGCCTCATCGCAGTCAGCCTTTCCTCCACTGCCGGAACCGGAGAATTAATTGGAGACCTAGGTAAAATACACGGATGATAACCCAGATTGGCAAAGAAAGGTGTAAATTTAGTGGAGGCGCTCTGAGAATTGTTATATGAAAATTCGGCTAACGGCAGCAACTCCAACCAATCATCCTGGAGATGGCTGACATAGCATCTTGGATATTGTTCCAGCGTCTGGTTGGTACGCTCAGTCTGACCATTTGTCTGGGAATGGTAAGCGGAAGAGAGACAGACATTAATATTGAGTGCAGAGCAAAACCCCTTCCAGAATCTTGAAGTGAACTGTACTCCACAGTCAGAGATGATCACATCCGGCACCCCATGCAACCGAAAGACATTCTGTATAACCAAGTTCACTGTATCTTTAGCTGAGGGGAGGCCGGTGCATGGAACAAAATGAGCAGCTTTAGTCAGGCGATCAACTACCACCATGATTGTATTCATGCCCCCTGATGTAGGCAGCTCCACAATAAAGTCCATTGATATAGACCCCCCAAGGGCGGGACGGAACAGGTAATGGTTGTAGAAGACCCGTAGGTGCCACATGAGGAGTCTTGTAACGAGCACATACCTCGCAAGAGAGAACATAGTCCTTGGTATCCTTCAGGCAAGTTGGCCACCAGAAGAATCGGCTCAGGAACTCTTGTGTCTTCTGTACCTCCCTGTGGCCAGCCAACTTGGAGTCATGTACCAACTTGAGGATCTGCAGACGGACGGCCTCAGGGACGTAGATACGTCGATCTCTGAACCACATGCCACCTTTAAAGACAAGATTAATATCCACAGGTGGGTTGGCCAGAAATACATCACAGTCATAGGCCTCCCTGCACTCCTTCCACAAGTCCTGATCGTGGATAACTCCGATGAAATTGGCATCAGATAGAATGGTCTTGGACGGGGCTGCAGGTACGGAATCCGCAGCATGGATTCGGGATAAAGCATCAGCCTTCCCATTACGAGAACCTGGACGGTACGAGATAACAAAGTTAAATTGATTTAAAAAATAGTTCCAAGAGCCTGACGAGGAGAAAGACATCTAGCGGATCTAAGGAACTCTAAATTGCGATGGTCAGTTAGCACTATGATCTGCTGTGCAGCTCCTTGCAGATGATGCCTCCATTCTTTGAAAGCCGCAATAATAGCCAGCAATTCCTTGTCTCCCACGTCGTAATTCTTCTCTGCTGAGGTTAGTCTACAGGAAAAGAAAGCACAAGGATGTAGCAGACCCTTCTCTCCAGTTCTTTGGGAGAGAACAGCCCCCAAAGCGTTATCAGAAGTGTCCACCACCGGTCTCGAAGGGGGGGGGGGGAATAGGGAGGGAAAAGGAGGGGAGGGAGTTATGTTCATAAAATATATGATTATCTGTGAATAACAGCTTGATGTAATTTGTTATCATTGATTTTCCTTAATAAAAATTTATCTGATTTAAAAAAAAAAAAAAAAAAAAGAAGTGTCCACCTCCACAATGAAAGAAAGTGTTGGATCTGGGTGTATCAACAGTGGTGTTGATGTGAAACAGATCTTAAGCCGATCAAAAGCTTCTTGAGCCTGTGATGACCACTTAAAGGGCTTAGCCTTCTTTGTCAAGGAAGTAATGGGATGGACAATATCAGAAAAATTTCGAATGAAGCGTCTGTAGAAATTTGCAAAACCAATAAAACGTTGGACCTCCTTAACGTTCTTGGGTACCGGCCAGTCAAGGATAGCCTGAATCTTACCAGATTCCATGTTCAGCCCCTGAGGAGAGATGATATAACCCAAGAACTGTATCTCAGAACGATGGAACTCACATTTCTCCGGCTTGATATACAGTTGGTTCTCTTTCAGACGTCTTAAAACAGTTTTGACATGTTCTTCATGTTCCTGTAGAGTCAGAAAAGATTAGTATATCGTCCAAATAGATCACCACAAACTGGTCCAACAAATCTCTGAAGAGGTCATTAAAAAGGTGTTGAAATGCTGCAGGGGCGTTACAAAGCCCGAAGGGCATCACAAGAGATTCAAAGTGTCCATACTGGCATCTGAATGCTGTCTTCCACTCATCCCCTGGACGAATACGCACCAAATTATAAGCCCTACGAAGATCCAGCTTAGAGAACACCTTAGCATGGCGGACTCTTTCCAGTAATTCGGGAATCAGAGGCAAAGGGTAACGGTTTCGTACGGTTACCTTATTGAGTTCCCGATAGTCAACACAGGGTCTCAGGGTCCCATCCTTCTTCTTTACAAAAAAAATGGGTGCCCCTGCTGGTGAAGAAGAAGGACGTATGAAGCCTTTGGCCAGATTTTCATCAATATACTCCTTTAAGGCTTGAAGCTCAGGTGCCGCCAAAGGGTATACGTGACCAAAAGGAATATCTGCCCCAGGAAGCAACTCAATGGAACAGTCATAATGCCTGTGTGGAGGAAGCTGATTTGCATTCTTCTTGTCACAGAGGTCAGAGAACTCTTTATATGCTGGAGGTAAAGAAAATACCTGTACATGTGGTTCCGTAGCCGTGGACTCAGGGACAGCTTCTGTTAGCGCTGAGTTGCTCCTTGTTGGAAAGATAATCTCCTTTGTCTCCCAGTTGATTATTGGGTTCTGAGAACGCAACCAAGGAATGCCTAAAATCACAGGAAAATGAGAAGAAATTAGCAAGAAAGAAAGTTGCTCCTGATGATTAGGCTCCAACAAAATGTCAAGGGGTACGGTCTCCTGATCCACAGGCCCAGAGATTAAAGGTGACCCATCCACTGTTTCCATGGTAATTGGATAGGCTCTTTGCTGAATTTCAATACCATGTTCCTTGGCAAATACGATATCCATTAAATTGCCACCTGCACCAGAGTCAATCATAGCTGCACTGGAAATCCACTGTCCTGAACACAGGATCTTAATAGGGAGAGAACAGTGAGAGTTCTTTTCCTTCAGCTCCTTGGGGGGTGAAGTCATAGAAAGTGAATGGAATACAGCATTTAAAGGCAGGCTACATTCAGAGATGTCAGATTCATCATCACAGTTATCATACTCCCCTACTGCTGCTAGCACCTTGTTAGGCCGTCTAGGACACTTAGGACAATTGATCAAGAAGTGGTCAGACTGGCCGCAGTAGAAACATAGACTTTCACGAAGGCGATGCTCCCGGCGCTCATTGATCTCGCATCTCTGAATGGAATCAATTTGCATGGGCACCTCCTCCACCTCCCGAGATGTTTTACCTGCAGGCTCTTTGGAAGGAAGGGAAAAGTTAGAAATACGGTTATATGCAGCAAATTTCTCCTGCCTACGCTCAGTAAGGCGAATGTCTATGCGCACACAATGCTGTATAAATGTCTCTAGTTCTTGAGGTGACTCAGAGCGAGCTAGTTCATCTTTTATAATACTAGACAGACCCCTTTTAAAAATAGGCAATTGTGCATAACTGTCCCAATTGGTATCTACCGCTAATCTCCTGAATTCAGTGGCATACTCAATAACAGAACATTTAGCCTGACGTAAAGACAACAAAGCCGATTCAGCGGTTGCACGGTGATTAGGGTAATCAAACATTAATGCCATAGCGGCCAAGAAATCATCCAAGTTATTTAACCGTGGATCACGAGACTCAATCATCAGATTCGCCCAGGCGAGCGCTCGTGAGGTCAGTAGCATTATTACACACAATACTTTGGATCTATCAGTAGAAAAACAGTCAGCATGCACATCAAAATATAGCATACATTGATTCACAAAGCCACGAAACTTGTCGCGATCACCATTAAATCTGAATGGAGGCAACTTAGGTGGGCTAGCTGGTGGCGGTTGCCCAGAGGGTAAAGTCACCTGTGCAGCTATTTGTGTGCTTATGTCCTGAAAAGCCCGTCCATACTGGAACTCTATGCCAGCAAGTTTGTTTTCCTGGGCTGCCATGCGATTGCTTAAGTCCTGCAAAGATTGTCCAAACACTTGTTGATTGTGTTCAAAGCTTCCAAACTTCTTTTGCAGACCTTCCACATCTTTCTGCAGTGATCTAATTATGGAAAACACCTGCTCTAATCTGCTCTCTGCAGTCATTGTTCCAGCAGTCGTCTCTTTTTTTTTTTTATGGCTATTATCCTGTAATAATTATACGGGATAACTCAGGAGACTCTTTGCGTGGAACAAGACAACAGGACACAGTTTATAAGTGGTAAAGTTTATATTATAGAGGGCGTGGCTATGTAGCCGGAGAAGCAGGACGCACTGAGTGAGAGCTCCAAATATCCTTCTTTTATCCTGCCACATTTATCATACTCCGGTAAACGTTACCGGTAAAAGCTGAAACCCCTTACCCCAGGGAACCTTGCGGACCCTCTGAACGGCCGCTGCAGCGATCTGAGGCGGTAGGAAGCTGCGGGGACAGAGGCACTGGGAAGACACAGGTGGAGCGGCAGCCATCTTCGGTGCGCGCGCTCCGGGACACAGGACGCGGCGCCACCTCCAGCTGGAACCGGACTTCCCTCACAACGGAGCTGAAGGCGGCAGGATCGCGGTGGTGAGGACTGTGCTGACGCACGATAGTTAAGACGCCTGATAGGGATAGAGGGGCTCGAGGGGAGCGGCGGCCATTACTATAGCGTGCTCCCTAACAGCACAGGGAGTGGCGCTTTGTGCACCTGCGGTGCTGCCTAAGAAACAATTCTGTGCCTGGGGAACTAGTGGGGTGGTGCGGTGTGTGCCCTGAGATATTGGGCCCTGCGCCTCCCCTGTTAATCAATCGCTTCACTGGTGGCGCCATAATAGTGGGAATTAACCCCCTCCCTGCTGCTCTCCCTCTATGCACGAACTGAGCACCCGCCCAGCATATAAGGCCTAAATAAATACTTGGACAACCACCCTGCGATCCTCACTATCATTACCTGTTAAATTTATGGAGCCTTGGAGCACAATCTAATACTATACAAGACCTGGGGTTAGAGCTTGATTCATCTATAACCATAAAGTTGGAGCACAGCTTGCCTATAATTACTTCTGGAACTAATTTGTGAGGTCCTCTTGTGTATACCCGCCATGCAACACCCTAGAGGAGCGGCGGCTGCTGAAAAGCTTAAAAAATTCGCTAAGGACGACCCTCATGAAAATGTACGCAACCTCAGAGGTAACTCCACATCATCTCAACGCAGGGGTCGCCCCTCTGATGGTACTGGGGAAGGGGAGGAGGAAGAACTGACTCTCAAACAGGCATCGGAGCAGTTAATGCAGGCTATATCCCTCACTAGATCATCTCTTACGGAGAAAATAGAGGATGTGCATACTGAAGTGGGCCGCCTGCGACATGACATGCAAACTATGAGGGGGCGTATTTCTGAGGTCGAAACAAGGGTGTCTCATATAGAAGACACTATCAATCCTATGGAGGCCAAATTGACCAAAGCCGCTGGATCCGTAAATGCTTGGAAGCAAAAAGCAGATGATTTGGAAAATAGACTGCGCCGTAACAACATTCGAATCATAGGTCTCCCGGCGCGGTCAGAGGGTCAGCGGCCTGAGCAATTTTTGGAGGAATGGCTCAAGTCTACAGTAGGAGATGGATTCTCCTCGACATTTGCGGTGGAAAGAGCCCATAAGGTACCAACGAGGCCCCTCCCTCCTGGAGCTCCGCCGCGACCTTTTCTGGCGCGTCTTCTTAATTGCAGAGATAGAGATACCACCCTTCGTCTGGCGCGTCAGAAGGGCCTCATCAAATTCGATAATGCCACCATATCGATTTTTCCAGATTTTTCCGTGGATCTTCAAAAGCAGCGTGCACGATTTGTGGATGTTAAGAAGCAACTTAGAGACAAGAACATTGTCTATTCTATGCTCTACCCAGCTCGGCTCCGCATCGTCCATAATAGCTCCTCCTTGTTCTTCACAGACCCGGCAGAAGCGATTGAGTGGTTGCGGTCTAACGGAGGACCGAATGTGGAAGACCCCTAACCTGGGTTCCTTGTCTGATGGCAATAAAAATTGAGCTTTCCGTATGGGTGCGGAAAAGTCAACAATACCGGACGCTGAATTCAGTGAGGGTATCCCCTTTTCAATTTGACTGTGGGAGGATGGAAATACTCCCCCCTACTGTTCAAGTTTTCTTGTTTAACATGGTTTTCTGTTTCAGTTTTGGTTGTTTATTAAGTAAGGCTGCCGCTGACACTAACTTCTTGCCCAATATGACGCTATTGAAATGCACCCGAATAATAATGATATGTATTAATTCTTCCCTCAAGAGTAAACATGGGAGCTGAACTTATATGTATGACCTGGAATATCCGAGGCATTAAAACCCCTAGAAAGAAAATTAAAGTATTTTCACAGATAAAAAGATGCCACCCCCATATTGTAGCACTAATAGAAACACATTTAACAAAGGACACGGCTCGATGTATGCAAAAACCGTGGGTACAGTGGTCCCTACACGCCTTCCACACCAGTTATTCAAGAGGGGTCTCTCTACTAATACACAAGGAGGTCAGATGGGAGGCCAAGGAGGCGAGACGTGATCCAGAGGGTCGCTTTGTTTTTGTGCATGCATTCATCAGCTCACGAGAATACGTGTTGTTATGTATCTATAACCCCCCCCCTGCCAGTATGTCAATTCTCCGTATGGCCCTAGCCTTCTCCTTAAAATACCCGGAAGCCAATGTTATCTGCATGGGAGATTTTAATTTAGTTATGAATCAATCCATGGACAGATTGAGATTAGATGACGCAACATCGGGAGACACTTTACCTCAGCCTCTCTCTCAATTGGCACTATTTATGGATGGTAGTGGATGGCTGGATCTGTGGAGAATGAGTCACCCGGAGATCAGAGGGTATACTTGTCACTCATCCACTAGACAATCATTATCTCGAATAGACTATATATTTGGGTCGAGTGGATTGGCATTGTGGGTGGATAGTATTGAACATGGTAGCCGGGGGATCTCAGATCACAGCCCAATTATTCTTAAACTTAAATTTGGACGATCCGACAATAATAGTAGGTCCTGGAAATTGAACCCCTTCTGGTTAAAATTAATAGACTCTAGTGACAGGACGGTTGATCAGTTAAATAATTTCATTCTAGTACACTCGGAACTCCAAAACCTCGGTCTATTTTGGGACACCCTGAAGGCATACTTGAGGGGATGTCTGTCCTCTACTATCTCCTATATTAAGAGGGCAACGGCGAAGGAGGATGAGGAGATAGAACAAAGATTAAAAGATTCAGAGGCCACTTATATAGCTAATCAGTCCAGCAGTAATAGAATTGAATGGCTCACCTCCCAGAGACTTTATATCCAACACGCAGATGTTAAATCAAAGCGTAAATTATTTTTCACTCGCCAATCCTATTTTGAGTTAGGGAATCAGGCCAGTACACTTTTGGCCTTCTTGGTACGCCAACACAATGCCTCCAATACAATATTGCAGATCCGGGTGTCTGATGGCTCTTTAGTGTCCTCTACTGATGGAATACTTCAGGGCTTCTATGACTATTATACCTCGTTATATAAATCTAGCAGTGACTCTGGTGTTGATGAGTGCTTAGATTATTTATCAGATATAACATTCCCCTCGCTAAGTCCATCGCAACAGGCCCTTATGGAGGCTGAATTTACTCTGGAAGAGGTGGAGCAAGCTATAGCTGACATGGCAACTGGAAAGGCCCCAGGACCTGATGGATTTCCCATAGAGTTCTATAGGAAATACCGTGACAAGTTAGCCCCTATACTGCTGAAGGTACTCAAAGGAATATGGGAGGGGGAATCTGTACCCGAAACGTTTTATGATGCTAATGTTGTAGTACTCAGGAAGGAGGGGAAGGATCCTTTAGATTGTGGATCATATAGACCAATTTCTTTGGTGAACGTGGATTACAAAATTTTTACTAAAATTTTAGCTACTAGATTGAACAAGATCATATTAGATCTTATACACCCGGATCAAACCGGTTTCATGCCTGGGAAAAGCACTTCTATCAATATCAGGCGGGTACAGTCGGTCATACAATATAGTTCTTTGGAACCAGACAACAAGTGGGCATTGGCTTTGCTAGACGCAGCCAAGGCTTTTGACTCCCTCGAATGGCCCTTCTTAATTGCATGTTTACGGAAATATGGGTTTGGAAATAAATTTTTGAGAGGGATAGATACATTATATGCGAAACCTAGGGCACGAATGGTGGTGAATGGCTCAATGTCTGCATCGTTTTCTTTGCATAGGGGGACTCGACAGGGGTGCCCTCTCTCCCCAGCTTTATTTGCCTTGGCGATAGAGGCCTTGGCAATACGAATGAGGTCTTCTGTAGATATTAAAGGGATACATATCGCTGATAGGATGGATGTCATCGGTCTGTATGCTGATGATATGGTGGTGTTTATGGATCAAACGGAAGACACATTACCAAAAGTAATAACGATGATAGATAGATTTAGTAAATTTTCTGGCCTTTATATAAATTGGGAAAAATCTGCTCTGATGCCTCTCTCCCATACCCCAATGTCCTGCCTTGAAACCCTCTCACTGCTACCCATTGTCTCCCAGTTTAAATATCTAGGAATACATATGTCCCAGAGTAGTCACCTGGACTTACATCTTAATATATTCCCGCTACTGGATGTGGTTAAGTCCAAATTCGCTACCTGGGACAAATTACCATTATCTGTGGCTGGACGTATTAATCTCATAAAGATGATATTACTCCCAAAATTGAGCTATTGTTTTCAACATAGCGCGGTTAAAATACCTAAATCTTTCTTCGCAACCCTAAATTCCCTTACTACGTCCTTCATATGGGGAAAGGCTAGGCCTAAGCTTAAATTATCCACCCTACAAAGACCCAAACAAAGGGGTGGGGCGGCCCTGCCAGACTTCTATTTATACTACCTAGCGGGTCAGACCAAAATGTTGAATATGTGGATGCCCGGGAAAACTCTTCCTAACTCTGAACACCATATTCTGTATTCGGCCAAAATTGATTGTCCACTGGGATTTTTGGAGATGGAGAGAACTGCGGTTCCTCATTTACTTCCTTTGCTCCGACTAGCACGATCAATATGGAGGCAAATTAAAAAGGTAACAGGATTTGCTGATATAGCAGCTGAAATGCCATTGTGGAATAATAGTTATTTTCCGGTATTACTGGGTCATCCGTCCACTGAATTCTGGATATCGTACAGTGTCCTTACAGTGAGTAATCTATATAAACAAGGGATCTTTGTCTCCTTTGAACAGCTACAAAATACCTACAGCATACCAAAATCTCAATTTTTCCGTTACCTACAACTAAGGTCATCCTTCCAGTCACACATGCGGAATATGGGTACAGGCCGAGCTATCTCAGATTTACCGTTAATAGGTATCCTTAATTCGCAGGGTCCCCAGGGACTTATTTCCTCTCTGTATACCTATCTGTTATCCATGGGTGAGGGATCCACCATAGATTCAATTAAGGGGAAATGGGGACGGCTTCTCCCAGACACACTGGGAGAGGAATGGGATGAAATTTTGGAATCCCCAACTAAAGTCTCCCCATCAGTTAATAATAGGATGACACAACTATACATCATATATCAATCCTATCTGACCCCGATCCGTCTCTTTAAAATGGGTCGTCTACATTCATCAGACTGCCTGAGATGCCATTCTAGCAATGCAGATTTTATCCACATGATATGGAAATGTCCTATTGTCTTCCAATTCTGGAATGAGGTAACGACATTATTGACATCACTGGTGTCGATCCCTGTCCCACTTGAACCCCTGGTATGCTTGTTTGGAGTATGGGAGGCTGAAACTTGGGATCGTCATACGGGAATTTTTCTGAGGGAGACTCTGTTTTTGGCACGGAAGGTGTTGGCTCTGCGATGGATGGGGGGTTCTTGCCCAACTCTTAGAGCGTGGGTCGACTTGGTAAATTCCATTATTCCGTATGAGCGGGCATTATATCAGAATAGAGGTAATCCAGCCAAATTTGAGAAGATATGGGGAAGATGGAACTCCTCTTGCCATACTGTTTAGGTCAACATAACTTAACAATTATACAAGGAAAGGGTGTAAGATTGCATGGGCATTATTTACTTACAGGGCAGAATCTATCTAGAACTCTCTTTTAAGCGGCAGCATGTTAGTTTTAGAGGTTTCATTAGAAGTTAAGGTAGTTAAAGTTTGAATAAGATATGAACAAATGATTGACATGCATTGCTTGTAACCTTTGCAATATCCCAGACATGGTTATGTGTGGTAATTTTATGTACCTTATGGATAATAACGAATATAAGCAAATGTATGTATGATTCATGCTGTAATCAATAAACGAATTTAAAAAAAAAAAAAGTTTATATTATAACACGGTCATTCAAACAGGTGCAGAGAGAAACTCAAGTCCACAACACTTGGTGTAAATATTAAACGCAGCTTAGCAGTCAATAGGAAACTTCAGAGGAAAATGCAAACAAGCAGAAAGTCAATTAAGCAGTTATTCTTGAGGATACTAGACACGAATAAATCCTTGTCTTTAGTCCAGACACAGATAGATATGCTTATAAGGAAGTTCAAATCATAACTTAGCTCAACCAGGGAGGCCTGATTAGTAGTCTCAGGTTTTGCAGAGCGGCAAACAGCTTACATGTCTAGCAAATGCAGATGGAAGTAACAGGAGCAGCAGATGAAGGAGGATTACTGAACACTGGTGTATGCAGCAGGAACTCAGAGCAGAGTGGCAGGATCTACAACACAGGTTCACAGGAGCAGGTGCAAGGTCAGGGAGTAATCAGGAGCTGAATGCAAAGCAGAATACTCTAGCACAGACTGAAGGCTGGGGTGGAGTTTTATAGCAGGAAGACACGTGCACATGAGACCAAAGACGCCATCTTGAAAAAGGGCAGTAATGCACAAAAGGTGATAAAAAAATGTTCAGAGTCCTGACAAGTAGAGGCTCAGTATTAGGGTATCAGGGGCAGTAATAGGGACACATACGGCAGCAGCGGCTCAGTATTGGGGTATCAGGAGCAGTAATAGGGACACATACAGCAGCAGCGGCTCAGCATTGGGGTATCAGGTGCAGTAATAGGGACACATGGCAGCAGCGGCTCAGTATTGGGGTATCAGGAGCAGTAATAGGGACACATACAGCAGCAGCGGCTCAGCATTGGGGTATCAGGTGCAGTAATAGGGACACATGGCAGCAGCGGCTCAGTATTGGGGTATCAGGTGGAGTATTAGGGACACATACGGCAGCAGCGGCTCAGTATTGGGGTATCAGGTGCAGTAATAGGGACACATACATCAGCAGTGGCTCAGTATTGGGGTATCAGGAGCAGTAATAGGGACACATATGGCAGCAGCAGCTCAGTATTGGGGTATCAGGAGCAGTAATAGGGACACGTATGGCAGCAGCGGCTCAGTATTGGGGTATCAGGTGGAGTATTAGGGACACATACGGCAGCAGCGGCTCAGTATTGGGGTATCAGGTGCAGTAATAGGGACACATACAGCAGCAGTGGCTCAGTATTGGGGTATCAGGAGCAGTAATAGGGACACATGGCAGCAGCGGCTCAGTATTGGGGTATCAGGTGCAGTAATAGGGACACATACGGCAGCAGCGGCTCAGTATTGGGGTTTAAGGTGCAGTAATAGGGACACATACAACAGCAGAGGCTCAGTATTGGGGTATCAGGGGCAGTAATAAGGACACATACGGCAGCAGGGGCTCAGTATTGGGGTATCAGCAAGATGAGGGGTTTGTGCAGGTTGGGAATAGATGGTGATGGCTGGAATGTGAGAAGTGAAATGTGTCTTTGTTGCATTCTCTGCAGACGAGTGGTAGCTGGAAGAAGTTATCATGCCGGTCTGGGCCAGATGGAAAAGACGGGAAAAGTGACGATTCCATCAGAAAGGACGTCAGGGGTAAGTCATTATCTGTAACTGTGCAGTGATCTCTTATGTGCTCGGCAGGGCTGGTTTCTACCACTGACCATATGGCGGTAATATCCATGTTGGTCGTTATATAGAGACTATCTTCAGTAACAGCACAGTCATCTGCTGAGGTTCTCCTCCAGTATTAGGGTATGTGTCCACGTTCAGGAAACGCTACGTGTTTGATGCTGCGCAGAGCCGCGTCGTCAAACACGCAGCGTCCTGATGTTACAGCATAGTGGAGGGAATTTTATCAAATCCCGTCTCCACTATGCGTGGTAACACGCATCCGTCGGCCCTGCGATTCCAGACATGCTGCGCGTCTTTTAAGATCGCAGCATGTCCGTGTACCTTACGGCGCCGCTGCAAGGTAAATCACAGGGCCCTATGTGTGGGGTGCGATGATGCCGGATGTGTACAATGAACACATCCGGCATCATCGCGTCACAGAAGGGGGCGGAGCGGGTTTGCCGCTCCGTCCAAACCGCCGGCCATCCTGAAGGTGGACACGTACCCTTAGGGTATGTGTCCACGTTCAGGATTGCCTCAGGATTTTATGCAGCTAAAATCCTGATCAAATCTGTACCTGAGGTCACTGGCAGGTCACATGCGTTGTCCTTGCGTTGTTTCAGCAATGTAAGGACATGCTGCATTCTTAAAAGATGCGCCGCATGTGCATTTTCGCGGGTCTGCCGCACGCGTCTTTTACTGCATAGTGGAGATGGGATTTCATGAAATCCCCTCCACTATGCTGTAACATCTGGACGCTGCTTTTTTGACGCTGCGGCTCAACGCAGCGTTTCCTGAACGTGGAAACATACCCTTAGGGAGAGTCACCGAGTTGTATCAAGGTTACTTGGTTAGGGGCCCACTCAGAAGCTTCGCCCCCCCCCTGGACCAAAACCCTAACTACGCCTCTGGGCTTACACATGGGCTGCTTATGATCACATAAGGAGGTGAGCCGCTATCACCATGCCCTACAGGTGCCAGCTAGGGGTACTATCACAAATCAGGTTTTCAGTGTCAGGCTAAATCCGGCAAGTGTTGGAAAAACTGGATCCGGCGCGGATTTTTGAAAACTGATGCGACAGATCTGTTTTTTTGACGGATCCGGCTAGCCTATCTATATTATTGGTTAAAAAAAAAAATTGGAGCATGCTCAGTTTAAAAAAACGAATCAGGCCGCCGGATCCGCCTTTTTCCGGATCCGGCACCTTCCGGCTCCCATAGGCTTTCATTGTAGCAAACAGCCGGAAGAACCGGATCCGGAGCTTCAGGTTTTTTCGCCGGAGACAAAAACATTGCAGTAGACATTTTTTTCAGACGCCGGAATCGGAATTTTAGCCAGATCCGGAAAAAAACAGAAGGAACGCTGGGCCATGCGGCGCTAATGCAAGTCAATGGGGGAAAAACCGGTTCCGGTTTTTATTTTTTCTGGTTCAGGTTTTTCTCTAAAGAGCCGGATTTAGCCTGAAACAAAAAGACGAATGTGTGAAAGTAGCCTAAGGCTCGTACACAGTCAGTTTCCCGGTCTACATCCTATTCAATAGAAGTGAAAGCACTGCCATGCTGGTATCGGAATACGCCGGTTTTCTGCACACAAACAGGTCGCATGCAATTAAAAAGGTTATCCTCTATCTGAACAACCCCATTTTAAATGACGGTTTCCCCCTTGCAAAATTAAAAAACATTCCCAATTTTGCTGCCCCAGTGATGTGGGCACCAGGGCTCATGTGACCCCATTACACCACCTGAACAAGCAGAAGGCCGCTGCCAACAGTGGCCACTGACGGACTGCTGCACTCATGAGGGAGTATGATGTGGGTGGGGGAATACTTCATGCACAGAGAGGTTGCCCCGGTAGTGACCCTCTGTAAAAATAACGACTAGAATTTGTGGCCACACTGGCCGCTCCGTGCTATAGCGCCGCAGCACGGCCTCTCCGCAGAATGCAATGCAGCACACGATGTGACGTTTTACCACGTCTGTGATTTCCTTTCATCTCCATTAATTCAATCTCCCAGCAGGTAGAACATCGGCCGAGCACGTAGTGACCGATACGAGACGCCGAGAACCACACACCGCAGTGACTGCACACAGCCGGCGGCGGCAACACTCAGGCACCGCGTCAGCCGCTTCCTGTCACTACTGCGCCTGACCACGCCCCTTACAGGACGTTTCCAAGCACGCAGGCGCAGCACGCAGAGGAGTTGGGGGTGGGAGAACATTGGAAAGCTTTCATAGCTACTTTGCTCAATGGCGGGAAATTTTGAGAAATTCCCGAGTCCCGGGAAGGGCAATGGTCTGCGAGCCACCAGTCACTTTGCCGTGAGCGAGTTGGTAACGTGCGCAGAGCCCTTCGTGTACACCACCTGCAGGACAGGCCGAGGAGCTTCCGTGTGCGACCACTGTCTGCGCAGGTACCGTGACCGTCTGGTTTATAATGTTTCTCTACAGCTGTAGCAGCCGGCCAATGAGAGCACGGGGGCGGGGCCGTTGTCTGTGACTCCTCCCTCAGCCAGGTCCCTTGGTGCACTGCACTGTGGGTATGAAGGGGGCTGTGTGGCACTGGCTAGTTACTTACCAGCGTATGGGAGGGACTACAACAGGCTCAGCATTCTCCAGAAATGTGTCACCTCCTGTGCAGAGATGGCTGCAGCCACATCTGATAATATTAATGTGAACTGACACTGCTCACCATTGCAGCACAGAGCGTCATCCACCCACTGCATTAGTGATAGCGGTATCTACACAACTAAAGGTCACATACTACTATTATTACTGCAGTAGCAGGTTCCCCTGATACCTGATCACATGAGCATTAGGCTGTGGGCCCAGGGGCCTGGCATGCCAAGGTGAGGAGACTTGTAAGCTGCACTGCTCCTCTGGGAAATGAACACTACACATGATCTCCAATCTGGCTTGTATCCTAAGTCATGTGACGAGGCTCGTTAGCGGGTCGCTAATGATTTTTAGGATTGCTACTTCCTATAGGTGGCGCTGTAGAGTTCTAGGCCTCTTCTTCCTGGAACAGACTATTTGCGCATTGGGCTCGGTTCATACACGGCATACATACGCTGACAGAACTGACATGCTGCAAGTCGCAAATTCAGTCAGGAACAAAAAACAGGCGTGTGCATCAGATTTCTGAAATCTCATAGCTTTTGCTGGTGCTGTAAAAAGCAGCTTTTAATTTTCATAAAAAAGTGCATGTGAACATAGCCTTAGAGTGTCTAATTTAAAGGGGGTGTCCGTGTGTAATTACAAGTCTGCAGTCACTCTATGTGCCTGCAGACTTGTGAACCCTCTCATTGTGCGTACTGCGCTTATTCTCTGGTAAAATAGGAACAACCAGCTCACCCCTGCGTATGACTGAGACCCTCGGCACAGGGAAGCCACTCCTAGATCCTATAGAAGAAGCTCCTCCAGGCGTAGGACATTTATACTATATTGCTGCATGAAAATGAAGATGAAATTCATTTTTTAATCGCACCGGGATGAAGTTCTATTTTTGTCTGGAGGAGTTTTTTGCGCATTCTCCAGTGCCAGCTCTGGGAACAGCAGTTATGGGACATACGTGCAATGTATATATTCCCGACCACATTCCGAGTAGATGGGCGCAGCCTCACTTAATGCCCATGTATTGCACGAGGCACGACAAGTCTAGTCGGAATGTGACTTGGAGTATGCACATCGCATTCTTGTGGTCACATGGTCTCCGCTCCCGGTTAATCTTCTCAACGCATAGTGTGTGCGATGTGAGGATTCACAAGTCTGCGGACACAGAGTGACTGCAGACTAAAAACCTATATAAAAGTGGCAACGCTGTAATGGTACCGACCCAAAGAATAAATCCACGTCTTCACTTATACCGCACGGTGAACAGCGCAAAAATAAAAATAAGAACTGTTCTTGTACTGCTTTCTATTTGTTCATTCTTTGTAAAAAATAAAGAACAATACCACTGGCAGTATATACACTACAACCTACCCAGCTGCCTGATTTGGTGGACAACTTCCACCTGTTGTCTAGAAATGGGCATATAAAATTAAAATTAAACATTTTAATTTAATTTTTATTTGTTCATTCTACCTCCCAAAAATCAGAATAAGGCTCAGCTCACATCTATCCTGTGCTTAACGCTTAAATCGTGATTTCCGTGTAAATGGGTTGAACTAGATGGACTTACAGTCTTCCTTCAACCTTAATAACTATGTAACTATGTAACTATGTAAATTGCACAAAACCGCAATTCAGACACAACCCTGATGGAACCACTAACTTATGAGGCAGATCATGTCACTTTGGACCGGTCTGTGTTCCAGCAATTTCCCATCATTTTAGGCATCTTTTTAGCGCACAAGTGTGGGCGACCACAGATCTGTGCACGCCTAAAATGATGGAGTCCACCGGAGCAGACACCAAAGGGAGTACGAAGGGACTTCATCTGCCTCATGGTGGGTGGTTTCCTCGAGTTTCATCTAAATCAGGGGTCCCCAACTCCAGTCCTCAAGGTCCACCAACAGGTCATGTTTTCAGGATTTCCTTAGTCTTGCCCAGGTGATAATTGCATCACCTGTGCAATACAAAGGAAATCCTGAAAACATGATCTGTTGGTGGGCCTTGAGGACTGGAGTTGGGGAACACTGATCTAAATCACTTTTTTGTGGGTTTTACATGGAAACCCAAGGTAAGTGCTCAGCATAGAACCCAATAATGTGATCACAGCCTTATTCTGGAAGCGATCAAATAATATTATGTACCCCAAAGTGTTACCAATAAAACCCTTAATTTATCCCACATAAAACCATTTCCCCCTCAGGTCCGTTATCTGTCACTGGAACTGTAGGGGTCCCACGTTACTGGTAGAACAAAGACTCTGGAAAAGCGATATGCTCCCGTCCCCTCAAATAAAATCCAGTGAATTCTGCGCTCCCAAATCCAAATACCCCCTCCTGACCCCACTGTGCCTAAACCACTGTAAGCGGCCTCATGTTTGGCATATTGTAAGAAGGGACTTAATTTTTGGGTGTATATTGCCAGAAGCACAAGCTGGGCACAAGGTGGCGCTACACCAGGGGCAGACACTGAGAGCTTGGGGGCCCCTGTGCAAGAAATGTGTCTGGGCCCCCCTCCTTTTATGGCAACAAAGCTACATATATATACCTTTGTACATATATATATATATATATATACAGTCATGGCCAAAAGTATTGACACCCCTGCAATTCTGTCAGATAATACTCAGTTTCTTCCTGAAAATAATTGCAAACACAAATTCCTTGGTATTATTATCTTCATTTAATTTGTCTTAAATGAAAAAACACAAAAGAGAATGAAGCAAAAAGCAAAACAGTGATCATTTCACACAAAACTCCAAAAATGGGCCAGACAAAAGTATTGGCACCCTCAGCCTAATACTTGGTTGCATAACCTTTAGCCAAAATAACTGCGACCAACCGCTTCTGGTAACCATCAATGAGTTTCTTACAATGCTTTGCTGGAATTTTAGACCATTCTTCTTTGGCAAACTGCTCCAGGTCCCTGATATTTGAAGGGTGCTTCTCCAAACTGCCATTTTTAGATCTCTCCACAGGTGTTCTATGGGATTCAGGTCTGGACTCATTGCTGGCCACCTTAGAAGTCTCCAGTGCTTTCTCTCAAACCATTTTCTAGTGTTTTTTGAAGTGTGTTTGGGGTCATTGTCCTGCTGGAAGACCCATGACCTCTGAGGGAGACCCAGCTTTCTCACACCAGGCCCCACATTATGCTGCAAAATTTGTTGGTAGTCTTCAGACTTCATAATGCCATGCACACGGTCAAGCAGTCCAGTGCCAGAGGCAGCAAAGCAACCCCAAAACATCAGGGAACTTCCGCCATGTTTGACTGTAGGGACCGTGTTCTTTTCTTTGAATGCCTCTTTTTTTTTCTCCTGTAAACTCTATGTTGATGCCTTTGCCCAAAAAGCTCTACTTTTGTCTCATCTGACCAGAGAACATGCTTCCAAAACGTTTTAGGCTTTTTCAGGTAAGTTTTGGCAAACTCCAGCCTGGCTTTTTTATGTCTCGGGGTAAGAAGTGGGGTCTTCCTGGGTCTCCTACCATACAGTCCCTTTTCATTCAGACGCCGACGGATAGTACGGGTTGACACTGTTGTACCCTCGGACTGCAGGGCAGCTTGAACTTGTTTGGATGTTAGTCGAGGTTCTTTATCCAACATCCGCACAATCTTGCCTTGAAATCTCTTGTCAATTTTTCTTTTCCGTCCACATCTAGGGAGGTTAGCCACAGTGCCATGGGCTTTACACTTCTTGATGACACTGCGCATGGTAGACACAGGAACATTCAGGTCTTTGGAGATGGACTTGTAGCCTGGAGATTGCTCATGCTTCCTCACAATTTGGTTTCTCAAGTCCTCAGACAGTTCTTTGGTCTTCTTTCTTTTCTCCATGCTCAATGTGGTACACACAAGGACACAGGACAGAGGTTGAGTCAACTTTAATCCATGTCAACTGGCTGCAAGTGTGATTTAGTTGTTGCCAACGCCTGTTAGGTGCCACAGGTAAGTTACAGGTGCTGTTAATTACACTAATTAGAGAAGCATCACATGATTTTTCGAACAGTGCCAATACTTTTGTCCACCCCCTTTTTTATGTTTGGTGTGGAATTATATCCAATTTGGCTTTAGGACAATTCTTTTTGTGTTTTTTCATTTAAGACAAATTAAATGAAGATAATAATACCAAAGAATTTGTGTTTGCAATCATTTTCACGAAGAAACTGAGTATTATCTGACAGAATTTCAGGGGTGTGAATACTTTTATACTTTTGGCCATGACTGTGTATATATATATATATATATATATATATATATATATATATATATATATATATATATATATATACAGTACAGACCAAAAGTTTGGACACACCTTCTCATTTAAAGATTTTTCTGTATTTTCAGGACTATGAAAATTGTACATTCACACTGAAGGCATCAAAACTATGAATGAAGGCATCAAAACTATGAATTAACACATGTTGAATTATATACTTAACAAAAAAGTGTGAAACAACTGAAATTATGTCTTATATTCTAGGTTCTTCAAAGTAGCCACCTTTTGCTTTGATGACTGCTTTGCACACTCTTGGTATTCTATTGATGAGCTTCAAGACGTAGTCACCGGGAATGGTCTTCCAACAATCTTGAAGGAGTTCCCAGAGATGCTTAGCACTTGTTGGCCCTTTTGCCTTCACTCTGCGGTCCAGCTCACCATAAATCATCTCGATTGGGTTCAGGTCTGGTGATTGTGGAGGCCAGGTCATCTGGCATAGCACCCCATCACTCTCCTTCTTGGTCAGATAGCCCTTACACAGCTTGGAGGTGTGTTTGGGGTTATTGTCCTGTTGAAAAATAAATGATGGTCCAACTAAACGCAAACCGGATGGAATAGCATGCAGCTGCAAGATGCTATGGTAGCCATGCTGGTTCAGTATGCCTTCAATTTTGAATAAATCTCCAACAGTGTCACCAGCAAAGCACCCCCACACCATCACACCTCCTCCTCCATGCTTCAAGGTGGGAACCAGGCATGTAGAGTCCATCCGGTCACCTTTTCTGCGTTGCACAAAGACACGGTGGTTGGAACCAGAGATCTCAAATTTGGACTCATCAGTCCAAAGCACAGATTTCCACTGGTCTAATGTCTATTCCTTGTGTTCTTTAGCGCAAACAAGTCTCTTCTGCTTGTTGCCTGTCCTCAGTAGTGGTTTCCTAGCAGTTATTTTACCATGAAGGCCTGCTGCACAAAGTCTCTGCTTAACAGTTGTTGTAGAGATGTGTCTGCTGCTAGAATTCTGTGTGGCACTGACCTGGTCTCTAATCTGAGCTGCTGTTAACCTGTGATTTCTGAGGCTGGTGACTCAGATAAACTTATCGTCAGAAGCAGAGGTGACTCTTGGTCTTCCTTTCCTGGAGCGGTCCTCATGTGAGCCAGTTTCTTTGTAGCGCTTTATGGTTTTTGCCACTGCACTTGGGGACACTTTCAAAGTTTTCCCAATTTTTCGGACTGACTGACCTTCATTTCTTAAAGTAATGATGGCCACTCGTTTTTCTTTACTTAGCTGCTTTTTTCTTGCCATAATACAAATTCTAACAGTCTATTCAGTAGGACTATCAGCTGTGTATCCACCAGACTTCTGCACAACACAACTGATGGTCTCAACCCCATTTATAAGGCAAGAAATCCCACTTATTAAACCTGACAGGGTACACCTGTGAAGTGATAACCATTACCGGTAACTACCTCTTGAGGCTCATCAAGAGAATGCCAAGAGTGTGCAAAGCAGTCATCAAAGCAAAAGGTGGCTACTTTGAAGAACTTAGAATGTAAGACATAATTTCAGTTGTTTCACACTTTTTTGTTAAGTATATAATTCCACATGTGTTAATTCATAGTTTTGATGCCTTCAGTGTGAATTTACAATTTTCATAGTCCTGAAAATATAGAAAAATCTTTAAATGAGAAGGTGTGTCCAAACTTTTGGTCTGTACTGTATATATTACACAGTGCCCTCTCTTGTTATGTACAGCACCGTCCCTTACATATCAGATTATATAGAGCCCTGACTTTATTACATACCGTCTTGTCTTGTTAGATATGTGACGCAATGCTTCTTTTCTAATGGGGAAGCTGATGGGCTGGTGATCTGGTCACCGCTTGCTCGATCAGCAGTCATTTTATATTTAACAAGAGAAGGGACTATGTAATAAAAGAGGGCACTGTGAATAACAAAAATAACAAGAATACACTATGTAAGAGACAGTGGTGTACATAACAGCAGAGGAAGCTATATAATAAGTGACGGCACCATATATAACTAGAGAGGATGATACGTAAGAAGTGACTGTTATTCATAATAAAAGAGGAAACTATGTAACTAACGACTGTGTTATACATAATAAGTGAGTACACTATATACTAAGGGACTGTACTGTGCATAATAAGGCTACATTCCTGTATCTGTGTGCAGTGTTGGTGTGCTGCCCACTTTTACAGACGCATTGAGCATGTCCTATGCTGATCCACAAAATCTGATCAGAACAGAACATTCTCTGACCCTCACCGATCTCATTCTCAGATCTGTGATTTTCATGTATGTGTGAATGGACCTATAAAACTCTGAGTCAGTGTGCCATCTGGTAAAAAAAAAAAACACCTGGAAGCACACTGACATTTCACACAAATGTGAGAATGTAGAATAAGGGATTTTACGAAAAAACATTATCACTCCACGTCACACAGTGCACATACAGAATAAGGCTACAATCACATTTGCGTTGCGTCGGGCGCAGGTTCGGCAACGCATAGCGGCGCATGCGTCATGCGCCTATATTTAACATGAGGGCGCATGGACATGCGATGTCTTGCGTTTTGTGACGCATGCGTCTTTTTTGGCGCAAGCGTCAGGGCGCACAGGACGCTGCATGATGCATTTTTTTGCGCCGAAAATCATGCCAAAATTAGACGCATGCGTCACAAAAAGCTGCGTTTTGCATGTGTTGTGCGTTGCGTCACCGACGCTGCACCGCACAACGCAAATGTGAACGTAGCCTAATATCTACATCCAGGCACTTACCGCTGACGTCTGGTCTGATTAGAGCCGCTTTCTCCTGTTTCTTCTCCATCTGGTCAGACCTTCATGTCGACATCTCCCAGCCACGACTCGTCTTGTCGCGATTATCATCACAGCCCTGAAAATATCAAGGTCACATACATTGTATACATACATGTGTCTCCCCCCCGAATACAGATATGTACCCCTCCATTAATATACTATTAACCATGCACGATTAAATTAAATATAATGATAAGCAGCACTGTGCCCCCATTAACTATAATCTCTGACTCCCAATAATACAAAATATTCAGTCTGTGACTCTCCCCAATTAACCATAAGGCTATGTGCACACTGGAAATATGCAAGGTTTTACAGTACAAGCGAAGTGAATGAGATCCCTGAAGTCTCATGCACACACTGCTTATTTTTTTCCTTGCAGATTTGCAGCAAATTAAAATCTGCATAATATCAATACTTGCAGCGTATTCACCCGTACTAATGGGGAAAAATACATAGCAAAAGCATGGCAAAAACGTGGAAAAAAATAAATATGTTTTGCGCAACTTTTTTCCTGCCAACACATTAGGACATGCAGCAGAATTTTCTCCTCCAAATTCTGAACGTGTGCACATAGCCTTAGTCCCTGTTCTGTGTCCCCATCATTCATTATAAGTCTTTGATATCCTCAAAATGAATTTGGAAGTGGGACAAGATGCGATCAAGTATTGAGCATCCTCCGCCACCTCCCAATTCATTACAAGTCCCTGACAGTCTTCTCCCACCTTTCAATTCATTATAAAGGATCC
Source organism: Ranitomeya variabilis (assembly GCF_051348905.1). NCBI lineage: Eukaryota > Metazoa > Chordata > Amphibia > Anura > Dendrobatidae > Ranitomeya > Ranitomeya variabilis. The sequence continues at coordinate 170,925,452 of NC_135233.1, read as the reverse complement.
TATAGACCTTTTCGCCTCCTCTCCCACTCCCCAATAAGGCTATGTGCACACGTAGGGAATGGGGTGCAGAATTTTCTGCACAAAATCCGCATCTCCTTGCAGAATCCGCAGCTGCGGATTTGCTGCAGTTTTTATGCGGATTTGCCGCGGAATTGATGCGGATTTTGTGTGGATTTTCTGCAGTTTTCCCCTCTGCGGATTTCTATTATGGAGGGGTGCCGAAACGCTGCAGATCCGCACAAAAGAAGTGACATGCACTTCTTTTAAATCTGCAGCATTTCCGCACTGATTTTTCCGCACCATCTGCACAGCTTTTTTTTAACCCATTGATTTACATTGTACTGTAAATCACAGTGCGTATCTGCAGCGTTTCTGCATGGAAAAATCCGCTGCGGATCCGCACTAAATCCGCATCGTGTGCACATAGCCTAAATGTTAAGTCCTCGATAGCGTCACAATGAATTGTGAGATGAGGGAGGATGCTATCAGTGTCTTAGCATCCTCCTCCACCACCCAATTCATTTTACATCCATATCTAACATCTTCCTCCACCTCTCCCTGTTTGTAAGTCCCCTTTCCTCCCATCCCAATCCCCTACATCCCTCATTGTCCTCCTCCCCCTGCATCCCATCATTGTCCTCTCCCCCCCTCCATCATTACCCTCTCCATCACCTCCATCATTTCCCTCTCCACCACCCCATCATTGTTTTCTCCCCCGCCACCTCTATCATTGCCCTTTCCACCACCTCCATCATTGCCTTCTCCCCACCACCCCATCATAGCCCTTTCCACCACCTCCATCATTGCCCTTTCCACCACCTTTATCATTGCTTTCTATCCCACCACCCTATCATTGCCCTCTCAATCATCTACATAATTTCCCTTTCCACCACCCCCATCATTGCTCTTTCTACCACCTCTATCAATGTTTTCTCCTCCACCACCCTATCATTGCCCGCTCCATCACCTCCATCATTGCCCTTTCCACCACCTTCATCATTGCTTTCTCCCCCACCACCCCCATCATTGCCTTCTCCATCACCCCCAATATTGCCCTCTCCACCACCTACACACAGACAGACAGACACACACACACCACCCACCACTCCGCACGTTCTCCGCAACATCTTCGTCGCCGGCCGTTTTCTTTCTGACACAGACACGCGCTGAATGCTGACGTTATCCAGCCGCACTGCTGTGTTAGGGTATGTTTCCACGGTCAGGAATGGCTCTGTATTTGTTCAGGATTTGACGCAGGTAAAATCTGCACAAACCTGCATTTGAGATCACTGGCAGGTCACCTGTGTTTTTTATGCGTTTTTCCCGCATGCATTTTTGATGCGTTTTTCCATTGCATGCGTTTTTTTGTCAATTTTAAAAAAAAGCTAATTGAAAGTTGGCTTCTGGGAAGAAAAAAAAAGTGATTTCCTGTTTGCAGATATATTGGGATATGTTCCCTCGGTCAGTAAACGCTGCTGGTTGGACGCTGCGTACATCCGCGTTTTTCATGCGGATTTATGTATGTTTTTGTAAGCTAAATAAAGATATACAAAAAAAAGAATTGTGATGTAATTTCCTTCTCCACCCTCTTCTTTTACATACTCCATTGAAGAATAATGTTTACTACACACAGATAAATAGATAATAGATAGATAGTATATAGATAATAGATAGACGATAGATAACTTGTTAAGTTAGCCCCTTAACGACCGCCATTACGCCTTTTAACGGCGGTAGTTAAGGGTACTTAAACCACAGCGCTGTTAATTAACGGTGCTGTGGAAAAAGTGTGTAGTGCCCCCCAGAGTCGGATTTTCTCCAGGGTCTCGGCTGCCAGAGAACATGATTCGGGTCGGTTTTTACCGACCCCGAGGTTGCGATCGCCATTATTAACCGTATAACGGCGACCACAAAAAAACCCTAATATCTCTCTCCTTTGTTGTGATCGCACATCAGAGGAGAGATAAATAGGCCACACCCCCCCCCCCCCATCCCGATATCCTCCTGGTTCCCCCCACGGCCTCCAGCGTCTTCTTCCGGTAAGAAAATGTCAGACACATGCGCAGATAGACCCTATCACAGTGATCAAAATAAAAATAAATAGTAAAACCCCACTTTATCACCCCCTTAGTTAGGGAACAATAATGAAATTAAGAAAACATTTCCATTTTTCATTAGGGTTAGAGTTGGACTAAAGTGAGTTGGGCTAAAGTTAGGGTTAGGGCCCTTGTTAGGGTTAGGGTTGGGATTAGGGTTAGGGGTGTGTTAGGGTTAGGGTTGGGGCTAAAGTTAGGGTTAGTGTTGGGGCTAAAGTTTGGGTTAGGGTTTGGACTACGTTTACGGTTGGGATTAGGGTTAGGGTTGGGATTAGGGTTATGGGTGTGTCAGGGTTAGAGGTGTGGTTAGGGTTATGTTTAGGGTTGGGATTGGGGTTACGGGTGTGGTTAGGGTTGGGATTAAGGTTAGGGGTGTGTTGGGGTTAGGGTTGGAGTTAGAATTGGGGGGTTTCCACAGTTTAGGCACATCAGGGGCTCTCCAAATGCGACATGGCGTCCGATCTCCATTCCAGCCAATTATGCATTGAAAAAGTAAAACGGTGCTCCTTCCATTCTGAGCTCTGCCGTGTGCCCAAACAGTGGTTTACCCCCACATATGGGGGTATCAGCATACTCAGGAAAAATTGGACAACTTTTGCAGTCCAATTTCTCCTGTTACCCCTGTGAAAATAAAAAATTGGGGGCTAAAATAATAATTTTTATGGGAAAAAATGATTTTGTATTTTCATGGCTATGCGTTATAAACTTTAGTGAAACACTTGGGGTTCAAAGTTCTCACGGCACATCTAGATAAGTTCCGTGGGGGGTATAGTTTCCAAAATGGGGTCACTTGGGGGTTTCTACTGTTTAGGCATATCAGTGGTTCTGAAAACGCAACATGATGCCCGCAGACCATTCCATCAAAGTCTGCTTTCCAAAATGGCGCTCCTTCCCTTCTGGGCTCTGCCATGCACCGAAACTGTGGTTCCTCCTCACATATGGGGTATCAGTGTATTCATGACAAATTGCACAACAATTTTTAGGGTCCAATTTCTCCAGATACCCTTGGGAAATTAAAAAATTGCGGGCTAAAAGATCATTTTTTGTGGAAAAAAAAAGGATTTTTTTATTTTCATGGCTCTACATTATAACCTTTAGTGAAACAATTGGAGGTTCAAAGTGCTGACCACACATTTAGATAAGTTCCTTGGAGGGGGGTATAGTTTCAAAAATGGGGTCACTTGTGGGGGTCTCCACTGTTTAGGCACATCAGGGTCTCTCCAAACGCGACATGGCGTCCGATCTCAATTCCAGCCAATTCTACATTGAAAAAGTCAAACGGCGCTCCTTCCCTTCCGAGCTCTGCGGTGCGCCCAAACAGTGGTTTACCCCCACATATGGGGTATTGGTATATTCAGGACAAATTTCACAACAACTTTGGGGTCTAATTTCTCCTGTTACCCTTGGGAAAATGAAAATTTGAAGGTGAAAAGATCATTTTTGTGGAAAAAATATGATTTTTATTTTCACGGCTCTACATTATAAACTTCTTTGAAGCACTTGGGTGTTTAAAGTGCTCACCACACATCTAGATAAGTTCCTTAGGGGGAATAGTTTCCAAGATGGTGTCACTTGTGGGCGGTTTCCACTGTTTAGGAACATCAGGGGCTCTCCAAACGCCACATGGCGTCCGATCTCATTTCCAGCCAATTTTGCATAGAAAAAGTAAAACGGTGCTCCTTCCATTCCAAGCTGTGGTTAACCCCCACATATGGGGTATCTGTGTATTAAGGAGAAATTACACAGCGGTTCATTTTCTCTTTTTACATTTGTGAAAATAAAAAAAAACTGGTTCCGAAATAAAATGTTTGTGAAAAAAAGTTAAATGTGCATTTTTTCCTTCCACATTGCTTCAGTTCCAGTGAAGCACGTAAAGGGTTAATTAACTTCTTAAATGTGGTTTTGAGCACGTTGAGGGGTGCAGTTTTTATATTGGTGTTACTTTTGGGTATTTTCTGTCATGTACACCGCTCAAAGTGACTTCAAATGTGATGTTGTCCCTAAAAACTATATGGTGTTAAAATGAGAAATCGCTGGTCAACTTTTAACCCTCATAACTTCCTAACAAAAATAAATTTTATTTCCAAAATTGTGGTGATGTAAAGTAGACACATAGGAAATTATATTTATTGACTATCTTGTGTGACACATCTCTCTGATTTAAAGGGAACCTGTCACCCCGGTTTTTCACTCGGAGATAAAAATACCGCTACATAGGGCATGAGCTGTGCTTTACAAAAGTGTTTTTTTTTCTACCCTGATTCCCCACCTAAGCTGCCGAAATTACTTACCAAAGTCGCCGTTTTCTCTTGTCAATCATGCTGGTCTGGTCATAGGGGCGTGGTGACAAAGCTGTTTCTTCCCCCAGATCTTGCTTAGGTTTCCGTTGGTGGCGTAGTGGTTTGCGACTGCGCAGGTGACGAAAAACAGCGCGCTCTGCGCTATATCCCCGGTGATCGGTGGGGGCGGCCATCTTCCTGTGGCCGCGCATGCGCAGTTGGAGCGCTCTGCTGCCCGGGGCTTCAGGAAAATGGCCGCGGGATGCCGCACGTGCGCAGATGGGGATCGCGGCGGCCATTTTCCTGGAGCAGAATTCGCATCTCGGCTTCAGGAAAATGGCCGCCGCGATCTCCATCTGCGCACGCGCGGCAGCCCGTGGCCATTTTCCTGAAGCCCCGGGCAGCAGAGCGCTCCAACTGCGCATGCGCGGCCACAGGAAGATGGCCGCCCCCACCGATCACCGGGGATATAGCGCAGAGCGCGCTGTTTTTCGTCACCTGCGCAGTCGCAAACCACTACGCCACCAACGGAAACCTAAGCAAGATCTGGGGGAAGAAACAGCTTTGTCACCACGCCCCTATGACCAGACCAGCATGAATGACAAGCGAGAACGGCGACTTTGGTAAGTAATTTCGGCAGCTTAGGTGGGGAATCAGGGTAGAAAAAAAACACTTTTGTAAAGCACAGCTCATGCCCTATGTAGCGGTATTTTTATCTCCGAATGAAAAACCAGGGTGACAGGTTCCTTTTAAGGGCATAAAAATTCAAAGTTTGAAAATTGTGAAATTTTAACATTTTTCGCCATATTTCCGTTTTTTCATAAATAATCGCAAGTAATATCGAAGAAATGTTACCACTAACATCTCAGAATCAGTGGGATCCGTTAATGTGTTCCAGAGTTATAACCTCATAAAGTGACAGTGGTCAGAATTGTAAAAATTGGCCTGGTCATTAAGCTGCAAATTGGCCTGACACTAAGGGGTTAATACCTGGCTCTTGTTATTCAAGGTATTTCTAAACACAATTAACATAGGATGTAGTGTCTTAGCTCTAGGACAGATCAGTCACATGCCTCATTATAACCCACAATCAATCAAAATTTAGATAAGGAACAGGCTTAAGAAAGAGGAGTGAAAGAGGAGAAAAAAAAAAGGAAGAAAAAAGACCATTATTAGCATACGTTATCTGTTACGCATATTGTTTTGAAGTACTCTTGGCAATATCTTGGCTTAATTGCCTTTGTTAGGGCCCTGCGCGGTCGGGATTCTTATGTTTATTGTAAAATGTCTGGTATGTGAGAAAATTTAATACAAATGATTGAATAATAAGTCCCCCTTCCTCCCATCCTAATCCCCCACATCCCTCATTGTCCTCCCTCCCCGCATCCTATCATTATCATTTCCCCATCTCCATCATTGCCCTCACCACCACCTCTATCATTGCCTTCTCCACCGCTTCCATCATTGCCTTCACCACTCTCTTCATTGCCCTCTCCACCACTCCAATCTTTGCCCTCTCCACTACCTCAATTATTGCCATCCCCATAACCTTCATCATTGTCCTCTCCACCACCACAATCATTGTCATCCCTATCACTGCCCTCTCCACCATCCCAATCATTATTCTTCCCCACCCCCTCCATCCCTGCCCTCTTCACCACACTAATCATTGTCCTCCCCTTCACCTCCATCACTACCCTCTCCACCACCTCAATCATTGTTCTCTCCCCACCACCTCCATTATTGCCCTCTCCACCACCTTCATCATTGTTCTCCCCACCACCATCATTGCCCTTTCCACCACCTCCATCCCATCATTGTTCTCCCCCACCTGAGAACACACACACCACCTCTCACCTCTCTGCACATTCTCCCGCAGCGTCACCAGCAGCTTTCTATTTGACAGGAAGTGAGTGTAGGAAGCGGAGGATGGATGGCAGCGGAGCTGGAGAGATCTCTCCCTGCCCGCATCACATGAGGGCAATATGGCCAGGGGCCCTCCGGAGCCTCGGGACCAGAGAAACAGGCCAGATTACCCTCAGTGTTAGCCGCCCTGCAGGGGCCCCCTCCACCTCCAAGCCCCGATGCAGGTGCACCAGCTGCACATGCGGTATGTCCGCCACTGCCAAATACTGAACATGTGAATGTGACATAACCCAAGTAGCTTCCCAGGATGAAGCATGATTTTTATAGTATTCAGCCCTCTATTATAGCACTCTCTTGAATAAAACTTCTTTATTAGACCTTAGGAATCATTGCTTTCATTTGCAGGAGGTCCAATAGAAAAGTTTTATTGAAGGGACAAGAGAGTGCAGGATTTTTAAATTTTTCAGCAAATACAGTATTTTAAACTTTTCAAATCCTTTATTTATCAAGACCCAATTAGCCATTAAAATGTATCAACTACTGAGAACTCTCAGATTTTAATATTTTTGTATGTTGATTTGTTTTATTGTTGCGTTGAGCGTCAGTGCAATGCAATACCAGACAAACTCCACCGGGTGGCAGTATTACTTCATTACTGAATTAACAATTCTACAAGCATACTTTCTTACTTTTTATCTTACAGGAAGGTTCTGTAGCATATACTCATACACATTTACAAACTTTTTAGAACCTGTGAGGCAGTGACCTCTGTTACGGCTAGGGGGTGCTATATGTTCCCTTCAGAATACGCACGGAGGCGTATTGAGGCCACGGGTGTGCATGGCAGTCGCAGGAGTAGCTGTGATAGTGAGACAGCGACCAGCATCATTGTGAATGGCCGGTATGTGTCGCAGAGGAGATTCTCTTCACTGTAAGCCAGTAATGTTCCGGGACCTGTAGTCCCACAAGTGTTTGTGTAGTTGCAAAAGGAGGCTTTCAGGGTTAGTCAGAGTGCTGGGTAGGTCTGGCTAACCACACACACCTCCCACCCATGGGGGTGGCTACAGTGATATAATGTGACTGATGTCTGGTCACATGGTCAGAGTGTATGGACCTGAATGGTCAGTGTGCAAGGTCCTGGATGGCCTGTGTGTAGGAATGTCCTGGGAGTAGGACTGGATTCCTGAAGAGCACATGGAGAGGCCATGGACCTGAAGGCCTGTGTGTTGGGAGGTCCTGTGTGTGGACCGGATCCCTGAATAGCACCCGGAGAGGCCGCATACCTGAAGGCTTGTGTGTTGGGCGGTTCTGGGAGTAGGATGGACGTCCTGAATAGCACACGGAGAGGCTGTGAATCTGGATGGCCTCTGTGTTGGAAAGTCCTGGAAGTTGGACTGGATTCCTGAAGAGCACGGGGTGAGGCCATGGTCCTGCAGAGCCTGTGATGGCTACTGTGTTGGGGAAGCTACCATCCTTCTGTGGGTCTGGAACTGTCGGGTGGCCTGGTGAGCAAGGCATTGACCAAGACGGTGATCCCAGTTAGGCTACTTCCCTGGGAGAGAGGACTGACGAGGTTCAGCGTGTGGAGCAGGAGCTCCTGTAAGCTAACGCCAGATAAAGGGGTTATGGGCAGACGAGTATCTGCCAGTGGAACAAACTGTTAGTGCCTATGTTCCATGGATGTTAATTAACTGTGTGGTCTCCCACGGTAACTGGACGAAGTGAGGTCTGGAATGTTTAGAGACTGCAACCTAATGTCTTGTAAAGCTATGTGAGTAGAGACATTGATACGGCACATGGACAACCCCGGGAACTGGTCAGAAGAGGACTGGCGGGTGTAGTGTCTGTCAAATGAAGTAAGCCGTGTACTAGAACCTATGTGTGTGATGTGTAACATGGCGGTTTATGACGTGTAAAAAAAACCGCAAGGACTGTTTAATGGAGAAAATCGTGCCTGTGTGACTGAATCCTGTTGCTAAGCGTGTGTCCCCCAACACATGCAGTAAGCGCTATCTTACAAACCTTACGTATTTTTTTCATGCTTAATAATGTTGTGCTTTTGAATTACCATATTCATTTTACCACATAGTGTAGTGGAAAGGGGAAAGAAATTCCCAGTGCGGTGAAATTGTGAAAAAATCCTGCAATTCTAACATTGTGTTTTGGGAATTGTTTTGATGGTTTACATTGTGTGGTACAAATGACCTGGCAATATGGTTCTCCTTGAGGGTACAATTAAGGTGATACCAAACTTGTTCAGTTGTCCAGTTTTTTAAATTATTTTAGTGGTGCAAATTAAATTTTATTTAAAGGAAAACTATTTTGATTATGTTGTGATTAGTGATGAGCAAATATACTCCTTACTCGAGATTTCTCGAGCATGCTCGGGGGTCCTCCGAGTATTTTTTTTTAGTGCTCGGAGTTTTAGTTTCGCTTGCCGCAGCTGAATGATTTACATCTGATAGCCAGCATAAGTACATGTCATATTCATCCCAAAATGGTATCAATAAAAATATCATCTCGCTCTGCAAAAAATAAGCTCTCCTATAGCTTCATTGACCCCCAAAAAATATTAAGACACTTGGAAGATCACAACTAGTAATGAGCGAATATACTCCTTACTCGAGATTTCTCGAGCACGCTCGGGGGTCCTCCAAGTATTTTTTAGTGCTCGGAGTTTTAGTTTTTCTTGCAGCAGCTGAATGATTTACATCTGATAGCCAGCTTAAGTACATGTGGGGATTCCCTAGCAACCAGGCAACCCCCACATTTTGGTAGCTTTTCACAGCATTTTTTGCGTTGTTGGGGCGACTAACAAAAACACACTTTTGGCATTTTTATTTATTTTTTTCTATGTTTTACACTGTTTTTTTTTAACTATTAATTTTTTAGTAAATTTTCATAAAATTTTTGAACACACAAAGGGTCAAACAAAACCCATAAACACATACAATAACAAAGTACAATAGGTACCTGTACACATTCTACCTATACTCATTAAAACATGACGTTTTCACCATCCAACAGTGACATCACAGGAACTCCCAGGTTAAAGCATGATGACATAATCCCAATAATATAAGTTTCATAGGGCCAAATAAGGTTTTACATCTTCAGTGAAAAGTGGCTGACCTCTGGCTATCCAGCCATGGATCCCATATACCCTGAATTCTCTTTTTGGCCGAGATGGAATGAGCCAACACCAATTCATATTGGCAATGTATATTAACTTTCTCAATTACCTCTTTTATGGATGGCAAACTCATCCCCCTCCACCTGGCCGCCAGAATTAACCTGGCTGTAATCAAAATATGTGAGAAAGAACCTCTAAGCACCTGCGGTACTTTATCTATGCCATTATGTAAGACTCCCATATTGGACTCCAAAACCAACTGTACCCCAAGGACCTCTCGTATTAGATTACCAATATCTAGGCAAAATTGAGCTATAACCGGACATGACCACCACATATGACCTGTCCCTCTTTGTCCACAACCTCTCCAACACACCTGAAATTGGTTAGGACTAGTGGTGAGCGAATAGCATTGTGCTTGGGTCTCCCCGAGCATGCTCAGACGATCTCCGAGTATTTTGTAGTACTCAGACATTTAGTTTTCGTCCCTCAGCTGCATGATTTACGGCTGCTGGACATCCTGAATACATGTGGGCATTCCCTAACAAACAGGCATTCCTCACATGTATTCAGCCTGGCTAGCAGCCGTAAATCATGCAGCTGAGGCGATGAAAATGTCTGAGCACTGCAAAATACTCGGAGATCACCCAAGCACAATGCTATTCGCTCATCACTAGTTAGGACCAAAATGAGCTAACTGCGCCGGACATTGGTACCACCTTAAGTGCACTTTTTTTTAACTGTTCCAGGTGATCTAGGCAAGATGATACTCTTTGCACCTCTCTTAAACCCTCCCTCCATGTCTCCAGGTCAAGGGATATGCCTAGCTCCCCCTCCCAACAAATCATATATGGTAACTTAGTATCGACAGCTGGTGTACTCAAAGCACTATATAGGATGGAAATCCCCCTAGATCCCGACTCCACTCTTAGAATATACCCATTAACCCTGTGGTCCAAGGGAGTCTTTAAAAAAACAACAACTCTGGTGATGTATGGATCAGATGCCTAATTTTCAAATACTGATAAAATAGGCGTCGCATATCTGGATGTTTTGAGGAAAGTTGGTCAAAGGGGAGGAGGTTCAGAGCACCATCCATCAAGTTTTGAAGAGGTTCAGAGAACCATCCATCAAGTTATGAAGACCCCTGCATTGATCCAGTTATGCAGACCTACAGTATGTAAGGGATATGATGCTCAATAGCTTTCAAAGACACATCGGTGAGTGGGATTTTTAATAACTTCAAGGCTATTTGTCCCCAATAGTCTATAGTAACCGCCATCGTCGAAAGGGGTGGGGTAAACAAAGTTTTCTTAATCGTCTCACTTTCACTTTCTAGTGTAAGACGGGTTGAGCCCCTACAAGCATAAAATGCTTCAATCTGTACCACTTATGAGCATTATCCATTAACCAGCAGTCTATTACCCCAACGAGGACTGCACCCTGTTTGTTTTATGGTGTTTAACGATCATGTTAATTATTTTTATACTTTGATGGATTTGATTTTCTTGGACAGTGCGATACCACGTAGGCGTATTTTTGTTTTATTTTTTTAACATTCTTTTTTATGGGGATAAGTGGATACTTTCAATAGCTTTTTTCTTTCTTTCATATATGTTAATGTTTAAATTTTTTTTTCCTGCATCTATTAATCACCTTAAGGGACTTATACCTGCGCTGCGACCGTGGGCCTATATGACAGAAAATACCCAAAAGTGACACTGTTTTAAAAACTGTGCCCCTAAAAGTGCTCAAAACCACATTCAAGACGTTTATTATTCATAAGAATTAAAGTGGAAGGAAAAAGCAAACATTTTAAATTTTTCACACAAAAATGTTCCTTTAGCCCCCAAGTTTTATAATTTTCACGACGTTAACAGAAAAAAAATGGACCACCCAATTTGTTGTGGAATTTCTGCGGATTAAACCTACAACTCATAAGTGGTGGAAAACTATTATTTTGGCGCGTGAAAGGGCCTCGGAAGGGAAAGAGCGGCATCTGACTTTTGGAGCGCAAAATTGGCTGGAATAGATTGAGGATGCCATGCTATGTTTGCAGAACCCCTATTGTTCCTAAATCATGGAAATCTCCACAAGTAACTCCATTTTAGAAAATACACATCTCAAGGAATTTATCTAGGAGTTTGATGAACACCAAGCCCCCACAAGTGACCCCATTTTGGAAACTACTCCACTCAAGGAATTTATCTTGACATCTGGTGACCACCTTGAAACCACAGGTGCTTCACAAAATTTCATAATGTTGAGCTGTGAAAATAAAAAATTGAATTTTTCTCACAAAAATGTGGCTTAATCCACAATTTTTTTCCAGAAGGGTAGCAGGAAAAATGGACTCCAAAATGTGTTGTGTAATTTCTCCTGAGTGCACCAATACCCCATATGTGGTGGGAAGCTACTGTTTGGACACACTGCTGAGCTTCGAAAGGAAGGAGCGATGTTTTGGAGCGCAGACTTTGATGAAACAGTGTGTGGTCACCATGTTGCATTTGCAGAGCCTTTGTGGTGCAAACACATTGGATGTGTGGTACGCTTTGAAGCCATTATTTTGCCCAGGGCAGGTTTCACAATGGTAAATTGTGTCCTTTCGTATTCCTTTTGGAGAATACCCTGCACCTTTTTGGTGTACTTCCTTCATTGCAGTTTTTGGAACCTCACTGGGAAAATGTTGACCAGGCACTATACAGGCACCATCAGTTTCAGAATTAATCAGACCTCACCTTTCTAATTGCCAAACAGAAGGGCATTGATGGAAACTGAAGGAGGTATGGTCTGCAGATCCAAACAGCACAAAAACATTGTACAGTGCCATCTGTACAATAGGCACTGCCAATTTTTTGTAACATACTTTAGCTTTTCACATGGCACTGTATGGTTTGAGGACCTGATCTGAGAGATCTACACCCCCATGTACTTATTATAATCCAGGATACAATCTAGCTTTGGGACTTGTGTTGTGGTACCTCAGACAGTGACAAGGGAGCTGTTGTCACAGTGTATGGTGGTCAAGATAAGGACATCCCACTTGTCCTTTTACTTGACCACTAGCATGTTGTCCCTGCATTGTTCTCTGTTTTCGCCCTTTCTCAGCAGTTGCCCAATTAGCATCTTAGGGAGTCCTCTCATTTTTTCGCATGGTGCCACATGCAACAGTGTCTCTATCAGAGAGGGTCTTAGAGTGGGATTCTGGAGTAAAAGTTATTTACCTAGAGGTGATAACCCTTAAGGCCCCGTCACACATAGCGAGATCGCTAGCGAGATCGCTGCTGAGTCACAAGTTTTGTGACGCAACAGCGACCTCAGTAGCGATCTCGCTATGTGTGACACGTACCAGCGACCCGGCCCCTGCTGCGTGATCGCTGGTCGTGTCGGAATGGCCTGGGCCGTTTTTTGGTCGTTGAGGTCCCGCTGACATCGCTGAATCGGTGTGTGTGACACCGATCCAGCGATGTCTTCACTGGCAACCAGGGTAAACATCGGGTTACTAAGCGCAGGGCCGCGCTTAGTAACCCGATGTTTACCCTGGTTACCAGCGTAAATGTAAAAAAAAACAAACAGTACATACTCACCACCTGATGTCCGTCAGGTCCCTTGCCGTCTGCTTCCCACACTGACTGAGCGCCGCAAAGTGAAAGTGAAAGTACAGCACAGCGGTGACGTCACCGCTGCGCTCTGCTCTCACTGTACGGCGGCACTCAGTCAGAGCAGGAAGCAGACGGCAAGGGACCTGACGGACATCAGATGGTGAGTATGTACGGTTTGTTTTTTTTGGTAACCAGGGTAAACATCGGGTTACTAAGCGCGGCCCTGCGCTTAGTAACCCGATGTTTACCCTGGTTACCCGGGTGCTGCAGGGGGACTTCGGCATCGTTGAAGACAGTTTCAACGATGCCGAAGTCGTTCCCCTGATCGTTGGTCGCTGGAGAGAGCCGTCTGTGTGACAGCTCCCCAGCGACCACACAGCGACTTACCAACGATCACGGCCAGGTCGTATCGCTGCTCGTGATCGTTGGTAAATCGCTATGTGTGACGGGGCCTTTATCCATCAGTGGGTGCACTGTTTCCCACATAATTTTCCCACTCACTCCCAGAACAGGTGCTTCAATCCGGGTGTCCCTCCCTTCATTAACTCAACATCTGTGGGTGTAGCCAGAAGCACTCTCGCACAGCTTGTAAAGTTTAATTTCATACCTGGCCCTCTAAGGCTAGGTTCACATCGCGTTAGTGCCATCAGTTTAACGGATCCGCTAAACATATGCGCTAACGCTGATGCCCAAAATCTCTTTTTTTTCTACAATCGCGTTATCGCATGCACTAACGTATGGTACCATTGCGCCGGCATACGTTAGTAATGGAGGTCTGTGCACAGCAAACGCGTCTGTTCTTTGTGCATTAGACCTAACGTACCCGAAAATGCGGTAGACCGCGTCAAAGGTGCGTCACAAAATAACAGACCATCGCTAACGCATGCCGATTTTGACATGCGCTAGGATGCGTTACTATAATGGATGGCAATGGGTGCGTTAATGGATCCGTTACATTGCGTTAGTGCCGCTTAGTAATGGGTCCGTTAAATAGATGGCAACGCGATGTGAACCTAGCCTTACTGGGCAGGTACTGTCGGAATTTTAGCTTCCTTTTGAAATGAACGAGAGATACATCTATACAGATGTCCCTTTGGGGGTTATATGCCTCAAAAAAATTTCTGCTGAAGTGTTCAACTACTGGCCGAATCTTGTATAGATAATCAAAGTTAGGATAGTCTCGGGTGGACACTGCACATTTTCATTATAATGCAAAAAATGTTTGCATTGCTTGCTATCGTGTCCTTGTCATGGCCATGCCTGTGTGCTGTAGAGAATATCAGTACTCCAGTATTGCCGAATCTGTTTTTTCACTATGTGGAGCACAATGCCCCAAAATGTCATCATCTTTGCTGCATTTACAGGGGTCCATCTGACAAATGTTGACTTGGCATTCTGGGTGAAAAATTGATAGACATATACCTTTTTCTGGGCCACCATAAGACTTTTTCAGCGAGGAAATAATAAATATTTGAAAAAGTCAATTTCAGTGAGGCCTGTAACGTCAAATTGGATTAAAGTGCTGCCGATGAAATCTGGAATAACATGCTGATAATTTTGGGCGGATTGAGTTGATATGGGATCGATTGCTGAAGGGGTTGTCTGAGTCCTAGGACGCCTTGCTTGGGGTCCCTCCTCACTAGATCGAGGAGGAGGAAGAAAAAAAGAGGAATGTGTGATCTTCCTCACTGCCTGATTCTGTGTCGGAGACAAGGAAAGCGTATACCTCTTCTGCTGAATTAGTAAATTAAGGAGATAAAAAAGCGCAAATAGGGTCTTATCCTTTGGATTAGTTGTAGTTTTTAACAAGGAGCTGCTTAACTGATGGCATAAAGCAAAAGCATGTGTGTATCGGCTGCTGCAGATCAACGGGCCACACAAGTCTGCTGAATAGCATCTTCTTGACGAGTTGGCCATTTTTATTTTATTCTTCTAAACCGTGAGGATAATAATAATCTTTATTTATATAGCGCCAACATATTCCGTAGCGCTTTACAGTTTAACAGCTTCAAACACAACAGTCATAAGTAACAATGTTAACAATACAATAATTAAAGCAACACAAGACGACCCTGCTCGTGAGAGCTTACAATCTACAATGAGGTGGGGGAGATATAAAGTACAGGTGTGTATTTACAATTATGTATTTACAATGATGGTCCAGCCATCTTCAGGGAGTGGGGGATAGATGGAAGTAGTGAATGGGCTACACACAAACAAAATAACTGATTAGGGAACATGATAGGCCGCTCTGAACAAATGTGTTTTGAGGGAGCGCCTAAAACTATGCAAATTGTGGATGGTCCTAATTTCTTGGGGTAGAGCATTCCAGAGGATTGGCACAGCACGGGAGAAGTCTTGGAGTCGGGAGTGGAAGGTACAGATTAGTGCAGAGGTTAGTCGAAAGTCATTTGCAGAGCGCAGAGGTCGGATAGGCCAATAGACAGAAATGAGGGAGGAGATGTAAGGGGGTGCCGCACTGTGAAGAGCTTTGTGGGTGAGAACAAGTACTTTGAATTGTATCCTGTAATGAATGGGCAGCCAGTGTAATGACTGGCGAAGAGCGGACGCGTTTGAGTAATGATTAGCTAGATAGACGACCCTGGCTGCTGCATTAAGGATAGACTGGAGAGGGGCAAGTCGAGAGAGGGGGAGGCCAATTAATAGAGAGTTGCAGTAGTCCAGGTGGGAGTGGATCAGGGCGACAGTGAGGGTTTTTGTTGTTTCTATAGTGAGAAAAGGGCGGATTCTAGAGATGTTCTTTAGGTGTAAGCGGCATGAGCGGGCAAGAGATTGTATATGGGATGTGAAGGAGAGATCGGAGTCAAACATAACACCCGGACAGTGTGCCTGCTGCCGGGGTGTTATTATGGTGCCACCCATGGAGAGGGAAACGTCGGGTTTAGGGAGGTTAGTAGATGGTGGGAGCAGAAGTTCAGTTTTGGAGAGGTTGAGTTTTAGATAGAGAGTGGACATGATGTTGGAGACTGCGGACAGACAGTCAGTGGTGTTCTGTAGTACAGCAGGAGTAAGGCCAGGGGATGACGTGTATAGTTGTGTGTCGTCGGCATAAAGATGGTACTGAAAGCTAAATCTGCTGATGGACTGTCCAATTGGGGCCGTGTAGAGGGAGAAGAGAAGGGGGCCAAGGACTGAGCCCTGGGGTACCCCGACAGGGAGAGGAAGAGGAGATGAAGTGGAGCCAGAGAACAGAACACTGAAGGAGTGGTCAGAAAGATAGGAGGAGAACCAGGAGAGAGCAGTGTCCTTAATGCCAAGTGACTGGATCCTAGAGAGTAGGAGAGGGTGGTCAACAGTGTCAAAAGCTGCAGAAAGGTCAAGAAGAATGAGCAGAGAGGGGTCACCATTACATTTTGCTGTCAGAAGGTCATTGGTCACTTTGATGAGTGCAGTTTCTGTCGAGTGTAGGGGGCGGAAGCCGGACTGTGAAGGGTCTAGGACGGAGTGAATGGAGAGGTAACGGGTAAGGTGGGAGTAGACTAGGTGCTCCAAGAGTTTAGAGATGAAGGGGAGATTGGAGACTGGTCTGTAGTTATTTGTGCAGGATGGGTCGAGGGTGGGTTTATTTAGTAACTGAGTAATGATAGAGTGTTTGAAGGAGGACGGGAATATGCCTGAGGAGAGTGAGAGATTAAAGATTGTAGTTAGGTGAGTAGTGACGACTGGAGAGAGAGACTGGAGGAGATGTGAGGGAATGGGTCGGTAGTGCATGTAGTCGGACGAGAAGAAGGGAGGAGCCTGGAGACTTCTTCTTCTGTGATGGGATCAAATGCGGAGAGTGAGCCAGGGGAGATGCAGGGAGGGATGGGAATCACTGAACTTGGTGATTGGGAGCGGATTTCCTGATGGATATTGTCTATTTTCTCTATACAGTGGGAGGCCATGTCATCAGCACAAATGTCTGTGATAGCGGTTTGAGCTTTTGGCCTGAGGAGGGAGTGAAAGGTGTCAAAAAGTTTCTTGGGGTTGTTGGATAGTGAGGAGATCAGAGTGGTGAAGTAGGTCTGTTTGGCGATGTGAAGGGCGGAGTTATAGGTTTTTAACATAAATTTGAAGTGTATGAAGTCTTCTGGTGTGCAAGTTTTCCTCCATAAGCGTTCAGCACTCCTAGAGCATCGCTGGAGAAATCGGGTTTGCGATGTGAGCCAGGGCTGTTTTACTCTGTGTGGGCGATCCTGGGGGCCGGTATATGACCGCTACTCTGAGGTTGAGGGGACGGAAGAGCCTGATGGTGTGGACCTCAAAAGAAGGGAATGAGAGTGATGGAGTTGGTGGGATGACCTGGAAGGTGCATTGTGGGGAAAGGAGTATGCCGACTCCACCACCAGGTCTGTTTGTGGGTCTCGGGGAATGGGAGAATTGTAAGCCACCATCGGAAATGGCAGCAGGGGAGACCTTGTCAGAATCCTGGATCCAGGTTTCAGTGAGGGCCAATAGATTTAGAGAGTTGTTCAGAAAGTAATTGTGCAGAAAAGGAAGCTTGTTACATACAGACCGTGGATTCCAAAGGGCACAATTAAAAGAAGGTGATGAGGTAGTGCAAGTAATATTAATAAGGTTAGAATGGTTTTGATGTGAGGTAGGGTAGCAGTTGGGGTTGTGGGATGGTGGACCAGGGTTGGGGGAGATGTCTCCCGAACTCAGTAGGAGTAGGAAGATAAAAAGCAAGACGTTTTTGGAATTGTAAGAAGTTTTTTTGTGCAGTGTGTTTTGGCAAGATGGACTGAGGTTTTTCAGGAAGGTGAGAAGTGCATGGGAGCTGTACATGGGAGAGGGAAGGAGTGAGGAGCTGATGTGTATGAGTCGTGGTGGAGGGGGGATTGGGCGGTGGATGTGGATTGCAAGGGAGCATAGGAGGATAGGAATTAAGCACATGGATAGAAGGGAGAGCAGAGTGTGGGTTACCTGACTCCTGCCCTGACTAACTGCCATGGAATAACTGCTATAACTTGATGCTTAGCTAATGCGATGCTTTGCTGAATGCCCTATGTGTGAATTAGTGGGGTATGCAAACAAAGTGCCACTAATCATAAATGCCCAGATAGGGTGCCTGCTGCATGTGCTGGAAAGAGTGCGCTAAGCTTGACACCTAGCTAAGCACAACATGATGCCCCAGATAATAACATTGCGAGTCCAACTCACCAGGGTCTCATGATGAGCGTAGTGCCGGAGGTGCCACGAATCTGAGGTGCGTGGATGATCAGACCGGCTTGTGGGACGCTGATCTCGGAGACCAGGTGCTGGGCGGGGAGGCAGACAAGAAATGGCAGCAGCCAGTAAGTAAGGCGGTGGGTCGGCGGGAGTGCTAGCTGTGTGACGTCACAAAAAGGATGGGGCAGCGCTGAAACCAAGCAGGAAACGGACGCGTTTTGAAGAAACGCAGTCCTTCATCAGGGTCCCTGATGAAGAAGGACTGCGTTCCTTCGAAACGCGTCGGTTTCCTGCTTGGTCCCAGCGCTGCCCCATCCTTTTTGTGATGTCACACAGCTAGGGCTCCCGTCGGCCTTTTTTTCTTTTCCCTTCTCCGTCTCCAGGGACGCCACCATCCGGGGCGTTCCTGGTTTCCACGCCGACCCACCGCCTTCCTTACTGGCTGCTGCCACTTACTGTTGGCCTCCCCGCCCAGCACCTCGTCTCCGAGATCAGCGTCCCACAAGCCGGTCTGATCATCCAGGCACCTCAGATTCGTGGCACCTCCGGCACTACGCTCATCATGGGACCCCGGTGAGTTGGACTCGCATTGTTATTATCTGGGGCATGACGTTGTGCTTAGCTAAGTGTCAAGCTTAGCGCACTCTTTCCAGCACATGCAGCAGGCACCCTATCTGGGCATTTATGATTAGTGGCACTTTGTTTGCATACCCCACTAATTCACACATAGGACTATTAGTACAGATACATCCTTTTAGCGCAGTATCATTTTGTTTTATCACTCTTGTTTTCACACATTGACAGCCTCGACACCTGGCTGTTTTGATACCAGCAGCAAAAGTGATCCCTTTAACTGGTAGCGCTGGTGTTTCCCTGTCATATTTGCTTTGCTGAATGCGTGCGACCCCACACTTGCATGCACCCCTAAGAATGAATCTAAATTTATAAGCCCCCAGTGCAGGGAGAGGACAGCGAGATTATGGGAGCTGGTTAGTTATAAATTAGGGACAGCTGCTCAACACATCCTGGTGTGGATAGATGATCAAAGATGCAGTCCTGATAACATCTCTATACTAACACCCAGGGGCGTAACGACCGCGGTCGCAGCGGTCGCCATTGCGACCAGGCCCCGCAGGTCAGGGGCCCCGGGCCGGCAGGGCAGGGCCGGGCTGGACATCGGGCACTTCTGGCAAATGCCAGAAGAGCCGATGCCAGTAGTGGGCCGCTGCACTGTTCCTCCCCCCGCCGCCGCCGCCGCATTTAACTATACCGGCGTCTATGACACCGGTATAGTTCAATGCAATGATGGAGGAGAGCGTCACCTGACGCTCCCTCTCCCATCATTCCCCGCTCTGCCTCTGACAGTACACTGCGGGTGCGCGATGATGTCATATCATCGCGCACCTGCAGTGTCCTGGGCAGACTGCAGCCACCAGGAGCAGCGCGGGCAAAAGGAAAGGTGAGGAGAGTTTTTTTTTTTCTTTTTCACCGGACTGTGGGGCCATTATCGGGGGGGGGGGAATGAGATGCGGGCTGTGCTCTATATACCCCTGTGCTGGCTGTGCTCTATATACCCCTGTGCTGGCTGTGCTGCATATACCCCTGTGCGGGCTCTGCTGTATATACCCCTGTGCTGGCTGTGCTCTATATACCCCTGTGCTGGCTGTGCTCTATATACCCCTGTGCTGGCTGTGCTCTATATACCCCTGTGCTGGCTGTGCTGCATATACCCCTGTGCGGGCTGTGCTGTATATACCCCTGTGCGGGCTCTGCTGTATATACCCCTGTGTGGGCTCTGCTGTATATACCCCTGTGCGGGCTGTGCTCTATATACCCCTGTGCGGGCTGTGCTCTATATACCCCTGTGCGGGCTGTGCTGTATATACCCCTGTGCGGGCTGTGCTCTATATACCCCTGTGCTGGCTCTGCTGTATATACCACTGTGCGGGCTGTGCTGTATATACCCCTGTGCGGGCTGTGCTGTATATACCCCTGTGCGGGCTCTGCTGTATATACCCCTGTGCGGGCTGTGCTGGATATACCACTGTGCGGGCTGTGCTGTATATACCACTGTGCGGGCTCTGCTGTATATACCCCTGTGCGGGCTGTGCTGTATATACCCCTGTGCGGGCTGTGCTGTATATACCCCTGTGCGGGCTGTGCTGGATATACCCCTGTGCGGGCTGTGCTGTATATACCCCTGTGCGGGCTGTGCTGTATATACCCCTGTGCGGGCTGTGCTGTATATACCCCTGTGCGGGCTGTGCTGTATATACCCCTGTGCGGGCTGTGCTGGATATACCACTGTGCGGGCTGTGCTGGATATACCACTGTGCGGGCTGTGCTGTATATACCCCTGTGCGGGCTGTGCTGTATATACCCCTGTGCGGGCTGTGCTGGATATACCCCTGTGCGGGCTGTGCTGTATATACCCCTGTGCGGGCTGTGCTGTATATACCCCTGTGCGGGCTGTGCTGTATATACCCCTGTGCGGGCTGTGCTGTATATACCCCTGTGCGGGCTGTGCTGGATATACCACTGTGCGGGCTGTGCTGGATATACCACTGTGCGGGCTGTGCTGGATATACCACTGTGCGGGCTGTGCTGGATATACCACTGTGCGGGCTGTGCTGGATATACCACTGTGCGGGCTGTGCTGGCACCCAACACCATGTTGCAGTGCAGGAGATTCCTGCAACAGTCCGAGGCGTATCTAGGGGAAGGGGGTGGGGGGGCGTCACGGAGGTAGGGGGGGGGCCCCATTTGGAAGTTCGCACCGGGGCCCATAACTTTGTAGTTGCGCCACTGCTAACACCTCATCTGTGATAAGCATCTACAGAGACCCCCCCTGGAGCTACAACAGTGAGTACTGAGAACCATGTAACTGATGATGAATTCTAGCACAGGAGTTGAATGACATGAAATTACCATTCAGAGTGCTTGCTGACACACAGAAAATCATTGCAAAATACAAAAGACATTCAGGATCTAGGGAGAGCTGGGGATAATCACTGCATCATTCAGGGTGCTTGCTGACACACAGAAAATCATTGCAAAATGCAAAAGACATTCAGGATCCAGGGAGAGCTGGGGATAATCACTGCATACCATTCAGGGTGCTTGCTGAGGATGTATGTGTATGTGGTGCTTTTACACGTGTATTGCATGGAGCTTGTATAAAGGGTACTATTTATTATTAAATTCACAATAAAAAGTAGAGAGGAAAAAAGCAGACAAAAAAAGAGCGGGAAAAAAAAGTGGAAAAGAAAAGGAAAAATTTAGAAGAAACACTTAAAAGAAAAAAAATGAAAACGAAAATAAGATGGAACAAAAAACAAAAAAACAAGTTTGTATAAAAAAAAAGTTACAGTGATGTTCACTACACTAATGCCCTGCTTATAAAGCTAATGGGTACTTTTTTTTCTGCAGAAGAAAAACAGGCTTTGCTAACAGCGCAACATCCACTTCCCTAATGCCCCACTTAAAAAACCTCAGTACATACAATTATGTTGTGATACGTGCAGGGTTAGTCTGCTGTCAGAGCCAGCGGCCATCTTTACTCTGTCACCGGGCAATTCAGCGGAGCAGGCAGTTCCTTACATGTATGGCGGTTTGAGGGAATGCACTTCACACGTCGTGAAGTGGTTAAGGGGAGTACATGATGAAAGGAGCAGAGATCTTCAAAAGTCCCATGGCTGTCATAGCAACCCATCGGTGTCCCACGATCGCGTCACAGGGGCAGATAAAATGATGCGCCTCTATGATGGCGCGTGTTGTTAATGCCACTCTTAGAAAAACTCATGGAATTCTGGAAATCACAGGATGTATAGACATAATGATATGCAAATTATTAAACTTTTCAAAATATCTCGCTTTTTTCAGAATTGAGTGTGGCTGCCATCAGTGAGATTATTAATGGTTGTTTAAGAATTGTTTCACCAAACTGAATGCACTTGGGCACACAAATCATCAAGATCCTCTGCTGGCAACTCCCTTGCAAATGCAGACCAATGACGTTTCCCTTTAAGCATATCTAGGTCAAGTCTGGAGATGTTGTAGGCCACCGTTGCATGTTTAGGCCCCTCAGGCTGCTCACAGGAACATGTGGCCTGACCCCTCACTCATCACCTGCTTCACAGATCACAGAGAGAGGAAAACTAAGAAATATTCAGCTCCCACCATCCAAATAAAATAATCGATGGCTTTATTGAAGAATAAAAAATGAATGAGACACAGAGTGTAGATATGCTATCCGTCTCAGATCAATTATGATCCTTTTGCATGGCATGAAACATACACAAACAATGATGTTTAAATATACAGGGTGGGCCATTTATATGGATACACTTAAATAAAATGGGAATGGTTGGTGATATCAACTTCCTGTTTGTGGCATATTAGAATATGGAAGGGGGAAAACTTTTCAAGATGGGGGGTGACCATGGTGTCCATTTTGAAGTCGGCCATTTTACATCCAACTTTATTTTTTCAGTTGGAAGAGGGTCATGTGACATCAAACTTATTGAGAATTTCACAAGAAAAACAATGGTGTGCTTGGTTTTATTGTAGCTTTATTCTTTCGTGAGTTATTTACAAGTTTATGACCACTTATAAAATGTGTTCAAAGTGCTGTCCATTGTGTTGGATTGTCAATGCAACCCTCTTCTCCCACTCTTGACACACTGATAGCAACACGGCAGAAGGAATGTTAGCACAGGCTTCCAGTATCTGTTGTTTCAGATTCTGCACATCTCGTATCTTCACAGCATAGACAATTGCCGTCAGATGACCCCAAAGATAAAAGTCTAAGGGGGTCAAATCAGGAGACCTTGGTGGCCACGACGACCAATCCACTATCCAGGAATACTGCTCGGACCAGACACCCAAGATGGTGCACCACCACATTATGTTTTTTGGAGTTATTACATATTTTGCTTTTAATATTTAACCCCTTAGTGACAGAGCCAATTTGGTACTTAATGACCGAGCCAATTTTTACAATTCTGACCAGTGTCACTTTAAGAGGTTATAACTCTGGAACGCTTTATCGGATCCTGCTGATTCTGAGATTGTTTTTTCGTGACATGTTGTACTTCAAGTTAGTGGTAACATTTCTTCGATATTACTTGCAATTATTTATGAAAAAAATGGAAATATGGCGAAAATTTTTAAAATTTTGCAATTTTCAAACTTTGTATTTTTATGCCCTTAAATCAGAGAGATATGTCACAAAAAATAGTTAATAAATAACATTTCTCACATGTCTACTTTACATCAGCACAATTTTGGAAACAATTTTTTTTTTTGTTAGGGAGTTATAAGGGTTAAAAGTTGACCAGCAATTTCTCATTTTTACAACACCATGTTTTTTTTAGGGACCACATCACCTTTGAAGTGATTTTGAGGGGTCTATATGATAGAAAATAACCAAGTGTGACACCATTCTAAAAACTGCACCCCTCAAGCTGCTCAAAACCACATTCAAGAAGTTTATTAACCCTTTACGTACTTCACAGGAACTAAAACAATGTGGAAGAAAAAAATGAACATTTAACTTTTTTTTGCAAACATTTTACTTCAGAACCATTTTTTTTAATTTTCACAAGTGTAAAAACAGAAATTTAACCACAAATTTTGTTGTGCAATTTTTCCTGAGTACGCCGATACCCCATATGCTTCACAGAAGTTTATAACGTAGAGCCGTGAAAATAAAAAATCGCATTTGTTTTCACAAAAATGATTTTTTCGCCCACAAATTCTTATTTTCACAAGGATAACAGGAGAAATTAGACCACAAAAGTTGTTGTGCAATTTCTCCTGAGTACGTCGATACCCCATATGTGGAGGTAAACCACTGTTTTGGCGCACCGCAGAGCTTAGAAGTGAAGGAGCACCGTTTGACTTTTTCAATGCAGAATTGGCTGGAATTGAGATCGGATGCCATGTCGCGTTTGGAGAGTCCCTGATGTGCCTAAACAGTGGAAACCCCCCAGAAGTGATACCATTTTGGAAACTAGACCCCTTAAGGAACTTATCTAGATGTGTGGTGAGCACTTTGAACCCCCAAGTGCTTCACAGAAGTTTATAACGTAGAGCCGTGAAAATAAAAAATCTCATTTTTTCTACAAAAATGATCTTTTTGCCCCCAAATTTTTATTTTCACAAGGGTAACAGGAGAAATTAGACCACAAAAGTTGTTGTGCAATTTCTCCTGAGTACGTCGATACCCCATATATGGGGGTAAACCACTGTTTGGGCGCACCGCAGAGCTTGGAAGAGAAGGAGTGTTGTTTTACTTTTTCAATGTAGAATTGGCTGGAATTGAGATCGGACGCCATGTCACGTTTGGAGAGCCGCTGATGTGCCTAAACAGTAGAGACCCCCCACATATGACACCATTTTGGAAACTAGACCCCTTAAGGAACTTATCTAGATGTGTGGTGAGCACTTTAAACCCCCAGGTGCTTCACAGAAGTTTATAACGTAGAGCCGTGAAAATAAAAAAAATCGCATTTTTTCTACAAAAATGATCTTTTTGCCTCCAAATTTTTATTTTACCAAGGGTAACAGGAGAAAATGGACCCCAGAAGTTGTTGTACAATTTGTCTTGAGTACGCCGACACCCCATATGTGGGGGTAAACCACTGTTTGGGCGCATGGCTGAGCTCGGAAGCAAAGGAGCGCCATTTGACTTTTCAATGCAAAATTGACTGGAATTGAGATCGGACGCCATGTCGCGTTTGGAGAGCCCCTGATGTGCCTAAACAGTAGAAACCCCCCAAAAGTGACCCCATTTTGGAAACTAGACCCCCCATGGAACTTATCTAGATGTGTAGTGAGAACTTTGAATGCCCAAGTGCATCACAGAAGTTTATAATGCAGAGTCGTGAAAATAAAAAATATATATTTTTTAACAATAAAGATTTTTTATCCCCCAAGTTTTTATTTTCACAAGGGTAACAAGAGAAATTGGACCCCAAAAGTTGTTGTCCAATTTGTCCTGAGTATGCTGGTACCCCATATGTGGGGGTAAACCACTGTTTGGGCGCACGGCAGAGCTCGGAAGGGAAGGAGCGCCATTTTGGAATGCAGACTTTGATAGAATTGTCTGCGGGCGTTATGTTGCGCTTGCAGACCCCTAATGTACCTAAACAGTAGAAACCCCCAACAAGTGACCCCATTTTGGAAAATAGACCCCCCAAGGAACTTATCTAGATATGTGGTGAGAACTTTGAATGCCCAAGTGCTTCACAGAAGTTTATAATGCAGAGTAGTGAAAATAAAAAATATTTTTTTTCCCACAAAAAATATTTTTTTAGCCCCCAAATTTTTATTTTCACAAGGGTAACAAGAGAAATTGGACCCCAAAAGTTGTTGTCCAATTTGTCCTGAGTATGCTGGTACCCCATATGTGGGGGTAAACCACTGTTTGGGCGCACGGCAGAGCTCGGAAGGGAAGGAGCGCCATTTTGGAATGCAGACTTTGATAGAATTGTCTGCGGGCGTTATGTTGCGTTTGCAGACCCCTAATGTACCTAAACAGTAGAAACCCCCAACAAGTGACCCCATTTTGGAAAATAGACCCCCCAAGGAACTTATCTAGATATGTGGTGAGAACTTTGAATGCCCAAGTGCTTCACAGAAGTTTATAATGCAGAGTAGTGAAAATAAAAAATATTTTTTTTCCCACAAAAAATATTTTTTTAGCCTCCAAATTTTTATTTTCACAAAGGTAACAAGAGAAATTGGATGCCAATATTTGTTCTCCAATTTGTCCTGAGTATTCTGGTACCCCATATGTGGGGGTAAACCACTGTTTTGGCACACGGCAGAGCTCGGAAGAGAAGGAGCGCCGTTTTGGAATTCAGACTTTGATAGAATTGTCTGTGGGTGTTATGTTGCGTTTGCAGAGCCCCTGATGTACCTAAACAGTAGAAACCCCCACAAGTGACCAAATTTTGGAAACTAGACCCCCTAAGGAACTTATCTAGATATGTGGTGAGAACTTTGAAAGCTCAAGTGCTTCACAGAAGTTTATAATGCAGAGTAGTGAAAATAAAAAAATATTTTTTTTTCCAACAAAAAAGATTTTTAGCCCCCAAGTTTTTATTTTCACAAGGGTAACAGGAGAAATTGGACCCCAAAAGTTGTTGTCCAATTTATCACAAGTACGCTGATGCCCCATATGTGGGGGTAAACCACTGTTTGGGCGCACGGCAGAGCTCGGAAGGGAAGGAGCGCCATTTTGGAATGCAGACTTTGATAGAATTGTCTGCGGGCGTTATGTTGCGTTTGCAGACCCCTAATGTACCTAAACAGTAGAAACCCCCAACAAGTGACCCCATTTTGGAAAATAGACCCCCCAAGGAACTTATCTAGATATGTGGTGAGAACTTTGAATGCCCAAGTGCTTCACAGAAGTTTATAATGCAGAGTAGTGAAAATAAAAAATATTTTTTTTCCCACAAAAAATATTTTTTTAGCCCCCAAATTTTTATTTTCACAAGGGTAACAAGAGAAATTGGACCCCAAAAGTTGTTGTCCAATTTGTCCTGAGTATGCTGGTACCCCATATGTGGGGGTAAACCACTGTTTGGGCGCACGGCAGAGCTCGGAAGGGAAGGAGCGCCATTTTGGAATGCAGACTTTGATAGAATTGTCTGCGGGCGTTATGTTGCGTTTGCAGACCCCTAATGTACCTAAACAGTAGAAACCCCCAACAAGTGACCCCATTTTGGAAAATAGACCCCCCAAGGAACTTATCTAGATATGTGGTGAGAACTTTGAATGCCCAAGTGCTTCACAGAAGTTTATAATGCAGAGTAGTGAAAATAAAAAATATTTTTTTTCCCACAAAAAATATTTTTTTAGCCTCCAAATTTTTATTTTCACAAAGGTAACAAGAGAAATTGGATGCCAATATTTGTTCTCCAATTTGTCCTGAGTATTCTGGTACCCCATATGTGGGGGTAAACCACTGTTTTGGCACACGGCAGAGCTCGGAAGAGAAGGAGCGCCGTTTTGGAATTCAGACTTTGATAGAATTGTCTGTGGGTGTTATGTTGCGTTTGCAGAGCCCCTGATGTACCTAAACAGTAGAAACCCCCACAAGTGACCAAATTTTGGAAACTAGACCCCCTAAGGAACTTATCTAGATATGTGGTGAGAACTTTGAAAGCTCAAGTGCTTCACAGAAGTTTATAATGCAGAGTAGTGAAAATAAAAAAATATTTTTTTTTCCAACAAAAAAGATTTTTAGCCCCCAAGTTTTTATTTTCACAAGGGTAACAGGAGAAATTGGACCCCAAAAGTTGTTGTCCAATTTATCCCAAGTACGCTGATGCCCCATATGTGGGGGTAAACCACTGTTTGGGCGCACGGCAGAGCTCAGAAGGGAGGGAGTACCATTTTACTTTTTTAGCGCAAAATTGGCTGTCGTGTTTGGAGACCCCCTGATGTACCTAAACAGTGGAAACCCCCAAATTATAACTCCAACCCTAACTCCAACACACCCCTAACCCTAATCTCAACCCGATCCATAATCCTAATCACAACCCTAACGATAATCACAACCCTAACCCCAAAACAGCCCTAATCTCAACCCTAACCATAACCCTAATCAAAACCCTAAATCCAACACACCCCTAACCCTAATCCCAACCCTAACCCTAATCCCAACCCTAATCCCAAACATAACACTAATCCCAACCCTAATCCAAACCCTAACCCTAATCCCAACTCTAACCCTAACTTTAGCCCCAACCCTAACTTTAGCCCCAACCCTAACCATAACTTTAGCCCCCGTCGTCACAAAAAAGTTCAATGTAACCTTTTTTTTGTACGTCGCGTCCGCCATTTCCGCGCATACGTGGCCGTAACTCTGCCCCCTCCTCCCCAGGACATAGACTGGGCAGCGGATGCGTTGAAAAACTGCATCCGCTGCCCACGTTGTGCACAATTTTCACAACGTGCGTCGGTACGTCGGCCGACGCATTGCGACCGCCCCTTACCGACGCAAGTGTGAAAGAAGCCTAAGGCTACTTTCACACTAGCGTCGTACTCGGCCCATCGCAGTGTGTCGGGCCGACGTACCGACGCTAGCGTTGTAAGCGCCGCACAACGGGTGCAGCGGATGCTGTTTTTTCAACGCATCCGCTGCCCCATTGTGAGGTGCGGGGAGGCGGGGGCGGAGTTCCGGCCACGCATGCGCGGTCGGAAATGGCGGACACGTCGCACAAAAAAGTTACATGTAGTTTTTTTTGTCGACGGTCCACCAAAGCACGACGCATCCGTCGCACGACGGATGCGACATGTGGCAATCCGTCGCAATGCGTCGCTAATGCAAGCCAATGGAGAAAAAACGCATCCTGCAAGCACTTTTGCAGGATGCGTTTTTTCTTCAACGACGCATTGCGACGGAAGCCAAAAAACGCTAGTGTGAAAGTAGCCTAACCCTAACCCTAGCCCTAACCCTAAATTTAGCCCCAACCCTAACTCTAACCCTAACTCTAACCCTAATTCTAACCCTAACTCTAACCCTAACTCTAACCCTAACCCTAACCCTAATTTTAGCCCCAACTCGTCTTCTCCTGCCGGCCGGCAGATGGCAGCAGATGGCGGGCGCACTGCGCATGCGCCCGCCATGATGAAAAAGCCGGCTGGCAGGAGAAGACAGAAGAGGACCCAGGGACACCAGGTGAGTATGTTAGGGTCCCCGAATCCCCCTATTTCTCTGTCCTCTGATGTGCGATCACATCAGAGGACAGAGAAATAACTGATCGCTTTTTTTTTTTTTTTTTTTTTGCGGTCGCCGGTAAACTGTTAATTACCGGCGATCGCAAAGCAGGGGTCGGTGCAAACCGACCCGATCATGTTCTTTGGGGTCTCGGCTACCCCCGGCAGCCGAGACCCCAAAGATCTTCCGGGTGCCGGGCGGCGGGCGTACTGCGCGTGCGCCCGCCATTTTTTCCCGGAAACTGTTAATTACCGGCGATCGCAAAGCAGGGGTCGATGCAAACCGACCCGATCATGTTCTTTGGGGTCTCGGCTACCCCCGGCAGCCGAGACCCCAAAGATCTTCCGGGTGCCGGGCGGCGGGCGTACTGCGCGTGCGCCCGCCATTTTTTCCCGGAAAAAAGATGGCGGCGCTCATCGGGAGCCGCGAGGAGCACCGGGGGAGGTAGGTAAGTATCGGGGGGCTATTGGGGGCCATCGGGGACCACATTTCTCTGTCCTCCGATGTGCGATCATATCGGAGGACAGAGAAATTAAACGGCAAATCGCGTTTTTTTTGTTGTTGTTGCGACCGCCGGTAAACGGTTAATTACCGGCGATCGCAACTCGGGGGTCGGTAAAAACCCCCCGAATCATGTTCTCTGGGGTCTCGGCTACCCTCGGCAACAGAGACCCCAGAGAAAATCCGACTCTGGGGGGCGCTATTCACTTTTTCCACAGCGCCGTTAATTAACGGCGCTGTGTTTTAAGTACCCTTAGCGGCCGCCGTTAAAAGGCGTATTGGCGGTCGTTAAGGGGTTAATTGAATTTTACATTTTTGTCAGTTCCTGTACTTTGTGTGCGCACCCCTTCATTGGTTTGTTCAATAATTCCACAGCTGAATTTTTCTATGTGATTTTAACATCCAACCAATATGGGGAGTACATGTATTGAGAGAAAACACCCAAACTGCTTCTTTATTTAGAAGCTGACGTCTGTGGTCACCTCCTATCAACCCTTTCTATACCCTGCACACACCTCCTTTCTGTGATGTTTTTTCTGTTCTCTGATGTGGACTTCAGTACATTATTCACCTGCTAATATAATGGGGAGATCGGTGTTAACTCCTTTCCAACGTCGGGCGTAATAATATGCCGATGTCTGACTCCCCCGACCTCCGGCGCTGAGCCCACACCTTTTCGGGCACATGACAGCTGACATATACAGCTGACATGTGCCCGCAACAGCCGCGGGTGGAAACGCAACTAGTTAAATGCCGCTGTCAATCCCTGGCAGTGGCATTTAACTCGCGCTTCCAGCAAGCGCATCGGAAATCCCTCCCATCGGTGACCCACGCGTGATCACGGGTCACTGATGGGTTAGCGTGACAACCAGATGTGTCCAGCAGACCTCTATGGTTGTTATTGCCAGATTGCTATGAGCGCCACCCAGCGGTCGGTGCTCATAGCAAGTGAGCATTTCTGCAACATACAGGCAATCTGATATTGCCTGTATGTTGCAGTGCCGAGCAGACAACTGCAGCTTCTAGTCTCCCATGGAGACTATTGAAACATGCAAAAAGTAAAAAAAAAAAAAATGTTTTTTAAAATGTAAAATTATATAATATATATACAGTACAGACCAAAAGTTTGGACACACCTTCTCATTTAAAGATTTTTCTGTATTTTCATGACTAAGAAAATTGTACATTCACACTGAAGGCATCAAAACTATGAATTAACACATGTGGAATTATATACTTAACAAAAAAGTGTGAAACAACTGAAAATATGTCATATATTCTAGGTTCTTCAAAGTAGCCACCTTTTGCTTTGATGACTGCTTTGCACACTCTTGGCATTCTCTTGATGAGCTTCAAGAGGTAGTGACCGGGAATGGTCTTCCAACAGTCTTGAAGGAGTTCCCAGAGATGCTTAGCACTTGTTGGCCCTTTTGCCTTCACTCTGCGGTCCAGCTCACCCCAAACCATCTGGTGACTGTGGAGGCCAGGTCATCTGGTGTAGCACCCCATCACTCTCCTTCTTGGTCAAATAGCCCTTACACAGCCTGGAGGTGTGTTTGGGGGTCATCTGACATCTGCCGCCGGGATCAGCTGAATGATTCATTGCACCTGCGCGTAATTTGTGCAGGCTCAGTAAATCAGATCGCCACCATCTTTGTGCAGACAGATGGCGGCGGTCACATTAAAATTGTGCATGCGCTCCTCCTGTACAAAGATGGCGGCAGTCAGTGAATCATTCGGCTGATCCCGGCGGCGGCATGTTCACGACGGTGTACCGCTGGTGGTACCGCGCAAGAGGCTGTGTGAGAGTGTGAGTGGTTCGACGGTGCTCCGCTGGTGGTACCGCGCAATAGGTTGATACCAGCAGCTGTTTCCATATTGAGACACCCATCACTTGGGTGTCAAAACCAGGTGAGGAACAATCAGAGGAAAAGTATAATAGAAACACGTCACCACTTCAGTATTTATCACCCACTCCTGATTCTGGCTTTCAAATACGGAGGTAAAATATTGACCAAATACTGAATGTGTGAATACTGCCCAACCATGGCACCAGGCTGCTGAGTCTCTGAAACATTAGCACCAGTACTGGATCACCAGGGGCATTAGGCTTAATCTAGGAAAAAACCTTCAGGTGTCCTCGCCCTCCAAGACTACATGCATGTATGACCTATTGCGCTTTAGCAGGTAAAGCAGCAACCCAATACAAAATGGTGCTTATTCTATTTTGAGGACATGTTTTATTGATTTGGTAGGTTAGACCTTGCATAAAGGTCATATACACATTTGTGCACACTTTCCTCCCGACTGACAGCAGCGTCAGTGAGCAAAGTGCAGGGATGTAGTACTGATCTAAGCACTGCTCCCCTTCAGATCATAAATAAAAGACTTTCCTTCCTCTGAACTATGCTTTCAGGCTCTCCAATGAAATCTCTGACATGTCAGAAAAATAGAAAAATGTGCTAAAGGTGCACGTGCCCCTGAATGAAGAAGGAAACATTTCCACAATCTTCCACTAGGGGTCACTCTTGAACCACATTCCCATATACCCTGTCCATAACCTTGTTCCGCATTATATTCTCTGTTGTCCAAATGTTTTCTTGGCAGCTCATTCCAGGTTCAGACGTTGATATGTGTAATGTGTTCTCAAACTTGAGAGACCATTTTCAAGCAAATGACATTCTTCTCTTGATTTATGAAGCATTTCAGTTTCTCATTGATTAAATTGTGACCAGGACGCCAGCAGCAGAAAAAACCCATACAATATCTATATGACAGATCTGTCTAAGGGTTTTTATACTTTATATTATGACTGAAACGATCTCATTTTGGCGCTTTAGTTAGGTCCAAGTTTTACCTCTTTATTGATTGGCATACAATCAGGAAAGAACACATCAGCTTTTTCCTATTTTATATACATCGACTTAGTCTATTATTTACTAACTTGCCATGTAGGTATTCCTAGGAGGCTTCAGATCATTTTTCTTTTCGTTTTATAAGATGTATTGCATTTAACTGGTACAATGTTGCTGTTACAATGAACAAATTAAATGAGCTATGTCTGCCTAGCGATCAGTGGTGCTACGTAGCCATGCTAGATTTCCTCTTATGTCGGCAAATTTTGCAGGGGTGAAATCCTCCTCTCATAGGAACAGGTTTCATACTAGAGGTGTCAGAAAGCTCTGTGTAGGGCATGCGTTTCGACAAACACCACAATGGCTGATAGTCAGGGAGGATCCTTGGGGACCATGCGCATTCATTATACAATGGTAGCGGTACTGCATTGTGAATTGAGTCAAAAAGTTTATAAGCCCGTTTCATACATAAACAATGTTCATATATTCGGTGGAGCCTTTGCTCCTGTTAGAGTTAATACTCACATGGGATGAAACTGGATCTATGTCAAAATGTCACTCATCCATTTTGATCAGTTTTGTAACCGATTCCATAATGATGCAATTCCTACGGAAAGACACACATCATATAGCTCCAAACTGAAAGAGGGGAAAGAAACACACATACTGCTGCACGCACAGCATGCGGTGACAATTTCTATTTTACACTAATCCACTTTCCTATCCTCGTACAGTCCTTCTTGTGTGCGCACAGAAATATTGCTCTTAGTGAAGCCCATTCATTTTTCCACATATTACAGTACCCTATGATTGCCCCCCTTCCAAGAGCAATGCCCCTCTGCAGCACATTTCCCCACACATAGTATGATGCCCCTCTCATAGTGCTTTCCCCCACACACAGTATTATGCCCCTCACATAGTACATGTCTCCACATACAGCATGATGCCCCCACACTACATTCCCACACAGAGAATGTCTCTACAGTCAGCCTCACCCATTAGGATGTCCACGTTGGCCCCACACACACATAGTATGCTTTCCCCACACATATTTTGATTCCCCCCACATAGTACATTCCCCAAAATACAGTATGATGTCCCCACAGTACATTCCTCCACAAAGTATGATACATTACATCAGAGGCGTAGCTAGGGTTTCAACTTAGGGGGGGCGAAACATCTGAGTGGGCCCCTAACCAGCTAACCCTGATTACAGCTACGGTTGCGCACTTATTGTGAATATAGGGGAACCTCAGAATGTGACACTACTGTTATTGAAAATAAATCTATATACAAAAGCGAACATTGACTTTACCGCCATATTGGACCATATGCACAATAATAATGTCCCCTAAGTTCCCCCATGTACTCCTCCATTATACACAGTATCGTGAACTTAAAGCTTCCCTATACACAGTCTAAGGCTCCCACAGCTCCGCTATACACAGTATGATGATTCTATAACTCCCCTTTACACAGTATGATGTTCCCACTGCTCCCCTATAGATAGTATGAGCCCAATGCTCCCCTATAGACAGTATAATGCTGACAGAACTCCACTATAGAAAGTATAATGCCCCCCAGAGCTCCCCTATATACAGTGTAATGGGCCAACAGCTCCCATATGCACAATATGCCTTCACAGTTCCCTATACACAGTATGATGGGTCCACAGCTCCCTATACACAGTATGATGGTCCCGCAGCTCCCTTATACACAGTAGGATGGGCCCGCAGCTCCCTTATACACAGTAGGATGGGCCCGCAGCTCCCTTATACACAGTATGATGGACCTGCAGCTCCCTTATACACAGTATGATGGGCTTACAGCTCCCTTATACACAGTATGATGGACCTGCAGCTCCCTTATACACAGTATGATGGGCTTACAGCTCCCTTATACACAGTATGATGGGCCCGCAGCTCCCTTATACACAGTATGATGGGCCCGCAGCTCCCTTATACACAGTATGATGGGCCCGCAGCTCCCTTATACACAGTATGATGGGCCCACAGCTCCCTTATACACAGTATGATGGTCCCGCAGCTCCCTTATACATAGTATGATGGGTCCGCAGCTCCCTTATACACAGTATGATTGGCCCGCAGCTCCCTTATACACAGTATGATGGGCTTACAGCTCCCTTATACACAGTATGATGGACTCACAGCTCCCTTATACACAGTATGATGGGCCCGCAGCTCCCTTATACACAGTATGATGGACCCGCAGCTCCCTTATACACAGTATGATGAGCCCGCAGCTTCCTTATACACAGTATGATGGGCCCGCAGCTCCCATATACACAGTATGATGGTCCCGCAGCTCACTTATACACAGTATGATGGGCCCACAGCTCCCTTATACACAGTATGATGGGCCCGCAGCTCCCTTATACACAGTATGATGGGCTTACAGCTCCCTTATCACAGTATGATGGGCTTACAGCTCCCTTATACACAGTATGATGGACTCACAGCTCCCTTATACACAGTATGATGAGCCCGCAGCTTCCTTATACACAGTATGATGGGCCCGCAGCTCCCATATACACAGTATGATGGTCCCGCAGCTCACTTATACACAGTATGATGGGCCCACAGCTCCCTTATACACAGTATGATGGGCCCGCAGCTCCCTTATACACAGTATGATGGGCTTACAGCTCCCTTATCACAGTATGATGGGCTTACAGCTCCCTTATACACAGTATGATGGACTCACAGCTCCCTTATACACAGTATGATGAGCCCGCAGCTTCCTTATACACAGTATGATGGGCCCGCAGCTCCCATATACACAGTATGATGGTCCCGCAGCTCACTTATACACAGTATGATGGGCCCACAGCTCCCTTATACACAGTATGATGGGCCCGCAGCTCCCTTATACACAGTATGATGGGCTTACAGCTCCCTTATCACAGTATGATGGGCTTACAGCTCCCTTATACACAGTATGATGGACTCACAGCTCCCTTATACACAGTATGATGGGCCCGCAGCTCCCTTATACACAGTATGATGGACCCGCAGCTCCCTTATACACAGTATGATGAGCCCGCAGCTTCCTTATACACAGTATGATGGGCCCGCAGCTCCCTTATACACAGTATGATGGTCCCGCAGCTCCCATATACACAGTATGGTGGACTCACAGCTCCCTGTAATGATTTGGATGCCCCGGTCATTTACTCATCCTCAGGCGTATTCACTATTTTGTGGCACTGCTGCAGTCCCACGGCTCAAACTTGTGAGTGCAGCTTCTGACAGGCCAGAAGTTAGAAGCTATGTCACAGGCGCTCAATGTAAGACTATGAGGCTATGTGCACTTGTTGCAGATTCGTGTGCGGATTTACCGCTGATTTCCTGTGTTTTTTGTGCAGATTTCACCTGCGTTTTACCACCTGCGGAATCCTATACAGGAGCAGATGTAAAACGATGCGGAATCCGCAAATGGAATTGACATGCTGTGGAAAATACAACGCAGCGTTTCCGCGTAGTATTTTCCGCACCATGGGCACTGCGGATTTGGTTTTCCATAGGTTTACATGGCACTGTAAACCAGATGGAAAACTGCTGTGAATCCGCAGCGGCCAATCTGCACCGTGTGCACATAGCCTGAGAGTGAGAAAGAGGCCAGATCAAGGCTCCCACAGACTAACATTGATTAGTGACCTGCGCTGCTCCATGAAACACTGGAGCCTCGGACAGGTCACAAACTGCAGGAGACGGAGCCGAGTGGAGAATAAAACAGATGAAAACGCCAGAAGATGAGTATCAGACAGGGGGCAGGGGACGTGGATTTTCAGCTCCGCTCCAGCAATGAGATAAAAACTAATGCCGGAGTGGTGCTGTACATGTGATGCTGCTCTTGGTTACTGTATGGAGGCTCTTTATACTAATACTCATAAAAGGCCCAGGTGGTACGTATCAAAGGCCCCCTACCCCCATCTCCAGCCTCCCCAGACAGCAAATATTACAGGATGGAGTACATATAATATCATAACTAAACATTATAATATTCAGCCCCCAGTGACCTGTCCCCCCTCCCCCACTTCAGCCCCAATAACCCCATCATCTCACATCCACCGCTCAGTGCCCTGTCCCACCTCACCCACCTTCTCCCCTCACAACCACCAAATGGTCTCACATTTACCCTCCAGTGCCCTGTCTCCCCTCCCCCACAATACCCCCATGGTCTCACATTTACCCTCCAGTGCCCTGTCCCCCCTCCCCCACAATACCCCAACAGTCTCACAGGGACATACCTGAATTTAATAAACCTAATAAGTCCCATCCCCAGCACTTACTGATGAAGTTTACACTGCAGGCAGGACCAGGAAGTGAAATGCAAGGTGGGGGCACTAGGACCCAGCGTGCCTGAGCCAATCCCAGCCTGCACAGAGTGAGGAAAACTGCAGCCA
The DNA here is from genome assembly GCF_051348905.1 of Ranitomeya variabilis. NCBI lineage: Eukaryota > Metazoa > Chordata > Amphibia > Anura > Dendrobatidae > Ranitomeya > Ranitomeya variabilis. The sequence continues at coordinate 170,888,787 of NC_135233.1, read as the reverse complement.
GGGAAAGCTTCATGATCGGGTCAGACGGGCGAAACCATTCACTGCAGGGGGGAGACTACAGCCGGCCACTGTGCTAATAGCCAGCGTGCAGTCTCTGTCAGATAGGAGCAGACATACTGTTCTCCTCCTATGTGGTGTTCTGCCTCCTCACAGAAGTGGCCCTGCCCTGGCTCCCAGTGGGCCCCTTCATGTGACTGGGCCCGGGGCGATGGCCCCCTCTGCCCCCCCAGTAGCTACGCTACTGCATTACATTCTCCCACACAGTATATTGCTCCCAGAGCTCAACCACACATTGTATGAACTGTACCCCCCCACACACACATGCAGTATGATGCACACACAGTCCCCTACACACAGAATGATGTCGCTATAGTACATTCCCCCCACACACACAGTATAATACCCCCCACAGTACAATTTCCCCACAGTACATTCCCTTACACATTATAATACCCATAACGGTTCATTCCACCACACACAGTATGATGCCACCCACCCAGAAGTACATTCTCCCACACACCATATAATGTTCCTTACAGTCCCCTTCACAAAGTTTGATGCACTCACACACACAGGTTCATGCCCCCATATAAGTATCACATTTGTCTGTTACGTCCCTTTAAAAAGCTGCACCCATTTTTACTAGCCATGCACATTTTAGAGCACAAAATACAAGTAACAGTAAGTAAAAGTAAAGGAGTTTTACCATTTTTCTCCACCTGTACCTTCATTTACAGTCTCATTGCCTCCTGTCCATTCCACATTGTCCCAGTCACTGTCAGTCACTTCTTAATATGGTGGATCGTTTTAGAGGGTTTTCTACAAGCTTTGAAAATGAATACTAAAGGCACCTGCTCAAATTGGAAAGGATGACTTCCTGTCCATTTGTCATTGTAACTGTCTGATGCAACTTATCTCTGACCTCAACACCAAATATGTGCAAAATAACATCCCACCATGACTGGATTACATATTACCTCCACATAGTGACCAAACTATACCACATAAAGGGGATAAATACTGCCACACCATGACTAGACCAAATCTAACCCCCACAATACTGGTCATTAATAAAAAAAAATACCAATACTAATAGCACTAATATTACCATAAGTGTCATTATACACAGGATCTCTGTAAATAGCATACAGTAAAATACAGAGCATCGATGAACATGGTATCAAACAACGTTTATTCCATAAATAGTACAAAAACATGAAATTTAATAGCAATTACATTATATGATAACAAGAGCAAAATGAATGCCTAGGAAATGCTGAAAACCCCCATCCCAAACCCACACATAATGCTCCCCCCAAAAAAAAAGATGACACGTAACAAAGTGCTATTTGCAAGTACAGGCCACAATGGGCCTAGCCAAAGACACCAACCTACAAAACAAATGTCCGTAGATAGGACTTCATAGTAACACCACAAAATAAAGCGGTTGGTATCAGAGCACAACTTACCAATAACAGGGGCACAGTGGGGAGACAGCCGGGAGGTGGACCCCGACGCGCGTTTCGCGGCAGCACAGTGCCGCTTCCTCAAGGGGATAACCATTTTGTGCCGAAAAGGACCTTGAAATAGCCCCTGACCCTGATCACATGGTGCTCGGCGGCCAATCACAGTGGCACTATCGGCGCATGCGCGCTGCGTCCGACAGGTCCTGGCCGTGGAACTCGGCGTCAAGGCCAGTGCGCACGCGCGGGGGGCAAACCAGCACCCAGGGCGTGCGAACAAGACCAGGAGACGCCGATCCACACCAGGACAAGGCAGACCACAGCGCGCCACGCACGGCCATCAGTGAATAATATATTAAAAGGTACAGAGCATATACAATCATTCTATATCCTGCCAACCACTCCAAAACAAGTCAGAGACCCGGTATATACATTTCCTCACTAGTAGAGCATGGAAAAAAAGGAAGAAACATATCTTGAATAAACAGTCCTATCATAATGTATCACATCCGTATTCTAGGAAAAGATTCCTCCATTCGTCGGAGCAGTGTCCATTATAGTAGATGACAACGAAGATCATGCTTCTTCTTGGAGAATTTTATCAGGTCCCACCGGGATTGGGGTGGCATCAATCACGATTATTGACAGGGCCAGAAGCACATTCAAAGGAAAACCTTAGGCACGAAGTCAATTCAAATCACTAATAATGTAAACAGAAAACAACATTAAAATAAAATACAAAAATAAAAATAAAACCATAAAAACAACATCCCGACCGACATAGGGGATGGAGGTCGGAGAGGGGGATGTTTCGTATATATATTATGGGAAGCAGGAAGTTCATTTTACTTAGAGCACACCACAGATACCAGTAAAGCATAATGATGGTGAAATTTCTCACAAATAGGAGGCAAAACTAAGTGCTTCATTTAGGCCGTTTGGTGACATGGTGCCAAGCTACACTATCCATTTTGTCTCCTTTTGTGCTAGAAGTTTTTTGTTGTCCCCACCCCGAATCCCCAGATGTAAAACATCAATGCCCCTAACCTTAAGAAGTTTAGCGTCACATTTATGATGTCACCTAAAATGACGTGGAATTGATTTGAGGTCAGATATGTCGGACACTGTCCTGGCCGCACCAATGTCCCGCACATGCTCACGAACTCGGATTCTAAGTTCCCGAGTAGTTAACCCTACATATATCATGGGGCAAGGACATGTAGCGTAATAAATTATGTTGGTTGTACTGCATGAAATCCGTTCTCTGATGTCAAATTCCCTAATTCCATCTGCAGAGGTAAAACTAGAGCAGCGCAGGACATTGGTGCAGGCAAGACAGTGCCCGCACGGAAAACATCCCCGATTGGCACCACTAGTACCAAATGGGTTATTCGGGGTGGGGACATAATGGCTACGCACCAATAAATCATTCAGGTTTTTACACCTCCTAGAGGTCATCCGTGGAAATGGGCCAAGGGAGGCCGCCAGGGAGGGCTCAGTCCCATGGACGGACCAATGTTTGACAAGGACGGAGCACATGTTATTCCACTCATGATTATAAGTAGAGATAAAGCGGATAAAACCGGCTCCATCCCCATCAGTCCGTCTACTCTGCGGGTGTAATAGAGTCTCACGTGGGGTTTTTCTGGCTCGGTCATAGCCATGCTTGCTGCCGCGAAATGCGGCTATCTCCCCACTGTGCCCCCGTTATTGGTAAGTTGTGCTCTGATACCAACCGCTTTATTTTGTGGTGTTACTATGAAGTCCTATCTACGGACATTTGTTTTGTAGGTTGGTGTCTTTGGCTAGGCCCATTGTGGCCTGTACTTGCAAATAGCACTTTGTTACGTGTCATCTTTTTTTGGGGGGGCTTTCTACATGCTTCCCCTTTTTTTTGGGGGGGAGCATTATGTGTGGGTTTGGGATGGGGGTTTTCAGCATTTCCTAGGCATTAATTTTGCTCTTGTTATCATATAATGTAATTGCTATTAAATTTCATGTTTTTGTACTATTTATGGAATAAACGTTGTTTGATACCATGTTCATCGATGCTCTGTATTTTTCTCCTCAAATTAAGTATGATTTTTTGAGCTGATTTAGTGAGTTCGGGGGGTGGTTGGCAAATTTTCCGCCAGACCCCGTTTTTCACAATATGCATTTGGGATTTTTGTTCTGAATAGCATACAGTGTATAGTGTACATGGAATACAGTGACTCATCAGTTACATTATAGACAGGAGCTCTTTATATAGCATATAATGTACAAGTAATACAGGGATCACCAGTGACATTATACACAGTGTGAAGCAGTGACTGGTGTTATAGGTAGGTGTCGCTTTATGTTCCCCCTCAGGATGCGCACAGAGGCGTATTGAGGCGTTGAGAATGCATAGCAGTCACAGGTGTAGCTGTGATTGCAATGCGGAATAAAAAGTGTTAGTCCTGGACAAGCTATTTGTCCAGGGCACATTTACATAAAAACCTGCTGGGCTTTTGTGTTTTGAAACAAACTACAGAATGGTAGTGGTGCAGTTCGTTTCATTCCTGGCTGGGTTTTCCATGTGGATGAAGGCCACAGATTCTAGTTAAAAACCCTGCAATATAGGGTTTGGGTGTGTCAGAGTCAGTGTCTGCTTGGTGTTTGGGGGAGTGCAGAGCAGTCGGCTTTGCAGAGCTCCACCAGTGTGAGGCAGCGCAGGCCAGCGGAGCCAAACAAGGCAGCTGAAAAGCCTGGCACCCATAGCGTACACAGCGGTGCAGTCGCCCATGGCAACTGGTCTCAGAAGGTAGATTGGCGTGTTTAGTGACTGTAAACTGGAGGATATGGTTCCCGGCTGCGATCTAGAGGATATCGTGTACTGTGTATTGCTGTGAATAAAGAGATATTAACACGGCGGTGCAGACGCCCATGGCAACTGGTCAGAGGTGGACTGGCATGTTTAGTGACTGTAACCCAGAGGATATGTACCCGGCTGTGATCCGGAGAATATAGTGTGCTGTGTTTATATGAGTTGAACATTAAAGAGTCGTTTTGCTTTGAACTTTGCTGGGTCACTGCCTCATCACTGCATAGGGTGTGTTAGATAGCGCTACCTGAGTGTGTTGGGGACACTCGCTGGCAACGGGATTAAAGCACACAGGTATGTTTTATCACAAAACAGTCTATTCCGGTTTATTTAGCCTCATAAAATGCACCAGGAACAGTTCATTATAAATATTCACTGAACATAACAACCCCGACAGTCTGTTCCAATGGCAGATACGTCTCTGCCCGTAACCCCCTTTATCTGGAGTTACCTTACAGGAGCTCTGGCTTCACACACTCACTCCTGTCAGTCCTGGTTACTAGGGAAAAGCTGCCTTACTGGGATCACGATCCTTGTGACCAGGGCACTTCAGATAGTCCAGACCCGCAGAAGAAACAGTAGCTTCCCCAACACCGTAGCCATCACAGGCTCTGCAGATACGGATTCTCCGTGCGCTATTCAGGAAGTCCAGTCCCAGGCACTTCAAAACACACAGGCCATCAGTCCATGGCCTCACCATGTGCTTCCAGGAATCCAGTCCACTCCAGGACATTCCAACACACAGGCCATCTGAGACCTCACATTCTGACCATTCAGGTCCATACACTCTGAACATGTGACCCAAACCCTGGTCACATTACCAAACTGCCAATCACCTGATGAACAAGCCTGGTCACATTATGTAGCTGTAACCACCTCCATAAGTGGTAGAGTGTGTGGTTAGTTAGTCCCGCCCAGCTCTCCAACTAACCCTTTAAGCCTCCCTTCAAACTAAACAAATACTTGTGGGACTACAGGTAGCAGAACAACAATACTGGCTTACAGCGCAGACTCCCTCTGCGGCACATGGCACCATTTACAATCATGCCGGACCCTGTTTCACAAACCCCGTTACACCTCCATGTGTATCCTGAGGAGCCTACACAAAGCCCCCTGGCTGCAGCATGAGTCACTGCATCACAGATGTTACCGCTGTACTATAACAGGAACTCTGCATATACTATATAGCGTAAATGTACAGGTAACACACTGACTTACCAGTGTTGTCTGTAGTTGAAGTGATTCATCTTCGCTTTTCTTCTTCATCCAGCGCAGACCACAATCATCTTTTCCAGTCAGGACTCATCTTTGCAGAAAATGACACACAGTCATTTGATCACTGCTAGAGCACATTATATGAAGAAAGCAAGTGACATAGTGCAGCCCTGCACAGTAACAGGACCCCCCAATGGAAACAGTATCCTCAAAAATAAAATACATTACAGTAGTAATAATATCCTTATTTAGCCGCTATAGTAAAAATGTCCCCTATCCTGGAACATTCTTGTAATAATGTCCTCCATCCTGGCACCTTTCTGTAATATGCCCAGATGCTGGGCCCCTTCCTGTAATATTCCCCATCCTGGGACCCTTTTTATAATGTCCCTCAAGCTGGGCCTGTTTATATAATAATGTCCATTGGCTGGCTTCTGTTAACTATTGCACTGCAGGAAGCCAGTGACTTTATGTATTGCACTATATTTCAACTGAATATGCATCCGTAAACACACATTCAGTTGAAAACTGAGGACCAGGGAAGAGGATCAATGCCCTGCTTCTTGCCGATTTGGAGAACCAGCTGTTCCCCCGAACCAGAGACAACTGTCCGAATCCCACCCCTGGTCATCTATAATATAACGCTGGGAGCGTCACTCTGTCCGAAGCCTTTATAGACTGCGAAAGCGCAAGCGCCGGTGCAGTCTGGACCCCACAGAGTGAGCTCCCAGGAGATCGCGGTATGCGTAAGCACTGAACGCACACCGCGATCTCCAACGGAGAAGCAGGGATGAGCCACGGAGCCAGGAGGGTGAGTATATTTACCTGTCCTCCGTTCCACCGCTGCGCGAGCCTCCGTCCTCTGTCTGAGACGTTAAGTTCAGAGGGCACGATGACGCGCTTAATGCGCGCTGCCCTCTGACTGAACAGTCACAGCCAGAGGACAGGACCCGGAAGATGGAGCCGCGCGCAGCAGTGGAACGGGGGGACAGGTAAATATAGCAAGTGCCGGGGGCCTGAGCTAGCGGCGACTCCGCCACCTGACCCCCACAGCGCGCCGGTGTCCCCGCCTGCTCAGGCCCCCAGCACAGCCACGCACAGCCTCCCGCACTCACCAGAGCCACGCACAGCCGCCCGCACTCACCAGAGCCACGCACAGCCGCCAGCACTCACCAGAGCCACGCACAGCCGCCCGCACTCACCAGAGCCACGCACAGCCGCCCGCACTCACCAGAGCCACGTTCAGCCGCCCGCACTCACCACCGCCACGCACAGCCGCCCGCACTCACCACCGCCACGCACAGCCGCCCGCACTCACCACCGCCACGCACAGCCGCCCGCACTCACCAGAGCCACGCACAGCCGCCCGCACTCACCAGAGCCAAGCACAGCCGCCCGCACTCACCAGAGCCACGCACAGCCGCCCGCACTCACCAGAGCCACGCACAGCCGCCCGCACTCAGCACCGCCACGCACAGCCGCCCGCACTCAGCACCGCCACGCACAGCCGCCCGCACTCAGCACCGCCACGCACAGCCGCCCGCACTCAGCACCGCCACGCACAGCCGCCCGCACTCACCAGAGCCACGCACAGCCGCCCGCACTCACCACCGCCACGCACAGCCGCCCGCACTCACCACCGCCACGCACAGCCACCCGCACTCACCACCGCCACGCACAGCCGCCCGCACTCACCACCGCCACGCACAGCTGCCCGCACTCAACAGAGCCACGCACAGCCGCCCACACTCACCAGAGCCACGCACAGCCGCCCGCACTCACCACAGCCACGCACAGCCGCCCGCACTCACCACAGCCACGCACAGCCGCCCTCACTCACCAGAGCCACGCACAGCCGCCCGCACTCACCAGAGCCACGCACAGCCGCCCGCACTCAGCAAGGCCACGCACAGCCGCCCTGTTGTGAATTCTGTTCTCGAACTCCCTCCAGTGGTTATGAATGGTACTTCGGTGAGTTCTGTCCATGGACTCCCTCTGGTGGCTGTGAGTGGAGCTGCTGGCTCTGAGGTTCCTTCCTCAGCTGACCTCGTTTAGTTCTAGGCTGCTGCTCTATTTAACTCCACTTAGATCGTTACTTGATGCCAGCTGTCAATGTTCTAGTACTGGTTCAGTTCTCTCTTGGATCTTTCAGATGACCTGTCTACTCCAGCAAAAGCTAAGTCCCTGCTAGCTTATTTGTTTACCACTGTTTTTCTTGTCCAGCTTGCTATCATGATTTTGTCCGGCTAGCTGGAAGCTCTGGGATGCAGAGTGGCACCTCCACGCCGTGAGTCGGTGCGGGGGTCTCTTTTGCACACTCTGCGTGGTTTTTTGGTAGTTTTTATGCTGACCGCAAAGATACCTTTTCTATCCTCAGTCTGTTTAGTCAAGTCTGGCCTCCTTTGCTGAAACCTATTTCATTCCTGTGTTTGTGACTTCCATCTTAACTCACAGTCAATATTTGTGGGGGGCTGCTTATTTCTTTGGGGAATTTCTCTGAGGCAAGTTAGGCTTTATTTTCTATCTTTAGGGGTAGTTAGCTCTTAGGCTGTGAAGAGGCGTCTAGGCAGAGTTAGGTACGCTCCACGGCTATTTCTAGTTGTTTGTGATAGGATTAGGGGTTGCGGTCAGCAGAGCTCCCACTTCCCAGAGCTTGTCCTGTATTACTAGTTTGCTCATCAGGTCATTCCTAGTGCTCCTAACCACCAGGTCATCATAACAGTACAGCTGGCCAGTAAAGTGTTAATGCATCTCAATAGAGGGATAAGAGAAGTTCTGAGACCATTTTTTTTTCCTCTGCAGCGTGTTTTGTTTTTCTTTTCCCCTTAATCTCTGGGTGGTTCAGGACACAGGTGTAGATATGGACATTCAAGGTCTGTCCTCTTGTGTGGATCAACTCACTGCAAGGGTACAAGGCATTCAAGATTATGTAGTTCAGAACTCGATGTTAGAACCCAGAATTCCAATTCCTGATTTGTTTTCTGGGGATAGATCTAAGTTCCTGAATTTCAAAAATAATTGTAGACTGTTTTTTGCTTTGAAACCCCGCTCCTCTGGTGACCCCATTCAGCAAGTAAAAATCATTATTTCTTTGCTACGTGGCGACCCTCAAGACTGGGCATTTTCCCTTGCGCCAGGAGATCCTGCATTGCGTAATGTAGATGCGTTTTTTCTGGCGCTTGGGTTGCTTTATGATGAACCAGATTCAGTGGATCAGGCAGAGAAAATCTTGCTGGCTTTGTGTCAGGGTCAGGATGAAGCGGAGGTATATTGTCAGAAGTTTAGAAAGTGGTCTGTGCTTACTCAGTGGAATGAGTGTGCCCTGGCGGCAGTTTTCAGAAAGGGTCTTTCTGAAGCCCTTAAGGATGTTATGGTGGGATTCCCCACGCCTGCTGGTCTGAATGAGTCTATGTCCTTGGCCATTCAGATCGATCGACGCTTACGTGAGCGCAAAACTGTGCACCATTTGGTGGTATCTTCTGAGCAGAGGCCTGAGCCTATGCAATGTGATAGGACCTTGACCAGAGCTGAACGGCAAGAATTCAGACGTCAGAATGGGCTGTGTTCTTACTGTGGTGCTATCTCTGATTGTCCTAAACGCACTAAGTGGTTCGCTAGGTCTGCCACCATTGGTACGGTACAGCCAAAATTTCTTTTGTCCGTTACTCTGATCTGCTCTTTGTCGTCCTATTCTGTTATGGCATTTGTGGATTCAGGCGCTGCCCTGAATTTGATGGACTTGGAGTTTGCCAGGTTCTGTGTTTTTTTCTTGGAGCCTTTACAGTATCCTATTCCATTGAGAGGAATTGATGCTACGCCTTTGGCCAAGAATAAACCTCAGTACTGGACTCAATTGACCATGTGCATGGCTCCTGCACATCAGGAGGATATTCGCTTTTTGGTGTTGCATAATCTGCATGATGTGGTCGTTTTGGGTTTGCCGTGGCTACAGGTCCATAATCCAGTATTGGATTGGAAATCAATGTCTGTATCCAGTTGGGGTTGTCAAGGGGTATATGGGGATGTCCCATTGTTGTCAATTTTGTCTTCCCATCCTTCTGAAGTCCCTGAGTTCTTGTCAGATTACCGGGATGTATTTGATGAGCCCAAATCCAGTGCCCTACCTCCTCATAGGGATTGCGATTGTGCTATTAATTTGATTCATGGTAGTAAGTTTCCAAAGGGCCGACTGTTCAATTTATCTGTGCCAGAACACGCCGCTATGCGGAGTTATGTAAAGGAGTCCTTGGAGAAAGGGCATATTCGCCCGTCGTCGTCACCGTTGGGAGCAGGGTTTTTTTTTGTGGTCAAGAAGGATGGTTCTCTGAGACTTTGTATAGATTACCGCCTTCTCAATAAAATCACCGTCAAATTTCAGTACCTCTTGCAGTTACTGTTTGATTTGTTTGCTCGGATTAAAGGGGCTAGCTGGTTCACCAAGATAGATCTTCGAGGGGCGTATAATCTTGTGCGTATTAAACAGGGCGACGAATGGAAAACAGCATTTAATACGCCCGAGGGCCATTTTGAGTACCTGGTGATGCTATTCGGGCTTTCTATTGCTCCATCTGTGTTTCAGTCCTTTATGCATGACATCTTCCGAAAGTACCTGGATAGATTCATGATTGTATATTTGGATGATATTTTGTTTTTTTCGGATGATTGGGAGTCTCATGTGAAGCAGGTCAGAATGGTGTTCCAGGTCCTTCGTGCTAATTCCTTGTTTGTGAAGGGGTCTAAATGTCTTTGGAGTTCAGAAGGTTTCATTTTTGGGCTTCATTTTTTCCCCTTCTACTATCGAGATGGACCCTGTTAAAGTTCAGGCCATTTATGATTGGACTCAGCCTACTTCTGTGAAGAGCCTTCAGAAATTCCTGGGCTTTGCTAATTTTTACCGTCGCTTCATCGCTAATTTTTCTAGTGTTGTTAAACCATTGACTGATTTAACCAAGAAAGGTGCGGATGTGGTCAATTGGTCCTCTGCGGCCGTTGAGGCTTTTCAGGAGTTGAAGCGTCGTTTTTCTTCTGCCCCTGTGTTGTGTCAGCCAGATGTTTTGCTCCCGTTTCAGGTCGAGGTGGATGCTTCTGAGATTGGAGCAGGGGATGTTCTATCTCAAAGAAGTTCTGATGGCTCGGTGATGAAACCATGTGCTTTCTTTTCTAGAAAGTTTTCGCCTGCTGAGCGCAATTATGATGTGGGCAATCGAGAGTTGTTGGCCATGAAGTGGGCGTTCGAGGAGTGGCGACATTGGCTTGAAGGAGCCAAGCATCGTGTGGTGGTCTTGACGGATCACAAGAATCTGACTTATCTCGAGTCTGCCAAGCGGTCGAATCCTAGACAGGCTCGATGGTCGCTGTTTTTCTCCCGCTTCGATTTTGTGGTTTCGTACCTTCCGGGCTCTAAGAATGTGAAGGCTGATGCCCTTTCAAGGAGTTTTGTGCCTGATTCTCTGGGAGTTCCTGAGTCGGCTGGTATTCTCAAAGAGGGGGTAATTTTGTCTGCCATCTCCCCTGATTTGCGGCGGGTGCTGCAGGAGTTTCAGGCTGATAGACCTGACCGTTGCCCAGCGGAGAAACTGTTTGTACCTGATAGATGGACTAGTAGAGTTATCTCTGAGGTTTATTGTTCTGTGTTGGCTGGTCATCCTGGAATCTTTGGTACCAGGGATTTGGTGGCTAGATCCTTTTGGTGGCCTTCCTTGTCACGGGATGTGCGTTCTTTTGTGCAGTCCTGTGGGACTTGTGCTCGGGCTAAGCCCTGCTGTTCTCGTGCCAGTGGGTTGCTTTTGCCCTTGCCGGTTCCGAAAAGGCCCTGGACGCATATTTCCATGGATTTTATTTCAGATCTCCCTGTCTCTCAAAGGATGTCTGTTATCTGGGTGGTTTGTGATCGCTTCTCTAAGATGGTCCATTTGGTACCTTTGCCTAAATTGCCTTCCTCCTCTGATTTGGTTCCATTATTTTTCCAGCACGTGGTTCGTTTACATGGCATTCCGGAGAACATCGTGTCGGACAGAGGTTCCCAGTTTGTTTTGAGGTTTTGGCGGTCCTTTTGTGCTAAGATGGGCATTGATTTGTCTTTTTCTTCAGCTTTCCATCCTCAGACAAATGGTCAAACCGAACGAACCAATCAGACTTTGGAGACATATCTGAGATGCTTTGTTTCTGCTGATCAGGATGATTGGGTGTCCTTCTTGCCTTTGGCTGAGTTCGCCCTTAATAATCGGGCCAGCTCGGCCACTTTGGTTTCGCCTTTTTTCTGTAATTCTGGTTTCCACCCTCGTTTTTTCTTCAGGACAGGTTGAGCCTTCGGACTGTCCTGGTGTGGATTCTGTGGTGGACAGGTTGAAGCAGATTTGGACTCATGTGGTGGACAATTTGACATTGTCCCAGGAGAAGGCTCAGCGTTTCGCTAACCGCCGACGCTGTGTTGGTCCCCGACTTCGTGTTGTGGATTTGGTTTGGTTATCGTCTCGTCATGTTCCTATGAAGGTTTCGTCTCCTAAGTTTAAGCCTCATTTCATTGGTCCTTATAAGATTTTGGAAATTCTTAATCCTGTGTCATTTTGTTTGGACCTTCCAGCTTCTTTCGCCATCCATAATGTGTTCCATAGGTCGTTGTTGTGGAGATATGTGGCTCCTATGGTTCCCTCCGTCGACCCTCCTGCCCCAGTGTTGGTTGAGGGGGAGTTGGAGTATGTGGTAAAGATTTTGGATTCTCGTATTTCGAGACGGAAACTTCAGTACCTAGTCAAGTGGAAAGGTTATGGTCAGGAGGATAATTTCTGGGTGGTTGCCTCTGATGTTCATGCTGCCAATCTTGTTCGTGCCTTTCATTTGGCTCGTCCTGATCGGCCTGGGGGCTCTGGTGAGGGTTCGGTGACCCCTCCTCAAGGGGGGGGGTACTGTTGTGAATTTTGTTCTCGAACTCCCTCCGGTGGTTATGAATGGTACTTCGTGAGTTCTGTCCATGGACTCCCTCTGGTGGCTGTGAGTGGAGCTGCTGGCTCTGAGGTTCCTTCCTCAGCTGACCTCGTTTAGTTCTAGGCTGCTGCTCTATTTAACTCCACTTAGATCGTTACTTGATGCCAGCTGTCAATGTTCTAGTACTGGTTCAGTTCTCTCTTGGATCTTTCAGATGACCTGTCTACTCCAGCAAAAGCTAAGTCCCTGCTAGCTTATTTGTTTACCACTGTTTTTCTTGTCCAGCTTGCTATCATGATTTTGTCCGGCTAGCTGGAAGCTCTGGGATGCAGAGTGGCACCTCCACGCCGTGAGTCGGTGCGGGGGTCTCTTTTGCACACTCTGCGTGGTTTTTTGGTAGTTTTTTATGCTGACCGCAAAGATACCTTTTCTATCCTCAGTCTGTTTAGTCAAGTCTGGCCTCCTTTGCTGAAACCTATTTCATTCCTGTGTTTGTGACTTCCATCTTAACTCACAGTCAATATTTGTGGGGGGCTGCTTATTTCTTTGGGGAATTTCTCTGAGGCAAGTTAGGCTTTATTTTCTATCTTTAGGGGTAGTTAGCTCTTAGGCTGTGAAGAGGCGTCTAGGCAGATTTAGGTACGCTCCACGGCTACTTCTAGTTGTTTGTGATAGGATTAGGGGTTGCGGTCAGCAGAGCTCCCACTTCCCAGAGCTTGTCCTGTATTACTAGTTTGCTCATCAGGTCATTCCTAGTGCTCCTAACCACCAGGTCATCATAACACCGCCCGCACTCAGCACCGCCACGCACAGCGCCCGCACTCACCACCGCCACGCACAACCGCCTGCACTCAGCACAGCCACGCACAGCCACCCGCACTCAGCACAGCCACGCACAGCCGCCCGCACTCACCAGAGCCACGCACAGCCGCCCGCACTCACCAGAGCCACGCACAGCCGCCCGCACTCACCAGAGCCACGCACAGCCGCCCGCACTCAGCACAGCCACGCACAGCCGCCCGCACTCAGCACAGCCGCCCGCACTCAGCACAGCCGCACTCGGGCAGTAGAGCCGGTGAGAGAAAGATGGGAGCAACATATGGCAGAATGGAAACAGGAACAGGCAGAATGGGGGCGCGGGATGGGAGCAGCACATGACAGAATGATTGCGCACGATGGGAGCAGCACATGACAGGATGGGGGTGCAGGATGGGAGCACATGACAGGATGGGGCGCAGGATGGGAGCACATGACAGGATGGGAGCAGCACATGACAGAATGGGGGCACACATGACAGGATGGGGGTGTAGGATGGAGCAGCACATGACAGGATGGGGCGCAGGATGGAGCAGCACATGACAGGATGGGGCAGCAGGATGGAGCAGCACATGACAGGATGGGAGAGCAAGATGGGAGCAGCACATACCAGGATGGTGACCATATACCAATATAAATGCTCGCCACCCGGGCGTAGAACGGGTTCAATAGCTAGTCTATATATATACAAATGTGTGTGTGTATATGTATTGGCAACCAATCAGTAAGCATCTTTCATTTCACCAGAGCTGTTTATAAGAAGCTGAGCCGTGATTGGTTGCTATGAGCAACAGTTTTCCTTGTAGACAGTTGTGGTAACTGAGGCCTATTATACTTATCATTTCTATGGTGTTATCGTCACTCTGTAAATCTGGAAATAACATAATTTATTACTGTACCGACACAGATCACCCTCTGACACAGACTGCAGGGGGAGCCCAGTATCACACAAGATAGAATTAGATACACTGCTCAGCAGACTGTATCACACAGGATAGGATTAGATTCACAGCTCAGCAGTCTGTAACACAGGATAGGAGTAGATACACAGCTCAGCAGACAGTATCACACAGGGTAGGATTAGATACACAGCTCAGCAGTCAGTAACACAGGATAGGTGTATATACCCGGCTCAGCAGACAGTAACACACAGGATAGGATTAGATAAACAGCTCAGCAGACAGTAACATGCAGGATAGAATTAGATGCACAGCTCAGGAGACCCTATCCTGTGTAATACGGTTAGGTACACAGCTCAGCAGATTGTATCACACAAGACAGTTAGATACAGAATTAGATACACAGCTCAGCAGATGGTATCACAGGATAGGATTATATACACAGCTCAGCAACAGGATGTGCCAAAGGAGAGGACCTTTTCATTCCAAGAATTCCACTCAATCCCTCTGATTTGCCTTTTGATTTTAACCCCTTCACGCCCAAGGGTGGTTTGCACGTTAATGACCAGGTCAATTTTTACAATTCAGACCACTGTCCCTTTATGAGGTTATAACTCTGGAACGCTTCAACGGATCTTGGCGATTCTGACATTGTTTTCTCGTGACATATTGTAATTCATGATAGTGGTAAAATTTCTTCGATATAACTTGCGTTTATTTGTGAAAAAAATGGATATTTGGCGAAAATTTTGAAAATTTCGCAATTTTCCAACTTTGAATTTTTCTGCCCTTAAATCACAGACATATGTCACGCAAAATACTTAACATTTCCCACATGTCTACTTTACATTAGCACACTTTTGGAACCAAATTTTTTTTTGTTAGGGAGTTATAAGGGTTAAAAGTTGACCAGAAATTTCTCATTTTTACAAAACCATTTTTTTTTAGGGACCACATCTCATTTGAAGTCATTTTGAGGGGTCTATATGACAGAAAATACCCAAATGTGACACCATTCTAAAAACTGAACCCCTCAAGGTGCTCAAAACCACATTCAAGAAATTTATTAACCCTTCAGGTGTTTCACAGGAATTTTTGGAATGTTTAAATAAAAATGAACATTTAACTTTTTTTCACACAAAATTTATTTCAGCTCCAATTTGTTTTATTTTACCAAGGGTAGCAGGAGAAAATGGACCCCAAAAGTTGTTGTACAATTTGTCCTGAGTACGCTGATACCCCATATGTGGAGGTAAACCACTGTTTGGGCGCATGGCAGAGCTCAGAAGGAAAGGAGCGCCATTTGACTTTTCAATGCAAAATTGACTGGAATTGACATGGGACGCCATGTTACGTTTGGAGAGCTCCTGATGTGCCTAAACATTGAAACCCCCAACAAGTGACACCATTTTGGAAAGTAGACCCCCTAAGGAACTTATCTAGATGTGTGGTGAGCACTTTGACCCAACAAGTGCTTCACAGAAGTTTATAATGCAGAGCCGTAAAAATAAAAAATCATATTTTTTCACAAAAATGATCTTTTCGCCCCCATTTTTTTATTTTCCCAAGGGTAAGAGAAGAAATTAGACCACAAAAGTTGTTGTGCAATTTGTCCTGAGTACGACGATACCCCATATGTGGGGGTAAACCACTGTTTGGGCGCATAGCAGAGCTCGGAAGGGAAGGAGCGCTATTTTACTTTTCAATGCAAAATTGACTGGAATTAAGATGGGACGCCATGTTGCGTTTGGAGAGCCCCTGATGTGCCTAAACATTAAAACCCCCCACAAGTGACACCATTTTGGAAAGTAGACCCCCTAAGGAACTTATCTAGATGTGTTGTGAGAACTTTGAACCCCCAAGTGTTTCACTACAGTTTATAACGCAGAGCCGTGAAAATAAAAATTCCTCTTTTTTTTCACAGAGATTATTTTTTAGCCCCCAACTTTGTATTTTTACAAGGGTAACATAATAAATTGGACCCCAAAAGTTGTTGTCCAATTTGTCCTGAGTACGATGATACCCCATATGTGGGGGTAAACCACTGTTTGGGCGCATGGCAGAGCTCGGAAGGGAAGGAGCACCGTTTGGAATGCAGACTTAAATGGATTGGTCTGCAGGCGTCACGTTGCATTTGCAGAGCCCCTGATGTACCTAAACAGTAGAAACCCCCAACAAGTGACCCCATATTGGAAATTAGACCCCCCAAGGAACTTATCTAGATGTGTTGTGAAAACTTTGAACCCCCAAGTGTTTCACTACAGTTTACAACGCAGAGCCGTGAAAATAAAAAATCTTTTTTTTCCCACAAACCTTATTTTTTAGCCCCCAGTTTTGTATTTTCCCAAGGGTAACAGGAGATATTGGACCCCAAAAGATGTTGTCCAATTTGTCCTGAGTACGCTGATACCCCATATGTTGGGGTAAACCCCTGTTTGGGTACACGGGAGAGCTCTGAAGGGAAGGAGCACTGTTTTACTTTTTCAACGCAGAATTGTCTGGAATTGAGATCGGATGCCATGTCCCGTTTGGAGAGCCCCTGATGTGCCTAAACAGTGGAAACCCCCCAATTATAACTGAAACCCTAATCCAAACACACCCCTTACCCTAATCCCAACGGTAACCCTAACCACACCCCTAACCCTGACACACCCCTAACCCTAATCCCAACCCTATTCCCAACCGTAAATGTAATCCAAACCCTAACCCTAACTTTAGCCCCAACCCTAACTGTTGCCTTAACCCTAGCCCCAACCCTAGCCCTAACCCTAGCAATAACCCCAACCCTAGCCCTAACCCCAACCCTAGCCCTAACCCTAACCCTAGCAATAACCCTAGCCCTAACCCTAACCCTAGCAATAACCCTAGCAATAACCCTAACCCTAGCCCTAACCCTAACCCTAGCCCTAACCCTAATGGGAAAATGGAAATAAATACATTTTTTTTATTTTTTTATTTTTCCCTAACTAAGGGGGTGATGAAGGGGGGTTTGATTTACTTTTATAGCGGGTTATTTAGCGGATTTTTATGATTGGCAGCCGTCACACACTGAAAGACGCTTTTTATTGCAAAAAATATTTTTTGCGTTACCACATTTTGAGAGCTATAATTTTTCCATATTTGAGTCCACAGAGTCATGTGAGGTCTTGTTTTTTGCGGGACGAGTTGACGTTTTTATTGGTAACATTTTCGGGCACATGACATTTTTTGATCACTTTTTATTCCGATTTTTGTGAGGCAGAATGACCAAAAACCAGCTATTCATGAATTTCTTTTGGGGGAGGCGTTTATACCGTTCCGCGTTTGGTAAAATTGATAAAGCAGTTTTATTCATCGGGTCAGTACGATTACAGCGATATCTCATTTATATCATTTTTTTATGTTTTGGCACTTTTATACGATAAAAGCTATTTTATAGAAAAAATAATTATTTTGGTATCGCTTTATTCTCAGGACTATAACTTTTTTATTTTTTTGCTGATGATGCTGTATGGCGGCTCGTTTTTTGCGGGACAAGATGACGTTTTCAGAGGTACCATGGTTATTTATATCTGTCTTTTTGATCGCGTGTTATTCCACTTTTTGTTCGGCGGTATGGTAATAAAGCGTCGTTTTTTGCCTCGTTTTTTTTTTTTTTTTCTCACGGTGTTTACTGAAGGGATTAACTAGTGGGGCAGTTTAATAGGTTGGGTCGTTACGGATGCGGCGATACTAAATATGTGTACTTTTATTGTTTTGTTTTTTTTATTTAGAGAAAGAAATGTATTTATGGGAATAATATATATATTTTTTTCTTTATTTAGGAATTTATTTTTTATTTATTTTTTTACACATGTGGAAAAATGTTTTTTTTACATTTTTACTTTGTCCCGGGGGGGACATCACAGATCGTTGATCTGACAGTGTGCACAGCACTCTGTCAGATCTGCGATCTGCTGTGCAGGGCTGCAGGCTTACCAGCACCTGCTCTGAGCAGGCACTCGGTAAGCCACCTCCCTCCCTGCAGGACCCGGATGCCGCGGCCATCTTGGATCTGGGACCTGCGGCGAGGAGGGAGGTAGGAGACCCTCGGAGCAACGCGATCACATCGCGTTGCTGCGGGGGTCTCAGGGAAGCCCGCAGGGAGCCCCCTCCCTGCGCGATGCTTCCCTATACCGCCGGTACACCGCGATCATGTTTGATCGTGGTGTGCCGGGGGTTAATGTGCCGGGGGCGGTCCGTGACCGCTCCTGGCACATAGTGCCGGATGTCAGCTGCGATATGCAGCTGACACCCGGCCGCGATCGTCCGCGCTCCCCCCGTGAGCGCGGCCGATCGCGTATGACGTACTATCCCGTCGGTGGTCATACGGGCCCACCCCACCTCAACGGGATAGTACGTCAGATGTCAGAAAGGGGTTAACTCTCCTCCAGCTTCCACTTCAACTGGCATTTGCATTGTCCATTAGCAATGCTCAGGGACAGTACTTAAAAGTAGTAGGGTTCGATTTGCAATCTCCTTGCTTTTCTCATGGTCAACTTTACTTGGACTGTTCAAGAGTTGGAACTGCCAAAAATCTGTTTATCTTTGCACCGGAAGGAAAAACCAAAAATGTTTATCCAAAAGGCTCTTCCATGTGTTGAAAATAAAATACACTACTCAAAAAATAAAGGGAACACTAAAATCCCACATCCTAGATATCACGGAATGACATATTCCTGTTGTAAATCTTTATTCATTATATAGTGGAATGTGTTGAGAACAATAAAACCTAAAAATGATCAACGTAAATCACAACTAATATCCCATGGATGTCTGGAGTTGGAATGATGCTCAAAATCAAAGTAGAAAATGAAGTTACAGGCTGATCCAACTTCAGTGGAAATGCCTCAAGACAAGGAAATGATTCTCAGTAGTGTGTGTGTCCCCCATGTGCCTGCATGATCTCCCTACAATGCCTCGGCAAGCTCCTAATTAGGCTGTGAATGTTATCCTGAGGGATTTCCTCTCAGACCTGGAATAAAGCATCAGTCAACTCCTGGACAGTCTGGAGCATCGTGGCGTTGGTGGATGGAACGAGACATGATGTCCCAGATGTGCTCGTTTTGGATTCAGGGCTGGTGGATGGGCAGGCCAGTCCTTAGCATCAATGCCTTCGTCATGCAGGAACTGCTGACACACTTCAACCACATCAGGCCTAGCATTGTCATGCATCAGAAGGAACCCAGGGCCTACTGCATGTGCATTTGGTCTCACAAGGGTTCTGAGGATCTCATCTCGGTACCTAATGGCAGTTAGTCTACCTCCTACGGCCCCCTCCACATCTCCTGGTGTACTGGCCTGTCTCCTGGTAGTGCCTCCAGCCTCTGGACACTACGCTGACAGACACAGCAAACCTTCTTGCCACAGCTTGCATTGATGTGCTATCCTGGATGAGCTGCACTACCTGAGCCACTTGTGTGGGTTGTAGAGTCCGTCTTACGCTACCACAAGTGTGAAAGCACAACCAACATTCAAACGTGACCAAAACATCAGCCAGAAAGCATTGGTACTGAGATGTGGTCTGTGGTCCCAACCTGCAGAACCACTCCTTTATTGTGTGTCTTCATAATTGCCAATAATTTCCATCTGTTGCCTATTCCATTTGCACAACAGAATGTGAAATTGATTGTCAAACAGTGTTGCTTCCTAAGTGGACAGTTTGATTTCACAGAAATTTTATTTACTTGAAGTTATATTCTGTTGTTTAAGTGTTCCCTTTATTTTTTTGGAGCAGTGTACTATCAATACTTAGGTAATCATTTAGTTAATTTGTGTTGCAAATCTGTAGTGTTGAGTATATGATGTGAAATGTTTCTATGTGCAATATATGTGAATACTTTTCTGCCCAATGATGACAGAAGTATTCTAGGAGTGATACCTTTATTGGCTAACCAGAAAATAATATGTTTGCAAGCTTTCAGAGCACAGTGGCTCCTTCTTCAGGCAAGATTACAAATAGAATAATAAGAAACAAGCACAACATTTAAAGAATACTACAGCAGGACATTTGTTAGGGGGTGGGAAGTGTGATGAGTCCATAGATAAGCCAAGGTAATCAAATTAGGCATTTTCTTACAAATGGAGAGGCAGTGGGAATAATGTTCTTAGGGCCCCTTCACACTGTGCAATCAAAGTCTGAACGAGCGTTCGATTTGTGACGTTTATCCGTCCTCGTTCCGAGGTTGCAAAGTGTGACATGGCGTTACGATTTGCGACGCAGCCCAGCATCGTACGATGTGAAAGAAAGAGCAGAACTTTCTTTCGTCGTAAATGTCCCGCTGTGGCGGTCGAAATCGTAGTATGTGACGGCGGTCATACGAGCTCGTAATGCGACTACGTGGGTTGGGCTTCCGCATACCTGTCTCCTGATTGGGCGTGACGTTTTAGCACGCCCATGCTGGTAATACGTCACGCTCGGAGTCGTAGGACTATGGCGGTGTGAAGGGTAGCATACGATTGCGACGCGTGACGTTCACATCGCAACTACGTCAGAAAAAGCGTTAACATCGTAGAGTGTGACCGCTGGCTACGAGCTCGTACTGCGATGTCGAATATGACGCAAATGCGTCGTAATCGTAGCAGAATCGACCAGTGTGAAGGTACCCTTAGTTATCTGGAGTCCCTCTGGTGGAGGTGTGAATTGTATCCATGTAGTGACTCATAAATCCAGGTGTTAAATTGAGTCCTAGTGTCAACGAATTAAACATATTCATTAGTTTGTTTTCCCAAATTTTTCTTTCCCTGTGTTGCTTAAAATTACCGTTTAGTATTAAGACTTTTAAATCTGTCATACTGGGTCCAGGTCCAGAGTAATGTTTTCCCACTGGTGTGTCCATTTCATTCCTGATTGTGTGTCTGTGTAGAATCTTCCTAGTTTGTAGTCTTTGCATAGTTTCCCCAATATAAATACTTCCAGGGCACCTCATACATTGTATCATGTACACCACGTTGGAGGATGTACAAGAAAAGGAACCCGTGACCTTATAGTCCTGATTTGTGTTTGGTATACGGACTATATTTGTTGGTAATATGTGGGTACACGTTTTGCATTTTTTATTGTTACAGGGGAATGTGCCAGTCACTGATGGTGATGAAAGGACACTTCTGACAAGGAGATTCCTTAAAGGGCACCTGTCACCTCGTTTTTTCAGTATGAGATAAAAATACTGTTAAATAGGGCCTGAGCTGTGCATTACAATAGTGTATTTTGTGGACCCCGATTCCCCACCTATGCTGCCGAAATACGTTACCAAAGTAGTCGTTTTCGCCTGTCAATCAGGCTGGTCTGGTCAAAAGGGCGTGGTGTCTTCCCCCAGATCTTGCTTAGTTTTCCGTTGGTGGCGTAGTGGTGTGCGCATGCCCAAGGTCCCAAATCCACGTCACAGGGAGTGAAAAGATCGCGATGTGTGCTATTTTATTGGTGATCGGTGGGCGCGGCCATCTTTCTTTGGCCGCGCGTGCGCAGAAGCGGCGCTCTGCTGGCCGCGGCTTCAGGAAAATGGCCGCGGGATGCCGCGCGTGCGCAGATGGAGATCGCGGCGGCCATTTTCCTGAAGCCGAGATGCGAACTCTGCTTCAGGAAAATGGCCGCCGCGATCTCCATCTGCGCACGCGCGGCATCCCGCGGCCATTTTCCTGAAGCCGCGGCCAGCAGAGTGCCGCTTCTGCGCATGCGCGGCCAAAGGAAGATGGCCGCGCCCACCGATCACCAATGAAATAGCACACATCGCGATCTTTTCACTCCCTGTGACGTGGATTTGGGACCTTGGGCATGCGCCGCACACCACTACGCCACCAACGGAAAACTAAGCAAGATCTGGGGGAAGACACCACGCCCTTTTGACCAGACCAGCCTGATTGACAGGCGAAAACGACTACTTTGGTAACGTATTTCGGCAGCATAGGTGGGGAATCGGGGTCCACAAAATACACTGTTGTAATGCACAGCTCAGGCCCTATTTAACAGTATTTTTATCTCATACTGAAAAAATGAGGTGACAGGTTCCCTTTAAGTTAGGGGGCTGTTTGTAGGAGAGAAGTGGTAGTTCAGGGAATATGTCTTTCAATTTCTGATCTCTATGGAATGTGGGTTGGCGATAAGCACCAATTTTCCTTAGGATGCTCATGTGGGGGTTGTATGTGACCACAAAAGGTACCCTGTTGCATTATGTGCAATATAATCATTGTAATTTGCTATAACTAACCTCAGTGAGTTACTATGCCCGGGCAACGCCGGACTCTTCAGCTAGTACCTATATAATAGTAAGTGACACAAAATCATGTCTTCAACACATCTACGAAAATAAAGATAAATATGGCCAGCCCTGTTAAATCATTCAGCAGTCAGCAATAGACCGTACAAAATTTTTAAGGAAACATAATTGGAGCAATTATTTTTAGTCCCAATTGCATACATTTTGGTAAGAAAGAAATTGTTCCTAAAGTTCGACAGCCCATTTAAATTGTAAAAATTAAAATCTAGATAATTGTGTCGAATCAGTCCATCAGCCTAGGTGGAGCCGCTACAGAATAAGATCACTCCTCAAGGCCAGAATATGTGCAATATTATTATAATTTGCTTATAGCACCATTATATTTCACAGAATTCTACAGACAATATCACTACTATCCCCAATGGGGCTCAAAATTTACATTCCCTATTTTTGTGTCTTTGGAATGTGAGAGGAAACCGGAGTACCCAAAGGAAACCCAGCAAACATGTGAAAAAAACTGCAAAGTAACAGTGATAACCACTGAGCCACCGTGCTGCCCAAATTCTACAACACCAAGCTATGGAAAAGTGCTGGAATTCGGCAATGTTTTAAATTCACCACCACTTTATTAACCAGGGTAAATACATTTCAAACAAATCAAGTCAGGCTCTGCTGTTGTTTAATAGAGATGCAGTCATCAAATAGATCAAGTTGCCAATTTTGGCCTTGGATGCGGATTTTAAAGATGTTACTCTTCTGATAAACAAAGTAGAAAGTGTAGAACAACCAGATATTAAGTAAAAAATAGTGATTTATTAGTAAGACTCTGAATGTTAAAATGCGCAGATAATAAAAGTAGCTGAAAAAAGCCAACTCGTGACAACGCCGATCACTTTGACCAACCATCAGTTACGCCAACCATGCCGGCTTCTTTCAATGCGTCAACCATCTGAAAATATCTTATTTAAATACTTCCAAATTTAAATTACAAAGCAAATTTTAACCCCTTAATGACAGCCAATACGTCTTTTAACTGACCTGAGATATAAGAGACTAGCCTCTCCATACAGGTGACAATCCAGTAGCTGTCAGCTGGACACTATAACTGACAACTTGCTGTATCAGCCACAATCAGTGTTGGCACCGTCCATATCTGTTTAACCCCTTAGATGCTGCTGTCAATAGTGAATACATCATTATTAATGGTTAACAGAGTGTGGGGGCTTCCTCTTTATCCCAATTGGTGCCCTCAGATCATGATTGTGTGGTCCTGATATTTGCCGTGGCAATTCACGACCAAATAGTGGCCTAAGAATCTGACGGCTGTAGTAACCTGTTCAGAAGTTACAGACATTTAGGTGATAAAAATACACATTTTCATTTCTGTCATACCACTTTGCATTAATTCCTGTAAAGCACCTGAAGGGTTAATAAACTACCTGACTGCAGTTTTCAATATGTAAGGGGGTGCTGTTTTTAAAATGGTATCACGTTTGGGGGTTTCCCAATATATGAGACCCCTAAAGTCACTTCAAACATGGATAAGTCCCTAAAAAAATAAATTTTGTAGATTTCCTTGAAAAAATGAAAAATTGCTGCTACATTATTAATCCTCCTAAAATGCTATCAAAATAAAAGAACATTTTACAAATGTGCTGATGTAAAGCCGACGTGTGGGAAATGTTATTTATTAATGGTTTGCAATGGTATGGCCATCTGGATTAAAGGGATAATCATTCAAATTTTGAAAATCGCTAATTTTTTAACATTCTCAAATTTTTGATATTTTTTTATAAATAAACACAAAACATATTGACCTAAATTTACCATTATCATAAAGTATAATGTGTCACGAAAAAACAATCTCAAAATCACTGGGATTTGAGTTATTACCATATAAAGTGACACTGGTCAGATTTCAAAAATTTGGCTCCGTCACTAAGGGGTTAAATGAAGCAAACCGTAATTTAAATAAAACTTGAAATAAACATAGCGTGCTGTTCAGAATGTGTTTGAGTCCTGCTAGTCCAATATTTTTCTTAAAACATAAACTAAATACAAAAAATATTAACGCCGCAGCCCATTGTCAGTTTTGCATCTCCTGTTTTGCTCCCCTTCTTCCTAGAGCTATAACGTTTTTTTATTTTTCCATCCATATGGCAGTGCGTGTGCTTGTTTTTCGCGTGACGAGTTGTACTTTTTAACTACATCATTGATTTTACCATATAATGAACTGGAAAATGGGGAAAAAAAAATCAAAGTGCGTTGAAATTCCAAAAAAATTTAAATTCCACAATTATTTATTTCTTTTTTTTACCATGTTCACTAAATATTAAAACTGACCTGCCATTATGATTCCCTAGGTTATTACGAGTCCATAGATACCAAACATGTATAGGTTCTTTTTTATTTAAGTGGTGAAACAAAAATTTCAAAGTTTGTTTAAAAAAAATAAAAGCAGGGTCGTTTTCCGAGACCCATAGCGTCTCCATTTTTCGTGATATTGGACCAGTGAGGACTTTTTTTTTTGCACGCTGAGCTGACGTTTTTATTGATATATTGATACCATTTTAGTGTAGATACGATTATTATGCAATGCATTTTATGCATTTTAATGCAATGTTGCAGCAACCAAAAAAACGTAATTCTGGCATTTTTTACTTTTTATTATTGTTACGCTGTTCACCGATTGGATTAATTATTTTTATATGTTGATAGATCCGGCGATTCTGAACGTGGCGAAACCAAATATGTGTATTTTTTATTTAATTGTTTATTTTGAATGGGGCAAAAGAGGAGTGATTTATACTTTTTTTATACAGTATATGTTTTTTTATTTATTTGTGAAAACTTTTTTTTACTTTACTCTTGCTTCAACAATCTTCATAGGTGACTTGAAGCTGCGATCATCCGATCACTTGTGCTACATACAGCAGGGCTTGAGTCCCGCCCTGTGTAGCAAAAACATTCACTTGCTATGAGCGCCAACTGCTGGGTGGTTCTCATAGCTATCAGGCTATGACAACCACAGGGATCTGCAGCAGATCCAGGGTTGTCATGCCAATCCGTCAGCGACCCGCGGTCATGTGACACTGGCGCCGATAGTTGGGATTAGTGATGCCCCTGCGATCGTGTTAAATGCCGCTGTCAGATTGACAGTGGCATTTAACAGGTTAACATCCGCGGGTGGACCGCGATTCCACCCGCTGCTGCTAGAGGCACGTGTCAGCTGACATATACTGGAAATGATGTGGGCTCAGCACCAGAGCCTGCAGCAAACAGGGGGAGACACAACATCAACCGTACATGTACGGCGCATGTCGTGAAGGGTTTAACAAGAAACTCTTAGGCTACTTTCACACTAGTCCTTCGGTACGGGCCGTCGCAAACCATTGGCCCGACGTACCGACGGACAGTGTGTTAAGTAGCACAACGGGGGCAGCGGATGCAGTTTTTCAATGCATCCGCTGCCCCATTGTAATGTCTGGGGAGGAGGGGGCGGAGTTCCGTCCGCGCATGCGCGGTCGGAAATGGCGGACACGACTCACAAAAAAAGTTACATGTAACTTTTTTTGTGCCGACGGTCCGCCAAAACACGACGCAACCGTCGCACGACGTATGCGACGTGTGGCCAAATGTCGCAATGCGTCGCTAATGTAAGTCTATGGGGAAAAAACGCATCCTGCGGGCAACTTTGCAGGATGCGTTTTTTCTCCTAAACGACGCATTGCGACGTATGCAAAACGACACTATTGTGAAAGTAGCCTTAGTTAAACAGGAATGTTTATGTCTATTTACATCAACATCATACAATGGAAAAGAAGTTCTTACTTACAGTGAAAACTCTCTAATGACACCCACTTGGACTAAATTCAAATTAACTCATTATTTACCGTATACTTTGATTGCTAATATTTCAGCAATGGAGATGCAAAATTAAAAGAAAAAAATGTTGTTATACCATGCAGCTACTATTGCATCGTGTGTCCAGCTCAATGTGAAAACTTGAAGAAAGGTCCTTTTTAAGGACGGAGGCACCCATGTTTAGGTTCAACTAAACAGCTTAATGAATATTGTAATTTAACACCTTTTCGACATTGGGCATAATAGGACGCCGATGTCTGACTCCCCGTTTGGTGCGGTCTTCAGTTCTGAGCTCGCACCTATCCGGGCATATGTCAGCTGATTTATACAGCTGTCATGTGACCGCAACAGCCGCGTGTCGAATCACGATCCAACCGCGGACGTTAACTAGTTAAATGCAGCTGTCCATTTTTGACAGCTGCATTTAACTTGCACTTACTGGAAGCGTGTCACTAATCCCGCCAATCGGTGACCCCGTCACATGATCAAGGGTCACCGATGGATCGGCATGTCAATCAGAGGTCTCCAGGAGAAACCTATGGTTGTCATTGCCGGATTGCTATGATCTGATCATCGCCTGTGTGTAGCTTCTTCCATGTAGACTATTGAAGCATGCAAAAAGTTGAAAAAGTTTTTAAAAATTAGAAAATATAAAAGTTCACCCCATTCAGAATAAAATAATAAAAAAACAAATATACACATATTTGGTATCCCTGCGTTCAGAATCGCCCGATCAATATAAAAAAATTAACCCGATCGCTAAACGCCATAACGAGAAAAAATTAAAAACGTCAGAATTATGTTTTTTTAGTCGCCGCTACATTGCAATAAAATGCAATACTGTGTCACAACACAGCTGTCGGGTGACCTGGGACCAGGGGCTCCTTCCCTGTCCCCTACACTAGGGGGCACCCTAGCTCGCCCTACTTCCCAGGAAACTTCTGAAGGTGAAGATGCTGGAGCCCCCACCCTTGCTTATCTCTTGAGTTAGCCCTCTGCATGTTCTCTCCACACATGCAGGGACGAGGGGGCTCTATGCACCGTAGTACACCAACCTGACAAACAAGGCAACACAAACGTTTAACAAAAAATCCAGGCATGTACGTTCCCTGACAGAAGTTCTGTTGCTTATCCATGTTATGTAAATAAAAGCTTATAACCTGACGTTAAATTCATCCATTGGTTGTATAAATTATTCTTTTGAAAGCTGAAACCCTCCGAAATGTAGTTTAGGTTAAGAAAATAAATTGGCATCAATGCAGAAATATTGATCAGTTAATGGACACAGAATGGTCATATTTTGGCAAGACAAAAGTTTAGTCGCCCAAGGAAAGTAATGTGATATTCAAACAAATAATTAACTTAAAATACAAATATATGTTGCATAACATTGGTGAATGAAGTTGTGGTGCTATTAGAATCATATTTAATATTTTGTGCGACTTCCATGAGCTTGAAGGACTGCATCCATGCGGTTTAACAATGATTCATACAATTTATTAATGAAGTCATCAGGAATAGCAAAGAATGCAGTATTACTTGCCTCCCAGAGTTCATCTAGATTCTTTGGTTTTGTCTTCCAAGCTTCCTCTTTCATCCTACCCCAAACATGCTCAATGATGTTCATGTCTGGTGACTGGGCTGGCCAGTCCTTGATCACCTTGATCTTTTTTGCCTGGAGGAACTTTGTTGTAGAGATGGATGTATGAGATGGAGCACCATCCTGATGCAGAATTTGACCCCTTTTATGATTTGGAATATAAGAGGTAGCTAATACCCCCATACTGAATGTAACCCCAGAACATGATCTTTCCACCACCAAATTTAACTGTTTTCTGGGTGTATTTTGGATAGATACGGGCTCCAGTAGGCTATGGTGTAATTCTACTGAAGATTCATCACAGAAATCCACTTTTCCAGCGTCCGTCTGTTTAGCAGGCTGTTGGACTTTGCAAATGCCACATGGTTTTTTATTTGCCTTTTGTTTAGTGCTGGCTTCTGGGCACTGATTCGACCATGGGGGGGGCATTTCGAGACAGAATCCTACAAACTGTTCTAGTTGACACAGGGACTTGAGGTAACCAGGCCTGTTGGAGCTCTGCTGCAGTGGAAGAGGGGCTTGCTTTGGATTTTCAAACCAACAAACGTTCCTCCTGAGCAGTTGTCATGCGGGGTCTTCCGGCCCTGGGCTTGTCAAACACATATCCAGTCTCTTCAAATCCTTTTTTAATTCTTTGTATTTGATGCTGAGACACATTAAAGGTGCCATCCACCTCTGCAGTGGATCTGGTCTTCAGCCTCTTGATAATCCAGGCTTTGGTCGCATGGTGGATTTTTGGCATGTTGTCAGAGCTCAAGTTGCAGTTGAAGTGAAGGTCTGGGGTGCTGGGTTTCTTTTTATACACACACACTAATTAACCGATCATTTACTGAGCACAGGTGAGGATGTAAACTAGGATTGGATGCATTATATGACCAGGCAACAAAACTTTTGTCTTGCCAAAATATGACCATTCTGTGTCCATTAACTGATCAATATTTCTGCATTGATGCCAATTTATTTTCTTAACCTAAACCACATTTCGGAGGGTTTCAGCTTTCAAAAGAATAATTTCTACGACCAATGGATGAATTTAACGTAAGGTTATATCTTCTGTCAGGGAGTGTAAATATTCACTCACATAAAACAGAGGAATGCATCGGGGCTTGGAGGTAGGGAAATATACCAAAATAGAGAAGGATGGGGAATTGACACACATACAAACCAAGCAACAGTCACTGATAACTCCTCAAACTCTCCTTCTCATATGAACTCTTCTCTCTCCATTAGCCATGCAGTAAATGCTAGCTCTGACAAGGATTTGTAAAAAATTTGAAAATTAGTTGCTAACCGAGCTCAGCTGTGAGCACAGGGATTTCCAACATAGCTGATTAAACACTGTTCTGCCAGAAGGAATAAACACATTTAAATTGAAGGAGCAGTGCTTCTTCTCAGCGCCGGAGTAGGAGCAATCAGACACTGTGGTCTTCTGGCTCCACACTGTTGCGGTAACTGTTATGATCTGGTGGCCTAAGAGCAGCATGAGACGTACTCTGGAGAAGGTGGTACCTGTACTGACCGCAGACCCTGAACCCAACACCGCAACTAGAAGTAGCCGTGGAATGTACCTAGCGCTCCCTGGACATCTCGACACAGCCGGAGGACAAATTACCCCTAAAGATAGAAAAGGGAAAACTATCTTGCCTCAGAGAAAATTCCCAAAGGATAGGCAGCCCCCCACAAATATTGACTGTGAGAGGAGAGGGAAAAAACATACACAGACAAATGAGAATTTAGCAAAGGAGGCCACTTCTAGCTAAATAGAAAGGATAGGACAGAGTACTATGCGGTCAGTATTAAAACACTAGAAAATATCCACCACAGAAAATACAAAAACTCCACAGCTAACTAAAGATATGGAGGGTATATCTGCATCTCCAGAGATACCAGCTTGGCTAAACAAATCCTTATACAGACCAAGCTGGACAAGACAAAAAACATGGAAAAGAACTGAACAATAAGGCCACAGCATGTGGACAGCAAAAAATCAAGGCCAGAACTTATCTTTGTTGAAAAGAACTGCAAAGCAGGAGAGACCAGGCAGAGATGTGAATCCTCCAGGAACAATGGACAACTGGCACTGACTAAAGGGTGAAGCAAGACTAAATAGCCCAGTCAGATTTGCAAAAAGTGAACACACCTGACAAATGCTGCCACTCAGAGACAGCAGCGCTACCACTTACAACCACCGGAGGGAGCCCAAGAGCAGAATTCACAACAGGTAACCCCATGACAAATGGGCGATCAAAATTTCGATCCACACCAAAATGGTATCAATAAAAACGTCAGCTTGGTGCACAAAAAATAAGCCCTCACTCAACCCCAGATCACAAAAAATGGAGACGCTATAGGTCTTGAAAAATTGCGCCATTTTTGTTTTTTACTGAACACCTAGACATGTATAGTGTATGTGAACTCGTAATGACCTGGAAAATCATATTGGCAGGTCAGTTTCAGCATTTAGTGAGCATGGTAAAAAGCAAACAAACAACAACTGTGGAATTGCACTTTTTTTTGCAATTTCACCGCATTTGGAATTTTTTCCCATTTTCCAGTACACAATATGTTAAAACCAATGATGTAGTTCAAATTACAACCACAAAAAAGAAGCCCTCACATGGCCATATTGACTGAAAAATAAAAAAGTTATGGCTCTGGGAAGAAGGGAAGCAAAAAATGAAAACGAAAAAATTAAAATACCTCTGATCGTTAAGAGGTTAATCCAATTATTGAACTTGATAATTAGGCAAAAGCTACTTTAAAAAAAACAAAGGCATTCTGTATAATGAGGTTTTGCAGATAGGTGTGGTGTAATGTTACTGTATAAGGTTGACTTATGTGATCAAAGTGATCTGGCTCCCTGATCTTTTTTTAATTTGTCGTACCATCTTGTTACATAACTTGTGATGTGATGTTATCTTGCTAATGTAAATCCAGCTGAAATCTGCTGATAAAGAACCCGCTCTGCTTTGTGTTCTTCATTGGGAATGGCTGTTGGCTGAGAATGGTGCTGTTCTTATCTGCCTGCTATAAAGTACATAAAACAGAACATAGTGAATATTTCGGACTTAACAGTGTTTCTGTGCCATGATAACGTACAGTGTTTCTGTGCCATGATAACGTAAAGGGAATGTCACGATCCATTTTTTGGAACAGCTCTGGCTCTGCTTTAATTTAAACATTGTTTTTTGCTTTCGGGCCAGCATGGATATCTGCCTGCTATAAAGTACATAAAACAGAACATAGTGAATATTTCGGACTTAACAGTGTTTCTGTGCCATGATAACGTACAGTGTTTCTGTGCCATGATAACGTAAAGGGAATGTCACGATCCATTTTTTGGAACAGCTCTGGCTCTGCTTTAATTTAAACATTGTTTTTTGCTTTCGGGCCAGCATGGATTAATGTCAGTTTTACTTCCTGCAAGCTGCTGAATTGCTAGGTCAGCTGATGTGGGTGGTGACCACTCCCACCATCCTTTAAATAGTCACATGATGCATCAGCTGACTATTGGTGATAGAGTTATTCTATGTAGACCAGCTCTGGAGTGTGCAGCTTTCTGTTGTTAGCGCTGTATCAGCTTCCTCTGGAATTTGAGGTCCTGTTTCTGTGTCCTCTGCGGTGTGGAGCTCGGCAGCAGTGCCCGGAGCTAAGTTACTTGTCTGTTTTCCCTGTCTGTCTTGTGCTTGTCACTATACCCTGTGTTTGTATTATCTGCAGAGGTGACGCTAGCGTCCTTGCCGGCCAGTTAACTAGCCAGGGTAAGGTGAGGTGACAGCTAGGGACCAGGTTCGTGAAGGTGGCGGACAAGAAGGACCCGCATAGAGCATTAGGGGAGCTTAGAAATAGGAGGGGCCCATCCCTCTTTCCATGGTAAACCGCTGTACTGATGGCAGCAATATATGAAAAATTATAATAAAGGTAAGAAAGCAAGTGCACACATTTATAAGTATGCTGCCTTGTTACACATGGTACCAGAAACAAGACCCTGTGCGACTGGTACCCTAGTGGATGGCTTGTCTTGTATGTGGCAGCGTGTGTGCATATACAAGTCAAGTCATCCAATTAGTCTCACTATATAATACCAGCATTAAGATCCCTCTCTTATCCCTATTTGAAAAAGCTACCGCGAAATGCACATCGGGACTGAGCGTGGTTCCTGGGTACATTCAGCTGCACTTTTATGGGTAAGCTTACATACTGACTATTTAATCTTGTTTTTGGATCTGCTATACAGTGCCTTGCGAAAGTTTTTGGCCCCCTGGAACTTTTCAACCTTTTCCCACATATCATGCTTCAAACATAAAGATATCAAATGTAAATTTTTGGTGAAGAATCAACAACAACTGGAACACAATTGTGAAGTTGAATGTAATTTATTGGTTATTTTTAAATTTTTGTGGAAATTCAAAAACTAAAAAGTGGGGCGTGTAATATTATTCGGCCCCTTTACTTTCAGTGCAGCAAACTCACTCCAGAAGTTCATTGTGGATCTCTGAATGATCCAATGTTGTCCTAAATGTCTAATCATGATAAATATAATCCACCTGTGTGTAATCAAGTCTCCGTATAAAGGCACCTGCTCTGCGATAGTCTCAGGGTTCTGTTTGAAGCACAGAGAGCATCATGAAGACCAAGGAACACAACAGGCAGGTCTGTGATACTGTTGTGGAGAAGTTTAAAGCTGGATTTGGATGCAAAATGATTTCCAAAACTTTAAACATCCCAAGGAGCCCTGTGCAAGCGATCATATTGAAATGGAAGGAGTATCATACCACTGCAAATCTACCAATGCACGGCCATCCCTCTAAACTTTCATCTCAAACAAGGAGAAGACTGATCAGAGATGCAGCCAACAGGTCAATGATCACTCTGGATGAACTGCAGAGATCCACAGCTGAGGGGGAACAGTCTGTCCATAGGACAACAATCAGTCGTACACTGCACAAATCTGGTCTTTGTGAAGGAGTGGCAAGAAGAAAGCCATTTCTCAAAGAAATCCATAAAAAGTGTCGTTTAAAGTTTGCAACAAGTCACCTGGAAGGCACAAAACATGTGGAAGAAGGTGCTCTGGTCAGATGAAACCAAAATTGAACTTTTTGGCAACAATGCCAAACAATATGTTTGGCGTAAAGGCAACACAGCTCATCACCCTGAACACACCATCCCCACTGTCAAACATGGTGGTGGCAGCATCATGGTTTGGGCCTGCTTTTCTTCAGCAGGGACAGGGAAGATGGTTAAAATTGATGGGAAGATGGATGGAGCCAAATACAGGACCATTCTTGAAGAAAACCTGTTGGAGTCTGCAAAAGACCTGAGACTGGGATGGAGATTTGTCTTCCAACAAGACAATGGTCCCAAACATAAAGCAAAATCTACAATGGAATGGTTCACAAATAAACATATTCAGGTGTTAGAATGGCCAAGTCAAAGTCCAGACCTCAATCCAATCGAGAATCTGTGGAAAGAGCTGAAAACTGCTGTTCACAAATGATCTCCATCAAACCTCACTGAGCTCGAGCTGTTTGCCAAGGAAGAATGGGCAAGAATTTGTCTCTCGATGTACAAAACTGATAGAGACATACCCCAAGCGACTTGCAGCTGTAATCACAGAAAAAGGTGGCGCAACAAAGTACTAAGTTAAAGGGGCTGAATAATATTGCATGCCCCACTTTTCAGTTTTTGAATTTCCACAAAAATTTTACCAATAAATTTAATTCAACTTCACAATTGTGCTCTATTTGTTGTTGATTCTTCACCAAAAATTTACATTTGGTATCTTTAGGTTTGAAGCATGATATGTGGGAAAAGATTGAAAAGTTCCAGAGGGCCGAATACTTTCACAAGGCACTGTACCACTAGGGTATTCAAAATGATGTTGTGCAGCCGTCTGACCTTTATTATAATTTTTCATATATTGCTGCTATTGGTACATCGGTTTACCATGGTTCAGGTTCTCTTCTGACTACCATAATGATGTGATTTACTAGGCTTTCATTATATATACCCCGGACTCTTGCTTTTTACTAAGGGTTTTTGTCCTTGTTATAACTATTGTCCACATTGTTTTTAATGGTGATTTTACCAATATCTATTGTAAAAGTTTTTTGATTAATTATATATATTGTATAGTACACTGTTTTCTTGGTGTTTTATGCACATATAAATGGTTTGTGAGTGAAATCCTGTTGACAGATTTCTTTTAAAACCAAATTAATGAGAGCCTGTCCCAATTTTCCCAATATAAAGTACAGTCACCACCTTTAAGGTTTCTTTTACAGTATTCTAGTAAGCTGTATATGAGTCCAATATACAGCATAGGCGGACGGCATCTGATTGTGGATGAGTACCATGTTTACTTATGATAAGTGATGATGAGAAAAGATATGATGTTTATAGCTTAACATGGTCAGCGATTGTGCTGAATCTTCTCTATATTGCAGATAAAAGCCTATGAACATGTTCTCCATTGTTTTTATATCACGGTGTGGGGTTTATGTTTCCCTATTTATAGGTGTGGTCTATGTCTAGACACTAGGGGTACCTTTAGTTCATTATTGTCTGGGTAGAGGGACCCGATTGGAAGCATAGGGTTTATCTAGGGACCCCAGGGCCAGCCATCGGGGCTCCGGGGCGCCATAACTCTTCCCCTAGGGCGCCAACCCCGCAGCTAGGCAGGCACCAGTATAGGTATCATTTAGGGAATATCCACCCCTACACCTACCACCAGTTTTTTCACGGTGGTTTTTGTTGTGTGTGGGATGGCCACAGGTTGGTGGCATTTTAACATAATTGAATAAATTAACAATTTTTTAAGGGGTATTATATGTGTCACGGAGAGACTAGGTGGGCGAGAGCTTATAACCCGGGCCCCAGCAATTTCCCTAAGACTAGGGAAATACTGACTGGCCCTCTACCTGAAGTTTACACTGATGGTGTGCATGTTCAGGCCTCGAACCTCACCCTGCCTCCTGATACAACCCTGAGCTGGAAACCTCTGCCCTCCACCCTCCACCCAGTGAATGAAATACACCAGTACCCACAGTTAGCACAGACAAGGATAAAGGAAAATATACATCACGCTGCAGTCACTCAGGAATACACTATAAATGTGCAGAACAAAATAAACACAAATATAGGAAGGAGTAAATAAGACAAGGGAAAATACACCACCAGCAATGATACTCCAGCAACCAGCTCTCCACTCCAGACCGAGATAACAAATGCGCAAGACAGAAGCTATAATCGGCGACACCCAATGATCAGGAGAACTATAAAAAGGCAATGGGCATGGCCCAGCCTCCAATCCGAGGATCAGGTAAATTAACCCCGGAACAGCTAGACAAAATCTAGCCGACGCCAATGAGCAAATAGTGGTCAAAAGCGGAACTACCGCTGTCTGTCGGATGACCCGGTCTGAACAGCGTCCGACATGACAGTACCCCGCCTTCTACGAGGGACCCCAGGGCCCTCACGGCTTATAGGACCCGGCTTGTCCGGATGACGACGATGAAAAAACCTTATCAGCCGATCCGCATGAATGTCTGAGGCTGGTACCCAGGACCTCTCCTCAGGCCCATAACCACGCCAGTGTACCAAGTACTGTAAAGTGCGGCGCACTACACGAGAGTCAACCACCTTGGAGACTTCAAATTCCAGGTTACCATCCACCAAGACTGGAGATGGCATAGGCGCCGCGTCCACAGAACCCACTACCCTCTTCAGAAGAGACCTGTGGAACACGTTGTGTATCTTATACACCGTAGGGAGCTCCAGTCGGTACGCTACTGGGTTAATGACGGCGGTGACCGTAAATGGACCAATAAACCGTGGACCCAATTTAAGGGACGGAATTTTGAGTCTTATGTTTTTTGTGGATAACCACACCCAGTCATCCACACTCAGGTCCGGACCTGGCACACGCCTACTGTCAGCCACACGTTTGTACCTAGCACCCACACTCAACAGGCGCTGTTTAACTCTCCTCCAGACTGACGACTGTTGTGCTCCTAAGCGGTCCTCCTCCGGAACGCCGGAAGAACCCCTTTGACTCAAAGTACAAAATTGAGGATGTAGCCCATAAACACAAAAAAACGGAGACTCCCCACATGACTCCTGGCGATGATTATTGATGGCAAACTCAGCCAAAGGAAGAAAGGTAGACCACTCCTCCTGATTATCAGAGACAAAGCAGCGTAAGTACTGTTCCAAATTTTGGTTCATACGCTCAGTCTGACCATTTGACTGAGGATGAAACGCCGAAGAATGAGACAACTTGATCCCCAGCCGTGAGCAAAATGCTTTCCAAAATTTTGCCACAAACTGAGACCCCCTATCAGACACTATGTCAGACGGAACCCCATGAAGTCTGACCACCTCCTGCACAAATACCTGCGCCAGAGTCTTAGCGTTAGGCAACGATGGCAAAGACACAAAGTGCGTCATTTTTGAGAACCGATCAACAATCACCAAGATGACCGTGTTCCCAGCTGATGAGGGCAAATCAGTGATGAAATTCATGGAGATTTCCGTCCATGGCTTACTAGGTACCTCAAGAGGAAGTAGTGTGCCAACAGGACGGGAGCGAGGCGTCTTAGCCCTAGCGCACGTGGTACAAGCTGACACGTATGAGACCACGTCCTGTTGGATCTTGGGCCACCAAAACCGACGTGACACCAACTCCAAGGTACCTCTAACCCCTGGGTGGCCAGCCAGGACAGCATCATGATGCTCCGCCAAAACCTTTAAGCGGAGATGAAGTGGTACAAAAGATTTGTTGATAGGTAGCTCAGATGGTACCTCCTCCTGAGCCTCGGCAATCTCAGCCTCCACCTCGGTAGTGAGAGCCGAAACCACAACACCCTTTTGGAGGATGGGTACTGGATCCTCCCGAGGTTCTCCCCCCGGAAAACACCTGGACAGAGCATCTGCCTTAGTGTTTTTAGACCCCGGTCTGTAGGTGACAACAAAATTGAACCGCGTGAAAAACAATGCCCAGCGAGCCTGCCTGGGAGACAGACGCTTGGCAGACTCCAAATAAAGCAAATTCTTATGGTCGGTAACAACAGTGACCTGATGAATCGACCCCTCCAAGAAGTGTCGCCATTCCTCGAAGGCCAATTTGATTGCCAACAACTCTGTTGCCGATATCGTAGTTACGTTCGGCGGGCGACAATTTCCTGGAAAAATAGGCGCACGGACGCAAACCGCTCAAGGATGAGCCTTGTGACAGCACCGCCCCCACACCAACCTCAGATGCATCGACTTCCACCACAAAAGGTTTCGATACATCTGGCTGCACCAGAATGGGGGCCGAAACAAACCTGTTTTTAAGAGATTCGAATGCGCACACAGCAGCCTCAGGCCAAACGGAGAAATTGGTACCCTTTTTAGTCATGTCAGTTAGCGGTTTAGCAATGGTGGAAAAATCCTTGATAAATTTCCTATAGTAGTTAGAAAACCCAAGAAACCGCTGAAGTGCTTTCAGGTTATCAGGCCGTTCCCAATGCAACACCACTTGCACCTTAGCGGCGTCCATTTTAAAACCAGAGGCAGACACGGTATAGCCCAAGAAAGGCAACTCCTGTACCGAAAACACACATTTCTCCAGTTTTGCTTACAGCTTATTCTCTCTGAGAAGCTGTAACACCTGCCTGACATGATCTAAATGAGTGTCACGGTTGCAAGAATATATGAGGATGTCATCAAGGTACACAATAACGAATTTCCCCAAAACATGCGAGAACACATCATTTATGAAATGCTGAAACACTGCAGGTGCGTTTGTCAACCCAAATGGCATCACCAAATTTTCAAAATGACCCTCAGGGGTATTAAAAGCCGTCTTCCACTCATCACCTTGATGGACTCTTATGAGGTTGTACGCCCCCCTGAGGTCAAGCTTGGTAAACCACTTAGCACCTGCCACCTGGTTGAACAAATCCGGTATCAATGGCATAGGGTATGGATCACGAACCGTAATCTGGTTTAACTCCCGGAAATCCAGACACGGCCGTAGTCCACCATCTTTCTTCTTAACGAAGAAGAACCCTGCTGCCACTGGAGAGGATGAAGGCCTGATGTGCCCTTTGCTCAAACTTTCAGCAATGTAATCCTTTAGCGCTTGTCTCTCCTGCCCGGAGATGTTAAACATCCTTGCTTTGGGCAATTTAGCCCCTGGTTTAAAACTGATAGTACAGTCATAGGGACGATGTGGTGGCAACTCTGAACAACCCTTCTCAGAGACTACACATCCACAAAATCCAGAAGTGACTCGGGGACACTTTAAGTCACAGCAGCAACACATGTGGCCAAGCAATTCTCCTGGCAGAAATCACTCCACTGAATTATGTCCTGAGTTTTCCAGTCTATCACCGGGTAGTGTGTAGACAACCATGGAAAACCCAGAACCAATGGTGCCGGAAGACTCTTGAGCACCTTACATGTAACCTGCTCAGAATGAAGAACCCCAATGTGGAGATTAATCTCAGACACAAACTCAGTAATCTCCCCCTGTGGGAGAGGAGCAGAATTGATAGCGACCACGCGGATAGGATGAGGCAGTTTTTTGATCCTAAAACCAGTAGTGCGCGCAAACTCCTCATCAATGAGATTTGTGGCAGAACCACTATCCACAAAAACAGTGATTGGCAGCTCTCTGCCAGGAACAACAACCTTGGCAGGGAGCATGCACTGAGATACCAACATGGAGGACATACACAAGCTCAGATTGGACTCCTCCACACCCTCTGAGTTTAGAAGTCTTTCTGCCATTGCATTTTTCTTTGGCAGCAGAGGACAGATATTAATAAAATGACCAGTTTTACCGCAGAAAAAGTAGGCTCCCTGCCTCCCATGTACAGAAGCCTGATGCTTAACATGTGATACCCCTGCGATTTGCATAGGTTTCGTGGGCTCACCTGCAGCAACCTCACGTAAACCCAAACCTCCTCCCACAGATGAAGTCACATGCTCTCCCAGACGCAAACGGCGATCAATACGGATAACAAGACTCATAGCAGAATCTAGTGAAGTAGGAGTCTCGTACATCAGGAGGGCTTTTTTAACCCTGTCAGAAACTCCATGAATAAAATGACTGCACAGCGGGGAATCATTCCACTGAGTGTCGACCGCCCAGCGGCGGAATTCAGAACAGTAATCCTCTGCTACTCGCTCCCCCTGGCAAATAGTGCGTATCTTAGATTCTGCTAGAGCCATTCTTGTTGTGAATTTGGATTCTGGGCTCCCCCGGTGGCTACTGGTGGAATTGAACTTGTGACATCATCTTCCCTGTTCACCTGTTCTGATTAGATCTGGGTGTCGCTATATAACCTGGCTTCTCTGTTAGATGCTTGCCGGTCAACAATGTTATCAGAAGCCTCTCTGTGCTTGTTCCTGCTCCCAGACATCTACTAGATAAGTTGGACATTCGTCCATGTTTTGTTTTTGTATTTTGGTTCCAGTTCACAGCTGCAGTTTCGTTACTGTGTCTGGAAAGCTCTTGTTGATCAGGAATTGCCACTCTGGTATTATGAGTTAATGCCAGAGTCCTAAAGTAATTTCTGGATGTGTTTTGTTAGGGTTTTCTACTGACCATGAAAGTATGCTTTCTGTCTTCTGCTATCTAGAAAGCGGACCTCAAATTTGCTAAAACTATTTTCCTGCTGCGTTTGTTGTTTCATCTCATATCACCGCCAATATATGTGGGGGGCTTCTGTCTCCTTTTTGGGCATTTCTCTAGAGGTGAGTCAGGTCTTATATTTCCCTCTGCTAGCATTATTTAGTTCTCCGGCCGGCGCTGGGCATATAGGGATAAAAAGTAGGACATGCTACCTGGCTACTTCTAGATGATGCGGTAGGTTTAGTTCATGGTCAGTACAGTTACATCTTCCAAGAGCTTGTTCCTATTGAGGCTTATGCTAGTTCTCTGGCCATGGAGATCATGACAGTTTGACCGGCCCACTAAAGGGTTAAAATCCTTGGCTGAGAAAGGAGAGAAATAAGAAGTCTGCTGAAAATTTTTTTTTTTTTTTTTTTTTTTTCTCTAGTAGTTAGTGTGCTCTTAATTGGATCACTTGCCAGTCTGTCTATGCTGCAGTCTTTCTTTTTTTTCTCTCTCCTTCTAATCTTTGAATGGCTCTATGTTCACCTGTCTATAATGGATCTACAGAGTGTAACTGCAGGTTTGAATAATCTCGCCACGAAAGTACAAAGTTTGCAAGATTTTGTTGTTCATGCTCCGGTATCAGAGCCGAGAATTCCTTTGCCGGAATTCTTCTCAGGGAATAGATCTAGCTTTCAGAATTTTAGAAATAATTGTAAGTTATTTTTGTCCCTGAAATCTCGTTCTGCTGGAGACCCTGCACAGCAGGTTGGGATTGTGATTTCCTTGCTCCGCGGTGACCCTCAAGATTGGGCTTTTGCATTGGCACCAGGGGATCCTGCGTTGCGCAATGTGGATGCGTTTTTTCTGGCCTTGGGCTTGCTTTATGAGGAACCTCATTTGGAACTTCAGGCAGAAAAAACTTTGATGTCCCTATCGCAGGGGCAAGATGAAGCTAAAATTTACTGCCAAAGATTCCGTAAATGGTCTGTGCTTACTCAGTGGAATGAGTGTGCCTTGGCGGCTACTTTCAGAGAGGGTCTTTCTGATGCCATTAAGGATGTTATGGTGGGGTTCCCTGTGCCTGCAAGTCTGAATGAGTCCATGACAATGGCCATTCAGATCGATAGGCGTCTGCGGGAGCGCAAACCAGTGCACCATCTGGCGGTGTCCACTGAGAAGACGCCAGAAAACATGCAGTGTGATAGAATTCTGTCCAGAAGCGAGCGGCAGAATTTTAGACGGAAAAATGGGTTGTGTTTCTATTGTGGGGATTCTACTCATGTTATATCAGCATGCTCTAAGCGTACTAAAAAGCTTGATAAATCCGTTCCCATTGGCACTTTACAGTCTAAATTTATTTTGTCTGTGACCCTGATTTGCTCTTTGTCATCTATTACTACGGACGCCTATGTCGACTCTGGCGCCGCTTTGAGTCTTATGGATTGGTCCTTTGCCAATCGTTGTGGGTATGATTTAGAGCCTTTGGAGACTCTTATTCCTCTGAAGGGGATTGACTCCACCCCATTGGCTAATAATAAACCACAATACTGGACACAAGTGACTATGTGTATTAATCCGGATCACCAGGAGACTATTCGTTTTCTGGTGCTGTATAATCTACATGATGATTTGGTGCTAGGATTGCCATGGCTGCAGTCTCACAACCCAGTCCTTGACTGGAGAGCTATGTCTGTGTTGAGCTGGGGATGTAAGGGGACTCATGGGGACGTACCTTTGGTGTCCATTTCATCATCTATTCCCTCTGAAATCCCTGAGTTCCTGTCTGATTATCGTGACGTCTTTGAAGAACCCAAGCTGGGTTCACTACCTCCGCACCGTGAGTGCGATTGTGCTATAGATTTAATTCCGGGTAGTAAATACCCAAAGGGTCGTTTATTTAATCTGTCTGTGCCTGAACATACTGCTATGCGAGAATATATAAAGGAGTCCTTGGAAAAGGGACATATTCGTCCATCGTCATCTCCCTTAGGAGCCGGTTTTTTCTTTGTGTCAAAAAAAGACGGCTCTTTGAGACCATGTATTGATTATCGGCTTTTGAATAAAATCACGGTTAAATATCAATACCCATTGCCGTTGCTGACTGATTTGTTTGCTCGCATAAAGGGGGCCAAGTGGTTCTCTAAGATTGATCTCCGTGGGGCGTATAATTTGGTGCGGATCAGGCAGGGGGATGAGTGGAAAACCGCATTTAATACGCCCGAGGGCCACTTTGAGTATTTGGTGATGCCTTTTGGTCTTTCTAATGCCCCTTCAGTCTTCCAGTCCTTTATGCATGATATTTTCCGCGATTTTTTGGATAAATTTATGATAGTGTATCTGGATGATATTCTGATTTTTTCGGATGATTGGGACTCTCATGTCCGGCAAGTTAAGAGGGTTTTTCAGGTTTTGCGGTCTAATTCTCTGTGTGTCAAGGGTTCTAAGTGCGTTTTTGGGGTTCAGAGAATTTCCTTTTTGGGATATATTTTTTCTCCCTCTTCCATTGAGATGGATCCTGTCAAGGTTCAAGCTATTTGTGATTGGACGCAGCCCTCTTCTCTTAAAAGTCTTCAGAAATTTTTGGGCTTTGCCAACTTTTATCGTCGATTTATTTCTGGTTTTTCGGATGTCGTTAAGCCATTGACCGATTTGACTAGACAGGGTGCTGATGTTGCTAATTGGTCCCCTGATGCTGTGGAGGCCTTTCAGGAGCTTAAGCGCCGTTTTTCTTCTGCCCCTGTGTTGCGTCAGCCTGATGTGACTCTTCCTTTTCAGGTTGAGGTCGACGCTTCTGAGATCGGGGCTGGGGCAGTGTTGTCGCAGAAAAGTTCTGACTGCGCCGTGATGAGGCCTTGTGCCTTCTTTTCCCGTAAATTTTCGCCCGCTGAGCGGAATTATGATGTTGGGAATCGGGAGCTTTTGGCCATGAAGTGGGCGTTTGAGGAGTGGCGCCATTGGCTCGAGGGGGCCAGACATCAGGTGGTGGTATTGACTGACCACAAAAATTTGATCTATCTTGAGACCGCCAGGCGCCTGAATCCTAGACAGGCGCGCTGGTCATTATTTTTCTCTCGGTTTAATTTTGTGGTATCGTACCTACCGGGTTCTAAGAATGTTAAGGCGGATGCCCTTTCTAGGAGTTTTGAGCCTGATTCACCCGGCAACTCTGACCCCACAGGTATTCTTAAGGAGGGAGTTATCTTGTCAGCCGTTTCTCCAGACCTGCGGCGGGCCTTGCAGGAGTTTCAGGCGGATAGACCGGATCGTTGTCCGCCTGATAGGTTGTTTGTTCCTGATGATTGGACCAGTAGAGTCATCTCTGAGGTACATTCTTCTGCATTGGCAGGTCATCCTGGAATTTTTGGTACCAGGGATTTGGTGGCAAGATCCTTCTGGTGGCCTTCCCTGTCACGAGATGTGCGAGGCTTTGTGCAGTCTTGTGACGTTTGTGCTCGGGCCAAGCCTTGTTGTTCTCGGGCTAGTGGATTATTGTTGCCCTTGCCTATTCCTAAGAGGCCTTGGACACACATCTCGATGGATTTTATTTCAGATCTGCCTGTTTCTCAGAAGATGTCTGTCATCTGGGTGGTGTGTGACCGTTTTTCTAAGATGGTCCATTTGGTTCCCCTGCCCAAATTGCCTTCTTCTTCCGAGTTGGTGCCCCTGTTTTTTCAAAATGTTGTTCGTTTGCATGGTATTCCTGAGAATATCGTTTCTGACAGAGGAACCCAATTTGTGTCTAGATTTTGGCGGGCATTCTGTGCTAGGATGGGCATAGATTTGTCTTTTTCGTCTGCTTTTCACCCTCAGACTAATGGCCAGACCGAGCGGACTAATCAGACCCTGGAGACATATCTGAGGTGTTTTGTGTCTGCTGACCAGGATGATTGGGTTGCTTTTTTGCCATTGGCGGAGTTCGCCCTCAATAATCGGGCCAGCTCTGCCACTTTGGTGTCCCCGTTTTTCTGTAATTCGGGGTTCCACCCTCGATTTTCCTCCGGTCAGATGGAATCCTCGGATTGTCCTGGAGTGGATGCGGTGGTGGAGAGATTGCATCATATCTGGGGGCAGGTGATTGACAATTTAAAGTTGTCCCAGGAGAAGACTCAGCTTTTTGCCAACCGTCACCGTCGTGTTGGTCCTCGGCTTTGTGTTGGAGATTTGGTGTGGTTGTCTTCTCGTTTTGTCCCTATGAGGGTCTCATCTCCTAAGTTTAAGCCTCGGTTCATCGGTCCGTATAAAATATTGGAGATTCTTAACCCTGTTTCCTTCCGTTTGGACCTCCCTGCATCCTTTTCTATTCATAACGTTTTTCATCGGTCGTTATTGCGCAGGTATGAGGCACCGGTTGTGCCTTCCGTTGAGCCTCCTGCTCCGGTGTTGGTTGAGGGTGAGTTGGAGTACGTTGTGGAAAAAATCCTAGACTCCCGTGTTTCCAGACGGAGACTCCAGTATCTGGTCAAGTGGAAGGGATACGGCCAGGAGGATAATTCTTGGGTCACTGCATCTGATGTTCATGCCTCTGATCTGGTTCGTGCCTTTCATAGGGCCCATCCTGATCGCCCTGGTGGTTCTGGTGAGGGT
Source organism: Ranitomeya variabilis (assembly GCF_051348905.1). Classification (NCBI taxonomy): domain Eukaryota; kingdom Metazoa; phylum Chordata; class Amphibia; order Anura; family Dendrobatidae; genus Ranitomeya; species Ranitomeya variabilis. Next base: position 170,844,735 of record NC_135233.1, on the reverse strand, counting down.
TCGGTGCCCCCTCCTTGAGGGGGGGGTACTGTTGTGAATTTGGATTCTGGGCTCCCCCGGTGGCTACTGGTGGAATTGAACTTGTGACATCATCTTCCCTGTTCACCTGTTCTGATTAGATCTGGGTGTCGCTATATAACCTGGCTTCTCTGTTAGATGCTTGCCGGTCAACAATGTTATCAGAAGCCTCTCTGTGCTTGTTCCTGCTCCCAGACATCTACTAGATAAGTTGGACATTCGTCCATGTTTTGTTTTTGTATTTTGGTTCCAGTTCACAGCTGCAGTTTCGTTACTGTGTCTGGAAAGCTCTTGTTGATCAGGAATTGCCACTCTGGTATTATGAGTTAATGCCAGAGTCCTAAAGTAATTTCTGGATGTGTTTTGTTAGGGTTTTCTACTGACCATGAAAGTATGCTTTCTGTCTTCTGCTATCTAGAAAGCGGACCTCAAATTTGCTAAAACTATTTTCCTGCTGCGTTTGTTGTTTCATCTCATATCACCGCCAATATATGTGGGGGGCTTCTGTCTCCTTTTTGGGCATTTCTCTAGAGGTGAGTCAGGTCTTATATTTCCCTCTGCTAGCATTATTTAGTTCTCCGGCCGGCGCTGGGCATATAGGGATAAAAAGTAGGACATGCTACCTGGCTACTTCTAGATGATGCGGTAGGTTTAGTTCATGGTCAGTACAGTTACATCTTCCAAGAGCTTGTTCCTATTGAGGCTTATGCTAGTTCTCTGGCCATGGAGATCATGACACATTCTGTCAGGCTCGTCGTAGATGTTTCTAAGTGCAGAAAAAAAACTCCACAGAGTCAAATGCAGTAGAATCAGATGGCAAAGAAAACGCCCATGCTTGGGGATCCCCGCTTAATAATGACAACACCAGGCCCACACGCTGAGCCTCATTACCGAAGGAAGTCGGACGCATCCGAAAATATAGTTTGCAAGCCTCACGAAAAGTAACAAATTTACTGCGTTCCCCAGCAAATTTTTCAGGCAACGGATACTTAGGTTCAGCAACTTTATCTGTAACAACGGCTTGCACATTAGATATTGCTATTCCCTATTGCTGCACTGCCCCCCTCAACTCAGTGACCTGTAGGAACAGCTGTCATGGTTCCCAATGGCAAGGGAACGTAAGAAACATATAAGTAACGAACGAGCTCTCGGGTGATGGAAACTCGAGTTGACCGTGAGCTAAATCTACCACACAACTAACAGTAGCCAGGGAGCATATCTACGGCTTCCTATATGCCACGCGCCAGCCGGAGGACTAACTACGCCTGGTAGAGGAAGAAACAGACCTGGCTTACCTCTAGGGAAATACCCCAAAAGATGATAGCAGCCCCCCACATGTAATAACGGTGAATTAAGAGGAAAATACATACACAGTATGAAAGTAGATTTAGCAAAGAGAGGTCCACTTACTAGATAGCAGAAGGATACAAAAGAGGACTTCACGGTCAACTGAAAACCCTTTAAAAAACCATCCTGAAATTACTTTAAGACTCCTGTGTCAACTCATGACACAGGAGTGGCAATTTCAGCCCGCAAGAGCTTCCAGCTACAGAGAATAACAAAACTGCAAACTGGACAAAGGTACAAAACAAAAGGACAAAGTCCACTTAGCTGATCAGCAGACTAGTAGCAGGAACATGCAACCGAAGGCTCTGGTTACAATGATGACCGGCAAGGAAAAGACTGGAGAGCAAGGCTAAATAGGAAACTCCCAAACACTGATGGAAGCAGGTGAACAGAAGCAGCAAAGTGCAAACAAGTCACCAGTACCACCAGCAACCACCAGGGGAGCCCAAAAAGCGGATACACAACAGTACCCTCCCCTTAAGGAGGGGGCACCGAACCCTCACAAGAACCGCCAGGGCGATCTGGATGAGCCCTATGAAAGGCACGAACCAAATCCGAGGCATGAACATCAGAGGCAGTTACCCAAGAATTATCTTCCTGACCATAGCCTTTCCATTTAACCAGATATTGAAGTCTCCGTCTGGAAATACGGGAGTCCAAGATCTTCTCTACGACGTACTCCAATTCACCCTCCACCAGCACAGGAGCAGGAGGTTCAGTAGAAGGAACCACCGGTACCTCATATCTCCGCAACAACGACCGATGGAACACATTATGGATAGCGAAAGATGCCGGGAGGTCCAAACGAAAGGAAACAGGGTTAAGAATCTCCAAAATCCTATAAGGACCGATGAACCGAGGCTTAAATTTGGGAGAAGAAACCCTCATAGGGACAAAACGGGAAGACAACCACACCAAGTCCCCAACGCGAAGGTGGGGACCAACACGACGACGACGGTTAGCAAACTGCTGAGTCCTCTCCTGGGACAATTCCAAATTATCCACCACTTGTCCCCAAATCCGATGCAACCGATCCACCACCGCATCCACTCCAGGACAATCCGAAGATTCAACCTGACCAGATGAAAAACGCGGATGAAACCCTGAATTGCAAAAGAAAGGAGAAACCAAAGTGGCAGAACTAGCCCGATTATTAAGAGCAAACTCCGCCAACGGCAGAAAGGCAACCCAATCATCCGGATCCGCAGACACAAAACACCTCAAATAAGTCTCCAAAGTTTGATTAGTTCGCTCCGTCTGGCCATTGGTCTGAGGATGGAATGCAGACGAAAAGGACAAATCAATGCCCAACCTGGCACAGACTGCCCGCCAAAATCTAGACACGAACTGGGTACCCCTGTCAGAAACGATGTTTTCCGGAATACCATGCAAGCGAACCACATTTTGAAAAAACAGAGGGACCAACTCAGATGAGGAAGGCAACTTAGGCAATGGCACCAAATGAACCATTTTAGAAAAACGGTCACACACCACCCAGATGACAGACATCTTCTGAGAAACAGGGAGATCCGAGATAAAGTCCATAGAGATGTGCGTCCAAGGCCTCTTCGGAATAGGCAAGGGCAACAACAACCCACTAGCCCTAGAACAACAAGGCTTGGCCCGAGCACACACATCGCAACACTGCACAAAAACACGCACATCTCGAGACAGGGAAGGCCACCAGAAGGATCTAGCCACCAAATCTCTGGTGCCAAAAATTCCCGGATGACCTGCCAGAGTAGAAGAATGAACTTCCCGAGATGACTCTAGTGGTCCACTCGTCAGGAACAAACAGTCTACCCGACGGACAACGATCAGGTCTATCCGCCTGAAATTCTTGCAAAGCACGTCGCAAATCTGGAGAGACAGCAGACAAAACCACTCCATCCTTAAGGACACCAGCAGGTTCAGAATTCCCAGGAGAGTCAGGCTCAAAACTCCTAGAAAGAGCATCTGCTTTCACATTCCTAGAACCCGGTAAGTACGACACCACAAAATTAAACCGGGAAAAGAACAAAGACCAACGTGCCTGTCTAGGATTCAGGCGCCTGGCAGACTCCAAATAAATTAAATTCTTGTGATCAGTCAAAACTACCACCTGATGTCTGGCACCCTCAAGCCAATGACGCCACTCCTCAAATGCCCACTTCATGGCCAAAAGCTCCCGATTACCAACATCATAGTTTCGCTCGGCGGCCGAAAATTTTCGCGAAAAGAACGCACAAGGTCTCATCACTGAGCAGTCGGAACTTTTCTGCGACAAAACCGCCCCCGCTCCGATCTCGGAAGCATCGACCTCAACCTGAAAGGGAAGAGAAACATCAGGCTGCCGCAACACAGGGGCAGACAAAAAGCGGCGCTTAAGCTCCCGAAAGGCCTCCACGGCAGCAGGGGACCAATTGGCAACATCAGCACCCTTTTTAGTCAAATCCGTCAGAGGTTTAGCAACGCCAGAAAAACCAGCTATAAATCGACGATAAAAATTAGCAAAGCCCAAGAATTTCTGGAGACTCTTCAGAGAAGTAGGCTGCGTCCAGTCGTAAATAGCCCGAACCTTGACAGGGTCCATCTCAATAGAAGAAGGGGAAAAAATATACCCCAAAAATGAAATTTTTTGAACCCCAAAAACACACTTTGAACCCTTTACACACAAAGAATTCTCCCGCAAAACCTGAAAAACCCTCCTGACCTGCTGAACATGAGACTCCCAGTCATCAGAAAAAATCAAAATATCATCCAAGTACACAATCATAAATTTATCCAAATATTCACGGAAAATATCATGCATTAAGGACTGAAAGACAGAAGGTGCATTAGAAAGGCCGAAAGGCATTACCAAATACTCAAAATGGCCCTCAGGCGTATTAAATGCGGTCTTCCACTCATCCCCCTTCTTAATTCGCACCAAATTATACGCCCCACGAAGATCAATCTTAGAGAACCACTTAGCCCCCCTTATGCGAGCAAACAAATCAGTCAGCAAAGGCAACGGATACTGATATTTGACTGTAATTTTATTCAGGAGACGATAATCAATACAAGGCCTCAGAGAGCCATCCTTTTTAAAGACAAAGAAAAAAACAGCTCCTAAAGGAGATGAAGAAGGACGAATGTGTCCCTTTTCCAGGGACTCCTTAATATACTCGCGCATAGCAGCATGTTCAGGTACAGATAGGTTAAACAAACGACCCTTTGGAAATTTACTGCCAGGAATCAGATCTATGGCGCAATCACAATCCCTGTGAGGAGGGAGTGAACCAATCTTAGGCTCTTCAAAAATATCACGATAATCAGACAAAAATGCCGGAATCTCAGATGGAATAGATGACGAAATGGACACCATAGGAGTGTCCCCATGAGCCCCCCGACATCCCCAGCTTAACACAGACATAGCCTTCCAGTCAAGGACTGGGTTATGAGACTGTAACCATGGTAATCCAAGCACCAAAACATCATGTAAATTGTACAACACAAGGAAGCGAATCACCTCCTGATGGTCTGGAGTCATACGCATAGTCACTTGCGTCCAGAACTGTGGTTTATTACAAGCCAAAGGTGTAGAATCAATACCCTTCAGAGGTATAGGGACTTCCAGAGGCTCTAAATCAAACCCACAGCGCCTGGCAAAGGACCAGTCCATAAGACTCAGAGCGGCGCCAGAGTCCACATAGGCATCCACGGTAATAACTGATAATGAACAAATCAAGGTTACAGACAAAATAAATTTGGACTGTAAAGTGCCAATTGAAATGGACTTGTCAACCTTCCTAGTACGCTTAGAGCATGCTGATATAACATGAGCAGAATCACCACAATAGAAGCATAACCCATTTTTACGCCTATAATTCTGCCGCTCACTTCTGGACATAACTCTGTCACATTGCATTTTCTCTGGCGTCTCTTCAGAAGATACCGCCAAATGGTGCACGGGTTTGCGCTCCCGCAAACGCCGATCAATCTGAATTGCCATTGTCATGGACTCATTCAGACCTGTAGGCGCAGGGAACCCGACCATAACATCTTTAACGGCATCAGAAAGGCCCTCTCTGAAATTTGCCGCTAAGGCGCACTCATTCCACTGAGTAAGCACAGACCACCTACGAAATTTTTGGCAGTATATCTCCGCTTCATCTTGCCCTTGAGATAGGGCTATCAAAGCTTTTTCAGCTTGAATCTCCAAATTAGGTTCCTCATAAAGCAACCCTAAAGCCAGGAAAAACGCATCCACATTGAGCAACGCAGGATCCCCTGGTGCCAATGAAAATGCCCAATTTTGAGGGTCACCTCGCAGCAAAGAGATTACAATCTTAACCTGCTGGACAGGATCTCCTGAGGAGTGAGGTCTGAGAGAAAGGAATAATTTACAATTATATTTGAAATTCAAAAACCGAGATCTATCTCCGGAAAACACCTCTGGTGTAGGAATTTTAGGTTCAGAAATAGGAGTATGCATAACAAAATCTTGTAAATTTTGAACCTTCGTAGCAAGATTATTTAAACCTGCAGCCAAACTCTGAGGATCCATCTTTAAACAGGTGAGCTCAGAGCCATTCAATGATTAGAAGGAGAGAAAGGCAAAGGCTGTAATTAGAGCTGAAATACAACTGATCCAACTATGGAGCAAACCTAGGAAAAAAAAAATCTACAGACTTCTTTTTTCTCTCCTTTCTTCTGCCAATAAGTTTAACACAGGCCGGTCATACTGTCATGGTTCCCAATGGCAAGGGAACGTAAGAAACATATAAGTAACGAATGAGCTCTCGGGTGATGGAAACTCGAGTTGACCGTGAGCTAAATCTACCACACAACTAACAGTAGCCAGGGAGCATACCTACGGCTTCCTATATGCCACGCGCCAGCCGGAGGACTAACTACGCCTGGTAGAGGAAGAAACAGACCTGGCTTACCTCTAGGGAAATACCCCAAAAGATGATAGCAGCCCCCCACATGTAATAACGGTGAATTAAGAGGAAAAGACATACACAGTATGAAAGTAGATTTAGCAAAGAGAGGTCCACTTACTAGATAGCAGAAGGATACAAAAGAGGACTTCACGGTCAACTGAAAACCCTTTCAAAAACCATCCTGAAATTACTTTAAGACTCCTGTGTCAACTCATGACACAGGAGTGGCAATTTCAGCCCGCAAGAGCTTCCAGCTACAGAGAATAACAAAACTGCAAACTGGACAAAGGTACAAAACAAAAGGACAAAGTCCACTTAGCTGATCAGCAGACTAGTAGCAGGAACATGCAACCGAAGGCTCTGGTTACAATGATGACCGGCAAGGAAAAGACTGGAGAGCAAGGCTAAATAGGAAACTCCCAAACACTGATGGAAGCAGGTGAACAGAAGCAGCAAAGTGCAAACAAGTCACCAGTACCACCAGCAACCACCAGGGGAGCCCAAAAAGCGGATACACAACAAACAGCGCCCTCAACTGGCGGTTTATGGAAATCATGGGATCCATGGAAATAATGTTGGCTGATTATAATGTCACGGAGAGACTAGGTGGGCGAGAGCTTATAACCCGGGCCCCTGCAATTTCCCTAAGACTAGGGAAATACTGACTGGCCCTCTACCTGAAGTTTACACTGATGGTGTGCATGTTCAGGCCTCGAACCTCACCCTGCCTCCTGATACAACCCTGAGCTGGAAACCTGCGCCCTCCACCCAGTGAATGCAATACACCAGTACCCACAGTTAGCACAGACAAGGATAAAGGAAAATATACATCACGCTGCAGTCACTCAGGAATACACTATAAATGTGCAGGGCAAAATAAACACAAATATAGGAAGGAGTAAATAAGACAAGGGAAAATACACCACCAGCAACGATACTCCAGCAACCAGCTCTCCACTCCAGACCGAGATAACAAATGCGCAAGACAGAAGCTATAATCGGCGACACCCAATGATCAGGAGAACTATAAAAAGGCAATGGGCATGGCCCAGCCTCCAATCCGAGGATCAGGTAAATTAACCCCGGAACAGCTAGACAAAATCTAGCCGACGCCAATGAGCAAATAGTGGTCAAAAGCGGAACTACCGCTGTCTGTCGGATGACCTGGTCTGAACAGCGTCCGACATGACAATATGAGTTTTTCCCCAAGCTCCTTTGCATAGCACATCAAATACCTTTTATTACCCCCCGTTCAGTGTGGTCCAGTCCAATGGATGTTGCGGGTCTTGCTTTGGCTCCTATCTTGTCGTAATCAATATCCTTCATGCGAATGACTAATCGCATGTCATCCACAAAATGCCAACCCCCCCCAATCGCGCTTATGCTGCTGAGGTCAGAGCTAAATAAGGTAATGTGCATGATGCCTGCCTGAGATTAGAGAACCAGTACCTGATACCTGCTGCTCATGGTTCGGGCAGCATGCATCAGCTGTCAAATTCCCTTGGTAAAATGTTTTTAATTATGCACATTACAATGTATGTAAGCAGAGCTGAACCTCAAGTTGTGTATTACTTAAATGCAGTAGTATCAGACTATCTGTCTAGTCTCAGATGCAGTATAGCATTACAGCTGTTCTAGAAAGTTTGTGAACCCTTCAGAATTTTCCATATTTCTGCATTCATTTGACCTAAAACTACTTTTGATTTCCACTCTAGTCCTAAAGGTAGAGAACCAAATTAAATGAATGAGTAAAAAATGTTAGACTGTAATTTTTAAATGAGGAAAATTATCTAATATCACATGTTCGTGAGCTGTAAAACTACGTGAACCTTTAGGAATAGTACTTTGTTTGAAGGTCTCATCTTCAGAATACATTTGTGAAAGGGTTTCATGGCACAAATTAAATATATTTCTGAGGACCTCAGAAGAGTTGTTGATTTTTATTAGGCTGGAAAAGGTATTAAAAACTGTGAAAAGTTTGGACTCCACCAATATACAGTCGGAAAGATTGTGCACAAATGGAGGAAGTTCAATACCAAGATTATCTACCCCATGAGTGGTCAACCAACAAAGATCACTTGAAGAGCAAAGCCAATAGTTGTCTGCAAAGTCATAAAGTAACCCAACCTAACCACTAGCTAATGTGAGAGTTATTTAGTTGCTTAATGGTAATGTTCATGACTACATTTTCAAGAGGACACTGAATAACAATGGTGTGCAAGGCAGGATTTCAAGGAGAAAGCCACTGTTCTCTACAAAGAACATTGCTGCCTGTCTGCAGTTTGCCAAAAATCACCTTGACAAGCCAGAAAGCTTTTGAAAACCATATTTTGTGTATGGGGAAACCAAAATAAAACTTTTTGACCATTTACATATCTTATAACTATTTGTGTCACCCACCTCAGTTTGCACCTTTAGACCCAACCCACAAATTTAGACAAACAGGTTATTATCTGCTTATTATTCTTGATTTTTTGTTTTTGAAGTCTATATGTTGGAAGCAATAAAAATAGGATCAGGATCTGAGCGATTTACATAATGTCCAAATTGAGGTGAGTTTACTTCTGGGTTAGTGCATCTCTAAAATGTAAGCTCTTGTGGGATGTTAACAGTATTTAACTACTAAAAATGTCCCATAGAAGGACAATTTGAGACAGGTTTATTTGCATCCAAACCTCATTGAAGTGTGTGGAGAGCAGAGGCCCCATTTCACAATAAAGCTAGCTTTGACCAAATTATTATGGGAGAAGCTGTACCCCATTGCTTTCCACTTTGGTTTAAAAATCTGCAGCAAAATCTACTTCTTTTTAACATATTTATTAATGACCTTGTAGGGGGCATTCAGAGTAGAATTTCAATATTTGCAGATGACACTAAACTCTGCAGGGTAATTAATACAGGGGAGGACAATTTTGTATTACAGGATGATTTATGTAAACTAGAAGCTTGGGCTGATAAATGGCAAATGAGCTTTAATGGGGATAAATGTAAGGTCATGCACTTGGGTAGAAGTAATAAGATGTATAACTATGTGCTTAATTCTAAAACTCTAGGCAAAACCGTCAATGAAAAAGACCTGGGTGTATGGGTGGATGACAAACTCATATTCAGTGGCCAGTGTCAGGCAGCTGCTACAAAGGCAAATCAAATAATGGGATGCATTAAAAGAGGCATAGATGCTCATGAGGAGAACATAATTTTACCTCTATACAAGTCACTAGTTCGACCACACTTAGAATACTGTGCACAGTTCTGGTCTCCGGTGTATAAGAAAGACATAGCTGAACTGGAGCGGGTGCAGAGAAGAGCGACCAAGGTTATTAGAGGACTGGGGGGTCTGAAATACCAAGATAGGTTATTACACTTGGGGCTATTTAGTTTGGAAAAACGAAGGCTAAGGGGTGATCTTATTTTAATGTATAAATATATGAGGGGACAGTACAAAGACCTTTCTGATGATCTTTTTAATCATAGACCTGAGACAGGGACAAGGGGGCATCCTCTACGTCTGGAGGAAAGAAGGTTTAAGCATAATAACAGACGCAGATTCTTCACTGTAAGAGCAGTGAGACTATGGAACTCTCTGCCGTATGATGTTGTAATGAGTGATTCATTACTAAAATTTAAGAAGGGACTGGATGCCTTTCTGGAAAAGTATAATGTTACAGGGTATGTACACTAGATTCCTTGATAAGGCGTTGATCCAGTGTACTAGTCTGATTGCCGTATGTGGAGTCGGGAAGGAATTTTTTTCCCCCAAGGTGGAGCTTACTCTTTGCCACATGTTTTTTTTTTGCCTTCCTCTGGATCAACATGTTAGGGCATGTTAGGTTAGGCTATGGGTTGAACTAGATGGACTTAAAGGGAGGGTGCCGTGATTTTAGTTTTTGTATTAATAATTATTGATTATATAATCAATTATTTTCAATACAAAAGTAAATGTACCTCTTTCATACTTTTTTATTTATTCACTTTTACTTTCACCACTGGAGGCCGCCATTTTCATTAGTGTGGGTGTAAGTGTCTGGGCACGACACTTGCACACCTCACTTACGGCAGCCATGTACATAGGAGCCTGCAGTCGGGCCCCGACCGCATCTCTTTCATTGAGGCCGCTCCTCCTGCCTCTCAGCTGTGACTTGGCCACGCCCACTGAGCTGCCGCATCACAGCTGTGAGAGGAGATCGCGGCCATTTTGTTTTTCCCTCTGCCATCGCACACACAGCTCAGTGCGTGCGATGGCAGAAGCTGCTGCTGGGAAGCGAGGGTCCGAGGTGAGTATCTGCAGCAAGGAGCTGTGATTGCAGCCTGTACTTAGTATTACAGTACAGGCTGCAATCACTGCTCACTACCGACCTGTTCAGAGCAGAGCAGGGAGATCGTCGCACTGCTCTGCCCTGAACATGACTCAGCATTTCCTGAGAGAGGATGGAAGGTAAGTACAGCGTTTTTATTTTCTTATGCATCTACCACTGCTACCAGCCCCTATATATCACCTAGCACTGCCTGCCCCTATATACCACTGCCTGCCTGCCTCTGTATACCACTGCCTGCCTGCCTCTGTATACCACTGCCTGCCTGCCTCTGTATACCCCTGCCTGCCTCTGTATACCCCTGCCTGCCTGCCTCTGTATACCACTGCCTGCCTCTGTATACCACTGCCTGCCTCTGTATACCACTGCCTGCCTGCCTCTGTATACCACTGCCTGCCTGCCTCTGTATAACCCTGCCTGCCTCTGTATACCACTGCCTGCCTGCCTCTGTATACCACTGCCTGCCTGCCTCTGTATACCCCTGCCTGCCTCTGTATACCCCTGCCTGCCTCTGTATACCACTGCCTGCCTGCCTCTGTATACCCCTGCCTGCCCGCCTCTGTATACCCCTGCCTGCCCGCCTCTGTATACCCCTGCCTGCCCGCCTCTGTATACCCCTGCCTGCCCGCCTCTGTATACCACTGCCTGCCTCTGTATACCACTGCCTGCCTGCCTCTGTATACCACTGCTGCCTGCCTCTGTATACCACTGCCTGCCCGCCTCTGTATACCCCTGCCTGCCCGCCTCTGTATACCACTGCCTGCCTGCCTCTGTATACCCCTGCCTGCCTGCCTCTGTATACCACTGCCTGCCTCTGTATACCACTGCCTGCCTGCCTCTGTATACCACTGCCTGCCTGCCTCTGTATACCCCTGCCTGCCTCTGTATACCACTGCCTGCCTGCCTCTGTATACCCCTGCCTGCCTCTGTATACCACTGCCTGCCTGCCTCTGTATACCACTGCCTGCCCGCCTCTGTATACCCCTGCCTGCCCGCCTCTGTATACCACTGCCTGCCTGCCTCTGTATACCACTGCTGCCTGCCTCTGTATACCACTGCTGCCTGCCTCTGTATACCACTGCCTGCCCGCCTCTGTATACCCCTGCCTGCCCGCCTCTGTATACCACTGCCTGCCTGCCTCTGTATACCACTGCTGCCTGCCTCTGTATACCACTGCCTGCCTGCCTCTGTATACCACTGCCTGCCTGCCTCTGTATACCACTGCCTGCCCGCCTCTGTATACCCCTGCCTGCCTGCCTCTGTATACCACTGCCTGCCTGCCTCTGTATACCACTGCTGCCTGCCTCTGTATACCACTGCCTGCCTGCCTCTGTATACCACTGCCTGCCTGCCTCTGTATACCACTGCCTGCCTGCCTCTGTATACCACTGCCTGCCTGCCTCTGTATACCACTGCCTGCCTGCCTCTGTATACCCCTGCCTGCCTGCCTCTGTATACCCCTGCCTGCCTCTGTATACCACTGCTACCTCTGTCCTGTGTAGCTAATCTAGTCCTGGGTAGCTAATCCTGTCCCGTGTACTGTGTCCTCAGCAGTCAGTATCACACAGGACAGGATTAGATACACGGCTCAGCAGTCGGTATCACACAGGACAGGATTAGATACACGGCTCAGCAGTTGGTATCACACAGGACAGGATTAGATACATGGCTCAGCTGTCGGTATCACACAGGACAGGATTAGATACACGGCTCAGCAGTCGGTATCACACAGGACAGGATTAGATACACGGCTCAGCAGTCAGTATCTAATCCTCTCCTATGCACTCTCCCCCCTGCGTGTCTTTTCCCATTGTGGTTTATTATTTTTGTTGTGGGAGATGTGGGAGTCGAGGATTATGCGTTCGGTATGGTTTAAAAAAGATTAATAAAGGACTTTATTCTGGCCGAGTCTTTATTTACAATACAACTATAGGATTAGTAATGGATGGGTGCCTTATAGACGCCTCTCCATTACTAAGCCGTGGGCTTGATGTCACCGGACAATATGAAGGTGACATTAACCCCACAAATATAAACCCCACTTGCTACCGCTACAGGGCAAGTGGAAATTGCCAGGCAAAGCGCCAGAAAAGGCGCATGTAAAAGGCAGCTGAGAGCTGATGTTTTTAGCCTGGGGGGGGGGGACAGTATCCATGGCCCCTTCCTAGGCTATTAATGTAAGCCCGCAGCTGTCTGCATAATATTTCATGGTTATTATAGGGGGCCCCACGTCTTTTTTGGGGGGCTGTCCCCCATTTTAATAGCCAGTAAAGGCTATAAGTATACAGTTGCGAGCGTGTGAGTGTGAGCACACCCTCCCACCCACAGACCAGTACACTGCTCTTCTGAAATACTGTTCTCCTGTCACCCTGCTCCTTCCACCATACGTCTCTCACCTCCCTAGAGCAGCACAATACCATATGGATCACGTATAATGCATATATATATATATATATATATATATATATATATATATATATATATATATATATATATATATATATATATATATCTCACATATACTCCCATAAAGACCACACATTATGCCGGGATATTATAATATATATATAATATCACACATTATGCCACCAAGTATTGTGTGATCTATGTGACGGTATTATATGTGATCTATATGGCAATATTATGTTTGATCAGTGTTGTGGAATGATGTAAAAACTATATGACGGTGGTATATAAGAACTATATTGTGGGATTATGTGTGATCTATGTGGAAGTACTAGGTGAGAATTATATGGCGGTATTATTTGTGATCTATATGGTGGTATGTGAGAACTGTATGACAGTATTGTGTGATCTATTTGATAGTATTGTGTGTGATGTATATGGCGGTATTATGTGTGATCTATATAGCGGTATTATGTGAGAACACTATGGCAGTATTATCTTCAGAAAGTGGACCCATTCTACGGTGGTTCTGGCTGAGCACCTGCACGCGGGTCTGGGGTAATAGAGGGAGCAGCATGACCTCCAGTTAGGTGCAGTCAGGGCTGGTGAGGCAGCTGAAGAGAGGGGTCTCATTTTTATCATTACTCTATGGCTACATTTCCCCCAGCGTCACCCCGGACTGCGCCTGTCGTCTCACTTTCACACATCGCCAGGACAGGATGGAGAAGACAGGATCTGAGGAGGGGAATGGGGTCTTAGCATGCAAAGTCTGGATCAGAACAGGCCATCAATCTGCAGAAATGTTTCCTGGATTTCTGTAGAGCAGACGGCCCATCCATGTGTATAAAAGACAGCGTTCTATGTACAATCCCTGGCTGCTCTGCGCACTGAACATGGTGCCCCCATAGACCAGCACACTGCTCTCCTGAAATACTCTGTGCTGCTGTCACCCTGCTCCCTCCACCACATATCTCCCAGAATCCTTGCTGCCTGCTATCCTCGGTGACTGTCTACTTGTCAGTACAAGGCTGCCGTCACACATTCAGTATTTGGTCAGTATTTTACCTCAGTATGTGTAAGCCGAAACCAGGAGTGGGTGATAAATACAGAAGTGGTGCATATGTTTCTGTTATACTTTTCCTCTGACTGTTCCACTCCTGGTTTTGGCTTACACATACTGAGGTAAAATACTGACCAAATACTGCTAGTGTGACGGCAGCCTTACTCTGCAGTCACTGACAAAATGGCTGCTCACTGGGTTCCTGAATCCTCTCTTATCCCTTAGCAAACACATGGAAGGGGAGGAGAGGAGACATCACACACGTCAGCAGACTCCGCCCATAATTACTGCAGTGCAGTAATGTGAGCTAGTTGTACACTAGGTTTTTCTGAAATTTCAGCAGCTGCTCCCCCTAGTGTTTAAAAGTGGAAATTCCAAAACTTTTCAAATTATTTTTCATATTTTACTAAATTATAAACAAATGAAAATATTTTTTAAGAAAATTTAAACATTAATTCTTTACATTTTTACAATTGCTGTAAAAAAATTTTTTTTGATGGCACCTTCCCTTTAAAGTCTTCCTTCAACCTTAATAACTATGTAACTATGTACTTGGGTTTGCAGAAGATTTCACCATGAATTTGATCCCTATGTGCTGAAAGAGGTGAAATCAGCATTTAAAAGTCTGCACCAAAAATTGACATGTTGTGGAATTTAACCCCTTCCCAATATTGTGGCATTTAAATGTCAAAATGAAGGTTTGGTACCAATATGTTGTCATGACAGCCTGAGGCATGTTGAATGCTGTAGTTGCCTCCATCTTAGTCCTCCTATGAAGCCCAGTCATCAGAGGACATCATTTTCTCTATGTACTACAATAACATGGTTGTGAACAAGAATTTGTGATCTCAGGTTGAAATCCCCTAAGTGGACTAAAAAAATAAAGTAAAAAAAATATGTTTAATAGTATCTAAGAAACAATTAGAGTGTAGACATTTGAAGCACCCCTATTCTTCACTGTTAAAAATATAAAAACAAAGCATATTTCCTATTGCCACTTTTGTAAAGCTGTGATGTATCAAAATACTAAATTACTTAACCCACATACTAAACATAAAAAAAAAAATCTAAACACCAGAAATGAAGTTATTTGGTGGCAGCACCTCTCTCAATATCAATAAAAATAGTTGCCACACAAACAATAAGCCCTCTCACAACTCCCATCAAGGAAAAATGTAAAACGTTTTGGGTCCCAGAAAATGGAGACAGAAACATTACTAATCAATAAAGCTGTATAGGTTTTGTGTTGCTGTAATTGTACTGACATGAAGAATCATGTGGTTATTTTTAATACACAATGAAAATTGCAAAAAATAAAATAAATTTGTCATTGCATTTTTTCACCTCTTCACTGCACTTATAAATGTTTTTCAGTACATTATTTGGTAACTTGAATGGTATTATTCAAAATTACGATTCGTCCTGCAGATAACAAGCCCTCATACAGCTATGACAATGCAAACAAAAAATTTTTTTAGGACTCTTGAAAGAAAGGTAAGAAAAAACTTGCGAATGTGTTAGGGTATGTGTCCACGTTCAGGATTGCTTCAGTTTTTGGTCAGGATTTTATGCAGGTAAAATCCTGACCAAATCTGCACCTGAGGTCACTGGCAGGTCACCTGCGTTGTCCTTGCGTTGTTTCAGCACTGTAAGGACAGGCTGCGTTCTTAAAAGACGCGCCGCATGTCCGTTTACGGGGGTCTGCCGCATGCGTCTTTTAATGTATAGTGGAGACGGGATTTCATGAAATCCCCTCCACTATGCTGTAACATCTGGACGATGCGTGTTTGACGCTGCGGCTCTACGCAGCGTCAAACACGCAGCGTTTCCTGAACGTGGAAACACACCCTTAAAATCCGTAACACAGATCCAATTCATTTAAAATAAAATCCACATGTTGATTAGGTTTACATTTCTCTGTCAATTAGCTCCAACATGCATCGGGAAGGTGGTAATGTCACGATGGGGGCAGGCTTTGCAGCGTTGAGAATCTCTCCCCCTGATGTGGTCACCCACCTATCCACTCTCTTTCCCCATGTGCTGACTTCTCCGGTCTGTGCTCTCTTCTTTGACCTGTCTACCCCATGTGCTATCCCCCTTGTCTGCTCTCTTTCTCCTTCCTGTGCTGTGTTCTCCCCTCATGTGCTGTCCCGTTTGCCCTGTCTCCCCCCTGTGCTCTGTCTCTCGTGTGTATGGTGCGTACGGCATATACAGTGTGTGTGTGCTGCATACGGGGTATACAGTGTTTGTGTGTGTGTGTGGTGCGACGGTGTTCTGCTGGTGGTAACACACAATTTCCATATTGAGACACCCATCACTTTAGTGTCCCAATATGTCTGTCAGTGAACTTCGGCCACTTGGAATTCTGGGATCCGGACACATCTGGACGGAACAGGATGTGAAGACATTACAAGGTAAGTATATATTAAGATATGTGTCTGGTGTATTCCAAAGGAGCATCCCATTGACTAGTATAAGCATTTGCATACCTTTTCTTTGTCATTGTAAAGGAAAGCATAGCCACCTTTGGTTCACCGAGGTGTACAAAACTGTAGTAACAATAAATAGATGCATAAATATATATCTAAAATATTTTCCATTAGCCCATTCTTGACATGTGATGAAGATCTTGGTTACATCTCTGTGCGGCAGCATTGAGCAGGCTCAGGAGATGAGCCTACACATTCCAAGGCATATGATATAGCAGCCTATAACAACTGCGACTGCTGCTGTTTAACCACTTAGGCTACGTTCAAAGGCCAGTATTTCAGTCATTATTTTTCATCAGTATTTGTAAGCCAGAACCAGAGCCAGGAGTGGGTCAAAAATGCAAAAGTGGTGCATGTGTTTCTTTTACATTTTTTCTTTGATTGTTCCTCTACTAGCTTACAAAAACTGATATAAATTACTGGCCAAAATAATACTGTGTGAATGTAGCCTTAAATAGTATTGTCATTCTCTGACCGATGCATATATGTGGTGCAGTCCCAGTGGGACCTCTACTCCCACATTATTGGTCGTCCCCGCAATATGATCACAGGTTGGCAACGGGCCCCATCCCAAACTCTGTAATCCAGTCAAAGGAGATTGAAAGATTGCAGTAAAAAAAAGTGCATCTTTCATGCATTTTATGTAGGACAATGCTGCATCGCATCTTCGAAGTACTGCACCGCTTGGCTAGCAAGTAAAGGCATTAAAGATTAAATAATGTGGACCCTTCTTAAATGGGAGATTAACAATGAAGGAAAACAGTCACCTCTGTGAGCAGTGTCTGGGAGGCTGTGGTTGGTGCTGCCCAAAAAGTTGATCATCAACAGATTAAGAAACTGACAGACTCCATGGATGGAATACTACTGATATTATAATAATATTTTTTATTTCTATAGTGCCAACATATTCCGCAGCCCTTTACATTTTAGAGGGGACTAGGACAGACAATAAAGACATTTTAGAATAACACAGAAATCAACAGATACCAAAAGGAGTGGAGGACCCTGCTCACAAGCTTACAAGCTTATTACAAAGAAGGGTGATATATTGGTCACTGGCATTTTTTTTTGTTATTTGTTTTTGCACTTTTTTAATTGTTTGGTTATTATTGTCACTTTAAGGCTGTGTGCACACGTTGCAGATTTTTCGCATTTTTTTTCGCGTTTTTTTGCTATAAAACGCTATTAAACACATACATTATGCATCCCATCATTTAGAATGCATTCCGCAATTTTTGTGCACATGATGCGTTTTTTACCCGCGAAAAAACGCATCGCGGTAAAATACGCAGCATGTTCATTAATTTTGCGGATTTTTTGCGGATTTCCCACTATATTATTGCATTGGGAACCTCCGGAAAAATCCGCAAAAAAAAACCGCACCAAAAACGCGAGAAAAACGCATGCAGATTTCTTGCAGAAAATGTCCGGTTTTGCTCAGGAAATTTCTGCAAGAAATCCTGAACGTGTGCACATAGCCTAACAGATGAAAATAAACAATTGTACATTTTTTTTATTTGCGCACTAATGGTCCAATAATTCTGATCACATAGATATTCTCCAAAACAGTCAAAACTTCAATTTTACTTTCTTAAATATTCAGGTTTATTAATCTTTTGGATTGAATGACAGTTTCTGTAGTTCACTAATAAAATTAATCATCAACAATACAAATTGCCGAATAATTGTGCACACAATGTAAACATTAACAAAAACCTTTTCGGATAACAAGGAAAAGACTACATGATTAGCAGCATTTCCATTTGAATTTCCATAGTGTTTGAAGATTGGGTTTGTCCCCTGACACGAAATTCATATGAAATCCTGTATCTTTCCCTATCTCCCCTGAGTCTTTACCTTTTTATCTGTGCCCTAGTCAGATTACCTCTGCTTCTTTTCTGAAGATGAAGATAAATTATTAATGCTGCAGCTGAACTCCAGGGCCTCTGAAAACCTTGTGTGTGAATTGTTGGCTTTCATAGGAAACCCCAATTGTGACAAGTGAAGGTGATGTGGTAGAATATGGAGTGAGTTGTAATTAGATAATATTGCTCACTATGTCAGTAAGACTGAAAAATTCTATCACAAGGACAATTCACTGGCAACAGTCAATCAATAAGAACTTTAAGGCTATGTGCACACGTAAGAAAAGATGTGCAGAATTTTCTGCACAAAATCTGCATCTCCTGGCAGAATCCGCAGCTGCGTTTTTTTATGCGTTTTTTGTGCTTTTTTAGTGCAGATTTTATTTCTATAATGGAGGGGTGCAGAAACGCTGCAGAACTGCACAAAAGAAGTGACATGCACTTCTTTGAAATCTGCAGCGTTTCTGCGCAGATTTTTCTGCACCATGTGCACAGCTTTTTTTTCACATTGATTTACATTGTACTGTAAATCACAGTGCAGTTCTGCAGCGTTTTTGCTGCAGAAAAATCTGCTGCAGTTCTGCACCAATTCTGCACTAAATCTGCATCGTGTGCACATACCCTAAGGGCATGTGCACACAATGTAGATTTAGTGCAGATCTGCAGTGTTTTTTTCTGCTGCAGATCTGCACTGTGATTTACAGCACAATGTAAATCAATGTGAGAAAAAAAAGCTGTGTACATGGCGCAGAAAAATCCGCGCAGAAACGCTGCAGATTTCAAAAAAGTGCATGTTGCTTCTTTTGTTTAGTTCTGCAGCGTTTCTGCACCCCTCCATGATAAAAATCCGCACTGGTAAAATCTGCACAAAAACTGCACAAAATCTGCAACAAAAACGCACAAAAACTGCATCAAATCTGCACCTGCGTTTTCTGCCAGGAGATGCAGATTTAGTGCAGAAAATTCTGCACCACATTTCCTTTGTTTGCACATTAAGGCCGGCGTCACACTCTGCGTATGTAAATACGGTCCGTTTTTTACGGCCGTAATACGCAGAAATGTTCCCAAAATAGTGATCCGTATGTCATCCGTAGGCAGAGTGTGGCAGCGTATTTTGCGCATGTCATCCTCCGTATGTAATCCGTATGGCATCCGTACTGCGAGATTTTCTCGCAGGCTTGCAAAACCGACATCTAATGGCTTTGTGGCCTCAAATGTTCGTTAAAACATATATACAGTATATATCATTGAGACACATATATATATATTTAGATTTACTTCAGCGCGATATAGCAGAAAAGCCGGTAATTCAATTGCCGGCTTTTCATTTCTCCTTCACAAACTCGACATGATATGAGACATGGTTTACATACAGTAAACCATCTCCTATCCCTTTTTTTTTGCATATTCCACACTACTAATGTTAGTAGTGTGTATGTGCAAAATTTGGCCGCTGTAGCTGCTAAAATAAAGGGTTAAATAGCGGAAAAAATTGGCGTGGGCTCCCGCGCAATTTTCTCCGCCAGAGTGGTAAAGCCAGTGACTGAGGGCAGATATTAATAGCCTAGAGAGGGTCCATGGTTATTGGCCCCCCCTGGCTACAAACATCTGCCCCCAGCCACCCCAGAAAAGGCACATCTGTCCTCATATGAACTCGAGCGTGGGAACTTTTCCAAGGCTCCAGTTTATGAGGACATCCAGCAGAGGGCGCATCACCGCAACTCAAGGTAACTACAGGTCACCCTGCTTTCCATTCAGTACCCGGGGTTTTACAGGCAGGAGCGAGTGCATTAGCACAGCTCCTGGCTGTAAAATGATTTAACCCCTTCAGATGGATTTACATCGTGGGACATAACAACGGAAGGTATGGAATATTGTTGTTTGTTTTTTTAACTTTGTTTCAGGACGATGGTCTTCAGGTGAATTAAGAGCCTAATAAAATATTACAACACCCTGTGTCTTTATTTCATTAAAATACTTTGTAATAATGTGTGTGTGTTTTATTAACCATTTAGTACTATTGGATTAATAATGGATAGGTGTCATAATTGACGCCTCTCCATTATTAACCTGGCTTAATGTCAATGTTACAATAGAAAAGTGACATTAACCCTTCATTACCCCATATCCCACCGCTACACGGGAGTGGGAAGAGAGAGGCCAAGTGCCAGAATAGGCGCATCTTCCAGATGTGCCTTTTCTGGGGTGGCTGGGGGCAGATATTTGTATCCAGGGGGGGCCAATAACCATGGACCCTCTCTAGGCTATTAATATCTGCCCTCAGTCACTGGCTTTACCACTCTGGCGGAGAAAATTGCGCGGGAGCCCACGCCAATTTTTTCCACCATTTAACCCTTTATTTTAGCAGCTACATTAGTAGTGTGGAATATGCAAAAAAAGGGATATGAGATGGTTTACTGTATGTAAACCATGTCTCATATCATGTCGGGTTTGGGAAGGAGAAATGAAAAGCCGGCAATTGAATTACCGGCTTTTCTCTAACACCGGTGCGTATTTCTCGCAAGTCACACGCATGGTCCGTGTGTAATCCGTTATTTTTCTCGCCCTCAAACTTTCATTGGCGATTTTTTTGCGCAATACGGTGAAAAACGCAGCATGCTGCGATTTTCTACGGCCGTACAAGACCGTATATTACGGATGCGTAATATACGGCAGATAGGAGCTGGGACATAGAGATTCATTGGGCCGTGTGCAATGCGTATTTTACGGACGTAGTTTATGCGCTCATACGTCCATAAAACTCGCCAGTGTGACGCCGGCCTAAGGCTATGTGCACACGTTGCGGATTAGGCTTAGGAATTTCTGGTGCGGATTCTGCCTCTCCTGGCAGAAAACGCACCTGTGTTTTTTTGTGCGGTTCCGCAGCGTTTTTTTGTGCGTTTTTGCTGCGGTTTTCTTGCGGATTTGCTGCGGTTTTTACCCCTGCGGTTTTCTATAATGGAGTGGGTACAAAAACGCTGCAGATTCACAAAAAAGAAGTGACATGCTATTTCGTAAAAACTGCAGCATTTCCTCAGCGGAGTTTCCGCAAAGTGTGCACAGCATTTTTTTTTTCCATTGATTTACATTGTACTGTAAATCAATTGCGGATCTGCAGCGTTTCTTCACCTCAAAAAACGCTGCGGATCCGCAGCAAATCCGCAACGTGTGCACATACCCCAAATAACAGTTTCCGTAGTTTTATAAATCTAGACTTTTTATTGATTGACTCGTTTTACTTGATGTAGCATTTTCTTTATCTACTACGTGTTTTAATAAAGACCGTGTTCTAGACTAGTAAGTACAGAGCGTTCTTCGATAAATGTGTGATCAATCCTGAGAATAATCATTTTGCTTAACATGAATAGGAATAGACTGAAGCTGAGAAATGCAATAAACAAAGTGGCAGTGCTATTTTACCAATGTAAAAGGCTCTCACAAAGGTTTATGAGTGAAGCCCACACCTAAGGTCTCATTTCCACATGCGAGGCACACGTCCGTATCTCACATGTGGAAACCAAGCTGTGGAGCCGGCACTCCAGAGCGGAGCGTGCGGCCGCATAGGAACACATGGAGCTGCACGCTCCGCTCTGGAGTGCCGGCTCCACAGCTTGGTTTCCACATGCGAGATACGGACGTGTACCTCGCATGTGGAAATGAGCCCTAATAGTAATAATTTCTATTTCTATAGCGCCAACATGTTCCACATTACATTTTAACGCGAGGGTACTTGTACAGACAACAAAGACATTACAGTGTAAACACATAATTCAACAGATACCAATGGGAGAACAATTATATTTATTGATGCAATTTTTCAAAACATTATGGCCCCGACCACCATAACGGCTTTCTATATCTACCCTAGTACATAGCTCCCAACTGCAGATCCGGTCTCTGCAGTATTGGAACCCACAACTTCTCTCCTTGCAGGCAGTAGCTAAAGCTATGAGCCACAGCCAATACTAACATGTATGGAAGGATGTTCTCCACTTGAAGCTGCATTGCAGCCTCTGAGCTCACAGGCAAGTTATACTGGTACATAGAGATTCGTCTGTAAATGGCAGTGTATCTCTATGTCCCTGTATTCTTTAGGTGAAGAAAAGTCAGATTGTTTTGTACTTTTAACCCCTTCATGGCCAGAGGTATTTTCGTTTTTGCTTTTTTTTTTTTTTGCTCCCCTTCTTCCCAAAGCTATAACTTTTTTATTTTTCACTCAGTATGGCCAAATGGTTGTTTTTTTGCGGGACAAGTTATAGTTTTGAATGATACCATTGGTTTTAACATATCCTATACTGGAAAACAGGGAAAAAGTTTCCAAGTGCGGTGAAATTGCAAAACAAGTGCAATCCCACAATTGCTTTTTGTTTTGCTTTTTTACTATCTTCACTAAATGCTAAAACTGACCTGCCATTATGATTCTCCAGGTCATTACGAGTTCATAAACACCAAACATGTCTAGGTTATTTTTTTATCTAAGTGGTGAAAAAAATTCCAAACTTTGTTCAAAACATCTGACATGTGCTGCAAAAGATGTTGGCTCAGCGCCGGAGCCCACATCAAAGGGAGGGTGTCCGACATCGGCGTATTATTACGCCCAATGTCGGAAAGGGGTTAAGGCTATGTTCACACGCTGCGGTTTTTGCTGCGGATCCGCAGCGGATTTGCAGCTGCAGATCCGCTGACGTTTTCCATGCAGGGTACAGTACAATGTTACCCTATGGAAAACCAAATCCGCTGTGCCCACTTTCCTTTTTTCCGCCTGAAAATCCGCACTGATTTTCTGCGGAAAAAAAGAAGTAGCATGTCACTTCTTTCTGCGGATTCCACAACTGTTTTCCACCTGCACCAATAGGAAAGTGCAGTTGGAAACCCGCAGTGGAATCTGCAGGAGAAACCGCACAGAAAACCGCAGGGAAATCCACCGCGGTTTTGCACTGCAGGTTTTCTCAAATCAGGACCTGAAAAATCCGCAGCAAAAAAAGGATGGTGTGAACAAGGCCTAAAACTGCTAAAAAAAGGAAAAAGTTAACAAGCAGTGCAGTTACAAAAATGTCATTTTCTCTTTCTTTTTTTGTGAGATCTGGTCTCCCCAGGAATCAAACTCACAACCTACATGATTGCAAGCAGCAGCTAAAGCTATGAGTGATCGGATTATTTATGGGTATTGGTAAAAGTCAAAAAACATGTTGTGATTGATTTTTTCTCTCTGTTAGACCCATAAAAAAAATCTAATAAAAATGTAAGACGAAGGCCGGCGTCACACTGGGCGTAAGACAATACGCCACGTATTATACGTCCGTACTACGGCCGTAATACGGAGAAATGTTCCCAAAATAGTGATCCGTAGGCAGGGTGTGTCAGCGTATTTTGCGCATGGCATCCTCCGTATGTAATCCGTATGGCATCCGTACTGCGAGATTTTCGCGCAGGCTTGCAAAACCGACATCTAATGGATTTATGTGCTCAAATGTTCATTAAAACATATATACAGTATATATATATATATATATATATATATATATATATATATATATATATATATATATATGTCATTGAGACACATATATATATATTCTGTATTTAGATTTCATTCAGCGCGATATCTGTGAACAGCCGGTAATTCAATTGCCGGCTTTTCATTTCTCCTGCACAAACCCGACATGATATGAGACATGGTTTACATACAGTAAACCATCTCATGTCCCGATTTTTTTTGCATATTCCACACTACTAATGTTAGTAGTGTGTATGTGCAAAATTTCAGCGCTGTAGCTGCTAAAATAAAAGGTTAAATGGCGGAAAAAATTGGCGTGGGTTCCCGCGCAATTTTCTCCGCCAGAATGGTAAAGCCAGTGACTGACGGCAGATATTAATAGCCAGGAGAGGGTCCATGGTTATTGGCCCCCCCGTGGCTAAAAACATCTGCCCCCAGCCACCCCAGAAAAGGCACATCTGGAAGATGCGCCTATTCTGGCACTTGGCCACTCTCTTCCCACTCCCTGTAGCGGTGGGCTATGGGGTAATGAAGGGTTAATGCCACCTTGCTATTGGAAGGTGACATTAAGCCAGATTAATAATGGAGAGGCGTCAATTATGACACCTATCCATTATTAATCCAATTGTATGAAAGGGTTAAAACACACACACACACATGATTTAAAAGTATTTTAATGCAATAAACACAGCGGTTGTTTTAATAATTTATTGCTCTCTCAATCCATCAGCAACACCCTCGCTTGGAAAAATAATAAACGCGTATAATAATAATAATAAAAATGTAGACAGATAGTTCTTGCTGACACAGAAGTATCCTGAGCCTGCAGGACTGCTTGAATTTATTTGGAACTTGATTGGGGCTGCTTATCCTCGTTCCGGACTACTTGCATTGCGACCTTTCATCAATTTTTCTCTGCCATCCACATCCAGGGAGATTAGCTACAGTGCCATGAGTTGTAAACTTCTTGATTATGTTGTACACAGTGGACAAAGTAACATCAAGATCTCTGGACGTGGACTTGTAACATTGAGACTGTTGATATTTTTAAACAATTGTGGTTCTCAAGTCCTCACAATTGATCTCCTCTTTCTGTTTTTCATGCTAAGGGCTCCTTTTCACTTGCAAGAAATACAGTCGAGTCTCACATGTTAAAAGGAATTTCTGGCGCCAGCACTCCGGAGCGGAGCGTGCGGCTGCATAGAAATACATGGAGCTGCTCGCTCCGCTCTGGAGTGCCGGCGCCAGAACTTTGTTTTCACATGCGAGACTCGCACGTATTTCTCGCAAGTGAAAAGGAGCCCTTAGTGTGGCACACACAGACACACAATGCAAAGTCAACTTCTCCCCTTTTTATCTCGTTTAGGTGTGATTTTTATATTGCCCTCACCTGTTACTTGCGACCAGCAAGTTTGAATGAGCATCACATGTCTGAAACAGTTGTTTACTCACAATTTTGGATAGGTGTCAATTTGTCCTGACCATTTTGGGGTTTTGTGTGAAATTGTCCAATTTGCCTTTTTTCTCAGTTTTTTTATGTTGTTCCAATACACACAAAGGAAATAGACATGTGTGAAACAAAACATATGTAATTGCAATAATTTTCTGTGAGAAACACTATTATATTATAGTATATTATATAGTGTAGCACTATGGCAGTGTATATAGTGTAGATCCCCACTATATACTATATACACAGACCGCACCATACTATATAAACATCTGTACACTATATACTATATATACACAACTGTACATAATATACTATATAAACACAGCACCATTACAATAAGCTTTATTTTGCTGTACACATAATATAGGATACAACGAGAATGCAGTCTGTACGTCACATGGACTACAACTAGTCTGATCTATACAGCTCATAGAAACCAACCCAGCTGCATATCAAATGCTAAGAGAATGGGGCACCTATGGTTGCCCACCATAAAACAGCTACAACAACTCCAAAAAGCATGGCAAATAGGAGAAAATGTAGTACCAGGCGATAATTTTACAAAAAAACCAATATAAATCTTTATTAAATATCAAAAAGAACAAATATACCACATTAAATAAAGTAACCCATACTCCACGGAGGTACTGACAGGAAGAGAGGTAACCACCTCAGCAATGCAAGGTATCAGGCATTATATGATAGTCATGATGCAAAAACAAGACCACAGAAAAAGGATGCCCCCATATTAATTAAATAAACACACATCACACAGGATAACACCTAAAAAGTGCAAGGGGACAAGCTTACCCAGGTCTGTGAGATAGAGAGGTGGTCACCCCAAGGACGGATGTCAGCCCCGACGCACGTTTCGCTGGCACAAACACAGCTTTCTCAAGGAGATGGTTACAGTGTGCAAATAGGACCTTCAAATAGCCCTTGTGATCGGTCGCATGGTCCAAATAGACCAATCAGAATGGCGTCAGTGGCGCATGCTCAGTGCGTACCCCAGGTCCTGCAGCAGCCAGAGCATCATATACTTAGCGCTATATGCACATTAAACCATCCCCTTGAGAAAGCTGCCTTTGTGCCAGCGAAACGTGCGTCGGGGCTGACATCCATCCTTGGGGTGACCACCTCTCTATCTCACAGACCTGGGTAAGCTTGTCATATTTCACTTTTTAGGTAATATCCTGTGTGATGTGTGTTTAATTAATATGGGGACGTCCTTTTTCTGTGGTCTTGTTTTTGCATCGTGACTATAATATAATGCCTGATATTTTGCACTGCTGAGGTGGTTACCTCGCTTCCTATCTGTACCTCCGTGGAGTATGGGTTACTTTATTTAATGTGGTTTATTTATTCTTTTTGATATTTGATAAAGATTTATACTGTTTTTTTGTAAAATTATCGCCTGGTACTTCTATTTCTCCTATTTGCTGATCTATACAGCTCATAGGGAACAATTAGATTGCAGTCTATATGTCACATAGGGTTCAATGAGACTGTGGTCTGTAGATTAGAGGAGGCCGAGAGCGCAGTCTACAGGACATATCGGGAACAATGAAGCTGCAGTCTATACGTCATATAGGAGGACAAGAGTGTGTGGGATATAAATCATGTAGGAGGCCAAGAGTGCGGGATATATATCTCATATAGGAGGCTGATGCCGGAAACACTCACTCACCCAGACCAAGATTAATTTCTATGCACAATTGATCAAGAACTGCCCTGCACCTGTTGGACCAGCATTTTCTGCTCCGGGACCAACTGTTGCAGCTGACGTTACAAGGGAGGGATAGAAGAGCGCACTCTCACTGACCACAAAGAACGTTCTGTTCATCTTCATAGGCGTTCCTGCATCTCCTGTGTTCATCTTTAAATGTGTTTTGGAATTTACAGATATTTAGGTATTTGTTGATTGATTACTCAGACTCAATATTTTTAGTCAGATTTGAATAGTTCGAATTTACAAAAAATAAATTAAGTTTCTTTTTGTAAAACTACATTGCATAAAAACTAAATCCCATTCGTACATGATGTCTTACAAAGTAATACTTTAAGACATTTATGGAATAGATTTATGTAACTCTTCTGATCACATTAATATTCATAAATCTCTTCCAGTAAGGCAGGTTTTTTTCTTATATCTGTAGTGGGTTGTGAGGTATTGCATATTAATTTCAGTTGATAAAATGTAATAAACTGGAATTAAATATTAAAGGGAGAGCTTCTAAATATAAATTATTGATACAACAGAACTAATATGCTGAGAGAATTTAAAATTAATGCCAAGGTACTTAGAATAGAGGAAATATATTTAATCAACAGGAGTTTATTGATACGAGTACGAAGACGATTGATTTACAAAGATTAAATGTATTGTAATATATGAAAATGTTGCTTATTAGAATGTTATATAACATATGAGAATATGATTTAATAAGAATATTTTATACACCATGTATAATATTATGAAGAAGAGACTGCCACCATAAAAGAGAACCTTTAATACCTGTATGACCCATTACAAACCACATAGAAAAAAAACATAGAGCTCTAGAGGGAAGATCTACGTACACTGCTCAAAAAAATAAAGGGAACACTTAAACAGTATATAACTCCAAGTAAATCAAACTTCTGTGAAATCAAACTGTCCACTTAGGAAGCAACACTGTTTAACAATCAATTTCACATGCTGTTGTGCAAATGGAATAGACAACAGATGGAAATTATTGGCAATTATCAAGGCACATTCAATAAAGGAGTGGTTCTGCAGGTGGGGACCACAGACCATATCTCAGTACCAATGCTTTCTGGCTGATGTTTTGGTCACTTTTGAATGTTGGTTGTGCTTTCACACTCGTGGTAGCATAAGATGGACTCTACAACCCACACAAGTGGCTCAGGTAGTGCAGATCATCTAGGATGGCACATCAGTGCGAGCTGTGGCAAGGTGGTTTGCTGTGTCTGTCAGCGTAGTATCCAGAGGCTACCAGGAGACAGGCCAGTACACCAGGAGATGTTGAGGGGGCCATAGGAGGGCAGCAACCCAGCAGCAGGACCGCTACCTCAGCCTTTGTGCAAGGAGGAACAGGAGGAGCACTGCCAGAGCCCTGCAAAATGACCTCCAGCAGGCCACAAATGTGCATGTGTCTGCACAAATGGTTAGAAACCGACTTCATGAGGATGGCCTGAGTGCGCGACGTCCACAGATGGGGGTTGTGCTCACAGCCCAACACCGTGCAGGCATTTGCCACGGGACACCAGGATTGGCAAATTCACCACTGGCACCCTGTGTTCTTCACAGATGATGCAGGTTCACATTGAGCACATGTGACAGGCATGACAGAGTCTGGAGACGCCGTGGAGAGCAAGCTGCTGCCTGCAACCTTCTTCAGCATGACCGGTTTGGCAGTGGGTCAGTAATGGTGTGGGGTAGCATTTCTTTGGAGGGCTGCACAGTCCTCCATGTGCTCTTTAGAGGTAGACTGACTGCCATTAGGTACCGAGATGAGATCCTTAGACCCCTTGTGAGACCATATGCTTGTCCAGTTGGCCCTCCTAATGCAGGGCAATGCCAGACCTCATGTGGCTGGAGTGTGTCAGCAGTTCCTGCAAGATGAAGGCATTGAAGCTATGGACTGGCCCGCCCGTTCCCCAGACCTGAATCCGATTGAACACATATGGGACATCATGTCTCGCACCGTCCACCAATGTCACGTTGCACCACAGACTGTCCAGGAGTTGGCGGATGCTTTAGTCCAGGTCTGGGAGGAGATCCCTCAGGGGACTGTCGGGACCACACTCAGTCGGAGCAGCCTTTGGAAGTGGGGAATCACCAGAAATAATACACAAGACACGTCTCGTATAGTATATCACTGGGAAGTCTCTGAAGCACGCCTGCCTTCAAGGTGCTATCCCCTCTTTATATAGTTGTACAGGTAGTTTCAGTGGTTATACAAGTTTTGCTTGTTTAAACAAAGAGAGAAAAGAGAAGACAAAAAAAAAACAGTTTCGGCTATGTGATAGTTTCACAACAAACAAAACAGTACAGTTTCGCCTAAGTGGCAGTTTCACAAACAAAGAATAGGATTTCACACTATAGCTAAAATATCCTTGAATGGACAGGTCAATATTGATCACAAATTCTTTTTGGTTCATTGAGGTAACCATTTTTGTTCCGCTCTTCACAATCCCCCCTTTGACATATTCCATTCAAAACCTTGTCATATAGACGATTATTTTAGTCATTCTTTTTGTGATATTACAAAAAAAAACTTTATATTCTCGCATCCATTACACAAAATTTATTTGTGCATACCGAGATACCCTTGAGTACAACCTTGAATAATACATATATAATTACAATAACTATAACTGTATGTATTAGGCTTTGCATAATCCCGGTAACCCACCCACCGATCCCCCTGAACCAATTGGCCGGGTTAAGAAAAGAAAAGGTATCTGACCACCAGCTATCCTTATTTTGGTCATTGTCTTTGTCATACTGATCCCTGAGTCGTTGTACGTCTTCTAATTTAAATCTCATACTCATAGTACTATTCGGGTCTATATAATGACAGCAGGTGGGTCCGATGATTTGACACATACCCCCTTGTGAGGCAGTTAGGTAATCCAATACCATGGTATGTTGGTTAGTAACTATTATAAGCTGATTCTGTACAGCTATACTAGTATTTAATATGTCCAATATATCCCAAATCTGGTCATCTAGATAATCCGTGGCTCTAACTAATTTATCCCACATCTGTGTTAACATAGGATAAATAAAAATGGTACTAGCAATTTTGTTGGGAATTCCCATTTGTACTATATGTGGCCTCCCCGAGGGACGTGGTGAGTTATCTGCAGCTCTTTTATACAGTGTGTGCTTGGGCACGGCTTGCATATTGACTTGTTTGTTCGAAATTATGAAAGTAGCCGGGGTTAGGCGTCCTAATGTACAAGTACCCTTTATACCTACGGGAAGCCATTTATATGCTCCTTCTCCGCATATCCAAAATGTACCCTCAGGCAGATCCCACAAAGCTGAGTGCTGCAATACCAATCTGTGAGCCAAATCCACAAAACTAGATACATTCTGAAGCATACACCAAGAGGGTTTTTGTCCCAAGGGGCTACAGTACCCGGCTGCGGGATTCCCACATACATGCATTCCGTTGAGGTTAACATTATTAACATCAATATCATGAGTCTTATACTGCTTTTTTGCAATGGCTTGCATGTATCCATAATGCCTTTCCTTCAAGCTTGACTGCTGTTGGAGTTGTTAACAGGACTTGGAAAGGTGTTATGACCCCAATGGCGAGGGTCTCAGAGGAACGTGGAAGTCTGCAGATTACAAAAATCCAGCTCATAGGGCAGTGGTAACTGGGTTGACCATATATCTACTCCTAACGCCAACACTAGCAGTAGCCGGGGATCATACCTACGTTGATTCTAGATGACACGCGCCAGCCGGAGAATCTAGCTACCCCTAGTAGAGGAAAACAAAGACCTTTCTTGCCTCCAGAGAAGGGGACCCCAAAGCTGGATAGAAGCCCCCCACAAATAATAACGGTGAGGTAAGAGGAAATGACAAACACAGAAATGAACCAGGTTTAGCACAGAGAGGCCCGCTTACTGATAGCAGAATAAAGAAAGGTAACTTATATGGTCAACAAAAACCCTATCAAAATCCACACTGGAAATTCAAGAACCCCCGAACCGTCTAACGGTCCGGGGGGAGAACACCAGCCCCCTAGAGCTTCCAGCAAAGGTCAGGATATAGATTTGGAACAAGCTGGACAAAAATACAAAACCAAAACAAATAGCAAAAAGCAAAAGGCAGACTTAGCTGATATAACTGGAACCAGGATCAGTAGACAAGAGCACAGCAGACTAGCTCTGATAACTACGTTGCCAGGCATAGAACTGAAGGTCCAGGGAGCTTATATAGCAACGCCCCTAACTAACGACCCAGGTGCGGATAAAAGGAATGACAGAAAAACCAGAGTCAAAAAACTAGTAACCACTAGAGGGAGCAAAAAGCAAATTCACAACAGAAAGGTCCGTCAAATCTCGGTTCCAGAGTCTTTCTGGTGTGTCTTTTCACGTAGATTTGATCACCAGGTTCCAACTTGTGGCCTCCTTCGAGATTTTCTGGATCTGGAAGGGAAGCAAAAACTTGCGAATGCACTTTAGTTAAACGTTTTTGTAATTCTTGTACATAAGCAGTTAAAGTCTCAGTATTCAACATCAGTTGTTGTGGAAAATAACAACCCAAATTTGCTGCTCTACCAAAAAGAATCTCATGTGGTGACAGCTTAGCCTTCCCCCTTGGGGCGTTTCGGATGGAATACAGGGCAAGTGGTAGACACTCGGTCCAAGGCTTTCCTGTTTCTGCCATGGCCTTCTGGATTTTTAATTTTATTGTTCCATTTAATCTTTCCACTTTACCTGAACTCTGTGGGTGATACGGAGTGTGAAACTGGTTTTCTACTCCCAACATTTTCATAACATTCTGGAATATTTCTCCAGTAAAATGGGTACCCCTATCTGACTCGATCACCTCAGGCATGCCGTAACGGGGTATCAGTTCATGTGCTATTTTAATGGCAGTAGTTTTTGCTGAGGCTTTACGAACTGGATAAGCCTCTGGCCACCCTGAGAACATGTCCACACACACAAGCACATATTCGTATCCATTGTACCTAGGAAGCTGGATGTAGTCGATCTGGAGTCTTTGAAAGGGATACAGTGGTCTTACATGATGCTTGGTTGGGGTTTTAATGGTCTGACCTGGATTGTGTGCCAGGCATATAGCGCATGCAGCACACATGTTCCGAGCGAAATTACCAAAGCCTGGAGCCAACCACCTTTCTTTTACCTTGAGCGTCATACCGTTTGCCGATACATGCGTAGGTAGGTGGAGGTCACTCGCCACTGCGGGGTACCAGGCTCTGGGTAAACAGAACAAAGTTCCTTTTTTCCATAATCCTTGCTGATCTTCTGCCCCTTTTTTCTGCCACTGCCCTCGTTCTTCGTCGTCTACCTGTTTCTGAGCTTCCTTCAATCTCTCCTCATCATCTTCAGAGCTATCTAGTGTGTGGGCATGATGTAAGGGTTTACGTGCTGCCTGTTTTGCTGCTTTGTCGGCTTTATCGTTACCCCTGGCTTCCTCGGTGTCGAGTCTCACATGTGCAGCTACCTTTATCACCGCTATTTCTTTAGTTTC
This sequence comes from Ranitomeya variabilis, assembly GCF_051348905.1. Taxonomy (NCBI): domain Eukaryota; kingdom Metazoa; phylum Chordata; class Amphibia; order Anura; family Dendrobatidae; genus Ranitomeya; species Ranitomeya variabilis. The sequence goes on along the minus strand of NC_135233.1, from coordinate 170,812,140 downwards.
TTGTGCTGCCTCCAGAATCTGTCTGAGGGAGGCATGTTTAACAGGTTGGCCTGAAGCAGTCATATAACCTCTGGCTCTCCATATTACGCCAAAATCGAAAATAATGCCATGTGCATATCTAGAATCAGTGTATATGTTTGCTGTCTGATCTTTGGCTATTTTTAGAGCTTCAACTAATGCCGTAAGTTCTGCTTCTTGTGCAGACTGATTAGCAGGGAGAGGTTCTGCTTTCAGCACTTCATGCTGAGTTACTACCGCATAACCTGTATGAAATTGTCCATTCATATCTGCATATCTACTGCCATCTATGAAAAGTTCAAATGTAGCATTACAGAGTGGCTTGTCACGTACATTACGTAAGCCCTGAGTCTCTTGTTCCATTAATTGTACACAATCATGCATTGACTCTGATGGGTCAAAGGAGTTGGAGAGTGCAGTTTCCTCAGGTATGGTACCCCCCTCAGACTCTAAAGGGAGCAAAGACGCGAGATTAAGAGTCTGAACCCTGGCAAAGGAAATGTTGGGCGGCAGTAGTAGGGAACATTGGAGACGGAGGTGTCTGGCCATTGAAATATGTTTAGGTTGGACCTGGTTAAGAATGCCATGTACATCATGAGTGGTCTGAACTAGAAGTGGGTGATCAAGAACAATCTCAGAAGCTTTATCTAATAACAGTGAAATTGCGGCTACTACTCTTACACAAGAAGGTGCGGCTCTAGCTACAGGGTCCAGATGAGCTGATATGTATGCCACAGGTCTCTGTTTGTTTCCATGTTTTTGTGTGAGCACCCCTGTAGCATGTGAGGATATCTCAGCTGCCATCAATTGAAAAGGTTTAGTGTAGTCTGGGAGTCCCAAAGCCGGAGCTGATACCAGTGCTGTTTTCAAAGAGGAAAATGACTGTTTAGCCTCTTCACTGAGTGAATATGGCGTGTTGGCAATACAGTCATATAAAGACTGCATGAGTTGACTTGCATGTATGATCCACTGTCTACAGTGTGAAACAATACCCAGGAAAGCACGCAGCTGTTTGTGATTCCTGGGTTCAAGCATGTTACGTATGGCTTCCGTACGTTGAGGTGTGAGGTGTCTGATGCCCTGTGATATGCAGTGACCTAAGAACACGACTGTTTGTTGACAAGCCTGGAGTTTCTGTCTATTTACTTTACAGCCTTCTTGCGCTAGGAAAATTAAGAAATTAACAGTTGAGGTAACTGCCGTCTGCTCATCAGGGCAACAAATAAGTAAGTCATCTACATACTGTAGAATGACTACTCCTGGTTCTGGGGTGAAATTTTTCAGCACGGTCTGCATTGCTTCAGAGTACAAAGTTGGTGAGTGTACCATACCTTGTGGCAATCTTGTCCATGCTAATTGTTTACCCTTGAATGTAAAGGCAAACAAATGCCAACAGTTCTTATGTAGTGGCACAGAAAAAAATGCGTTTGATAAGTCAATTACCGTAAAATATGCAGCAGTGCTGGGAATTTGAGACAGTAAGGTATGAGGATTCGGTACCACAGGGGTGACCGGTGCCAAAACCTTATTGATTTCCCGTAGGTCGTGCACCATGCGATATTTCACCATAGTTTCTTTGGAGGAAACTTTCTTTTTAACAGGATATAAGGGTGTATTGGCGGGTGACCTGATTTCTACCAAAACACCTTGTAACACATAATCCTGAATTTGTTGAGAAATCGCCAGTTCTTGCTGGGCGCTGATGGGGTATTGCCTAAGCTGAGGTAAAATGGTTCCCGGGGCAGTTTCTAACAGTATAGGAGCTACTGATAAGAATCCTACATCAGTGTCTCCTTTTGCCCATAGGCTGTCAGGAACCCGAGACAAGTCAATTTTTGCTTGTTGAGTGTAAATTTCGGGAAAATCCTCCATTGCCTGTATTCTAACATATTGTTCCAGAGTTTCTGCATCTTCAGGGATGGTCAGCATAACTGTGCCATTTTCTCTAAAATGGATGTTTGCGTGCATTTTACTTAAGACATCAGTACCCAGCAAGCAGGTAGGTGCACCTTTAGCAAATAAAAATTTGGATACAAAGGTTTTAGGGCCAAAGCTCACATTTAAAAGTTTTGTAAGGGCAACGCCTGAATTTTACCATCATACCCTTCTGCATATGTTACCTTTGAGGATATATTGTCAGGATATGGTAAAAAGTCTTGATTTAAAATGGAGGATGTTGCTCCCGTATCTATCAGAAAAGGTACATTTTTACCCTCAACCTCAACTTGTATTATTGGTCTTCTAGAAGGAAGAGAGACCTGCATAACCTTCAGTCATTCTGAGCTGTCTGTTTGATCAGGCGCTGGGTTATTTATCCTATTTTTGGGTACAAAGGTTCCTGAATCTATATCTGCTTTTCTCTTCCTACATTCCCTTTGGAAATGTCCTGGATTCTTACAGTAATGACAAGTAAACTTTTGATTAGCAGAGCCAGTATTAGCCTATGCAATTCTTACTGGCTTAGAATTTTCTCTTAAGTCCATTTCTATCCCTACAGCTTTCTGTCTAGCCAGGTGTGGGTCTTCCAAGGTTCTCCAATCAGGGGTTGCGGCCTTAAGCTTTTCCTTCACTTTTGGAGACAATCCATCTATAAAGGTTTTTGTAACTAACCTCATCATTCCTGAAGCGGTTAGATCCATGCCTTCATCTCTGAAATTATTTTCTACACTTAGATAATATTCGTCTACTGATTGTCCAGATTTCTGAGCCACCACTCCCGTTGTTCCTCTCTGCCTCTGTTTTTCCCTCATGAAAACCATTAAGTGATCTACAAATTGCGTACCTGATTCTATCGTTTGTAAGGCACCATCTCCTGCCTGGGGCCTATGTACCTGTAGATTTGCTAATAGCTCCTGGAAGAGTCCAGGAGTCATTTTCATTCTACATAATTCTTCTCCATCTGCCCAAACTCCAGCGTGAGTCTGCATAATTTGCTGTATATATTGTGCAAATCTAACTGGACACTGGGTGGGATCTGGTGCGTTATGCAAGAGAGACATGCCTTCAGCGGGGGACCAAGGGAAATATTGTCGAGTTTGGTGATATCTAGTTCCCATTACTCCGTCAGCACCAGGTTCCCTAAAGGGTCTTGGTACTACCCTAACAGGGGCAAGTACAGCGCCATGTCTAGGTGTACCACAGGCTAGGCAATCATTTCTCCAGTCTGGATTTTGTTGTCCACAGTGCAGACATACCCATCCTCCTGGTCCGGCTAAACTTTGAGGTGGTGTTTGGAGAAAAGATGGGGCATGTGGGTTAAGGTATGGGGGTGGGGTGTTCTTATATTCCACATTTTGTTTTTCTCCATAGCCTGCGGGTCTAATACACCACTTTTTATTCTGTTGATTATATGTCCATCCCTCTTTTTCTGCTACCCTAGAGACATCAATCAACGCTTGGATCTGATCTATCCATTTCTTGTCTCTGATTATGCCTTTTTTTTTTTCCTGAATTCCTTCCCATTTTTTTCTACTAAAGGCTTCTGCCTTAGTAACTCCAAACTTACTAAAAATCTTTCTCAGCCCCTTAGTGGCATCTTCACCACTTCTCTCCTTTATGATAGTATAGATATCTAATTCTTCTGTTTCCGACTTTGTTTGCTTATTCCCCATTTTCTTATCCTGAGCTTTTTTCTTTTCTTGCCCTAGGTGGCGTTTGGGTATGAGAATACCTCGTTACCTTCTTCCTAAGGAGCTAGGATGTTTAACGGCTTCTGCGTACCGTGTTGATGTAAGAAAATCCTGATTCCTACACCTATAGCAAACAACACAAATGCAACCAGACAGAGGATCAAAATACAACGTATCTTGTCCCAGGCTAATTTATCTGTCCTGGGCTCATACTATCATACACTTATCCGTCACCAGGTTTTCGTCAAAGACAGGATCAGAGATTGAACATAGGCGCGGAGGTCTCCCCGAAAGGACGCAACCACGTTGCCCAGTGGGACAGTCACTTCTTCTGTTTCAACACCCTGGGCGGCTTATAGGGCTATTCCCAACTTCCACACACCTTCTATTCACATTCACTCTCATTCAATGCCGTACTCCGTGATGTGGTCAATTCCTAAGTAGTTCAAGAACCCGAGCTATAGGTATCCTCCTCTACTAGAACTACCCGCTAAAGGACACGACACAGAAAATCTTACGGACAGTGCAGGGCAGATATAAGAGATCTAACAGTGTCTCTTACCTGGCCAGGTTTTTATTCATCTGCCGTCCATTATCCCAGATTCTCTTTTCGTTCGTATTCTGCCGGTGTTCTTGAAGGAGTACACAGACCTCGGGTCCCTGTTCAGGCGCCAGGAAATGTCGGGACCACACTCAGTCGGAGCAGCCTTTGGAAGTGGGGAATCACCAGAAATAATACACAAGACACGTCTCGTATAGTATATCACTGCGAAGTCTCTGAAGCACGCCTGCCTTCAAGGTGCTATCTGTTGTGAATTTGCTTTTTGCTCCCTCTAGTGGTTACTAGTTTTTTGACTCTGGTTTTTCTGTCATTCCTTTTATCCGCACCTGGGTCGTTAGTTAGGGGTGTTGCTATATTAGCTCCCTGGACCTTCAGTTCCATGCCTGGCAACGTAGTTATCAGAGCTAGTCTACTGTGCTCTTGTCTACTGATCCTGGTTCCAGTTGTATCAGCTAAGTCTGCCTTTTGCTTTTTGCTATTTGTTTTGGTTTTGTATTTTTGTCCAGCTTGTTCCAAATCTATGTCCTGACCTTTGCTGGAAGCTCTAGGGGGCTGGTGTTCTCCCCCCGGACCGTTAGACGGGTCGGGGGTTCTTTAATTTCCAGTGTGGATTTTGATAGGGTTTTTGTTGACCATATAAGTTACCTTTCTTTATTCTGCTATCAGTAAGCGGGCCTCTCTGTGCTAAACCTGGTTCATTTCTGTGTTTGTCATTTCCTCTTACCTCACCGTTATTATTTGTGGGGGGCTTCTATCCAGCTTTGGGGTCCCCTTCTCTGGAGGCAAGAAAGGTCTTTTGTTTTCCTCTACTAGGGGTAGCTAGATTCTCCGGCTGGAGCGTGTCATCTAGAATCAACGTAGGAATGATCCCCGGCTACTTCTAGTGTTGGCGTTAGGAGTAGATATATGGTCAACCCAGTTACCACTGCCCTATGAGCTGGATTTTTGTATTCTGCAGACTTCCACGTACCTCTGAGACCCTCGCCATTGGGGTCATAACAGCTATCCCCTCTTTATATAGTTGTACAGGTAGTTTCAGTGGTTATACAAGTTTTGCTTGTTTAAACAAAGAGAGAAAAGAGAAGACAAAAAAAAAACAGTTTCGGCTATGTGATAGTTTCACAACAAACAAAACAGTACAGTTTCGCCTAAGTGGCAGTTTCACAAACAAAGAATAGGATTTCACACTATAGCTAAAATATCCTTGAATGGACAGGTCAATATTGATCACAAATTCTTTTTGGTTCATTGAGGTAACCATTTTTGTTCCGCTCTTCACAGGACCATCATCAGGAGCATGCCCAGGCGTTGTATGGAGGTCACACAGGCACATGGAGGCGACACACACTACTGAGCATCATTTCCTTGCCATAAGACATTTCCACTGAAGTTGGATCAGCCTGTAACTTCATTTTCCACTTTGATTTTAAGCATCATTCCTACTCCAGACCTCCGTGGGATATTAGTTGTGATTTACGTTGATAATTTTTAGGTTTTATTGTTCTCAACACATTCCACTATGTAATGAATAAAGATTTACAACTGGAATATTTCATTCAGTGATATATAGGATGTGGGATTTTAGTGTTCCCTTTATTTTTTTGGAGCAGTGTATTTAAGTATATTGGGCTCGGGCCTGATTGCCCATTGCTTTAGCCTGGGATGACCCTGCTACTCCATGTAGGTTGGCACCCTATTTTAGATGAGGTGGTGCCCTGGCTCAACAAAGACTATCCCTAAATGACCATAGTAAGCCCTATCACTAGAACTTGAAACCAACACACCATGAAGGGCAAATCCTATAAAAATTGTCTATAAATACGGTAGAAAAAAAAGGCTTAATCACATTCAGCATAGACACACGGGTGGACTGTATAGGATATGTGAAAAAATAAATAAAATATATAAATACACAAGTTATACCCTAAAATTGGACAGCTGTGATAGCACACTAGTGTGTGCCAGATGATAGATAAATAGTGCATGATAATTCACAATTGCAAAGAGACAATCCAACTCAACAAGATGTTTCACAGGTAAAATATACCGTGCCCACAAACCTGATCATGCAATCACCAGGAGCACATAATAGGCCAAAGATGTGAATAATAGAAAATCTGATAATGCAGTTATATAGTGCCACACAATAGGATAGTACTTCTCTAGGGGACGTGGTACCACGTCCCAGCAAGGGTAACATTAATTCTTGCAAATTATAATTGTTTGATTTTGGCTTTGGCCTAACAGGGCCATGCAACTGCTCTGTATGATAAATTGTGTGCATACTCTGACTGTGTCTGTGGATACCAACACAGCTGCTAAAGAGCTTAGCAATGTTGTACTGTTTAGGTTAAAAGGTTAAAATTGTTCTGACCTCTTTCATAATCATACAATTATTAAGATATCATTTTTTGTAATTTGCCCTTGATGATGGTATATGGTGCCATACATTGGCTTAAAGGGAGACACAAAAGAGCACAATGAGGTCAAAAATACTCTGTTGTAAAAAAAAAATCACAGTAATGAGCAAGTGCTAGTCAAAAAATGGAAAAAAAACAGGGTATTTAGTTGTTATGTTTTTTTTGCAAAAAAATGTATACTAAGCTGCTCCACCAATCGTCAAGTTATACCCATAATAGAGCAGTCCAGCTAATGTATATAATCCGTATCTGATGTATTTAAAAGCCTGATCATCTGTATAGTACCTGTATAAGCAGGATTCAGAGAGGGAATAACCATGTGGACCTGCTAGATGGAACAGCTTTAGTGCAATTGACCCACAAAGGAGTGGTGGACTCCCCAGTCTTGTAGAAACAAGAGAACAATTATAGAACCAGAAACACATGGGCTACTTGCACATTGAACAAGTCTGTAGGAACATGTTCACATGTGTTTTTTTCATTTTTTGACTAGCACTTGCTCATTACTGTGATCTTTTTACAACAGAGTATTTTTTACCTCATTGTGCTCTTTTGTGTCTTCAAGCTTCTTGATGGTGTGAACATGTTCCTACAGACTTGTTCAATGTGCAAGTAGCCCGTGTGTTTCTGGTTCTATATTGGCTTAAAGGGAGCCTGTCAGCAGGATTGTGCACAGTAACACACAGTGTCAGGTCGACGCTGTTATACTGATTAAAATGATACCTTGGATTATAAAATCCATCTTGTGGTTGTTCTTTAATCTTTATTTTCAGTTCTGTGTTAATGATATGCCCGTACTTTGGGGCAGCCTGTGTGGGGGGTCATCATGTGGTGATCTGCTTAGCTATTCATAATGAATACTGCTGATAGCAGGTATCGGTGTGTATAGAGATCCGATAGCTACTGTTGCGCTGTCGCTGGCGGCGCCATCTTGCTGGAGAAGAAAAAAAAATCCTCCTCCAAGATGGCGCCGCCTGTGCCTGCACAGTAGCAGTATTCGGCGATCTACGATAGCTGCTACTGTGCAGGAGGAGGAATTTTTTTTTCTTCTCCAGCAAGATGGCGCCGCTATAAACACCGATACCTGCTACTGCGCAGGTGCAGTGGGCGTCCTTTTCAAATAGATTTTTTTTTTACACTTGCTCAATAACCTCAAGAGTACTTATTAACTGGACACTAAACATGCGATTATGCTGCAGTGCAGGGGCCACGGCCGGCGGTTATTGTTCTTTTCTTCAGTATGTGCAGTTATTCATTATGCAAACTAGGGGGCAGGTCACTGATGGGAGCCTACATCAAAGGGAGGGAGTCCGACGTGGGCATATTATTACACCCACTGTCGGAAAGTGGTTAAAGGGAATCTGTCATCCACTTGGACTTATCTAACCTAATTCTATGGGCATACAGGCTTTAGAATTCTTAAAATAGTCATACCTTTGTGCCTCATATCCGCAGTCTTGTTGTGCAGAAATCATCTTTTATTCCTGTATGTAAATGAGTTCTTCCAGGCTCTGAGGTGAGTGGTGCCTGGTTGAAAACTCTGCCTCCATTCTTCATTAGCATTCCTGTCACCTCCCATCAGCGTCACAGTGCCCTGTGACATGTACCTGCACCTTACAATTACGATATTCCTCATTACTTCTCAACACTTTTATGGGCCCTGCCTTCTTGTTTCTTCTGCGCAGGTGCCCGTGCTTTGTACTCATAGCAGGCAGATAATATTTGCTGTCACAGTAGCACAAGCAACTTGCGGATTGTCGTTGTCATGGTAAATAATGGCTCCAATAATGCTGCAATGTCCAGGTTTGGAGTGCAAGTCTGCAGTCACTCAATGTGACTGCAGGCTTGTGAATACCCACAGTATGTGCTCTCAGGATTCTCAAGCGCTGGGAGCGAGTCATCATATGACTGCAAATATTTACATACTTTGGCCACATTCCGACTAGCAGTGTCCAGCCTTGCTTAAAGGGAACCTGTCACCTGAATTTGGCGGGTCCTTTTTTGGGTCATATGGGCGGTGTTTTCGGGTCTTTTCTTAACCCCTTTTTTTCCCGCTGGCCGCACGCTGGTCGCAAAATTGACTTGATGTTGATTCGCTTTCCTCCCTAGTTAATGCGTGCGCAAAGCAATCTTGCTTTGCACACACGCAGTATGCTTTGCCCAACTGCGAGCAAAGACGAAAACCATTAGTGCGCATGTGCCGGCGCATTATGTCCCGAAACACAGCAAAATACTTCCGGGACATAGTGCGCCGGCGCACTAATGGTTTTCGGCTTTGCCCGCATTTGGGCAAAGCATACTGCGCGTGCGCAAGGCAAGATTGCTTTGCGCACGCGTTAACTAGGGAGGGAAGCGAATCAACATCAAGTCAATTTCGCGACCAGTGTGCGGCCAGCGGGAAAAAAAGGTTAAGAAAAGACCCGAAAACACCGCCCATATGACCCAAAAAAGGACCCTCCAAATTCAGGTGACAGGTTCCCTTTAATTCACTTGTATTGAGTGATGCTGTGCACATTTAGTTGACATGTGACCACATGCCCCAAGCCTGGACAACCACTTTAACCCCTTCATGAAATGCGCCGTAAATGTACTGCGCATGTCATGTCCCTCCCTTTGATGTGGGATCTGGCGCTGAGCCCACATCTTTCCCGGCACATCAACTGTTTTTAACAGCTGACATGTGACCTCAACAGCCATGAGTAGAATCACGATCCACCCTCTGCTGTTCACCCATTAAATGCCGCTGTCAATCTCTGACAGCGGCATCTAGTGTGATCGCGCTGGAAGCGCGTCACTAATCCCATCCATTGGCGCCGTGTCACATGACCGCGGGTCGCCGATGGGTTGGCATGACAACCCGAGGTCCACAGGAGACGCCTGTGGTTGTCATTGCCGGATTGCTATGAGCGCTGTCCAGCAGTCGGCGGTTATAGCAAGTGAGCATGTCTGCTATGCACAGGCAATCAATTGAAGCAAGTGAAGTTAGAAAAAAAATGTTTTAAAAATATTAAAGAAAAATTTATTTGCCCCATTCAAAATTTTTAAAAAAACACACACATATTTGGTATTGCCGCTTTCAGAATCGGACAATCAACATGTAAAAAAAATTAATCCAATCAGTAAAAGACGTAGCAAAAAAAAAAAGCTAAAACGGCAGAATTACGTTTTTTTGGTCACCGCAACGTTGCATTAAAATGCAATAACGGGCAATGAAAAGATCGTATCCACACCAAAATTAAATCATTAAAAATGTCAGCTCAGCACACAAAAAAATAATCACTTACCCAGCTCCAGATCCTGAAAACTGGAGACGCTACAGGTCTTGGAAAATGACACCATTTTTTTTTCTTTTTTTTTTTTTAAGCAAACTTTGGATTTTTTTTTCACCATTTAAATAAAAAACATCCTATACATGTTTGGTATCTACAATCTCTTAATAACCTGGAGAATCATAGTGGCAGGTCCATTTTAGCATTTGGTGAACATGGTTAAAAAAAATCCAAAAAACAGTTGTGTAATTGCACTTTTTTTGCAATATCACAGCACTTGGAATTTTTTCCCGTTTTCAAGTACACGAAATGGTAAAACCAATGGTGTCGTTCAAAAATACATCTCGTCCTGCAAAATGCAAGCTCTCACATGGCCATATTGATGGAAAAATAAAAAGTTATGGCTCTGGGAAGAAGGGGTGCGAAAAGAAACGCAAAAATGAAAAAAGGGCTGCGGAGTGAAGGGGTTAATGGCCTAACATACTACGATGGCTTGCAGATACTATGGACTTGCCTCACATCAAGCACGTCTGGGATCGCAGGAGCTGCCTGCAGTGGATCATGGAGTTTTGCCCATGTGCATTCAGAGGCAGAATCTTCCTCAGTCAACCATTAACCCCTTTCTAACATCGGACGGAATAGCACGTCCAATGGCAGATCCCCTTTAATGCGGGCTCCGGCGGTGAGCCCGTATCAAAGCTGAGACATGTCAGCTGTTTTGTACAGCTGACATGTGCCTGCAATAGCGGCAGGTGGAATCCCATCCACCCGCCGCTATTAACTAGTTAAATGCAACTGTCAAACGCTGACAGTGGCATTTAGTAAGTGCTTCCGGCCATCGGACCGGAAATGCACGCACCAGTGACTGATCGGGGGTCATCAGTGCATTGGTATAACAACCAGAGGTCTTCTGAACACCTCTATGGTTGTTGATGCCGGATTGCTGCGAGTACCACCCTGTGGACGGCGCTCATAACAATGCAGTAAATCTGCTACATAGGATCGATCTGAGCATCGCACCTATGTAGCAGAGCCGATCAAGTTGTGGCAGCTTCTAGCCTCCCATGTAGGCTATTGAAGCATGGCAAAAGTTAAAAAAAATGTTTGAAAAAGTATGAAAAAAATACAAAAAAACTAAAAGTTTAAAGAGAACCTGTCACCTGAATTTGGCGGGACCGGTTTGGGGTCATATGGGTGACAGGTGAATTTGGGCCTAATTCAGGTGACAGGTTCCCTTTAAATCACCCCCATTTCACCCCATTCAAAATAAAACAATAAAAAAATCAAACATACACATATTTGGTATCGCCGTATTCAGAATCGCCTGATCTATCAATAAAAAAAGGATTAACCTGATCACTAAATGGTGTAGCGAGAAAAAAATTCAAAACACCAGAATTACGTTTTTTGGTCGTTGCAAAATTGCATTAAAATGCAATAACGGGCGATCAAAAGAATGTATCTGCACCGAAATGGTATCATTAAAACCGTCAGCTCGGCACACAAAAATAAGACCTCACCCAACCCGAGATCCCAAAAAATGGAGACGCTGCAGGTCTCAGATAATTGCGCATTTTTTTTAGCAACTTTTGTCATTTTTTTTCACCACTTAGATAAAAGAGAACCTAGACATGTTTGGTGTCTATGAACTTGTAATGACCTGGAGAATCATAATGGCAGGTCAGTTTTACCATTTATAGAATATAGTAAAAAAGCAAAACAAAAAACAACTGTGGGATTGCACTTTTTTTTGCAATTTCACCACACTTGGAATTTTTTTCCCGTTTTCTAGTACACAATATGTTAAAGCCAATGGCGTCGTTCAAAAGTACAACTCGTCCCGCAAAAAATAAGGCCTCACATGGCCATATTGATGGAAAAATAAAAAGTTATGGCTCTGGGAAGAAGGGGAGCAAAAAACAAAAATGCAAAAAATGAAAATACCTCCGGGATTAAGGGGTTAAGCAACATAAAGGTATCAATTATTCTATGTACACTTGCACACAGTTTTTGGAGAACTTACCAGATCTTCTGTTGATGTAGGCTTGCACAAAAGATCAATTCAGACACTGCCCATAGGGGCGGACAGTGTTCGTGTAATCGCGCGATCACACAGCATATTGAGCGGGATTGCAGCGCCGACCAGGTCAGTATGACACTGATCGAAGGGATGATAGTATAATGAAGTGAGGAGGCAGTGATTTCTTAAGGCACTATACGCCCTGGAGCCTAGAAGAAATCATTAATATAAAAGATTATAAATTGATTTCTCAATGTGTACACCACAGCTATGAGGCATATAGGTAAGACTGATTTAACCATTCAATTACCTATATGCCCATAGTAATAGATAAAAATCGTCCAGGGGTGAAAGATTCCCTTTAAGCATCTAAATTTTTCACTGACCAATATAAAAAAAAAAGTCTGAACTGAGGGTCCTTTGTGATGTTTTGGAAAATAAACCGGGATATGGGTTGAAAATCAACAGCAGTAGGTGTTGGTTTGATATTGAAGTGTTATCGAAAACGGTTACTAATTGTACATGTAAGTATGTCAAGGGAAGTGATGTTGAAATGTCAAGAGAGTCATTTTAAGAACAAATTTATCTAGGTCCAAAAATAGCTGAAATCCATTGGGATTGGTAGTGCGACAGAATGATGAAACCTTTAAAGGAACATCCACCTACTTACTAAAATAATATCGAGATAGGTTGAAGTTTCATTATCAGCAGCTCTCTGTCCTGCAAGTAGCAGCAGTGACAAACCTCAATTCTGCTCCCCTTTACCAGGGTTGTGCCAGTCATTGCCCCAGAAGGTTAGCACATCCCCCACTAATTGTGCCTATATATCCACCCTATATTGCCTTTATGGAGCTAGGAAGTGGTGTGTGTGTGTGTGTGTGTGTGTGTGTGTCTTTTTTTTTTTTTTTTTTTTTAATCTTTTGCAGCAACTAATAATCAAGTAATGTAGTAAGGTGGTCTTCACAGACAATCTGGTCTAGCCTTAATCAAAATGCATTTATGGGATTAAAACATGCATATTAAAATATCTGGAAAAAATTAAGAAAAACTCACACAAACACAATAATTTAGCATAAGACATTTTTATGATATAATAGTTACATAATAAACTATGCACTGATTTTGGGCATTACCGTACATTTTTTTTTGCGTTTGCTTCAAAATATAAATTAGTGTTATCTTTTACATGCCGCTGTCAATCTGTGTCGTCAACATTTCCAGTGCGTGTCTCTAGGGGGCGCCTGTTCTAACTGCCTGTTGGAGCCCCTGCGACACCATGAGTTCTCGTGACAGGGGTCTGCTGAAGACGTGTCTGTCATGACGGTTCTCCTGTGAAAACCAGCCCTTACCTGACATTTTTAGGAGCCTGTGACTTTTGAATATACGTCAATACTGTGATAGAGATAAAATATTACACATCCTTTCCAATGGATATTTATGCTGTGATTATAAAGCCTTTGTTAAGGTCTCAGGCGTGTCTTGGTGCAGACATTTTGATGCCTTTATTCCTTTGAACCTTGATGTAAAAGAAAGCATTGACGAATAATTTATGGGGAAGAGGGCAAATGAAAAACAATGTTCATTATTCTGTCCTTAGGCACTCGGTCAAGTCCATATTTTGAAAACATACTTCACTTTCAAAGTGCATTTTAATTTACCCTGGGTTTGAAACCTTTCAAGTTCTTAATAAAAGAAAATTCAGAAAAGCAAAGGACTTGTCTGAATTACCTCTACAAGGAAAGATAATCTGAATGTTTTGCATAGTGCGCTTTTATTTCTAGGAAATTGGATACGCTAGGATGATTACATTAAATTCCCGTCAAAAAGACAGGAAATCATGCTGTACTCGCAATGAGTCAGAGGTCTCAGACAAAATAATTAAAGCTATTGTAGTGACTTCATGTAACACTGGACATGATGGAGAATGTTCTAGTGATGGTAACTGGGGTCACAGGAGGGTTCTAGATCAGATGCCTTCTGTTGTGTAATCCATTAAAACACAGACTTATAGTTGTTCACACTTTGTGGTTTTCAGTTTAATATTTCATATATTATCTACATAAAGAGTAGTGATCTAAAGTGTGCTGGCACAACTTCTTTTTCTGGCAGGTTAGCTCTGAAACCTGCCTGAAAAAGGGCCCAGAAAACACTCAAAATAATGAACATAAGCATTTCCATGGAAAAACAACTTGCTGTTCATATGTCTAGTCATTTTGAGCGTCTTTAAACTGCTTCAGGTTTCCAAAGACGCTGAGTAGTTAAAAGAAATGAGTGGTCCATTTTCAGCCGTTTTCTGCTTTAAACTTGCTTTTTTTTAACAAGTCAATGGGAAGGCTCAAAAGATACCTGGAATATGGCCAGTTGACTTTTTAGTCACTTTGCCAGTGTCTTTGCTTGAATATCTGCTAGAGATTTTTTCATTGTTGAATGGCGTTAAAAAACATTCAGAAAATGGCAGTAACAACATGCTACTAAAACAGTGGAAAAACACTCAATAAAAAAAAATAACTGGTGGTCAAAAAGCACTCAGGAAATGATAGAAATGCTAAAAAAAATCTCCATCTTGGAAAAATTTGGTAGGTTTGCTCTCCCGAATGAGACTTTGTGTGCACATACCATTAGGATTTGTGCAGTTGATTATATTGGGGGTTTCAGTTGAATTAAGTAAAGACAATAGAGTGCTTTTGCATCTATTAGGTAACTTCATAAGAAACATTTTCTAGAAAAATATACTGCACGCTAGTATTTTTATACAGCTGGGACCAGATGTAAGAGTCATTAGAGAAATGATGAGATGAGAATAGACTCAGAAGAAGTAATGTAAGTGTTGTGGGAATCCCAGAAAAAAATTGAAGAAAATAATTCTACTGAGTGACATTTGAAAAACTGCTCTCACTCTTTGGTGCACAATCTCTCTACGCTATGGAGAGAGCTCACAGAGTACCTACTAGGCCACTGCCACCAGCAGCCCCTCTACGACCTGTCTTAATAAAACTCCTCCATTACCAGAACAGAGATGCTTTTCTTAAAATGGCATGCAAGAAAGGGGACTTCCCCCCCAAAATATACTTTTTCTCAGACTATTTTATTGAAGTTTCAAGACGAAGAGAAGAATATTTTGGCATAAAAGGACAGCTACGTAATCTGCAAACTCCATGCTTTATCCAGCAAAACACAAAGTGGCAGCTTTAGGAGAGATTTCCTTCTTTGACCATCCTAAAGATGCTCTCTGCTGGCTGAACCCGAATGAGCAAAGATTACGTAACTTTGATGTTTTAGGATCTGAAGTCCCTGCTACGATTTTGGCAAATATACTACCTCATGTTTTATCTGGCAAAATTCAAGGTGACAACAAACCATAAAGCAAGTACAAACGGAATCCTAGACCCAAAAAAAACCAAAAACACAAGGATCCCTAAAATATAACTTTTAATAGCTAAAGTTAAAACCACTTAGTTCCAAAATTGGGGACATCACTAAATGAAATAATACAAATAACCACAAAAGGGACCAAAATATGAAAAGAGCTAACTGACCCCTATCAGATGCCCTACTGCTGTCCACTACCTATTTGCGGAGGTTGGCACCCTAAGTTTCTGCGGTTGGCGCCCCCGCCCCACGAAGACTGGCCCTAATAGCCCTAAAAATTCCCTATAGTCCCTAATAGATAGTATCACAGATACTTTTTTACCCAAAAACCAAAAGCAATATAAAAAATTAGCAAAAAATGTGTGAAAAACATAATAGAAAAACTCAGAAAAAACAAACTCAACAGAAAAACTCAAAAATAGTTTTTAGCCACCAGGCCAAAACCCTTAATAGGGTAATCATATATAATACCAATTTTTGGGTAGGAAAAAAAAAGGGGAAACATTGATGTCCCATTTATGCAAAAACTACTCAATTATGGAGGACCACTCAAATAGTAATACTGACATAAAATTCTCACATGATAGTGAGGTCAGCCAGAGATAAATGCAAGAAACCCTATTTGTTAGAATGGCTAGTTTCTACTTGCAACACGAAAACCATTTCATAGAGTGGTAACCCCAGAGTGTAATACAAAAACATATCCCAAGGAGATATACACATAGTGCATCATTTAGTAATTTCAATGGCCATATCCTATGCAGATAGATCAATCAATAAACCACATAGAGCGCTTTACTCATCTGATTCATGAATGTCCTTCAGTAGCGCTACGGATATCCATTCAGCCATCGGCAAGCATCTCCATACAGGATAACATCCCTTATAGGGTATTATAAGGGATGTTATCCTGTATGGAGATGCATATGGCCATATCCTATGCAGATAGATCAATCAATAAACCGCATAGAGCGCTTTACTCATCTGATTCATGAATGTCCTTCAGTAGCGCTACGGATATCCATTCAGCCATCGGCAAGCATCTCCATACAGGATAACATCACTTATAATACCCTATAAGGGATGTTATCCTGTATGGAGATGCTTGCCGATGGCTGAATGGATATCCGTAGCGCTACTGAAGGACATTCATGAATCAGATGAGTAAAGCGCTCTATGTGGTTTATTGATTGATCTATCTGCATAGGATATGGCCATTGAAATTACTAAATGATGCACTATGTGTATATCTCCTTGGGATATGTTTTTGTATTACACTCTGGGGTTACCACTCTATGAAATGGTTTTCGTGTTGCAAGTAGAAACTAGCCATTCTAACAAATAGGGTTTCTTGCATTTATCTCTGGCTGACCTCACTATCATGTGAGAATTTTATGTCAGTATTACTATTTGAGTGGTCCTCCATAATTGAGTAGTTTTTGCATAAATGGGACATCAATGTTTCCCCTTTTTTTTCTACCCAAAAATTGGTAGTACCGTATATACTCGAGTATAAGCCGAGATTTTCAGCCCAATTTTTTGGGCTGAAAGTGCCCCTCTCGGCTTATACTCGAGTCACGGTCGGCGGGTGAGGGGGAATGGGCGCTGAGGTATACTTACCTGCTTCCAGGGCTCCTGGCCCTCCCCCTGCCCGTCCCACGGTCTCCGGGTCCCGCAGCTCTTCCCCTGTTCAGTGGTCACGTGGGACCGCTCATTAGAGAAATGAATATGGACTCCACTCCCATAGGGGCGGAGCCGCCTATTCATTTCTCTAATCAGCGGTAACGGTGACCGCTGACAGAGGAAGAGGCTGCGGCACCGAAGACCAGCTGTCCGGGGGAAGGAGCGGGACGCCGGGAGCAGGTAAGTATTACATATTCACCTGTCCGCGTTCCACACGCCGGGCGCCGCTCTGTCTTCCCAGCGTCTCTCTCTCCGCACTGACTGTGCAGGTCAGAGGGCACGATGACGCATATAGTGTGCGCGCCGCCCTCTGCCTGATCAGTCAGTGCAGAGAGATGCCGGGACGGGACGCTGAGGAGCTGCAAGCAAGAGAGGTGAGTATGTGTTTTATTATTTTTATTGCAGCAGCAGCAGCACAGCTTTCTATGGCACAGCTTTCTATGGCACATCCTATGGGGCAATAATGAACGGTGCAGAGCACTATATGGCACAGCTATGGGGCAATAATGAACGGTGCAGAACACTATATGGCACAGCTATGGGGCAATAATGAACGGTGCAGAGCACTATATGGCACAGCTATGGGGCAATAATAAACAGTGCAGAGCACTATATGGCACAGCTTTCTATGGTACAGCTATGGGGCAATAATGAACGGTGCAGAGCACTATATGGCACAGCTATGGGGCAATAATGAACGGTGCAGAGCACTATATGTCACAGCTATGGGGCAATAATGAACGGTGCAGTGCACTATATGGCACAGCTATGGGGCAATTATGGAGGGTGCAGAGCACTATATGGCACAGCTATGGGGCAATAATGAACGGTGCAGAGCACTATATGGCACAGCTATGGGGCAATTATGAACGGTGCAGAGCACTATATGGCACAGCTATGGGGCAATAATGAACGGTGCAGAGCACTATATGGCACAGCTTTCTATGGTACAGCTATGGGGCCATAATGAACGGTATGGAGCATCTATTTTTATTTTTGAAATTCACCGGTAGCTGCTGCATTTTCCACCCTAGGCTTATACTCGAGTCAATAAGTTTTCCCAGTTTTTTTGTGGCAAAATTAGGGGGGTCAGCTTATACTCGGGTCGGCTTATACTCGAGTATATACGGTATATATGATTACCCTATTAAGGGTTTTGGCCTGGTGGCTAAAAACTATTTTTGAGTTTTTCTGTTGAGTTTGTTTTTTCTGAGTTTTTCTATTATGTTTTTCACACATTTTTTGCTAATTTTTTATATTGCTTTTGGTTTTTGGGTAAAAAAGTATCTGTGATACTATCTATTAGGGACTATAGGGAATTTTTAAGGCTATTAGGGCCAGTCTTCGTGGAGCGGGGGCGCCAACTGCAGAAACTTAGGGTGCCAACCTCCGCAAATAGGTAGTGGACAGCAGTAGGGCATCTGATAGGGGTCAGTTAGCTCTTTTCATGTTTTGGTCCCTTTTGTGGTTATTTGTATTATTTCATTTAGTGATGTCCCCAATTTTGGAACTAAGTGGTTTTAACTTTAGCTATTAAAAGTTATATTTTAGGGATCTTTGTGTTTTTGGTTTTTCAAAATTCAAAGTGGAAACTATAGGAGAGGGGGAAAAAACTTTCTTCCTTGACCATCCTAAAGATCCATTCCGTTAGATGGAACTGAATGAGCAAAGATCACAACACTATCTGCAACGTTGTTGTTTCAGAATTTCTAAGTCAGTTGCCATTGGGAACTTCTTGAAAGTTTGTTGTGACCATAACTCATGTTAACTAACCAACGGCCCAGTGAAACCACATATCCTTTTCTTATCCTCTTACTGCAGTCCCCTAATAAGAGGATAAGAAAAGTTCATTCAATGTTTCAGGCAATCTGATTGCCTGAAACACTGAGAAATGCTGGGATTGGCTGTTCAGAATTGAACAGCCAATCACAGCGACCGTGGATGCGGGAGGGCGGCAACACCCCCCAGGATGACTGCACCATCTACCCAGAGGTAAGATGGTGGTGGAATTTTAATTTGATCACCGTGACTTTGGTTGCCGTAAAAAAAATTACGTAATATTCCGTCCATGGTCAAATAGGCCCAGGTTACATGGGCAGAATATTATGTTCGATGTCAGAAAGGGGTTAATGGTGTTGCAGCCTCTGTGGTCTGTCAGAAAAAGTGTGTGTATATACTGACAGACCATGTGACACTTAAATTGCACACAGGTGGATTTCCTTTCACTAAGTTTGTGACTTATGAAGGTAATTGCTTGCACCAGAAATTTTAGGGGCTTCCATCGCAAAAGGGGTAAATACATATGCACATGCCAATTTGAAATTATTTGAATCCAAAAGCAAGAAGAAAGCAAATGGCACTGAGTATCGCACTTTACCTACTATTATCGCAGAGTAGACGCAGAATCACGGACACAATACAGTGGTTGAATCACGCTGTTGAAGGCGCTTGCTGGAAAGCCACATGAAGAAATCCCAAAATGAAGAAAAATAGCAGCAACGCTCCAAATGTTGGTGAAAAAAATCCTTAGTCCTTTATTTTACAAAGAATTGCATGGACAAGGTTATGCGGGCAAAGACAAGTGCAGATTATGCAGAAAAGAGAAACAGGACGACGACCGTTTCGAGTTATTCACGCTTCTACGGGTCCAGATACCAAGGTGGGTGAATACTTTCTCAACTCACTGTGTATCGCCCTCTATATAACAATAGTGTGATGAAGTGGATAGCAGCACTTACAGATAAAACTTCGGGAGTCCCTGTATTTGTCATGGGAGGCTTTCATGACTTTATTCATCCATTGAGACAAAAGAAGCCCCGTATCCATGTTTAGTAAACTACTTATGGAAATGTCATTATCCGATCTCTGGTGAATCAACAACCTACAACCCAATAGATTTCTTAAATCACATGAAGCACTGTCAATATTGATATAGCCCTGGGATCAGAACATGCATTGTTAAATCAGTGCAACATCTTTCTAGAGCCTTATTCAATCACTTACGCCTACTGTTGTGCTTATGTTTTTTCACCTAGACAAGAGTCATCCCTTACACTATGGCAGTGAGTACTTTTTCAATCCAAATAATACCGTATATACTCGAGTATAAGCCGAGATTTTCAGCCCAAATTTTTGGTCTGAAAGTGCCCCTCTCGGCTTATACTCGAGTCATGATCGGTGGTGGGGTCGACGGGTGAGGACTGTCATATACTCACCTGCTTCCGGCGCTCCTGTCGCTCCCCCTGCCCGTCCCACGGTCTCCGGGTGCCGCAGCTCTTCCCCTGTTCAGCGGTCACGTGGGACCGCTCATTAGAGAAATGAATAGGCTCCACCGCCTATTCATTTCTCTAATGAAGCGGTGCCGGTGACCGCTGACAGAGGAAGAGGCTGCGGCACCGAAGACCAGCTGTCCGGGGGAAGGAGCGGGACGCCGGGAGCAGGTAAGTATGTCATATTCACCTGTCCTCGTTCCACACGCCGGGCGCCGCGCCATCTTCCCGGCGTCTCTCTCTCCGCACTGACTGTTCAGGTCAGAGGGCGCGATGACGCATATAGTGTGCGCGCCGCCCTCTGCCTGATCAGTCAGTGCGGAGAGATGCCGGGACGGGACGCTGAGGAGCTGCAAGCAAGAGAGGTGAGTATGTGTTTTTTTTTTTTTATTGCAGCAGCAGCAATGGCACAGATTTATGTGGAGTATCTATGAGGCAACGGTGCAGAGCACTATATGGCACAGCTATGGGGCAACGGTGCAGAGCATTATATATATGGCACAGCTATGGGGCAACGGTGCAGAGCATTATATATATGGCACAGCTATGGGGCAACGGTGCAGAGCACTATATGGCACAGCTATGGGGCAACGGTGCAGAGCACTATATGGCACAGCTATGGGGCAACGGTGCAGAGCACTATATGGCACAGCTATGGGGCAACGGTGCAGAGCATTATATATATATGGCACAGCTATGGGGCAACGGTGCAGAGCACTATATGGCACAGCTATGGGGCAACGGTGCAGAGCACTATATGGCACAGCTATGGGGCAACGGTGCAGAGCACTATATGGCACAGCTATGGGGCAACGGTGCAGAGCATTATATATATGGCACAGCTATGGGGCAACGGTGCAGAGCATTATATGGCACAGCTATGGGGCAACGGTGCAGAGCATTATATATATGGCACAGCTATGGGGCAACGGTGCAGAGCATTATATATATAGCACAGCTATGGGGCAACGGTGCAGAGCATTATATATATGGCACAGCTTTATGTGGAGTATCTATGGGGCAACGGTGCAGAGCATTGTATATATGGCACATCTTTATGTGGAGCATCTATGGGGCCATAATGAACAGTGCAGAGCATTATATATGGCACAGCTTTATGTGGAGCATCTATGGGGCCATAATGAACGGTATGGAGTATCTATTTTTAATTTTGAAATTCACCGGTAACTGCTGCATTTTCCACCCTAGGCTTATACTCGAGTCAATACGTTTTCCCAGTTTCTTGTGGCAAAATTAGGGGGGTCGGCTTATACTCGGGTCGGCTTATACTCGAGTATATACGGTAGATTATAAAGTAGTGACAAGTACTCTCCAACATTATTTTACGGAAAACATCGATTTTGTGTCTCCTAAGGTTTTATGGGATGCTTTGAAGACATGTCTAACATGAGTTCACATATAAGCTATTAGTAGGTCTAAAATTAAAGCAGAATAGTATGGAGAATACCTCTAAGACTGTATCAAATCCACTGAGGAACAGTTCATTCTTTCTGGAACAGAGGGAGACTTATCGGTATGGAAGAAAGCTCAAGAGGCATGTAATCAGCACTTCAACGAAAAAGTAAAAAATAAATGTGTTTAGCCACATGCATTATTTGAAGAAAGGGAAAAAGTAGGATATCTGTTGGCTGTAATCGCTAATGCTCAGTCAGGGATCTTCATTATAGAGGCCATATATAGCCCCCAGTGATGTATGTAAACCCACCAGTAATGTATATTCCCCCAGGGACATATATACCCCCAGTGCTGTCTGTATTTCCTAGTAATGTATATAGCCCCTCAGTGTTGTCTATTCCCCCCAGCCTCCCTGGTGATAAATATGTCCCAGCATCTCCTGCGATGTCGATGCCCTCAAACTCCTGTAATTTATATGACCCCAGAGTCTCCTGTGATGCATATACAGCAGTCTCAATGTTTCCGATGTTATGTATGTACAGCAGTCCCAGCGTCTCCTATGTGATGTATAAACAGCAGTCCCTGTGTCTCATGTGATGTATATACAGCAGTCCCTGTGTCTCATATGTGATGTATATACAGCAGTCCCTGCGTCTCATATGACAAGAAGTTGACTGCTCTCCTGGCTGACACAAACCTGGAAAAGCAGCTGTGAGAAGTAACATGATCAGTATCACCTAACATCACAGCTGCACCAAAGAGAAGCAGCTCCAGCCGTCACATTAAGGGTGAGATACCGTAATTAAGTTTGATTACGTATACTGGGGTAATTTTCAAGGTGATCATTTTTGTGTGGCTTCCGAATGATGGTAGAAATTTCCAAATGGCCACCGACTGGAAAGAGGCTCCCCACCCCTAGCATAAGGGATAAAAAGGGATTATTGGTTAGTCAAATGGATCAGATACTAAAAATCTTTTTAGAGTTCTACCAAGATCTTAACCAATCTAAGCTGAATTTTAACAAATTCAAATCCTTGCATATATGAAGGAAGTGGAGCTAAATTGTCTTAAGTCTATTTTGAATCGTATTTGAATAGCCCACTCCAAATTTTAAAAATACAGCTAGCAGTGGCCTTTATGACTACCAAGAAGTCACCAGGTTCAGGATGGTTGCTCATACAGAGCTATAAGAAATTTGTAGACATTTTGCTACCACAGTTATTATATACTTTCCAGTTATTATATACTTTTTCCTTTCCGACCAGATGTATTTTTGGTTTTGCATTTTCATTTTTTGCTCCCCTTCTTCCCTGAGCCATAACCTTTTAATTTTTTGGTCAAAATGGCCATGTGAGGGCTCTTTTTTTTTTGTGGAACGAGTTGAACTTTTAAATGACACCACAAATAGTGTACTGGAAAATGGGGAAAAAAAGTGCAATCCCACAGTTGTTTGTTTTGGTTTCTCTTTTTTACCATGTTCACTAAATGCTAAAACTGACTGGCCATTATGATTCTCCCGGTCATTACAAGTTCATAGACACCAAACATGTAAAGGTTCTTTTTTTATTTAAGTGGTGAAAAAAATTCCAAAGTTTGTAAAAAAAAAAACCAAAAAAACAAAATGGCGCCATTTTCTTATACCGTCTCCATTTTTCGTGATCTTGGGTTTGATGAGGGCTTATTTTTTGCGTGCCAAGCTGATGTTTTGAGTAATTCTGGCATTTTGACTTTTTTCTCATTATGCCGTTTAACAATTGGGTTAAATCTTTTTTTATATTGATAGATTGGGCGATTTTGAAGGCGGCAATACCAAATATGTGTATGTTTGATTTTTTTTATTGTTTTATGTTGAATGGGGCAAAAGGGGGGTGATTTGAACATTTATATATTTTTTTATTTTTTTAAAACATTTTTTTTTTTTTTACTTTTGGCATGCTTCAATAGTCTCCATGGGTACTAGAAGCTGCTATAATCCAGTCGGCTCTGCTACATACAGGCGATGATCAGATCGCCTGTATGTAGCAGAATTGCTCATTTGCTATGAGTGCCAACCACGGGCCTCGCTCATAACAATCCAGCAGCGACAACCATAGAGGTCTGCTGGAGAACTCTGGTTCTCATGCCAACCCATCAGTGACCCGCAGTCATGTCACGGGGTCACCTATGGGTGGGATTTCCGGCATGCTTGGTGGAGGCGCACGTTTAACTAGTTAACAGCCGTGGGTGGGTCGCGATTCCACCCACAGCTGTTAGAGGCACATGTCATCTGTTCAAAGCAGCCAGTAGATAGCATGAAAGACTAATATGTTCATTGGATGCCGCAAAGGCGTTTGACTCCATTGAGTGGGAATTTTTATGGGCAGTACTGGAAAAAGTGGGTATGGAATCTGTTTTCATGGATAAAATTGCTATATGGCAGACTAGTGGCTAGGTTAAGGATAAATGGCTAACTTTCATCAATCAGGCTTTCATCTTGGTAGTGTTACTAAACAGGGATGTCTGTTGTCTCCTCTCCTTTTTGCATTGGCCATTGAACTTCTTGCCACAAATATTAGGAGACACTTGGGCATAGTAGGATTCCGTAGAGGAGTAATGGAAGAGAAGGTGGCTATCTATGCTGACAATACTTTATAGTCCTTGCTGGAGGCTTCTCACACAGTTTTACAATGGCAATGGAAATCATTGAGCGATTTGAAGAATATTCCGGTCTAAAGATCAATTGAAACAAATCAGTAATACTTCCATTAGATAATAGTGACAATCTACCTTCCTGTGATAGGTCTGGCTTACAAGTGGTTTCTGAATTCAAATATTTAGGTATCAACATAACGGCAAAACAAATAAAAGACTATGACAGACTAAATGTCACTCTAATTCTCAAGAAATTTAAGCAAAAAAGGGAAATTTGGTCCAAACTACCACTGTCAGTAATAGGACACACAAACCTAGTTAAAATGATCTGGTTGCCTCAGCTATTATACGCACTTCGTAACTCCACTATTTGGATTCCCCAAAGATATTTTCTTCAAATTAACTATCTGTTCTGAGAACTAATTTGGAGTAGACAAACTCCAAGCATTAAATTGGAAACACTACAAAGAGAGAAAAGTAATAGAGGTCTGGCAGTCTCTAATCTTTGGGATTATTTTATAGCCGCTCAGCTACTGCACATCCTGGGGGCAGGGGAGCTTTACGCTGCATGCTAGAATACAATTTTAACTCTGTTATTTTATATCACCCTCTAGAAGCACATAAGTTTAAGCCCCTCATGGATATATTCCCTGCAATTGTCACAATACTGTAGCATGATTTCCCTGTCCTTCAAGCTAGAGGACCCTAGGCTATCCCTATACCCCACACTATAACTGAAGGTGGAGATGCTGGGGTCTCTTACTTTGCTATTCTTCAATGTGCATGCTGATATGTTTCCTCCACCACCCAGCGATGTATGGAAGTGTATAAGGTAACACAAACCTGACAGGGATTAAAGAAAACTAACTATCTGTACAGTACACTTTCTACATTGTAGGAACATATGGATGCCACATCTATGACACAGGAAACGCGTCAGCAATGTGATAATAATTATTATATTTTGGACTAATCAATGAATTGCAAATGATTAATGTTTTTTTTTGCAATATAAAAGTACATGTGGAGTGAACATTTTGTTGTAGAAATATTTGAAAACGGGTATTCACTTAGACTACCGTATATACTCGAGTATAATTCGACCCGAGTATAAGCCGAGGCACCTAATTTTGCCATGAAAAACTGGGAAAATTTGGCTCGAGTATAAGCTGGCTATGCATTGTCCCCTCATCCCTTTCCTGGTATGCATGGCTCCCCATCCCTGTCGTATGCATTGCTCCCCATCCCCATCCTTGTATGCATGGCTCCTTATCCCCTATCCTTGTATGCATGGTTCCTATTAAAAAAAAAACACATCCTACTTACCTTCCCTGTGCCCTCTCACTGCATCTCGTTCTGGCGCCAGCAGCTCATCCAGCTGAGCGATCACTTGTCCCCGCTCATTAAAGTAATGAATGTTCACTCCATGCCTATGGGAGTGAAGAGGGGTGAATATTCATTACCTTAAAGAGCGGGGGACACGTGATCGCTCAGTCGGAAGACTGGCACCTGACGATGCAGCGAGGGCGTGTAGGGAAGGCAAGTAGGATGTGTGCTGGAAGCCGGAGGCTGCGGCTATAACTATTGTGCGCTATAAGAGAAATTAATATGCACTGCCAGCGCAATGGGACAATGACTTGTGTATAAGCCGAGGGGCATTTTCAGCACACAAAAAATGTGCTGAAAAATCCAGCTTATACACGAGTATATACGGTATATTCATAGTCCGCTGCAAAACCATATACTAGTATGCAGCCCAAAAACTATTTTTATGCGCATGTAGCTCTTTCAAAAACAAATCTAAGAATAACTTTACATGACCAGTTAGTTCCTCTGTTATTGAGAAATCAGCATTTCAATTGACATGCAAATGAGACTGTAGATCTGAAGCCTTTGTCACTCCAGCTCTATTCCTTACCCAGCCATTCCCCTCCTGTTTGACTGGCAGCCTCTGTGCTGTATGACTTCAGGCAAACAAGTCATCAGTAAAGCAGGAGTAGGTGACTCTGAGCGG
This sequence comes from Ranitomeya variabilis, assembly GCF_051348905.1. Taxonomy (NCBI): domain Eukaryota; kingdom Metazoa; phylum Chordata; class Amphibia; order Anura; family Dendrobatidae; genus Ranitomeya; species Ranitomeya variabilis. Next base: position 170,785,840 of record NC_135233.1, on the reverse strand, counting down.
GGAAATACAACTGGAGTGACAGAGGCTTTAGATTTACAGTCTCATTTGCATATCAATTCAAATATTGAATTGTGGAGCGGACTGATAATGAAAAGGTCTTGCTGGACTTTTCTATCAAAGAGCTTAATGCACATATAAATAGTTTGGGTTTGAAATCCTTCTGACAAATATCTTTTAAATGGTTCTGAAAACAATTTCTAAGTGGAAAGTGATTAAATGTCATGTTTGGACGCTGGTTATTAGGAAGCTGGGAAAAAACTGCCATACTTTGTAAATACTGATTTTCTTAATCCCTTAACAAATGCTGATACGTCTTTTAATGGCGGCAGTTAAGGGTACTTATTCCTCAGCGCCGCTTTTTAACGGCGCTGAGCAATAAGTATATAGCACACCCCAGCCTCGGAAATTCTCTGGGGTCTCGGCTACCGGAGAACATGATTCGGGTCGGTTTTTACCGACAACAGTGTTGTGATCACCATTATTCAAGAAATATCGGAGACCGCAAGCAAAAAGTCAGATTAATTTCTTTCTCCTCTGATGTGATCTAGCACATGAGCGAAAGAGAAATGGGGTCCCCCGGTACCTCCGGTGTCCCTGGACCTTCCTGCATGACCCAGTGATGTCCCCCAGCCGTCGGCGTCTTCTTCAGGGAGAAAAATGGCAGGCACATGCGCAGTGCGCCCACCGAAATCTGCCAGGCGGCACCCGGCAACAATAGGAAACATTTCCTATTGGTTCATTTTGATCACTGTAGTAGACCCTACCACTGTGATCAAAATAAAAAAAATTGTAAATCAACCCCCTTTTATCACCCCCTTAGGTAAAAATAAAATAAAAAATGTATTTATTTCTATTTTTCCATAAGGGTTGGGGTTAGCACTAGGATTAGGGTTACAGTTGGAGTTACAGATAGGGTTATGGTTGGGGTTATAGCTAGGGTTAGGCTTGGGTTAGGGTTGGGGTTGGAGTTATAGCTAGGGTTAGGTTGGGGTTATAGTTTGGGTTATAGCTAGGGTTAGGGTTTCTAGTTAGGGTTGGGCTAGGATTAGGGTTGGGTTAGGACTAGGATTTAGGATTAGGGTTGGGGTTAGGATTGTGTTGGGGTTAGGGTTGTGGTGTTGAGGTTAGGGTTAGGGCTGTGTTACGGTTGGAGTTAGAATTGGGGCGTTTCCACTGTTTAGATCCATCAGGTTCTCTCTAAACGTGACATGGCGCCCACCATTGATTCCAGCCAATTTTGCGTTCAAAAAGTGAGACCGTGCTCCCTCCCTTCTGCAAATTTTATGGTCCATGTTCTCCTGATACTCTTATGAAAATAAAAAAGTTTGGTTCCAAAGTAATTTTTTTGTGAAAAAAGTAAAATGTTAATTTTTTCCTTCCAGATTGCTTTAGTTATCGTGAAGGGTTAATAAACTTCTTGAATGTGGTTTTGTGTACCTTGAGGGGTGTAGTTTTTAGAATGGTGTCACTTTGGGGTATTTTCTGTTATATTGACCCCCAAACTCACTTCAAATGTGAGGTAATCCATAAAAAAATTGGTTTTGTAAATTTTGTTGGAAAAATGAGAAATCATTGGTCAACATGTAACTCTTCGTCCTAACCAAAAAAGTTTCCAAAATTTTGCTGATGTAAAGTTGACATGTGGGAAATGTTATTTATTAACTATTTTGTGTCACACCACTCTTTGATTTAAGGGCACAAAAAATAAAAGTTTGAGAATTGCAAGATTTTCAAAATGCTTGCTAAATTTCTGTTTTTTTGATAAGTAAACGCAAGTCATATCAAAGAAATTTCACCACTAACATGAAGTACAATATGTCACTAAAAAATCTCTGGATCAATGGGATACGTTGAAGCGTTCCAGAGCTGTAACCTCATAAAGTGACAGTGGTCAGAATTGTAAAAATTGCCTTGGTCATTAGGTACCAAATTGCCTTGTCACTAAAGGGGTTAATGTGGAGACAGCTTCAAAGATTGGGTTATTCATGTAAACCATAGAACCAAGTGATCTGAAAGTCCAAAAATGTCTAACTGTTGCTTGTTACATAAAGGAACCCATAAAAGTTTTTTCATATTTTTGAAATTGTTACTTCTTTTTTCTAAATATGTGTCCCTGCAAATGGAGTTTTTCTACTTACAATTGCTATTTTATTTAAGTACAGATCTCTGTGGTGAAGGCTTCTTTATGTCAAATGAATTCAGTGGCTGAGAGAGTAGTTGTATTGTTATCACAGTGATGTCTCTTTGAGGGTATGCTGTAAGAATTTAAAGCATTGCATTATTTATTTTCTCCTCCTTTGAAGTTTTATTCTAGCTTTACAAGCCTGTTGCCTGCTGGTTAGTACCAAGATAACTCTGCTCCTACTGTTTAGATAAAACTGTCACAGCTATGTTGGGGGAGACCAGTGGACTCTAATTTTTAATATAGTTGTTGCCAAATATGCAGCTTTAGCTCAGAAATGAATGTTTTTCTTCAAGTTCTGGAGCAATGCTCCATTTTATATTACAACTTGCTGTAGGTGAATTATTCCCCTACTGACTTTAGTAAAAAAAAAAAATGGCAAAATGAAAACTGAATGTAGGGATCATAACTTCTGTGAATTGTTTCTTTCAATGGTTTTACTTCTAAAACATTTTTTCTTTTCTCTTTACAAAGTGAATATTTGATATACCGGTAGATTAAATGATGAAACCATGATCTGTACAAAATAGATTATGGCCGCACTCATCTGTGCTAAAGTAAGGAAATGTGAAATATAAGGAAATATGAATAGCATAATGGCTTATGAACTTTATGAACAAACACATGAGATATTTAGCACAAGATTTGGCCAAACGTTGTGAGCCCATTCACCAAACGTCAAGGTAATCTCAGATCGAATGGGTAACTACATGGGTGACTGCCTGGTGTGAACACTTACCTATGGTATCTGAGCTGACTGCCTAATGTGAACACTTACTTGTGGCTAATGACATGATAAAGCCTACTTATATAGGAGGCTCAGAACCAACTGTGTTGAGATGTAATTAAAATACCAGCATGGTGAAGGGCGGGACGTTCAAGTCAGAAAATAGTATATAATAAAAATAGGTAAACTGACTGAACTATATATATTAATTTATACTAGTGCATAGCCAAAAAAGATACATACAAAATAGATTATGGCCATGATCTGATCTTCTGAAACTAATTAATATTGAAAGGGATGTTACATATAGAGATTTGCAGATCTTCAAAAATATTAAACAATTTCTGGTTATTTGGCTACTGGGGTATATTTGCACAGTTTTTATGTACCCCCTTCAAAATCCATATTAAAAAATACTTAAAATATTCTGTGAATTCTCTTGGATGTTGATGTGGGTCTGCTAAAAAGAAAACCATCAGTGTTACAAATTCCGAGTGAACATATTCTTAGTGTAAAGGATTCTGTGGTTGACCAGTCGATTAGATTCAGTTGAAGTCAGCTTAGGTTATACTGACACAGGGTAGGTGTTTGGCAGAAATGTGAAAATTCATTGTATACCTTTATTTGTATTGTATACTTTATACTCTACATGTACATGGTGTCACGCTGGTGGGTGTGGACCTTATGCTGCAAGGCCTGGCTTACCCATAACTAAGCAGCTACCTGGTGTTCACTTGAGCCTCTCATGGTGGAGTTAGGCTTGAGCTGCAGGTAGCCGCCAGGTACCACTGCAGGGTGGTCTCCGGTACTTCAGCAGCTGACCCCCAAGGGTTACGTACGCAGGTGCAGACTCTGAGTCCAAGTCATGGCAGGATACTGATGTTCGAATAAAAACTGGGAAAGAAAAAGCGCAATAGGGTCTTATCTTGAATATCCTTAGAATATAAACATTTATTAGAACAGGTTAAAAGTCAACGCGTTTCGAGGTCAGGCAGGACCTCTTCATCAGGACAAACCTGGTCGAGGATACTGACGTTCGTTCAGACAGTATGGATACTGAATTACCAGACAGTTCAGACAGCGCAGGTTATGGAACACTAGACAGGACGAACACTTGTGCTTGCTCAGACAATGCCGATTTTAGTACACGTATTGACAGGGTCTATTTCAGACTTGATATGTTCAGGAAGGCAGAACTGGTTCAGAGTAACAGGACAGGTGTGTAAGGCTACTTTCACACTAGTCCGTCGGTACGGGCTGTCACAAACCGTCGGCCCGACATACCGACGGACAGTGTGTTAAGTAGCACAACGGGGGCAGCGGATGCAGTTTGTCAACGCATCCGCTGCCCCATTGCAATGTCCAGGGAGGAGCGGGCGGAGTTCCGGCCGTGCATGCGCGGTCGGAAATGGCGGACATGAGGCACAAAAAAAGTTACATGTAACTTTTTTTGTGCCGACGGTCCGCCAAAACACGACGCATCCGTCGCACGACGGATGCGACGTGTGGCCATGCGTTGCAATGCGTCGGTAATGTAAGTCTATGGGTAAAAAACGCATCCTGCAGACAACTTTGCCGGATGCGTTTTTTCTCCTAAACGACGCATTGTGACGTATTCCAAACGACTCTAGTGTGAAAGTAGCCTTAGCAGGGACCTGACAATGCACTTAGCAGCTTGCAGACAAAGGCTTGTGCACACGTTGCAGATTTGCCTGTAGAATTTTCTGCGCAGATTCTGTATCTCTTAGCAGAAAACGCAGGTTAAAATCCTCACGGATTTGATGCATTTTTGATTGTCTGATGCATCAGATTTTTATGGTTTTTTTTTGTCATGCAGATTTGTATGCATTTTGTAGGCTAAATAAAGATCTATTATTTAACAAAAAAAAGAATTGCGATGCCATTTCCTTGTCCAACCTCTTCTTTTACATACTCCATTGAAGAATAATGTTTACACAAACAGATAGATATATAGATTAGATAGATAGCTATATAGATAGATAGATCTATAGATAGATCTATAGATAGATCTGTAGATAGACCGATAGATAGATAGATAGATAGATAGATAGATAGATTATCTATAGATCTATCTATCTATAGATAGATTTATCAATAGATATATCAATAGATAAATAGATAGTTTGATCTATAGATAGATAGATATTTCTATAGATAGACGGATAGATAAAGCTATTCTCTATGCTTGGGAAAGGCTTTTGGAAGCCGAAACGTTGCACCACGCCATGTGAGCCCAATAAAGTCCACTTATATTTTTGCTAAAACCTGGAGTGCTGCCTTCCATTTTTTTGGTCCCTGTACATTTGGCAAGTATATGGATTAGTTGCTTGGAGGCCTGTGCACCCATTTAATTGTATTTGCTATTCCATTTATTTCTATCTAGATATATCTTATATGTATCTATGGATAGATGTATCTATAGATACATAGATAGATATATCGATAGATGGATAGATAGACAGACAGACAGACAGACAGTGAGGGAATAAGTATTTGATACCTTGATGATTTTATAATTTGCCCACTGACAAAGACATGAACAGTCTATAATTTTAAGGGTAGGTTAATTTTAACATTGAGAGATAGAATATCAAATATAAAATCCTGAAAATCACATTGTAAAAATTATATACATTTATTTGCATTTTGCAGTGAGAAATAAGTATTTGATTCCCTACCAATCATTAAGGGTAAGTGCACACGTAGAATGGTCCACTGCGGATTTTTCCGCAGCGGATTTGATAAATCTGCAGGGCAAAAGCGCTGCTTTTTTGCTGCAGATTTACCGCGGATTTATTGCGTTTTTTCTGCGGATTTCACTGTGGTTTTACAACTGCGGTTTTCTATTGGAGCAGCTGTAAAACCGCTGCGGAATCCGCAGAAAGAAGTGACATGCTGCGGAATGTAAACTGCTGCGTTTCCGCGCGTTTTTTTCAGCCGCATGTGCACAGTGTTTTTTGTTTCCCATAAGTTTACATTGTAATGTAAACTCATGGGAAACTGCTGCGGACCCGCAGCTGCGGAAACGCTGCAGATCCGCAGCAAAATCTGCATTGTGTGCACATAGCCTAAGAGTTCTGACTCCTACAGACCAATTAGATGCTCCTAATCAACTCATTACCTGCATTAAAGACAGCTGTCTTACATTTTCACCTTCATAAAAGATTCCTGTCCACAGACTCAATTAATCAGTCAGACTCTAACCTCTACAACATGGGCAAGACCAAAGAGTTTCCTAAGGATGTCAGGGACAAGATCATAGACCTGCACAAAGCTGGAATGGGCTACAAAACCATAAGTAAGACACTGGGTGAGAAGGAGACATCTGTTGGTGCAGTAGTAAGAAAATGGAAGAAATACAAAATGACTGTCAATCGACATCGATCTGGGGCACCATGCAAAATCTCACCTCATGGGGTATCCTTGATCATGAGGAAGGTGAGAGATCAGCCTAAAACCATCCGGGGGAACTTGTTAATGGTCTCAAGGCAGCTAGGACCACAGTCACCCAAGAAAACCATTAGTAACACATTACGCCGTAAAGGTTTAAAATCCTGCAGTGCCCGCAAGGTCCCCCTGCTCAAGTATGCACAATTGCAGACCCATCTGAAGTTTGCCAATGAACACCTGGATGATTCTGTGAATGATTGGGACAAGGTGCTGTGGTCAGATGAGACAAAAATGTAGGTCTTTGGCATTAAGTCAACTCGCCGTGTTTGGACGAAGAGAAATGCTGCCTATGACCCAAAGGACACCGTCCCCACTGTCAAGCATGGAGATGGAAACATTATGTTTTGGGGGTGTTTCTCTGCTAAGGGCACAGAACTTCATCACCGCATCAATTGGAGAATGGATAGAGCCATGTACCGTAAAATTCTGAGTGACAACCTCCTATCCTCTGCCAGGACATTAAAAATGGGTCGTGGCTGGGTCTTCCAGCAAAACAATGACTCAAAACATACAGCCAAGGCAACACAGGAGTGGCTTAAAAAGAAGCACATCAAGGTCATGGAGTGGCCTAGTCAGTCTTTAGACCTTAATCCCATAGAAAACTTATGAAGGAAGTTGAAGCTCTGAGTTGCCAAGCGACAGCCTCAAAATCTTAATTATTTAGAGATTATCTGCAGAGAGGAGTGGACAAAAATTCCTCCTGACGTGCGCAAACCTCATCATCAATTACAAAAAACGTCTGACTGCTGTGCTTGCCAACAAGGGTTTTGCCACCAAGTATTAAGTCTTATTTGCCAGAGGGATCAAATACTTATTTCTCACTGCAAAATGCAAGTACATTTATATAATTTATACAGTGTGATTTTCTGGATTTTATTTTTGATATTCTATCTCACAATGTTAAAATTAACCTACCCTTAAAATAATAGACTGTTCATGTCTTTGTCAGTGGGCAAACTTACAAAATCAGCAAGGGATCAAATACTTATTTCCCCAACTGTATCTATAGATAGATGGATAGATATATCTATAGATAGATGGCTAGATATATCCATAGATAGATAGATAATACCAAGCCCGATGTTTAGTTATACCGTATATACTCGAGTATAAGCCGAGATTTTCAGCCCAAATTTTTGGGCTGAAAGTGCCCCTCTCGGCTTATACTCGAGTCATGATCGGCGGTGGGGTCGGCGGGTGAGGGGGAGAGAGGGCTGTCGCATACTCACCTAGTCCTGGCGCTGCCCCTGCCCATCCCACGGTCTTCGGTGCCGCAGCTCTTCCCCTGTTCAGTGGTCACGTGGGACCACTCATTAAAGTTATGAATATGGACTCCACTCCCATAGGGGTGGAGCCGCATATTCATTTCTCTAATGAGCGGTAACGGTGACCGCTGACAGAGGAAGAGGCTGCGGCACCCGGAGACCAGATGTCCGGGATAAGGAGCCAGGGACGCCGGGAGCAGGTAAGTATGTCATAGTTACCTGTCCACGTTCCACACGCCGGACGCCGCTCTGTCTTCCCGTCCTCTTGCAGTGACTGTGCAGGTCAGAGGGCGCGATGACGTACTAGTGTGCGCGCCGCCCTCTGCCTGAACAGTCAGTGCGGAGAGACGACGAGACGGGACGCTGAGGAGCTGCGGGCAGCAAGAGAGGTGAGTATGTCATTTATTGTTTTATTGCAGCAGCATTATATATTGCACAGATTTATATGGAGCATCTATGGGGCCATACTGAACGGTGCAGAGCATTATATATGGCACAGCTTTCTGTGGAGCATCTATGGGGCCATAATGAACGGTGCAGAGCATTATATATGGTACAGCTTTCTGTGGAGCATCTATGGGGCCATACTGAATGGTGCAGAGCATTATATATGGCACAGCTTTATATGGAGCATCTATGGGACCATAATGAACGGTGCAGAGCATTATATATGGCACAGCTTTCTATGGAGCATCTATGGGGCCATACTGAACGGTGCAGAGCATTATATATGGCACAGCTGTATGTGGAGCATCTATGGGGCCATAATGAACGGTGCAGAGCATTATATATGGCACAGCTGTATGTGGAGCATCTATAGGACCATAATGACCGGTGCAGAGCATTATATATGGCACAGCTTTATAAGGAGCATCTATGGGGCCATAATGAACGGTGCAGAGCATTCTATATGGCACAGCTTTATGTGGAGCATCTATGGGGCCATACTGAACGGTGCAGAGAATTATATATGGCACAGCTTTATGTGGAGCATCTATGGGACCATAATGAACGGTGCAGAGCATTAAATATGGCACAGCTTTATGTGGAGCCATAATGAACGGTGCAGAGCATTCTATATGGCACAGCTTTATGTGGAGCATCTATGGGGCCATACTGAACGGTGCAGAGCATTATATATGGCACAGCTTTCTGTGGAGCATCTATGGGGCCATACTGAACGGTGCAGAGCATTATATATGGCACAGCTTTCTGTGGAGCATCTATGGGGCCATACTGAACGGTGCAGAGCATTATATATGGCACAGCTTTATAAGGAGCATCTATGGGGCCATACTGAACGGTGCTGAGCATTCTATATGGCACAGCTGTATGTGGAGCATCTATGGGACCATAATGAACGGTGCTGTTGTGGATTCTGTTTGTGGGCTCCCTCTGGTGGTTACTGCTGGTACTGGGTGACTTTGGTGGGTTGCGGCCTTTGGTTTCCACCTGTCCATCAGAGGCTGGGTGTTTCCTATTTTACCTGGCCTTTCTGTCTTTTCCCTTGCCGGCTATCAATGTGTTCAGATGTGCTCTGTTTGGTTCCTGCCTACCTGCTCCCAGATCTTTCAGGATAAGCTAAGTGCTGATTTTCAGTTGTTTGGTTTTTGGTCCAGCTTGCTTAGAATGTCTCTATGCTAGCTGGTTGCTCTAGTGGACTGAGGTTCTCCCCATGTGCCATGAGTTGGCACATGGGTTCTTGTAATCTCAGGATGGTTTTTTGATTAGGGTTTTTTGCTGACCGCTCAGTCCCCTTTTGTATCATTCTGCTTTCTAGTTTTCAGCGGGCCTCTATTTGCTAAAGCTATATACATCATCTCTATGTGTGTGCCTTCCTCTCATTTCACCGTCAATGCATGTGGGGGGCAACTATACCTTTTGGGGTTAATTCCTCTGGAGGCAAGTGAGGTCTTTGTTTTCTCTGCAGTACTAGTTAGCTCTTAGGCTGGTGCGTGGCGTCTAGAACCAACGTAGGCACGCTCCCTGGCTATCTCTAGTTGCGTTTGTCAGGCGTAGGGCAGCGGTCAGCCCAGGTTCCATCACCCTAGAGCTCGTCCGATATTTGTTATACTTTGCTTGTCCTGTGCTATCCCTAGCCATTGGGGATTCATGACAGTATAGCCGGCCACAAAGTGTTAATTGTTTGGGCTGAAGCAGGAGAAAAAGAAGTGTTCAAGGGAAATTTATTTATTTTTTTTCCCTTCAGAGTTTTGCTGCCTAGCCCTTAATTGCTGTCTATCTGCTTCTTACCTCCTCTTAACCCTTGAATGGCTCTGATCTTAGCTGTTTATCATGGATGTCCAGAGTTTGGCTTCTAGCCTGAGTAATCTCGCGGCAATAGTTCAAAACATACAGGATTTCATTGTTCACACTCCCATGTCTGAACCTAGAATTCCTATTCCAGAGTTTTTTTCTGGAGATAGATCTACCTTCCTGAATTTCAGGAACAATTGTAAATTGTTTCTCTCTTTGAAATCTCGCTCCTCTGGAGACCCTGCTCAACAGGTCAGGATTGTTATATCGTTCCTACGGGGCGACCCTCAGAATTGGGCATTTGCATTGGCACCAGGGGATCCTGCATTGCTCAGTGTGGATGCGTTTTTTCTGGCATTGGGATTGCTCTATGAGGAACCTAACCTAGAGATTCAGGCTGAAAAGGCTTTATTAGCCCTCTCTCAGGGGCATGATGAAGCGGAAATATATTGTCAGAAATTTCGGAAATGGTCGGTGCTTACTCAGTGGAATGAGTGCGCCCTGGCTGCAAACTTCAGAAATGGTCTTTCTGAGGCCATTAAGGATATTATGGTGGGGTTCCCTGCGCCTACAGGTCTGAATGAGTCTATGACTATGGCCATTCAGATTGATCGGCGTTTACGGGAGCGCAAACCCGTGCACCAGTTGGCGGTGTCTTCTGAACAGGCACCTGAGACTATGCAATGTGATAGAATTCAGTCCAGAAGTGAACGGCAAAATTATAGGCGGAAAAATGGTTTGTGTTTTTATTGTGGTGATTCAGCTCATGTTATATCAGCATGCTCTAAACGCACAAAAAGGGTTGATAAATCTTTTGCCATTGATACTCTGCAGTCTAAGTTCCTTTTGTCTGTGACTCTGATTTTTTCACTGTCTTCCATTTCCGTCGATGCCTATGTGGATTCAGGCGCTGCCCTGAGTCTTATGGATTGGTCATTTGCTAAACGCTGCGGTTTTAGTCTAGAGCCTCTGGAAGTTCCTATTCCTCTGAAGGGAATTGATTCTACACCATTGGCTATGAATAAACCGCAGTATTGGACACAAGTGACCATGCGCATGACTCCCGTTCATCAGGAGGTGATTCGCTTCCTTGTACTGTATAATTTACATGATGTACTAGTGCTTGGTCTGCCATGGTTACAAACTCATAATCCTGTCCTGGACTGGAAAACAATGTCTGTGCTAAGCTGGGGATGTCAGGGGGTTCATGATGATGCACCTCCGATTTCTATCGCTTCATCTACTCCTTCGGAGATCCCTGCGTTTTTGTCGGATTATAGGGATGTTTTTGAGGAGCCTAAGCTCAATTCGCTCCCTCCTCATAGAGAGTGTGACTGTGCTATAGAATTGATTCCTGGCAGTAAGTTCCCTAAGGGTCGTTTATTTAATCTGTCACTGCCAGAGCATACTGCTATGCGGAATTATATTAAGGAGTCCTTGGAAAAGGGACATATTCGTCCATCTTCGTCCCCTCTGGGAGCAGGTTTTTTTTTCGTGGCAAAAAAAAGATGGTTCCCTGAGGCCTTGTATAGATTATCGCCTTCTGAATAAGATTACAGTCAAATACCAGTATCCATTGCCATTATTTACTGATTTGTTTGCTCGCATTAAGGGGGCTAGGTGGTTCACTAAAATAGATCTTCGTGGTGCGTATAATCTGGTGCGGATAAAACAGGGTGATGAGTGAAAAACCGCATTTAATACGCCTGAGGGCCATTTTGAGTATTTGGTAATGCCTTTTGGACTCTCCAATGCTCCGTCAGTCTTTCAGTCCTTTATGCACAATATTTTCCGTGAATATCTGGATAAGTTTATGATTGTGTATTTGGATGATATTTTGGTGTTTTCTGATGACTGGGAGTCTCATGTTCTACAGGTCAGGAAGGTGTTTCAGGTTTTGCGGGCCAATTCTCTGTTTGTGAAGGGCTCAAAGTGTCTCTTCGGAGTCCAGAAGATTTCTTTTTTGGGGTACATTTTTTCTCCTTCTACTATTGAGATGGATCCCGTTAAGGTTCAGGCTATTTGTGACTGGACACAACCTACATCTGTTAAAAACCTTCAGAAGTTCTTGGGGTTTGCTAATTTTTATCGTCGGTTCATTGCTAATTTTTCCAGTATTGTTAAACCTTTGACTGATTTGACTAAAAAGGGTGCTGATGTTGCTGATTGGTCTCCTGCGGCCGTGGAGGCCTTTCGGGAACTTAAGCGCCGGTTTTCTTCTGCTCCTGTGTTGTGTCAACCAGATGTTTCACTTCCTTTTCAGGTGGAGGTTGATGCTTCCGAGATTGGAGCGGGGGCGGTTTTGTCACAGAGAAGTTCTAATGGCTCGGTGATGAAGCCATGTGCTTTCTTCTCTAGAAAATTCTCGCCCGCCGAGCGCAATTATGATGTGGGTAATCGGGAGCTTTTGGCCATGAAGTGGGCATTTGAGGAGTGGCGTCATTGGCTTGAGGGTGCTAAACATCGCGTGGTGGTCTTGACTGATCACAAGAATCTCATTTACCTTGAGTCTGCCAGGCGTTTGAATCCTAGACAGGCTCGTTGGTCGTTATTTTTTTCTCGTTTCAATTTCGTGGTTTCATACCTGCCAGGTTCAAAGAATGTGAAGGCAGATGCTCTTTCCAGGAGTTTTGTGCCTGACTCTCCTGGAGACACTGGGCCTGCTGGTATCCTTAGGGATGGGGTAATATTGTCCGCCGTATCCCCAGACTTGCGACGCGCATTGCAGGAGTTTCAGGTGGATAAACCGGATCGATGTCCACCAGAAAGACTGTTTGTTCCGGATGATTGGACCAGTAGAGTCATCTCCGAGGTCCATTCTTCTGTGTTGGCTGGTCATCCTGGAATATTTGGTACAAGAGACTTGGTGGCCAGGTCTTTTTGGTGGCCTTCCTTGTCTAGGGATGTGCGTGCTTTTGTGCAGTCTTGTGAAGTGTGTGCTCGAGCTAAGCCTTGCTGTTCACGGGCTAGTGGGTTGTTGTTATCATTGCCCATCCCGAAGAGGCCTTGGACGCACATTTCCATGGATTTTATTTCTGATCTCCCGGTTTCACAGAAAATGTCCGTTATCTGGGTTGTGTGTGACCGCTTTTCTAAGATGGTTCATTTGGTGCCCTTGCCTAAGTTGCCCTCCTCCTCTGAGTTGGTTCCTTTGTTTTTTCAGAACGTGGTTCGTTTGCATGGGATTCCGGAGAATATCGTTTCTGACGGGGGATCCCAGTTTGTGTCTAGATTTTGGCGGACGTTTTGTGCCAAGATGGGCATTGATTTGTCTTTCTCGTCTGCATTCCATCCTCAGACGAATGGCCAGACGGAGCGAACTAATCAGACCTTGGAAACTTATTTGAGGTGTTTTGTTTCTGCTGATCAGGATGACTGGGTTGCTTTTTTGCCACTGGCCGAATTTGCTCTTAATAATCGGGCTAGTTCTGCCATGTTGGTCCCTCCTTTTTTTTGTAATTTGGGGTTTCATCCTCGTTTTTCCTCTGGTCAGGGGGAGTCTTCGGATTGTCCTGGAGTGGACGTGGTGGTGGACAGGCTACATCAGATTTGGAATCAGGTGGTGGACAATTTGAAGTTATCTCAGGAGAAGACTCAGCAGTTTGCTAATCGCCGGCGCCGCGTGGGTCCCCGACTTCTTGTTGGGGACTTGGTGTGGTTGTCTTCTCGTTTTGTCCCTATGAAGGTCTCTTCTCCTAAGTTCAAGCCTCGGTTCATCGGTCCTTATAGGATCTCGGAGATTCTTAACCCTGTATCTTTTCGTTTGGATCTCCCAGCATCGTTTGCTATTCATAATGTGTTCCATCGGTCGTTGTTGCGGAGGTATGAGGTGCCCGTTGTTCCTTCGGTTGAGCCTCCTGCTCCGGTGCTGGTGGAGGGAGAATTGGAGTATGTTGTTGAAAAGATCTTGGATTCTCGTGTTTCCAGACGCAAACTCCAGTATTTGGTTAAGTGGAAGGGTTATGGTCAGGAGGATAATTCCTGGGTGGTCGCCTCCGATGTTCATGCGACTGATTTGGTCCGCGCCTTCCATAGAGCTCACCCTGATCGCCCTGGGGGTTCTCGTGAGGGTTCGGTGACCCCTCCTCAAGGGGGGGGTACTGTTGTGGATTCTGTTTGTGGGCTCCCTCTGGTGGTTACTGCTGGTACTGGGTGACTTTGGTGGGTTGCGGCCTTTGGTTTCCACCTGTCCATCAGAGGCTGGGTGTTTCCTATTTTACCTGGCCTTTCTGTCTTTTCCCTTGCCGGCTATCAATGTGTTCAGATGTGCTCTGTTTGGTTCCTGCCTGCCTACCTGCTCCCAGATCTTTCAGGATAAGCTAAGTGCTGATTTTCAGTTGTTTGGTTTTTGGTCCAGCTTGCTTAGAATGTCTCTATGCTAGCTGGTTGCTCTAGTGGACTGAGGTTCTCCCCATGTGCCATGAGTTGGCACATGGGTTCTTGTAATCTCAGGATGGTTTTTTGATTAGGGTTTTTTGCTGACCGCTCAGTCCCCTTTTGTATCATTCTGCTTTCTAGTTTTCAGCGGGCCTCTATTTGCTAAAGCTATATACATCATCTCTATGTGTGTGCCTTCCTCTCATTTCACCGTCAATACATGTGGGGGGCAACTATACCTTTTGGGGTTAATTCCTCTGGAGGCAAGTGAGGTCTTTGTTTTCTCTGCAGTACTAGTTAGCTCTTAGGCTGGTGCGTGGCGTCTAGAACCAACGTAGGCACGCTCCCTGGCTATCTCTAGTTGCGTTTGTCAGGCGTAGGGCAGCGGTCAGCCCAGGTTCCATCACCCTAGAGCTCGTCCGATATTTGTTATACTTTGCTTGTCCTGTGCTATCCCTAGCCATTGGGGATTCATGACAGGTGCAGAGCATTATATATGGCACAGCTTTATGTGGAGCATCTATGGGACCATAATGAACGGTGCAGAGCATTATATATGGCACAGCTTTATAAGGAGCATCTATGGGGGCCATAATGAACGGTGCAGAGCATTATATATCGCACAGCTTTATGTGGAGCATCTATGGGGCCATAATGAACGGTGCAGAGCATTATATGTGGCACAGCTTTATGTGGAGCATCTATGGGGCCATAATGAACGGTGCAGAGCATTATATGTGGCACAGCTTTATGTGGAGCATCTATGGGACCATAATGAACGGTGCAGAGCATTATATATGGCACAGCTTTATGTGGAGCATCTATGGGGCCATAATGAACGGTGCAGAGCATTATATGTGGCACAGCTTTATATGGAGCATCTATGGGGGGCCATAATGAACGGTATGGAGCATCTATTTTTATTTTTTAAATTCACCGGTAGCTGCTGCATTTTCCACCCTAGGCTTATACTCGAGTCAATAAGTTTTCCCTGTTTTTTGTGGCAAAATTAGGGGGGTCGGCTTATACTCGGGTCGGCTTATACTCAAGTATATACGGTAAACATAATAAAATGGTACGTAAAGAGTTAAATAAAGACACACACACACACACAAAATCTGCATTAGGCCGGGGTTACACTTGCGAGAAACTCGCACGAGTCTTGCATCTCAAGACCCGGCACTGCCACAGGCACTCAGACACTCCGATCCCGAATGCCTGCGGCAGTGCCAGGTATTGAGGTGCAAGACTAGTGCGAGTTTCTCGTAAGTGTAACCCCGGCCTTAAACGCAATGTCTGTTTAATTTTTAAAAAATTGAAAAAAAAATGGCATGGGTTCCCACGCAATTTTCTGTGCCAGAGAGGGAAAGCCAGCGACTGACTAGGGGGCTGATGTTTATAGCCTAGGAAGGGGTTAATACCCATGGGATCTTCCCAGGCTATGAATATCAGCCCGCGGCTGTATATTTAACCTTTACTGGCTATTAAAATAGGCGGACCCCCCAAAAAAGGACGTGGAGTCCCCCTATAATTAATAGCCAGAAAAGGCTATGCATACAGCTGCGGGCTCATATTAATAGCCTAGGAAGAGGCCATGGATATTGCCCCCTGGCTACAAACACCAGCTCACAGCCGCCCCAGAAATGGCGCATCTCTAAGATGCGCCAATTCCGGCATTTAGCCTCTCTCTTCTCACTGCCCTGTAGCGGTGTCATATGGAGTAATAGTTGTGGGGTTGATGTCACCTTTGTATTGTAAGGTGACATCAAGCCGGCTTAGTAATGGAGAGTTGTCAATAAGACAAAGAATCCATTACTAATCCTATAGTTGGTAAAGGGTTAAATAAAGACACAGCCAGAATAAAGTATTTATTGAAATAAAACACCACACAGTTTCCCATCTTTATTGTACTCCCAATCCATGCAACCCCCTCGATCTCCTGTAAAAAAAATAATAAACCAACAGTATACTCGCTGTTCCGACATAGTCCATTTAATAACGAGTGTCCCACGATGATCTCCCCTCAGGAGATGTGACCGCTCTACAGGGCCTTCAGTGACAGGAGATAATGGCTCCTGCAGTGTTATCACTGAGGGTTCACTGGAGTTCATGCTGTCTCTTTACGGCACTGCTGCGTGAGAATTTTCCTACACAGCGGTGCCGCAAGTGACAGCGACCTCTGAGTGATATTCTGCGGAAGGATGCCTGCCATTATTGTATCACCGGAGCCCCTGGAGAGCAGTCACATTTGCCGATGTAACAGCTCTCCACGGGAGATCATCATGGGATACTCGTTATTAAATGGATTACATCGGAACAGGGAGTATACTGATGGTTTATTATTTTAGTTTTTTACAGGTGACCTAGGGCATTGGAGATTAGCTGTTTGGTAAGTATGTACTGTATGTGTGTGTTTGTTTTTTCTACACTTGAACACAGTAGCCAGATGATGGGACTACTACTGTCCCATGATCGGCTAGTTGTCACTGTAGCAGGCATAGCCGGATGGGACTAGTAGTCCCATCGGACAATCCCTGCCTACATACAGACAAGCACACACAAACACAGCCCCGCAGACTCCCGCACACACACAGACACCTGCACATATACACCGCACACACATAGTCTCCGCTCAGACAAACAGTCTCCGCCCACACACTATTCCTCCTCCCGTTCTGCAGCATTTCTTGCACGCAACTCCACAGCAAAACTTCAGTGGAAGTCAATGGGTGCAGAAACGCTGCAGATCCGCAAAATGAATTGACATGCTGCGGAAAATAAAATGCTGCAAATCCGCGCATATTTTTCCACAGCATGTGCACAGCAGTTCTCAATTTCCCATTGACTAACATTGGTGGTGCACTACACTGCGGATTTGATGCAATTCCGTGCGGCCAAAACTGCTGCGGAAACTCCGCATCATGTGCACATAGCCAAATTTAACACTGATGTTGCTCCTGCACCTCCCTAAAAGGAACGTGCCTTAAATAGTTATCGCCTCCCAGCTATTCGTTGATAACACATCAGGAGTACGCACGCTACCCCTTTAAGAAGCGGGGAGTGTGCACCCTAAGAATGCTGCCAGGAGATGGTGCGCAGGCCCTGGGTCACGGGAATCCGAGGACACAGCTGTAGGATGGAGCATGTCGGCGTCTTGTCCAAAAGGAGGGAGAGGAACCATGCAGGGATGATGCCTTTAGGCATGGATTTCTGTAACCTCAATTCAGATGAAAAGGACACTCTCAGAATATTGTGTTATATATCTGCCATATGTAAGTTACACCCTCAGGCCACTTTCATGTGACTGCATTTTCGATGGTATATTGCCTTAGAATTTCTGTATAGAAAATCTATAATGTACCACTGTTTTGAACCCACTACTGTTATTGACTAACAAATAGTGTTGAAAATATTCACCATAAGGCTGCCATCACACTAGCAGTATTTGGTCAGTATTTTACATCAGTGTTTGTAAGCCTAAAACCAGGAGTGGGTGATAAATCCAGAAGTGGTGCATATGTTTCTATTATAGCTTTCCCCTCTGTTTGTTCCACTCCTGGTTTTGGCTTACACATACTGATGTAAAATACTGACCAAATACTGATAGTGTGACGGCAGCCTAATGCCTTGGTCACACTTGCGAGTGCAATGCGAGAAACTCGCAAGAGTCTGTCCCATCAATACCCTGCTGCCGTCACTCAGGACTGCAGTGTGCTGCTCCATTTATTTCTATGCAGCTGAACGCTGCGGTCCCGAGTGCCGGCGTCAGTGCCGGGTGTTGATGCGAGAGACTTGAGCGAGATTCTCGCATTGCACTCGCAGGTGTGACCCCGGCCTAATACTTACCATCAAAAAGGCCTTAGGTTCTGTTCATAGTCTGCCCTCTCCAGAGATAGATTATGCAACTGCTTTAGCCTGTCAGGGTATGTGTCCATGTTCAGGATTGCATCAGGATTTGGTCAGAATTTTATGCAGGTAAAATCCTGACCAAATCTTCACCTGAGGTCACTGGCAGATCACCTGCGTTGTTCTTGCGTGTTTTGCTCATTGCAAGGACAGGCTGCGTTCTGAAAAGACGCGCCGCATGTCCATTTCCGCGGGTCTGCCGCCTATGTCTTTTAATGCATAGTGGAGACGGGATTTCATGAAATGCCCTCCACTATGCTGTAACATCTGGACGCTGCGTGTTTGAACCTGTGGCTCAGTGCAGCGTCAAACACGCAGCGTTTCCTGAGCGTGAAAACATACCCTAAGACGTCACACAGCAGGCAGCAGTTACTGAGATGAACCATCTTGGGAACAGAATTGCCAACTTGACTTTTTAGTTTTTCTGGACAAATTCTGAAAAAATCATGGCCCAAAAATTTTTTAAGAACACATTTTAAAATCATAATAAATTATCATGATTACAAGTGATCCATGTCTACAACTCATAATTCTGATATGAGGACATCAGCTGCATTTATTGTAAATGTAAAATGATGATAATTATAGTCAAAATAATCTGTATAAGTTTCTTCAGCTTCAAAAAAATCACAAACACCTCTGTATTTTGAAGGACTGTCCTGGAATTTGTGGATGGTTGGCAGCCCTGCTTGGGAAGCTTTGAGCAGAAATTGTGTGATGAGATCATGTAGCAAGCCGTCTCAATGTCGATAAAAAAAGGGTGGTAGAGAGGGTGTATAGTACCGTACATGACAGTGATCACATAGCGCAGGAAGGGGAGTCACACCAACATCTGAAGAGGAATACATCTTTTAAAAATCCAGGTACTCTGCGCTCCAAACTGTAGAATTATAGGCTATGAGGCTGACCATTAACCATAAATAAATGTGATGCAACACAAAAGTAGTAGAAAATAATAGACCTAATACTGCAAATGCTAATGGGATGACTGCTGTGAGTAGTGCAACACTTATGTTCCTTAAAAAGCATAATGCATTTTCTATGTAATGGGTTCCATACACAGAACAGTAGTATCACCAGTTTGTTCTATGACTTCCTTCAAGATAAATTATAGAGCAGATTAGAAGAGAAACTGTATTTCCACGGAATTTTTGATACTGTCTCTCTGGTCGGTTAATTGCTTCCTCATTAAAAATGTCTTATCTAGCTGCAGAAGATAATTTCTGTGACAACATGAAAAGCTGATGCTGGAGATAAGTCTGCACATCTGGAAGATTTTATTCTGTTATAAGAAATGATCTCTTCCGTCTTATAGTGCCTTATGTCACATAAAATTACACGAACAAAAGAAAAATGCACTAGTAGGAAGGGAAACCTTTTTATCTGCAAACAATGAACACAAATATCTGTCCACTCGTGTGTCCATCGTCTAGTCATACAATGATTGGGCATGTGGAAAATGAAATACCCAGAAATATTCTGTACATTATCCATAGAAGTTTATTGGACAGATGCCGATATTAATGGCTCTGTACATCTTGAAGGCTGCACAGATGTGGAGCATGAGGTCTGTGTCACCTTAGACAAGTTCCAGAAGTGTCTTATGGTTTTTTCCGCCCATACTTTTGGCAAAGTATATCTATTGTAGATAAATATACGGTAAACTTCTATGTTACCAGAGTGTGAAAAACACAAATTGAGAAATGGAAAGAATATGGCCTACACCTTTAATATATAATGGTCTCCGTGCATCTGTAGGTGCTACCCATTTGTAATTCACCCTCACAGCAGAATGATGTTTGGTGGTATCTACTGTTCAGCCTTAACTGGGAATAATGAGATTGCAAGCCTAGAATCTGCTATATAATTGTCTAAGGGTCACTTCCTTCTGTCCTTCTGTCTGTCATGGATATTCATTGGTCTCGGCCTCTGTCTGTCATTGAAATCCAAGTCGCTGATTGGTCGCGGCAAAACGGCCATGACCAATCAGCGAAGGGCACAGTCCGGCGGCAAATGGCCGCTCCTTCCTCCCCGCAGTCAGTGCCCGCTCCATAATCCCCTCCAGTCAGCGCTCACAAGGGTTAATGGCAGCGGTAACGGACCGCGTTATGCCGCGGGTAACCCACTCCGTTACCGCTGCTATTAACCCTGTGTGACCAACTTTTGACTTGATGCTGCGTATGCGGCATCAATAGTTAAAAGATCTAATGTTAAAAAAAATTTAAAAAATAAAAAATCGTTATATACTCACCGTCCGTCGGCCCCTCGGATCAGGAACCGGCCTTTTCCGCTCCTCGCGATGCTCCGGTGACCGCTCCATGCATTGCGGTCTCGCGAGATGATGACGTAGCGGTCTCGAGAGACTGCTACGTCATCATCTCGCGAGACCGCAATGCACTCTTGGGACTGGAGCGTGTGAGGAGCATCGGTAAACGCTTAGCTTGGATCCAGGGCCAACGGAAGGCGAGTATATAACTAATTTTTATTGTAATTCTTTTTTTTTAACAGGGATATGATGCCCACATTGCTATATACTGCGTGGGCTGTGCAATATACTACATGGGCTGTGCTATATAATACGTGGGCTGTGCAATATAATATGTGGGCTGTGCAATATATTACGTGGGCTGTGCAATATAATACGTGGGCTGTGCAATATAATACGTGGGCTGTGCAATGTACTACATGGGCTGTGCAATATAATACGTGGGCTGTGCAATATAATACGTGGGCTGTGCAATGTACTACGTGGACTGTGCAATATACTACGTGGGCTGTGCAATATACTGCGTGGGCTGTGCAATATACTGCGTGGGCTGTGCAATATACTACGTGGGCTGTGCAATATACTACGTGGCCTGTGTTATACACTACGTGGCCTGTGTTATACACTACATGGCTTGTGTTATACACTACGTGGGCTGTGTTATATACTGCGTGCGTGGGCTGTTATATACTACGTGAGCAGTGTTATATGCTACGTGGGCTGTTATAAACTATGTGGCTGTGTTATATGCTATGTGGGCTGCTATACACTCCGTGGGCTGTGCTATATTCTACGTGGCTGTGCTATATACTCCGTTGGCTGTGTTATATACTACGTGGCTGTGCTATATACTCCGTGGGCTGTGCTATATACTCCGTGGGCTGTGCTATATACTACGTGGCTGTGCTATATACTACGTGGCTGTGCAATATACTATGTGGCTGTGCAATACACTACGTGGCTGTGCTATTTACTACGTGGGCTGTTATATACTACATTGCCGGCCACGAACAATCAGCGACAGGCGCAGTCCGGCCGCGAATTGGCGCAGGATTTGAACCATGCTTCGCTAATTGGTCGAATCTTGTGTATTGAATGTATTATTCTAAAATCTTCATAAATAAACTACATACATATTCTAGAATACCCGATGCGTTAGAATCGGGCTACCATCTAGTTCTCTATAATTGTACAATTTAACTGTTAGCACTATGCAAAGAGTATAATATTTCTGATGTAATAATTTTATTTCCATTTGTTTTTAGAAGTGAAAAACTTCAGCGATGCTCCCAGTGCAAATTTGCCAGATATTGCAATTCACTCTGCCAGGTAGGTAACTACTTTGAAAATAGGGGTTGTCTGATATTAAAGCAAATCTATCAGCTTCCACAATACAAACTGTATACACTATATTATTGAATAGATCTTTTAGATTTGAGGAGAATGGCACATTTAGTGTGAAAATACTGAGCATAGATATTTCTAAATCACATAGTTCAAGATGCAGCAAAAAAAAGTATAAATTCGAATAAAGTATTAGGAAATATCTCTTCTCACTATTATATAGACCATATATTCTCTTAGGATGAGCGTGTCATCTTATATATATATATACAGACATTAATCCTTTTTTACTTACATCTGAATTAATAATAGCAGTTACGCTCATTTTTTTGTACCTGCTCTAGTAGTGGTCTACTGGCTACTTCCTGTGATAAGCACACTACCTCTCACCACTAAAGAACACGCAAAGCAAAGTTCAAATTGTCGTGGTTTATTTTGGAGAATTCCCACAACATATTTTACTTTTTTTAGCTCCACATCTCTTTATTTCGTACAATAATATTACTATTCACGTTTTGTCATTATGATTTTTAAATATTGTTTTCAAGCTGCAACATGTGACATGCAATTCGTGACCTCAGGTGAAATGTCACATCTGGGTCATATGATCCTTTTGACCTCTTGTGTTTCACGCACCTTATTTGAGTGCTTTGTCTATGTCTGTCTGCCTATGCTGACTGTATCTTTATCATGGTTTGTCCTGATGAAGAAGTTATATACTTCAAAACGCGTTGACGAATAAAGCCACCTGAAATTGGATTTACATCCTTCATTTTTTTCTCCAAGGCAGTGCAGAATAACTAATTTGTTTCTCTAGGTCTATGCAATCAGGGTAGGTGGGCAGAAGTTGAGTTAAAGGGTGTGTGTTAGTAGGATCAACTCTCCTAAGCAATCTATACGGGCATGTAAGTCATAGAGCATTGTATAATATGATACCTTGATATCTGCGATCTGATGTCTTGCTCTAGGGAAATTCATGGTTTTTTTTTTATTATCCAAATGGGCTGTTAAGATCTATGGGCCAGACACAGATCTCCATGAGAATCTGCCTCCAGCACATACTTTTACCCCTTTCCGACATCGGGCGTAATAGTACGCCAATGTCTTACTACCTCCCTTTGATGTGGGATCCGGCAGAGAGCCCACATCTTTCCCAGAACATGTCAGCTGTTTTGAACAGCTGACATGTGCCCAGCACAGCCGCCGGTGGAATCACGAACCAAGCGCGGCTTTTAACCCATTAGATGCCGCAGTCAATCTCTGACAGCGGCCTTTAACAAGTGTTTCAGGCAATCACGCCGGAAATCCTCCCACCGGTGACCTCTGTCACATGATCGCGGGTCACCGGCGGGTTGGCATGACAACCAGAGGTCTCTTGGAGACCTCTACGGTTGTCACTGCCGGCTTGCTGTGAGTGCCGCCCGGTGGTCGGCGCTCATACCAAGTGAGTAATTTAGCTACATACAGGCGATCTGATCATCGCTTGTATGTAGCTGAGCTGATCGGGTTATGGCAGCTTCTTGTCTCCAATGGAGACTATTGAAATATGCCAAAATTTAAAAAAAAAGTTTTTAAAAATATATAAACGTTCAAATCACCCCCCTTTCGCCCCATTCAAAATAAAATGAAGAGAAAAAAAATCAAGCATACACATATTTTGTGAGAAAAGAAGAAAGAAAACCACTGAAGAGACATACACACCACCGCTCTGTACATATATATAAAAGGTAAATTTTATTGACAATACCAATTAAAAACAACTAAAAACAATGAACAATTCCACCCACGATGACCTGGAGGAAGACACATGTGGTGTTGAAACATGTCGTCCATAAGGGATTGAAAGTATGCAATATTGTAACAGAAGAAATCTGGAACTTTTTTATGGATAAATAAAAGGTATATTTTACTCTACCATTGGACTGAACGCTGGAGAAACAAAATGTTTTTTCTTTACATGTGTGGATTTGCCCCAGTCCGTTTTCCATGCGAACTGTAACCACAGGTTGGATGTATTCCGGTTTCTTCAAAGCGATAAGCTGGCTTTGCCAAAAACTCTTTTTTATATACTTTGTACACACAATATTACCAACCCCGGCTGAAGGGTCATCAATAAATATAAATACCCAGAGCGAACATGGAGCAATGCAGACACACCAATGATTGTTGCATGCAATATACAGGGTACAAAATAACAAAAAAATGTTAAAACATGTGCCCGCAGTTGAAGCTGTGCATGGAATCAACACCTGCCAGCCAAAAATTGACTGATGGACCACCAATGCATAGACACCAGCACATGTAAGCCCTGAATGCACAATGCCGCAGTAGGCTGAAAACCGCTAATAATGCGTGGAATTAATAATAGCTCACAAGTCCAGCCCAATAAGGAATTGAAAATCCAAAAACTAAACCGGGGAGGAGAAAAGATCAGGATTCAGTGTGGGGGAAGCCCAACACGTGTCGCCGTTGCACTGACGGCTTCGTCAGGGGAAGTGTAAGGTAAGTCATCAATACAGCATTTAAATACCTCTCGATAATAGTCGGTCAGTGAATGCAGGTGCACGGGAGGCCGGAACCAGAAATGACTTCATCAGGCATGAACTGCAGGCAGACGTCTCTGCCCATAGTGTCCAATGCGCACGCGCCAAAGGTGTTCAGTGCGGCACATCGGAACACAGTGAGAAACATGTCGAGCGCAAGCGCAGAGTGGAAGGACCAAAGATCAGGCACATGAGATAAAGCAAATCAGTATTTGACTGGTAACCAAGCAAAAAAGAGACAAAATACATCGGGGCAATTACAAAACGTATAATGGGGAAGTAGAAACCAAGACTATAGCTAATAGGGTAATATATTAATAATATATGTATAAATGAGTAAACATATAATACTTCCCTTTCCCTTCCTTTTTATACTGAATAATGCAATTAAATTAGTTTTCTGGAGTCAAGATTTATTAGCATATTCTTTATTATATTTATGCTTGAAAAAAACAATAATACACAGAAAAAGCCCCCCATAACAACCATAAGGTCTATGGTACATAGAGCTATACATCTAGAAAGATATACAAATACGTATAAACACACGCAAATGCATGTATTTTAGCAAGTAAATTGATGCGCCACGACAACTGCCGCATAATAGAAAAGTCCACCGTGAAAAAAGTCCACGTAGTTCGGGATAAGGGGCATGTTATGCATAGTAATTAGGTCCAGATATACCCAAGCACTAACAAATAGCCAGAAGACGGGCAGTCCCTACCAACTATGTAGGAGATAGATAGAGATAATCAAGGGTACCCATTGTAGCCAAAACATTGGCATAGAGAAACCTATTATGAACATGAAACACATATGGGTATCAGAACTACATAATGACAAAATCCCAACATATATGGCGGGAACAACCGCAAATCATTATAAGATAAAGCCCGGAGAAAAAAAGAGCCACAGAGGTCCTTAGGATGTGAAGAACCAAATAATGACAACCAAGACAGCTGGAGAAAAAATTACAATCACAGAGTAAGCATTGTATAGCCCATCAAAGATGGAAAAGAAATCTTCGCAACTATTGGTACATTGGCCCCCAAGGGCTACCCTGTATTAAATTCAAGAAGCACATGCAAAGCATCATTTATACACTATATAAATGTCCAGAGCGTGAAGGTAGGACACAAAACTCGAACTAGTATATATAAACACTAAATAGGTCTAAAGAACCACAAATGAGTATAATCCATAGATTTTATTGAAGAAAAATAACCAAACAATGACACAAATAGTTAAAAGGAGAGCCACAGGAAACCAATACATGGGACACAGCAAGCCCAGCACACCAGGAAACTGGAAGTACCATATATATAAGTAACAGATCAATGCCAAGTGAAGTGCATATAAGCAGGCTAGACAGAGTCTGTGCAACTGCTAAGGAATTAGCGCTTCACTAAACCCAATAAAAGTGAGTAAAGTGCAAAGTGCAAACGAGGCCAAGTAGGACCAAAAAGCTTAGAATGCATAAATAAATATGGACATGATGTACTTACAAAGAAACCTGGATGTGCACAGCACGCCGGTCCCTGCCGCCCCAACGCACGTTTCGTCGAGACTTCTTCAGGAGGCGTGCATTGGGGAGGGGGTTCTTACTATTTAAGCAACTGCTGGCCAATCAATCTGAACGCAATATAATTGATACACAGACGTGCACCAGTAATGGGTACACAGTCCACTGCCATTTACATCACATCCGGTAATCACGGTGCATGCGCCGCTTCCATAGACACCAGCAGGGGCCACCACGTGATCGGATATGGAACGCAAGCACCGAGCGCCGTCATGGAGACGGCGTCCCAGTACAGCGCGCCGAGTGCCACCCACATGCTGACCCGGCGCCACAGAAGCGGCGCATGCGCACCCCGGACAAGAGGTGCGGATGGCCGAAGAGGCTACAAGGGAACGTACATTACATGGAAATGGGGGAGAAAATCTACCGAGAGGTGAAATGAACAATATCCACTAAATACAAGTGTAAAAGTGACACTAATGTGCATACACAATACATCAATAATTATAAACTGAACTATGCTAATAGTGTGCACAAACGTTAAAAGTCAATAAAAAAGAGAACAATGTATAGTGATGTGAATGGATAAAGGTTTGAAACAACCATAGAATTTGCAAGATAACATAAATATATAAACATGCATAATACACGTTAATAAATACTAAAAAGCAAAGGTGACCATAACATATGCAAGACCTACAAAGACATATATAAAAGTACATAATGCACTTAATAAATACAATGTGCACAAATAACGAAAACGTATTAATAACAACCCACAGCGCAAATTTCAGCAATTTTGCTCCCTCCAGGACCATAAAGTAGACTTTTTCTCCAACACGGCCATAGGCAATTTCAAAGTGCAAGGCAGGAAATATCAGTCGTAAATCAATAGGTCAGCACTAGAGATTTAAAATAAAACAAAGAATATACATGAATAAAGTTATAAATACATAAAAAAATTTTTAAAAAAACCCCAACCCCATAAAAAACGTGAGAGATGTCTCAAAGAAATGATCCAAACCCAAATCCCTCATTTAGGCCACCAGGAGCCACTGTATTAAGGCGGTATATCCAGCGGCTCTCTACCCTTGCCAATGCTCTAAATAGATCACCACCACGTGGACCCAGAGAGACCTGGTCAATAGCTTTAATTCTCAGTTTGTTGGCATTACATTCATGATGAAGGAAAAAATGACGAGGCAGCGTTTTTAGAGAACTCAGGTCTTTAGACGTTTTGGCCTTCTCTATGTCACGCACATGTTCTCTTGTCCTAATTTTTAACTCACGGGTTGTCATCCCGATATAAACCTTATTGCAAGGACATTGCGCGTGATACATTACGCCTTTAGAGGCACATGTGAGTCGGTGGCGAATTTTAAAAGATCGGCCACCCTGAAGATTAGAGAACTCTTTACTTTTAACATGATTCTGACAGCCTTTACAAAATGTACAAGGGAAGAAGCCATGTAATACATCACTTGCTCCTTTTACCTTGTCCCTATCAGACGAATAGTGACTTTGAACTAACAAATCCCGAAGATTATCAGATCTCTTGGCTGTAATAGATGGCCTATCAGGTAGGATGGTATTCAGAATAGAATCAGATCGCAAGATTCCCCAATGCTTGTTGATAATTTCAACAAGCTGCTTCCACTGGCTGTTAAATGGGGTAATGAGTCTCACCTGTTTATCATCTTTGTCCTTATCTGAAGTACGATAGAGGAGATCATTACGAGAAGTAGCACACGCTCTCTTATAGCCCCGACGGATTTGTCGATGGCTATAGCCACGTTCTCTGAAGCGGCAGTATAAATCACGAGCCTGATTCGAAAATTTATCCTGACTAGAACAGATCCGCTTAATTCGTAAATGTTGTCCAATTGGGATACCATTGATGGTAGACTGACGGTGTGAAGAGCTTGCATGGAGCAAAGTGTTGGTGGCAGTAGGTTTCCGATATACATTTGTTTCAATCAATCCCAGCTCAGAGACACCAACATCAAGATCCAAAAAATTAACCTGTCGGCCATAGGAGAAAGTGAGTTTGATATTCAAGTTGTTCCTATTGAGCTCAGCCATAAATACATTCAGTTGATCAACTGTCCCCTCCCAAATGAAGAACACGTCATCAATATATCTAATCCAGTGGTGCACCTGCTCAATGTGCACCACTGGATTGGCAAGGAAAATGTCCCTCTCCCAGGCGCCCAAAAATAGATTGGCATAGGACGGGGCACAGGCGGCCCCCATGGCGGTGCCCTGAAGCTGGAGATAAATCTGATCAGAAAACATAAAACAGTTATGCGTAAGAATGAATTGAAGTAACTGTAAAATAAAATCAGCCAATGGTTTATCAGTGTCTCCAGCCTCAAGGAACCAGGAGACCGCCCGCAGCCCGTCCTGATGCCTAATAGATGTATATAAGCTCTCAATGTCGGCCGTCACGAGAACCATATCATCATGGATAGTGAGACCGTCAAAACTGCGCAATGCTGCCGTGGTGTCCTGTATAAACGAAGGGAGAGTATTAACCAGGGGTTTGAGATAAAAGTCAATGATTTTGCATGCTATTTCACAGATTCCTTCATTCCCAGAGACAATTGGTCTTCCTGGAGGATTAGTGGGGTCCTTGTGGACCTTAGGAATGAGGTATAGGGTAGGCATCCTTGGTTTAAGGCGTGCCACCGTATCTAACAATTTTTTTGGAATGACTCCTGTTTCAAATGCATGCATGACTATCATCTCAAGATCATGTTTAAACTCATCAAGGGGATTATAGTATAGCTTTTCGTAGCAAGCTTTGTCACTCAATAATTTTTGGGCCTGCTTTTCATATAGACCATTAGGCCATATGACCAAGTTGCCCCCTTTGTCAGTCTGTTTGATAGTCACATCTGTCCACTTTTGAATTTCGTTAATAATTTGGTATTCACTACGGCTATTACAAAAATGTTTAATGGAGCATAATTGTTTGATGTCATTAGAGACCATCTTAACAAAAACCAAATGGAAAAATGGGAGAAAGATGTGTGTGAAAGTAAAACCAAAAAATATGAAAGAGATCGTAATGACTATGAGTCAGGAAGAATATTTAGGTGGCAATATCGTAAAGAGAAAAGGGGTATATCATCTAGGAGTTCGTCCATGTCCTCTGTGTCATCCCTCTCGAGTCAAGTTTCTATACAAAATACAGATGGAACACGCCCCTATAATGTGAAAACTCGCTATGGTGGAAAATGGAGTAATCATGGTCCCTCCAAAAAACAGGGCTCAAAAAATGAACAACCAAAGGTAATTAATCTATCTGATCGTATTTTAACCCCAGAGCAGGAGGACCTCTTACAACGGGGCCTAACGTTTTCTCCTGCCAAACTTCTTGATCCCTTTACAGCGGTAAAAGACGTTCATCTCTTCGCCCGCAAGCTTATTCTTAAAAGATATCATGAAAGACCTCCTTCTATGTCCCAGTCTGATTTGACTGAGGATCAACAAGTGGTGGCAATATTGGAGTCTTTATTGGAGGAACAAGACTCTGCCCCGGTGAGTAATTTTCCTACTCACCTGCTTAATAAATCCAAGAAATTTCCTCCACTCAGTACATGTCCCGCAGTTGATGTTTTTGTTAAGATGGTCTCTAATGACATCGAACAATTATGCTCCATTAAACATTTTTGTAATAGCCGTAGTGAATACCAAATTATTAACGAAATTCAAAGATGGACAGATGTGACTATCAAACAGGCTGACAAAGGGGGCAACGTGGTCATATGGCCTAATGGTCTATATGAAAAGCAGGCCCAAAAATTATTGAGTGACAAAGCTTGCTACGAAAAGCTATACTATAATCCCCTTGATGAGTTTAAACATGATCTTGAGATGATAGTCATGCATGCATTTGAAACAGGAGTCATTCCAAAAAAATTGTTAGATACGGTGGCACGCCTTAAACCAAGGATGCCTACCCTATACCTCATTCCTAAGGTCCACAAGGACCCCACTAATCCTCCAGGAAGACCAATTGTCTCTGGGAATGAAGGAATCTGTGAAATAGCATGCAAAATCATTGACTTTTATCTCAAACCCCTGGTTAATACTCTCCCTTCGTTTATACAGGACACCACGGCAGCATTGCACAGTTTTGACGGTCTCACTATCCATGATGATATGGTTCTCGTGACGGCCGACATTGAGAGCTTATATACATCTATTAGGCATCAGGACGGGCTGCGGGCGGTCTCCTGGTTCCTTGAGGCTGGAGACACTGATAAACCATTGGCTGATTTTATTTTACAGTTACTTCAATTCATTCTTACGCATAACTGTTTTATGTTTTCTGATCAGATTTATCTCCAGCTTCAGGGCACCGCCATGGGGGCCGCCTGTGCCCCGTCCTATGCCAATCTATTTTTGGGCACCTGGGAGAGGGACATTTTCCTTGCCAATCCAGTGGTGCACATTGAGCAGGTGCACCACTGGATTAGATATATCGATGACGTGTTCTTCATTTGGGAGGGGACAGTTGATCAACTGAATGTATTTATGGCTGAGCTCAATAGGAACAACTTGAATATCAAACTCACTTTCTCCTATGGCCGACAGGTAAATTTTTTGGATCTTGATGTTGGTGTCTCTGAGCTGGGATTGATTGAAACAAATGTATATCGGAAACCTACTGCCACCAACACTTTGCTCCATGCAAGCTCTTCACACCATCAGTCTACCATCAATGGTATCCCAATTGGACAACATTTACAAATTAAGCGGATCTGTTCTAGTCAGGATAAATTTTCGAATCAGGCTCGTGATTTATACTGCCGCTTCAGAGAACGTGGCTATAGCCATCGACAAATCCGTCGGGGCTATAAGAGAGCGTGTGCTACTTCTCGTAATGATCTCCTCTATCATACTTCAGATAAGGACAAAGATGATAAACAGGTGAGACTCATTACCCCATTTAACAGCCAGTGGAAGCAGCTTGTTGAAATTATCAACAAGCATTGGGGAATCTTGCGATCTGATTCTATTCTGAATACCATCCTACCTGATAGGCCATCTATTACAGCCAAGAGATCTGATAATCTTCGGGATTTGTTAGTTCAAAGTCACTATTCGTCTGATAGGGACAAGGTAAAAGGAGCAAGTGATGTATTACATGGCTTCTTCCCTTGTACATTTTGTAAAGGCTGTCAGAATCATGTTAAAAGTAAAAGAGTTCTCTAATCTTCAGGGTGGCCGATCTTTTAAAATTCGCCACCGACTCACATGTGCCTCTAAAGGCGTAATTTATCACGCGCAATGTCCTTGCAATAAGGTTTATATCGGGATGACAACCCGTGAGTTAAAAATTAGGACAAGAGAACATGTGCGTGACATAGAGAAGGCCAAAACGTCTAAAGACCTGAGTTCTCTAAAAACGCTGCCTCGTCATTTTTTCCTTCATCATGAATGTAATGCCAACAAACTGAGAATTAAAGCTATTGACCAGGTCTCTCTGGGTCCACGTGGTGGTGATCTATTTAGAGCATTGGCAAGGGTAGAGAGCCGCTGGATATACCGCCTTAATACAGTGGCTCCCGGTGGCCTAAATGAGGGATTTGGGTTTGGATCATTTCTTTGAGACATCTCTCACGTTTTTTATGGGGTTGGGGTTTTTTAAATTTTTTTTTTAACTATTTATAACTTTATTCATGTCTATTCTTTGTTTTATTTTAAATCTCTAGTGCTGACCTATTGATTTACGACTGATATTTCCTGCCTTGCACTTTGAAATTGCCTATGGCCGTGTTGGAGAAAAAGTCTACTTTATGGTCCTGGAGGGAGCAAAATTGCTGAAATTTGCGCTGTGTGTTGTTATTAATAAGTTTTCGTTATTTGTGCACATTGTATTTATTAAGTGCATTATGTACTTTTATATATGTCTTTGTAGGTCTTGCATATGTTATGGTCACCTTTGCTTTTTAGTATTTATTAACGTGTATTATGCATGTTTATATATTTATGTTATCTTGCAAATTCTATGGTTGTTTCAAACCTTTATCCATTCACATCACTATACATTGTTCTCTTTTTTTATTGACTTTTAACGTTTGTGCACACTATTAGCATAGTTCAGTTTATAATTATTGATGTATTGTGTATGCACATTAGTGTCACTTTTACACTTGTATTTAGTGGATATTGTTCATTTCACCTCTCGGTAGATTTTCTCCCCCATTTCCATGTAATGTACGTTCCCTTGTAGCCTCTTCGGCCATCCGCACCTCTTGTCCGGGGTGCGCATGCGCCGCTTCTGTGGCGCCGGGTCAGCATGTGGGCGGCACTCGGCGCGCTGTACTGGGACGCCGTCTCCATGATGGCGCTCGGTGCTTGCGTTCCATATCCGATCACGTGGTGGCCCCTGCTGGTGTCTATGGAAGCGGCGCATGCGCCGTGATTACCGGATGTGATGTAAATGGCAGTGGACTGTGTACCCATTACTGGTGCACGTCTGTGTATCAATTAGATTGCGTTCAGATTGATTGGCCAGCAGTTGCTTAAATAGTAAGAACCCCCTCCCCAATGCACGCCTCCTGAAGAAGTCTCGACGAAACATGCGTTGGGGCGGCAGGGACCGGCGTGCTGTGCACATCCAGGTTTCTTTGTAAGTACATCATGTCCATATTTATTTATGCATTCTAAGCTTTTTGGTCCTACTTGGCCTCGTTTGCACTTTGCACTTTACTCACTTTTATTGGGTTTAGTGAAGCGCTAATTCCTTAGCAGTTGCACAGACTCTGTCTAGCCTGCTTATATGCACTTCACTTGGCATTGATCTGTTACTTATATATATGGTACTTCCAGTTTCCTGGTGTGCTGGGCTTGCTGTGTCCCATGTATTGGTTTCCTGTGGCTCTCCTTTTAACTATTTGTGTCATTGTTTGGTTATTTTTCTTCAATAAAATCTATGGATTATACTCATTTGTGGTTCTTTAGACCTATTTAGTGTTTATATATGCAAAGCATCATGTATTATCAATCCTGGATCAGTTTTGGGGTCACACAAAGCCACCAAATACATGGTTCTTAGAAGGTAGAAAGGTCCTCAAAACTGTTGGTGCGCTGTTTTCCAAAAGTCCACGTATATAAGCCTTTCAAGGTAGATATCAGTCCATGATTATGTCTGTCCTTAATCAGATATAAGGTCCAACGAGGCCCCAGAGCCATAAGGTCCAGAGGTGGATCTCCAAAGCAGCCTGGAAGGGGCATAAAGGACAACGCTAATCAACAAGGATTCAATAGGTAGGTCAACCCAAAACGCTTGTGAATAGAAGATCTTCATTTATTCCCAGGGGTGCTGTATAGTGGAGCAAAAAAATCCACCGAGCTTCAACTTGTAAAAGCTTTTTTTAAAGTGATCCACCTCTGCCTGAGCCCCTAATATGCTCCAGGCCAACCACCCTGGTGTCTATGCACCTACCTGCATGATGGGTTAGATAATGGGATGCCACTGTGATCAAGGCCTTGCCCTTGCGGGAATCTGCAGAAGTAGTATTGATTGTAGAGAAATGCTTTTGAATACGTCGGCGTAACTCCTGCGACGTCTGGCCTACATAAACAAGCGGGCACGGACAAATAATCGCATAAATTACATTGGTTGTCTTACAGTTGATGTAGGCCTTCAGTCTATGCTCTACTCGGTCAGTGGGATTGCAAAAGCTATCCCTGACGGGATGCATATACTGACAAATGTTGCAGTCCCCACAAGGAAAGGAACCCTTCAACGAGATACCCCGATTCAATTTTACAGTTGGCCTGGTATAGTGGCTTCTTGTAAGGATATCCCTTAAGTTAGGCGCTCTCCTGGCAGTAATAAGCGGTTGCTCACTAACAATCTGGGACGTTTGTAGATTTGTCGTAAGGACCCCCCAGTGTTTTTGTAAGATCTGTCTCACCTGGGACCAGTGGTATTGTCGACCAGTGGGTATACAAGGAATTTGTTTTACTGTTTTCTAGTGCACGACATGGTAAAACCAATAGTGTCTTTCAAAGGTACAATTCGTCTCACAATAAACAAGCCCTCACATGGCCATATTGACGAAAAAAAACGAAAACACAAAACGAAAATACCTCCGGGGTTAAATGAAAGGAGGCCTTACTAGTGTGAATGAAATTAAAACTGACCAAGCTCTGCACTGAGATCAGGACTAACACAATACAGCCAACCTAACACAGTATAGCAGAAGTGAAGATTGTAATTACTAACACATTTGCAGCTGAAATTGCCCTTTCCCAGTGCTTCAGCTTCCATCTGACAAGAAGTCCGTGTGAGGGAAGAACTGACAGCTCTGTGAGAACACAGATAAGGAGGATTTGTGGATGATCCGTGCTGCTAGTCAACAATATATTAGATCCAAGTCCAGACAAGTGGTAATAGCGAATTTTCTTTATTTAGTCAACGTGTTTCGAAGTTCTGCAGATGTCTTCATCAGGCTTTTTGTCCAGATAAGACCCTATTGATGTCTTCTCCTTCTAGTTAGCTCTGTGAGAAGACAACTTCAAATATGCTTGTTGTGCTTGTAATGAGACAATGTTCTGCTGTACTGCGTTGGTTGTAAACAAGCAGAGCTTTGCAGCAGATCTGACAGCACTATGAGAGGACAACTGCTGCAAATGTTTGTACTGAGACAAATTTCAGCATTGCTGTATTGTGCTGGTTCACTTCTCACTGCAGAGCTGTGTGTGATTATTAACCCTTAAAAAATTCCATCAGACCAAAATTTATTCCATAAAATTTATTTTTATTTAAAATTAATTGCGATCACAAAATATATCACCGAAATATATGGAAATTTTTATTAAAAGTATTTAAAAAACAATTTCAAGCAATTATTTTATTTATTTAAGAATATAAAATGTATAAATGATGATTTAATATAACTCCTCCAATCGAGGTTTTCTAGGGATTTAATAATATTTAATATAGATCCCGTATGTGCAGGACAGGGCAATTCCAAACTGATCAGTACAAAAACTAAATAAATATAATGCAGCAAATAATATTGATTTTTAATAATATAATAAATGACAAAAAATAATAAATCAAAAAGTTGTGTGGATAATATGCATGTATATACATATACACACACACTCCTACCCTTGTGTGCAACAATCAAATATTCAAATATAATAAAGTGCAATAGTGCATTCAAATAAGTAAATCAAATTGCATACAAAACATACCATTATAATCACAAAAATGGTGACTAAAAATTGGTGAGTGAAAAAATCCAACACCCAAATAATTATATATCTCTATCACAAAGCTGCAAAATGTGCCAGACCTAGTGAAAACAAAAGTTTGTTAATACTGACCAGTTACGGATGCCACTGCCCCGCACACACCACTCCAACGCCGTTTCGCTCACTGCTTCATCAGGGAGTGATGTGAGTGGGGTAAAAGGGCTGTTTATATATCCATATAGCAGCTGCAAACTAAATTAATTAGGGGAAGCTATAATTACATGGTGCCGAAGTAACGCATACAGCCGCCACCGCCGCCATGACCGGAACCCGGAAGTGTGTCATCAAGAGCGTCATATGAGGCCGTTAACAACACACATCACAAGGAACCACCCACAGAGCAGGAGCAGCGCACATCGGCACTCAGCATCCCCGCAGCCATCATAAAACAGGGCAACAGAACGGATACAAACAGAGATCATACCAACAACTTATAAATATCCGGATTTATCCATACAATTCATATTAAGTGTAAGCAATCTATAAAGTGATATGGTGACAGTAAATAATATAAAAATAATAAACAAATGAGAAACCAATAATTCTATGATTAATTGCACATCCCGCATACACATATATACCATGTGATACCCCAATTATCATAACAAAACCCAAATCAAAAAATCATATATCATATGGCATACATATATATATAACCACATGCACATATTACATACACATACATACATTCATGTATGTACACTCATATAATCTTACACATCCGGACACATACACACATACATGATACATACATGCCCATGCAAATACTACACACACATACATACACCCACCACATACGTAATTATATAAACATAATAAATTATCATAAATGTAACCATCATCTATAAAATATTTCATAATCAAAAATAATAAATAAATCATACATCAAAATTCTTTCAATTATAGGATATATCTAATATATAATTGCCTAGAATACTACTTCCTGCAATTTGTGCCAACTTCCGTGGCTTTGTCCGGAGCTAATGTCCGGAGATAATGTCCGGAGATAATGTCCGGAGATAATGTCCGGAGCTAATGTCCGGAGCTAATGTCCGGAGATAAGTGACGTCACCAGTGTCCTACACCCAGGCAGAGCACAGGGGCCCCAGGCAGCATATGGGGCCCCAGGCAGAGTACAGTGGCCCCAGGCAGAGCACAGGGGCCCCAGGCAGCATATGGGGCCCCAGGCAGAGCACAGTGGTCCCAGGCAGAGCACAGGGGCCCCAGGCAGCCTATGGGGCCCCAGGCAGAGCACAGTGGCCCCAGGCAGAGCACAGGGGCCCCAGGCAGCATATGGGGCCCCAGGCAGAGCACAGGGGCCCCAGGCAGCATATGGGGCCCCAGGCAGAGCACAGTAGCCCCAGGCAGAGCACAGGGGCCCCAGGAAGAACATGGGGCCCCAGGCAGAGCACGAAGCCCCAGGCAGCATATGGGGCCCCAGGCAGAGCACAGGGGCCCCAGGCAGAGCACAGGGGCCCCAGGCAGCATATGGGGCCCCAGGCAGAGCACAGGGGCCCCAGGCAGCATATGGGGCCCCAGGCAGAGCACAGTGGCCCCAGGCAGAGCACAGGGGCCCCAGGCAGAACATGGGCCCCCAGGCAGAGCACAGGGGCCCCAGGCAGCATATGGGGCCCCAGGCAGAGCACAGGGGCCCCAGGCAGCATATGGGGCCCCAGGCAGAGCACAGTGGCCCCAGGCAGCATATGGGGCCCCAGGCAGAGCACAGTGGCCCCAGGCAGAGCACAGGGGCCCCAGGCAGCATATGGGGCCCCAGGCAGAGCACAGTGGTCCCAGGCAGAGCACAGGGGCCCCAGGCAGCTTATGGGGCCCCAGGCAGAGCATAGTGGCCCCAGGCAGAACATGGGGCCCCAGGCAGAGCACAGTGGCCCCAGGCAGAACATGGGGCCCCAGGCAGAGCACAGGGGCCCCAGGCAGAGCACAGGGGCCCCAGGCAGCATATGGTGCCCCAGGCAGAGCACAGGGGCCCCAGGCAGCATATGGGGCCCCAGGCAGAGCACAGTGGCCCCAGGCAGAGCACAGGGGCCCCAGGCAGCATATGGGGCCCCAGGCAGAGCACAGTGGTCCCAGGCAGAGCACAGGGGCCCCAGGCAGCCTATGGGGCCCCAGGCAGAGCACAGTGGCCCCAGGCAGAACATGGGGCCCCAGGCAGAGCACAGGGGCCCCAGGCAGAGCACAGGGGCCCCAGGCAGCATATGGGGCCCCAGGCAGAGCACAGTGGTCCCAGGTAGAGCACAGGGGCCCCAGGCAGCCTATGGGGCCCCAGGCAGAGCACAGTGGCCCCAGGCAGAGCACAGGGGCCCCAGGCAGAACATGGGGCCCCAGGCAGAGCACAGGGGCCCCAGGCAGAGCACAGGGGCCCCAGGCAGCATATGGGGCCCCAGGCAGAGCACAGGGGCCCCAGGCAGCATATGGGGCCCCAGGCAGAGCACAGCGATATTTTGGACCACTGTGCGGTGTTTCAGACCCCCTGTGTGATGTCTGGGGCCCTGTTCTTAAGTATATTAAAGATTAAAGTAACGTATATTAAAGTATATTATAGATCAAATTTGACACGTTTATGAGCACCATTGAGTGATATACTCAAGAATGACATAATTTTTCAACATTTTATGGTTTCAAACTGTAAACACTCAGAGTTTTTTTTACTTCAACCAGAAAACCTTAACGGTTCATAAAAAACTTGACTGTTCAGGATATGATAAAAGTCATAGTATTCTGAATCTTTAACTTATAAAGATACCTTTACATGGGGTGATTATTGGTTCCAGAGAGGCTTTCGGACGATAATCGTACACATGGCTGGTGACAGGACAATACAATATAAACGTTCAAAGGTAAACACTGATAACATTAAAATCTAATATATAATTGCCTAGAATACTACTTCCGGCAATTTGTGCCAACTTCCGTGGCTTTGTCCGGAGATAATGTCCGGAGATAAGTGACGTCACCAGCGTCCTACACCCGCTCAGGGTGGACAAAGATATATGCCTTCGTGGTGCGCGGCACTTTTCTGATTGGTTGCCGCCTGCCGCAAGCGACCAATCAGAAATGTGCCGTACTGTCAAGAATTGTCAAGAGCTGGTGAGTGCAGCCATTTTTTGTTCTTTCTTACTATTATTTATTAATTGTATTATTCTTACATTTGAATAAATAAAGTATATATGGATTCTAGACTCCCGATTCTTTAGAATCGGGCTGCCATCTAGTAAATAAATTAAACCACAACTTGCATATCCCCTATATACTTAAATACCACAACACATTCACAACCACAATCTGTTGATTTGATTTGGGTTTTGTTATGATAATTGGGGTATCACATGGTATATATGTGTATGCGGGATGTGCAATTAATCATAGAATTATTGGTTTCTCATTTGTTTATTATTTTTATATTATTTACTGTCACCATATCACTTTATAGATTGCTTACACTTAATATGAATTGTATGGATAAATCCGGATATTTATAAGTTGTTGGTATGATCTCTGTTTGTATCCGTTCTGTTGCCCTGTTTTATGATGGCTGCGGGGATGCTGAGTGCCGATGTGCGCTGCTCCTGCTCTGTGGGTGGTTCCTTGTGATGTGTGTTGTTAACGGCGTCATATGACGCTCTTGATGACACACTTCCGGGTTCCGGTCATGGCGGCGGTGGCGGCTGTATGCGTTACTTCGGCACCATGTAATTATAGCTTCCCCTAATTAATTTAGTTTGCAGCTGCTATATGGATATATAAACAGCCCTTTTACCCCACTCACATCACTCCCTGATGAAGCAGTGAGCGAAACGGCGTTGGAGTGGTGTGTGCGGGGCAGTGGCATCCGTAACTGGTCAGTATTAACAAACTTTTGTTTTCACTAGGTCTGGCACATTTTGCAGCTTTGTGATAGAGATATATAATTATTTGGTTGTTGGATTTTTTCACTCACCAATTTTTAGTCACCATTTTTGTGATTATAATGGTATGTTTTGTATGCAATTTGATTTACTTATTTGAATGCACTATTGCACTTTATTATATTTGAATATTTGTTGCACACAAGGGTAGGAGTGTGTGTGTATATGTATATAGATGCATATTATCCACACAACTTTTTGATTCATTATTTTTTGTCACTTATTATATTATTAAAAATCAATATTATTTGCTGCATTATATTTATTTAGTTTTTGTACTGATCAGTTTGGAATTGCCCTGTCCTGCACATACGGGATGTATATTAAATATTATTAAATCCCTAGAAAACCTCGATTGGAGGAGTTATATTAAATCATCATTTATACATTTTATATTCTTAAATAAATAAAATAATTGTTTGAAATTGTTTTTTAAATACTTTTAATAAAAATTTCCATATATTTCGGTGATATATTTTGTGATCGCAATTAATTTTAAATAAAAATAAATTTTATGGAATAAATTTTGGTCTGATGGAATTTTTTAAGGGTTAATTTTTATAGTGGTTTTCATTAGTCTATATAAGTTGTTATTTCTGGTATCTCTTTCTGTATAGGTTTTTGTTTTCTGTGTGTGATTATGACTGAGCGCAGTGTCAGTCATTACTTGGTTCACACTGGTAACCTCCCCTTTTATATTATATGCAGATCTGTATGTGACCCATAGATCTTAACAATTTATTTACATATAAGCAAAGTGGGGATTTCTCTGGAATAAGACATCAGGTTATAGATATCGAGGTATCATTTTCAACTCTCTATGAGCTACATTCCCATTTAGATCACTTAGGTGGGTTGATCCTTCTGATCCTCCTTTTTACACAGCATCCTCATGAATTCAAAGAGATTATTTTGGTAATGTATGCAGTTTGTATTGTGAAATCTGGTGACAGATCTGTTTACATAGATTTAATCTCCTACATTCTTGCTAGAAGATGCATCAGTAGCTACATGTGAGATAAATACTGACTTCTAAGGTCCATGTATCAAGCTTGATAGCAGCTAGAACAGCGATCTTTGGCTTGTTTTATTACTCGGCAAGGCATCTTAGCTAGTCTCGAATAGTATCACAAGGTAAAGGGACAACTGCATGTCTTTCTGCTGCTCTTACTCCCACCTGGAATTTGAAGAGTTCTATCTCAGTCTAGATCACTGTTTGCTTTAAAGGGAATCAGCCAACAGGTTTTGCCTATATAGTCTGATAGCAGCATAACCTATGGCAAGAAAGCCTGATTCCAGGGATGTATCACTTACTAGGCTGCGTGATGTAGTTTTCATAAAATACCTGCTGTCTTCTTGAAATGTAGCAGAGCTTAGCGTTAAACTGTATATAACCCCACCCACACCCCTGACTGGCGGCTTCCTGTGTACCAGGTTCGGACTGGGGCTTAAATTCAGCCCTCGCATTTGAAGTCACACAGGCCCATGTTGTCCCAGCCGCCGCGCACCAGATGAGATATCTTACTAATATTACCCTGGATGTAGGAAAGCAAGATTTACTACACAACCAATATTTCTAATGATACCCGTGGCCTGCTGGGGTGATGGAGTCAGTGACTTTGTGCACCGTCACAACTCTTAACAGTATGGATGTCTTGAGAACACGAATTCTGTTAGCAACTTAGCAGACAAGGTCGCCCACGACCAGACAGGCCCTTCTGGCATTTGCCAGAATTACCAGATGGCCAGTCCAGCCCTGCTGTGTACACTGCATTGTGAGCAAGCTGCTGCTCAGTGCTGGGGCAGGGGTGCATGGATCACATGTAAAGCACCATGGAATAAATGGCGCTATAATAATATTAATTAGGGTGCTTGTGTAGGGGAAGGAGGTAGCTGAAATACTGCCTGCAGAAGAGGAAAATCTGTAATGTGAGATTCTCCTCCTGCCGCCATGTAAGCCTGGATTCTTGCAGGACACCTTTTATTTCCATTTTAGCATGTCTCTTATGTCCTTGATAAGTATAATAATAGCTGTCAAAAACTCCTCCTCTCGCAACTTTAAAATATCTTTGCTTACTTGTTTTTGCCATTTTTTGCATTTTTTTATGCACTAAAGTCATAAAACTGTGATACAGTCATCCTGTAAAAATGCCGACTACTGTTCATGTTATATGGGGCTCTTTTAACCTAGAAAAGGAATGAGAAAAGAAGCAGTTGGCCAACTAAAGATACAGAATTAGGTCATTTCTTGACACTACAAACTAGACCCTTACGGGTGCCCAAATTGCTGCACCAAACACTCGCACCGCACACAGTTTATGCATTTTACATAGGCCCTCCAAAGTCTCTTCTTCATCGTTACTGTAAAATATTCTTACCACTTCCTAAGTGATACCCTTTGTACAGTCATAGCTGTAATGATTGTTTCTAGAGAAGAATGTCTAATATCTGTTCCAACCGTCAGAAATGTTTCTATCACCCAGAAATGACTGACAGTCTTGGCATTTTTTTGCTGCACACACACACCAAATGTAGATTTCTTTGATATGTATGAACCCTGTGAATGTTCTCAGATCTTTTGCTTAGATAGGTTATTGGCCTATGTCAGTGATGGGCAACCTTTTGAGCTTGGTGTGTCAAAATTCGCCAATAAAACGAACATAACTTGGGTGGTGTGTCACCTTGATAAAAAAAAACATAATTTTGCGACATGTATAGTTTAAATAACAAATATGTATAATTATAATTAACTTACCTGCTTAGTGACTTCTTTGTTCATCTGTCAGTTGGTTTCTTTTGTTGGTCTTGCTATTATTTAACTTGTGTGGGGTGCCGTGAACTAAGATAAGTGAGGGGGAGGGGGAATTCTTCCAGTGATGGCGAACCTGTGGCACTCCAGCTGTTGCAAAACTACAATTCCCATCATGTCTTCACAGCCAAAGCTTTTGCTTTGAATGGCCAGGCATGATGGGAATTGTAGTTTTGCAACAGCTGGACTGCCACAGGTTCGCCATCACTGAATAATTTAGTGACTTTTTTGTTGCTGAATTTCATTAGCTAAATGTTCAATTGAAGGTTGGTATTTTGTACACTTCAAGCCCAAGCAAGCGCTACTAAGTTCATCTGTCAATCTGTTTCTTTTGTTGGTTT
This sequence comes from Ranitomeya variabilis, assembly GCF_051348905.1. Classification (NCBI taxonomy): domain Eukaryota; kingdom Metazoa; phylum Chordata; class Amphibia; order Anura; family Dendrobatidae; genus Ranitomeya; species Ranitomeya variabilis. The sequence continues at coordinate 170,743,626 of NC_135233.1, read as the reverse complement.
TGATATTATTTAATGCTGAGAATAAGGTCTCACAAAAGTAGGTAGAGGGAAAAATAGTGAGTAAAGCCATTGGTATATTTTTCAGGGTGCTAAAAGTATCTGGTAACCTATTCCAGGCACTCCAAATTTCCTGTTCATAGTGGCACTCCTCTTGATTCTCCAAGCGGCACCTTTCTAGATTCTCAAGCTTTGACCTCAAGTCAACAAACACCTGAGCCCAGATGCTGTCCTGAAATTCTGCAAGTTGCATCTCCAAATCATCAATTTGTATCCACTGGAAACCATTTAATTCCAAACTACTGTAGACTACTACATCAGGATACTTAATTATTTTCATGGTCTGTTCTAGGCTTCTAAATTGATGAAATCTATCACTGAACTGGTCAAGTAACAAGTCTAAAACATGTTGATACTTTATATGCAAGGGTTCCATTTCATTTTGTACAGCTGCACTGGCCTTCTCAAAATACTTTGTTACTCGAGGAAAATACTTATAAGTTTTAGTTTCTACATCTCGCTTGAAAATTTTAAGTTTACTTTCAAAAGCTTTTATGTATCCAAACACAACGTCAATGCTTTTGCCAAAACCTTGTAGCTTTAAGTTCAGTTCATTAATATGAACAGAGAGATCTGTAAAAAACATCAGGTTGTTGACCCACTTAGAATCATAGAGCTGAGGAAAGTTTCCCAGATCCTTATCCTCAAGAAATACCTTAATTTCTTCAAAGCACTCCACAAAGCGCTCAAGAACTTTGCCTCGGCTCAGCCATCTTACATTATTGTACATCAGCAGTGCACTGTAGGTGGAATCAACCTCCAGTAAAAGTGCAGAAAATTCTCGCTTGTGAAGGGGGCGAGCAGCTATTAAATTAACTATTTTTGTAACAACTGGCATTAAGTCGTTTAAGTCAGTGAATCCTGCTTTGGCACATAAAGCCTCCTGATGGATAATGCAATGAAAAGGCACCATCGGATGTCCAATACCTTCCGTAAACAATTTAACAAATCCGACTTTTTTCCCCACCATGTTTGGTGCCCCATCTGTCGTCACTGACACAACTTTAGAGATTTAGAGATATCAATGCTTAGGTCAGTGATTTTCAACCAGACACCAGACACATGGTCGGGTGTGCTGCGGGGAAAGTTCCCCAAACTATGGTGCCCCCTTTGTTTTGTTCCCCGGCAATGCGCAGCGATGCGCAGTCACGGAATAACACATGCGCGAGCTTTGAACGCTCGGCGCGTCATCCTGAGAGCGGAGAGACTCTCGCATTTGCCCGCCGCCAAGGTAATGCCCGCCAATAATGCTGTGTATAATCATTAACCCCTTCCCGACCCATGACGCCACGTAGGCGTCATGAAAGTCGGTGCAAATCCGACCCATGACGCCTATGTGGCGTCATGGAAAGATCGCGTCCCTGCAGATCGGGTGAAAGGGTTAACTCCAATTTCACCCGATCTGCAGGGACAGGGGGAGTGGTACTTCAGCCCCCCCGTGGCTACGATCGCTCTGATTGGCTGTTGAAAGTGAAACAGCCAATCAGAGCGATTTGTAATATTTCACCTATGAAAATGGTGAAATATTACAATCCAGCCATGGCCGATGCTGCAATAGCATCTGCCATGGCTGGAGACCCCGATCTGCCCCCCCCACCACCACCGATCGCCTCCCCAGTCGTCCTTTCTGCCCCGATCTCCTGTCCACTCCCCTCCTCCCTCCTGTCCGGTCCTCCGATCCCCCCCCCCGTGTTCCGATCCCACCCCCCATACTTACCTAGCTCCGATGTCCCTCCCGGTGTCCGGCCGTCTTCTCCATGGGCGCCGCCATCTTGGAAAATGGCGGGCGCATGCGCAGTGCACCCACCGAATCTGCCGGCCGGCAGATTCGTTCCTGTACATTTTGGTCACTGTGATAAGTTCTATCACAGCGATCAAAATAAAAAAAAATTGTAAATAAACCCCCCCTTTATCACCCCCATAGGTAGGGATAATAATAAAATACAGAAAATATAATTATTTTTGTTTTTCCATTAGGGTTAGGGGTAGGGTTAGGGGTAGGGGTAGGGTTAGGGGTAGGGTTAGGGTTGCACTTAGGGTTAGGGTTGCACTTAGGGCTAGGGTTGCACTTAGGGCTAGGGTTGCACTTAGGGCTAGGGTTGCACTTAGGCCCAGGTTTCACACTGAGTGAGTATAAATACATTTAGAATCTATATTATTAACTATATGTAGAATATGTACTGTTTTAGTGTAATTTTGTGCCATTTTGGTTGGTGGTGTGCCCCGGGATTTTTTAAGTATAAAAAGTGTGCCACGGCTCAAAAAAGGTTGAAAATCACTGGCTTAGGTCACAGAATGTTTGCATAACAACCTTACATATTTCACTTCCTGATGTACTTGTTGGCACTGATACTAACTTTATCAACTCTTCTCTCATTGTGAGACCATCAGAATATCGACCAATAATGGCCAACTGAGCATGTGATGTGACATCAGTAGTTTCATCAAGAGAGATCGAAAAATATTTACAATTACTTATGTCTCTCTTTAATTGATGTTTTACGCTTGTGTTCAGTCTCATTATTCTGTCTTTTATGATATTTCTACTGAGTGGTAACTCAGATATTCTCTTAATAATTGCATCTTTATTCTGCATATCATGAAATAGAACTGGTGCACATCTTAAGAGAGTTTCTTTAATAAATTCTCCCTCACTGTGTGCTTTTCCATGCTGAGCTATGGAGTGAGCAATGCTCAGACTTGCAGATGTTAAATTTGTAGAGCTTTTTACAAATTTAAGGATGGAATTAGATTGGCTCTTATGAAGGTGTAGCTGCCTGGAAATGTATTCCTTCCTTTCATCCTCACTTTTTTTCAAGAGCTGGGAATGATTAGTTTCAAAATGTCTATTTACATTCCACGTTCTGCTTACTACCGTTTCACTACATAGAACGCAAAATGATCTGCCATTTTTTTCTATAATGCCATACATCTCAGTCCATGTCTCTTGAAAGGGTCGGCTACTGCTACTACCACTCCCTTTACTTAACTTTGTTTTTTTATTTTGTGGCTTCTCCATGAGAGGGGCAGTGAGAGAAGATTTATAGTTAGCCCTGCAGGCAATTAGGGGTTAACTAACCTAACTGACCATATGATGGCACATGTAATGGTGGTGAAATGGAGTCTGTACTATGCTGCAAGATGGCGTTCCTAATGGCGGGAAACGGCACCCATAGCACAGGCCTCTTCCAGCCTCCCCCTCACTTATCTCAGTAATGGCCAATGACACCCCACAGTTCACTGGATGATGGTTGCTGTAGTAGTCACAGGGCCTGCAGACAGCAATCACAGGGCCTCCAGACAGCAATCACAGGGCCTGCAGACAGCAATCACAGGGCCTCCAGACAGCAATCACAGGGCCTGCAGACAGCAGTCACAGGGCCTCCAGACAGCGATCACCTCAGGCCTCAGAAGTGCGTCCCAAGCGGCAGAGCGTCTAGGCCTGGGACTTCCGGTAGGCCCGAACTTCCGGCCGGCACAGCAGGGAGCAGCGCAATGCCGCCCAAACAACAGAGCTCCGTTGCAGAGCGTCTAGGCCTGGGACTTCCGGGAGCTGCGCCGGGTCTACCGGAAGTCCCAGGCCTAGACCCTCTGCGCCAGAGCTCTGTTGTTTGGACCTACAGGCCTCCTGCATGGCATCCGATCCGATAAAAAATCGGAACGGCTTGCCATGCAATTTAAGGATGCAATTTCTATGGGGCCGCGGCCGGCGGCCGCGTGTCACTGAAAATGACTACGCGTGTCAGCACTGACACGCGTGTCATAGGTTCGCCATCACTGGCCTATGTACTTGTAAATATATTATATTTTTAATTTTAATTTCTATGAATGTTTTGCTTATAATCAATGTCTGTTGGAAAGTAGCATGAACATGGTTGTGTATAAAATTTATTACATCGCACTTATATGAATGTTCTGTTGTGGTGCACATTTCAAAAAACGTTGGAACCTGGTGGCATTGTAAAATCAATTTTTAACAAATTTGGGATTGACAGGCAAAATTGCATTGTTCTTCTTCAGCATTTTTAAAAGTAAAGAGGCATGTTAGTGTAGATGATTGGGGTATGCGTGAACTTTCCACACTTTGATAATTAATTTTACATTATTTATTGTGTGTTACCTCAGCTGAGTTTAAGGCTATGTGCACACAATGCATTTTTGATGCGTTTTTTTTTTGTGTGGTTTTTCTTCCGCTCAGAAATGGGCCAAAAAATGCTATGGAATCCTTATGCAAGCTAATTCAATGACAAACCTAAAGTGTTGTGCACATGATCAGTAAATTTCCTGAAGTATTTGCAGTGCATTTTTTTCTGCAGCATGTCATTTCTTTGTGTGTTTCTGCAGCTTTTTCCACCCATTGAATTCAATTGAGTCAGTCAAATCTGCAGCAAAAACGCAAGTATAAAAATGTTTGCTGATTTGCTGAGTTTTTGCGTTTTACTGGCTTCTTATGGTATGTCCCACACTGTCATCTGTATGACAGCATGTGAAACACCAGCGCGGTGGCTTTTATTGATGGTAACACAAACGCCGGTAAGACCATCGGTCAGGGCGCTGCGGAATCATGCTGCCAGATGTCAGCGTGACCCCCGCAGCTGTGACTGGGTGACGCGCGGTAACACTACTGCTGGTACTGTCAGTCAGAGCACTGCGGGATCATGCTGCCAGATGTCAGTGTGACCCCTCAGCTGTGACTGGGTGACGCGCGTTAACGCTACCGCTGGTGCTGTCAGTCAGAGGACTGCGGGATCATGCTGCCAGATGTTAGTGTGACCCCTCAGCTGTGACTGGGTGACGCGTGTTAACGCTACCGCTGGTACTGTCAGTCAGAGCACTGCGGGATCATGCTGCCAGATGTCAGTGTGACCCCTCAGCTGTGACTGGATGAAGCGCGGTAATGCTCCTGCTTGTACTGTTGGTCAGAGCGCTGCGGGATCATGCTCTCAGATGTCAGTGTGACCCCTCAGCTGTGACTGGGTGACGCGCGGTAACACTACTGCTGGTACTGTCAGTCAGAGCACTGCGGGATCATGCTGCCAGATGTCAGTGTGACCCCTCAGCTGTGACTGGGTGACGCGCGTTAACGCTACCGCTGGTGCTGTCAGTCAGAGGACTGCGGGATCATGCTGCCAGATGTTAGTGTGACCCCTCAGCTGTGACTGGGTGACGCGTGTTAACGCTACCGCTGGTGCTGTCAGTCAGAGCACTGCGGGATCATGCTGCCAGATGTCAGTGTGACCCCTCAGCTGTGACTGGATGAAGCGCGGTAATGCTACCGCTGGTACTGTTGGTCAGAGCGCTGCGGGATCATGCTCTCAGATGTCAGTGTGACCCCTCAGCTGTGACTGGGTGACGCGCGGTAACGCTACCGCTGGTACTGTTGGTCAGAGCGCTGCGGGATCATGCTCTCAGATGTCAGTGTGACACGCAGCGGTGACCTGTGGTAAAAAGCTTACCGCAGATCAGCACTTGTGGGCTGATGAGACTGCGGCTCCCGTCGGGCTACATCTGCTGTTACTGATAATGCTGATGGGAGACGTAGTCTCATCAGCTGGCGCCTGTGCTCACAGTTGAAAAAAAAGTTAAATCACTTCCGTCTGTCTGTCTGTCTTTCTTTCCGTCTCGGATATTTATTGGTCGCGGCCTCTGTCTGTCATGGAATCCAGGTCGCTGATTGTTCGTGGCAAAACGCCCACGACCATTGCCACGACCAATCAGCGACGCGCACAGTCCGGAAGAAAATGGCCACTCCTTACTCCCCGCACTCACTGCCCGGCGCCCGCATACTCCCCTCCGGTCACCGCTCACACAGGGTTAATGCCGGCGGTAACGGACCGCGTTATGCCGCGGGTAACGCACTCCGTAACCGCTGCTATTAACCCTGTGTGTCCCCAATTTTTTACTATTGATGCAGCCTATGCGGCATCAATAGTAAAAAAATGTAATGTTAAAAATAATAAAAAAACAAAAAACCTGCTATACTCACACTCCGTAGTCCGCCGAGCCGCTCGCGCCGGCCGCCATCTTCCGTTCCCGGCGATGCATTGCGAAATTACCCAGAAGACTTAGAGGTCTCGCGAGACCGCTAAGTCATCTGGGTAATTTCGCAATGCATCCTGGGAACGGAAGATGGCGGCCGGTGCGAGCGGCTCGGCGGAGCTTCGGTGGATCCCAAGCGTCGGTAACCGCTTCCTGGATCCAGGCGCCAACGGAAGGTGAGTATATAACTATTTTTTATTTTAATTCTTTTTTTTAACAGGGATATCATGCCCACATTGCTATATACGTGGGCTGCGCAATATACAACGTGGGCTGCGCAATATACAACGTGGGCTGCGCAATATACAACATGGGCTGCGCAATATACAACGTGGGCTGCGCAATATACAACGTGGGCTGCGCAATATACAACGTGGGCTGCGCAATATACAATGTGGGCTGCGCAATATACTATGTAGGCTGCACAATGTACTATGTGGGCTGCGCAATGTACTACATGGGCTGCGCAATGTACTGCGTGGGCTGCGCAATGTACTGCGTTGGCTGCACAATGTACTGCGTTGGCTGCGCAATGTACTGCGTTGGCTGCGCAATGTACTTCGTTGGCTGCGCAATGTACTGCGTGGGCTGCGCAATGTACTGCGTGGGCTGCGCAATGTACTGCGTGGGCTGCGCAATGTACTGCGTGGGCTGCGCAATGTACTGCGTGGGCTGTGCAATGTACTGCGTGGGCTGTGCTATACAATACGCATACATATTCTAGAATACCCGATGCGTTAGAATCGGGCCACCATCTAGTCCATTATATTCATCTAACACCAAATCCCCACAGCTCTAATCTCCTAGAATTAATGTAAAATAATAAACCACCGTATATTCACCTTTCTGGCCTTAGTCCTCGTAATTCCGAGTGTCCAATGACGATCTCACGTCTAGAACAGTGACATCGGGATATGTGACCGCTCTACCCGGCTGCCAGCAATACACTGACAGGAGGTAATTGCCTTTGCAGTGTATCACTGAGCTGCCATGAGAGAGTTCACCAGAGTTCATCAGCTCCGGTGCTTTCACTTACGGCACCGCTGCATGACAACTTTAGTCTCAATGCTTCAATAGACTTTTCTTTATACACCACTCTGCAAGTTTTATTATTAGGAATTTTTCCTGCGTGTGTTATTTTGACAGAATAAGCTACTTTCACACTAGTCCGTCGGAACGGCCTGTCGCAAACCGTCGGCCCGACGTACCGACGACAGTGTGTTAATTAAGCACAATGGAGGCAGCGGATGCAGTTTTTTAACGCATCCGCTGCCCCATTGTAATGTCCAGGGAGGAGGGGGTGGAGTTCCGGCCTCGCATGCGCGGTCGGAAAGGGCGGACACGACGCACAAAAAAAATTACATGTAACTTTTTTTATGCCAACGGTCCGCCAAAACACGACGCAACTGTCGCACGACTGTTGCGACATGTGGCACTCCGTCGCAATGCATCGCTATGTATAAGTCTATGGACGGAAAACGCATCCTGCGGGCAACTTTGCAGGATGCGTTTTTTCTACGTAACGACGCATTGCGACTTGCGTCGAACGACGCTAGTGTGAAAGTAGCCTAAGTGTTGTATAGCTATTTGTATCTATTTGGCAGTTGATTTATTTGGTCTAGCAAAAAAATGTTCGATTCATTTGTGCGAATAGATACTGATAAAGCTCTAGTAGCAATTTTGGCAGGTGGATGGTGGGTTTACACTATACACTTTTTCTGTCTGTATGTCCCTGTATTCTGCCTAGCAGTCTCTGTATTTTTATTGTATATTTTAACTTAGTTCAATAAAATTGTTATTTAAGGACTATACTCCTTGAACCCTCAGCTCTATGTTTTTCAGTTTCTGATTAAGGCCGGGGTCACACTTGCGAGTTCAATGCGAGAAACTCGTGCATCAAGACCCGGTACTGCCGCCGGTACTCGGGAACGGAGTGTACAGCTGCATCTATTTCTGTTTCTGGAATCAGGCTTTCTGCCCATACATCATGCGGCCCTTAGATTCCATAACAAAAACCCAAACATTTTCTTTAAGTTTTTTTGACTTGTGCATTCAACTTGGATTTGACAGTCAAGTGTGTACCTGCCTCATTTATGTGATTGGAGTGTTCTGGTTACCAGAAGTAAACAAAAACAAATTCAAGTTCATCTAAGGCGTAGGATCATATTTCAGTCTATTACTTATATTTGCAAACTTTTATTACAATATTGGCTCCACTTTATCACTTAGTGTTTTGTATGGATGTCTCTGGAGTGCAATAATGAACATAAGGAAATTCACTTATGGAGCCATCTGAATGTTAATAACGTAAATAGAGTTGAATAAAAAGTTGGCAAATTTCAGAATTATCTACTACAGCACTTATAAATCCGCACAAGGTTACCAGTAGACAGATCACTTAAGCATATAATCTATTTGCCGTTTATTCCAGACGGCCACGGAATGCCATCTGCCCTTTTTCACAGACAGACGAAAAGCAGTCACCAAATATTAGAGTACAAAAATGTCGGACTGGAGTTGGGATGCAAATTCTTAATATGCTAGTAAAATGTTTTTTCTTCAATATACTCTATGTTCTGCTACCAACTACCACTCGGAGATTCCTATTAGGACCTCATTCAGACATCCATTTTCACATATGTGATCTATTAGTGGTTTTCATCTATCAAACTCATACCCTTTAGGCACCAAACATGTCTAGGTTATTTTTTTATTTAAGCGGTGAAAAGACATTGGAAGTATATTTTCTGAGACCTGTAGCATCTCCATTTTTCATGATCTGGGGCTGGGTGAGGGCTTATTTTTTGTGTGCCGAGATATGTGACAGCTGTTTTGACTTTCCGGGTAACTCGGCAATCGGTGACTATACTAACACACTTATGCTATACTACATACACATTTACACAAGTATAGCCAAAAAAATTTTTTAATACTAGTGCTGCTAGTGCTTCTTTAATTATAAGGACCATATTTATAAACTTTAAATAACTTCACTGTTATCTTCTTCTTTTAACAATGAGGATAAACTAGTTGACTGCAATATTGATGTTTCTTACTTGTGTGGTTTTGTAAAAGTTAGCTTCCCCTAAATTTCCTTTACTGCTGTAGATATAGAGTTCACTTCTTAATATTACAAGTCTGGCTCTGATGGGATTACATTTGTTACATGCTTAGAAATTTGTAACATGTAGAATGGAAGCTTTAATTCTGTCTACGAATTGGAAGACAAGAAAATCCCTTGCAAAGCCTTCTACTTCAGTTTTCATTAACATTTTATCCGTTCATTTAGATCCTGTGTGAATGAATTTGTCAATTATCTAAGATGTTCTCCGGCTTTGAAAAACAGAAACCTTGTTTATCACTCTCATGCCTGCCATGAACTAATGGACTTAAAGGTAAACTAATTATCATGGCTGGATGGCAACTATTCACACCATTAGAATTATTTCTCCTCATTCACTTTATAATTTCATCTACATTTTCTACTCTTGATCACTATTCTCATAATTACAGTAATTGCAGAAATACAATAAAGTAGCAGAACAATGATTTAACATCTTAACGACTGCCGATTCACCTTTTTACGACGACTGGTAATGGTAAGGGATTTCTCTTCAGCACTGCCTTTTTATGATGGCAAGGAAATAGGTATATAGCCCCCCCCCCAACCATGTGTCAGCCATATACAACAGATACTACTCTGCTGCATTGGCCACAATCAGTTGTAAAACCCATAGTTTAACCCCCTAGATGTTGCTTTCAGTAGCAACAGCTGTATCTTGATGGTTTATAGAGTGATGAGGTTCCTTTTTTAAACCCAATGGCACCCATGCAAATCGATCATGGGGTAATTATGGTGAGGCCATGGCAACCTGAGGCCAAACATGGCTTCAGGGTCTGTCATCTACAGTGGCTGGTTAGTCTTTGCCATAAGAAAGGTCTAACAGTCTAACAGTCAAAGTGTCAGTGCAAAAGTGACAGGTCTGATGGATTGCAATACGTAAGTATTGTAGTGTGTTAGACTAACAAAGTGAAAAATGTTCAAGTTCCATAGTGAAACTAAAAATAAAACTAAAAAAAGTCTATAGAAATGTAAATAAAATTAAAAAAATAAATGCTTCACCATTAAAAATGCAGGTTTTATGCATAAACAAAAAAAACAAACATATTATTGGTATTTTCTCTTCCAGAATAACCAAGTTGAAAAACAGAAAAACATGGAGTGATGAATAATCCAAGGAAAAATGTTCTAAAAAAGTTTTTATCTTTTTTATTTCACAAAAAGGCACATGAATTTACAAAATTGTATCATGACAAAAATAGCTTATACAGAGAGGGATCGATAGCAAAAAATGTGGGTCTCAAAGAACATGTAATGAGGTGGGTATAGCATTCATCAACACATATATAAAGTGCTAGTGCTAAGATGGAAAGGTGCATTGTCAGATTCATGTGCTGGTGTTTGGGCCTTCTCGGCACATGTGTCTCATCAATCGCGCCGAGAACGTCCAAACACTAGCACATAATTGTAGAGTTCTATATAAAGATTGCTGGGCCATACCTCAAACATGGCCCCCCGAAGAAGCGATCGCGAAATGCGCTTTGGGGCTACTGTTGTGAATTAGACTTCTTGGCTCCCTCTGGTGGTTATTAGTGATATGACTCTGGGATTTTCTTTCCTCAGTTTGCACCCACCTGGGTCGTTAGTCCAGGGGTGTTGCTATATAAACCTCCTGGATCCTTAGTCCAGTGCCTGGCATCGTTGTAATCAGATCCTTTTTGTTTGCTCCTATCTGCTGGTCCTGGTTCGTGCAAAATTAAGCTAAGTCCTGCTTCTTTGTTTTTTGGGTTATTTGCTTGCTCTCATTTTTGTCCAGCTTGTACTAAATGTGTTTCCTGACCTTGCTGGAAGCTCTAGGGGGCTGGTGTTCTCCCCCCGGGCCGTTAGACGGTTCGGGGGTTCTTGAATATCCAGCGTGGATATTTTTGATGGGGTTTTTGCTGACCATATAAGTTATCTTACTATATTCTGCTATTAGCTAGTGGGCCTCTCTTTGCTAAATACCTAGCTCATCCTTACGTTTGTCTTTTCCTCTTACCTCACCGTTATTATTTGTTGGGGGCTTGTATCCAACTTTTGGGGTCTTTTCTCTGGAGGCAAGAAAGGTCTTTCTTTTCCCTTCTAGGGTTAGTTAGTTCTCCGGCTGGCGCGAGACGTCTAGAATCAACGTAGGCACGTTCCCCGGCTGCTGGTATTTGTGGTGCTAGGATTAGATATATGGTCAGATCAGTTACCACTGCCCTATGAGCTGGTTTCTGTGTTTGCAGACTTAGAAACTATTTCTGAGACCCTCTGCCATTGGGGTCATAACAGGCTACGTCTGTGGTGTCTTAAAGAGGTACTGTGGGTAAGAGCACTCTTGCATTTATGAGATAGGTAGCAGTGATTTAATATATTGGCATATGGCACTTTATGGATCCTGTTTGCTAAGGATTGCACATAACTAGTATTGAGCCATGTGAATCTGACAATGCACCTTTCCATCTTAGCACTAGCACTTTATATATGTTTTGATGAATGCTATACCCACCTCATTACATGTTCTTTGAGACCCACATTTTTTGTTATCGATCCCTCTCTGTATAAACTGTTTTTGTCATGATACAGTACAATTTTGTAAATTCATGTGCCTTTTTGTGATGTAATGAAGATAAAGACTTTTTTTAGTGCATTTTTCCTTGGATTATTCACTCCAGGTTTTTCTGTTTTTCGTATTGATGAGGAGTGTCCATATGGGTATTACCCAAGTCCCAATTATTCAGGCAAGGGATTATATTTAGGATGTTATATCAGTGTATTCTGTTCTGATTCTTCTGTCTCCTAGAATAACCGAGGTATAACATTTCCCCCTTATACATACTGTTATGGTGAACACAATAAAAAAATAAATACAAATACGCCAAGTGCATAGATTATAGGAATACACAAAAAAGTGGTTTAAAATGTGATCAAAAAGTTGTAAGTTTTTTTTTTGTTTATTTTACAGTCCGTTTAAAGCGAACCTGTCACCAGGTTTGACTGATATGAGATAAGACCACCACCTTACATGTCTGATATACAGCATTATTTAATGATGTGTGTAGGCCCCCAACCCGACCTGCAACACAAGAAAAAGGCGTTTTATTTTACTCCCCTGCAGAGTGGTACGCCTCCAAGGTCTGGTCTTGGTCCAGCGCCTCCCTTCTTGCAATTCCTTCTTCTTGCTTCGTGTGGATGACGTGTCACTACGTCATCCACACAGTCTCCCAGACATTGCATCCATCGCAGGCGTACTTCTCTGCCCTGACGAGGGCGTCGGGAAACTTCAAAGAGCCCCTGCACACTGCAGTACTTTACTCTGCCTTAGTTAGGACAAAGAAGTATGCCTGCACAGGAACTTGATGCCGGGGAGACTGTATGGATGACATAGGGACGTGTCATCCATGCGAAGGAAGAAGGAGGGCGGCATCGCAAGAAGAAGGGAGGCACCGGACCAAGACCAGCTACACCCCTCGGACCAGACCACCCCGCAGAGGAGTATAAAATGGGACTTTTTCTTGTGCTGCAGGTTGGGTTGGGGTGAGAATTAAGAGGACAATAGGAAGTTTTGTGTTAAAAATTAGAAAATAAACTTTATTGACAACAATACCATGTTAAAACCGAAGGCAGCCGTCACATAATGACGGTGCCATGAACATACAAAATGCAAAAAGACACCAGACATAAAGGTCTACCACACAAAAGGTAATATCTGGTGAGAAAAGAAAAAACTCAATACATAATACAGGTGCAAATAACACATATTCAAGCGATATGCCCTAATAGCATTGGTCCCATGAGACATAACCCATATATATAAAGTGCAAATAATCCATACATGTGTGTTCCGGCATTATACCTAGGTCACACTTAGTCACAGTATACCGGATGATCCATGGGTATAGAGTCTCTCTGGGCAGGGGACTAAGTCCATACTCAGTACCCCATATCAAATGCCTGGGTAATCAAAGGTAAATGAAAGCATACTTCACCAGAGTATCGGTAGACCAATTGCACATGCCCCGAAGCGCGTTTCGCCGCTAATCGCCTTGCTTTCTCAAGGGGAGTGTAGTTTTCATTGCCTATAGAGCCTTTTAAATACTAAAATCCGGTCACCTGACCGGTCACATGGCGCCAGCAGCTGTGACCAAACGGCGCGTGCGCGCACAGCTACCCGGGTCCACCCACCCCCGCCCGGACCTATCCGGCATCAGGACCAGACGGGCACCAATAGGTCCCGTATGTGCCAGACGCAGGAAGTCGCCGGAGGGAGGAGGGCGGAGCCGCGAAGACTGTGCGCGCACGCGCACCACAGCCACAAGTAAATCCATACAGCGGAGAGCAGAGAACAAAAACAGAAAAAAGGGGGGGGCCGAAACCATAAGGATAATGCATGCAGGCACACCGCAAACCAAATAGCAAAAAATCCATCTATGTCCCACATGTCGATCAGAGGAGGGGTGGTACCAAATAGGAAGCAGTGTGCGCATGCGCATAACCATCTGAGTCAGACACAGTTTATCATGGTTACAAAAAATCAATACAATCAGTGGTAGTTATAACCACCAATATGAAGACCTTCTTCCAAGTATATAGTAACATTTCATATCGCTGGGTATTTATCATCTGCCCAGATTCTTTATGTAGTTGATGGTAGAGTTCATGACATGACGGAAAGTCTTCACATATCTGTGCAGCACAGGATTGGGTATCACGGTTTTTCCAATCAGCCACGTATTTCACCCCATAAAATCAAATCCGCTTGATAACATATATCTCCCATATGAACGAAAAGGAGGAAAGGATGGGCCACATAGACCGGACACGTGTACATAATGACCTAAACATGAAACACATATAAGCATTAAAAACAATATATGTACAATAAAATACAGGGATGGGACTGAAAAGGAAAAGGGAGAAGGGCAGCAAAGGAAGGGGAAGAGGAGGGAAAGTAAAGCAATGAGAGGATGCGAACGAGATAACGCCACACTAATGAATAGTTACAAATAAACCCCAAAATTAAGGGATTCATTCAGCCCAGCGGGTTTCATGGTCCCAAGGGTCACTATCCACTTTAATTCTCGTTGGGCTAATAGTTTTTTTATGTTACCGCCCCTAATACCCATATGTACAACATCAATTGCTCTTACTTTAAAGTCCTTAGGGTCACAGTTATGCGCAAGACGGAAGTGTTTAGGGATAGTTTTGAGGGTTAGCACATCTTCCACTGTTTTAGCTGCTAAGATGTCCCTCACGTGTTCTCTGACACGTACCCTCAATTCACGCGACGTCAGTCCCACGTATATGAGGGAGCAGCTGCATGTCGCATAATATATCACATTCTGAGTGCCACAGGAAATATATTCCCGAATGTGATATATTTTTTGATCCACCGAACTAAATGTGGATGTTTGAAACATATTGGCACATGCCAAACAATGGCCACATTTAAAGAAACCCTTCCTAGGTTGTCTAACACCAAAGTAGTTTGGTGTGGGTGCCACATAGTGGCTTTTAACAAGTAAGTCACTAAGATTTCTTGAGCGGCGAGGGGTCATAAGAGGTCTGTCTGTGAGGAAGGGTCTCAGGGAAGGCTCAGCACCAAGGATAGGCCAGTATTTATTTAAGATGTTACGCATATTGTCCCACTCATGGTTATACACCGATATAAAGCGTATATTTTCATCTTTCTTCTCGGTTTTTCTCTTTTGATACAGTAACGAGTCCCGTGACACCGATTTGGCTCTATTATATCCATTTTTAATAGATCTTTGACTGTAGCCACGTTGTTGGAATCTCTTTTTCAAATCCATGGCTTGCTTCTCAAATTTCTGATCCGTTGAGCAGATCCGCCTCATCCTTAAGAACTGTCCAACCGGGACGGCCCTAACTGTGGAATGGCTATGTGCAGTTGATGCATGTATTAAAGAATTGACTGATGTTTCTTTCCGAAAGACATCAGTCTGGATAGCGGAGGATGAGTCCACCCCCAGACTGATGTCCAAAAAATCAATTTGAACTGCATCGTATCTATATGTCAATTTGATGTTGTAAGTATTGTCATTAAGCATAGCCATAAACTCATCGAGCTGCTGCACTGTTCCCCGCCAAAGAAATAAAACATCATCAATATAGCGTAACCAGCACAGCACATGGTCAGCGGCCCCCGCCCCTGAGTCACCAAACACCAACCTCTCCCAGAACCCTAGAAAGAGGTTGGCGTACGCAGGGGCACAGGCCGCACCCATGGCTGCGTCACGCTTCTGAAGATAAAACTGGTCTTTAAAAGTAAAAAAATTGTGCGTGAGAACAAAGTGCAGCAGCTCAAGGATGAGCTCACACAGTGGGCCGTCCAGGTTGGAGGCCCCCAGGAAGAAGCGGACCGCCCGGATACCATCCTCGTGACTGATACAGGTGTATAACGTTTCAACGTCTGCAGTCACCAGGATGGTTTCTTTATCCACAAGGAGGCTGTCAACCCTCGCAAGGACATCCGTCGTATCCCTAACATGGGAAGGTAATGTCTCTACAATAGGTTTTAAATAAAAATCAATAAATTTACAAATAGGATCGCAGAGTCCATCAATCCCTGATACGATCGGACGTCCTGGTGGGTTGACGGCATCCTTGTGTATTTTGGGAAGCAAATAGAGCGTCGGTGACTTCGGGAACTGTACTGTAAGTCCATCAAGAACTTTTTTGTTTATTACACCCAAGTCAAAAGCTCTCATTAAGATTTTTTGGAGTTGTGCAGAGAAGGACACCACCGGGTTATATCCCAATTTTGTATATACCTGGCCATCACGTAATTGTCTGAACGCTTCACGTTCGTATTTAATTATTGGCCAGACCACGATGTTCCCTCCCTTGTCAGCCGCTTTAAATTCCACGTCATCCAAAGATTGTAGTTGTCTTATAGCATCTCTTTGTTTGTGGGTCAAGTTATCATATCGGCGGTGTGATGATAACATTTTTAACTCACTAGATACTAGTTTGGTAAAAATCTCCACCGCCGGGCAGAGTGACAAGGGAGGGAACTTCGTGGACTTTGGAAGAATATTTTTGGGAAACCCACCTTGATCAACTGGAGTTTGCTCATCTAACAATTCCTCCAGTATCCGTATGGTATCCCTCTCGGCCGCACTCCAACCTTCCAAGCCACTGTCGCCCTTGCTGTGCAATTTCTTTAGTACTAATTTCCGGGAAAAGAGATGAAGGTCTTTTAGTGCTGTAAAGTAATGGAAACCATTAGTGGGAGAAAATGACAGACCTTTACTAAGTACATCAACTTGGGTGTCTGTCAGAACATGATCAGATAAATTGATTACCTGTAGCCCTCCCTGAGAGCCACTCCCCGACTGTTTAGCCTCAGATCCTTTTTCCGCATTTTGTCTTGTGTTCATTTTCCTATTATTCACACTGGTTGTGGGTTCATCATTCTCAATGTCCAATCGATTTTTGGTTTTCCCTTGCTGTGTTTCCCCTCTCATTGATCTCATTGATGTAGAACGAGACCGTGATTGTGACTCATTTCTGTAAAACGGGCGTGACCTTTCACCTGGGTTCCTCCATTTGTACATTTTATTTTGATTTTTATCATTAATATCCCGTTGGAATTTTTTTAGTTTGGTTGTTTGTATTTCTTCCGCCCATTTTTGTGTCTCGTCCTGTACCTCAGTATTGAATTTTTTTAGGACCTCTGCTGACATCTCTTTTTTAATATTAGTCTGTAGCTCTTCCATTTCTTTTTCAATACTTTGAAGGGATTCGGCATTCATTTCTTTTAATATTTCCATAAAGCCGAATGAGCAGGCGTTAGCATGATTTTCCCATTTCTCCCGTATTTCTAAATTTTCGACTGGGAATGAGGGGAACACCTGCACTCGTAATCCCCTTGGGATTAATCCCTTCTGCAGATATTTAGCTAGGAATGCATGATTCTACCAGATCTTTGTTCTTTTTCGTGTGAGATCTCTGAATTTAGTTGTCATCCCATCTAATTCCTTATCCATCCCATCAACACCTGTAGAGCTGGTGTCTTTGCATGCATCATTCAATTGTAAGAGCCAAGCTCCGTCGCGGGCTCTGAAATCCATTCTAATAATACTGGAACCTACTGTGAAAAACACAGACAATACCATGAATATCAAAATTTCCAGATTAGGTTGGGTTGGGGGCAGATATACAGCAGTATAGAATGCTGAATATAAAGCCTGAAAAGTCGTGGTCTTATCTCATATCTGTCAAACCTTGTAATAGGTTCCCTTTCAACATCCGTTCATAAAGAACTCAATCAATGTGTTAAAAAGTATAATCTTAAATTATTCGTAAATTAATACGAATTAATCATAAATTATTATCTTATAACTCTTAGAAAATAGAACTGTAATAATATATATATTTTTTTTTTGGGGGGGGAAATGGTTTTAGTGCGCAAAAATAGCAAAGTATAAATAAAACCGAACCCTTGAGGGGTTTAAAAGATGTGACACAAGACAGAACAAGTGCATAGCCATGTCAGTTTGACATTGCTTTGCACTATGAAAATGTTAAGAGGCTTTTTTCATGCACTTTTTTAGGCGGAATCCACCTGAAAAAGACGTCATGTGCACATACCCTAAATCTGTTATTTTTGTAATTGGACTGACCCGAAGAATAAAGTTGTCTTATCACTTTTACTGCATGGTAAATGGCAACATAAAATAAATAAAAACAGTTCCCCCATTGTTAGAATTTGTTCACTCTGTGTCTGAAAAATCTGAATAAATAACAATCAACAATATAATGTATCAAATTGGTACCAATAAAAAAATCAAATATAAAAAGAAGCCCTTTACGCAGCATTGTTGACCTAACAAAAAAAGTTATATATCTCGCAACATTGTGATGAAAAAGCAATGTTGTGGAAATGGTGGGATAGTTTTGTTTGATTTCAACTACAGTCATAATTCTTTTTTGTTGTGTGTCTGACTTTGCCTATTGTGTAGATTCTGTGTCTTTCCCTAGATTGTAAATATTGCCTGTGGTTCACCATCTTGGAAATTGGGATTATTTAAAAATATGTATGGAGATATCAAAGTCGAAAAATATTCTTGATTCCTAGTTTTGAGTTTGAGACATATAATTACTGACAGTTTGCTCTCCTGATCTGCATGTCTCACACTGGTAATACTCCTTTTCAATTATAATAAGCTTTGGAGGAAATATTGTCTGGAAGATCTATGTCCAGCTCATAGATTTTAACAGCTCATTTACATATGAAGAAAATGTGGATTTCTTGGGATTAAGACATCAGCTCACAGATCTCAAGATCTTACTGACAGATTTCCTTTAATGAGAAGGGAGGACAGAAGGCACCTCTTCTGTGTTCCTGGCAATATGTCTATTTGAGGTTTGTTGTGTCTGTTATAGTTCAGTAAGTTGGACTCAGTATTTCTTAGAGCTAAAATGAGAAGGTCTAATCCTGAATCATTAAACCTCCCAGATTACCTCTGAGTTCTGATTCCAGATTCCATAGGGAGTTCTTGAATAAGAGTATGGCCACTGTTTCTGCATGTGTGTATTGGTTATGAACATTCCCTATTTCTTAAAAACTGATTTGGCTCTAGCATCCTTCTGTTTAATTGTCTCCAGTCTCTTCATGTATCTTTAAAGGCGTCCCTGCAATTCACTGAAACTGTAGGATAGATGCTCAAGGTAAATTTTTCAGCAGGATTCATTTGGCTATCACAGCAATGTTATCACCAAATCTAACCCTTCCATATAACACTAACATATTTTATTACATTTCTCCAAAATATCTTAGCGTGTGGACATGTCCATTACATTGTTATAAACCGCTTTCCATAGAAAACATTTGTGGCTAGGCCTAATAAAATTGTTGCTATCTTCCCAAAATTGTGGGTTAACAACTTTGTTTCAAGCTTGTGATGTTTGTTCAAACTCGCCTGTGGCAAGTAACAGGTGTGGACAATATGAAAATCACATCTGAAACAAGATAAGAAGGAGAGAAGTTGACTCAATCTTTGCATTGTGTGTATTTTTGTGCCACATTAAGCATGGAGAACAGAAAGAGAAAAGAACTGTGTGAGGACTTGAGAACCAAAATTGTTGAACAATAACAATCTCTAGGTTACAAGTCAATCTACAAAGATCTTGATGTTCCTATGTCCTCGGTGCGCAACATAATCAAGAGGTTAACAACCCATGGCACTGTGGCTAATCTCCATGGACGTGGATGGCAGATAAAAATTGATGAAAGGTAGCAAAGCAGGATAGTCCGAGTGGTGGATAAGCAGCCATCATTAAAATCTAAAGAAATTCAAGCTGTCCTGCAGGCGCAGGGTGCATCACTGTCAACTCGAACTACCCATTGGCATTTGAATTAAATGAAACGCTATGGCTGGAGACTCAGGAGGACACCACTGCTGACACAAAGACATAAAAAAGCTGGACTGCAGTTTGCCAAAATGTACATGAGTAAGCCAAAAATCCTTCTGAGAAAGCATCTTGTGGACAGATGAGACCAATATAGAGCTTTTTGGTAAAGCACATCATTCTACTGTTTACTGAAAATGCAATGAGGCCTACAAAGAAAAGAGCACAGTACACAAGTATTGTTTAACAGGTTTAAGAGGAAATGTGCAAATGTTTTGGAGTGGTCTAGTCAAATCCCAGACCTTAATGCAATTGAGAATATGTGGTCAGACTTGAAGATTGCTGCTCACCAGAGGAAATGATCTAACTTGAAAGAGCTGGAGCAGTTTTGCCTTGAGGAATGGAGAAAAATTCCAGTGGCAAGATGTGGAAAGCTCATAGACTTATTTAAAGTGACTTTCAGCTGTTGTAGCCACAAAAGGAGGCTCTACAAAGTACTAACTGTAGGGAGGGGTAAATAGTTATGCACACTGAAGTTTTCAGTTATTTTGTCCTGTTTGTTGTTTGCTTCACAATAAAAAGAAAACCAAATGTTCACAGTTGTAGGCACGTACTTTACATGAACTGATGCAAACCCTCATAAAAACGGTGAAATTCCAGGTTGTGAGGTTGCAAAACACGAAAATGTAAAAAATTTCAGAAGGGTACCATATCAATGGTTGCAATCTCGAGGGTGGCTCTGTGGAGACATCATAATATGCATTGGGGTTAAGTGTGGGTTGAATTCACACGTGATTATTATGTAGTATGAAGGGCATTATATGCCATAAAAGCCACAAATGGGGTACATTAGTTGGTTAGAACACTAGGGCTTCAGTACTGGCATACTTGTTGTGTGTACCTCCCGTAATATTTGTACCTCTACATGTAGAAATTGTGCTATGGAGCCCTGTGAGTTTTATGTATGCCATTGACCTTAAGAATTATGTTTTAATGTAAATAAATAGCGAATCCGTCAAGTGTTCATACATATTTATTTTGGTATTAATTGGCTCTCTGAATTGAGATCAGAATGTTTCCTTGAATCAAAGCGTAGTTTGGTTTAAAAATTCAAAGCTTTTTTTTAATAGCATTGAAATATACTGCCTAGGGAGAAACTACAGTGTAAGCCATAGCTTGAAACTCATTTTACATGACTAGTATTCACAGTAATACTGTGAGCAAAACTTGCATAAAATACTACAATTAGTTCATCCACTTGTTCATTTCAGATTACACTATGTTAATTAATAAGCAACATAAAATGTAAACCATAACATCTATTAAGTTGCTTTAACCTTGGATCAGTAATTAATGGATTTATTCTTTACTTTTCAAATTGAAAAACCGAAAATTCTGAAATGTTGATGCTCTTATTTAAATTGTAGAGATGTTTTATTTGAAGATACACATCGGGGTAAATGGAGGCGCCACAGCCCCCAAAGGCCAATTTTACATTGAATTACAATTAGAATTGTACATCTTTTTTATTAAACTATGTGGCCAAATAGGTAGTGGATATAAAAAGGTATACACATCATTATTAAAATGATAGGTTCTTGTCATGTCAAAAATTAAACCAAGAAGAATCAGATAAGAACTTTTTTTAACCTTTAATGTCACCCATAATCTGTAGAATTCAGTTGAAACATACACTAAAATCTTTTTTGGTGGTAAAACAAAAATAAAGAACTAAAATGATGTGGTTGCACAAATATGCACACCCTTAAACTAATGCTTTGTTGGAGTTTGAATTTATGACAGCATTTGATTTTTTTTAATTAAAAGTCTATCAGCATAGCACATCTGGAATTGGCAATGTTTGCTCACTCTTGCTTGCAGTCCTCCTTGTGAGGGCATTTCCTGTGTACAGCCCCCTCTCCAGTTAAACCCATACATTTTCAATTGGATTCAGGTTAGACTTCTGGCTGGGACATTACAAAACTTTGTTCTTCCTCTGGTGAAGCCATTCTTGTGTTTACTTAAAGTTATACCTAGGATTGGTGTTGTGCTGAAAGGTGAAATTTCTCTTTATCTTCAACTTTTTAGCAGAGGCCTGAATGTTTTGATGCAAAATTGACTGATATTTTGAACTGTTCTCAATTTTTTTTAACGTTACTAAAGCCCCTGTTGCCAGCTGATGAAAAATAGCCCCAAAGCATAATGCTGCCTCCACCATTCTTCACTGTAGATATGGTGTTTTTTTTGGTGATTTACAGTGTTGGCTTTGCACCAAATATACTTTTTGGAATTATGGCCAAAAAGTTCAGTATTGGCCTCATCAAACCATAACACATTTTCACAAATGCTTTTGGAAGACTTGATGTAGGTTTGGCAAAGCAAAGTCAGGCTTGGATGTTTTTCTTCTGTCTTGTCACCCTACCCCACATGTCTAACATATGAAGAATACGGGAGATTGTTGTCACATGCAGTACACAACCAGTACTTGCCAGAAATTCCTGCTGCTCCCTTAATGTTGCTGTAGGCCTTCTGTATGTAGTAGAAATCTCATACACTCAGCATTATTGCATGGGTGCCGGCTGAACTGGAGGACCCAAAGAGTCAGTATAGATAATCAGCGACCCTCACAAATTTGTTTCAAATGATGCTTATTTTTATTATAAAATAAATTCACCTCATTGTTAACAAATAGCGATAGGTATAGCGGTAGGCTAATTTTTGACCCAGCCTGGATCCTTTTTAAACATCGCTAGGTCCAGAGAGCCAAATAGATGTGGTGCATCGTGCTCTTAGAGCTGTCAATAATTATGTGGCATCTGTAGGGGCGTGATAAATCGCACAAGAAGGAAGCTGTATATGTGCACAGCCAGCACTATTAGGAATGGTGTAGGCCTTCTGGCAGCCTCCCAGTCCAATTTACTATTTGTCTTTTCACCAATTTTTGAGGTATGTCCAATTCTAGGTAATGTATAAGAAGATGAGGGTAGGCGTTTGATGATGACCGTGCTGCAGTAGAAGATGAGTAGCTCCACACACTTTATTGCACATTTCTGGTTTGAGTGAAGCCTTTTTCAAAATAATTCTCAGTTAAGCATGTATGTAATAGCAGATGGGCATCAAATTTCTTATCTTCTACAGCAGCACGATCATCATCAAAGGCAGTCTACTACATGGCGGTGTGACTGCAGAGGCTGCCTATATTACAGGCTTATATTTGAGATGTGATAGTTGTGAAAGGCGCAACTCCACCAGGTGAGCAATATCTCACCCAAACTTTAATTCACTGTGTCACCCTACGTTCACTCGTCTTTTTTCCCTTTTTTCAGTTCTAGGTAATATCACCGTTGTGTAATGCATCATAAGTATTTTTGTAGCCTTCTCCTAACTGATAACATTCAAAAAGAAGATCCCTTTTCTGTGTTGTAAGCTATTTACAGACCATGGTTTGCTGTAACATGTATTTAGAAATAAAAATCTCAGGAGAATCTTATTAGAACAGTTAAACTTTATATGGAGTTAATCAGAATCACTGTAAATGGTGACAGCTGTGTAAGGACTAAAACGTACCATGATTGGCTAATTCTGAAAACAACATCCTAAATTATAAGACTGTATTCAGACTTGTTCAACCACATTATTTTAATTTTGTTTTTGTTTTTTTTCTCAATGGATTTGTGATGGATTTCAGTTTTTTTGTCAATGGATTTGTACAGATTATGGGTGGCATTAAGGGTGGAAAAAGTTTTGAAATAATAATTCTTGTTATATTCTTACATGAGAAAAACCTGACATGTTAACAGGTCTGTATAGACATTTTATCCATTCAAAGTACACAGTAAAATATGAAAATGATGTCAGTGACCTATCAGGACTGATTCATTTTTCAGCTCATCACACTTTTTGTAGAGTGTTCAGGTCGCCGTGCAGGACTGTTGTCTGAATTCATGAAAAATGCAATAAAACATGTTTCTGACAAGCCCATTTAATGAAGTAAGGAGCTAGCCGATAACTGCCTAATATGTATATGGGTGCCCTGCACTTTTTTGGATAGAAGACATCAGGAGAAAGAAGCCTTGGGCATTTAGGACTTCAGCATGCGCATTTTTTTTCTTGGTAATTGGTAGTGCATGCCCGGTATATCACATGACTACTAAGGCCAATCATTCTTTTTTTTTTAGCAGTTAACCAACTTTTTAAAATCTGTTAATATTAGATAAGATTTTCTAATGTCACATACACTATGAAATTTACAATTTGCATTGACCAGATACCTAGGTTTGATGTTCATTTTCAGTTAAATTGGTATTCTCTAGGTTCAAACGCATCCTATATCTGTGTGATAACTTCCCAAAGACTGGGGGTCTGACCACTGGGGCCTATAGCAATCCCAAGAAACGAGGCACTGAACTGAATTGATCATGAACAATGCCGCTGCATTTATCCTCACAGGAGTGCCTAAGACCAGCTGAGTGCTATCTTCAGTGCCCCCATTAAAAAAAAACATCTTCTAGGACACAGCAGTCGGACCCCAACATTTGGGAAGTTATCCCAAGGAAAGGGGATAATTTTGAAACTTGAGAATACTTTTTTTTTGTGAAAATCTTAAAAGGTACTCACTGAAGCTTCTCAGTTGATCAGTGGGGGGTTGGGTTGCAGAGGTTTATGATGTTAGAATCTGTTTTGTTTTTTGACCATCCGCCATCTTGTTGTGGTTTTCTGGCTGCTTGTCTTTTTTGCCTGGTTCTAGGTTGTTCTAGGTCAGGTGATTGTGTCACCCTTTATTACCCAGCACCTGCCTCCCATTCCTTGCTGGACAACAGTGTTAATCCGCTTGAGTTGTGGCTAGGTGCTTTGATAGCTTTCTGTGTTTGACATTGTGCAGTTCTGGGATCTCTGGTTCTGCTATCTTTAGTTTCTGTTTTCAGTTGGTTTCTGCAACCTTCTCTGTGTTTTCTATTAGGAGGTGACCTGTTTTTATACCCAGTCCTTAGATCTTTCAGGGACCTCCTTCCCCCTATCTATAGGTCTTCGCTGAGATTTACCTAGGATCATCGGTGGGTCTATTCGCAAGGAATGGGTCGCCTACTCCATCGTAGGGTATCAGCCTAGTCTCAGTGCAGGGTCAGTTTTCCCTTTCTATCCTAGTTCTGTGTTGCAGTTCCGTAACATATGACATGTCATCAATGTGATTTCTTGAAAAATTACATAAAATATAGTATTTAAAATTTTCTAAGATCAAGAAATGATCTTTAGAATGAGCTTTAGAAATATTGTATTTTGTGTACTGCTCTTATTAAAGATTGATTGAAATTCAAGGGTTTGGTAACTAGCTTGTTTTATTTTTTATTTTTTTTCTTTGAATGGAAGAGGAAATGAGTAGACCAGACACTAACTGGTAGGGAATATCTGCTCTGCGTGTATTTTTGCTATTTAAAAACTTTTTTTTAAGAAAAATTAGTGGACAACCCAATAAGATTTTTCTTTCATGCAATCAATTCTCCATATTTAATGGCATAGTCCATACACTCAAAATGAGCAAAATGTAAAAATTTTTTGTGTGTAACATTTTCTTGTGTTTTTACTTTTTAGAAAAAAGCTTGGAAAGACCACAAAAGAGAATGTTTGTGCCTGAAAAATATTTTCCCAAATGTTCCAACTGACTCTGTCAGACTTGTTGCTAGAATTATCTTCAAACTGGTGAGTTTTGTTAGAATTGTTGAATATGCATATACATGAACGAATATAAATGAAAATATTGGAAGATTTCATCTGTCTCTGGTGTAAACCGGTAACAGCCAACAAGGAAAAATTATAAATCTACAGAATCTTCACACACCTTGCATCTGCACTTCTTTGGAACCTTTTCACTCTTCTTGAGATTGTCTGACCCCGAAATCCTTTTTTTTTTTTAAAGCTAATCTGTGCTTTATTGTAATATACCACACTCCTATACATTTTTTGGGGTTCTCTCTTTTGTTCATCCTGAACTTCACTTCATTACCTGCGGATCTACCAAACTTGCCAGCTCTCTGTGCTTTATTATGTAACCTCAAAGCTAGCACTTGCACTGCCCGACGTCAGGTCCAGCACCGCCCGACCTCAGGGTCCAGCACCGCCCGACCTCAGGGTCCCGCACCGCCCTCTGTCCACCCGCTGCACACCCATTGGCAGTCAGTATCTGCCGCTGCACTGACCTCTGTCATCACTCCAGTATTGGAAATAAGAAACCAGTGTCCTATGTCCTCTCATCTGTGGAAAGCAGCACAATCGCTACACTCCACACCACATCCACTGTGGTGATAGAGCGTCACATTTCTGCACATTACCCCCGGGCATAGGAATCCTGTGAAGTGAAAAGTCTATAGTCATGTGTGTGCGCAAGAGTGTAAATGTGTGTATATCTACATATATACCTCATAATACACTTAAGCTGCTGCAGAACCTCATAGATTCACACCTCAGCTGCTGCAGAACCTCGTAATACGCACCTCAACTACACAACGAATCTCAAAGGAAAAACACACATATAGTAGCCAAATGCTAACCAGTAATGGGAGTATTAGGGGTGAGAGTGGAAGAAATCACCGCCACATGTGTATGTATATAGGATAAATAAAGGCCCATCAATGAAGCTATGAGTATGTAAAGAGGACACAAACCAAATGGACGAGTCTAAAGTATAAAAAGGCTATCTTTATTAGTGTTATAAAAATTTTAAATTTGGAAGGGATGGGAATGGATGACCAGGTGGAAATCGGACGTGATGGCAGACGTCGTGACAAAGGCGGACGCCGAAACGCATGTCATGGTGGAGGTTTCCAGGGAGCCTGTACTCACACTGACACCCAGGTAATGTAAATGCTATTCTAAGTATTTTTATTTATATATTGGTCTATATGCGGCTTCCCCACACCACTTGGTGAGAATTAGACTTAACTACCACATATATATACACTAAGATCCTATTACCTGTTCAATGCACAAGCACTTTACCTTATTTCTACCTCTACGTACCTGTGTTATAACCAGCAAACCTTGCAACATCATTTGCCTTCAACTTTCCATCCAGGCATTTAAACCAATGTGTCAATATTATATACCTATGCACTCTATGTTTATATTTTGTATTATATTGTTCTGACTATATTCTTATGATATTTACATTTTTTATCAATTCAGTTCATGTTTATTTATATTATAATATGTAATTGTCCTTGGTCATCACGTCCGCTTTCCACCTGGTCATTCATTTCCATCCCTTTCAAATTTTAATTTTTATGTCATTAATATACACCTTTTTATATTATAGACTCTTGCATTCGGTTTGTGTTCTCTTTACATATTTACACCTCAACTACAGCAGAACCTCATAATTCAAATCTCAACTGCTGCAGAGCCTCAAAATACATCCTTCTACTACTGCAGAATCTCATAATACATCTTTGGCCTCCTTCACATGTACGTGTGAAAGCGTGGCACGGTCCATTTTTACCATCTGTGTGTATGTGTGTGCTGTCCATGTGACACGTACCGGAATAAAATGCATTGAAAATATTACTGAGGGAGAGATGCATGGATGAGGGACAGATGAGTGAGGGAGGAATGGATGAGGGAGATAAGGATGAGGGGTGGATGAATGAATGAGGAAATGAGGGATGGAGGGATGGATGAGAGATGGATGGATGAATAAATTGATCAGAGATGGATTGATGGATGGAGGGATGGATGAGGGAGGGATGAGGGAGGGTGGGATAGATAAGGTAGGGATGGATGAGGGAGGAATTCATGGATGAGGAGGTGAGGGATGGATGGATGAGGATGGATGGATGATGGAGGGATGGATGTGGGAGGCCTGGATGAATGGATCAGGGATGGATGCATGAAGGAGGGATGGATTGGTGGATGGATGAGGGTTGGATGGATGGATGGATGAGGGAGGGCTGGATAAATGGATCAGGGATTGATGGATGAGGGAGAGATGGATAGATGAGGGAGAGATGGATGGGTGAGGGAGAGATGGATAGATGAGGGAGAGATGGATGGTTGAGGGAGGTATGGATGAGGTATGGATGGATGAAGGAGGGATAGATGGATGGATGAAGGAGGGATGCATGGATGACGGAAGGATGTATGGATGGATGAGGGAATGAGGAAAGGATGAATGTATCAGAGGTGGATGGATGAGGGAGGGAGGGATGGATGGATGAGGAATGGATGGAAGCTGAGTCATTCCCCTGCTGCCTTGCAATGACAGGAAAGGGTCTGGTAGAGACTGGGGCTGATATCTGTTGTGACGTTACCGACCAGTATCTTCCAGACAGGAAAACTCCTCTACTCGGCTCCTCCAGAATCAGGAGAGAGCTGCTCACATGACTAAGTGTGCTATCTAGGACACCATGCAGAATGTTAAAAAAGAGTATATTATAAACTTTCAGCATTCTGTATCCTAGGTTTTGTGTATTGCTAGTGTATGGTGTTACACATAGGGGTTTTCCAATTGACATCATAATATAATCTGTGAGTGCGTTTGTAAGCATTTACATTCAGAAAAAAACATGTGTCATTTGTAGTTAAGATTTAATCCATTATAACCCTCCTGATTTCTCTTTGGTTCTTAATCAATACTTTTTGTAAGGATAAAAAGCAATCGGATATTATGAGCATTGGTTTGCTTTAGTATTGCCTTAGTGAATCTTCACTTATGGTTAACCTCTACTTATTGAAGTTTTTTGACTTACCACCAGTATTGTTAGCTTTTCTTCACATGTGAGACCTGTTGGTTAAATGCTAGGACATTTGTAGGGGAATGTGCAAGACCATAGGTGTCTGAGTATCTGCGTTGCTATTATTTTTAATTGGGGCTCTGGTCCTTTGTTCTTTTTCTAGTACCTGTTCCTGAATTTTAATTATGTTTTATTGATTTTCCAAATAAAGTAATTGATTAAAAAAAAAGTTTTTCTTGTCACTTCTATTTTTTGCCATGTTAATACCATACACATGCTGATTTTTTGTTTTAAAACTCTATAGAGAAGATGTGCTGCCCAGTAATTACGGACCATTTTGTTAACAGGACAATTAATGTGTTATAAAGCGTTCAAGTTAGTATAGCTTGGAGCAGGAAAATCTGCATAATAGTGATGAAATTGTCAAAATTCTCACTTGCCTAATAACTGTGCACACAGTGTAGATCAATTATACGTTGGATATCCATAACAATAGTAACTAAAAAATGCTAAATAATATCCTGTTTGATGTTCAGACACACAGGTTGATGGGTTCCTAAATAATAAATCTATTAAGCCTTTTTATCTCATACACTGTAGTTTCCAATATTGATTCCCTCCCTTTACTCAAAGTTATCTATGCCTGAATCTCAAACCTAAAAGGTATTTTTTAACTCTTTCCTGACATATGACGTACTATTACATCAAATGTCAGGCCCCCATCTTTGATGCAGGCTCAGGACCCAAGTCAGCATATTTTACGGTAATTGATGGCTGTTTTGTAGAACCATTATTTGCCTCTAACAGCCAATCAACCCTTTTGTGATGCAATCACAGAGTACTGATGGGTTGTGATGGCAGCCAGAGCTCTGCTGAAAGTCCTCATCATTGCTATGATGGTACACGTGTGAAGACTAGTGATGGGCGAACCCCCCGATGTTCGGGATCGGCGGGTTCACCCCAGTTTTTCTGTAAAGTTTGAGTTCAGGGCCGGAGATGACGTGAAATTGCATCCAAACCCCCGAACTGACGTCACTGCACGAACACTGCCTGAAAAAGCCGAAGACTGCCGTGAATACCACCGGAAGGTAGTGAGCAGCCCCAGAAGCAGATGTGGCCGGGAGACAGTGGGACTGGAGGACACGTCGCTGGACAGGTAAGTATAATATTTATAATGTTTATTATTCATTTTATGTTTTCTTTAACAGGCCCTGGACCCGAACTGGAAGGGAACTGTAACACGGGTTTCCCATGGAAACCCATGTTCGGGACCTTGTGACCAAACACTATGTTTGGGTTCGTCCATCCCTACTGATGACCAGTCATTGTGGCTGTTAATAGGAAATTGCAAATTTTGATATATATTGCAATTATCTCAGATTCAAGTCCCCTAATGAGACTAAAAAATGAAGTAAAAAAAGTTTTAAAAAGGATTTATATAAAAAGTATAAATACTCAAATTAACTGATCACTAAAAGTAAAATAAAAAATTAATAGTGATGAGCAAATATACTCGTTACTCGAGATTTCCCGAGCACGCTCGGGTGTCCTCCAAGTATTTTTTAGTGCTCGGAGATTTAGTTCTCACCGCCTCAGCTGAATGATTTACAGCTTTTAGCCAGCATAAGTACATGTGGGGGTTGCCTGGTTGCTAGGGAATCCCCACATGTAATCAAGCTGGCTAGTAGCTGTAAATCATTCAGCTGAGTAAAAGTCCACCCAAACAAAATATGAGAGTAATTAAGTCTATTGATAAACAGTGTAACCAGAAAAAAAAAATCAAAACTACAGATTTGCATTTTTTGGGTTAATTCAGGTTTGCAAAATGCTATAAGAAGCAATAAAAATATTGCATCTACCGGCAAAATAGCATCAATAACGACATGCTACAGAAAAAACAGCTCAATTAACTCAAAAATTGAAACATTATGATTCTTGGAAAATGACAAGACGAGCAAAGTTTATTTTTTCTGAATTTCCACATTTTTTTCTCACTTTTTTAATAAAAATTTATAAACAAGTAAAGAGCAAACATGGACATCTGGTTCTGTTGTAATCATACTGACCTGAAGAATAAAGTTTACCATTAATTTTTACCATTTAGAATCATAGAATGTTAGAGTTGGAAGGGACCTCAAGGGTGATCGTGTCCAACTCCCTGCTAGCATTTTGTGCGCAAATGAGAATAAGGATGATTCCCTTGCACATGGAAGCATGACTACTGTAAAATCTAAACCAAAAAAAGCTATTGCAGAACTACATTGTTTTGATTTTCTATTGACTTGAAATTTTGTTCCTGTATTACAGTACATGAAATGGTAAAATATATGGTGCCATTCAAAATTAAAACTTGTCCTGCACTAAATAAGCCCTTATACGTGCCTTATGACTCTTGGAATTAATGGAGGAAAAAAATGAGAATATAAAAATGAAAACCATGTTGGGAAAAGATTAGAAACCGCTGAGGGATTAAACACCCTAATATTACCAGTATCCAATATATATATATATATATATATATATATATATATATTCATTCTTTTTTTAAAGAGGTTATCCAGGACTTTTATTATTTTTGTGCATGGTACTAAGCTCTAGCGATCTCTGCTGGCTCAGCCGTCGTTCTCTGCTGGCTCAGTCAGCGATTCTGCGGATTCAATTCACCACTCATCAACAGAGCAGTTCTTCCTCATCTGGTCTTCTCTGTTGACGGGGCATTAATGCAGATGTCATGCAGATTGACAGTCAGCGCCCTGCAGTTAGGCAGCGGGGATCTGACTGTCGATCAACATGACAGTTGCAGAGAACACATAAGGGCAGAGTGGAAGGGAAAACAATGCTCTGTCGACGTGACATCAGTGGCAACTGCAGAATCGCCAACGGGAGCATCCATGTCAGCACTGACCCGGCAGAGATCAATGCCAGGTAGAACAGGCAGGATTTTAGCAACTACCTGTCTGTTAATTCTTAGCCCCATGTGCAAAAATGATAAAAGTCTTGGATAACTCCTTTAATTTAGTTAGAGGGGCAGCATACTCGCTGAATGCTACAAATTGTGCAGTTAGAAACACCAATAATGCAAATCCTATTGTATA
Source organism: Ranitomeya variabilis (assembly GCF_051348905.1). Taxonomy (NCBI): domain Eukaryota; kingdom Metazoa; phylum Chordata; class Amphibia; order Anura; family Dendrobatidae; genus Ranitomeya; species Ranitomeya variabilis. The sequence continues at coordinate 170,712,253 of NC_135233.1, read as the reverse complement.
GAGCCTTAAAGTTTCAGATTAAATATACACTGAAGAAAACACTTTAAATATTGACCAAGGTAAAGATTAAAATCGTATTTTCATTTGAAACACTGTAAAATTAAGAATATGAGATAAAATATTTAAAGCGGAGAAAAATCACAGATGAAACAGAAAGGTGGAAAACTCAGACCAAAGAATATTCTGTGTAGCTAAAAAAACACAGGGTGGGTAGGTATAAGCAAAATGTTATGGTGCCATGGGAGGGTATATAGAAATGTCATTTAATAGTTATAAAATCACCTATGTAAGATAGCACTACCCGAGTGGGTTGGGGGACACAAGCTTGGCACGGGATTAAAGCACACAGGAGCCGTTTTCTCACATAAATCAGTCTATTTGGTTTATTAACTCCGCATAAACCACATAACGTAAAGTTCATTTCATTACATCCACGAACATGACATGACCACCAGTCTGTTCATGTAGCACATAAACTTCTCTGCCGAATATTACAACCCCTTTGTCGGGGGTTACCTTCCAGGAGCTCCGCTCCTCACGCTGACTCCTTGTCCTGGCTTCACCAACACAGAAGCCGTTCCAGGCTCTGTAGGTACATGGTTTCACCAGGTGCTTCCAGGAAGTCTCCACTCACAGGAGCTTCCAACACAGACCATCCAGGTCCATGATCTCTCCACGTGTGCTTCAGGAATTCTCCACTCGCCGGAGCTTCCAACACAGACCTGACCTCTTTCAGGACCTACAACACAACCCATTCAGGTCCATACACGCTCAACCATGTGACCAAAACCCTGGTCACATTATGTAGTTGTAACCACTCCCATAAGCGGACGCTGCACCCTGCCAGTGCATTTGCTTTAGAGGCCTGAGCAGGTAATCATCTCTGCTTTTTTCTCTGTGACTTTTTAAAATTTTTGGAGGATTTTTGAAGTCCTCTTTTTGTGTATGTGAGCTTTGTTTTATGTTTAGCGTTAGGACTGGCAAATGTAAGGACCCTTGACGTGGCTTGCCAGCTTACGTATTGTGGCCCCAATAATTAATACCTTCCATGTATTGATATATTTTTTTGCACTTTATCTTGCAGGGTGCAATTGGACCAAGATGACTCTGTAAACTGTGGCCCCTGTTCGCACAGCATGCATTTTGTAGCACTAGGCTGTTAGCCATATGCTTTGCATTGCCTGTGTGAATAATGCAACATACAGACTATTATCTTTTATCTTTTTGTGCACTAAAATACCAAACAGCCAACACTGGATTGAAAGTGGTTGTTTCGGTATTGTTGCTCCTGTGTTTCTGCCATCATTAATTAAGGTCCGCTGCACCTTGCCAGTGCATTTGTTTTGGAGGCCTGAGCAGGTAATCATCTCTGCCTTTTTCTCTGTGACTTTTTTCAAAATTTTGGAGGATTTTTTAAGTCCTCTTTTTGCGTCTGTGAGCTTTCCATTTACAATTATGCCAGTCAGACACTGTTTCACTATGACAATTACAGATACACCTCCATGCCTATCCTGAGGAGCACATACAGTGACCCCTGGCTGTAACATTGGTCACTACATCACAAAATATAGAAAAAACAATATCCAAAAGGTATCACATGTTTAGGCATATAAGAAGTGGTACAGAAATTACATGTAAAGTACAAAGGCTAGTGCAATGCTAGTGACATTTCTATATACCCTCCCATGGCACCATAAAATTTTGCTTATACCTACCCACCCTGTGTTTTTTAGCTATACAGAATATTCTTTGGTCTGAGTTTTCCACCTTACTGTTTCATCTGTGGTTTTTCTCCATTTTAAATATTTTATCTCGTATTCACAATTTTATGGTGTTTCAAATAAAAATATGATTTGAATCTTTACCTTGGTCAATATTTAAAATGTTTATTTTTTTTTTTTCCGGTGTATATGTAAATTGTGCAGTTAATAACAGATATGGTAGTGCAGTTGATGTAATATCTCTAATTTTATACATATACCTATTTGAAAAAGAGACAAATTGGTAAACCACATCTGCAATTGCACAGGGAAAACAGATATTATCTGCACATTAAAAAAAAATCCAGCTTATGTTAGCCAAGTTTATTCCATTTTTTTTCTTTCTACTTGACTGAACCTTGCAAAAATAAATGAAACTTAGAGTTCTTAATGTAACATGCGATTTCAAGCTCCCTTGTGAAGTGAATGGAGACTGACCTCTTATACTTCATTTTAATCAAACATTCTCTGTTCTCTATATTCAGTTTTTAGGAGATTTTACAGTAAAGTGTAGCACAAAATGTATTAAAAAAGTAATATACATCTTCCCCTCCAATACAATGGGAGGCCCTTAAGTGCGTCCTGCGTGGCATTCTCATCTCTCAGGGAGCCCGTCTTAAAAAAGAACGCCTAGCCAACATAGCTGACCTCTCCTCACAGATCCACAAGCTAGAGACGCAACACAAGCAAGACCTGTCCGGACTACAAAAAAAAGCTTTGTGGAGTATAAAAGCCTTATACGAGTCCCCTTCAGCCCAGGTCAGGGTAAACGGCTCATTGTCCAACCCTTTCTATATACGGAACGGTACGAGACAGGGGTGCTCGTTGTCCCCCCTACTTTATGTGCTAACTATGGAGCACTTGGCAGTCGCAATTCGCAACAACCCCTCTATAGCAGGAATGAAGTTTCAATCAGAAGATCATAAACTAGCATTATTGGCTGATGACTTACTCATGTATGTCACCTCCCCCATCACTAGCCTTCCTAATATTCTATCAGAATTAAATAACTATGGTGCCCTAAGTAATTTTAAAATTAACACACATAAATCCGAAATGCTAAATATTTCGCTACCACCCCCCTTAGTATCACAATTATGCTCCTTGTTCCCATTTAAATGGCGATCAGACTCCCTGGCCTACTTGGGTATACACCTAACCGCTAAGTCCTCACTTTTATATGATGCCAATCACAAAATTGCACTACACAACGCAGAGATTGACCTGGAGAAGTGGAACAAACTTCATTTATCCTGGCTTGGAAGAATTAATGCAATCAAAATGGATCTTTTACCCCGCCTCCTTTATTTCTTCCAGACCATCCCTTTGTTTCTCCCTGCCTCCTTCTTCTCCAGGCTCAAATCAGCGATAATTAGATTTGTGTGGTCTGGTAAACGCCCACGGCTGGCATGTCACCTTCTGTGCAGGAATAAACAGTCCGGAGGGCTGGGCCTCCCGGATTTCTTACTATATAGCTATGCCTCTCTTGGTACCTGCATTCTTGACCTGTTCCACCACAAATCAAATAAGAGATGGGTGGGCCTTGAGATGACGCTCTCGGGACACGACTCAGCGAAGCACTTCTGGAGGGAGGGCACTAGGGGAGTCCGGGATGACCAGCCCTTTATTACTAGACATTTAACTCAGTTTGTTAAACATGGCATCCAAAAATTGAACTTTTCCTCTATACCAGGCCCCCTGACGCCAATCTTTGAAAATCCAGACTTTCCAGCAGGTCAGGACAGGATCATGTTCCTTCATAAACATAGAGACAATTGTCCGGTGGTTCATGACTACGTAGACCAAACCTCAATCAAGTCCTTGGGGGCTATCTTTGCTGACGGGGGACCGCCGCAGGGCTCATGGTTTTTCTATGAGCAAATCAAAAGCTATCTCACTGTATTATCTAGGCGGGCTGACATCTTTAGACAGCTAACTTCTTTTGAGTCCATGTGCCTGGGTGGGGGCCCCCTGTCCCACACAGTTTCATTGTTATATGGAATGTTCCAGGGCTGTCAATCAACTTCACTTGACCCCCCCACATTCTTTGTGAAATGGGACAATGAATTAAACACGCAACTGACTCTGGAGGAACGCCTCAAAAGTCTGCTATTTACCTTTAGATCCTCACTTTGCTCAGATTACCAGGAAAGAAGCTACAAACTTCTTGCCAGATGGTACAGATGTCCGTCTAGTGTTCACCTCATGTTTCCCACCACCGCCGACACTTGCTGTAGGTGCTGGAGTGACAAGGGTACCTATTTCCACACCTGGTGGTCCTGCCCGCCTATTCACGACTTCTGGGTGGGCATTTTTGCACTTTATAACAAATTATCTCTCCATAGAGTCCAACCCACCATTGAACTGGCCCTGCTGTCTGTATGTGACCTTTCCATCGCCAAATTCAAGAAAAGTTTACTGTGACATTTCCTGACAGCCGCACGCAACGTGATCCCTCGTTTCTGGAAACAGTCGACGTCCCCCTCACGTGCTGACTTTGTGGTCGAATTAAACCGCATTTACAGGATGGAGCAATTGGTTGGCCAGGATACCAGAACTACAGATAAAGTGTTCAACACTTGGTCTCCCTGGATTGCCTTTAGGGAGTCTGAGGAACTGAACACTTGGCTACTGATTGACCCCATTGGTCCCCCCGTGACCCATATTCATATCCCTTCTAGGCAGTAAACAAATAATTAACAACCATACCTTAACATAAAAGTACAATAGGCTCAACTTGGTCGGGACTGAAGACCAGATCCTTCCTACCCTACCTCACCCACCCCTTCTCCTCACCTCTCTTCTTTCCCCCTCTTTTTTCTTTCTTCTCTTTTCCCCTTCCTCTCCCTCTCTCTCCCCCTCTATCCTCTTCCTTTCCTTTTTTTTCTTCTCTCTATGCTTTCTCCTCGCTTGCCCGGACCTCGTGCGGAGTCCATAGCCGGCGCTGAGTGCCCGGACGAGCCTAAGCACTCTTGCCTCCGCTCGGCGGCTTGGCCCCACCTGGGGCTGGTCGCTGGCCGAAAAGCAATAGCTTGCAATATATATATCATAAGCAATCTTTTCAAACTACAGGACCTCTGATAGAGGTAATTTGTTCACGAAGTTATCATTTTAATGTTTTGTTGATTATTGTTTGATTGTTTAAACCTTCAGTACACAACTGCTCATTTCTGTACCAATCTCACAACCCTGTTTGTGCCTATCTCTGCATTTAAGCATCTGATTTTAATTGTGTTATTTACATGCAACTCAATAAACTTGATTTACACAAAAAAAAGTAATATACAATACTCGCCTATTAAATTTTCTGCCACTCTGTCACCATTCTCTAATGGTCCTCACCAGGCCTGCCATGATGACATCACATACATCATTCACACAGACATCACCTCAATAGTCACATGCCATATAGATAAGCATTTCCATTAACTAGCCAGTGACTGCAGTAGTCATATGAATGACAGAAACTCCAGTACTGAGAGGGACCACCAGAGTGGCAGCACTGAAGCAACGTTGATCAAATGGTGGGGAATACTCATTTACTGTTGTCTAACAGTTACTGCCGTTATTCTGTTTAAATTTCGAAAAATCCCTTTAATGAATGGTAACAAAAAGAAAACAGAAGGAACAAGACGAGGAGGAACACAAGCACCCCGATGGCTTGTTACTATCAAGATATCAAGATAACGGGTAGGAAGACCCTGGTGGACTTATCTAGGCTTGCAGAAGATTGATCTTCCTATAGAGCATTATTCCATTAAGACACCGTGGCTCGAAATCGAGGCGAATGCAGCTTAAAGAATATATATATATATATATATTGACTGACACTTGATCAGTAACACCCTTGTGTGCTGTGTTGTTATACATTTCAGTATCTTTTATGCCTGTAAATGAGTAAGAATTTCCTTATTTTTTTGACAGCTTGAACAACCAGACTGTACTTCAGGAGAACTATATTCAATACATGAGCTTCAGTCACGTGAGTTTCCCAGAATTTTTTAGATAACTAATATTTGGTAATTACTGTGTTTTTTTTATGCATGTAGCACATTTGTTAATTTGTTTAAAATGAAATAGTGTTTTAATATTTCTATTATTAACGTGTGAACCGCACATTCACAACTATTTGTGGCCAATGTGAACATGTGTTTAACCTCTGCATGTGTACCAACTCAAGTTACGCTCAATTTTTGTGTTTTTTTTTTCCTCTGTATTGTTGCATTCTGTGCAAGCCAGGGTGTGGCCTCCCTGTTTCTGAGCTAGAGATTATATATAAGGCTTCCACAGTCTGGTGTTTCACTGGTTGGGCCCAGTCCTTTTGTCTGCCCTTATTCACACTGAGGTCAACATTGACACATGGTAAGGTTTTAATATTAGACAGTGTAGGACTGTCCCGATCAGAGTTACCTTGACGAGGTGGGATGGCTTTTGTGCTATTTTTTTTTAATCAAAAAACAGTATTGCTAAAAACTATTATTTAAATGCACGTTTGCTTTTTTACTTAGTTACATCAGGGTTTTTGCTTACTTTTTTTCTCTGGTAGGTTTTAATGTTTTGTGGCCAATGTGAACATGCGTTTAACCTCTGCATGTGTACCAACTCAAGTTAAGCTTAATTTTTTGTGTTTTTTTTACATTCACAACTATTGCAGTATATTGTGTGGAATGCAGTTGTGTCCTTTATGATTAGTTACTTGATTCTTTATTTGGACTGAGAAACTGCTCAGTAAGTAATGTATTGCTTTTGTTTGACTTAAATTCAGTTTGTACAATTACATTTATACTTATAGGTTGTTTTGAATTCACTTTTGTTGCTGGTTGTCCCCTTGATGGGTCACTCCCCTGCGGCACAGCCAGACAGATTGGTTCTTATGAAAAAGTTGTCTGTGGAGACATCAATGCGCAACATAATCTCGCTGTCATTAGAGAGCTTCTAGAAGAAGTGAGGTGTACACAAAAAAGAAAGAAAAATTTGGCGCAAGTGGGTGGGAGCCAGTTTGGTGAATGTCCAGAACCTACAATAGCTTCTATTGGTCAGTGTGATAGCTGGGCCTTAGCCTTTTCTATTATTGAGAAGAAAACATACTTGGAGCATGAGTTGAATTGAAGCTTGGAGTAGGCTGGTTTTAAATAAAGTGTGGTCATGGGCAAAACTTAAAAGGGGGACCCCAAATGCTAACATATTGCACTGTGACACAGATACATGTAGGTTGCTTTTACACATGCTAATTTCAGATCATTAAACAGGCGTGACTATACTGAATTCAGGAGCTGGAGGCAGGAGCTCCCCATACTTTATTTTTAAAGTGATCTACTTATCAGGTAAAGTGAAAGCTTTGGTAGTTAATCTCTTCGGCCAGCTTAATGTAGTAGATCACTCACTAGTATATTGAATGTGATGGAGATGCTTGATATGCACTAATACCCATTCCAATGTATGTCTAATTAAGGATTCTGAGTGTTCGTGTCTAGCTTTTTGACTTTCGAACAAAAGCACTTTATATATAATATGCACTGGCGCACTTTAAAGCTGTGTGATTTGCACATGACAATATATGGTTATTGCATTTGCTTTCTACAATCCCTGACAAAAATTATGATATCACCGGCCTTGGAGGATGTTCATTCAGTTGTTTAATTTTGTAGAAAATAAGCAGATCACAGACATGGCACAAAACTAAAGTCATTCCAAATGGCAACTTTCTGGCTTTAAGAAGCACTAAAAGAAATCAAGAACAAAAAATGTGGTAGTCAGTAAAGGTTACTGTAAATTTTCATTCCCAAAACTAACACCTGCATCAAATTAGATCTACTCGTTAGTCTGCATCTAAAAAGGAGTGATCACACCTTGGAGAGCTGTTGCACCAAGTGGACTGACATGAATCATGGCTCCAACACAAGAGATGTCAATTGAAACAAAGGAGAGGATTATCAAACTCTTAAAAGAGGGTAAATCATCACGCAATGTTGCAAAAGATGTTGGTTGTTCACAGTCAGCTTTGTCTAAAATCTGGACCAAATACAAACAACATGGGAAGGTTGTTAAAGGCAAACATACTTGTAGACCAAGGAAGACCTCAAAGCGTCAAGACTGGAAACTTAAAGCATGTCTCCAAAACAGGAAATGCACAACAAAACAAATGAGGAACGAATGGGTGGAAACTGGAGTCAATGTCTGTGACCGAACTGTAAGAAGCTGCCTAAAGGAAATGGGATTTACATACAGAAAAGCTAAACGAAAGCCATCATTAACACCTAAATAGAAAAAAACAAGGTTACAATGGGCTAAGGAAAAGCAGTCGCGGACTGTGGATGACTGGATGAAAGTCATATTCAGTGATGAATCACGAATCTGCATTGGGCAAGGTGATGATGCAGGAACTTTTGTTTGGTGCCGTTCCAATGAGATTTATAAAGATGACTGCCTGAAGAGAACATGCAAATTTCCACAGTCATTAATGATATGGGGCTGCATGTCAGGTAAAGACACTGGGGAGATGGCTGTCATTACATCTTCAATAAATGCACAAGTTTATGTTGATATTTTGGACACTTTTCTTATCCCATCAATTGAAAGGATGTTTGGGGATGATGAAATCATTTTACAAGATGATAATGCATCCTGCCATAGAGCAAAAACTGTGAAAACATTCCTTGAAAAAAGACACATAAGGTCAATGTTATGGCCTGCAAATAGTCCGGTTCTCAATCCAATTGAAAATTTTTGGTGGAAGTTGAAGAAAATGGTCAATGACAAGTCTCCAACCTGCAGAGCTGATCTGGCAACAGCAATCAGAGAAAGTTGGAGCCAGATTGATGAAGAGTACTGTTTGACACTCATTAAGTCCATGTCTCAGAGTCTGCAAGCTGGTATAAAAGCCAGAGGTGGTGCAACAAAATACTAGTGATGTGTTGGAGTGTTTTTTTGATTGTTTGTTTTTCATGATTCCATAATTTTTTCCTCACAATTGAGTGATTCCATAATTTTTCCCCTATGCTTGTTCTAAAAAAGTAACCATTACTGACTACCACATTTTTGTTCTTGATTTCTTTTACTGTTTCTTAAAGGCAGAAAGTTGCCATTTGAAATAGTCACCTCGCCGCTGCCACCACCACTTCCTGAGCCCTGCCATACTTACCTTTCATCGATGTCCCGGCTCGCTCCACAGCTGCTTTTCCCCACCTGGCACCGCCTCCTCCTCAGTGCTCGCTCAGCGCTCGCACCCGGCTTCTGCTTCGTGTCGGGTGCGCACGCGCGCTGGGTTCAGCGCTGCGCGCACACACTTCTGAGCTCGGCTCTGGTCTCTCTTGCCTGCCCTCTTTATCTTCCTGGAGGACTCCAACCCGGAAGTACTGCACCTCTTCCTCTTGGCCGTGCCTGATGCTCATTTGTGATCCACAAGTGAATCTGGCTCCACGTCTCTCCTGCGTTCCTCCCTGCCTTCTTGTTCGCCACTCACTTCCTGTTGCTGTATCCTTTATCTAATCCTGGTCCTCTCCTTTGTTCCCTCCTAGTGCCTGCCTTCCAGTGTCCTCCGTCCTGTCAGTGTTCCAGTATCCTTGCCTGCCTGCTGGTGTTCTCCATCCTGTCCGTGTTCCAGTGTCCTTACCTGCCTGCCCGTGTCCTCCGTCCATTCCCTGCTCCCGCGTCTTGCCTTCCTGCTCGTCTTCTCCGTCCAGTCCGTATTCCCATGCTTTCCCTGTTTCTGTCTCCTCGTCAGTCCTTACTGATCCCTATTAGTTGCCCTTCTTGTCCGTCCTTCCTTACCAGCTGCTGTGGCGATAGTCTCCCTCGGGTCTGCCCCAATGCTCCCTGTATAAGGGGTGGTTCACGTGGTCAGCTCGCCCGTAGGAGGTTCGTTGTCACGGTCCAGTGGGTCCACCTTATAGTCTCCACAGTTATATCCTCACAGTAGCATCAGGCCATGGACCCCGCTGGTGTTTCTGCCTCTGCCCAAAAGGAATTGGTATTCCTACGTGAAGATCAGACCAGGATCATGTCCTTTTTAAAGACTATGGAGTACTGTCTTTCGGCCTTACAGTCCTCTGACCCGGGGAACGCCTCTCAGCTGGCCGGTCTTCAGCAGGAGCTTGCCCAGTAACGCGACACTCAGTCCCATATTCTTAATTATATGGCCTCGGTGGATAACCGGCTTCTCTCCCTCCAGACTGCCACTTCCGCTCCTGCGAAGGCTTCTGCTCCACATTCATCGCCCCGTCTTGCCAGGCCTCCACGGTATAGTGGAGATCCTAAATCATGTCGCGGGTTTCTTAACCAGTGCCAGTTGCATTTCGAATTATCACCAGAACAATACCCCACCGACCGAGCTAGGGTGGCCTTTGTGGTGTCCCATTTGGAGGAAGAGGCTTTGGCTTGGGTGAACCCTCTCTGGGAGTGAGACGATCCTGTGGTTTCCCAACTCACTACCTTCCTAGACACCTTCCAAAAGGTGTTCGACGAACCCGGTCGCCTGGCCTCTACCACCGAGTCCCTCTTTAACCTCCACCATGGCTCTCTGTCTGTTGGCCAGAAGATAGTCTTCTACGGGCTGCCCTCATTGTCCCATACGTTCCTTCTGGGACTTCCGTGGTTGAGAACTCACAAACCCATCCTGTACTGGCGAGCTGGAGACATTCTACGTTGGGGTCAGTCTTGTCAGACCAGGCGCCTGCTTCCCGTTCAGCCTGTTAGATCTTCTCGGTCTGCCTCGGTACCTGCGGACTTGCCTCCGGCTTACTGCTCCTTTGTGGACGTCTTCAACAAGAAAGAAGCAGAGACTCTACCCCCGCATCGTCCGTATTATTGTCCGATCGATCTCATTCCTGGTTCGACTCCACCTAGGGGTCGTACTTATCCTTTCTCCCCTTCCGAGACCCAAGCCATGTCCGAGTACGTCCAGGAGAATCTGGCCAGAGGCTTTATTCGGAAGTTCTCTTCTCCCGCAGGAGCAGGTTTTTTCTTCGTCAAGAATAAAGATGGGTCTCTTCGCCCCTGCATCGATTACAGATGTCTCAACGATATCACGATTAAAAACAAGCATCCGCTCCCTCTTATTAATGTAATGTTCCTCTGCTGGAATCGCTCTACGGAGCTGGATGTCCTGTCTCCAGATGGCTCCTTGGACACGACCAAGAAATCCCGAAAAGAGTCTTGAGACATTCTGGTATATTCCGGGAATTTGTCCGGGTTGGCATTAAGCTCGCCATATTGTGTGTGATAGGCTCCACGGCTCTCCCGGAGTTCAATAATGGGGTGTCTCCAAAAACGCTGTGTCCTTCTCTGTTTTTCTCTATTTCTTTGTTGCTTTCAAGCAAAGGCACAGGCAAGAAACAGCTTGATACTTAAATCTAGGTTGAAATAAAAGCTCTCCATGTGAAGATCCATCATGACACAGGATACAGTAGCAAGCTGTTAAAATTTCAGCAGTCCAAGGGTCTATATATAGATATCCCATAATACACGCCCACTGTAGTCCCATTGGCGGTGTCTGTTTATCTATTTTTCTCTTGTTAAATTTTCCACCATGCGCACAGAAAACGCAAACGCATGCAAAATGCATAAAAAAACCGCGTGAAAACGCTGCGTTTTTTAACCGCATGCATTACCTTATGCGTCTAAAAAACGCTGCGTTTGTACGCGTTTGCATGCGGTTTTTCGTGTATTTGAGGTTGCGGATTAAACGCTGCAGATTGTAGCACAAATGTGAAACTAGCCTAAGTGATTAAACCATATTATTCTTTGGGTTGCTGCGATTACAGCGATACCAGATTTATATCAGGTTTTTATGTTTGGCTACTGTCACACACTAAAAGACGCTTCTTTGTTTTCAGAAACTAGATTTTTGCATCACTGTTTTTTGAGAGCTACAATTTTTCTGTATTTCTGCTGACAGAGACCTGCGAGGGCTTGTTTTTTTGCTGGAAAAGTTGATGAGTTGATGTTTTTATTGGTACCATTTTCAAACTCATGACATTTTTTGATTGTTTTCTTCTGCGATTTTTGGGAGACAGAATAAACAAAACCCAACAATGCAGGAAGTGTTTTTGGGCTTTTTTTTTTAAGTAAAATTGATAAGGCAGTTTTATTTTTCGGGTCAGTAAGATTACAGCGATGCCCCATTTATATATATTTTTTTATGTTTTGGCGCTTTTATACAATAAAAACTATTTTATAGAATACATAACTAGCTCTCAGAATAAAGCGATGCAAAAATAACTTTTTTATTTTTCAGCTGATAGAGCTGTGTGGCAGCTTAACTTTTGCGGGACAAGATGATGGTTTCAGTAATACTATTTTTATTTACATTCATCTTTTTGATCGCAATTTATTCCACTTTTTGTTTGGCCTTATGATGATAAAGCTTCGTTTTTTGCCTCTTTTCTTTTTTTTCTTTTTTACAGTGTTCACTAAAGTGGTTAACTAGTGGAACCGTTTTATAGGTACGGTCATTCTGTACACAGCGATACCAAATATGTGTACTTTTATTGTTTTTTTTTTTCATAATATTATTTATTTACGGGTACAATATATATATATATATTTTTTTTTGTGATTTTAAATAATGTATTTTTACAACTTTTTTCCGCTTTTTTTTTTTTTTACTGATTACCACTATGGGACTTGCACTTTTTGCAGTCTGATCGCAGTCTGATGCTATACCTTATAACCTGTCAGTGCTGCAGACTCAAGTTAGTTAGCTCGTGCACTGTGCATGATCTAACTAACTTGCTAGTGCTTGGTGACCTGAATGTCATCATGATGACTTGGAGTCACCATGGCAACGATCGGGATCTCACAATGATTTCTCTGAGACTTAAGGTACCTTCACACGAAGCGACGCTGCAGCGATAGCGACAACGATGCCGATCGCTACAGCGTCGCTGTTTGATCGCTGGGGAGCTGTCACACAGACCGCTCTCCAGCGACCAACGATGCCGAGGCCCCCGGGTAACCAGGGTAAACATCGGGTTGCTAAGCGCAGGGCCGCGCTTAGTAACCCGATGTTTACCCTGGTTACCAGCGTAAAATTAAAAAAAACAAACAGTACATGCTCACCTGCGCGTCCCCCAGCGTCCGCTTCCTGACACTGACTGAGCTCCGGCCCTAACAGCACAGCGGTGACGTCACCGCTGTGCTTTCACTTTCAGTTTAGGGCCGGCGCTCAGTCAGTGTCAGGAAGCAGAGGCTGGGGGACGCGCAGGTGAGCATGTACTGTTTGTTTTTTTTACTTTTACGCTGGTAACCAGGGTAAACATCGGGTTACTAAGCGCGGCCCTGCGCTTGGTAACCCGATGTTTACCCTGGTTACCAGTGTAAAACATCGCTGGTATCGTTGCTTTTGCTTTCAAACACAACGATACACATCGATCGGACGACCAAATAAAGTTCTGGACTTTATTCAGCGACCAGCGACATCACAGCAGGATCCTGATCGCTGCTGCGTGTCAAACGAAACGATATCGCTAGCGAGGACGCTGCAACGTCACGGATCGCTAGCGATGTCGTTTCGTGTGAAGGTACCTTTAGTTTTCAGCGCCGCAGCTGAATGATTTACATCTGTTAGCCAGCATAAGTACATGTGGAGGTTGCCTGGTTGCTAGGGAATCCCCACATGTAATCAAGCTGGCTAACAGATGTAAATCAATCAGCTGCGGCGCTGAAAACTAAGTCTCCGAGCACTAAAAAATACTCAGAGGTCACCCGGGCGTGCTCGGGAAATCTCGAGTACCGAGTATATTCGCTCATCACTAGTAATGACTAGATAATGAGTTTCACTTTTTGTTTTGAAGAACTGAAATAAATTAACTCTTTGATGATATTCTAATTTTGTGAGAAGCACCTATATATGAGAGAGCAGCAGTGGCAGTCATGTCCGACTGCTTCTTCCAGGTATCAGTGAGATAAAGAAGGTTAAGTGAATTAGAAAGGAATAAGTCTTGGATGTAGAGGAGTTTGTTACATGCTGACGTGAGTTCCAGATGGCATAATTAAGAGTCAGGATATGGCATGCCCTGAATGTATTAAGCTTTCTATGAACAGCAGATCGAGAGTTATATATACTAGTGGAAGGAAGGTCTGCATTAGGGGAGATGTTGCCAGCGACTAGGAGTGGGAGAAAAAAGAGGAAAACCAAGTGGTTCAATGATTTGTGCTAGTGTTCTGTGCGCTGTGTGGTGTTATTGGATGGTTTGGAGTGTTTGAGAATTGTCAGTAGAGCCTGAGAGCTGTATGTGGGAGAGGGGAGGAGAGAGGGACTGATGTGGGAGAATGCACAAATGGTAGTATATGGGAAAAAAAGCTGCAGCTAGGCCATAGCTTTATACAAAGAACACATACATACACACATATGTATACACTGAGTACAGTGGCATGTTAAAATTTGGGCACCCCCCCAGTCAAAATTACTGTTATTGTGAACAGTTAAGCAAGCTGAAGATTAAATGATCTCAAAAAGGCCTAAAGTTAAAGATGGCACACTTCCTTTGTATTTTGGGCAAATATATACAGTTGAAATCAGAAGTTTACATACACTATATAAAAATACACATATGCATGTTTTTCTCAATATCTGACATGAGATCAGAATATACCTTTCCCATTTTAGGTCAGTTAGGATTTCCATAATTATTAGTATTTGCCAAATGCTAGAATAATGAGAGAGATAATGTTTTAAGGCATTTTTATTACTTACTGCAAAGTCAAAAGCGTACATATATATTTCATTAGTATTTGGTATCATTGCCCTTAAACTGAATGACTTGGGTCAAATGTTTGGGATATCCTTCCACAAGCTTCTCACAATAGTTGGTCGGAATTTGGGTCCATTCCTCCTGAGAAAACTGGTGTAACTGATCCAGGTTTGTAGGTCATCTTGCTTGCACCTGCCTTTTTGGAAATGGGTTGATGCAAAAGTTTAGGCACCCTGCATGGCTAGTACCTAGTAGCACTCCCTTTTGATAGTATCACAGCTTGTTAACGCTTTCTGCAGCCAGCCAAGGGTCTTTCAATTTTTGCTTGAGGGACTTTCATCTATTCTTCCTTGGAAAATGTCTCCAGTTCTGTGAGATTCCTGGTTGTCTTACATGCACTACTATATTGAGGTCTAGCCACAGATTTCAATGATATTATGATCAGGGGACTTTGAAGGCCATTGTAAAAACCTTCAGCTTGCGCCTTTTGAGATAGTCTATTGTGGATTTTGCCGTGTTTAGGAAGCCATCCTCTTTTTAACTTGAGCTATTTTACAGATGGTGTTTGCATCAAAACATAACACCATGAATGTATGAAACCTATTCCCGAAAACTCAAGGTAAACAAAATAATTTTCTTTAAATTTGATGTGTGTAAATTGAAGCACAAAACAAAACATTTTGTTAACCCCGAATATCATGGAGTCCAGCTAAAGGTTGTAAAATATCTGGGGTCAAATTCACATATGGCATCTGAACAGCATTATTTATTTAAAATTTGTACAAGTAACTTGATTGTATGCTTCATAGTCCTCCCACTCCTTGGCCTACCTGTAACTCACCCACTCTTTAACCCTACCCAGATTTCAAAGATCTAAATGTAGACATGAAACAAGGCCTGGGGCACCTCGCTGCAACATTAGAGCAATATTTGAAGAAAGAAATCCCAGACTCTTCCAAGCTCCCACCTGGATTCCAGACACTTGATTGTTTCTGCAAAGTAAGTGCCAAGTCTGAATGTATAAGAACATTAAATTGTATGCAACACAGTGATTATTCTGTTGTTGAAATATTCAGACAGCTGTGAAGGTGTGTTTTTTATGGTGTCATACATATTTGCTTTCAGGTATACAACAGTAGCTAAAGGACTCTCGTCATGATATTCTAGTTTTAATTGTGCCAAAGATTAACTGTTGGAATAAGGCTTTTGTTTAGTACAAATCTTTAAAGGTTACTGGATGCAGTTTTTTTAATATATAGGGTTACAGTTGTTGAAAAATGACAGTCGGCAATACTCACAGCTGCATTGTCAAAGCTACAGAGTCCAGTGATTGGCTGCAGCGGTCACATCCACTTTAGTCATAACTTTACCAAAGCCAACTGTCAACAAAGACCGAAACATTGGTGGACAGGTAGTGCTGTGGCAGGTTAAGGTGAGTAGTGTTGAATTTGATACTTTCAACAGCTGCTACCCTATAAATTAACCCTAGATGTTCGCAATTACTGCATGTAGTGGGCTCAGGAACTGAGCTTGATATGTACAGTGTGGGTGCTGGCTGCAAGCGTAACTGCTGCAGTGGAGGCTATTTTTTGGTTGCAACAGTTTAACCATTTAAATGCTGCTGTCAATTGGGACACCAGTATTCATGAGTATTCATGAGGTTAGGAACGGAAGTGTGTCGCTTCTGTCGCACCATTTTTCCTCTTAATGACTCGATTGCCTTTTAATGGCCTTAATGGAAAACTAGTAATTATACAACTAACCGCACACTACAGATCATACATTTAATGACCAATTTAGACAAGCAAATAATTGCCTATAGAGCGTTCTTGAGAACTCTTATACCTGATTAGTCAACAGCAACATTGGTTCAGACATGAAAACAGTTCAAATTTTAGGGTGCTGAAAATGATGCTTAAATTTTGAAATTGGCTCTGATTTTTATGATACAGGGGCGCGTCGATATTTCTCACAGCCTTTGATACAAAGCTAGGCAAAGAATACATCATCAGCCTTGCGTCTTCAGTTTTGCACCATCCAACTGACTAATGGATTGCTTCATCAATATTGCATCATCTCCAAATGATTCATGAATTGAGTCATCAGTATTTCATCATCTCTAAATGACCAATGATAGATGCCAAAAAAAGAAAGATGATACAATTCTAATTATTAAACTTGCATCACACAACTCTATAAAGGGCGCATGTTCTCCGTCAGTCACACAGCAATTTCAGCGGTCGACTGATATCATCATTCAGCTATTCAGTGATGCCTCGGACTTGCATTAATAAAGCAGATAGTTTCTGCTATATCTGTGGGGAGGTGACTTTTGAGTCACAAAAGCAAAACAGTGGAATCTGCTAGCAGGGGATGTTCGGATTTCTTTGCTCTGGGACCTTCAAAAACATCTTGTCCAATTCTTCTTCAGGAAAGGCAATCTTGTTGCATGCAACAACATCTATGGTTTAATGAAAGCTCTCCATCTGGATTATAATCCATATAACTGGAGGCTATTTATTGATTCTTCAAAACAGCGTATCAAAGCTGTGTTACTGCACATTGGTAACGTGCTGCCATCAGTTCCAGTCGGTTATGCGGTCCACATGAAAAGAAACCTATGACAACATGAAACAGCTTTTGAGGTGCATAAACTATGACCAACATCTATGGTGCCTCTGTGGTGACTTAAAGGTGGTTGCCCTCGTGCTTGGTCTCCAGGTTGGTTACACAAAGTACTGTTGTTTCCTATGTGAATGGGACAGTCGAGCAAGACAAGAACACTACAAGAAAAGAGACTGGCCCCTCAGAAATGCACTGCGGCCGGGGACTAAAAATGTTGTTCATCCAGCACTTGTCGAACCACAGAAAATTCTATTACCTCCATTGCATATCAAGTTGGGTCTCATGAAGAACTTCGTAAAGGCAATGGACAAAAATGCAGAAGCATTCAAGTATCTAATTTGTAAATTTCCAAGGTTGAGTGAAGCTAAGATAAAGGAAGGAGTCTTCATTGGTCCTCAGATTCGTGTGCTTCTGCAAGACGAGGAGTTTCACCGTTTCCTGCGTGGCAAGAAAAAGGCTGCATGGGTAGCATTCCAGTTAGTGGTAACAAATTTCCTTGGAAACACCAAGTCAGACAATTATAAAGAGCTGGTGGAAAATCTTCTTCAGGCGTATCATAATCTTGGCTGCAACATGTCATTAAAGATTCATCTCTTGCATTCGCATCTAGACTTCTTTGCACCAAACTGCGGAGCAGTGAGTGACGAGCTCGGTGAGCGATTTCACCAAGAAATTGTGAGTATGGGAAAAAGATATCAGGTAATTGGAACCCTTCGATGCTTGCAGACTACTGTTGGCAATCACCAGACATAATCCAATGCTTGAATAAAAGAGAAAGTAAAAATGGATCCGAGTATCCAGTGACTAAAGACATATTTTGTACTGTGCAATAACGTATATTGATAGTTAGAATAAAAATCGTTCAAAGTGCTTAGACATGTGAATTAATTAATTATATAGTAGATTTAAATACACTTGAGTTTCCTCTGTATACAGCTAATACAATTTGTTTGACAATGCATGTGCCGTTTTATATTTGTAGAAGTAATAACTACATGTTATAATTATTTATTAATTTATGTAACAGTAAAACGCAAACTCTTCGCTCTCATGGAAACTAGAGCCAAATAACAGTTTTACTTGTCATATTTCAATTCAGCACATCAAAATCATTAAGAAATGGCTAATTTGATTTCTGAACCAGACAACTTTTGAAATTTTGTTGCCTAGTGAATCCCTCAACAAAAAAAGTAAAAGAATCATTGATATGAGTAAAAAGGTGATTTGTTGCTGATGACCAGATACTATAGAACAATCATGTTCGCTTTTGTTCTGTCTCCATCACTGTTTTGTTGGCCAACCAAACAAGCCAGAAAACAACAGCTGATCAGCTTATTTGTCATTTAGTTGCTTGATCATGCTCATTCACTCATTCATGTATGGAGTAAACACACCAAAGAACATAAAGCTCAGACGTTAATGCCATAAAACTAAACTCCCCCAAAAAATGGCAGAATCTTTTTTTACCTTTTTACAACACTTGGGATTTTGGAATTTCCCATTTTCTGGTACATTACATGGTAAAGTTAATGGTGTCATTCATAACCACAAACCACAAATAAAAAAGCCTTCATAAAGCTATGTTGAAGGGCAAATAAAAATGTTATGGCTCTTGTGAAAAATTAAAGCGCAAACATGGAAAAAGTTCCGATCATAAAAGGGTTTAATATATATTAATATTTTTAAGATATTCCTTTAGTTCCTTATGATAGTGTTTGATGTTAAAAGTAGATTCAATATATACTTTTTAAATAACTGCATATTCTTATTATGAAATATTACAATTGAAGATCTAATACATCTGGGCATAACCCACTCATTCTGGCTGACCATCGAATGTGTTTGGGTGGCTCCTGACAGATAATGTCTTTGTTCTTTGATGATATTACTCCACACAATAATGTCTGGCTTAGTGTTAGGCCTCTTTCACATGTCAGTATTTTTCATCAGTGTTTGTATGCCAAAATCAGGAGCGGAACTTGCAGAGAAAAACTTCATTTGAAAGATTGACTCCTGTTCTGTATTTTGGAGACACTCCTGGTTTTGGTATACAAATTCTGATGCAAAAAATACTTCCTTAATGTGCATGGGGCAACTCGGAGTGATGGCTGACGGCCAAATCCAAATTCTTTCTAAAGGCTCATTCACAGTTCTGTATTTGGGCAGTATTTTGAATCAGTATTTGTACATGAAAATCAGGAGTGGCACTTACAGAGAAAAACTATAATTGAAAAATTGACACTTGTGTTTCGCAGACGCTCTTGGTTGCAAATGCTGATCAAAAATACTGATGTGTGAATAAAACCTAAGGCATATCAGCTGCTTTAGATCATCAATAATTGAACTCCTATCTAGCTAAGAAAACCATTTTAAAAATGACTGTCCATTTTGAATTGTTTGAAATAATAGTTGTTGTTTGGATGTGCTTATGGTATAGCCAAAATTAAGTGGAAATTCAAGCACTTTATTATCACTTTTTTTCTGGGTTCTTCCATTACTTTCTGATGGATTATATATATATTTATATTTTGTATTTTAGAGTAGTGATTTTGAACCATTGCTATGATATGCAACTTGTTTGCGTTGAATTCTTTGAAATTATGTTGGATCATTTAATCACTTGGAAGCAACCAAAACAATAAAGATTCCTTCAGACAACACATGTACAGTATGCTTTACTGGGATAACCAGAGAAAAGTCACATCAGATGAAATGACTTGCTGAGCATGATGTGAATCATTGTCGTAACAGTTGTGTAATCTGTGTGTAGAGTACAATATAAGCAAGTGTAGTTGGGAATCCTTTTGGGTGGCGTATGTTTCAAGCACATCTACAGATGCTTTTTTGTTGACATAAGTTAAAATTTGCCAAAGATTTGAAATATTAGATTACTTTTCTGGCTTCTCTATCATTTTTTGGGAGGCTTCATTCACAATGAATTCTATGCTTGGAATTTGGTATTAATGGGCTGTTTCTGTAAGAAGGCATCAGCTCTCCATAGGATATGTCTGTCTCCTGAGATTCCCACTCACAGCATTACAAAGGTGCCCGGCCGCAGTACTGAAAGTGTGGCACACGGGAGAAAAATAATGTAATTTCTCCTGGGAGAATCAAAGTCCTGGGGTCTGCCTACAGTCAGTGATGACTGAAGCCGAGCTGGAATGGCTGTATGACTGAAAGCCGTCGGTTCCAAGTAGAAATAAAATGTATATTCTCCTAAGTGCCACACTTTTAATACAGTTGCCGGGCACCATCATAACGCTATTAACCTGCATATTAACCCTATATCTGCAGGTAAATCGAATTATTGAACATGACCGTTTTCCTTTATGGACTAGATGGAGTACAGATATCTGTGACCGGTCAGATTTTGTATGGGCCACAAACTACTGTTATGAAAAGGAACTTCTTTAAGAAATTGGGTTTCTCTGCATTCTTAATCTTCGAAAAAGGGAATTTGATGGTCCATGTGAGTAAGTTTCACAGAAAGGGGTCGTTCATTGGGAGAAACTCTGCAGAAGGGAATAAGATGATGTTCTGAGGGATGATGGAAGTCATGGGTTGTTGAGCGACTCCAATTTCATATGACCGTTTTTTTCAGTCAGAGTGCGGTTCATAGAAAAAAAACAGACGACATACAAACAGCTCTCTCACCAGTGTTATGCTATGGGGTTGTTCACATGAGTGATTTTTTTCATGGACCGAATCTGTACTTCCATAAAATAACAATTTTGTGCACTAGTTTCTTCTGTGTGTCGGCTTGCCCATTTAAGTGTGTGGGTGTGCAAAAACAATATAGGATCCTATGTAGAAAACTGTATTTAGTCGTGTAAATTTGTAATAAATGCTGCTGTATAAAAATGGATTACACATGGATTACAAACGGATGACAAATGAGAAAAAAAAATGTTCAGAGTTTCTGGATGAAAGTGCCAATTTTTTATATATTCGTGAACGTAGCCTGAAGAGCACAGGTGGGTAAGTAGACTATATTAGTATATTATGTATTGTAGGCTTAGGTACATAAAGAACGATCTATTAACACTACTCCTTATGTATCAGAAAGCACTTTTAGTAGCCTACTATGTATTGTCGGACTGGAGTGCCAGTCAGAGTTCACATGGGGTAAAACATGCTTAGAGGGTGATTATGTCATATTTTTGATTTATTAATATATGTATATAGTCTGTGTTAAACATTGACACTAAGCTTTACAAAATAAATTTGTAATTTGCAGACACAATGAGATTAAATTATTTTAATATGTAACAAGTTTTTGGGCGGATCTCATAACTGTAACAATAATGAGTGATCTTCTGCCATTATGTTGAAATCTGGCAAAAAGGCTTTGATGTATCGCCCCCATACTGTTTCAGCATGCCAAGATATTTAAGATAATTGTATGCATCCAGCTTTATAGCAACAGTTTGAGAAGGCCATTTTCTGTTGGAGCATGATTGTGCCCCAGTTCTAAAGAAATACTCATTCGTGCATTGTTGGGTGACATTGGTGTGGAAGAACTTGACTGTCTGCAAAGAGCGCTGACCTCAACCCTATCAAACCCCTTTGGGATAAACTAGAATGAAAATTGGGAGGCAGGACCCCTTGTCCAACATGATGTTTCTGAACACTTAAAATTCTTATAAAAAACCTTCTCTGAAAACCAATTTTATCTGCAAATGGTAGACCAACACCATTATAATGCCTGTGGAGTTACAATGGGATGTCATAAAAGCTCCTGCAGTTGTAATATGTAGGTAACCTATAGTGTACGTCATTACGTAAATAGGCATATTAGTGACATGCAAAAGGTTAAATGGTAAGTAGAACGTCATTAGGAGGTCACTGTTCAGGCACCATCATTGCCTGGGTTTATCACAATGACACCATCTGCACAGTGAGCACCTAATCACATTACGGGAGACGGCAAATGGATCTTGCAAAGTAATTGGGAACTCAGTACTTAGGTGCCACCTCTTCTGATGAAACCAACTGGGGCAATGATGGTTCCTGCACAGGAGAGACAGGTCACTATTAGGGATGAGCGAATAGCTTCAGATATCTCCTGTCATGATCCAGTCCAAGGTTTGTTTCTGATTATTTTCTCCTGGGATGGTCATGCGGGGGTTAATCTTTCTTGCCTAGTTTTGGGATCTGTCTGGTTATTTCAGTCCGCTGTTACCTGCCAGCAGTGTCAGTTATAGTTCCTGTCTCTGGCTTGAGCAGCTGAACCCTGTTATACTCTGGTTTATCCTCTGCCCGTTTACCTAGGTCCCGTTCCTGTGTTCCCCTGTGACTTCGCTCATTGTAGTACTTGCGCTCCGTGTTGTGACCCCTTGGTATTTGACTCGGATTGTCCTCTGACCTGTTTGACTGTCTTGCGTCTCTGGCTTTCCTGCTCCCAATCGGCTGTGACTACTTTGGCTTGTTTCTGACCACGTGTATTGCTGTGACCTCTGGTACTTCGTTCCCTCTCTGTTGCTGACCAGGCTTTTTCTATCTACTCTTTTGCCACTTAGTGGCTTCTGCCTGCTGCTCTGTGATTTCACTGTGAGTGTACCTGTTTTCCTTCACCTGCACCACCTGGTGGAGGTTGTGTGCTACTTGCGCTGCAGCAGACTCCTTATCTGAATAGCTATAGCGCTTACTGAATAGCTGCATCAGGAACCCGGATACCTGGAGAGCTCCCGATAATCAGCTGTTCAGCACAGCAGCTGCATGAGTCACGCCTGTGTGACAGTCACAACACATGCATGGAGATCCCAACACACAGGCATTTATCTATGTTATGCTTTATTTTTTTAGATTGTAAAGCAGCAATACCACACTTTCCAATGTCAGTAGTGCCCTGCATCACATACAGTACAGACCAAAAGTTTGGACACACCTTCTCATTTAAAGATTTTTCTGTATTTTCATGACTATGAAAATTGTAAATTCACACTGGAGTCATCAAAACTATGAATTAACACATGTGGAATTCTATACTTAACAAAAAAGTATGAAACAACTGAAAATATGTCTTATATTCTAGGTTCTTCAAAGTAGCCACCTTTTTGCTTTGATGACTGCTTTGCACACTCTTGGCATTCTCTTGATGAGCTTCAAGAGGTAGTCACTGAAAATGGTCTTCCAACAATCTTAAAGGAGTTCCCACAGACGCTTAGCACTTGTTGGCCCTTTTGCCTTCACTCTGCAGTCCAGCTCACCCCAAACCATCTCTATTGGGTTCAGGTCTGGTGACTGTGGAGGCCAGGTCATCTGGCGTAGCATCCCATCACTCTTTTTTTTGGTCAAATAGCCCTTACACAGCCTGGAGGTGTGTTTGGGGTCATTGTCCTGTTGAAAAATAAATGATGGTCCAACTAAACGCAAACTGGATGGAATAGCATGCCGCTGCAAGATGCTGTGGTAGCCATACTGGTTCAGTATGCCTTGAATTTTGAATAAATCCCCAACAGTGTCACCAGCAAAGCACCCCCACACCTCCTCCTCCATGCTTCATGGTGGGAACCAGGCATGTAGAGTCCATCAGTCCACCTTTTCTGCATCGCACAAAGACACGGTGGTTGGAACCAAAAATCTCAAATTTGGACTCATCAGACCAAAGCACAGATTTCCACTGGTCTAATGTCCATTAATTCTGTTCTTTAGCCCAAACAAGTCTCTTCTGCTTGTTGCCTGTCCTTAGCAGTGGTTTCCTAGCAGCTATTTTACCATGAAGGCCTGCTGCACAAAGTCTCCTCTTAACAGTTGTTGTAGAGATGTGTCTGCTGCTAGAACTCTGTGTGGTATTGACCTGGTCTCTAATCTGAGCTGCTGTTAACCTGGGATTTCTGAGGCTTGTGACTCGGATAAACTTATCCTCAGAAGCAGAGGTGACTCTTGGTTTTCCTTTCCTGGAGCGGTCCTCATGTGAGCCAGTTTCTTTGTAGCATTTGATGGTTTTTGCAAGTGCACTTGGGGACACTTTCAAAGTTTTCCCAATTTTTCGGACTGACTGATCTTCATTTCTTAAAGTAATGATGGCCACTCGTTTTTCTGTACTTAGCTGCTTTTTTCTTGCCATAATACAAATTCTAACAGTCCATTCAGTAGGACTATCAGCTGTGTATCCACCAGACTTCTGCTCAACACAACTGATGGTCCCAACCCCATTTATAAGGCAAGAAATCCCACTTATTAAACCTGACAGGGCACACCTGTTAAGTGAAAACCATTCCTGGTGACTACCTCTTGAAGCTCATCAAGAGAATGCCAAGAGTGTGCAAAGCAGACATCAAAGCAAAAGGTGGCTACTTTGAAGAACCTAGAAAATAAGACATATTTTCAGTTGTTTCACACTTTTTTGTTAAGTATATGATTTCACATGTGTTAACTCATAGTTTTGATGCCTACAGTGTGAATTTACAATTTTCATAGTCATGAAAATACAGAAAAATCTTTAAAGGGCACCTGTCACCCCGTTTTTTCAGTATGAGATAAAAATACTGTTAAATAGGGCCTGAGCTGTGCATTACAACAGTGTATTTTGTGGACCCCGATTCCCCACCTATGCTGCCAAAATACGTTACCAAAGTAGCCGTTTTCGCCTGTCAATCAGGCTGGTCTGGTCAAAAGGGCGTGGTGTCTTCCCCCAGATCTTGCTTAGTTTTCCGTTGGTGG
This sequence comes from Ranitomeya variabilis, assembly GCF_051348905.1. Classification (NCBI taxonomy): domain Eukaryota; kingdom Metazoa; phylum Chordata; class Amphibia; order Anura; family Dendrobatidae; genus Ranitomeya; species Ranitomeya variabilis. Next base: position 170,687,511 of record NC_135233.1, on the reverse strand, counting down.
CGTAGTGGTTTGCGCATGCCCAAGGTCCCGAATCCACTGCACAGGGGAGTTAAAAGAGCACGATGTGCACTATTTCATTGGTGATCGGTGGGGGCGGCCATCTTCCTTTGGCCGCACGTGCGCAGAAGCGGCGCTCTGCTGGCCGCGGCTTCAGGAAAATGGCCGCGGGATGCCGCGCGTGTGCAGATGGAGATCGCGGTGGCCATTTTCCTGAAGCAGAGTTCGCATCTTGGCTTCAGGAAAATGGCCGCCGCGATCTCCATCTGCGCACGCGCGGCATCCCTTGGCCATTTTCCTGAAGCCGCGGCCAGCAGAGCGCCGCTTCTGCGCACGCGCGGCCAAAGGAAGATGGCCGCCCCCACCGATCACCAATGAAATAGTGCACATCGCGCTCTTTTAACTCCCCTGTGCAGTGGATTCGGGACCTTGGGCATGCGCACACCACTACGCCACCAACGGAAAACTAAGCAAGATCTGGGGGAAGACACCACGCCCTTTTGACCAGACCAGCCTGATTGACAGGCAAAAACGGCTACTTTGGTAACGTATTTTGGCAGCATAGGTGGGGAATCGGGGTCCACAAAATACACTGTTGTAATGCACAGCTCAGGCCCTATTTAACAGTATTTTTATCTCATACTGAAAAAACGGGGTGACAGGTGCCCTTTAAATGAGAAGATGTGTCCAAACTTTTGGTCTGTACTGTAGTTTGAAGCATTTTATATAATTTTGTGTGGCTTTTTAAACTTATTGCCATTCACTTCCCAAACTTGTACTCCCTTTTTCAAATACTCCAGCTAGTGGCTAGCCTGTCACTGTCTGTCAGCTAGTCCCTGTATTCTGGAGTGAATGTTACTCTTTACTCGTGCATGGGAGCATAAAGGGGCCTGTGGGGTGAGGGAGGGCATGTAAGGATAGTTTTGTGCCTCTTCCCCCTGTCTGGAGTGAAGCTGTGCTAGGCTCACAATCCCTGCACATAACAACATACCGTAAGTCAGCAAATAATTCCCCAGACAAGGAATAGGAAAGGGGAAGCAGATAAGTGCCAAACTCTCATATTTTGAGGATTAAATGGGGTAATTGTAATGAACCAGGACCAGTAGGAAGGCTATTTTAACTTGTAGTGGTGCTCTCAAACTAGAACTGGATTACTATTTTAGACGGTAATAAATGCATGAGATTACTAGAAATGAGCCTGAAATGTGCCAAGATATATATCTTTCCTGTATAGAAATGGGCCTGTAGTCCATAGATTTATTCTGATTAGGGGCATGAAGGTTGTTTTGCTTTCCTGTGGATCTGCTCTGTAGGATGTTGGGTTCGAATTGACAGGTCATTTGTATAACCTTATTAACTGTTACTATTACTTCTTGAAGATTACTTTGGTGATGTGTATGCTATAATTGTTACTGTCAGGGGCGTCCCTATAATGAGGCAGCTTGAGCTTGTTGCCTCAGGCGGCGCCACCCGCTGGGCGGCAGTGGGAGCGCTCAGTGCAGGAGACTGATGCACAAAGTCCTGAGCGTTGCTCCTGTGCAGAGCTTGGTGCCGCCTCCAGCGCTGGCTCCTCCTCTGTCTTCTCTCCCCCTCACCCTCTGGCTGATCAGGACATCGGCAGTGAGGGACAAAGCAGGAGGTGCTCGGAGCCAGAAATCTCCTCAGTGTGTGACAATTATAGTGGCCAGTAGGTGGCAGCATCACAAATTGGTGCTGCCCCCTCTTGGCTCCAGATGTAGGGCTGCTCCCTCCCCCAGCCCCCACCATTCCTGACAATAGCTGCTGACGCTGCCTGCTGGTGCCTCTGTACACTGTCCCCTCCATAACTCCTTCCTAGTTCCTCCGAGATCACAGGAGGCAGTCGGACCAGGGGAGGAGGAGGAGGGGGAGATCCTGCCTGCACAGACTCCTAGAGGAGGCAGCAGCTCCCTGTGTCCTCCTGTGTCCTCTGCCCCTGGTGACCTGGGATGGGGCGAGCAGTGACGGCTCTGCTTCAGCACGTGAGTATATGGAATGTCATTTATAGGGTATGTAATAGTGTGTATAGTGTCTGCTTTCCTGTGTGTGAATGGGTGCAGAGGTTTCTTGTATATGTAATAGTGTGTGTAGTGTACAGTATGTGTGTCTCAGTTTATAAATGAGTGTATATGGATATACTGCCTGTGATTCTTGAGTATGAACAGGCCTGATCCCACAATTGCCTCTGCTTGTCAGGATCCCACATAATAAATTCCCCCCAATAACAATCCTTTGCATATATCCAGCACAGTGTAACCTGTGCACTCCCGAGTATCTGGAGTCCTGTCCAGTAATGTGCTGGGGTGCAGGCGGTGCGGTGCTGGTGTATGTGATGTGCGCTCCCCTGAGTATCCGGAGTCCTGTCCAGTAATGTGCTGGGGTGCAGGCGGTGCTGGTGTATGTGATGTGCACTCCCCTGAGTATCCGGAGTCCTGTCCAGTAATGTGCTGGGGTGCAGGTGGTGCTGGTGTATGTGATGTGCGCTCCCCTGAGTATCCGGTGTCCTGTCCAGTAATGTGCTGGGGTGCAGGCGGTGCTGGTGTATGTGATGTGCGCTCCCCTGAGTATCCGGTGTCCTGTCCAGTAATGTGCTGGGGTGCAGGCGGTGCTGGTGTATGTGATGTGCGCTCCCCTGAGTATCCGGAGTCCTGTCCAGTAATGTGCTGGGGTGCAGGCAGTGAGGTGCTGGTGTATGTGATGTGCGCTCCCCTGAGTATCCGGAGTCCTGTCCAGTAATGTGCTGGGGTGCAGGCAGTGCGGTGCTGGTGTATGTGATGTGCGCTCCCCTGAGTATCCGGAGTCCTGTCCAGTAATGTGCTGGGGTGCAAGCGGTGCTGGTGTATGTGATGTGCGCTCCCCTGAGTATCCGGAGTCCTGTCCAGTAATGTGCTGGGGTGTAGGCAGTGAGGTGCTGGTGTGTGTGATGTGCGCTCCCCTAAGTATCCAGAGTCCTGTCCAGTAATGTGCTGGGGTGCAGGCGGTGCTGGTGTATGTGATGTGCGCTCCCCTGAGTATCCGGAGTCCTGTCCAGTAATGTGCTGGGGTGCAGGCGGTGCTGGTGTATGTGATGTGCGCTCCCCTGAGTATCCGGAGTCCTGTCCAGTAATGTGCTGGGGTGCAGGCGGTGCTGGTGTATGTGATGTGCGCTCCTCTGAGTATCCGGAGTCCTGTCCAGTAATGTGCTGGGGTGCAGGCAGTGCGGTGCTGGTGTATGTGATGTGCGCTCCCCTGAGTATCCGGAGTCCTGTCCAGTAATGTGCTGGGGTGCAGGCAGTGCGGTGCTGGTGTATGTGATGTGCGCTCCCCTGAGTATCCGGAGTCCTGTCCAGTAATGTGCTGGGGTGCAGGCGGTGCTGGTGTATGTGATGTGCGCTCCCCTGAGTATCCGGAGTCCTGTCCAGTAATGTGCTGGGGTGTAGGCAGTGAGGTGCTGGTGTGTGTGATGTGCGCTCCCCTAAGTATCCAGAGTCCTGTCCAGTAATGTGCTGGGGTGCAGGCGGTGCTGGTGTATGTGATGTGCGCTCCCCTGAGTATCCGGAGTCCTGTCCAGTAATGTGCTGGGGTGTAGGCAGTGAGGTGCTGGTGTGCGTGATGTGCGCTCCCCTGAGTATCCAGAGTCCTGTCCAGTAATGTGCTGGGGTGCAGGCGGTGCTGGTGTATGTGATGTGCGCTCCCCTGAGTATCCGGAGTCCTGTCCAGTAATGTGCTGGGGTGCAGGCGGTTCTGGTGTATGTGATGTGCGCTCCCCTGAGTATCCGGAGTCCTGTCCAGTAATGTGCTGGGGTGCAGGCGGTTCTGGTGTATGTGATGTGCGCTCCCCTGAGTATCCGGAGTCCTGTCCAGTAATGTGCTGGGGTGCAGGCGGTGCTGGTGTATGTGATCTGCGCTCCTCTGAGTATCCGGAGTCCTGTCCAGTAATGTGCTGGGGTGCAGGCAGTGCGGTTCTGGTGTATGTGATGTGCACTCCCCTGAATATCCGGAGTCCTGTCCAGTAATGTGCTGGGGTGCAGGCAGTGCGGTGCTGGTGTATGTGATGCTATCAGTGCAGACGAGCGCTGTGCACTCTGGTACCGAGCACCTGTATGTTCTGCAGTTATCGTCCCTCTCATTATCACACCTCAGCTAGAATGTCCGCTCTGTGGAACATCTCCTGAAGGTTCGTTCATGATTCCAGAGCTCTGGTCATTCTAGCAATGGACCTAATAGTCCGGGCAGTGGTGACCACGGTCATTTCACTATATATAGATGTAGTGATGAGTCCGGGTTTAGGTTCCTCTCTGACTGTCGGTTCTGTGTGGGAGGCTAAAGTCTCCTTTTTTGTTTGACTAAACTATTACAGATAGGACGCGCAGGCTGATGTCAGAGATTTCTGTTGAGAACAATATGTATTGCTGACATAGCACAACAACCTAATGACTGAGGTGGACTCTTTTGTGCAGTTCCTCTGTTGGATAATGGTATTAAGTTAAATGCCTTTGATCAGAATGTCGGCTTAACATGGCCCAATAATCTCACGAGAGAATCGGAGCACATTGAGGAGAAGATGGAGGAAATAATTCTCTATCTTCTTTATCTTATCACTTTGCGGAAATCAGACTGCACTCAGATGTCATCCAAGTGCAGTCCAATGTTCTGCCCCCACTCACTGTTTGAATGTTTGCATGCCGTCCAATATACCCTGCTACTCCGCATTCTGTGATTTTTTTTTTTGTCATGCCAATTCAGTATGAGAAGAAGACACTAGTCTTCTAGAAATCCCATCCTCACTATGTTTCTCCCCTCCGCAGCGTTATTTTAGCTGCAGTGCAGGTTTTGGGACTTCCGCATCACCACTGCATGTTCATTTCATGCTTCGGAGTCAGAAGAGATCGCCATCGGGTGAATGTGGGGAGAAGCCGCCCTGCACCCACTGCAGATCATGAGTACGGGGCAGCTGCGGTCTCCCCAGATCGTGAGTACAGGGCAGCTGCGGTCTCCCCAGATCGTGAGTACGGGGCAGCTGCGGTCTCCCTGCGATCACCCACCAGTTCCCACAGGTCCGGGACATTGCTTCCAAGACGCAGCCCCTCCAGATGCTGAGCACATACCCTAAGGCTATGTTCACACACTGCATTTCTGTGTTTTCGCCCATAGCACGCTGCAAAAGCGCTGAAAAGAATTGGTGCTCATTCTTTCCAAATCGCAGCAAAACCTGTGCAGGTTTCACTTTCTGCAAATAAATAAACCCAATGTGCGTTCTCAGCTATAAAAAATGCTGCAGCAAAGCCTTCCATGTGTGAACCCAGCCTAAAGAGGAGGAGAGAGGGGAGAATACGTGTTATATGCGGCTCCTTACTTCATTCATTGGCCAATAGACCTGTCATAGGGGGGGGGGGGGGGCACCGAAATCTCATTTGCATTAGATGTAAACAATTTTCTCAGGAAATTGTCCTGTTCTAGTCTGTATTTTAACGGAGGTGAGCCCCTTATACCACTATATAGCAGCTTAGTATGCATCTTGGGGGTCACTCACTTCCTTTTTACATAGTGGTGTTACCATTTTTTGGAATTTAGAAATTTGGAAGTGGACAATACAGTACATGGGCCGGTGGGGTCTGGAGGGGGGCCAATTAGAACTAATGCTATGGGGCCCCATAATTTCTATGTACGCCCCTGGTGCAGGATGCATTGCACCATTCACATATGTCTGACTGGCTATAACTTACACACCACGTCCAATGTCGCCCCTTGGTACATACAGGCATCCAGCCATGTTTCTCCCGAGCGGCGTTTGGTCGGTGGCGCTCGTCCCCCTTCCCACTCTCACATCCCTCGCCCAACCCAATGGGAAGGCCCCTATTAGCCCCGGACAGCCCTGTGTGTGGCACTTGTGATTGGCTAAGCGTTTCGGGACACGGAGGTGTGGTCTGTTATACAAGACGCACCATTTTTTACCTATTTAAAAAATTTACTACGGGGGGGGGGGGGGGGGGGGCGCCATTTTGCAGTTTGCCTCAGGCAGCAGAGAGGCTAGGTTCACCCCCGGTTACTGTGCTGCATATGGCAACAGTCCACATTATGCGAAATATAGAAAAGTGTAAAAATGTTATTTATTGTATTTAATTAATTTAGAACTTTAGAATTAATGGTAAGTGACATCATTGCCTCCCCGATTCACATTTTATTCAACCATTTTAAGTTGAAATTTGCTTTTTTTTTTAAAATGATCAATGTTATGAATGAATTATTAGTAAATACATTACAATGATGCACAACTTAAAAATCAAGCAAGAAATGACCTGCAGTCAAGAGTTAACGACACCAAAGGTTGTTTTTCCAATGTCCTCTTTGCCCTTTAATCTATTGTTGTGTCTCCCGGATGGGTCGGTGCTTGTAGCACAGCGTGTTTTGGTTGATACATGAAAGAACTTTGTTTAGATGTTAATTTGTGCTTGGGTCTAGCTGGCATTACAAGCGTTCAGCATGGCTAAGGTTGCTCTCCTTGATTATGCTCACATCTGGCCAATATAGCAACATTTGGGTCCTGTTGTATACACAACTGGCTGGCTGACAGCTGGCTTTGTTGAAAGTAAGTGGATTTACGTGTGAGTTTTACCAAGCATTCTCCAGCTGGCATGTCTGCCAGCACTGAGCGCACACGCCAGGCTGAGAAAATGACAACACAGTATCCTTTCTGCCCACTGCATTCGTTACTCTACAAAAATGTTGTACTTGGTTCATTCCCTCTGCCTTTTGTTCCATAGTGACAGTCTGGAGATCTAGTGGCAAAACTAAGCATCTCCGAAAGTTTCAGATTTGTTTTTCTATTTTTCAATTATTAAGCTGTGTGTACATAAACCTTACAAATTCATTTAATCATGTAATATCTTTGTAGTTTTTATTATTCCACTTCAAAAAGTTCCAGGTACCCAAACTGCCTTTTCACAACCATTATTAAAACCCCTTACTGACCTCGGACGTACTATCCCATCCGAGGTCAGATACCCCGCTTTGATGCTGGGCTCCGCGGTGAGCCCGCATCAAAGCCGGGACATGTCCGCTGTTTTGAACAGCTGACATGTGCACGCAATAGCGGCGGGTGAAATCTCAATTCACCCGCCGCTATTAACTAGTTAAATGCCGCTGTCAAACGCAGACAGCGGCATTTAACTACCGCATCCGGCCGGGCGGCCGGATATGAGCACATCGCCGCCCTCCGTCATATGATCAGGGGTCAGCGATGCTTCAGAATAGTAACCATAGAGGTCCTGGAGACCTCTATGGTTACTGATCCCCACCAGCTGTGAGCGCCACCCTGTGGTCGGCGCTCACAGCACACCTGATTTTCTACTACATAGCAGCGAACAGCAGATCGCTGCTATGTAGCAGAGGCGATCGCGTTGTGCCTGCTTCTAGCCTCCCATGGAGGCTATTGAAGCATGGCAAAAGTTTAAAAAAAAGTAAAAAAAAATGTGAAAAAAATAAAAAAATATATAAAAGTTTAAATCACCCCCCTTTCGCCCCAATCAAAATAAATTAATAAAAAAAAAATCAAACCTACACATATTTGGTATCGCCGTGTTCAGAATCGCCCGATCTATCAATGAAAAAAAGCATTAACCTGATCGCTAAACGGCGTAACAAGAAAAAAATTCGAAACGCCAGAATTACGTTTTTTTGGTCGCCGCGACATTGCATTAAAATGCAATAACAGGCGATCAAAAGAACGTATCTGCACCGAACTGGAATCAAAACACCAGCTTGGCACGCAAAAAATAAGCCCTCAACCGACCCCAGATCATGGAAAATGGAGACGCTACGGGTATCGGAAAATGGCACAATTTTTTTTAGCAAAGTTTTGAATTTTTTTTAACCACTTAGATAAAAAATAACCTAGTCATGTTAGGTGTCTATGAACTCGTACTGACCTGGTGAATCATAGTGGCAGGTCAGTTTTAGCATTTAGTAAATCTAGCAAAAAAGCCAAAAAAAAACAAGTGTGGGACTGCACTTTTTTTGCAATTTCACTGCACTTGGAATTTTTTTCCCATTTTCTAGTACACGACATGGTAAAACCAATGATGTCGTTCAAAAGTACAACTCGTCCCGCAAAAAATAAGCCCTCACATGGCCAAATTGACAGAAAAATAAAAAGTTATTGCTCTGGGAAGGAGGGGAGCGAAAAACGAACACGGAAAAATGGAAAATCCCAAGGTCATGAAGGGGTTAAATTGTTATAAGGGGCTAAAACCACTTACTCCAAACAGATAAAACATTTATTTTTATTTCACTAGCCATTTTGTTGTGACTTCAAAATGAATTACCGTATTTTCCGGCATATAAGACGACCCCCCAACTTTTCCAGTTAAAATATAAAATCTTCTTAAAAGTCGGGGGTCTTCTTATATGCCATGTGTCGTCTTATAGGGCCGGTGAATAATGTGCCTTTTTGGGGGGGAGTGGTCCCGATGACTAAGAGAGGGGGCGTCTCAGAGGAAAGTGTGAGTGGAGTATCCCTCTATTACCTCATTGTAGCAGCGTGGGGTCTCTGTGCTGGGGAGCGGCGGCGGCTGCTCCTCTTTGTGCCGTGTGGGTGCTGTGCTGTGGGGCGGCTCTTCTTCGTGCAGCGTCGGGGCTCTGTGCTGTGGGGCGCCGCCGCCGCATCTTAGTGCAGAGTCGGGGCTCCTCCGGCATCTCCTCAAAGCCCGGAGGCCCTAGGAGCTCCATTGCTGCGATGCAGTGGCCTCCGGGAAAATGGCCGCTGGGGGCGGCGCATGCTCAGATTCAGATCTCGTCCCCAGATCTCGGGAGACGAGATCTGAATCTGACCATGCGCCGCCCCCAGCGGCCATTTTCCCGGAGGCCACCGCATCGCAGCAATGGAGCTGCCGGGGCCTCCGGGCTTTGAGGAGATGCTGGAGGAGCCCTGACACTGAACTAAGATGCGCCGCCGCCGCCCCACAGCACAGAGCCCCGACGCTGCACGAAGAGGAGCCGCCCCACAGCACAGCACCCACGCGGCACAAAGAGGAGCAGCCGCCGCCGCTCCCCAGCACAGAGACCCCACGCTGCTACAATGAGGTAATAGGGGGATACTCCACTCACACTTTCCTGTGAGACGCCCCCTCTCTTCGTCATCGTGACCACTCCCCCCCACCCACCATATACACATAGGTCTGCACCCGGCGTACAAGACGACCCCCGACTTTTAAGAAGATTTTCAGGGGTTAAAAAGTCATCTTATACGCCGGAAAATACGGTACTAGATTTACCCAGCAGGCTGCCCGAGTAACTTCATGCTAGTGTATTTTAGTACCTTTAGTTTATTAGTTACAGTAAATTTGTTCTAGTTCATTGGATTTGTGGTACAGTTAAAGAGCCGCTACTAAGAATATATCAGGCTGCTAGACAAATAGAAATTGACTATTTTTTCTTTTTATATTAGGAACATGTTTTTAGCCAGCATAGGCTTTAATGGTCTGAATACCTTCGCAGAATTTCTAATTTCCAATGGTTAGGCTGCAGATCCATCCATATGTACATTTTTCAGTAAGTAACATGAACTAGATGGAGGCCCTATGCTATTGCGTTGAGAGGGCGGTAATGTCATGATGGGGGCAGGCTTTGCAGCGTTGGGAATCTCTCCCCCCATGTGATCACCCACCTATCCACTCTCTGCATTGTTTTTGTCCCAGTGATGCTGTTGCTCTTCAAGAGTCTCATTTGCTCGTTGTTGTCTTTGACGTTGTGCCTTTGCTGCTTTCCTTTCATTGTCATTGGCATACTTTTTATGAAGAGCTATGTTGGCGTTGATATTAGCTTTTTAACCCCTTAACGACCGCCGATACGCCTTTTAACGGCGGTCGCTAAGGTTACTTAAACCACAGCGCCGTTAATTAACGGCGCTGTGGAAAAAGTGAATAGCGCCCCCCAGAGTTGGATTTTCTCTGGGGTCTCGGTTGCCGAGGGTAGCTGAGACCCCAGAGAACATGATTCGGGGGGTTTTTACCGACCCCCGAGTTGCGATCGCCGGTAATTAACCGTTTACCGGCGGTCGCAACAAAAAAAAAACGCGATTTGCCATTTAATTTCTCTGTCCTCCGATGTGATCGCACATCGGAGGACAGAGAAATAGTGTCCCCGATGGCCCCCAATAGCCCCCAATACTCACCTATCTCCCCCGGTGCTCCTCGTGGCTCCCGATGGGCGCCGCCATCTTTTTTCCGGGAAAAAATGGCGGGCGCATGCGCAGTGCGCCCGCCGCCCGGCACCCGGAAGATCTTTGGGGTCTCGGCTGCCGGGGGTAGCCGAGACCCCAAAGAACATGATCGGGGTCGGTTTTTACCGACCCCTGTTTTGCGATCGCCGGTAATTAACTGTTTACCGGCGACCGCAAAAAAAAAAAAAAAAGCGATCTGTAATTCTCTGTCCTCTGATGTGATCGCACATCAGAGGACAGAGAAATAGGGGGATTCGGGGACCCTATCATACTCACCCGGTGTCCCCCGAGTCCTCCTGCGTCTCCTCTTGCCGGCCGGCTTCTTCCTCTGCAAAGAAAATGGCGGGGGCATGCGCAGTGCGCCCGCCATCTGCTGCCATCTGCCGGCCGGCAGGAGAGACGAGTTGGGGCTAAAATTAGGGTTAGGGCTAGGGTTAGGGCTAGGGTTAGGGCTAGGGTTAGGGTTAGGGTTAGGGCTAGGGTTAGGGCTAGGGTTGGGGCTAAATTTAGGGTTAGGGCTAGGGTTAGGGTTAGGGTTAGGCTACTTTCACACTAGCGTTTTTTGGCTTCCGTCGCAATGCGTCGTTGGAGAAAAAACGCATCCTGCAAAGTGCTTGCAGGATGCGTTTTTTTCTCCATTGACTTGCATTAGCGACCCATTGCGACGGATTGCCACCCGTCGCATCCGTCGTGCGATGGATGCGTCGTGCTTTGGCGGACCGTCGGCACAAAAAAACGCTACATGTAACTTTTTTTGTGCGACGTGTCCGCCATTTCCGACCGCGCATGCGCGGCCGGAACTCCGCCCCCGCCTCCCCGCACCTCACAATGGGGCAGAGGATGCGTTGAAAAAACAGCATCCTCTGCACCTGTTGTGCGGCGCTTACAACGCTAGCGTCGGTACATCGGCCCGACACACTGCGATGGGCCGAGTACGACGCTAGTGTGAAAGTAGCCTTAGGCTTCTTTCACACTTGTGTCGGTACGGGGCGGTCGCAATGCGTCAGCCCGACGTACCGACGCACGTTGTGAAAATTGTGCACAACGTGGGCAGTGGATGCAGTTTTTCAACGCATCCGCTGCCCAGTCTATGTCTTGGGGAGGAGGGGGCAAAGTTACGGCCACGCATGCGCGGAAATGGCGGATGCGACGTACAAAAAAAAGGTTACATTGAACTTTTTTGTGATGACGGTCCGCCAAAACACAACGGATCCAGTGCACGATGGACGCGACGTGTGGCCATCCGTCGGTAATACAAGTCTATGGGCAAAAAAGGCATCCTGTGGGCACATTTGCAGGATCCGTTTTTTGTCCAAAACGACGGATTGTGATGGATGCCACACGACGCAAGTGTGAAAGTAGCCTTAGGGTTAGGGTTGGGGCTAAAGTTAGTGCTAGGGTTAGGGTTAAATTTAGGGTTAGGATTGGGGCTAAAGTTAGGGTTAGGGCTAGGGTTGGGGCTAAAATTAGGGTTAGGGTTGGGGCTAAAGTTAGGGATAGAGTTGGGATTAGGGTTAGGGTTTGGATTAGGGTTGGTATTAGGGTTACGGTTGGGATTAGGGTTACGTTTGGGATTAGGGTTAGGGTTGGGATTACGGTTAAGGTTAGGGTTGGGATTAGGGTTAGGGGTGTATTGGGATTAGGGTTAGGTTTGAGGTTAGGTTGAGATTAGGGTTAGGGGTGTGTTGGATTTAGGGTTTTGATTAGGGTTATGGTTAGAGTTGAGATTAGGGCTGTTTTGGGGTTAGGGTTGTGATTATCGTTAGGGTTGTGATTAGGATTATGGACCGGGTTGAGATTAGGGTTAGGGGTGTGTTGGAGTTAGGGTTGGAGTTAGAATTGGGAGTTTCCACTGTTTAGGTACATCAGGGGGTCTCCAAACACGACAGACAATTTTGCGCTAAAAAAGTCAAATGGTGCTCCCTCCCTTCTGAGCTCTGCCGTGCGCCCAAACAGTGGTTTACCCCCACATATGGGGCATCAGCGTACTCGGGATAAATTGGACAACAACTTTTGGGGTCCAATTTCTCCTGTTACCCTTGTGAAAATAAAAACTTGGGGGCTAAAAATCTTTTTTGTGGGAAAAAAAATATTTTTTATTTTCACTACTCTGCATTATAAACTTCTGTGAAGCACTTGAGCATTCAAAGTTCTCACCACATATCTAGATAAGTTCCTTAGGGGGTCTAGTTTCCAAAATTTGGTCACTTGTGGGGGGTTTCTACTGTTTAGGTACATCAGGGGCTCTGCAAACGCAACATAACACCCACAGACCATTCTATCAAAGCCTGCATTCCAAAATGGCGCTCCTTCCCTTCCGAGCTCTGCCGTGCGCCCAAACAGTGGTTTACCCCCACATATTGGGTACCAGCATACTCAGGACAAATTGGACAACAACTTTTGGGGTCCAATTTCTCTTGTTACCCTTGTGAAAATAAAAATTTGGGGGCTAAAAAATCTTTTTTGTGGGAAAAAAATATATTTTTTATTTTCACTACTCTGCATTATAAACTTCTGTGAAGCACTTGGGCATTCAAAGTTCTCACCACATATCTAGATAAGTTCCTTGGGGGGTCTATTTTCCAAAATGGGGTCACTTGTTGGGGGTTTCTACTGTTTAGGTACATTAGGGGTCTGAAAACGCAACATAACGCCAGCAGACAATTCTATCAAAGTCTGCATTCCAAAACGGCGCTCCTTCCCTTCCGAGCACAGCCATGCGCCCAAACAGTGGTTTACCCCCACATATGGGGTACCAGCATACTCAGGACAAATTGGACAACACCTTTTGGGGTCCAATTTCTCTTGTTACCCTTGTGAAAATAAAAACTTGGGGGCTAAAAAATCTATTTTGTTAAAAAAAAAAAAAATTATTTTCACGAGTCTGCATTATAAACTTCTGTGATGCACTTGGGCATTTAAAGTTCTCACTACACATCTAGATAAGTTCCATGGGGGGTCTAGTTTCCAAAATGGGGTCACTTTTGGGGGGTTTCTACTGTTTAGGCACATCAGGGGCTCTCCAAACGCGACATGGCGTCCGATCTCAATTCCAGTCAATTTTGCATTGAAAAGTCAAATGGCGCTCCTTTCTTCCGAGCTCAGCCATGCGCCCAAACAGGGGTTTACCCCCACATATGGGGTGTTGGCGTACTCAGGACAAATTGTACAACAACTTCTGGGGTCCATTTTCTCCTGTTACCCTTGGTAAAATAAAAATTTGGAGGCAAAAAGATCATTTTTGTAGAAAAAATGCGATTTTTTTATTTTCACGGCTCTACGTTATAAACTTCTGTGAAGCACCTGGGGGTTTAAAGTGCTCACCACACATCTAGATAAGTTCCTTAAGGGGTCTAGTTTCCAAAATGGTATCACTTGTGGGGGGTTTCCACTGTTTAGGCACATCAGGGGCTCTCCAAACGTGACATGGCGTCCGATCTCAATTCCAGCCAATTCTACATTGAAAAAGTAAAACGACACTCCTTCTCTTCCAAGCTCTGCGGTGCGCCCAAACAGTGGTTTACCCCCACATATGGGGTATCGACGTACTCAGGAGAAATTGCACAACAACTTTTGTGGTCTAATTTCTCCTGTTACCCTTGTGAAAATAAGAATTTGTGGGCGAAAAAATCATTTTTGTGAAAACAAATGCGATTTTTTATTTTCACGGCTCTACGTTATAAACTTCTGTGATTAGATTTGACTGAAAAAACGTAGTTTTCTTTATTACAAACACCAAAATAAAGTATCACCGCAGTGTTTCAAGGTAGGTAACGTTTCGACCCGCAGGGTCTTTTTCAAACCTTACTTTAGAATGTAGGAGCAGAGTGGAGGGCAAAGGTCCCTGGATGGGTGCAGGAGTCCCGTTCGGGGCTATGGCAGCGGAAGTACTGGTGTCTGTGGTTAAATTTCTGTTTTTACACTTGTGAAAATTAAAAAAAATGGTTCTGAAGTAAAATGTTTGCAAAAAAAAGTTAAATGTTCATTTTTTTTCTTCCACATTGTTTCAGTTCCTGTGAAGTACGTAAAGGGTTAATAAACTTCTTGAATGTGGTTTTGAGCAGCTTGAGGGGTGCAGTTTTTAGAATGGTGTCACACTTGGTTATTTTCTATCATATAGACCCCTCAAAATGACTTCAAAGGTGATGTGGTCCCTAAAAAAAACATGGTGTTGTAAAAATGAGAAATTGCTGGTCAACTTTTAACCCTTATAACTCCCTAACAAAAAAAAAAATTATTTCCAAAATTGTGCTGATGTAAAGTGGACATGTGGGAAATGTTATTTATTAACTATTTTTTGTGACATATCTCTCTGATTTAAGGGCATAAAAATACAAAGTTTGAAAATTGCTAAATTTTAAAAATTTTCGCCATATTTCCGTTTTTTTCATAAATAATCGCAAGTAATATCGAAGAAATGTTACCACTAACTTGAAGTACAATATGTCACGAAAAAACAATCTCAGAATCAGCGGGATCCGATAAAGCGTTCCAGAGTTATAACCTCATAAAGTGACAGTGGTCAGAATTGTAAAAATTGGCTCGGTCATTAAGTACCAAATTGGCTCTGTCACTAAGGGGTTAAAGGGGTTTTCCCACAACCAAAAGTTAATTTTAAAAATTGTCTGTGTCTGACCGTGTACAGAACATACCACAGCTCCTGGGCAGGGGAGGAAGCAAAAGACAATACTGACATTACAGCAGGAGCTCGCAGAGGATACATTTTGTGAGGTAAAATATTGTTTAAAAACAGTCAGTTAAATATTTTACCTCGCAAAATGAATCCTCTGTGATCCTCTTCTGTAATGTCAGTATTGTCTTTTGCTTCTTCCCCTGCCCAGGAGATGTGGCATGCTCCGTACACGGTCAGACACAGACAATTTTTAAAATGAACTTTCGTTCATACAGTGTGTGTGTGTGGTGCATACGGCATATACAGTGTGTGTGTGGTGCGTGCGGCGTATAAAGTGTGTGTTTGTGGTACGATGGTGTTCCGCTGGTGGTACCACGCAAGAGTCTGGTACCACCAGCAGTTTCCATATTGAGACACCCATCACTTGGGTGTCCCAATATAGTGGTCGGTGAACTTCCACTGCTTGGAATTCTGGGATCTGGACGGAACAGGATGTGAAGACATTACAAGGTAATTATATAATAAGACTATATAAATAATTGAAAAGCAATATTTAAAAGGAATCTTTCACCTTGGAAAATGCTATCTACTTGCACATACAGAGTTATTCTACTGCCTGACCACTTTATTGAAAGTGTAGCTACGAGGAAAAGAGTTTATTTCCCTTTGGGTTGTAAAATATTTTCTCATTCAGATGTTCACATAAGCTTGTGCTTCTTCTTTTCATGGTACGTTGGCCTGAATTGTTATATTTTTCTCTTTTTCTTTCTTTCTTTACACACTATTGGGCAATATGTAAGGTGGTGGGAGGGTGGAAAGGAAATACGCATTTTTTCTACATTTTTTTTATATTTTATTAAAACCACAAAAGACCACAAAATACATTTTACATTTCATTCCCTTTCCCATGACAATTATTTTAATACATTGGACACATGGTATTTTTTAACAAGGTTGTATGTTGGTACCAACGATTCAGACTGGCAATGTCTTCTTTATTTATTTTGACCTGCTTTATTTATTCATGTTTTTACTTTACATGCTGATACATCCATAAGGTCATAAAATATAGTTGGATAGCATTTTAACATTTAAATAAATTTGTTTTATATTTCATTTCCCTGTAACTGGGGCTAGTATTTTAGATCCAATAACAGGGCAAATTTAGCCTCGTTTGCTACATACAGTAGCAGCTCATCTGAGTCTGTCACGAACTGAAAGCTGCTGATCTTTCACAGCACTCCATCACATAATCACTGGGTCCTATATCGTATGCACAGCGCTTGTTCAGCGTTGTATATACAGTGATCAGGAAGGCAGAGATGGTAATGAACAATCTCTGCCTTCTCTATACGGAGTCTTGCTGTGTCTGACAACCAGCTCTCTGTTGCATGATCTTGCTTCGCTTCCTACTCTGCAATGACCTTTTAGAATGTTATTGAAGAGTAATATGTGGACTGCTTGGATGTTTCCCGACCCATGACGCCTATGCGGCGTCATGGAATGATCGCATCCCTGCAGATCGGGTGAAAGGGTTAATTCCTATTTTACCCGATCTGCAGGGAGAGGGGGAGTTGTACTTCAGCCTAGGGGGGGTGGCTTTGCCCCCACGTGGCTACGATCGCTCTGATTGGCTGTTGAAAGTGCAACAGCCAATCAGAGCAATTTGCAATATTTCACCTATGAAAATGGTGAAATATTGCAATCCAGCCATGGCCGATGCTGCAATAGCATCTGCCATGGCTGGAAATCATGTACTGGCCCCCCCCACCGCCCCCGATCTCCTCCCCAGTCGTCCGTTCTGTCAGGTACCCCCCTCCGTCCCCCTGTTCGCTCCCCCGTGCTCCTGTCCGCTCCCCCGTGCTCCTGTCCGCTCCCCCCGTCCTCCGATCCCCCCCCTGTGCTCCGATCCACCCCCCCACCACCCCCTCATACTTACCGATCCTCCCGGTGTCCGGCCGTCTCCTCGCTGGGCGCCGCCATCTTGGAAAATGGCGGGCGCATGCTCAGTACGCCCGCCGAATCTGCAGGCTGGCAGATTCGTTACAGGTACATTTTGATCACTGTGGTAGGTTCTACCACAGCGATCAAAATAAAAAAATAATAAATAAACCCCCCCCCTTTATCACCCCCATAGGTAGGGACAATAATAAAATAAAGAAAATATTTTTTTTTCTTTTACCACTAGGGTTAGGGTTAGAACTAGGGGTAGGGTTAGGGGTAGGGTTAGGGTTACGGGTAGGGTTAGGGTTAGGGGTAGGGTTATGGCATGTGCACACAGAGCGGATCGGCCGCGGATCCGCAGCGGATCGGCCGCGGATCGGCCGCGGATCCGCAGCGGATCGGCCGCGGATCGCAGCGGATCCGCAGCGGATCGGCCGCGGATCCGCAGCGGATCGGCCGCGGATCTGCAGCGGATCGGCCGCGGATCCGCAGCGGATTGGCAGCGGATTGGCCGTGGATCCGCAGCGGATCCGCAGCGGATTGGCCGCGGATCCGCAGCGGATCGGCAGCGGATTGGCCGCGGATCCGCAGCGGATCCGCAGCGGATTGGCCGCGGATCCGCAGCGGATCCGCAGCGGATTGGCCGCGGATCTGCAGCGGATTGGCAGCGGATTGGCCGCGGATCCGCAGCGGATTGGCAGCGGATTGGCCGCGGATCCGCAGCGGATTGGCCGCTGCGAATTCGAAGCAGTTTTCCATCAGGTTTACAGTACCATGTACACCTAAGGAAAACCAAATCTGCTGTGCCCATGGTGCGGAAAATTCCGTGCAGAAACGCTGCATTGTATTTTCCGCAGCATGTCAATTCTTTGTGCGGATTCCGCAGCGGTTTACACCTGTTCCTCAATAGGAATCCGCAGGTGAAATCCGCACAAAAAAACACTGGAAATCTGCTGTAAATCCGCAGGCAAAACGCAGTGCCTTTTACCTGCAGATTTTTCAAAAATCGTGCGGAAAAATCTCACACGAATCCGCAACGTGGGCACATACCCTTAGGGTTAGGGTTGGAATTAGGGCTAGGGTTGGAAATAGGGTTAAGAATAGGCTTGTGGTTAGGGTTACGGATAGGGTTAGGGGTGTGTTGGGGTTACAGTTGTGGTTAGGGTTGGGATTAGGGTTACGGTTGGGATTAGGGTTAGGATTAGGGTTGGAATTAGGGTTACGGTTGTGTTGCGGTTAGGGTTGTGGTTAGGGGTGTGTTGGGGTTAGGGTTGTGATTAGGGTTATGGCTACAGTTGGGATTAGGGGTGTGTTGGGGTAAGTGTTGAAGTTAGAATTGAGGGGTTTCCACTGTTTTAGGCACATCAGGGGTCTCCAAACGCAACATGGCGCCACCATTGATTCCAGCCAATCTTGCGTTCAAAAAGTCAAATGGTGCTCCCGCCCTTCCAAGCCCCGACGTGCGCCCAAACAGTGGTTTACCCCCACATTTGGGGTACCAGCGTACTCAGGACAAACTGGGCAACAACTGTTGGGGTCCAATTTCTCCTGTTACCCTTGCAAAAATAAAAAATTACTTGCTAAAACATAATTTTTGAGGAAAGAACAATTATTTTTTATTTTCACGGCTCTGCGTTATAAACTTCTGTGAAGCACTTGGGGGTTGAAAGTGCTCACCACACATCTAGATAAGTTCCTTCGGGGGTCTAGTTTCCAAAATGGGGTCACTTGTGGGGTGTTTCTACTGTTTAGGCACATCAGGGGCTCTGCAAATGCAATGTGACGCCCGCAGACCATTCCATCAAAGTCTGCATTTCAAATGTCACTACTTCCCTTCCGAGCCCTGACGTGTGCCCAAACAGTGGTTTACCCCCACATATGGGGTATCAGCGTACTCACAACAAACTGGGCAACAAATATTGGGGTCCAAATTCTCCTGTTACCCTTGTGAAAATAAAAAATTGATTGCTAAAACATCTTTTTTGAGGAAAGAAAAATGATTTTTTATTTTCACGGCTCTGCGTTGTAAACTTCTGTGAAGCACTTGGGGGTTGAACGTGCTCACCACACATCTAGATAAGTTCCTTGGGGGGTCTAGTTTCCAAAATGGGGTCACTTGTGGGGGGTTTCTACTGTTTAGGCATATCAGGGGCTCTGCAAACGTAACATGATGCCCGCAGACCATTCCATCAAAGTCTGCATTCCAAAACGTCACTACTTCCCTTCCGAGCCCCGGCATGTACCCAAACAGTGGTTTACCCCCACATATGGGGTATCAGCGTACTCAGGAGAAACTGGACAACAACTGTTGGGGTCCAATTTCTCCTGTTACTCTTGCAAAAATAAAAAAATTCTGGGCTAAAAAAATATTTTTGAGGAAAGGAAACACATTTTTTATTTTCACGGCTCTGCGTTATAAACTTCTGTGAAGCACTTGGGGGTTCAAAGTGCTCACTACACATCTAGATAAGTTCCCTTGGGGGTCTAGTTTCCAAAATGGAGTCAATTGTGGGGAGTTCCTACTGTTTAGGCACATCAGGGGCTCTGCAAACGCAACCTGACGCCCGCAGAGCATTCCATCAAAGTCTGCATTTCAAAACGTCACTACTTCCCTTCCGAACCCCGACGTGTGCCAAAACAGTGGTTTACCCCCACATATGGGGTATCATCGTACTCAGGAGAAACTGGAAAACAACTTTTGGGGTCCAATTTCTCCTATTACCCTTGGGAAAATAAAAAATTGTGGGCTAAAAAATCATTTTTGAGAAAAGAAAAATTATTTTTTATTTTCATGGCTCTGCGTTATAAACTTCTGTGAAGCACTTGGGGGTTCAAAGTGCTCACCACACATCTAGATTAGTTCCTTGGGAGGTCTAGTTTCCAAAATGGGGCCACTTGTGCGGGAGCTCCAATGTTTAGGCACACAGGGGCTCTCCAAACGCGACATGGTGTCCGCTAATGATTGGAGCTAATTTTCCATTCAAAAAGCCAAATGGCGTGCCTTCCCTTCCGAGCCCTGCCGTGCGCCCAAACAGTGGTTTACCCCCACATATGGGGTATCATCGTACTCAGGACAAACTGGACAACAACATTTGTGGTCCAATTTCTCCTATTACCCTTGGGAAAATAAAAAATTCTGGGCTAAAAATCATTTTTGAGGAAAGAAAAATTATTTTTTTATTTTCACGGCTCTGCGTTATAAACTTCTGTGAAGCACCTGGGGGTTATAAGTGTTTACTATGCATCTAGATAAGTTCCTTGGGGGGTCTAGTTTCCAAAATGGGGTCACTTGTAGGGGAGCTCCAATGTTTAGGCACACAGGGGCTCTCCAAACGCGACATGGTGTCCGCTAACGATTGGAGCTAATTTTCCATTCAAAAAGTCAAATGGCACGCCTCCCCTTCCGAGCCTTGCCGTGCACCCAAACAGTGGTTTACCCCCACATATGAGGTATCGGCATACTCAGGAGAAATTGCCCAACAAATTTTAGGATCCATTTTATCCTGTTGCCCATGTGAAAATGAAAGAATTGAGGCTAAAATAATTTTTTCGTGAAAAAAAAGTACTTTTTCATTTTTACGGATCAATTTGTGAAGCACCTGGGGGTTTAAAGTGCTCACTATGCTTCTAGATAAGTTCCTTGGGGGGTCTAGTTTCCAAAATGGGGTCACTTGTGGGGGAGCTCCAATGTTTAGGCACACGGGGGCTCTCCAAACGCGACATGGTGTCCGCTAAAGATTGGAGCCAATTTTTCATTGAAAAAGTCAAATGGCGCTCCTTCCCTTCCGAGCCCTGCCGTGCGCCCAAACAGTGGTTTACCCCCACATATGAGGTATCAGCGTACTCAGGACAAATTGGACAACAACGTCCGTGGTCCAGTTTCTCCTTTTACCCTTGGGAAAATAAAAATTTTTTTGCTAAAATATCATTTTTGTGACTAAAAAGTTAAATGTTCATTTTTTACTTCCATGTTGCTTCTGCTGCTGTGAAACACCTGAAGGGTTAATAAACTTCTTGAATGTGGTTTTGAGCACCTTGAGGGGTGCAGTTTTTAGAATGGTGTCACTTTTGGGTATTTTCAGCCATATAGAACCCTCAAACTGACTTCAAATGTGAGGTGATCCCTAAAATAAATGGTTTTGTAAATTTTGTTGTAAAAATGAGAAATCACTGGTCAAATTTTAACCCTTATAACTTCCTAGCAAAAAAAAAATTTGTTTCCAAAATTGTGCTGATGTAAAGTAGACATGTGGGAAATGTTATTTATTAACTATTTTGTGTCACATAACTCTCTGGTTTAACAGAATAAAAATTCAAAATGTGAAAATTGCGAAATTTTCAAAATTTTTGCCAAATTTCCGTTTTTTTCACAAATAAACTCAGAAATTATCGACCTAAATTTACCACTAACATGAAGCCCAATATGTCACGAAAAAACAATCTCAGAATCGCTAGGATCCGTTGAAGCGTTCCTGAGTTATTACCTCATAAAGGGACACTGGTCAGAATTGCAAAAAACGGCAAGGTCATGAAGGGGTTAAAGACTCGGAGGTTTGGAAGTAGTTAATTCAATTGTATAAATGAATATAAGAAACTTTAGTAATATATCTTATTTGAAGAAATCTGCTTCTTTCTCTACTTCTTAGCCACTGCTTACCCTCTCTCTGTCCTGAACTCCTCATTCACTCCAAAAGAACAAAAAAACTACTCAAATTCATCTTGCTTAACAAAAGATGGACTGCCAGCACAGTAAGTCTATGGCGAGGGGAGGAGGAGTGAAGAGCGATGGGAGGCACTGACCTGACAAAGGCATAGAAACAGACCCATTCTGAAGTTTCTCTAGCAAGTAATTTACCCCAGCTACACTGCTCAGTACTATACTGCACATTGTCCTCCATGCTGCTGTTTTGTTTTTACTTTTATGCTAACACAGGAAAAAAAATAGCAGGAATCCCTTTCTGTGTGTTTAGTGTATGGGAGACAACGTAGCAGCTAATCTACACCCATTAGTTCCAAATTAATTGCAAATTACAGTTCTATCCTACTCAGGAAACTAAAAATGCAAGATATACGGTAAGTCTTGGAGTTTACTCAATGATTCGGCATGAAAAAGAACAGCCAAAAAGTTTATTATTAAAAAATACCAAATAGATAAATCAATGACAATCACATAAAAGCAAGATGCTGCTAAGAAATAAGGGGATAATAATAAGTAAAAAACAAACAACTATTAGGGTATGTTTCCACGTTCAGGAAACGCTGCGTTTTTGACGCTGCGTTTTTCCGCAGCGTCAAAAACGCAGCGTCCAGATGTTACAGCATAGTGGATGGGATTTCATGAAATCCAGACTCCACTATGCGTTAAAAAACGCATGCGTTTTTGCCGCAAAAACGCATGCGCGGTGTGTTTTTTCGAAACGCAGCATGTTGCTACTATGAGCAAAACACGCAGGTACACCGCAGGTGACCTGCCAGTGACCTCAGGTGCAGTTTTGGTCAGGATTTTACCTGCATAAAATCCTGACCAAAGCCTGAAGCAAAACTGAACGTGGAAACATACCCTTAAGACTAATGTGGGCCACATTGTGAATGTTTAGTGGACATACACAACATACATAACTTATAAGTTATAAGTAAACTTGGCTGTCTGACCACATTCTATAAATCAGAAAAACATGGTGTACATACTGAGTGGACACATACAGTCTAAGGCTATGTGCACACGTTCAGGAAAGTTTGCAGAATTTTCTTGAGCAAATCTGGCAGAAAATCCGCTTGCTTTTTTTGCGTTTTTTGCGCGTTTTTTTTTGCAGATTTTTTGCAGATTTTTCCGGAGGTTCCCAATGCAATAATATAGCGGCAAATTCGCAAAAAATCTGCAAAATTAATGAACATGCTGTGTTTTTTTCCGCGATGCATTTTCTCGGAAAAAAACGCAACATGGGCACAAAAATTGCGGAATTCATTAAGGCTGTGTGCACACATTCAGGATTTTTTGCGTTTTTTTGCATTTTTTTCACTATAAAAACGCTTAAATAACGCATACATATGCATCCCATCATTTATAATGCATTCCGCGATTTGTGTGCATTTGTTGTGTTTTTTTCCGCGAAAAAAATGCATTATGGTAAAAAACGCAGCATGACCATTAATTTTGCGGATTTTTTGCGGATTTCCCACTACATTATTGCATCCCAGAACCTCCGGAAAAAAACACACAAAAAAATGTGCAAAAAAACACGAGAAAAACGCATTCTCTATCGCTAGATTATTTACAACCAAAATGCCGTTTATTATGAGAAAAGCCTCCATCCTTCTTTAAAACCCCTTTCCGACATCGATGTCGGACTTCCTCCCTTTGATTTGGGCTTCGGCGGTGAGCCCACATCTTTCCCGGCACATTTCAGCTGTTTTGAACAGCTGACATGTGCCCGGAACATCCGCGGGTGGAATCGCGCTCCACCCGCTGCTATTAACCAGTAAAATGCCACTGTCAAACTCTGACAGCGGCATTTAACATGCGCTTCCTGCCATCGCGCCAGAAATCCACCCATCGGTGACGCCCATCACATGATAGTGGGTCACTGATGGGTTGCCGTGACAACTAGAAGTCTCCTGCAAACCTCTATGGTTGTCACTGCTGGATAGCTAGTGAGTAATTCTGCTATATACAGGCGATCTGATCATTGCCTCTATATAGCAGAGCCGATCGGGCAAGTGCAGCTTCTAGTCACCCATGGAGACTATTGAAACATGCAAAAACTAAAAAAATTTAAAATATTAAAAAAATGTGAAAGTTCAATTCACCCCTCTTTCGCCCCATTCAAAATAAAACAATAAAAAAGAGAAACATACACATATTTGGCATCGCCGCATTCATAATCGCCTGATCTATCAATATAAAAAAAAGAAATAACCCGATCGCTAAATGGCGTAATGAGAAAAAAATTCAAACCGCCAGAATTACGTTTTTTTGGTCGCCGCAACATTGCATTAAAATGCAATAACAGGCTATCAAAAGATCGTATCTGTACCAACATGGTATCGTTAAAAATGTCAGTTCAGCACGCAAAAAATAAGCCCTCACCCAACCCCAGATCACGAAAAATGGAGACGCTAAGGGTCTCAGAAAATGGCGCAATTTTTTTTAACAAAGTTTGGAATTTTTTTTCACCACTTAAATAAAAAAGAACCTAGACATGTTTGGTGTTTATGAACTCGTAATGACCTGGAGAATCATAATTCGTCATTCAGGTTTAATTTAGCATTTAGAGAACATGTTGAAAAAAAAAAAAAAACAACTGTGGGATTGTACTTATTTTGCAATTTCACCTGGAATTTTTTTTCCCATTTTAGAGTACAAGACATGGTAAAACCAATGGTGTTGTTGCAAAGTACAACTCGTCCCGCAAAAAACAAGCCCTCACATGGCCATTTTGACCAAAGAATAAAAAAGTAATGGTTCTGGGAAGAAGGGGAGCGAAACATGAAAATGCAAAACCAAAAATACCTTTGGTCGTTAAGGGGTTAAATGTTGATATACTATTTGCCATTGATATCCATTGCAGTAGGGCATTCCACAGTCTATGCTCTAACTGTAAAGAACATTTTCTTATATACCGTATATACTCGAGTATAAGCCAACCCCCCTAGTTTTGCCACAAAAAACTGGGAAAACTTATTGAATCGAGTATAAGCCTAGGGTAGGAAAGGCAGCAGCTACCGGTGAATTTCAAAAATAAAAATAGATGCTCCATACCGTTCATTATTGCCCCATAAGATGCTCCATATAAAGCTGTGCCATATATAATGCTCCATACATTTCATTATGGCCCCATAGATGCTCCATATAAAACTGTGCCACATATAATGCTCCATACATTTCATTATTGCCCCATAGATGCTCCACATAAAACTGTGCCACATATAATGCTCCATACTGTTCATTATTGCCCCATAAGATGCTCCATATAAAGCTGTGCCACATATAATGCTCCATACATTTCATTATGGCCCCATAGATGCTCCATATAAAACTGTGCCACATATAATGCTCCATACATTTCATTATTGCCCCATAGATGCTCCACATAAAACTGTGCCACATATAATGCTCCATACTGTTCATTATTGCCCCATAAGATGCTCCATATAAAGCTGGGCCATATATAATGCTCCATACCGTTGATTATTGCCCCATAGATGCTCCATATAAAGCTGTGCAATATATAATGCTGCTGCTGCAATAAAATAAAAATGACATACTCGCCTCTCTTGCTTCCCGCAGCATCCCGTCTCGGCGTCTCTCCACACTGACTGTTCAGGCAGAGGGCGGCGCGCAGATTAGTACGTCATCGCGCCCTCTGACCTTAACAGTCAGAGCAAGAGGACAGGAAGACGGAGCGGCGCCCGGCGTGTGGAACGTGGACAGGTAATTATGTAATACTCACCTGCCCCCGGCGTCCCTGGCTCCTTATCCCGGACAGATGGTCTCCGGGTGCCGCAGCCTCTTCCTCTGTCAGCGGACACCGTTACCGCTCATTAGGGAAATTAATATGCGGCTCCACCACTATGGGAGTGGGGTCCATATTCATAACTTTAATGAGCGGTCCCACGTGACTGCTGAACAGGGGAAGAGCTGCGGCACCTGAAGACCATGGGACAGGCAAGGGGAGCGCCAGGAGCCCCGGAAGCAGGTAAGTATATGACAGACCTCTCTCCCCCTCACCCGCCGACCGTGACTCGAGTATAAGCCGAGAGGGGCTCTTTCAGCCCAAAACGTTGGGCTGAAAATCTCGGCTTATACTCGAGTATATACGGTAGTTGCCTTAATCGTCTTTCCTCCACGTAATGAATATCCCATGGTCCTCTGTAAGACTCTTGAAAGAAATAAGTCTTGTGTCAGTACTTTGTATCGACAACACATGCATTTATTCATAGAAATGACCTCGCCTCTGAGGTGTCTTTTTTTCTAAGCTAAACATGCCCATCTTTTCCAACTTCTCATCATGGGTGAAACCATCCATCCCATGTAATAATTTAGTTGCTGCCATTGAAGTGACTCTAATTCCACGTTCCACGATGAGCTTTTGGTGCGTTTTTGAAGCTGCATATTTCTCATTCCCACTGTGCTTTCTTTTTATTCAGTGTACAGTGGCCTGTGGTGCGTGTTTCAAATCTGCAACATGCAAGTTTCTCTTCCATATATGCACTTGCATTCAATGTGGAAAATCTGCAGGTAAAAAAGGCACATGTGGAAACACATCAAAAACACATGTAATCCACACCTAAGTATATCAATAAAGTTTTATCAAAGCCAAATACCAGGAAGTATCAAAAACAAAGCAGCATTATTTAAAGTATGACAAGCCAACAAAAGACGAAAACTGCAGCGTTATAAACGCAAAAAAAAAAGTTAAAAATACTGCATGCAAAAACAATGAAAAACCGCAAGTAACCTAATTTAAATAATGGGGAAGTTTCAGAAAGTCACCAAAAGCTCATTGTGGGAACATAGCCTTATTTCCCAATATGCTTTTTCAAATGTGGAGCCCAAATCTGTATTTAGATGTGGCCTCACAACTGATTTATAGAGAGGTAATAATTACATTTCGATTAGGGGATTTTGTCTCTACTCTTTTTATACACCCTAAAATCTTGTTTCCATTACTGTGATATTGATCACATATCCTTAGGATAGGTCATAAATATGAGATTGGTAGGGGTCCAACACCCGGCATCCCCAGTGATCATCTGTCACCAGCTATGGCAGCGGCCGGATATAAACAGCTTCGTACACTGTTTAATGGCCGCTCCCAGGTATTGCAGATCATCTATTATGAATGATGCCTTACCATAGTGCATATTAGACTATACATCTTTTTCCACAGTGAACAGGTTTCTGTAATATTAGCACAAAAACTATAAAGTGTTTTGCAGACATTAATAAATACCCTTAATTTTAAAAGTGTAAGTATATTAAAACAGTAGCATCTGCAGTGGCAATCTCAATTAATGATTAGTAGCCCGATTGACAGCCCTGCATAAGCATAGAGATATTGTCAGTCCTGCCCATTAGACTCGAAGGAGAATGAAATACCTGTTAAATTATTTTTTTATACACTCATGTGAACTTTGTCTGAATTTTAATCTGAAAACTCTGACAATTGTTTTCCCATTTGGCATATATTCGCAATCCACTTTTATATATCAGCAAGTAATAAACATCTACAAGACCAAATACAGTCTCCTATGTTAAAGAATTGCAATTATCCGTAAAAATTAGATGGTATACAGTTGCCAGTGCAGCTCATCCAGGATGGCACATGAATGCGAACTGTGGCAAGAAGGGTAGCTGTGTCTGTCAGCGTAGTGTCCAGAGCATGGAACAGGTACGGTAGCAAGAGACAGGTGTTGTGAATTCCATTCTTGGGCTCCCTCCGGTGGTTGTAAATGGCACTTTTGTGAATTCTGCCCTTGGGCTCCCTCCGGTGGTTTTAAGTGGAACTGCTGCTCCTTGGATTTAGCTTAGCAGCTGCTTCCACTGATCTTCTCTCCTGCTCTGCTATTTAGCCTGGCTCTGATCTTCAGCCAGTGCCAGCTGTCAATGTTTCTTGGTTGGATTCAGATCTCTCCTTGGATTTCCTTGATAGTCGGTCCTGTTCAGCAAAGATAAGTCCTTGCATGTCCATTTGTTGTCCTCTCGCTGTGGACTTAATCATTCAGCTAATTTTATGTTTGCTCTTGTCCAGCTTGTCAGTATTCTATATTTTGTAAGCTGGAAGCTCTGGGGAAGCAGATTTGCCCTCCACACCGTTAGTCAGGTGTGGAGATTTTTTGTAAACTCTGTGATGGATTTTTTTAGCTTTTAATACTGACCGCACAGTATCCTTTCCTATTCTGTCTATCTAGTTAGAAGTGGCCTCCTTTGCTAAATCCTGTTTTCATTCTGTGTATGTCATTTCCCTCTCCACTCACAGTCCATATTTGTGGGGGGCTGTCTGTCCTTTGGGAGCTTTCTCTGAGGCAAGATAGCTTTCCTGTTTCCATCTTTAGGGGTAGCTAGTTCTCCGGCTGTGATGAGATGTCTAGGGAGTGACAGGAACATTCCACGGCTACTTCTAGTGTTGTGTTAGGTTCAGGAACTGCGGTCAGTAAAGATACCATCTCCTCAGAGCTCGTCCCATGGTGCTTCTTAACCACCAGGTCATAACAGACAGGCCAGTACACCAGGAGACGTGGAGTGTGCTGTAGGAGGACAACAGCCCAGCAGCAGGACCACTACCTCAGCCTTTGTGCACAGAGGAACAAGACGAGCAGTGCCAGTCCCCTGCAAAATTACCTCCTTCAGGCCACTAGCATCCATTTGTCTGCTCAAACTGACAGAAACAGACTTGATGAGGGTGGTATTGAGGACTCAACGCTTACAAGTGGGTGTTGGGCTTAAAGCACAACACCATGTAGATCAATTGGCATTTGCCAGAGAACACCAAGATTGGCAGATTCGACATTGGCGCTCTGTGTTCTTCATGTATGAGAGCAGCTTCACATGTGACAGACATAACAGAGTCTGGAGACACAGTGGAGAGCATTCTGCTGCCTGCAACATCCCCCAACATGACCGGTTTGGCAGTGGGTCAGTAATGGTGTGGGGAGTAATTTCTTTGGAGGGCCGCATAGCCCTCCATGTGCTAACCAGAGGTAACCTGGCTACCATTAGGTACTGGGATGAGAGCCTCAGACCCATTGTGAGACCATATGCAGGTGCATTGGTCCCTGGGTTCCTTGTGATGCATGACAATGCTAGGCCTCATGTGGCTGGAGTGTGTCAGCAGTTCCTGCATGATGAAGGCATTGATTCTATAGACTGGCCCACCCGTTCCCCAGATCAAGCACATCTGGGGCATCATGTCTCGTTACATCCACCAATGCCACGTTGCACCACAGACTGTCCAAGAGTTGATTGATGCTTTTATCCAAGTCTGGGAAGAGCTCCTTCAGGAAAACATCCTCCGCCTCATCAGGAGCATGCCCAGGTGTTGTAGGGATGTCATACAGGCACGTGGAGGCCAAACACACACACAACTGAACATCATTTCCTTGTCTTGAGGCATTTGCACTGAAGTTGGACCAGCCTGTAATTTGATTTTCCACTTTGATTTTGAATATCATTCCAAATCCAGACCTCCGTGGGATATTAATTTTGATTTAAATTGATCACTTTTTATGTTTTATCGTTCTGAACACATTCCACTATATAATGAATAAGGATTTACAACTGGAATGTTTTACTCAGGGATATCTAGGATGTGGTATTTTAGTTTTCCCTTTATTTTTTAGAGCAGTGTACTACATAACGATCTGCTCAGCTGCCCTTTAACTTGCTTCCCACAGATTGCATGTTCAATCTGACAGATTCACTGTAGGCTCTGTTAGCATTTCATTGCCTTTTTTATGTCCAGAATTGTATTACCTGCTGTATTTCTCTATCCAGTAAGGAAAAACCCTGCATAACTTATTAGTATTTCAAGGCATTCCTCAGGTTGTGTTACTAAACAATTACTAAGGCATCCGTCATGTTTCCTTCAGAAACGACTCATAATGTCAGCGAGGCAGATCCTCAGAGTCTTAGTCAGATTACAATTACTAATTATCCATTTGGTTAAAAAGTTGAATATCTTTTTGCGCATATTTCCTTCAGATTTATCGGTGTTGAACAATATTTCAATATTTATTCTCTGCTATAGAGCTGAAGTGAGATGTTAGAAGACATGTTAATGTGCAGACTGGAGAACTGTCAAGTTGAGCTTCTAGAGTTACAGTGAGATGATATCATAAAAGTTTAATAGCTACTCGGAATTTAATATATACTTTTTTCATTTACATGAAAGTAGTTGGGTTTCATATTGCTTTCTTTGTCATGTATTGTCTGACGTTTCTCATCGATTGAAGTTCAACATAACATGATATTAAATGTAGACAACGTAATCGAGGCATCAAAAGGACATGAAAGTTTCACTGTGCAATTAAGTGAGAGAGAAATAGTGGCAAGACTGTGTAAGTCTGAAAATATATCACACAGTATACTTTGAAAACATGATATACCCCCAAAAATGATTGAATAAAATATCTGCTATTTGCGATGGCAATATCAACTCACTTTTGACGACTATATGTATACCATGTAATGTTCTATTATTGAAACACTAGATGGTGGCCCGATTCTAACGCATCGGGTATTCTAGAATATTTATGTATGTATGTACTTTGCGCTTAGCACAGTCACGTAGTATATAGCACAGCCACGTAGTATATAGCAGTCACATAGTATATAGCACAGCCTATGTAACAGACAGCCACATAGTATATAGCACAGGCACGTAGTATATAGCACAGCCACGTAGTATATAGCAGCCACATAGTATATAGCACAGTCCATGTAACACAGACAGCCACGTAGTATATAGCACAGCCACATAGTATATAACACAGCCCACGTAATATGTAGCACAGCCCATGTAATATATAGCACAGCCACACAATATATAACACAGGCCACATAGTATATAACACTGCCCAAGTAGTATATAGCAGCCAGGCAGTATATAACACAGCCCACGTAGTATATAACAAATGCCACGTAGTATATAACTCAGACCATGCAGTATATAACACAGCCCACACAGTATATAGCACAGCCCACGCAGTGTATAACACAGCCCACGTAGTATATAACAAAGGCCACGCAGTATATAACACAGACCATGCAGTATATAACACAGCCCACGCAGTATATAACACAGCTCACGTACTATATAACACAGGCCATGCAGTATATAACACAGCCCACGCAGTATATAACACAGCCCACGTAGTATATAGCAGCCAGGCAGTATATAACACAGCCCACATAGTATTTAACAAATGCAACGCAGTATATAACTCAGACCACGCAGTATATAACACAGCCCACACAGTATATAACACAGCTCATGTACTATATAACACAGCTCACGAACTATATAACACAGGCCATGCAGTATATAACACAGCCCACGCAGTATATAACACAGCCCACGCAGTATATAACACAGCCCACGTAGTATATAGCAGTGTGGGCACCATATCCCTATTAAAAAAAATTAATAAAAAATATTTATATACTCACCCTCCGCCGTCCACCGAAAGTTTTCCGATGCGCATGATGCTGCCGCCAGCTTCTGTTCCCAGTGATGCATTGTGAAATTACTCAGATGGCTTAGTGGTCTCGCGAGACCGCTAAGTCATCCGGGTAATTTCACAATGCATCTCTGGGAACGGAAGCTGCCGAGAGCATCGGGAGGAGCGGGAAAGCTGCGGAGGCGACTGAAGGTGAGAATAGCATGATTTTTTTTTTATTATTATTTCTAACATTATATCTTTTTACTATTGATGCTGCATAGGCAGCATCAATAGTAAAAAGTTAGTCCGGGATGGGGCGACACACTGGCGCTGACTGGAGAGGACTAGGGAGGGGGCACTGACTGGAGGAGAGTAGGGAGGGGCCAATTCACGGCCGGACTAAGCCTGTCGCTGATTGGTCGCGACCAATCAGCGACGTAGGATTTCCGTTACAGACAGACAGACAAACAGACGGAAGTACCCCTAAGACGATTACATAGATAGATGAGATGATATAGGAATGGATTAATAGGAGCAAGCTAACAGACTGCCTGCTCTTGCATTTCTGTGCTGCCTGGGGGCCGAGAGGTTTAAAGTGGGTTTTTGCAGACCAAAAAGAGAAAAAGTTTATAGAATGAACAACACCAGAGGAGTACACCATCCGGACTCGGATACACGTGAATCCAATTTAACAGCCTGCACGAAATCCCAGGCTCAGTATAAATTGAGGTGCTCAGTATAAATAACATGTAATCTGATAAACAAATAGTAGAAAGAGATGCGGCACTCACCCTTTTTGCTTGTGAAATCATGCTGTTTTTATTTGGACTGACATAAAAAAGTTGTTACATGTCCATGTGATACATCAGGCATACAGGAGGGTGCGGAGAGAGAGATTGGGTTTTTGCTTAATCGGACAACAGCATGAGATAGCGACAGAGACCCTGATTCCAGCAGTGTATCTGTAATAACTATAGGGGATAACTCAGGAGACTCTTTGCGTGGAACAAGACAACTACAGGACACAGTTTTATAAGTGGTAAAGTCTATATTATCACACGGTGATTCAAACAGGTGCAGAGAGAAACTCAAGTCCACAACACTTGGTGTAAATATTAAGCGCAGCTTAACAGTCTATAGGGAACTTCAGAGGAAAATGCAATCAAGCAGAAAGTCTATGAAGCACAGTTATTCTTGAGGATACTTGACACGAATAACTCCTTGTTTAGTCGAAACACAGATAAATATGCTTATAAGGCAGTTCAAGCAAAGTCTTATCTCAACCAGGAAGGCCTGGGTGATAATCTCAGGTTTAAGCAGAGCAGCAACAGATTACATGTCCAACAAATGCAGATGCAAGTAAACACGAACAGCAGATGAAGGAGGATACTGGAAACCGGTGTATGCAGCAGGAACTCAGAGCAGAGTAGCAGGATCTCCACACAGGTTCACAGGAGCAGGTACAAAGCCAGGAAGCCACCAGGGACAGAAGCTGGATGCAAGGCAGAATACTCTAGCACAGACTAAAGGCTGGGGTGGAGTTATATAGCAGGTAGACAGAGTGCACATGAGACCAAAGACGCCATCTTGGAAAAGGGGAGTAATGCACAAAATGTAATAAAAAATGTTCAGAGTCCTGACAGTATCACTTAGTTTACTGAGTGCAGCAATTATGATAGAATCACAGATTTATCTGCTGCAGATCTAGTAGAGCTCAGTTGTTGAGCTCTGTGTAACCCCATCTGCATCACTGATTGGCAGCTTTTTGTGTACAATGTATAGTGAAAGAGAGCTACTAATCAGTGGTGGGGGCGTGGTAGGACTAGGAGACACAGGCTAGCTAGTTCTGTGGTGATAATCTCCTCATGGAACACTGATTGTATTGAAACAGCAAAATACAACCCAATGAGTGACACATTGCTGAAATTAGGGTCTCTTCCCCTACATTATGGTGCTTTCCGATTACATAGCAAAAGGGTCATTCCATGTCAAGTGGACCAGTGGTCCACACTCGACCTTCTCCGATTTTGCTGAAAATTTATAAGGATGTACATGTATGTTTGAAAAGAGGTTCTGTAAATTTTTAGGGCCAGATCTCAAATACATTGGGCACTGTTGACCTTTCACTGGAGGTTCCACCAAGCCTGCGGCTTCAGCTAAGAGGATTTTGCAAACTTTGGCACATAGCCATTAGAGTTCTATACTGGCTATGATGCTGAAATTTGGTCTGGTCTGGAATTGTTGCTGAATTTGCAACATAATCGGTTCAGAGAAGCTGTATTGTCGGCCCATTGCTGTTGCAGCTGGTGCTGGAATTATTGCAATGATTGACTGCTATAACCACCATGGACCAACGCAAGGGTTTGAATAGTGCAGTTACCATTCATTGCGTATTAATAAATAACACCATGTTCAGTGGCATTTTTCATTTCTTAAACTGAGAGACTCCAAAAAAAACCCCAATGATCCTTGTAGAGAAAAATGTGCTCTTTCTAATGATATCAGAATTAATATATTTTAGGGGTACCCTTTCTGAGAAATTTGACCTAAAAATAGGTAAAATTCGTTTTTTTTAAGTTTTTCATCATATGTGGGTGTGAATATTTCCACAAATACATATGCTTTGACCGTGATATTGCAGCAATGCAAAGTCATGTAGATGTTTGATGTACAGGGCAAAGCACCAGTTACTATTGGTTTTTGATCTTGAGTTATATATGGGCAAAGTTTGGCATAAATTTTATGCAACGCGTTTTTCAAGCTACTTTGACACAAAATTGCGGCCGAAATATTGCTTTGTCATAGCCGGTAATAATTTTATCGTGTTTAGCAGCAAAAGTTGAGCTAGTATGCCAAATTTCAGCATCATAGCCAGTATAGAACTCTAATGGCTATGTGCCAAAGTTTGCAAAATCCTCTTAGCTGAAGCCGCAGGCTTGGTGGAACCTCCAGTGAAAGGTCAACAGTGTCCAATGTATTTGAGATCTGGCCCTAAAAATTTACAGAACCTCTTTTCAAACATACATGTACATCCTTATAAATTTTCAGCAAAATCGGAGAAGGTCGAGTGGGGACGATTTTTAAAACTGGTCCACTTGATGTGGAATGACCCAAAAGCATGGTGACAGATTT
This sequence comes from Ranitomeya variabilis, assembly GCF_051348905.1. Taxonomy (NCBI): domain Eukaryota; kingdom Metazoa; phylum Chordata; class Amphibia; order Anura; family Dendrobatidae; genus Ranitomeya; species Ranitomeya variabilis. The sequence continues at coordinate 170,653,429 of NC_135233.1, read as the reverse complement.
CATTTAAGGGACTGAAAGCCAAACTGCATCATGTATCTTGTTGCTCTGAATTGCTAGATTTCCATTGGGGTCTAATAAGGGTACCGTCACACAGTGGCATTTTGATCGCTACAACGGCACGATTCGTGACGTTCCAGCGATATATTTACGATCTCGCTGTGTCTGACACGCTACTGCGATCAGGGACCCCGCTGAGAATCGTACGTCGTAGCACATCGTTTGAAACTTTCTTTCGTCGTCAAGTGTCCCGCTGTGGCGGCATGATCGCATCGTGTAACAAAGGTTGTATACGATGTGCGCACAGTAACCAACGGCTTCTACATCGCAAATACGTCATGAAATTATCGCTCCAGCGTCGTGCATTGCGAAGTGTGTCCGCTGTCTACGACGCTGGAGCGATATTGAAGCGACGCTGGAGCGTCACGAATCGTGCCGTTGTAGCGATCAAAATGCCACTGTGTGACGGTACCTTAACATTCTGTCTGCAGTTACAAGAGAAGCAGCCCCACAGCATGATGCTGCTACCACCATTCTTGACTGTAGGGATGGTATTCTTGGGGTCGTATGCAGTGCCATCCAGTCTCCAAACGTCACGTGTGTGGTTGGCACCAAAGATCTCGATCTTGGTCTCATCAGACCAGAGAACCTTGAACCTGTCAGTCTCAGAGTCCTCCAAGTGATCATGAGCAAACTGTAGACGAGCCTTGACATGACGCTTTGAAAGTAAAGGTACCTTACGGGCTCGTCTGTAACGGAGACCATTGCGGTGGAGTACGTTACTTATGGTATTGACTGAAACCAATGTCCCCACTGCCATGAGATCTTCCCGGAGCTCCTTCCTTGTTGTCCTTGGGTTAGCCTTGACTCTTCGGACAAGCCTGGCCTCGGCACGGGAGGAAACGTTCAAAGGCTGTCCAGGCCATGGAAGGCTAACAGTAGTTCCATAAGCCTTCCACTTCCGGATGATGCTCCCAACAGTGGAGACAGGTAGGCCCAACTCCTTGGAAAGGGTTTTGTACCCCTTGCCGGCCTTGTGACCCTCCACGATCTTGTCTCTGATGGCCTTGGAATGCTCCTTTGTCTTTCCCATGTTGACCATGTATGAGTGCTGTTCACAAGTTTGGGGAGGGTCTTAAATAGTCAGAAAAGGCTGGAAAAAAGAGATAATTAATCCAAACATGTGAAGCTCATTGTTCTTTGTGCCTGAACTACTTCTTAATACTTTAGGGGAACCAAACAGAATTCTGGGGGGTTGAGGGGTTGAATAATAAATGACCCTCTGAAAAAAACTTTTCACAATTTAAAAAAACAATAAACAAAGAAATAACATTCTTTTTTTCTGCAGTGCATTTCACACTTCCAGGCTGATCTACAGTCCAAGGTTTATCCTACAGCTAAAGGCCCCGTCTCACATAGCGAGATCGCTGCTGAGTCACAAGTTTTGTGACGCAACAGCGACCTCAGTAGCGATCTCGCTATGTGTGACACGTACCAGCGATCAGGCCCCTGCTGTGAGATCGCTGGTCGTGTCGGAATGGCCTGGACCTTTTTTTGGTCGTTGAGGTCCCGCTGACATCGCTGAATCGGTGTGTGTGACACCGATCCAGCGATGTCTTCACTGGTAACCAGGGTAAACATCGGGTTACTAAGCGCAGGTTGGCACCCTATTAAATAATACGAGACCCTACAAACCCTTTGAGGCGGGTTTGTACATCATATGTGATGAGTACCTCTTTTGATTTACTGTTTTGATTGCTTTAAACTTCTCCACAACAGTATCATGGACCTGCCTGTTGTGTTCCTTGGTCTTCATGATGCTCTCTGTGCTTCAAACAGAACCCTGAGACTATCACAGAGCAGGTGCATTTATATGGAGACGTGATTACACACAGGTGGATTATATTTATCATCATTAGGCATTTAGGACAACATTGGATCATTCAGAGATCCACAATGAACCTCTGGAGTGAGTTTGCTGCACTGAAAGCAAAGGGGCTGAATAATATTGCACGCCCCAGTTTTCAGTTTTTGAATTTCCCAAAAATTTTAAAATAATCAATACATTTCGTTCAACTTCCCAATTGTTTTCCACTTGTTGTTGATTCTTCACCAAAAATTTACATTTGGTATCTTTATGTTTGAAGCATGATATGTGGGAAAAGGTTGAAAAGTTCCAGGGAGCCGAATACTTTTGCAAGGCACTGTATCTGAATAGAGATTCTGCTCTGTTACATGGGCTAAACCCAAGTTTAAAACTTGAATAGAAAATACCCTGAAGTAAATAAACAGCAATAGTGCATGAAAATAATGTAGGGTACTTAGTTAACATCATTTTAATAAAAAATAATTAAGAAGCCATCCCATCACGTCACAGTGACTCTATTTGGGATGGCCCTAACCTCTAATATTAAAACCTTACCATTTGTCAAGTGACATACATGTGGATAAGGGCTGAGAAGGACTGAGACCCGGCTAGTGGACACACAGCCATGAAGAAGCTATATGAGTGAAATGTGCGTTGGGGACCGGGACCAACGCCCGGATGGGACACCAATCATGGGTAAATACATATAAATGGGTAAATACTTATGGATGGGCAGTCATGCATACTATATTGTTCGTAGCAGTGCACTCTAATTGGGAGTATCACATGTATACCCTATGCAATCTGTTGCTTGCAATGCTATTGTATATACAGTGCCTAAAAGTAGTATTCAACCCCCTGCAGATTTAGCAGGTTTAATAAGATGCAAATAAGTTAGAGCCTTCAAACTTCAAACAAGAGCAGGATTTATTAACAGATGCATAAATCTTACAAACCAAAAAGTCTTGTTGCTCAGTTAAATTTTTATAAATTTTAAACATAAAAGTGTGGGTCAATTATTCTTCAAAGAGTGAGGCTAAGCGTCAGATAGGGTGCATCTTATAGATGTGCCTTTTCTGGGGTGGCCGGGAGCCATCTGATTTCCCTCTGCTGGTTATGAAAATTAACAGTTGCTGTCTGGTTACAGCCTATGTATGTTCGTTCTGTTAAACCTCTTACAAAGGCTGGTGAGGATGTGTGTGTTTGGGTTTACTTATCGGCTTAGTGATGAGGGTGTTGGGCTGATATTTTTTCATTTACCTTTAGTAATGAAAAAATATCAGCCCAACACCCTCATCACTAAGCCGATAAGTAAACCCAAACACACACATCCTCACCAGCCTTTGTAAGAGGTTTAACAGAACGAACATACATAGGCTGTAACCAGACAGCAACTGTTAATTTTAAAGAAAAAAAATTGTGTGCGCTCCTGCGTAATTTTAATAACCAGCAGAGGGAAATCAGATGGCTGAGAGCTGATGTTAATATTCTGGGAAGGAGCCAATAGCCATAAAGGTTCCCAGGCTATTAATATCAGCTCACAACTGTTTGCTTAGCCTTTACTGGCTAGTTTACAGGGGAGCCCAGAAAAAAATTGATATAGGGTCCCCCTATAAAATCTAACTTGCAAAGGTTAGGCAGAGAACTGCGGGCTGATATTAATATCCTAGGAAGAGACAATGGATATTGGCACCTCCCAGACTAAAAACATCAGCTCCCGGCCACCCCAGAAAAGGCACATCTATAAGATGCACCCTATCTGACGCTTAGCCTCACTCTTCCCACTTGCCTTGTAACAGTGGCAAGTGGGGTTCATACTTTTGGGGTTGATGTCACCTTTCTATTTTCAGGTGACATCAAGTCCACAGGTTAGTAATAGAGAGAAGTCTATAAAACACATATCCATTAGTAACTCCATAGTGATATTGTATAAAAACTCAGACACCCAGAATAAAGTCCTTTATTTGAAATAATGACGCCGACTCCTTTAATGAATCTTAATTAAACCATACTCACCAAACGCCTAATCCACCGAAGCCAACGTCTCCTGCAACAAAAATAAACGACTAAATCACAATATACCTCGCCTGTCCGCAGAGAAGGTAATCCATAATGTACCACGACGATCCTGATCACTTTGAGAGCAGACACTGATGTGACTGCTCTCAAAGTCAATTGGTAATACACTGACCGGAGGTAATCGCTCCCGTAGTGTATCACTGAGCTGCCGTGAGAGTTCACTGGAGGCTCATCAGCTCCAGTGATCTCCCTTACAGCACCACTGCTGCATGAGAAAGTTTTCATGCAGCGGTGTCGTAAGTGAGAGCATCGGAGCTGGTGAAGTCCAGTGAACTCTCACGGCAGCTCAGTGATACACTGCGGGAGCGATTACCTCCTGTTAGTGTATCACCGGCGTCCGGGTAGAGTGGTCACATCTCCTGATGTGACTGTTCTTCACGTGAGATCGCCATGGGACACTTGGCATTACGTGGTCTACGGCGGAAAATTGAGTATATGTTGCTTTATTATTTTACTGTTGCTTTATTATTTTACATTATTTCCAGGAAACGATGGCATCAGGGATTTTGTGTTAGGTGAGTATAATGTTTTTATTTTTTATTTTTATGTGAATGTGTATGTAATTTTTAAACTTTTTTTATTCTTTCCAACTCTGAGCACAGGCGCCGGCAGATGATACTACTCTCCCATCAGCGGCTCCTGCTGTCACTGTTATCAGTGACAACAGACGTAGCCCGATGAGAGCCGTAGTCTCATCAGCCCACACTTGCTGACCTGCGGTAAGCTTTTTACCGCAGGTCACCGCTGCGTGTCACGCTGACATCTGTCAGACAGTACCAGCGAACCCAAAGAGAGAAACCCGAACAAAAGGTCAAAGAAAATAGGACAATAAAAGATATCACGGTTAAAATGCTTTTATTCAGTAGCGGTACATAGCACTACAAACACAAGAGGTGTTCGCACAAATAGTAACACATGATTTATATAGATAAAAAATATAATAAAATATGACACCACATATTTAAATTAGTGACCACCTCACCAGGCAAAAAATACTAAAAATATTATACCAACGAAATATGTATTGTCAGAGCAAAGCCACAGAGAGCATCTGCCACTTATAATGGTAAAAATTATATGAATGGCAGCATGAATGGCTGAAAAACCAGACTAGAAGTTTGCAGTAATCTCCGAATGGTCTGCCATTCTTTCCAACACAGCACATGTTTGTCACTTACTATGTAATAATTTGCCACATGCCTTCTTATCACTAGTGGTAAACATCCATTGCTAAGTTCAGTGCATGTTTTAAAATATAAAGACAGTACCGGCGGTAGCATTATCGCACAGATGACAGGGTGGGAAACACCATAGGAGGACAGTAAGATGAAAAACAAAAACTCAGCAAAACTGCAGCAAATCCATAAACATTTGTATACCTGCGTTTTTGCTGCGGATTTGACTGACTCAATTGAAGTCAATGGGTGAAAAATGCTGCAGGAACACACAAAGGCTATGTGCACACGTTGCGGATTGGTGTGCAGATTTTTCCGCACTGTTTTTGCAAAATCCGCAGGTAAACTGCACTGTGGATTACCCGCGGATTTACCGCGGTTTTTGTGCAGATTCCACCTGCATTTTTACACCTGCAGATCTCTATTGAGGAGCAGGTGTAAACCTCTGCGGAACAAAGAATTGACATGCTGCGGAAAAAACATTGCTGTTTTTCCGCGCTGTTTTTCACAGCATGTTCACTGTGGATTTTATTTTCCATATGTTTACAGGGTACTGTACAACGCATGGAAAACAGCTGCAGATCCGCAGCATCAAATCCGCTGCTGATCCGCAGGAAAATCCGCATATAGTCAAAGAATTGACATTCTGTAGAAAAAAACTACTGAAAATACTCAAGGAAATTTATTGATCATGTGCACAACACTTCAGGATTGTCATTACATTAGCTTGCAAAAGGATTCCATAGTGTTTTTGGCCGGATAAAAATCTGCAAAAACGCATCAAAAACGCACTGTGTCCACATAGCCTAAATCTTATATAGTTTTGGGATAACAACCTCATTTTTCAGTTTAGAAAACTGGTATACTTGATGACCTGTCGATGCTCGTATCTTTGAATGGATGTCTTCACATCAGATTTCTATCAACTCACCTGAATACATTGTTGAAGCTTAGTGTTCTTATTTTACTGCTTGCCTATTCATCTTACAGCTATTACTCCTGACCCTCATACTTATGTACACTCATCCCTATTGAGTGTGAATGTGTTATTGATAGGTAGAGGGTATCATGCAACTGGCAGACATCTGTGATAGGTACATATCTCTCTTAAAGGGAACCTAGCACCAGATTTATGCTATCCTATCTAAGAGTTGTAGGGGCAGAGTCCTTGATTCCACCAATGTTTCCCTTACATGGATGGTTGTTGTGTTTGTTGTATAAAGTTACTTCTTTATCTGCTGCAGATCTAGCAGTTCTCTAAATACGGAGCTCTGTATAACCCCGCCCACACCAATGACTGACAGCTTTCTTTGGCAACTTTCTGCATATACATAGACAATCAGTGGTGAGGGTGGGGTTACGGAGCGCTGAAGAATATGGAGTACTACATGGCACAAGTTTACTATTCTTCCAGTGATAATCTCCTGCTGATAAATCAGTGATTTTATAAAATCTGTAGCAAGCAGCCCAGTAAGCAGCATATCGCTGGAATCAGGGTCTCTATCTCTTCATCTTGGTGCGCTCAGATTATGTGGCAAAAACCTGATGACAGATTTCCTTTTAAGATCAAAAGATTGGGCATGTTATCATCTTGCCACTGTTATCCTAACCTGAAATCTTTACAGAACAATAATGAATAACTAGTTGTTCAGAATTATTCCATCAATCATTCCAAATGTATTGCCAGGTAGAGGTATTATGGTTCCTTATAGGGATGCAAATTTGTACAACTTAGAATGGACACCCTTTTAGAGTAGGGGTGAGCAATTTAATTTCCCAAGGGGCCACATGAGAGACCGTGACAGTTGTGGAGACCGAACCAATAGACTAAAATTAATTCTGGTCAATATTAATATTAACATATTAATTATAATTATTTTATATTAATATTAATTGTATCACTGATTATTGAGCAGAATTATATATACTGTATGAGTCTCACATAGCCTCCTATATACATTATGAGCCCCACATAGCCTACTATATACAGCATGAACCCCACATAGCCTAATATATACAGTATTAGCCTCACCAAACACCATATATACAGTGTGAACCCCACATAGCCTCCATATATACAGTAAGCCCCACATAGCCTCCTATATTCAGTGTGAACCCCCACATAGCTTCCTATACACAATAGGAGCCCCACATAGCCTCCATATATACAATGTGAGCCCCCACATATACTCCATATATACAGTGTGCCCCACATAGCCTCCATATATACAATGTGAGCCCCCACATATACTCCATATATACAGTGTGCCCCACATAGCCTCCATATATACAATGTGAGCCCCCACATATACTCCATATATACAGTGTGCCCCACATAGCCTCATATATACAATGTGAACCTCCACATAGCTTCCTATATACAGTAGGAGCCCCACATAGTCTCCATATATAAAGTGTGAGCCCACATAGCCTCCATATATACAGTGTGAGCCCCTACATAGACTCCTATATACATATAAACATCCCATAGACAGGAAAAACACACCACATACTCACCTCACTCATGTTCCCCTGGTGCTCTGCTCCCGTCTCCAGTGCACTGACACTCTGCAGTGCACAACTGATATGATGAAATTACATCATCACGTCAGCTGTCTCACATGCTGATTGATGGAAGAAGGGTCCGGTGGCCCCTTTTCCACCAGTGTATTCACCACTGCATCCCAAGGATGAGGATAGCAGTGACGGCGAATGGACGGTGGGCCAGGGAGGTCGCTGTGTGGCCTGTGGGCCACTGCTTTAGCCCTTCGGCTGCCTCGGTCCTCAAGCCAGACTGGAACAGCCAGTGGATCGGATGTGCAGTTTTCCCAGGTCTGTCGTAGAGTATTCATGATCTGTGCAAAAAGAGTTTAAAAAGTGCAGTGATGTTTTTGCAAGTGAAATAAACCTCATGGTCTCGCTAACTTCCATCTAGCTATCATTTCTATTTCTTTATCTGCTGACCTGAAGCGGACTAATTATTTTTATCCTGTCTCATTTATTGTCTGCTCTCTTTTAAATTATTCCAATTTGCTGTTCTAATTCATTTGCCTAGAGCGCCAATTGTTGAAAAGAAGTAAGAGATTAATCTGTGCCTTTTGCATAATGACTACCATTAGATGTGCTGGGTAATGATTGAAATGGTGAGGATATGTAGAGTCCCTCTTCAATTTGTTGAAATGATTTAAAATGGTAATACAATTTGCCTTTGATAAAGTATGGAATGTTTTCTAAATCTTCTTTTGTGAATCTGTTCACACATACAGTGCACTTCACTGAGTACTGTGTTGGGGATTTAACATAATCCTGTTTTTTGGGAATTTCTGAGAAAATTCCAATGCAATGCTCTGTCTGTGTGTGAACTTAGACTTAGAAGATGTTTCTGTATAACGTTTTTCATTGTCATTTTATTTTGCTTCATTCCATTTCCTGTGAAGTTCAGAGGTTGCCTTCAGCTTCTCTTTTTTAATTTAAAGGGAACAGGTCACCATGGAAAATGCTATTAACTTGTAGACATAGTTAATCTGCAGGTAAATAGAGTTTCAAAGCTTAATGAAAGTATGGCTTCTGGTAGAAAACGTATTTCCTCCAGGAAGGCACCGGCTTTCTGTAATAGAGGTATGCATGGAGTGGTTACCTGGGTTGCCAATTTGAGTTTTTATTTTTTTCTGGAGAGCTGATCAAAAAATCACAGACAGACAATATTTTTTACGGATTACGACAGATTGGAAAACCATAATAAAACATTAACCCCTTAGTGACAGAGCCAATTTGGTACTTAATGACCGAGCCAATTTTTACAATTCTGACCAGTGTCACTTTATGAGGTTATAACTCTGGAACCCTTTATCGGATCCCGCTGATTCTGAGATTGTTTTTTCGTGACATGTTGTACTTCAAGTTAGTGGTAACATTTCTTCGATGTTACTTGCGATTATTTATGAAAAAAATGGAAATATGGCGAAAATTTTTAAAATTTTGCAATTTTCAAACTTTGTATTTTTATGCCCTTAAATCAGAGAGATATGTCACAAAAATTAGTTAATAAATAACATTTCTCACATGTCTACTTTACATCAGCACAATTTTGGAAACAATTTTTTTTTTTGTTAGGGAGTTATAAGGGTTAAAAGTTGACCAGCAATTTCTCATTTTTACAACACCATGTTTTTTTTAGGGACCACATCACCTTTGAAGTGATTTTGAGGGGTCTATATGATAGAAAATAACCAAGTGTGACACCATTCTAAAAACTGCACCCCTCAAGCTGCTCAAAACCACATTCAAGAAGTTTATTAACCCTTTACGTACTTCACAGGAACTAAAACAATGTGGAAGAAAAAAATGAACATTTTACTTTTTTTTGCAAACATTTTACTTCAGAACCATTTTTTTTAATTTTCACAAGTGTAAAAACAGAAATTTAACCACAAATTTTGTTGTGCAATTTTTCCTGAGTACGCCGATACCCCATATGTGGAGGTAAACCACTGTTTGGGCGCACCGCAGAGCTTGGAAGTGAAGGAGCACCGTTTGACTGTTTCAATGCAGAATTGGCTGGAATTGAGATCGGACGCCATGTCGCGTTTGGAGAGCCCCTAATGTGCCTAAACAGTGGAAACCCCCCACAAGTGACACCATTTTGGAAACTAGACCCCCCAAGGAACTTATCTAGATGTGTGGTGAGCACTTTGAACCCCCAAGTGCTTCACAGAAGTTTATAACGTAGAGCCGTGAAAATAAAAAATCGCATTTGTTTTCACAAAAATGATTTTTTCGCCCACAAATTCTTATTTTCACAAGGGTAACAGGAGAAATTAGACCACAAAAGTTGTTGTACAATTTCTCCTGAGTACGTCGATACCCCATATATGGGGGTAAACCACTATTTGGGTGCACCGCAGAGCTTGGAAGAGAAGGAGTGTCGTTTTACTTTTTCAATGTAGAATTGGCTGGAATTGAGATCGGACGCCATGTCACGTTTGGAGAGCCGCTGATGTGCCTAAACAGTAGAGACCCCCCACATATGACACCATTTTGGAAACTAGACCCCTTAAGGAACTTATCTAGATGTGTGGTGAGCACTTTAAACCCCCAGGTGCTTCACAGAAGTTTATAACGTAGAGCCGTGAAAATAAAAAAATCGCATTTTTTCTACAAAAATGATCTTTTTGCCTCCAAATTTTTATTTTACCAAGGATAACAGGAGAAAATGGACCCCAGAAGCTGTTGTACAATTTGTCTTGAGTACGCCGACACCCCATATGTGGGGGTAAACCACTGTTTGGGCGCATGGCTGAGCTCGGAAGCAAAGGAGCGCCATTTGACTTTTCAATGCAAAATTGACTGGAATTGAGATCGGACGCCATGTCGCGTTTGGAGAGCCCCTGATGTGCCTAAACAGCAGAAACCCCCCAAAAGTGACCCCATTTTGGAAACTAGACCCCCCATGGAACTTATCTAGATGTGTAGTGAGAACTTTGAATGCCCAAGTGCATCACAGAAGTTTATAATGCAGAGTCGTGAAAACAAAAAATATATATTTTTTAACAATAAAGATTTTTTTAGCCCCCAAGTTTTTATTTTCACAAGGGTAACAAGAGAAATTGGACCCCAAAAGTTGTTGTCCAATTTGTCCTGAGTATGCTGGTACCCCATATGTGGGGGTAAACCACTGTTTGGCCGCACGGCAGAGCTCGGAAGGGAAGGAGTGCCATTTTGGAATGCAGACTTTGATAGAATTGTCTGCGGGCGTTATGTTGCCTTTGCAGACCCCTAATGTACCTAAACAGTAGAAACCCCCAACAAGTGACCCCATTTTGGAAAATAGACCCCCCAAGGAACTTATCTAGATATGTGGTGAGAACTTTGAATGCCCAAGTGCTTCACAGAAGTTTATAATGCAGAGTAGTGAAAATAAAAAATATTTTTTTCCCACAAAAAAGATTTTTTTAGCCCCCAAGTTTTTATTTTCACAAGGGTAACAAGAGAAATTGGACCCCAAAAGTTGTTGTCCAATTTGTCCTGAGTATGCTGGTACCCCATATGTGGGGGTAAACCACTGTTTGGGCGCACGGCAGAGCTCGGAAGGGAAGGAGCGCCATTTTGGAATGCAGACTTTGATAGAATTGTCTGCGGGCGTTATGTTGCGTTTGCAGACCACTAATGTACCTAAACAGTAGAAACCCCCAACAAGTGACCCCATTTTGGAAAATAGACCCCCCAAGGAACTTATCTAGATATGTGGTGAGAACTTTGAAAGCTCAAGTGCTTCACAGAAATTTATAATGCAGAGTAGTGAAAATAAAAAAATATATTTTTTTCCAACAAAAAAGATTTTTAGCCCCCAAGTTTTTATTTTCACAAGGGTAACAGGAGAAATTGGCAGATGGCAGCAGATGGCGGGCGCACTGCGCAAACCGACCCCGATCATGTTCTTTGGGGTCTCGGCTACCCCCGGCAGCCGAGACCCCAAAGAACATCCGGGTGCCGGGCGGCGGGCGCACTGCGCGTGCGCCCGCCATTTTTTCCCGGAAAAAAGATGGCGGCGCCCATGGGGAGACACGAGGAGCACCGGGGGAGGTAGGTAAGTATTGGGGGGCTATTGGGGGCCATCGGGGACCACATTTCTCTGTCCTCCGATGTGCGATCACATCGGAGGACAGAGAAATTAAACGGCAAATCGCGTTTTGTTTTTTTTTGTTGCGACCGCCGGTAAACGGTTAATTACCGGCGATCGCAACTCGGGGGTCGGTAAAAAACCCCCGAATCATGTTCTCTGGGGTCTCGGCTACCCTCGGCAACCGAGACCCCAGAGAAAATCCGACTCTGGGGGGCGCTATTCACTTTTTCCACAGCGCCGTTAATTAACGGCGCTGTGGTTTAAGTACCCTTAGCGGCCGCCGTTAAAAGGCGTATCGGCGGTCGTTAAGGGGTTAAAGAGAATCTGTCACCCCATTTTTTGCCTATAAGCTAAGGCCACCGCCATCAGGGGCTTATCTACAGCATTCTGTAGCCTGAAAGATAAGAAAAACAAGTTAGGGTACTGTCACACAGTGGCACTTTGATCGCTCCGACGGCACGATCCGTGACGTTGCAGCGTCGCTTGATTATCGCTCCAGCGTCGTAGACTGCGGTCACACTTTGCAATGCACGGCGCTGGAGCGATAATTTCATGACGTAGTTGCGATGTAGAAGTCATACGGGACATTGGGAATATCGTGCACACCTTTGTTACACGCTGCGATCATGCCGCCACAGCGGGACACTTGACGACGAAATAAAGTTCCAAACGATCTGCTACGACGTACGATTCTCAGCGGGGTCCCTGATCACAGTAGCGTGTCAGACACAGCGATATCGTAACTATATCACTGGAATGTCACGGATCGTGCCGTTGTAGCGACCAAAGTGCCACTGTGAGACAGTACCCTTAGATTATACTCACCAGAGCAAAGTACTTCAGTCGGGTCTCTCTGACCTTTCCTGCACTGCAGTACTTTCCTTTGCCCTCAACAGGGCAGATAAAGTACGCCTGCGCAGGAGCTGCGACAGGAAGCAAGGAAGACGACGTCATCGTATGAAGATGGGAGGCTCCGGACACGGCCTGCGACACCCATGGGACCGGACCGCCCCTGGGTGAGTATAATCTAACTTGTTTTTCTTATCTTTCAGGTTATATTGGGTGCTTATCTACAGCATTATAGAATGCTGTAGATAAGCCCCTGATGGCGGTGGCCTTAAGGCCCCGTCACACTTAGCAACGCTGCAGCGATACAGACAACGATGCCGATCGCTGCAGCGTCGCTGTTTAGTCGCTGTGTGGTCGCTGGGGAGCTGTCACACAGACAGCTCTCCAGCGACCAACGATGCCGAGGTCCGCGGGTAACCAGGGTAAACATCGGGTTGCTAAGCGCAGGGCCGCGCTTAGTAACCTGATGTTTACCCTGGTTACCAGTGTAAAATGTAAAAAAACAAACAGTACATACTCACCTTCGCGTCCCCCGGCGTCCGCTTCCTGCACTGACTGAGCGCCGGCCCTAACAGCAGAGCGGTGACGTCACCACTGTGCTGTGCTTTCACTTTACGGCCGGCAGTCAGTCAGTGCGGGAAGCAGACGGCAAGGGACCTGACGGACACCGGAATGTGAGTATGTAGTGTTTGTTTTTTTTTACATTTACGATGGTAACCAGGGTAAACATCGGGTTACTAAGCGCGGCCCTGCGCTTAGTAACCCGATGTTTACCCTGGTTACCAGTGAAGACATCGCTGGATCGGTGTCACACACACCGATTCAGCGATGTCAGCGGGACCTCAACGACCAAAAAAAGGTCCAGGCCATTCCGACACGACCAGCGATCTCACAGCAGGGGCCTGGTCGCTGCTACGTGTCAAACATAGCGAGATCGCTACTGAGGTCGCTGTTGCGTCACAAAACTTGTGACTCAGCAGCGATCTCGCTAGCGACCTCGCTTAGTGTGACGGGGGCTTTAGCCTATAGGCGAAAAATGGGGTGACAGATTCCCTTTAAGATTATAAGTGATACATGTCTACAGCCCATACTTCTGATATGAAAACATCAGCTACATTCACTTTAACCTGTAAAATGCTGATAATTACAATTAAAATATTTTGTATAAGTTTTACAGCTACAAAAAAAATGATGGACAGCTTACATTTCCTTTACAGTAAGGAGAAAAAAGTGCCCTATTTTTTGGACTCTCCAGGAATTTCAGGACGATTGGCAGCCCTGGTGGTTACAGTCACCGCTGACATAACTGAGATCGGTGGCTCTTAGCATGCCCCAGCACTTGAACAGCTCACTTTGCCCAGATGCATTGCAGAGTGAGCTATCAATAAGTGTTGGTGCGGCCTATCACTGTAGGGAGCAGTGATGTGAGTGGTAACTGGAGCTGCTACACGTACGTTCCCATGACTGAAAGCTGAAGGCCCCCTGGATGAAGTAAATTAATTTACTCCAAGTAGCCACACTTTCAGTAAAACGACCATGAAGAATTATAATACTAATTACTGGCAGCTTACCCCCATATCTGCGGGTAAATAGCATTTTCTGAGGTGACAGGTTCCCTTTAATAGTACACCAATCACTAGTGTACAATAATTATTTTACTAATTAGCAATATTTTTTATTTATTTTACTTATATAGCGCCATTAATTCCTCAGCGCTTTACAGACATTATCGGCAGTGTCCCCATTGGGCTCACAATCTATATTCTCTATCACTATGTCTTTGGAGTGTGGGAGGAAACCGGAGTATCCAGAGGAAACCCACACAAACACGGGGAGAACATGCAAACTCCTTGCAGATGTTGTCCTTGATTGGATTTGAACCTTGGCAAGTCCATTCCATTTTATGTGTAACACAATATTTTTTCAGATGCAGTGACAAAATGACGATGTAATGTGAGGTTTAAGGTTTCCGATATGTGTCTATGAGATAACCTGGTTTGCAGTTTTTGTTAAACAATGTAGATGTTGAGTGTTAAGTGACACGACAGTTTCGTTCTTAAGACCTGACAATTACACACATGGCACCTGTACAAAATTGTTGGTACCCTTAAATTAAAGTGAGAGAAACCCACAATGATTACTGAAATTATCTGAAACCCACAAAAGTAATTTGAATTAATGAATGGAAATCAGACATTGCTTTTGAATTGTGGTTTAACATAAAAACAAAATCAAACAAACAAATGAAAATGGCCTGGATAAAAATGATGGCACCCCTACAAAGTATTTAAAATAATTTGACCATAGTGACATGATAATCTAAGGTGTGTCCTGTACTGTAATTAGCATCACAGGTTTGTTCCCACTTGTAATTAGTTTGCCTTAAAGGGTGAAAAGTAGTCTCTGTGCTGTTTGGTATCATAGTATGTACCACACTGAACACGGAGTAAAGAAAACTAAGGAGAGAGTTGTCTCAGGAGATTAGAAAGAAAGTTATAGACAAACCTGTTAATGTTAACGGCTATAAGACCATCTCTAAACAGCTTGATGTTCCTGTTACTAAAGTTGCACATATTATTCAGAACTTTAAAGTCTATGGGACTGTAGCCAACCTCCCTGGATGTAGCCGGAAGAGGAAAATGGATGATAATTAAAGAGGCGGTTAATACAAATGGTAAACAAAGAGCCCGAATAATTTCCAAAAAGATTAGACGTGAACTCCAAAGTCAAGGTATATGAGTGTCAGATCAGATCATTTGTCACTGCCTTGGTAAAATTGGACTTCCATGAAGACAGCAGAGGAGGAAACCAATGTTGAAAGCAAATCATAAACCAGCTAGACTTAAATTTGCCAAAGTGCATATTGACAAGGCACAAAGCTTCTCTTCTCTTTCTGTTTTCCATGGTTAGTGTGGCACACACAGACACACAATGCAATTATGGAGTCAACTTCTCCCCTTTTTATCTGGTTTCAGGTGTGATATTCCTACTGCCCACACCTGTTACTTGCCACAGTTGAGTTTGAATGAGCATCACATACTTGAAACAAAAAAAAAATTTGCCTAGATTTGTTGTTTCACAATTAATTTGAGTGGGTTCCACTTTTTCTTTTTTCTCTCTTTCACTGGCACGATAGAGGAGATATATATACATATTTTATATACTTATAAATAATTTATATTTGTGCAGTTTTAGAGTGTTCTTTTTAACTTATCTACTGTGTTTTGCACAGGTCGCCTTTCATCCTAGGCATGGATTTTCCATTGCCTAGATTTGTTGTTTCATACTTGAAACAAAGTTGTTTACCCACAATTTTTGAAGGTGCTAACAATTTTGTCCTGCCCATTTTTGTGGTTTTGTGTGAAATTACAGGGATGAGCAAAAGGGTAGCAATGTTTTGAACTTTAGACTTTCAAGCACCATATCTCACCATCCACTCTTGATTATAAAATTATATTAGTCTCATATTCTAGACCCGTGTTCCCCAACTCCAATCCTCGAGCCACCAACAGGTCATGTTTTCAGGATTTCCTTATTACCTGTGTAGGTGATGGAATTATCACTTCTTCAATACTAATTCCATCACCTGTGCAATACTAAGGAAATCGTGAAAACACGACTCGTTGGTGGCTCTTGAGGACTGGAGTTGGGGAACGCTGTTCTAGACAATCATCTTGGCTATCTCATACATAAATTTGACTTGCAACTATTTAGCATAAGATTATGTAGTTATGTAGATAGTCGAATCATCCAGAAAATATTGTTCTAAAATAATAGTAGTCATTAATGATTGTAATCCTTGAAATCTGTTGAATACAGCCCTGTATGTTATGGTGTATTTTATTTTCTGTAGGTTTAATCCCTATGTAGACTTCAATGTTTGTCAGTCAAAAGTATTGTATACACTGTTTGTTGTTATTTTCTTAAAACCAAATAAAAATATATTGTTAAAAAAAAGATTAGTTATGTAGATTCTTGTCTTGTCACTGTATTGTTAATGTTTTGCTAATGGTGGTGGAAAAATGTTTTTCTTTCCATAGCCTACAAAATATAATCAGTTCTCACATTCCCTAACCGCTCACTGCTTTTTTTGGTTGAATCCCTAGCAAAAGATCTCTAGTTGGAATCGAGGAACAGCCATATAGAAGATTTCCCAAGAATATAGAAAATGCTTCATCCAGTGATAGAAGTCTCTCAACCAAGAAAATTGCCAAACTGCATCATGTGAATGTCATGTCAGTTGGAAGAATACGAAATGAAATCCATCCATTGAAAAGCCAAGAGGTGGACAACCATGTAAAATATCAGAGTCAACAAATTGGCTCCTCACAAGGTCTATCACTTCTTGAGCGACAAACACAGCAGTGGAGGTGTTCATATGCTTTGCAAGTGAAATCACAGACATCTTTGCAAGCACTGGTCGATCCATGTTACACAAGTCTGGAGTGGTGGCTCGAAAAAAGGTGAAGAAGACTCAACTTCAATATCATAACATAAGAAGCGTTGGCTCGAATTTGCAAAAAAAATGTACAGCAGAATTTTGGACACTGGTGATCTGGACTTAAGAAACTAAAGTCAGTAGACCACGCTTTGATGGGTGCAAATGGGTCTGAAGGAAACTGTTATGATTCCAATGGCAGGGAATCGCAAAGTCTGCAAACATAAGTACTAGCTCAATAGGGAAGTGGTAACTAGGCTGACCATATACCTGATCCTAGCACAAACACTAAACAGTAGCCGGGGAACGTGCCTACGTTGGTCCTAGACGTCTCGCCCAGCTGGAGAACTAACTAACCCTATCAGGGAAAAATAAGACCTCTCTTGCCTCCAGAGAAAAGACCCCAAAGTAATACAAGCCCCCAACAAATAATAACGGTGAGGTAAGAAGAAAAGACAAACGTAAGAATGAACTAGATTTTAGCAAAGAGAGGCCCACTGACTAATAGCAGAATATAGTAAGATGGCTTATATGGTCAGCAAAAACCCTGCAAAATATCCACGCTGAATATCCAAGAACCCCCAAACCGACTGACGGTGTGGGGGGAGAATATCAGCCCCCTAGAGCTTCCAGCGATATCAGGAATCACATATTGTACAAGCTGGACAAAAATATATGAACAATGCAAATGATCAAAAAGTACGAAAGCAGGACGTAGCTTATATCTTGCAAAGAACCAGGACCTGCAGACAGGAGCAAACAGAAGTGAACTGATTACAACGATGCCAGGCACTGGACTGAGAATCCAGGAAGTTTAAATAGAAACACCCCAGACCTAACGAAGCAGGTGAACCAACCTGGAAAAGGACAATCAAGTGCCAAACCACTAGTGACCACAAGAGGGAGCCAAAAGGTATAGTTCACAACAGTACCCCCCCTTTAAGGAGGGGTCACCGAAGCCTCACCAAGACCACCAGGGCGATCAGGATGAGCAGCGTGGAAGGCACGAACCAAATCGGCCGCATGAACATCCGAGGCGACCACCCAGGAATTATCCTCCTGACCATAGCCCTTCCATTTGACAAAATACTGGAGCCTCCGTCTGGAGAGACGAGAATCCAAGATCTTCTCCACCACGTACTCCAACTCGCCCTCAACCAACACCGGAGCAGGAGGCTCAACAGAAGGAACCACAGGCACAACGTACCGTCGCAGCAAAGACCTATGGAACACGTTGTGAATGGCAAACGACACAGGAAGATCCAAACGGAAAGAAATCGGGTTAAGAATTTCCAAAATTTTATAAGGACCAATAAAGCGAGGCTTAAACTTAGGAGAGGAAACCTTCAGAGGGACATACCGAGAAGACAACCAAACCAAATCCCCAACACGAAGTCGGGGCCCCACACCGCGGCGGCGGTTGGCAAAATGCTGAGCCTTCTCCTGTGACAACTTCAAGTTGTCCACCACATGATTCCAAATCCGCTGCAACCTATCCACCACAGAATCCACCCCAGGACAGTCAGAAGACTCAACATGACCCGAGGAGAAACGAGGATGAAAACCAGAGTTGCAGAAGAATGGCGAAACCAAGGTAGCGGAACTAGCCCGATTATTAAGGGCAAACTCAGCCAATGGCAAGAAGGTCACCCAATCATCCTGGTCCGCAGAAACAAAACATCTCAAATAAGCCTCCAGTGTCTGATTAGTTCGCTCCGTTTGACCATTAGTCTGAGGATGGAAGGCAACTTAGGCAAGGGTACCAAATGGACCATCTTGGAAAAACGATCACACACCACCCAGATGACAGACATTCCTTGAGACACCGGAAGATCAGAAATGAAATCCATGGAAATGTGTGTCCAAGGCCTCTTCGGGACGGGCAAAAGCAACCCGCTAGCACGAGAACAACAAGGCTTATCCCGAGCACAAGTCCCACAGGACTGCACAAATGACCGCACATCCCGCGACAAGGAAGGCCACCAAAAGGACCTAGCCACCAAATCTCGAGTACCAAAAATTCCCGGATGTCCTGCCAACACCGAGGAATGAACCTCGGAAATGACTCTGCCAGTCCATTTATCAGGAACAAACAGTCTGTCGGGTGGGCACGAGTCAGGTCTACCAGCCTGAAATCTCTGCAACACACGCCGCAAATCAGGAGATATGGCCGACACGATTACTCCCTCTTTAAGAATACCAGCTGGCTCTGAGACTCCAGGAGAGTCAGGCACAAAGCTCCTAGAGAGAGCATCAGCCTTAACATTCTTTGAACCAGGCAGGTATGAGACCACAAAGTCAAAACGAGAGAAAAACAATGACCAACGAGCCTGTCTAGGATTCAGGCGCTTAGCAGACTCGAGATACATCAGATTTTTGTGATCCGTCAGGACCACCACACGATGCTTAGCACCCTCGAGCCAATGACTCCACTCCTCAAAGGCCCACTTCATGGCCAACAACTCTCGATTTCCAACATCATAGTTCCGCTCAGCAGGCGAAAACTTCCTAGAGAAAAAGGCACATGGTTTCACCACAGAACAACCAGAGCCTCTCTGCGACAAAACAGCCCCAGCACCGATCTCAGACGCATCCACTTCAACCTGAAAGGGAAGTGAGACATCAGGTTGGCACAAAACAGGCGCCAAAGTAAACCGGCGCTTCAGCTCCTGGAAGGCCTCCACGGCCGCAGGAGCCCAATTAGCCACATCAGAACCTTTCTTGGTCATATCCGTCAAAGGTTTAACAATGCTAGAAAAATTAGCAATAAAGCGACGGTAGAAATTAGCAAACCCCAAGAACTTCTGAAGACTCTTAACAGACGTGGGCTGAGTCCAATCATGAATAGCTCGGACCTTAACTGGGTCCATCTCCACAGCAGAAGGGGAGAAAATAAACCCCAAAAAGGAAACCTTCTGCACTCCAAAGAGACACTTTGAGCCCTTCACAAACAAAGCATTATCACGCAAAGCCTGAAACACCATCCTGACCTGCTTTACATGAGAATCCCAATCATCCGAGAAAACTAGAATATCGTCCAGATACACAATCAAAAATTTATCCAGATACTTCCGGAAGATATCATTCATAAAGGACTGAAACACTGAAGGGACATTAGAGAGCCCAAAGGGCATCACCAAGTATTCAAAATGACCTTCGGGCGTATTGAATGCAGTTTTCCATTCATCTCCCTGCCTAATGCGCACAAGGTTGTACGCACCACGAAGATCTATCTTAGTGAACCACTTGGCACCCTTAATCCGAGCAAACAAGTCTGACAATAGTGGCAAAGGATACTTAAACTTAACAGTGATTTTATTCAGAAGCCGATAGTCTATACAAGGTCTCAAAGACCCATCTTTCTTGGCCACAAAAAAGAATCCCGCACCAAGAGGGGAAGAGGATGGACGAATATGCCCCTTCTCCAAAGACTCCTTGATATAAGAACGCATCGCGGCATGCTCGGGTACAGACAAATTAAATAATCGTCCCTTAGGAAATTTACTGCCAGGAATCAAATCTATAGCGCAGTCACAGTCCCTATGAGGAGGAAGAGCACTGGACCTGGACTCGCTGAATACATCCTGATAGTCACACAAATACTCAGGAACTTCTGAAGGAGTAGAAGTAGCAATAGACACCGACGGAGAATCGCAATGAATTCCCTGACAACCCCAACTTGACACAGACATAGCTTTCCAATCCAAAACAGGATTATGGGTCTGTAACCATGGCAAACCTAAAACGACCAAATCATTCATTTTATGCAGAACAAGAAAACGAATCACCTCCCAATGTTCAGGAGTCATGCACATGGTCACTTGTGTCCAATACTGCGGTTTATTTTCTGCCAGTGGTGTAGCATCAATTCCTCTGAGAGGAATCGGAATTTTTAAAGGCTCCAGGACAAAACCGCAGCGCTTGGCAAAGGACAAGTCCATAAGACTCAGGGCAGCACCTGAATCCACAAACGCCATAACAGGGTAGGAAAACAATGAACAAATTAAAGTCACAGACAAAATAAATTTAGGCTGCAAATTACCAATGGTGACAGGGCTGACAACCTTGGTTAGGCGTTTAGAGCATGCTGATATAACATGTGTAGAATCACCACAGTAAAAACACAGCCCATTCTGACGTCTATGATTTTGTCGTTCGGTTCTAGTCAGGATTCTATCACATTGCATTGGCGAATCGGAGTTTCTATCACATTGCATTGAGAGAGGTGTCTGTTCAGACAACACCGCCAGAGGTTTAGCGGTTTTGCGTTCCCGCAAACGCCGATCAATCTGAATAGCCAGCGCCATAGAATCATTCAGACTTGTAGGAATTGTAAAACCCACCATCACATTCTTAACCCCTTCCCGACATCTGACGGTATAGTACGTCACATGTCGGGACCCCCGCTTTGATGTGCGCTCCGGCGGTGAGCGCACATCAAAGCCGGGACATGTCAGCTGTTTTGAACAGCTGACATGTGCCCGCAATAGGCGCGAGCAGAATCGCGATCTGCGCGCGCCTATTAACTAGATAAATGCCGCTGTCAAACGCAGACAGCGGCATTTAACTACCGCATCCGGCCGTGCGGCCGGATATGAGCGCATCGCCGACCCCCGTCACATGATCGGGGGTCGGCGATGCTCCTCCATTGTAACCATAGAGGTCCTTGAGACCTCTATGGTTACTGATTGCCGGTGGCTGTGAGCGCCCCCCTGTGGTCGGCGCTCACAGCACACCTGCAAATCTGCTCTGTAGCAGCGATCTTATGATCACTGCTGCATAGCAGAGGTGATCGTGCTGTGCCTGCTTCTAGCCTCCCATGGAGGCTATAGAAGCATGGCAAAAGTAAAAAAAAAAAGTTTTTAAAAATGTGAAAAAAATAAAAAAAATATAAAAGTTTAAATCACCCCCCTTTCGCCCCAATCAAAATAAATCAATAAAAAAAACCCCCAACCTACACATATTTGGTATCGCCGCGTTCAGAATCGCCCGATCTATCAATAAAAAAAAAGCATTAACCTGATCGCTAAATGGCGTAATGAGAAAAAAATTCGAAACGCCAGATTTACGTTTTTTTGGTCGCCATGACATTGCATTAAAATGCAATAACGGGCGATCAAAAGAACGTACCTGCACCAAAATGCTATCATTAAAAACGCCAGCTCGGCACGCAAAAAATAAGCCCTCACCTGACCCCAGATCACGAAAAATGGAGACGCTACGAGTATCGGAAAATTGCGCAATTTTGTTTTGTTTTGTTTTTTGCAAAGTTTGGAATTTTTTTTCATCACTTAGGTGAAAAATAACCTAGTCATGTTAGGTGTCTATGAACTCGTAGTGACCTGGAGAATCATAATGGCAGGTCAGTTTTAGCATTTAGTGAACCTAGCAAAATAGGCAAGCAAAAAACAAATGTGGGATTGCACTTTTTTTGCAATTTCACTGCACTTGGAATTTTTTTCCCGTTTTCTAGTACACGACATGCTAAAACCAATGATGTCGTTCAAAAGTACAACTCGTCCCGCAAAAAATAAGCCCTCACATGGCCAAATTGACGGAAAAATAAAAAAGTTATGGCTCTGGGAAGGAGGGGAGCGAAAAACGAAAACGGAAAAACGGAAAAAGCTCCGGGGGTGAAGGGGTTAATGGCTTCAGAAAGGCCATTTCTGAAATTTGCGGCCAGAGCACATTAATTCCATCGAGTAAGCACGGACCATTTCCGAAATTTTTGGCAGTACACCTCAGCTTCATCCTGGCCCTGAGAGATGGCCAGTAGAGCTTTTTCTGCCTGAATTTCAAGATTAGGCTCCTCATAAAGCAATCCGAGCTTCAGAAAAAATGCATCAACATCCGCCAATGCCGGATCTCCTGGCGCTAACGAGAAAGCCCAATCCTGAGGGTCACCACGCAAGAAGGAGATAACAATTTTAACTTGCTGATCTGAATCTCCAGACGAACGAGGTCTCAAAGATAGAAACAATTTACAATTATTCCTAAAATTCCTAAATTTAAATCGATCTCCAGAGAACAGCTCAGGAATGGGTATCTTAGGCTCTGACATAGGACTGCTAACAACAAAATCTTGAATGCCCTGCACACGTGCAGCAAGCTGATCCACACTAGTAATCAAGGTCTGAACATTCATGTCTGCAGAAAAGCTTCAAGCCACTCAGAGATTAAGGGGAAGAAGAAAAAAAAAAACTCAGAACTTCTTTTCTTTTAATCCCACTTCAGCAATGCATTAACTATTTATGGCCTGGCATACTGTTATGATTCCAATGGCAGGGAATCGCAAAGTCTGCAAACATAAGTACTAGCTCAATAGGGAAGTGGTAACTAGGCTGACCATATACCTGATCCTAGCACAAACACTAAACAGTAGCCGGGGAACGTGCCTACGTTGGTCCTAGACGTCTCGCCCAGCCGGAGAACTAACTAACCCTATCAGGGAAAAATAAGACCTCTCTTGCCTCCAGAGAAAACACCCCAAAGTAATACAAGCCCCCAACAAATAATAACGGTGAGGTAAGAAGAAAAGACAAACGTAAGAATGAACTAGATTTTAGCAAAGAGAGGCCCACTGACTAATAGCAGAATATAGTAAGATGGCTTATATGGTAAGCAAAAACCCTGCAAAATATCCACGCTGAATATCCAAGAACCCCCAAACCGACTGACGGTGTGGGGGGAGAATATCAGCCCCCTAGAGCTTCCAGCGATATCAGGAATCACATATTGTACAAGCTGGACAAAAATATATGAACAATGCAAATGATCAAAAAGTACGAAAGCAGGACTTAGCTTATATCTTGCAAAGAACCAGGACCTGCAGACAGGAGCAAACAGAAGTGAACTGATTACAACGATGCCAGGCACTGGACTGAGAATCCAGGAAGTTTAAATAGAAACACCCCAGACCTAACGAAGCAGGTGAACCAACCTGGAAAAGGACAATCAAGTGCCAAACCACTAGTGACCACAAGAGGGAGCCAAAAGGTATAGTTCACAACAGGAAACAAGGAAAAATGGGCTATCAAATCATGAAATTGAAGGAACTGTCAAGTTCAATGTGGGAAGTCTGATGATATGGGGTTGTCTCACAGCCAAAGGCATTGGATACTTGACCAAGATCGATGGTGGTCTGAATACTGAGGTATATATGAACATCCTACAAGACTAGTTACTTCATACACTCTAGTACTATGGGTATGAGAATGATGACATTGTGTTCCAGCATGACATTGTGTTCCAGCATGACAATGATCCAAAAACAGAAGTCGAGATTGGTGAAAAAATTGTTAAATGACAATGAAATAGAGGTGCTGGATTGGCCCCCACAGTCCCCAGACCTCAACCCAATTGAACACTTGTGGGTAGAGTTGAAGAAAAAACTGTATACATGCCCAAGTGAATTGACCAGTATGCACCAACTTTTGGAATGTGTAGAAGAGCTGTGATCAGATTTTAGTCATGCTATGTTTGAATCTGATCGTGAGCATGCCCAGAAGGATAAAGAAGTTTTGAAAGCCAAAGGTGGATTTACAAAACACCAACAAAATAATAAAAATTTAAAATTTTGATTTGTAAGAGCAAAACAGTAACAATGCAGTCACATGAAAATAATCTGCCTAACTAATCATATGCTAAAGAGTTGAAAGTCAAATTTATGTATGAGATAGCCAAGATGATTATCTATAAAATGAAGGTAATCTCACATTTGAAGCAGTAAAGGAAGGTCAGGTATGGAGAATGAAAGTCAAATGTTAAAAAAAATTGTTACACTTTTTCTTATCACTGTATGTCCAATTTTTTCATCTGTTTTTTTTGTTTTGTTCCAATACACACAAAGGAAGTAAACATGTGTATAACAAAACATGAGTTAATGCAATAACTTTCTGAGAGAAATACTTCATTTTCTGAAACATTTTCAGTGGTGCCAACACTTTCAGCCATGACTGTATGCCATAAACGCCTAGAGATAAGAATACCCCTTTATATTTTTTAGATTTTAGACCATGCCTCTGGACATTCTCATCCCCAAGAAGAGGGATTCACCTCTCTTTGTCAAAGCGATGTAGATTTGTTGGTGGTTATTGATATCTAAAAGGTTGAAAGCTTCAGTTCAGAGGTTTGGAAGACCACAGTTAGGAAGTACAGTAGTAGTACATCCATTTGTGGGAAGTGAGGAAAGGATTATAGTGTAATTGGGAAGAGGCATCTACTGGAAGACGCAGTTTTATATTGTATTTTTATCAAAGCAATGCTTTTGATAATTAACGTGTCTTGTTTATTTAGAAAAATTGGACCGTATCCACAGGCTGTATGCTTCATTCCAAATTTCTGTCACTGCATTCACGGTACAAACCATATGGGGAAAATGCTCTTAGCGATATTGTTGGCTCTCTTCAAACTTATATCCTTTACTAGTGTAAAGAAAGAATACCTAGGGATTCGCAGATGGTATTTTAGAAAATGACTGTGGAAAAAATGCCAAATTCAAGAAATATTTCTTTCTTATTAGCAAAACAGCAGAGGAAAATATAGTGAAACAAAATAACAGATGTATGCACAGTAAGATGACTGTATGAATATTAATAACTAGCCAAACTGCACATTTTATCAGAACATATTTTAATAAATTGTTATTCAGCCAAACTACGGTATGTACATTCCTCAACATTGAAATAGGGAAATAGGGAGTGTGTAAAAATGTATTACTAGAATCCTGTAGAAAGTTTATTCCCTCTGGTAATAAAATGTCCATAAATAAAAAGAGACCAATATGGTTAAATAGGGCAAAACAAAGTGTAAGATATAAACAAAGAAGATTTACAATGAAGCCAGAAATGTAAAAAAAATTAAGTAAAAAACTCTCGTAGTGTGGGAACTGTCAATCAATGTTTTTCTACTAAAATATTGTTCTCTTATCTCCGACAGATAGTCTTTGATTGTCAACTCCTACACTACACCAATTTTTTCCCCCTTTTTTCTGACATTCTCTGGTGGAGCATTAAGCAGTTTGGATCATTGATACACAAGCACTATTCCCGAGGTGTAACTGCACTTTTCATCATTTGCTCATGTGAGCACTGTATCACAGCATTCCTGGCATATAAATATCTCAGTAGGAAATGGGAAAAAGAAATCAAGCCAGCAAAGGTGGCTACAGAGAAACAATTCGCCAAGGACATTAAAACAAAATCCAACATTTTTTTATAATATAATAATGGCAGTAATGAAATATCTGATAGCATCGGCCCCCTAAATATGGTCATAATGGTAGTGTGCAAAATTTTTGAATGTGGTCTTCCATTTCAAGAGAACCAATGCAATTTTCCTCTGTATTTTTAATTCTTTTGATAATTTTTTCTTTGGTAATAGTGTGTTAGAGAATGCAAAATGTGAAAAAAAAAATCTATATACTTTAGTTGTTGTTTTTTATATTAACCCTTTCACGACATGCACCATATGTGTACGATGCATAGAGCTTGGTTTTCACATGCGAGACACGGACGTGTTTCTCGCAAATGGAAAAGAGCCCTCAGAGAGAAAATCATTAGTGGCCAGTGCGCTCCTCCTGTGATCTGTGCTGTCTGTGTGCTGTGTGACCGATCTGTGATCACAGCAGCAGCAGCGGCTGGTCCTAAATCCCTGTTCCAGCCTACCCATCCCACCACCCCCAATCCCCCCACTCTCAATTGTATTTTTGGTGCTTTTTTCTGTATGCGCGGCGTCTTTTTCTGAGCAATCGTACTGTTCCCGTGGGCGCGGCTCTCTGATCAGTATCACAGCTGACCAGAGTCTGTGCCAAGTAACTTTTAATTTTTAGGTATAGTTCGAGTAGCGGATGTTCGATTTTTTTTTTTTTTTTTTAAATAATAGTAGTTAGTACACAGTAGATTTATAGGTTGTAAATGAAAAAAAAAAGAATTCTTAGCGCCGGGTTACTTTTTAGGTAGTGCATTAGGGGAGTGTACATTGCAGTGTTAGTGGCGTCCGTTTTTTCTTTTGCCAAAAAAAAGAATGGTTAGCGCCGTGTAACTTTATAGGTAGGGCATTAGTGTAGTAAACGTCACTGTAATATATATATATATATATTTTTTTACATCTACTGATTTTTCTTTTCATTTTTTTCTTCTAAGTTTCTTCTAAATTTTTCCTTTACTATTTCTTCTCTACTTCTTTTAGGGGAAAAAAATAGTAGTTAGTACAGAATAGCTTTACAGGTAAGGAGGTAGCATTTTTCTTTTGCAAAAAAAAAATTGTTAGCGCTGGGTAACTTTTTAGCTCATGCGTTAGGAAAGCTTACATTGCAGTGTTAGTGTCTTCCGTTTTTTATTTGCAAAAAAAAAAGAATAGCGCCGAGTAAACTTCTAGCTAGTGCATCAGGGGAGCATACATTTCAGTGTTAGTGATGTCCGTTTTTCTTTTGCAAAAAAAAAATAGCACCGAGAATAGCACCGAGTAAATTTTTAGCTAGTGCATTAGGAGAGTGTATGTTTCATTGTTTTTCTTATGCAAAAAAAAGAATAGCTAGCTCTGAGTAAGGCCGGTTTCACACTTGCGTGTGGAGCAGCTGCGGAGGGCTGCGGACTTCCCCTCCGCCGCTAGCTCCGCCTACTTCTGCATGCCGCCCGCATGCGTCGTTTTGAAACCGGCCTAACTTTATAGGTAGGGCATTAGTGTAGTGAACATCACTGTAATTTTTTTTTTACACTTAAAAAAAGGAGCATGGACCACACCCGCAATGGGTAGAAGGTGTGTCAATGCTCCTTTCATTTGGTGTTGGTGCAGTGTGGTGGCCATTGTTGCTGTGGTTATGTGCTGGTGGGGCAGTGCAGTCTGGAGTCATGTGGCCTCAGTCTTGCAGCATGGGTGCTGTGACATACCAGGCCGTTCTCCCTGCTGGTGCATTGTTGCTGCGACAATGGTTAGCGCACAACACCATTTCTTTAAGGCGATAGGGACTCACTGAGTGGTTCCTTTCCTTTTTTCTTTACTTCTTTTAGGAAAAAAAAAATAATAGTTAGTACAAAATAGCTTTATAGGTAGGGAGGTAACGGTTTTCTTTTGCATAAAAAAAGATTTGTTAGTGCCTCATAACATCTTAGCTAGTGCATTAGTGGAGTGCACTTTCCAGTGCTAGTATTGTCCATTTTTCTTTTGAAAAAAAAAAGAAAGATTAGCACTAGTGATGAGCGAGTGTACTCGTTACTCGAGATTTCTCGAGCACGCTCCGGGGTCCTCCCGAGTATTTTTTAGTGCTCGGAGATTTAGTTTTCATTGCCTCAGCTGAATGATTTACAGCTATTAGCCTGGCTAAGTACATGTGGGGGTTGCCTGGTTGCTAGGGAATCCCCACATGTAATCAAGCAGCCTAGTAGCTGTAAATCATCCAGCTGCGGCGAAAAAACCGAAATCTCCGAGCACGAAAAAATACTCGGCCACCCGAACGTGCTCGGGAAATCTCGAGTAGCGAGTATATTCGCTCATCACTAGTTAGCATCAACTACATTTTTAGCTAGGGAATAGTGTTGAGCATTCCGATACCGCAAGTATCGGGTATCGGCCGATACTTGCGGGTATCGGAATTCCGATACCGAGATCCGATACTTTTGTGGTATCGGGAATCGGTATCGGGATTAATATCAATGTGTAAAAGAAAGAATTAAAATAAAAAATAGGGATATACTCACCTCTCCGATGCAGCCTGGACTTTACCGCCGTAACCGGGAGCCGTTGTACCTAAAAATGCGCGCTTGAAGGGCCTTAGATGACGTCACGGCGCTCTGATTGGTGCGTAGTCACAAAGCAGTGACGTCACGTCTTTCAAGCGCTTGAAACACCTTAGGTGACGTCACTGCTTTGTGATTGGTCGCGTAGCGGTCATGCGACCGCTACGGACCAATCAGAAGCTGCGGACGTCTTCTAAGGTATTTCAAGCGCTTGAAAGACCTTAGGTGACGTCACTGCTTTGTGATTGGTCGCGTAGCGGTCACGCGACCGCTACGGACCAATCAGAGCGCCGTGACGTCATCTAAGGCCCTTCAAGCGCGCATTCTTAGGTACAACGGCTCCCGGTTACGGCGGTAAAGTCCAGGCTGCGTCGGAGAGGTGAGTATATCCCTATTTTTTATTTTAATTCTTTCTTTTACACATTGATATGGATCCCAGGGCCTGAAGGAGAGTTTCCTCTCCTTCAGACCCTGGGAACCATACAGGATACCGTCAGATACTTGGTGTCCCATATTGACTTGTATTGGTATCGGGTATCGGTATCGGATTAGATCCGATACTTTGCCGGTATCGGCCGATACTTTCCAATGCCGATACTTTCCAATACCGATACTTTCAAGTATCGGACGGTATCGCTCAACACTACTAGGGAATCATAAGAGTTTATGTCATTGTGTTGGTGACATTAGTTTTTCTTTTGCAAAAAAAAAAAAAAAGAATAGTTAACGCCGAGTAACTTTATAGGGAAGACATTAGTGTAGTGAACATCCCTGTAATTTTTTTCTTCTATGTGTTTGTTCAAAATGTTTCCTTTTCTTTTTTTTCTACTCCTTTTTTCTTTACTTTTTTCTCTCTCTCCTTTTTATAATAAATAGTACCCTTTACACAAACCCCACACAATTCACGTGCAAAAGCACGACTTACACACACAACCCCAGTGTTTTGAAGATTAAAGTAAAAATGGTCCATTCATAAAGAACATGCTATTCACCACAGGAGGCTTACACTTTCCCTTTCCTTGCCTCTGACAAGGATTCAGGCAGTGAGGAAGATCCCACATTACTGTTTCTCTTATTCCTCCTCATCTAGTGAGAAGGGACCCCCAGCAAGGCACCCTAGGTCCCAGGCAACACTAATAGCAATCGATCCCAAATGGACTTCACCCCATAAAAATTAGCAGCCTGTTATTCCAGATTTCATGGGCAGACCAGGAATCCAATTTGATGCTATCCCTCACTGAAATTTACAATTTTTTAAAATTATTTTTTCAGCAAGGAAATAATAAATCTTATGGTGGTCCAGACAAATTTTTATGCCCATCAATTTTTATCCCAAAATCCCACGTCCTCTTATGCCAGATGGACCCCTCTAAATGCAGCAGAAATTGACATTTTGGGATATAGTTTAATCGAAGAGTGATTCTCAATCACCAGTGGTAGCTCCGAGCAGACTCAGTTAGGACCAAAGGAATAAAAAATCCAAGATTCCGAGGCACAAGAGAAAATACCTCTCTGTCAGAGGTACAGCTGCATGTGGCACCGTGCAAAAAAATGAGAGAGGCATCCCTAAGCCTCTAATTAAGCAACTGCTGAGAAAGGGCCACAGTAGAGCCCAATGCAGTGACAAATGCTGGTGGTCAAGTATAAGGACGAGAGGGCTGTTCTTATCTTGACCACCATACACCATGACAACAGTTCCCTTGTCACTGTCCGAGGTACCATAACAGAATTCCCAAAGCAAGATTGTTTTGTGGTGGGTTTCCACTGTATAGGCACACCAGTGGCTCTCCAAATGCGACATGGCATTACTCTCTCAATTCCAGCCAATTTGCATTCAAAAAGTCAAACAGTGCTCCTTCCTAGCCATGCCGTGCATCCAAACAGTAGCTTTCCCCCACATATTTGGGTATCAGCGTGCTGAGGAGAAATTGTTCAACAAATTTTGAGGTCCATTTTCTCCTGTTACCCTTTTACAAATGAAAAAAAATTGTGAAAAAATGAAATGTTACCCTTTTAAAAATGAAATAAAAAGGTTTCTTCTTATAACTTAGGTTAGAACCAAGATAGAAAAGCGGAAAAAACACCATTCTACCCAGAACTATACAGGCTTGCACCCAACATGTCTCATAAGTATCTTGTTTAATATTTTATCCATGCAAATTTAAGCAGGTTGCGGGCTGCAGTGATGCAAGAAAGACAGAGCAAGGGTTAACAATTTAATTTAACAGTAAGAATACTCCGCACAGGGAGATGAGCAGTTAAATGGCAAATGATAGGGCAAATAAACGACAACAACTTGATAACAGTCCACTCAATAAACTTATCGTGTTCATGGCTTCCTCAGCCGCGA
Organism: Ranitomeya variabilis; assembly: GCF_051348905.1. Classification (NCBI taxonomy): domain Eukaryota; kingdom Metazoa; phylum Chordata; class Amphibia; order Anura; family Dendrobatidae; genus Ranitomeya; species Ranitomeya variabilis. Next base: position 170,622,317 of record NC_135233.1, on the reverse strand, counting down.
ATGATCCAATGAGCGTTGTAGTTCCAGCAACTGCCGATGAAATGTCCAGGAAGCTTCACAGCTTACTGTCCGGCTTCTGGTGGCAATGGGCAGTCTCTGGTCTCACCCTTTGGTCCCCTAGTCCATAAACTCGTGCAGCCAAATTCAAGGGTGCTGCAAAAAACCCAATATCAAGTGAGGTCTCTGATGCAGTGGTCAGCAAGGGGGATCCCAGCGCCAGGTCCTGTACGCAGCCCATGTTTCTATGCATGAGCGCGGCCCCAAACTTAACTGAGGCCATGGCCCTGTCTCTGCTCACAGTCCCGATGCAGTGCTCATGGGGCATCAGCCGCAGTCCGTCGCGGCGCTGTAGCCTGGAACCAGGAGCACGCTGCACACACACCTGCTCTGCCTCTGCCGGTGTAAAACTGCCGGACGCTGCGCTTGCTTTTCTGTTTGCCCCGCCCCCTGCTTCTGGGTGAACAGGTCTGTCCAGTGCCTTATTTTTTTCTCCCAGACAACCTGGGACGCAGCCTCGACCGTTCTGGACCCCACACAGTATAAGTGCCCGCAGCCCGGTCTTCCTCCTTACACAGACTGAAACAACATTTTGAAAAGCATTTCCAAAAAATCAATATGATATAACCTTTTCAAAAAAATCACATGCTCCCTGCCACATCTGTACCAAAATTTAAACTGGGATCTCAAAGGGATCATACTTCAACAAAATATCTATAAGAACAGTGTCAATTTGAAAATCTCAAATTCAGAACTATTCAGCCTGTGGTCTGAAAGTGTAGGGCTTGCATTAAAAAAAAAAAAAAAAAGTTTCATGACTTGTCTTGATCTTAAACTAGACAAATTATTAGATAAATCTATAATGGATAGAGTGAAAGGTTTTTACAGTAGTGGTGAAGCGAGCCGAATTATACCTGGCAAGGAAGACTGTGTCTATGAAAAGTGAACTGTAAGAAAACACATGTCCAAAAGAGGTTGGCTCTTGCCAATTTGAAAGAGGCCTATGATTTTTTTTTTTTAAATTCAAGTTCTGCCAGAATAGGATTTTCAAAATTTGCTGACCTGCAACCTAAGAATTGTTTCCTGGCTGGTGGTAAAGGTATACACTCAGAATGCGTATGTAGAGCACACCAAAACACTAAGCTTATGGCTGAAGGTGGTAATCTGATATTCAGATTGGCAAGTCCAACATTGGTGTTTACAAATTATGTGTCTCAAATAATGTGTTTAGAAAAGAGTTCAAACAATTACCTAAATATCTGCAAAAAATGTCCTCAATATATATACTCAAGTATACGCCGACCCGAATATAAGCTGAGGCACCTAATTTTACCACAAAAAAACTGGGAAAACATATTGACATAAGCCTGGTATGCATGGCCCCTCATCGCTATCCTGGCATGCATGGCCTCATCATCCCTATCCTGGTGTGCATGGCCCCATCATCCCTATCCTGGTATGCATGGCCCCCTCATCCCCATCCTGGTATGCATGGCCTCCTCATCCCCATTCTGTATGCATGGCCCCTTCATCCCCCAACATCACCGAAGGAGAGCTTACTCACCTCTTTTCCAAATCACACCTCAACACCTGTGCACTTGACCCCATGCCTTCCCACCTGCTCCCCAACCTCACTAACACGCTTATTCCAGCCCTAACCCATCTCTTCAACCTATCGCTCTCTTCTGGTACTTTTGCAGCGCCCCAGAGTTCTGGTCGTTGCAGTACTGTGGATCCGCCACTATGGGGAGCCATGGTGCGTTCGATGGCACTGAAGGAGTTCATCTGACCAGGTATCACAGACACCAATATGTTTCACAGCAGGGCCTCCGGGGGGAGCTAAGGGTGCTATTCATTAGGCCACTCCCCACCATAGTGGGTAAACTGGGGGTCAGGCAGGAAGTTAGAGGAGAAAGCTGACTGGATTGAACGAAGCAACACCTTGTGGCAGAGGGTGTTGTGGAGGAAGAGACAGTAGGGTCTCTGTCAGGGGTGGGATCCTGACAGAGGCTTGGCATTGGAAAGAACGTAACGGGACCGTGCCTGCTCAGCATAGCGGCGGTGCCCAAGAAAGGACTAGAAGCGAGATAGATTGTGCTGAGTGAGAAACGAGATCAAGCAAAAAGGAGAATACCAGTAGGGGTCATGCTGTAGGACCGGAGCAACATCCTACTGAGGCGCATTACCGGTGGCCGGAACGCCGAGGGAGTGGAATAGCATACAGCTTCAAGCCATACTCCAAACAGCGGCAGGACAGTCAGTTTAAGGCAGGCTGTCTACCACATATCACCTATGAAGTCTTGGGGGGCAATTGCGGGAGAGGGGCATCTCTAGGGTCCCGGAAGAACTCCAGGCCTACCTGACAAACGGGTGCCGTTCCAACCTGAATAACAGGGAGGGATGGAATACGAGAAGAACATCAGTGAATCGAGTTGTGAGGGAACTTAAGAAACAGACACGACAGTTGTGGGGTACTTTCCGTGAGCACAGCAGGGAAGGACTACAACACATAGCGCTAAGAAGGAGGGCACTGATTTCCACCTGTGAGGAGAACTCTGGAAGTGCCATCGGACCGACCGGACTTGCGCAGCCTGGGGAACCGTATTCTGGACTGCGGACTGAGAGATCTCCAGTAAAGAGGTAAAGAGACTGCAACCTGGTGTCCTCATTATTTACCGCGACCTGCACCCCACAACTGCACCGCTACACCACCGTTACTGCACCATCATCATCACTTATTGCACCGGACGTCCCCCACTGACGGACAGGGCCACGGACCGGGTCCAGCCACCGTGACAACCCCAGGACTGAGACCCAGAGGCCCGGCTCCGGGTACCCCTAGGCCCTGCGGCAGTGTGGGGGCGCTCCAACTTGGCGTCACGAACAGGATCTACTTAAGCCTGAAGAATCAGGTCATGTGTGCCTTGGAACTGTGATTTGTTGTGCTTGAACTGTACGTTATTGCAAAGACTGTGTGCTGCGCCAGTTGCCGCCAAAATCCGCCGCCATTGCAGCGCTGAGGAGAGCGCAGGAGAAGAAGAGGGGCGTGAGGTGGGCGTAGACAAGCTGGAGAGCGCGAACAGCAATGGCCGCCCAGTCTAAGTATTTCTGTGCCCTGAGGACGTGCCCGTCAACAGCCGAGGTCCGCCTCCTGATCCTGGTTGGAGGGTGGAGGCCATGGGGACGGGGCCGCCCACGAAAGAGACCGCGAAAAGAGGACATTGGAGGACAAATAAAGATGGCGACACCCGGAGCACCATGCGGAGCTGACCCGGTTCGGTCTGAAGCTGCACAGCCTGAAATAGCCCCAGAGACGCCAACACTGCGGGGTCTGACCCTCACAGGGCCGCCGATGGGTCGACCCCCTTTGCCGCTGCCCGAAGAGGGTGTGGCCGCAGCCGAGGCCCGACAGCTGGCCCGCCGGCTGAAGGCCGATGCCCGAGTGCTCACCCGGCTAGGTCAGCCCACGGAGATCCGTCTGACTCCAGTGTCTCCTGTTCCCTCCCAACTGGCCGCGGCTGGGAGCACGCTATCAACACCGGATCTAGAGATCATGCCGGACGCCGAGCATTCACGGCGTCTGATGACAGCATGGCGGAGCCGACCCCAGCCTGCAGAGCAACTTGATCTGGTCAGTGTTCCGGAGATTCCGTCCTCACACTGGGGTGTAGTGGTGGCCTTTAACCCCCGGTATGGAAGAGGGGTGATTCAGGAAATTGGAGAGCCGCTGCAGGTCCGCGTGGATCGGGAGGAGGTGGAGCCTTGCAGCGGGAGGCTCGATCGTGACCTGGAGCCGGGAGATGCCGTCACCTACACGAGGTGGAGGAGGGACACTGGCGAGACGGGCTGGTTCGCCCGAGGTGTCCAACGATGCATTGCCCTCCAGGCTGCTGGAACACCAGAAGGGGATGATCCCGTTGGGAAGGCAGCGGGACCCGGCCCCGCGGAATCACGAGAAGCTCAGCCTCGCCACGCCCCGGAGGGACGGGTGCACCTGCCGACAAGGAGGACCTCCCGGCGAGGGATTTTATCATTACTGGGATCGGAACGGCGTCCTGGCTCACCGGTGCGATCTGTTGGCCTGGTAAGGCCAGGAAAGAGGTCGCCTTCTGCAGAACCCCAGTAAGATTTTATTGAATGCTTCAAGAATGTAAATAGTTTTCTAGTTAACTGTTTGAGTACTGTTTGCTGCTAAACCCGTCCAGGGTTAACTCTTTATGGATCCCTTAGTTGACCCGGGATCCTTATTGTTTGTCTTTCTACAGTTTTGCACAAGTTTTACAAACTGAGAAATCATGAACAGTGCATGATCCAAACTTTCTTGTAAATAGTTTGCACCTTATTAAAGGCGCTTCCCACTGGTTTTATTTAAAGACTCTTTGCGAAGATACCGTTCTGGAACCTTTGCTGAGCAAAGACTGGTAGGCTGAGAAGACGAGCTACCTCAGAAAGACTTGATTCTCTTTTAAAGGGGATGTCCAACAGCGTACTTATGAGAAGATACTGTTTTAGAACAGTAATGCAATGATAATGTTTGAACGAGAAAAGTTGTATGTGTTTTAACTAGTTAAATGTGAAGAAATACTGATGATGATGCTCTGGAAAGAAATGTAACTGTTTTGCATGAAGAAAAGTTATGTGTGTTTAATTTGTTTAAAGTGTGAAATCTAGATAATGTTCTTTAAAAGGAAAGATGCAGAAAGCCCGTAGGGGTAGATTTAGAGTTCTGCTTAGTTGAAAGTAAAGAAAGTAGTAATGAAGGTGAGGATAGAAGGTAAACCCTGAGTCCCCATAGAAAGTTCGTTCGTTACTAAGGACAGAGAGTGAACCCGTAGGGGTTAGAAAGTGAGTCCTAATAGGAGCCAAATAGAGCTGGCTCAATGTTCTCTAATTGAAAGGAATGTTATGTCTATACCATGTATAGTAGCGAAAGGCAGTAGGCCCTGGCTGAACGGGGCGGTCCTGTAATAGAAAGGAGAGGCAGTAGGTCTGGTGCCGTTAGGACAGGCGGTCCTGCAGGTTCAAAGTAGGAGAATGCAAAGTTAAAATACCTTATAATGTGATTATAGGAAGGTCTTTAGCGGATTAAGAGTGTATATCCTTAAAGGCAAAGTTAAATTATTGGTCAATAATGTTTGCACCTAGTAGAATACCCGGTTGGGTAATGAGAGTTAATTGTAGCCTGTTGCTATGATATTTAATTATGTTTGTAACGTTAAAGTGTCCTCACCTCCCATAAAGGGAAGCTTGTTCAAGTATGCTTATTGTTTTGCACTCAACAAAATTGTATGTCTTTTTGCTAACCTGTATTGTTGTTTTCTTCCCAGTCCCGGAGTACTGTGTTTAACCAGGGGGGAGTGCAGCGCCCCAGAGTTCTGGTCGTTGCAGTACTGTGGATCCGCCACTATGGGGAGCCATGGTGCGTTCGATGGCACTGAAGGAGTTCATCTGACCAGGTATCACAGACACCAATATGTTTCACAGCAGGGCCTCCGGGGGGAGCTAAGGGTGCTATTCATTAGGCCACTCCCCACCATAGTGGGTAAACTGGGGGTCAGGCAGGAAGTTAGAGGAGAAAGCTGACTGGATTGAACGAAGCAACACCTTGTGGCAGAGGGTGTTGTGGAGGAAGAGACAGTAGGGTCTCTGTCAGGGGTGGGATCCTGACAGAGGCTTGGCATTGGAAAGAACGTAACGGGACCGTGCCTGCTCAGCATAGCGGCGGTGCCCAAGAAAGGACTAGAAGCGAGATAGATTGTGCTGAGTGAGAAACGAGATCAAGCAAAAAGGAGAATACCAGTAGGGGTCATGCTGTAGGACCGGAGCAACATCCTACTGAGGCGCATTACCGGTGGCCGGAACGCCGAGGGAGTGGAATAGCATACAGCTTCAAGCCATACTCCAAACAGCGGCAGGACAGTCAGTTTAAGGCAGGCTGTCTACCACATATCACCTATGAAGTCTTGGGGGGCAATTGCGGGAGAGGGGCGTCTCTAGGGTCCCGGAAGAACTCCAGGCCTACCTGACAAACGGGTGCCGTTCCAACCTGAATAACAGAGAGGGATGGAATACGAGAAGAACATCAGTGAATCGAGTTGTGAGGGAACTTAAGAAACAGACACGACAGTTGTGGGGTACTTTCCGTGAGCACAGCAGGGAAGGACTACAACACATAGCGCTAAGAAGGAGGGCACTGATTTCCACCTGTGAGGAGAACTCTGGAAGTGCCATCGGACCGACCGGACTTGCGCAGCCTGGGGAACCGTATTCTGGACTGCGGACTGAGAGATCTCCAGTAAAGAGGTAAAGAGACTGCAACCTGGTGTCCTCGTTATTTACCGCGACCTGCACCCCACAACTGCACCGCTACACCACCGTTACTGCACCATCATCATCACTTATTGCACCGGACGTCCCCCACTGACGGACAGGGCCACGGACCGGGTCCAGCCACCGTGACAACCCCAGGACTGAGACCCAGAGGCCCGGCTCCGGGTACCCCTAGGCCCTGCAGCAGTGTGGGGGCGCTCCACTTTCCTCTCTGCCTTCAAACATGCCACTATCACACCCATCCTCAAAAAAACTAACCTTGACCCAACTGCTATGCCCAGCTATCGCCCCATATCACTGCTCCCGTTTGCTTCAAAACTCCTTGAGCAGCATGTCCATGGTCAACTTTCCTCCCACCTCTCATCTAACTCTCTCCTTGACAACCTCCAATCTGGCTTCCGCCCTCACCACTCCACCGAAACTGCCCTGACAAAAATTACTAATGTTCCTAGTCACAGCCAAAGCTAACAGACAGTTCTCCATCCTCCTCCTTCTTGACCTGTCCTCTGCTTTCGACACAGTCGATCACTGCCTACTTTTACAGATTCTTTCTTCCCTTGGCATCAAAGACCTCGCCCTGTCCTGGATTGCCTCATACCTATCCAACCGCACATTTAGCGTTTCCCACTCCCACACTACCTCCTCATCCCGCCCTCTCTCTGTTGGAGTCCCTCAAGGCTCTGTCCTAGGACCCCTACTTTTTTCCATCTATACCCTTGGCCTAGGACAACTCATAAAGTCCCATGGCTTCCAGTACCACCTGTATGCAGACGACACTCAGATCTACCTCTCTGGCCCAGATGTCACCTCCCTGCTGTCCAGAATCCCGAAGTGTCTGTCAGCCATATCCTCCTTCTTCACCTCTCGCTTCCTAAAACTCAATGTAGACAAAACCGAATTCATCATCTTTCCCCCACCTCACGTATCCCCCCTACCCAATCTATCTATTATGGTAAACGGCCTCACGCTCTCTCCCGCTCCTGAAATCCGTTGCCTCGGGGTAACTCTTGACTCTGCCCTGTCCTTCAAACCTCACGTCCAAGCTCTTGCCATCTCCTGTCGCCTCCAACTCAAAAATATTGCCAGAATCCGTTCCTTCCTCAGCCCACAATCTACCAAAACTCTTGTGCAAGCTCTCATCATCTCCCACCTCGATTACTGCAACACCCTCCTCTGTGGCCTCTCCGCTAACTCTCTTGCACCACTCCAGTCTGTCCTCAGCTCTGCTGCCCGACTAATCCACCTCTCTCCTCGCTACTCCCCTGCTTCTCCCCTCTGCAAATCCCTCCACTGGCTCCCAATCCCCCAACGAATCCAGTTCAAGCTACTAACACTGATCTACAAAGCCATCCACAACCTGTCCCCTCCCTATATCTCTGAACTAATCTCCCACTATCTTCCCTCACGTAATCTTCGTTCATCCCAAGACCTCCTACTCTCCTCCACACTTATTCGTTCCTCACACAATCGCCTCCAAGATTTCTCCCGAATATCCCCCATCCTCTGGAATTCCATGCCTCAACACGTCCGATTATCCACCACCCTCGGATCCTTCAGACGGAACCTGAAAACCCATCTCTTCAGGAAAGCCTACAGCCTACAATAACCAAGCCGCTGCCTCACCATCGCCAGAGCCGCCGCCGCCTCACCCCTATGTTCTGTCTCTTCCCCACTATCCCATAGACTGTAAGTCCGCAAGGACAGGGTCCTCTCCCCTCTGTACCAGTGTGTCACTGTAAACCTGTTTACTGTAAATGATATCTATAACCCTGTATGTAACCCCTTTCTCATGTACAGCACCATGGAATTAATGGTGCTATATAAATAAATAATAATAATCATAATCCCTATCCTGGTATGCATGGCCCCCTTACCTTCCCTGCGCTCCCTCTCATCATCCTGTTCTGATGCCAGTAGATGATTTATGCATGTAAGCAGTGCATGGCCATGACATCATGAGCTGCTTATAAGCAGAGGAGAGCTCCTGGAATACTCACTATTCCAGGTACCCGGGACTATGGGCGTCTGGAGCAGTGAATATTAATTTATCTTTAACCCCTTCACGACATGCGCCGTACTAGTACGGTGCATGTCGTGTCTCCCCCTTTGATGTGGGCTCCGGCGCTGAGCCCACATCAAAGTCGCGACATGTCAGCTGTTTTGTACAGCTGACATGTACAACTGACATGTGCACGCAATAGGGGCACGTGGAATCGCGATCCACCTGCCGCTATTAACTAGTTAACCCCTTCATGACCTTTGGATTTTCCATTTTTCCTTGTTCGTTTTTCGCTCCTCTCCTTCCCAGAGCCATAACTTTTATATTTTTCTATCAATATGGCCATGTGAAGGCTCATTTTTTGCGGGACAAGTTGTACTTTTGAACGACATCATTGCTTTTACCATGTCAGGTACTAGAAAATGGGAAAAAAATTCCAAGTGCGGTGAAATTATAAAAAAAAGTGCAGTCCCACACTTGTTTTTTGTTTGCCTTTTTTGCTAGGTTCACTAAATGGTAAAACTGATCTGCCACTATGATTCTCCAGGTCATTACGAGTTCATAGACACCAAATATGTCTAGGCTATTTTTTATCTAAGTGGTGAAAAAAAATTCCAAACTTTGCTAAAAAAAAAAAAAGATTACGCCATTTTCGGATACCCGTTGCGTCTCTATTTTTTGTGATCTGGGGTCGGGTGAGGGCTTATTTTTTCCATGCCGAGCTGGCGTTTTTAGTGATACCATCCAGCAGATACATTCTTTTGATCTCCCGTTACTGCATATTAATGCAATATTGCGACGACCAAAAAAACGTAATTCGGGTGTTTCAATTTTTTTTCTGGCTACGCCGTTTAGCGATCAGGTTAATCCTTTTTTTTATTGATAGATCGGGTGATTCTAAACGTGGCAATACCAAATATGTGTATATTTAATTATATTTTTATTGTTTTATTCTGAATGGGGCGAAAGGGGGGTGATTTAAACTTTTATATTTTTTTTATTTATTTCATATTTTTTTAAACATTTTCTTTACTTTTACCATGCTTCAATAGCCTCCATGGGAGGCTAGAAACTGGCACAACTGGATCAGCTCTTCTACATAGAGGCGAAGCATAGATCGCCTCTATGTAGTAGAATTACAGGCTTGCTATGAACTCCAACCACAGGGTAGCGCTCACAGCAAGCTGGCATCAACAACAATAGAGGTCACAAGGAGACCTCTGGTTGTTATGGCAACGCATCGCTGACCCCCGATCATGTGACGGGTCAGCGATGAGCGCATTTCCGGCTGGATGTCCGGAAGCGGTAGTTAAATGCTGCTGTCAGCGTTTGACAGCGGCATTTAACTAGTTAATAGCGGCTGGTGGATCGCGATTCCACTCGCCTCTATTGCGCGCACATGTCAGCTGTACAAAACAGCTGACATGTCGCCGCTGACAGTGGCATTTAACTACCGCTTCCGGCCATCGGGCCGGAAATGTGCGCAAAACCGACCCCCTACACATGATCGGGGGTCAATGATGTGTTGGCATGACAACCTGAGGTCTCCTTGAGACCTCTATGGTTGTTGACGCCGGCTTACTGTGAGCGCCACCCTGTGGTCGGCGCTCATAGCAAGCCTGTAATTCAGGTACATAGGAGCGATCTGATGATCTCTGCTATGTAGCAGAGCTGATCAGGCTATGCCAGCTTCTAGCCGCCCAATGAAGCATGGCAAAAGTAAAAAAAAGTTAAAAAAAATATGAAATAAATAAAAAAAATATAAAAGTTTTAATCACCCCCCCTTTCGCCCCATTCAAAATAAAACAATAAAAAAATCAAACATGCACATATTTGGTATTGCCGTGTTCAGAATCGCCCGATCTATCAATTGAAAAAAAGGATTAACCTGATCGCTAAACGGCGTAGCGAGTAAAAAATTCAAAACGCCAAAATTACGTTTTTTTGGTCGCCGTGACATTGCATTAAAATACAATAACTGGCGATCAAAAGAACGTATCTGCACAACAGTGGTATCATTAAAAATGTCAGCTCGGCACGCAAAAAATAAGCCCTCATCTGACCCAAGATCCCAAAAAATGGAAATGCTGCAGGTATCGGAAAATGGTGCATTGTTTTTTTTTTTTAGCAAAGTTTGGAATTTTTTTTCACCACTTAGATAAAATGTAACCTACACATGTTTGGTGTCTATATGAACTCATAATGACATGGAGAATAACAATGGCAGGTCAGTGTTAGCATTTAGTGAATCAAAAAAGCCAAACAAAAAACAAGTGTGGGATTGCACTTTATTTTGCAATTTCACCACACGTGGAATTTTTTCCCGTTTTCTAGTACAAGACATGGTAAAACCAGTGGTGTCGTTCAAAAGTACATCTCGTCCCTCAAAACATAAGCCCTCACATGGCCATATTGACGGAAAAATAAAAAAAGTTATGCCTCTGGGAAGGAGGGGAGCGAAAAACGAAAACGCACAAACTAAAAAGGGCTGCGTCTTGAAGGGGTTAATGGCGGGCAACGTAACCTCCGCTGCGGGCTTCTGGGACAATGACTCGTGTATAAACTGAGGGGGATATTTTAAGCACAAACAAATGTACTGAAAAACTCGGCTTATACACAAGTATATACGGTTTTGAAGCTAGTCCATATAACCTGCAGTATTGTGGTTCTTACGATTGCGTAATCTACACATGATCTGGTTGATTATTCTTACCCGCTTCTGAAAGTGGAAGTGTGTACAGTTATTGTAAGCTATTGCTAACCAACTGTTATCTGAAAAGAGGATTGAGGGTCCATAAGGTCTTTCATAGACCAGTGTGTTTTTTTGTGTACCTCTGTATTTGTCGTGTCTGCCTTGGCACCTTGCACTATGTATCTATGTATTTTTATTATTAAACTTATTAGGCCGGCGTCACACTAGCGAGTTTTACGGACGTATGAGAGGCGCAGAAAATACGCATTGCACACGGACCAATGATTCTCTCTGGCCCAGCTCCTATCTGGCGTATTTTGCGCATCAGTATTTTACGGTCTTGTACGGCCGTAGAAAATCGCAGCATGCTGTGTTTGTCACCGTATTGCGCAAAAAAATCACCAATGAAAGTCTATGGGGGCGAGAAAAATACGGATTACACACGGACCATGGGTGTGACTTGCGAGAAATACGCAGCAGTGTTCTATAGAAAAGCCGGTAATTCAGTGCGGTGTATAGTAAAATCACACTGACATGTTAGAATAGAATAGATAGAATAAATGTCTACACATAGTATAGGTATATATATATGTCATTGAGACACACACACACACACATATATATATATATATATATATACTAGCTGTACTACCCGGCTTCGCCCGGGTTAATGACTGCTGTTAGCAAAATAGAATGTGTTAACAAAAATTTATTCTGCACACAAAAACCACAAAACAAATAGATAGAAATGTAATTATTAAAAGGCAAAAACTAAGCAAATAGAAGCATTTCACAACATATATTAGCTTTGTTATACTGAGAATGTCTTTGTTGCCTATATTAACCAATCAGAGCTCAGGTTAATTAACTGTAGCAAAATAGAAGCTGAGCTGTGATTGGTTGCTATTGGCAGCCTGATAAATCCCCAGCCAACAGGAAGCCCTCCCCCCTGGCAGTATATATTAGCTCACACATACACATAATAGACAGGTCATGTGACTGACAGCTGCCGTATTTCCTATATGGTACATTTGTTGCTCTTGTAGTTTGCTTATTAATCAGATTTTTATTTTTGAAGGACAATACCAGACTTGTGTGTGTTTTAGGGCGAGTTTTATGTGTCAAGTTGTGTGTGTTGAGTTGCGTGTGGCGACATGCATGTAGCGACTTTTGTGAGATGAGTTTTGTGTGGCGACATGCGTGTAGCAACATTTTGTGTGTTGAGTTGCATGTGACAGGTTAGTGTAGCAAGTTGTGTGCAGCAAGATTTGTGCATGGCGAGTTTTGCGCGTGGCGAGTTTTATGTGTGGTGCATTTTGAGTATGTGCAAGTTTTGTGTGAGGCAACTTTTGCATGTGGTGCAACTTTTGTACATGTGGCAATTTTTCTGTGTGTGCAAGTTTTGCATGAGGTGAGTTTTCCATGAGGTGAGTTTTGCACGTGTGGCGAGTTTTGCGTGAGCCTAGTTTTGCATATGGCGAGTTTTGCATGTAGCGAGTTTTGAGTGGTGACTTTTGTGTTTCGACTTTTATGTGGCGAGGTTGGTGTGTGTGTGTGGTGAAATGTGTGCTGAGGGTGGTATATGTGTTCAAGCACGTGGTAGTGTGTGGCGCATTTTGTGTTTGTGTTCATATCCCCGTGTGTGGTGAGTATCCCATGTCGGGGCCCCACCTTAGCAACTGTACGGTATATACTCTTTGTCGCCATCGCTCTCATTCTTTAAGTCCTCATTGTTCACATCTGGCAGCTGTCAATTTTCCTCCAACACTTTTCCCTTCACTTTTTCCCCATTATGTAGATAGGAGCAAAATTGTTTGGTGAATTGGAACGCGCGGGGTTAAAATTTCACCTCACAACATAGCCTATGACGCTCTCGGGGTCCAGACGTGTGACTGTGCAAAATTTTGTGGCTGTAGCTGCGACGGTACAGATGCCAATCCCGGACATACACACATACATACATACACACATTCAGCTTTATATATTAGATATACCTGTATGTAATCTCCTGTATATAGTATATACCTGTGTGTCATCTCACCTATATATAGTATATATCTGTGTGTCATCTCCTGTATATAGTATATACCTGTATGTCATCTCCTCCTATACATAGCATATACCTGTGTCATCTCCTCCTGTATATACTATATACCTGTAGGTAATCTGCTCCTGTATATAGTATATACCTGTGTGTCATCTCCTCCTGTATATAGTATATACCTGTATGTCATCTCCTCCTGTATGTAGTATGTACCTGTATGTCATCTCCTCCTCTATATAGTATATACCTGTGTGTCATCTCTCCTGTATATAGTATATATCTGTGTGTCATCTCCTCCTGTATATAGTATATACCTGTGTGTCATCTCCCCTGTAAATAGTATATACCTGTGTGTCATCTCCTGTATATAGTATATAGCTGTATGCCATCTCCTCCTGTATTAGCCCTCGTTCACACGTTATTTGGTCAGTATTTTTACCTCAGTATTTGTAAGCTAAAATGGCAGCCTGATAAATCCCCAGCCAACAGTAAGCCCACCCCCTGGCAGTATATATTAGCTCACACATACACATAATAGACTGGTCATGTGACTGACAGCTGCCGGATTCCTATATGGTACATTTGTTGCTCTTGTAGTTTGTCTGCTTATTAATCAGATTTTTATTTTTGAAGGATACCAGACTTGTGTGTGTTTTAGGGCGAGTTTCGTGTGTCAAGTTGTGTGTGTTGAGTTGCGTGTGGCGACATGCATGTAGGGACTTTTGTGAGATGAGTTTTGTGTGGCGACATGCGTGTAGCAACTTTTTGTGTGTCGAGTTGCATGTGACAGGTTAGTGTAGCAAGTTGTGTGCAGCAAGTTTTGCGCATGGCGAGTTTTGCGCGTGGCGAGTTTTATGTGTGGTGCCTTTTGAGTATGTGCAAGTTTTGTGTGAGGCAACTTTTGCATGTGTTGCAACTTTTGTGCATGTGGCAATTTTTCTGCGTGTGGCAATTTTTCTGCGTGTGCAAGTTTTGCGTGTGGCGAGTTTTGCACGTGTGGCGAGTTTTGCATGTGGAGAGTTTTGCGCGTGGCGAGTTTTGAGCGGCGACTTTTGTGTTTCTACTTTTATGTGGCGAAGTTGGTGTATGTGTGGTGAAATGTGCACTGAGGGTGGTATATGTGTTCGAGCACGTGGTAGTGTGTGGCGCATTTTGTGTGTGTGTTCATATCCCCGTGGTGGTGTGATTATCCCATGTTGGGGCCCCACCTTAGCAACTGTACAGTATATACTCTTTGGTGCCATCGCTGTCATTCTTTAAGTCCCCCTTGTTCACATCTGGCAGCTGTTAATTTGCCTCCAACACTTTTCCTTTCATTTTTTCCCCATTATGTAGATAGGGGCAAAATTGTTTGGTGACTTGGAAAGCGCGGGGTTAAAATTTCACCTCACAATATAGCTTTGACGCTCTCAGGGTCCAGACGTGTGACTGTGCAAAATTTTGTGCCTGTAGCTGCGACGCCTCCAACACTTTTCCTTTCACTTTTTCCCCATTATGTAGATAGGGGCAAAATTGTTTGGTGAATTGGAAAGCGCGGGGTTAAAATTTCACCTCACAACATAGCCTATGACGCTCTCGGGGTCCAGACGTGTGACTGTGCAAAATTTTGTGGCTGTAGCTGCTACGGTTCAGATGCCAATCCCGGACATACATACATACATACATACATACATACACACACACACACATTCAGCTTTATATATTAGACTAGCTGTACTACCCGGCTTCGCCCGGGTTAATGACTGCTGTTAGCAAAATAGAATGTGTTAACAAAAATTTATTCTGCACACAAAAACCACAAAACAAATAGATAGAAATGTAATTATTAAAAGGCAAAAACTAAGCAAATAGAAGCATTTCACAACATATATTAGCTTTGTTATACTGAGAATGTCTTTGTTGCCTATATTAACCAATCAGAGCTCAGGTTAATTAACTGTAGCAAAATAGAAGCTGAGCTGTGATTGGTTGCTATTGGCAGCCTGATAAATCCCCAGCCAACAGGAAGCCCTCCCCCCTGGCAGTATATATTAGCTCACACATACACATAATAGACAGGTCATGTGACTGACAGCTGCCGTATTTCCTATATGGTACATTTGTTGCTCTTGTAGTTTGCTTATTAATCAGATTTTTATTTTTGAAGGACAATACCAGACTTGTGTGTGTTTTAGGGCGAGTTTTATGTGTCAAGTTGTGTGTGTTGAGTTGCGTGTGGCGACATGCATGTAGCGACTTTTGTGAGATGAGTTTTGTGTGGCGACATGCGTGTAGCAACATTTTGTGTGTTGAGTTGCATGTGACAGGTTAGTGTAGCAAGTTGTGTGCAGCAAGATTTGTGCATGGCGAGTTTTGCGCGTGGCGAGTTTTATGTGTGGTGCATTTTGAGTATGTGCAAGTTTTGTGTGAGGCAACTTTTGCATGTGGTGCAACTTTTGTACATGTGGCAATTTTTCTGTGTGTGCAAGTTTTGCATGAGGTGAGTTTTCCATGAGGTGAGTTTTGCACGTGTGGCGAGTTTTGCGTGAGCCTAGTTTTGCATATGGCGAGTTTTGCATGTAGCGAGTTTTGAGTGGTGACTTTTGTGTTTCGACTTTTATGTGGCGAGGTTGGTGTGTGTGTGTGGTGAAATGTGTGCTGAGGGTGGTATATGTGTTCAAGCACGTGGTAGTGTGTGGCGCATTTTGTGTTTGTGTTCATATCCCCGTGTGTGGTGAGTATCCCATGTCGGGGCCCCACCTTAGCAACTGTACGGTATATACTCTTTGTCGCCATCGCTCTCATTCTTTAAGTCCTCATTGTTCACATCTGGCAGCTGTCAATTTTCCTCCAACACTTTTCCCTTCACTTTTTCCCCATTATGTAGATAGGAGCAAAATTGTTTGGTGAATTGGAACGCGCGGGGTTAAAATTTCACCTCACAACATAGCCTATGACGCTCTCGGGGTCCAGACGTGTGACTGTGCAAAATTTTGTGGCTGTAGCTGCGACGGTACAGATGCCAATCCCGGACATACACACATACATACATACACACATTCAGCTTTATATATTAGATATACCTGTATGTAATCTCCTGTATATAGTATATACCTGTGTGTCATCTCACCTATATATAGTATATATCTGTGTGTCATCTCCTGTATATAGTATATACCTGTATGTCATCTCCTCCTATACATAGCATATACCTGTGTCATCTCCTCCTGTATATACTATATACCTGTAGGTAATCTGCTCCTGTATATAGTATATACCTGTGTGTCATCTCCTCCTGTATATAGTATATACCTGTATGTCATCTCCTCCTGTATGTAGTATGTACCTGTATGTCATCTCCTCCTCTATATAGTATATACCTGTGTGTCATCTCTCCTGTATATAGTATATATCTGTGTGTCATCTCCTCCTGTATATAGTATATACCTGTGTGTCATCTCCCCTGTAAATAGTATATACCTGTGTGTCATCTCCTGTATATAGTATATAGCTGTATGCCATCTCCTCCTGTATTAGCCCTCGTTCACACGTTATTTGGTCAGTATTTTTACCTCAGTATTTGTAAGCTAAAATGGCAGCCTGATAAATCCCCAGCCAACAGTAAGCCCACCCCCTGGCAGTATATATTAGCTCACACATACACATAATAGACTGGTCATGTGACTGACAGCTGCCGGATTCCTATATGGTACATTTGTTGCTCTTGTAGTTTGTCTGCTTATTAATCAGATTTTTATTTTTGAAGGATACCAGACTTGTGTGTGTTTTAGGGCGAGTTTCGTGTGTCAAGTTGTGTGTGTTGAGTTGCGTGTGGCGACATGCATGTAGGGACTTTTGTGAGATGAGTTTTGTGTGGCGACATGCGTGTAGCAACTTTTTGTGTGTCGAGTTGCATGTGACAGGTTAGTGTAGCAAGTTGTGTGCAGCAAGTTTTGCGCATGGCGAGTTTTGCGCGTGGCGAGTTTTATGTGTGGTGCCTTTTGAGTATGTGCAAGTTTTGTGTGAGGCAACTTTTGCATGTGTTGCAACTTTTGTGCATGTGGCAATTTTTCTGCGTGTGCAAGTTTTGCGTGTGGCGAGTTTTGCACGTGTGGCGAGTTTTGCATGTGGAGAGTTTTGCGCGTGGCGAGTTTTGAGCGGCGACTTTTGTGTTTCTACTTTTATGTGGCGAGGTTGGTGTATGTGTGGTGAAATGTGCACTGAGGGTGGTATATGTGTTCGAGCACGTGGTAGTGTGTGGCGCATTTTGTGTGTGTGTTCATATCCCCGTGGTGGTGTGATTATCCCATGTTGGGGCCCCACCTTAGCAACTGTACAGTATATACTCTTTGGTGCCATCGCTGTCATTCTTTAAGTCCCCCTTGTTCACATCTGGCAGCTGTTAATTTGCCTCCAACACTTTTCCTTTCATTTTTTCCCCATTATGTAGATAGGGGCAAAATTGTTTGGTGACTTGGAAAGCGCGGGGTTAAAATTTCACCTCACAATATAGCTTTGACGCTCTCAGGGTCCAGACGTGTGACTGTGCAAAATTTTGTGCCTGTAGCTGCGACGCCTCCAACACTTTTCCTTTCACTTTTTCCCCATTATGTCGATAGGGGCAAAATTGTTTGGTGAATTGGAAAGCGCGGGGTTAAAATTTCACCTCACAACATAGCCTATGACGCTCTCGGGGTCCAGACGTGTGACTGTGCAAAATTTTGTGGCTGTAGCTGCTACGGTTCAGATGCCAATCCCGGACATACATACATACATACATACATACATACACACACACACACATTCAGCTTTATATATTAGATATACCTGTGTGTCATCTCCCCTGTAAATAGTATATACCTGTGTGTCATCTCCTGTATATAGTATATAGCTGTATGCCATCTCCTCCTGTATTAGCCCTCGTTCACACGTTATTTGGTCAGTATTTTTACCTCAGTATTTGTAAGCTAAAATGGCAGCCTGATAAATCCCCAGCCAACAGTAAGCCCACCCCCTGGCAGTATATATTAGCTCACACATACACATAATAGACTGGTCATGTGACTGACAGCTGCCGGATTCCTATATGGTACATTTGTTGCTCTTGTAGTTTGTCTGCTTATTAATCAGATTTTTATTTTTGAAGGATACCAGACTTGTGTGTGTTTTAGGGCGAGTTTCGTGTGTCAAGTTGTGTGTGTTGAGTTGCGTGTGGCGACATGCATGTAGGGACTTTTGTGAGATGAGTTTTGTGTGGCGACATGCGTGTAGCAACTTTTTGTGTGTCGAGTTGCATGTGACAGGTTAGTGTAGCAAGTTGTGTGCAGCAAGTTTTGCGCATGGCGAGTTTTGCGCGTGGCGAGTTTTATGTGTGGTGCCTTTTGAGTATGTGCAAGTTTTGTGTGAGGCAACTTTTGCATGTGTTGCAACTTTTGTGCATGTGGCAATTTTTCTGCGTGTGGCAATTTTTCTGCGTGTGCAAGTTTTGCGTGTGGCGAGTTTTGCACGTGTGGCGAGTTTTGCATGTGGAGAGTTTTGCGTGTGGCGAGTTTTGAGCGGCGACTTTTGTGTTTCTACTTTTATGTGGCGAGGTTGGTGTATGTGTGGTGAAATGTGCACTGAGGGTGGTATATGTGTTCGAGCACGTGGTAGTGTGTGGCGCATTTTGTGTGTGTGTTCATATCCCCGTGGTGGTGTGATTATCCCATGTTGGGGCCCCACCTTAGCAACTGTACAGTATATACTCTTTGGTGCCATCGCTGTCATTCTTTAAGTCCCCCTTGTTCACATCTGGCAGCTGTTAATTTGCCTCCAACACTTTTCCTTTCATTTTTTCCCCATTATGTAGATAGGGGCAAAATTGTTTGGTGACTTGGAAAGCGCGGGGTTAAAATTTCACCTCACAATATAGCTTTGACGCTCTCAGGGTCCAGACGTGTGACTGTGCAAAATTTTGTGCCTGTAGCTGCGACGCCTCCAACACTTTTCCTTTCACTTTTTCCCCATTATGTAGATAGGGGCAAAATTGTTTGGTGAATTGGAAAGCGCGGGGTTAAAATTTCACCTCACAACATAGCCTATGACGCTCTCGGGGTCCAGACGTGTGACTGTGCAAAATTTTGTGGCTGTAGCTGCTACGGTTCAGATGCCAATCCCGGACATACATACATACATACATACATACACACACACACACATTCAGCTTTATATATTAGATATATATATATATATATATATATTTATTTATGTTTAATACAGCACAAGATAGCTTAAAAGCCGGTAATTCAATTGCCAGGTTTTGCTATCTCCTTCACAAACCCGACAGGATATGAGACATGGTTTACATACAGTAAACCATCTCATATCCCTTTTTTTACATATTCCTCTTTACTAATGTTAGAAGTGTATGTGTGTTAAATTTGGGGGCTCTAGCTGTTTAAATAAAGGGTTAAATCACGGAATAAATTGGCGTGGGCTCCAGCGCAATTTTCTCCGCCAAAGTGGGAAAGCCAGTGACTGAGGGCAGATATTAATAGCCTAGAGAGGGTCCATGGTTATTGCCCCCCCCCCCCTGGCTAAAAACATCTGCCCCCAGCCACCCCAGAAAAGGCACATCTGTAAGATGTGCCTATTCTGGCACTTAGGCTCTCTCTTCCCACTCCCCTGTAGCAGTGGGATATGGGGTAATTAAGGGTTAATGTCAGCTTGCTATTGTAAGGTGACATTAAGCCAGGTTAATAATGGAGAGGTGTCAATTAAGACACCTATCCATTATTAATCCAATAGTAGTATATGGTTAATAAAACACACACACATTAGGAAAAAGTATTTTAATGAAATAAAGACACATGGTGTTGTAATAGTTTATTATACTCTCAATCCAACTGAAGACCCTTGTCACCTGTTACAGTCAAGTCCCACAATGTAAATCCATCTGAAGGGGTTAAATTAATTTACAAGTAGGAGCTCTGCTAATGCAGCTGTGCTCCTGCCTGTAAACGCTGGGTTATGAATGGAGTGCAGGGGAACGTAGTTACCGTATATACTCGAGTATAAGCCGACCCGAGTATAAGCCGACCCCCCTAATTTTGCCACAAAAAACTGGGAAAACTTATTGACTCGAGTATAAGCCTAGGGTGGAAAATGCAGCAGCTACCGGTGAATTTCAAAAATAAAAATAGATGCTCCATACCGTTCATTATTGCCCCATAGCTGTGCCATATAGTGCTCTGCACCATTATTGTCCCATAGCTGTGCCATATAGTGCTCTGCACCATTATTGCCCCATAGCTGTGCCATATAGTGCTCTGCACCGTTCATAATTGCCCCATAGCTGTGCCATATAGTGCTCTGCACCATTATTGCCCCATAGCTGTGCCATATAGTGCTCTGCACCGTTCATAATTGCCCCATAGCTGTGCCATATAGTGCTCTGCACCATTATTGTCCCATAGCTGTGCCATATAGTGCTCTGCACCATTATTGCCCCATAGCTGTGCCATATAGTGCTCTGCACCGTTCATAATTGCCCCATAGCTGTGCCATATAGTGCTCTGCACCATTATTGCCCCATAGCTGTGCCATATAGTGCTCTGCACCATTATTGCCCCATAGCTGTGCCATATAGTGCTCTGCACCGTCCATTATTGCCCCATAGCTGTGCCATACAGTGCTCTGCACCATTATTGCCCCATAGCTGTGCCATATAGTGCTCTGCACCGTTCATAATTGCCCCATAGCTGTGCCATATAGTGCTCTGCACCATTATTGCCCCATAGCTGTGCCATATAGTGCTCTGCACCGTTCATAATTGCCCCATAGCTGTGCCATATAGTGCTCTGCACCATTATTGTCCCATAGCTGTGCCATATAGTGCTCTGCACCATTATTGCCCCATAGCTGTGCCATATAGTGCTCTGCACCGTTCATAATTGCCCCATAGCTGTGCCATATAGTGCTCTGCACCATTATTGCCCCATAGCTGTGCCATATAGTGCTCTGCACCGTTCATAATTGCCCCATAGCTGTGCCATATAGTGCTCTGCACCATTATTGCCCCATAGCTGTGCCATATAGTGCTCTGCACCATTATTGCCCCATAGCTGTGCCATATAGTGCTCTGCACCATTATTGCCCCATAGCTGTGCCATATAGTGCTCTGCACCGTCCATTATTGCCCCATAGCTGTGCCATACAGTGCTCTGCACCATTATTGCCCCATAGCTGTGCCATATAGTGCTCTGCACCATCCATTATTGCCCCATAGCTGTGCCATACAGTGCTCTGCACCATCCATTATTGCCCCATAGCTGTGCCATATAGTGCTCTGCACCATCCATTATTGCCCCATAGCTGTGCCATATAGTGCTCTGCACCGTACATTATTGCCCCATAGCTGTTGCTGCTGCTGCAATAAAAATAATAAAACACATACTCACCTCTCTTGCTTGCAGCTCCTCGGCGCCATCTTCCCGGCGTCTCTCCGCACTGACTGATCAGGCAGAGGGCGGCGCGCACACTATATGCGTCATCGCGCCCTCTGACCTGCACAGTCAGTGCGGAGAGAGAGAGACGCCGGGAAGATGGAGACAGCGCCCGGCGTGTGGAACGAGGGAAGGTGAATATGTCATACTTACCTGCTCCCGGCGTCCCGCTCCTTCCCCTGCCTGTCTTCGGTGCCGCAGCCTCTTTCTCTATCAGCTGTCACCGGCACCGCTTCATTAGAGAAATGAATAGGCGGCTCCGCCCCTATGGGAGGTGGAGCAGCCTATTCATTTCTCTAATGAGCGGTCCCACGTGACCGCTCAGGGGAAGAGCTGCGGCACCGAAGACCGTGGGACGGGCAGGGGGAGCGACAGGATCGCCGGGACTAGGTAAGTATGCCTCAGCGCCCTCTCCCCCTCACCCGCCGACCCTGCCACAGACCGTGACTCGAGTATAAGCCGAGGGGGCACTTTCAGCCCAAAAATTTGGGCTGAAAATCTCGGCTTATACTCGAGTATATACGGTACCTACACTCGCAGTGATGCGCCCCCTACTGGCATAAACTCATATGAACTTGAGCGTGGGAAAATATTCAGAAAAGTTCCCACGCTCTAGGTCATATGAGGTTATGCCAGCAGGGGGCGCAGCACCGCAAGTCTAGGTAGCTACGTTCCCCTGCTTCCATTCATTCCCCAGATTTTACAGTCAGGAGTACAGCTGCATTAGCAGGCTCCTGGCTGTAAAATTACTTTACCCCTTCAGATGGATTTACAGCGTGGGACAAGACTGAATGACGGAAGGTATGGGATATTGTTGTTTTTTATTTTAACTTTGTTTCAGGTGACAAGGGTCTTCAATTGGATTGAGAGTGTAATAAACTTACAACACCATGTGTCTTTATTTCATTGAAATACTTTTTTTCATAATGTGTGTGTGTGTTTTATTAACCATTTACTACTATTGGATTAATAATGGATAGGTGTCTTATTGACACCTCTCCATTATTAACCTGGCTTAATGTCACCTTGCAATATCAAGGCAACATTAACCCTTAATTACCCCATATCCCACCGCTACACGGGAGTGGGAAGAGAGAGGCTAAGTGCCAGAATAGTGGCATCTTCCAGATGTGCCTTTTCTGGGGTGGCTGGGGGCAGATGTTTTTAGCCGGGGGGGGGGGGGGGGGACAATAACCATGGACCCTCTCCTGGCTATTAATATCTGCCCTCAGTCACTGGCTTTACCACTCTGGCGGAGAAAATTGCGCGGGAGCCCACACCAGTTTTTTCCGCAATTTAACCCTTTATTTTAACAGCTATAGCCCCAAAAATTTTGCTTTGGTTTACTGTATGTAAACTATGTCTCACATCATATCGGGTTTGGGAAGGAGATAGCAGAAGCTGGCAATTGAATTCCTGGCTTTTCTGCTATCTAGCGCTGTATTAAAAAAAAAATAATATATGTATGTATATATATATATATATATATATATATATATGTGTGTCTCACTGACATATATATATATACTAGCTGTACTACCCGGCTTCGCCCGGGTTAATGACTGCTGTTAGCAAAATAGAATGTGTTAACAAAAATTTATTCTGCACACAAAAACCACAAAACAAATAGATAGAAATGTAATTATTAAAAGGCAAAAACTAAGCAAATAGAAGCATTTCACAACATATATTAGCTTTGTTATACTGAGAATGTCTTTGTTGCCTATATTAACCAATCAGAGCTCAGGTTAATTAACTGTAGCAAAATAGAAGCTGAGCTGTGATTGGTTGCTATTGGCAGCCTGATAAATCCCCAGCCAACAGGAAGCCCTCCCCCCTGGCAGTATATATTAGCTCACACATACACATAATAGACAGGTCATGTGACTGACAGCTGCCGTATTTCCTATATGGTACATTTGTTGCTCTTGTAGTTTGCTTATTAATCAGATTTTTATTTTTGAAGGACAATACCAGACTTGTGTGTGTTTTAGGGCGAGTTTTATGTGTCAAGTTGTGTGTGTTGAGTTGCGTGTGGCGACATGCATGTAGCGACTTTTGTGAGATGAGTTTTGTGTGGCGACATGCGTGTAGCAACATTTTGTGTGTTGAGTTGCATGTGACAGGTTAGTGTAGCAAGTTGTGTGCAGCAAGATTTGTGCATGGCGAGTTTTGCGCGTGGCGAGTTTTATGTGTGGTGCATTTTGAGTATGTGCAAGTTTTGTGTGAGGCAACTTTTGCATGTGGTGCAACTTTTGTACATGTGGCAATTTTTCTGTGTGTGCAAGTTTTGCATGAGGTGAGTTTTCCATGAGGTGAGTTTTGCACGTGTGGCGAGTTTTGCGTGAGCCTAGTTTTGCATATGGCGAGTTTTGCATGTAGCGAGTTTTGAGTGGTGACTTTTGTGTTTCGACTTTTATGTGGCGAGGTTGGTGTGTGTGTGTGGTGAAATGTGTGCTGAGGGTGGTATATGTGTTCAAGCACGTGGTAGTGTGTGGCGCATTTTGTGTTTGTGTTCATATCCCCGTGTGTGGTGAGTATCCCATGTCGGGGCCCCACCTTAGCAACTGTACGGTATATACTCTTTGTCGCCATCGCTCTCATTCTTTAAGTCCTCATTGTTCACATCTGGCAGCTGTCAATTTTCCTCCAACACTTTTCCCTTCACTTTTTCCCCATTATGTAGATAGGAGCAAAATTGTTTGGTGAATTGGAACGCGCGGGGTTAAAATTTCACCTCACAACATAGCCTATGACGCTCTCGGGGTCCAGACGTGTGACTGTGCAAAATTTTGTGGCTGTAGCTGCGACGGTACAGATGCCAATCCCGGACATACACACATACATACATACACACATTCAGCTTTATATATTAGATATACCTGTATGTAATCTCCTGTATATAGTATATACCTGTGTGTCATCTCACCTATATATAGTATATATCTGTGTGTCATCTCCTGTATATAGTATATACCTGTATGTCATCTCCTCCTATACATAGCATATACCTGTGTCATCTCCTCCTGTATATACTATATACCTGTAGGTAATCTGCTCCTGTATATAGTATATACCTGTGTGTCATCTCCTCCTGTATATAGTATATACCTGTATGTCATCTCCTCCTGTATGTAGTATGTACCTGTATGTCATCTCCTCCTCTATATAGTATATACCTGTGTGTCATCTCTCCTGTATATAGTATATATCTGTGTGTCATCTCCTCCTGTATATAGTATATACCTGTGTGTCATCTCCCCTGTAAATAGTATATACCTGTGTGTCATCTCCTGTATATAGTATATAGCTGTATGCCATCTCCTCCTGTATTAGCCCTCGTTCACACGTTATTTGGTCAGTATTTTTACCTCAGTATTTGTAAGCTAAAATGGCAGCCTGATAAATCCCCAGCCAACAGTAAGCCCACCCCCTGGCAGTATATATTAGCTCACACATACACATAATAGACTGGTCATGTGACTGACAGCTGCCGGATTCCTATATGGTACATTTGTTGCTCTTGTAGTTTGTCTGCTTATTAATCAGATTTTTATTTTTGAAGGATACCAGACTTGTGTGTGTTTTAGGGCGAGTTTCGTGTGTCAAGTTGTGTGTGTTGAGTTGCGTGTGGCGACATGCATGTAGGGACTTTTGTGAGATGAGTTTTGTGTGGCGACATGCGTGTAGCAACTTTTTGTGTGTCGAGTTGCATGTGACAGGTTAGTGTAGCAAGTTGTGTGCAGCAAGTTTTGCGCATGGCGAGTTTTGCGCGTGGCGAGTTTTATGTGTGGTGCCTTTTGAGTATGTGCAAGTTTTGTGTGAGGCAACTTTTGCATGTGTTGCAACTTTTGTGCATGTGGCAATTTTTCTGCGTGTGGCAATTTTTCTGCGTGTGCAAGTTTTGCGTGTGGCGAGTTTTGCACGTGTGGCGAGTTTTGCATGTGGAGAGTTTTGCGCGTGGCGAGTTTTGAGCGGCGACTTTTGTGTTTCTACTTTTATGTGGCGAGGTTGGTGTATGTGTGGTGAAATGTGCACTGAGGGTGGTATATGTGTTCGAGCACGTGGTAGTGTGTGGCGCATTTTGTGTGTGTGTTCATATCCCCGTGGTGGTGTGATTATCCCATGTTGGGGCCCCACCTTAGCAACTGTACAGTATATACTCTTTGGTGCCATCGCTGTCATTCTTTAAGTCCCCCTTGTTCACATCTGGCAGCTGTTAATTTGCCTCCAACACTTTTCCTTTCATTTTTTCCCCATTATGTAGATAGGGGCAAAATTGTTTGGTGACTTGGAAAGCGCGGGGTTAAAATTTCACCTCACAATATAGCTTTGACGCTCTCAGGGTCCAGACGTGTGACTGTGCAAAATTTTGTGCCTGTAGCTGCGACGCCTCCAACACTTTTCCTTTCACTTTTTCCCCATTATGTAGATAGGGGCAAAATTGTTTGGTGAATTGGAAAGCGCGGGGTTAAAATTTCACCTCACAACATAGCCTATGACGCTCTCGGGGTCCAGACGTGTGACTGTGCAAAATTTTGTGGCTGTAGCTGCTACGGTTCAGATGGCAATCCCGGACATACATACATACATACATACATACACACACACACACATTCAGCTTTATATATTAGATGTGTGTATATATATATATATATATATATACATATATATGTATATATATATATATATGGACTGTATATATGTTTTCATGAATATTTCAGCCCATGGATCCATTGTATGTCCGTTTTGCAAGCCGGCGAGAAAATCTCACTGTACGGATGCCATACGGATTACATACGGAAGATGCCATGCACAAAATACGCTGCTACACCCTGCCTACGGATGACATACGGATCACTATTTCGGGGTATTACTCATGTAAAATACGGACCGTATTTCCCTACGCTGAGTGTGACCCCGGCCTTAAAAGACAAACACACAAGGCAGCTTTCTATGAAGCTCAGCCTGGAGGCTTCTTTCCTCCAAATCAACACAGACAGAAAAAAAAGCACTGTCTGGACCTTTAACTCCCTCCAACCACACCCTTGAGGTGGAGATATGGTGAGTAGGTGTCCCTCCCATTTCTGAACTACTCACCATGAAAGCCAGTCCATTGTAACGACTGATTTACTCTCAGCACATATCGTGCAGGAAAAAAACTTATGGCTTTCACATCACGCAGGAAAACAGCCTTTGCAACACTTATCTCCCCTCACATACACCGGCAGAGACCTCTGTACTGCATCTCTGGGTTCTGTTTATATTACCCCCTATGACGATTTATTTGAGATTTCCAGTGCATGATGGGATACTCAAATGAATCGTCATCTGCTGGCTGTAACTGCTATCACTTCCCACCACGGGATTATGTGTGGTAATGTGGTGGGGGGCGGGATTATGTGTGGCAATGTGGTGGGGGGCAGGATTATGTGTGGTAATGTGGTGGGGGGCAGGATTGTGTGTGGTAATGTGGTGGGGGGTGGGATTGTGTGTGGTAATGTGGTGGGGGGCGGGATTATGTGTGATAATGTGGTGGGGGCGGGATTATGTGTGGTGATGCGGTGGGGGGCTGGATTATGTGTAGTGATGTGGTGGGAGGCGGGATTGTGTGTGGTGAGGGCGGGATTGTGTGTGGTAATGTGGTGGGGGCGGGATTGTGTGTGTTAAAGTGGTGGGGGCGGGATTATGTGTGGTAATGTGGTGGGGGGCGGGATTGTGTGTGGTAATGTGGTGGGGGGAGGGATTATGTGTGGTAGTGTGGTGGGGCGGGATTGTGTGTGATAGTGTGGTGGGGGCGGGATTGTGTGTGATAATGTGGTGGGGCGGGATTGTGTGTGGTAATGTGGTGGGGGGCGGGATTGTGTGTGGTAATGTGGTGGGGGGCGGGATTATGTGTGGTAATGTGGGGGGTGGGATTATGTGTGGTGATGTGGTGGGTGGTGGGATTATGTGTGGTAATGTGGTGGGGGGCGGGATTGTGTGTGGTAATGTGGGGGGCGGGATTATGCGTGGTAATGTGGGGGCGGGATTATGTGTGGTGGGGGGCGGGATTATGTGTGGTAATGTGGTGGGGGGCGGGATTGTGTGTGGTAATGTGGTGGGAGCGGGATTATGTGTGGTGATGTGGTGGGGGTGGGATTATGTGTGGTGATGTGGTAGGGGGGCGGGATTATGTGTGGTAATGTGGTGGGGGGCGGGATTATGTGTGGTAATGTGGTGGGGGGCGGGATTATGTGTGGCAATGTGGTGGGGGGCAGGATTATGTGTGGTAATGTGGTGGGGGGCGGGATTATGTGTGGCAATGTGGTGGGGGGCAGGAATATGTGTGGTAATGTGGTGGGGGGTGGGATTGTGTGTGGTAATGTGGTGGGGGGCGGGATTATGTGTGATAATGTGGTGGGGGCGGGATTATGTGTGGTGATGCGGTGGGGGGCGGGATTATGTGTGGTGATGTGGTGGGAGGCGGGATTGTGTGTGGTGAGTGCGGGATTGTGTGTGGTAATGTGGTGGGGGCGGGATTATGTGTGGTAATGTGGTGGGGGCGGGATTGTGTGTGGTAATGTGGGGGGAGGGATTATGTGTGGTAGTGTGGTGGAGGCGGGATTGTGTGTGATAATGTGGTGGGGGCGGGATTGTGTGTGGTAATGTGGTGGGGGGCGGGATTGTGTGTGGTAATGTGGTGGGGGCGGGATTGTGTGTGGTAATGTGGTGGAGGGCAGGATTATGTGTGGTAATGTGGGAGTGGGATTATGTGTGGTGGTGGGCGGGATTATGCGTGGTAATGTGGTGGGGGGCGGGATTGTGTGTGGTAATGTGGTGGGGGGCGGGATTATGTGTGGTGATGTGGGGGCGGGATTATGTGTGGTGATGTGGTGGGAGTTGGATTATGTGTGGTAATGTGGTGGGGGGCGGGATTATGTGTGGTGATGTGGTGGGTTGCGGAGCTACTGTGCAGGGGGCGGGATTAGCGAGTAATCCACGATGCCTCTTATATATATAGATGTGGAGAGTCTGGAGTCATGATAATGTGTGTGGGCGCTTTGCAGGTGCATCATTGTGGGGACCTGTTGGGGCATCACAATATGTGTGCGCAAATGTACTTTGGCATTATATGTGAGGGGGAACCTACTGGCTTGGCGTAAAAGAAAAATTGCCACAACACGCTTGCTACGTACGTGTCCCTTTCTTATCTTTCAAATTTGCAAAGTCTATGTGTACAAAAAGAGCTTCATGTATGAACTTCTGCTTTCCTGCATACAGCTTTATGCCATAAGCCCAGGTTGGGCAATTCACTTTCCTGAAGGGCCACATGAGAGATCATAACTGTTGTGGAATTCCGAACCAAAAGGCTGAGATTAATTCTGCTCAATATTAATATCAGCATATTAATTATGATAATTTTATATTAATTATAATTATTTTATATTAACAATTATATTACTATTACTTGTATCATTTAATATTGAGCAGAATTAAGTATTAAGACATCCCCTATATGCCGTGTTGGCCCGCAAATAGCTCCCCTGTATGCCGTATGAACCCCCCACACAGCCCATATATATAGTAAAAGCCCACATACAGCCCCCTACATACAATATAAGCCCCCACATAGGCCCCATACAAAAAGTATGAGCCCCCATATAGCCCCCTGTACACAGTGTGAGCCCCCATATAGCCCCCTGTACACAGTGTGAGCCCCCACATAGCCCCTCTATTCACTGTATACACCTATTTCTTCGGTAATTCATAAAATAAAATGTAATCATTAACAAAACAAACTTTATTATCTTAGAGATTATTAATGCTTAAATGCTGTTTATTTTAGTTATGCTAAACATACTGAACAAATATAGCGATAATCATAGCAATCAAGTAAGAGCAGGTTTTAGCATGTTTATATATGCCTTCTTCTAATATAAATGTAGGGTTGATGCATTTTATTTATTGCAAAAATCTGTTTATGTGCTGGTAGATTACTTTTTGAGTCAGGTTATGTCTGAATATAAATCCAAAGTATGAAATGTACACTGATTACATGAACAGCGGAGTCCAAGCAGATGGACTGATTCCTCACATAAGACGAGCAGCTGGAACTGGGGCAACATCTTGGTATTGGCCAATTTAGCTTTGATGAAAAGAGGGGCATTCAGCAAATGTTTGAGTTGCACTAAACTTGGCAGGGATATTGGGCAGAAAAACAAATTTCATCTTCTAAAAATAATATTTTTAAAATTCTTCACAGTCTAAGGACCTGTTTAACCCCTTCACCCCCGGAGCTTTTTCCGTTTTTCCGTTTTCGTTTTTCGCTCCCCTCCTTCCCAGAGCCATAACTTTTTTATTTTTCTGTCAATTTGGCCATGTGAGGGCTCATTTTTTGCGGGACGAGTTGTACTTTTGAACGACATCATTGGTTTTACCATGTCGTGTACTAGAAAACGGGAAAAAAATTCCAAGTGCAGTGAAATTGCAAAAAAAGTGCAATCCCACACTTGTTTTTTGCTTGCCTATTTTGCTAGGTTCACTAAATGCTAAAACTGACCTGCCATTATGATTTTCCAGGTCAGTACGAGTTCATAGACACCAAACATGACTAGGTTCTTTTTTACCTAAGTGGTGAAAAAAAATTCCAAACTTTGCAAAAAAATAAATAAATAAAATTGCGCCATTTTCCGATACCCGTAGCGTCTCCATTTTTCGTGATCTGGGGTCGGGTGAGGGCTTATTTTTTGCGTGCCGAGCTGGCATTTTTAATGATAGCATTTCGGTGCAGATACGTTCTTTTGATCGCCCATTATTGCATTTTAATGCAATGTCGTGGCGACCAAAAAAACGTAAATCTGGCGTTTCGATTTTTTTTTTCATTACGCCGTTTAGCGATCAGGTTAATGCTTTTTTTTTATTGATAGATCGGGCGATTCTGAACACGGCGATACCAAATATGTGTAGGTTGGGCTTTTTTTTTATTGATTTATTTTGATTGGGGCGAAAGGGGGGTGATTTAAACTTTTATATTTTTTTTATTTTTTTCACATTTTTTTTTACTTTTTTTTTTAACTTTTACCATGCTTCTATAGCCTCCATGGGAGGCTAGAAGCAGGCACAGCGCGATCGGCTCTGCTACATAACAGCGATCATCAGATCGCTGTTATGTAGCTAAAATGCAGGTGTGCTGTGAGCGCCGACCACAGGGGGGCGCTCACAGCCACCGGCAATCAGTAACCATAGAGGTCTCCAGGACCTCTATGGTTACAATGCACAAGCATCGCCGACCCCCGATCATGTGACAGGGGTCGGCGATGCGCTCATATCCGGCCGCACGGCCGGATGCGGTAGTTAAATGCCGCTGTCTGAGTTTGACAGCGGCATTTAACTAGTTAATAGCGGCGGGTGATCGCGATTTCACCCGCCGCTATTGCGCGCACATGTCAGCTGTAAAAAACAGCTGACATGTCGCGACTTTGATGTGCGCTCACCGCCGGAGCGCACATCAAAGCGGGGGTCCCGACATGTGACGTACTATTACGTCACATGTCGGGAAGGGGTTAAAAAATAAATATTTAGAAGTTATGTCAGCATTGAGAAAGACCGTTTACATTCATATAGCCATATTTAACCAGCTACACAATATTAGGGTTGTTTGAGAGGCTTAGTTAGGGGTTTTGCTTATGAGTGGGCCTTTAACCCTTAATGACCATCAATGCGCATTAAAAGGGTCGTCGCTGAGGGGCCTTATTCCCTTATCGCTGTTTTAAAACCTCCATGTGGAATAAGGGTACAGTGCCCCCAGAGACCGAAAATCTCTGGCGTCTCAGCTATCGGGAGTAGCTGATACCCTGGGGAATGCGATCAGAGCCGGATTTTCCAGTCTGTGATCACATGATGACTAACGGAAATTACGTTAAAAAAAGTGTCGCCACTATTATTAATCATTTTCCTCTCTTCTGACATGATTTAGATGTCAAAGAAGATAGAAATGGCGGTATCTCTGCCATCCCCAGTTCCTCTTGCTCCATCCCCTGACCCTCTGTGTCCTCTTCCTGAAAAAAATGGCAGATGCACGCGCAGTGCGCCCTCCTTGAGGGCGGGGAATTTTGCCTATTGGTTCCTGACTTGATCACTGTGATAAGACCCTATCACAGTGAGAACAAGTTAATAATTAATAAATCATCCCCCGTGTCATCCACCTAATTCAGATTATTATTATTTTTATTTTAAAATTTGTATTTCTTTCATTCTTTACCATTAGGCTTAGCGGCTGGATTTAGGGTTAAGGTTTTTTCAAAAGTTTAAAAATAAAATGATGACAATATGACGACTAGTGTTGAGTGCAAATGTTCTCTACTCATATTTTAATTTGGTGCTAGGGTATGCACCGATTATTGCTGGTGCTCGAGTGACATGCTCGAGTCCCCACATTGCATGTTTTGCGGCTGTTAGGCAACCAATAAAAGCAAACGCAAGTAGCGAGCACTTGCGCTCAACACTAATGATGGTATATTCAATTTGGTGACCTAATATTATCAAATTCTGTGCGCTACCCGTTGGTTCAAATTCCTCACTATACCCCTGGATAAAATCCTTGAGGAGTGTAGTTTCCAAAATGGCGTCACCTGTGTGCGGTTTCTGCTGTTTAGACACCTTAGGGGCCCTGCAAATGTTGCCCGCAATCTATTTAAGCCAATTTGTGTTCCAAAATGCAAATGGTGCTTCTTCTGTTCTGAGCCCTGCTATTTGTCCAAACAGAACTTTTTGACTACTTGTGGGTATCGCTGTGCTCAAAAGAAAGTAGGTAACAAACTGTGGGTCCACTTTCTAGATTACCTCTTGCAAAAGTGAAAAAATTGGGACTAAATCAACATTTTAGAGATAAAATTTAAATTTATAGATTTTTTTTCATCCACTTTGCATTAATTCCTGTGTAGCACGTGAAGGGTTAAACAATTTTCTGACAACAGTTTTGAAGTATTTTAGGGGTGCAGTTTTTAAAATGGTATAACTTTTTGGGAGTCTCCAATATATATGACCTTCAAAGTCCATTGAAATCTGAATAGGTCCCTAAAGAAACAGGTTTTGGAAATTTGGTTAAAAAAAAGAGAAATTACTGCTAAAGTTTTAACCCCCTAACATTCTAACAAAATAAAATGACGTTTGTAAAATGATCCAGATATAAAGTAGACATATGAGAAATGTTATATGATTGATTTTGTACAGTAAGACTAACTGGTTTAATAGATTTTCAAAATTGCGATATTTTCACCTATAAAAGCAAGTCCTATCAAAATTGTCTTTTCAGATTGGAAGCGGACTAGAACTCTAATGCCACGTATAGGAAGTAGCAATCCTAAAAGTGAATATCGACTCTCGAAGGAGCCTTGTCACATGACTTAGGATTAAAGCCAGGACCAAAAACTCAATTTGCAGACACTGGATTTTGGGGTACTGCCCCTGGTCAGTGTAAAGTGTGAACTCTGATTTGGCTGGGTGAGAGGCGTCAGACCAGGATCCAAAGGGTAATGAATCCGATCCTCCTTGTGGAGAGCGACAAGTCAAGCCTGACATGCATAGGTGAGGAGACATTTAAGCCGCAATGCTCCTCTGTGAAATATGTAACTTGTCTCTTCAGAGACAATTTGCATATTTCCCAGAGGAGGATTGCAGCTTGAAAGTCTCCTCACCCTGGCATGTTCGTCATATCGAAGAAATTTTACCACTACCATGAAGTATAATATGTCAGACAAACAATCTCAGAATCAGTTGGATACATTGAAACTTTCCAGTGTTAGTACCATATAAAAGTGACACTTGTCAGATCTCTAAAATTTGACCCGGTCATTAAGGTCAAAATTAGCTAGGATACTAAGGGGTTAACCTACACAACCATGTTTATAACTATGTTGGATCACCCTAATTGTGGATATAGGGGTATAGGCTAACCTCAGCAGGTGGCCATGCTGTTACTGAAAGTAAATCTCTATTGAAAGTACATATGAGATGTATGACAGTATCGTTATTGATAGTGACTTATAGTTGACATTCTGTCTGATGGAATCATTCACTTTTCTTTTTTTTTTCCATCTGGCACTAACCAACAAGACAACTCCTTACATTGACGACTCATCTACAACAAAGAAATTGACCTTGTCACATTTCCTGCATCTATTCCTAATCTACACAAACTCCTCATCCTACTATCACCCCAATTTTGAGCCTTCTGCTGAAGTATTAGTTTGTGTTACTGGACCTGCTATGTGGCACGGTAAAATATATTAAAAAAACAACAGTCAAGGTAACAGTAGTAGCATGGGTGCAGTACATGGACAAAGGTTCTGCGGATGTGAATTAGGTAAAAAAAACAAAAAAACTTTTTTTTGATTACTCTAAAATTTCAAAGACAAAAAAATGTAAAGAAACACTTTTCCTACACTTTTCAAGCCCATGCAGCGCCCTTAGCTATAGCACTACAACAGTGTGAATAAGCTTCTTAAATAGTCGTGTCCATAATGACAGTCAGTAACTCTTCCCACATCACCTTCCAAGCAAACGTACTGTTTCATTTCATTGGGTAGTATTAAATGGAATAATACATTTGATATTATAAACAACATACAGTATTTTCAATGAATTTACTTTTTTTTTTTTCATTCAATAATGAAAAATTAATAGTAATGTAACAGATCTTTTCTATAATTCAAACCTGCTGGAGCACAAGTTCCCATACATAATATTCAATGTGCCTCACAGGCTAATAGAAGACCTGTCCAGTCTCCTCCTATAGGGGGACAGTTAACCTTTTGAATTCCACATACGACTGAGATAGATCACCTGCATGTTTTTCTAAAAAATAGCAACATACACCAGAAAAATAATTTTCCGTCTGTTAGGAATTTCCTTTAGGTTGTGCCCCATTTATGTTCAGATATTCTAATTCTAATTTTCAATTTTCGTGTAGCACAGCCAGTGCTGTGTAAAGGACATGACTGACGCTCCACTAAATGAGTTGTGATACAGTTGATGAATGATTTAATGGGAAATTCTTTTTTGTTAGAACAGGATATGTAACTCCTAGTTTTATTTACTTATGTACAGTGGGGAAAAAAGTATTTAGTCAGCCACCAATTGTGCAAGTTCTCCAGCTTAAAAAGATGAGAGAGGCCTGTAATTGACATCATAGGTAGACCACAACTATGAGAGTCAAAACAAATCCAGAAAATCATCTTGTCTAAATTGGCAACATTTATTTTGCAAGATATAGTGGAAAATAAGTATTTGGTCATTAACAGAAGTTCATCTCAATATTTTGTTATTTATCCTTTGTTGGCAATGACAGAGGTCAAACGTTTTCTGTAAGTCTTCAGCAGGTTTACCCTGGCGGGACAACCCATCTGCATTACCATGTTTTCTGCCGTTTTGTGTTCAATGGTAAAGTCGTACTGCTAGGGCAAGGCTCCAGCGTAGCAACCTTCCATTTGTTCCACTCACGGCTTGTAGCCAGCACAGAGGGTTGTGGTCGGTCACAACAGTGAAGGTGCGATCGTACAAGTAGGGCTGCAACCGTTGCAGGGCACAGACTATGGCCAGGCACTCCTTCTCGATGGTGGAATAGGCCACTTCCCTCAGCAGAAGCTTCCTGCTCAGGTACAACACGGGGCGCTCTTGGTTCCCCGAATCGACCTGGCTGAGCACAGCACTGAGGCCAAACTCACTGGCATCGGTCTGCACCAAGAACGGTTGACTGCTGTTGACTGCTTTCAACACAGGGGCGTGGTGCAGTGCTGTTTTCAATGCCTGGAAGGCCCCCTCACAGCCGTCGGTCCAGTTGACAATGTGGGGTAGCTTCTTCCTGGTGAGGTCCGTCAAGGGTTTTGCCAGGCTACTATAGTTCTGTACGAAGCGCCTATAGTACCCGGCAGTGCCCAGAAAGAACATCACCTGCTTCTTGGTCCTGGGGGTGGCCAGGACACTTTCCAAGGTTCCAGCTTTATGGACTTCCCACCTACCCGGTGCCCCAGGTAGTGGACCTCTCATGCCCATCTGGCACTTTCCCGGCTTGATGGTCAGACAGGCTCGGTGAAGTCGCCTGAGCACCTCCTCGAGATGCTGCGGGTGTTTGTCCCAGGAGGAACTGAAGATGGCAATGTCATCCAAGTATGCCACCACATACTTCTCCAGTCCCTGAAGCAGGTGGTTGACCATCTGCTGGAAAGTGGCAGGGCCATTATTCATGCCAAAGGGCATGACCATGGACTTGTACAGTCCAAAGGGTGTCCAAAGGGTGTGATAAAGGCAGACTTCTCCTGCGCCTCGGGGCTCAGGGGAATCTGTCAGTATCCTCGACTGAGATCCATTATGGTCAGGTATTTTGCGCTAGCTAACTTCTCAAGCAGCTCCTCGATGCGCGGCATTGGGTGCGCGTCAGAGACTGTGATGGCGTTGAGACCCCTGTAGTCCACGCAGAACCGGGTGGTCCGATCCTTCTTTGGCACGTGAACTACAGGTGAGGCCCATGTGCTCTTCGACCATTGAATCACCCCAGCTGTAACATCTCATCGATCTCCTGCACATAGTCTGCTGCACCTCGTCGGAGATCCGATAGGGTGTTCACCGTAGTGGGGCATGATTCCCGGTGTCCACCTCGTGGACCGCTAACTCAGTCCTCCTAGGTTGGTTGGAGAACACGGCCCGGAAGGGTTCCAGCTTGGTCCGCAACTGCAACCGCTGGTGTTCGGCTAGCGATGTGCTTACCTCCACGTCCTCGATGCACCCACCGGCCTTGGCTTGGGCCAGCATGACCAGGAGGGGGTCTTCCTCCCCATCATCGGACAGGCTGCAAACTGGTAGGTCATAAGGCTCACATTCATGATGAGCCTTCATGTTGACATGAAAGGCCTTTCGCCTACCACGAGCGTGATCAAGCGTGACCACGTAGGTGACCAGGTTGAGCTGTTGGTGAATGACGTACGGGCCTTCCCAGGCTGCCTGAAGCTTATCCTTTGGTACGGGGACCAGCATCCACAGCTTTTGACCCACGTGGTAGGTCCGCTCCCGGGCGTTCTGGTCATACCAGTGCTTCTGATCAGCCTGAGCTTGCGTCATGTTGTCATGCACCAACTGCGTCAAGGTCTGCATCTTGTCACCAATACGCATGACCCACTCCACTATGGACACTTCAGAAGGGTTTGGCTCCTCTTCCCAGGATTCCCTTACCAACCCAAGGGATCCCCGGACTTGCCTGCCATACAGGAGCTCGAAGGGGGAGATGTTGTGAATTTGGATTCTGGGCTCCCCCGGTGGCTTCTGGTGGAATTGAACTGGTGTCTTCATCTTCTCTGTTCACCTGTTCCCATCAAGATGTGGGAGTCGCTATATAACCTTGCTGCTTTGTTAGTTGCTTGCCGGTCAACAATGTTATCAGAAGCCTCTCTGTGCTTGTTCCTGCTCCTAGACAACTACTAGATAAGTTGGACTCTTGTCCATGTTTGTTTTTGCATTTTTGTTCCAGTTCACAGCTGTAGTTTCGTTACTGTGTCTGGAAAGCTCTTGTGAACAGGAATTGCCACTCTGGTGTTATGAGTTAATGCCAGAGTTTTAAAGTAATTTCTGGATGGTGTTTTGATAGGGTTTTTAGCTGACCATGAAAGTGTCCTTTCTGTCTTCTGCTATGTAGTAAGTGGACCTCAAATTTGCTAAACCTATTTTCATACTACGTTTGTTATTTCTTCTTAACTCACCGCCAATACATGTGGGGGGCCTCTGTCTCCTTTCGGGGTATTTCTCTAGAGGTGAGCTAGGACTAATATTTTCCTCTGCTAGCTTTATTTAGTCCTCCGGCTGGTGCTGGGCATCTAGAATCAACGTAGGCATGCTACCCGGCCACTGCTAGTTGTGTGTTAGGTTTAGCTCATGGTCAGCTCAGTTCCCATCTTCCAAGAGCTAGTTCATATATATGCTGATGCTATGTTCTCTTGCCATTGAGATCATGACAGTTTGACCGGCCCACAAAGTGTTAATTGTTAGGGCTGAAGCAGGAGATAGAGAAGTGTTTAAGGGAAATTTTTTTTTTTTTTTTTTTCCCTTCAGAGTTTTGCTGCCTAGCCCTTAATTGCTGTCTAGCTGCTTCTTACCTCCTCTTAACCCTTGAATGGCTCTGTGTCCACCTGTTTGTAATGGATCTTCAGAGTGTAACTGCAGGTTTGAATAATCTCGCCACGAAGGTACAAAATTTGCAAGATTTTGTTTGTCATGCACCTGTATCTGAGCCGAGAATTCCTTTGCCGGAATTTTTCTCGGGGAATAGATCTGGGTTTCAGAATTTTCGAAATAATTGCAAATTATTTTTGTCCCTGAAATCTCGCTCTGCCGGAGACCCTGCACAGCAGGTCAGGATTGTGATTTCCTTGCTCCGGGGCGACCCTCAAGACTGGGCTTTTTCATTGACACCAGGGGATCCTGCGTTGCTCAATGTGGATGCGTTTTTTCTGGCCTTGGGGTTGCTTTATGACGAACCTCATTTGGAGCTTCAGGCAGAAAAAACTTTGATGTCCCTATCTCAGGGGCAAGATGAAGCGGAAATTTACTGCCAAAGATTCCGTAAATGGTCTGTGCTTACTCAGTGGAATGAGTGCGCCCTGGCGGCGACTTTCAGAGAGGGTCTCTCTGATGCCATTAAGGATGTTATGGTGGGGTTCCCTGTGCCTGCGGGTCTGAATGAGTCCATGACAATGGCTATTCAGATCGATAGGCGTTTGCGGGAGCGCAAACCAGTGCACCATCTGGCGGTGTCCACTGAGAAGTCGCCAGAGAGTATGCAGTGTGATAGAATTCTGTCCCGAAGCGAGCGGCAGAATTTTAGACGGAAAAATGGGTTGTGTTTCTATTGTGGTGATTCTACTCATGTTATATCAGCATGCTCTAAACGCACTAAAAAGCTTGGTAAATCTGTTTCCATTTGCACCTCACCGTCTAAGTTAATTCTATCTGTGACCCTGATTTGCTCTTTGTCATCTATTACCACGGACGCCTATGTCGACTCTGGCGCCGCTTTGAGTCTTATGGATTGGTCCTTTGCCAAACGCTGTGGGTATGATTTAGAGCCTTTGGAGACTCCTATTCCTCTGAAGGGGATTGACTCCACCCCATTGGCTAATAATAAACCACAATACTGGACACAAGTAACTATGCGTATTAATCCGGATCACCAGGAGATTATTCGCTTTCTGGTGCTGTATAATCTACATGATGATTTGGTGCTAGGATTGCCTTGGCTGCAATCTCACAACCCAGTCCTCGACTGGAGAGCTATGTCTGTGTTGAGCTGGGGATGTAAGGGGGCTCATGGGGATGTACCTGTGGTTTCCATTTCATCATCTATTCCCTCTGAAATTCCTGAGTTCCTGTCTGACTATCGTGACGTCTTTGAAGAATCCAAGCTTGGTTCGTTACCTCCGCACCGAGAGTGCGATTGTGCCATAGATTTAATCCCGGGTAGTAAATACCCAAAGGGTCGTTTATTTAATCTGTCTGTGCCTGAACATGCTGCTATGCGAGAATATATAAAGGAGTCCTTGGAAAAGGGACATATTCGTCCATCGTCATCTCCCTTAGGAGCCGGTTTTTTCTTTGTGTCAAAAAAAGACGGCTCTTTGAGACCATGTATTGATTATCGGCTTTTGAATAAAATCACTGTTAAATATCAATACCCATTGCCGTTGCTGACTGATTTGTTTGCTCGCATAAAGGGGGCCAAGTGGTTCTCTAAGATTGACCTTCGTGGGGCGTATAATTTGGTGCGAATCAGGCAGGGGGATGAGTGGAAGACCGCATTTAATACGCCCGAGGGCCACTTTGAGTATTTAGTGATGCCTTTTGGTCTTTCAAATGCTCCGTCAGTTTTCCAGTCCTTTATGCATGATATTTTTCGCGATTATTTGGATAAATTTATGATTGTGTACCTGGATGATATTCTGATTTTTTCGGATGACTGGGACTCTCATGTCCAGCAAGTCAGGAGGGTTTTTCAGGTTTTGCGGTCTAATTCTTTGTGTGTGAAGGGGTCTAAGTGTGTTTTTGGGGTACAGAGGATTTCCTTTTTGGGATATATTTTTTCCCCCTCTTCCATTGAAATGGATCCTGTCAAGGTTCAAGCTATTTGTGATTGGACGCAGCCCTCTTCTCTTAAGAGTCTTCAGAAATTTTTGGGCTTTGCTAACTTTTATCGTCGATTTATTGCTGGTTTTTCGGATATTGCTAAGCCATTGACCGATTTGACTAAGAAGGGTGCTGATGTTGCTGATTGGTCCCCTGATGCTGTGGAGGCCTTTCGGGAGCTTAAGCGCCGTTTTTCCTCTGCCCCTGTGTTGCGTCAGCCTGATGTTGCTCTACCTTTTCAGGTTGAGGTCGACGCTTCTGAGATCGGAGCTGGGGCAGTGTTGTCGCAGAAAAGTTCTGACTGCTCCGTGATGAGGCCTTGTGCCTTCTTTTCCCGTAAATTTTCGCCCGCTGAGCGGAATTATGATGTTGGGAATCGGGAGCTTTTGGCCATGAAGTGGGCTTTTGAGGAGTGGCGCCATTGGCTTGAGGGGGCCAGACATCAGGTGGTGGTATTGACGGACCACAAAAATTTGATTTATCTTGAGACCGCCAGGCGCCTGAATCCTAGACAGGCGCGCTGGTCATTATTTTTCTCTCGGTTTAATTTTGTGGTGTCATACCTACCGGGTTCTAAGAATGTTAAGGCGGATGCCCTTTCTAGGAGTTTTGAGCCTGACTCGCCTGGTAACTCTGAGCCCACAGGTATCCTTAAGGATGGAGTGATATTGTCAGCCGTTTCTCCAGACCTGCGGCGGGCCTTGCAGGAGTTTCAGGCGGATAGACCTGATCGTTGCCCACCTGATAAACTGTTTGTTCCTGATGATTGGACCAGTAGAGTAATCTCTGAGGTTCATTCTTCTGCGTTGGCAGGTCATCCTGGCATTTTTGGTACCAGGGATTTGGTGGCAAGGTCCTTCTGGTGGCCTTCCCTGTCACGAGATGTGCGAGGCTTTGTGCAGTCTTGTGACGTTTGTGCTCGGGCCAAGCCTTGTTGTTCTCGGGCTAGTGGATTATTGTTGCCCTTGCCTATTCCTAAGAGGCCTTGGACGCACATCTCGATGGATTTTATTTCAGATCTGCCTGTTTCTCAGAAGATGTCTGTCATCTGGGTGGTGTGTGACCGTTTCTCTAAGATGGTCCATTTGGTTCCTCTGCCCAAGTTGCCTTCTTCTTCCGAGTTGGTTCCTCTGTTTTTTCAAAATGTTGTTCGTTTGCATGGTATTCCTGAGAATATCGTTTCTGACAGAGGGACTCAATTCGTGTCTAGATTTTGGCGGGCATTCTGTGCTAGGATGGGCATAGATTTATCTTTTTCGTCCGCTTTCCATCCTCAGACGAATGGCCAGACCGAGCGGATTAATCAGACCCTGGAGACATATCTGAGGTGTTTTGTGTCTGCTGACCAGGATGATTGGGTTGCTTTTTTGCCATTGGCGGAGTTCGCTCTCAATAATCGGGCCAGCTCTGCCACTTTGGTGTCCCCGTTTTTCTGTAATTCGGGGTTTCATCCTCGATTTTCCTCTGGTCAGGTGGAATCTTCGGATTGTCCTGGAGTGGATGCTGTGGTGGAGAGATTGCATCAGATCTGGGGGCAGGTGGTGGACAATTTGAGGTTGTCCCAGGAGAAGACTCAGCTTTTTGCCAACCGCCACCGTCGTGTTGGTCCTCGGCTTTGTGTTGGGGATTTGGTGTGGTTGTCTTCTCGTTTTGTCCCTATGAGGGTCTCTTCTCCTAAGTTTAAGCCTCGGTTCATCGGCCCGTATAAGATATTGGAGATTCTTAACCCTGTTTCCTTCCGTTTGGACCTCCCTGCATCCTTTTCTATTCATAACGTTTTTCATCGGTCATTATTGCGCAGGTATGAGGTACCGGTTGTGCCTTCCGTTGAGCCTCCTGCTCCGGTGTTGGTTGAGGGTGAGTTGGAGTACGTTGTGGAGAAAATCTTAGACTCTCGTGTTTCCAGACGGAGACTCCAGTATCTGGTCAAGTGGAAGGGATACGGCCAGGAGGATAATTCTTGGGTGAATGCATCTGATGTTCATGCCTCTGATCTGGTTCGTGCCTTTCATAGGGCCCATCCTGATCGCCCTGGTGGTTCTGGTGAGGGTTCGGTGCCCCCTCCTTGAGGGGGGGGTACTGTTGTGAATTTGGATTCTGGGCTCCCCCGGTGGCTTCTGGTGGAATTGAACTGGTGTCTTCATCTTCTCTGTTCACCTGTTCCCATCAAGATGTGGGAGTCGCTATATAACCTTGCTGCTTTGTTAGTTGCTTGCCGGTCAACAATGTTATCAGAAGCCTCTCTGTGCTTGTTCCTGCTCCTAGACAACTACTAGATAAGTTGGACTCTTGTCCATGTTTGTTTTTGCATTTTTGTTCCAGTTCACAGCTGTAGTTTCGTTACTGTGTCTGGAAAGCTCTTGTGAACAGGAATTGCCACTCTGGTGTTATGAGTTAATGCCAGAGTTTTAAAGTAATTTCTGGATGGTGTTTTGATAGGGTTTTTAGCTGACCATGAAAGTGTCCTTTCTGTCTTCTGCTATGTAGTAAGTGGACCTCAAATTTGCTAAACCTATTTTCATACTACGTTTGTTATTTCTTCTTAACTCACCGCCAATACATGTGGGGGGCCTCTGTCTCCTTTCGGGGTATTTCTCTAGAGGTGAGCTAGGACTAATATTTTCCTCTGCTAGCTTTATTTAGTCCTCCGGCTGGTGCTGGGCATCTAGAATCAACGTAGGCATGCTACCCGGCCACTGCTAGTTGTGTGTTAGGTTTAGCTCATGGTCAGCTCAGTTCCCATCTTCCAAGAGCTAGTTCATATATATGCTGATGCTATGTTCTCTTGCCATTGAGATCATGACAGGGAGAACACCGTCGAGGCCTGCAGAACCTCCCGGTAAGCGAACAGCAGGTGTGGGAGGTACCGCTCCCAGTCGCGTCCTTGGGTCTCAACCAGCATGCGGAGCATCTGTTTGAGGGTACCATTGAAGCTCTCACACAAGCCATTGGTCTGTGGGTGATACGCACTCGATACCAGACGCTTCACCTGCATTCTCTTACAGAAAGCCTCCATTAGGTTAGACTTGAAATGGGTCCCTTGATTGGTAAGCATCTGCTTGGGAAATCCTACCCGTGAAAAGATAGCCAGCAGTGCATCCGCCACCTTATCTGCCCTAGTTGAGGACAGAGCCTCTGCCTCTGGGTACCGGGTAGCATAGTCTACCACAGTAAGGATGTATTGCTTTCCAGAGCTGCTGGGGATGGCCAGTGGGCCCACAATGTCCACCGCGATCCTCTGGAAAGGCTCCTCTATCATTGTCAAAGGGATCAGGGGAGCCTTAAGAGCAGGCCCCGCCTTCCACACTCTGACAGGTGACACAGGAGCGGCAGTAGTTTGACACATCTATCCCCATCTTGGGCCAATAGAACTGTTGAGACAGCCGGGCCTTAGTTTTGCTGATCCCCAAGTGTCCAGCGAGCGGGATCTCATGGGCAATCTGCAACAACTCACTCCGGAATTGCTGCTGGATGACCAGCTGTCTTTCCCTCAACCACTCCTTTTGCATTTTTCCATGTACTGTCTCCCGGTACAACCTCCCTCATTCCCATAACACCCTCTCCTTATCAGTCACGGAGGTGGGCGTCTTGGCAAGTTGTCTCAAATTCTCTTGGCTCGCATCTGAGCGCAGAGCGGCCTGGAACTCTTGGCTAGGTGAAGCCAGAAGCGACGTCAGGGTCCCTTCCCCATGGGAACCCTCTGGGACCTGCTCTAGGTCCATCTCTGGTTCAGTCACAACGGTGACTGAGGAGGGTCCAGAAGGCAGAATGTTATCTGCATTCTGGGCACTCTGACTGCGGGTGACAGCAGCTACGTAGGCTGTCTCCCCGGGGATTTCCACAGACCCATCTGCCGGCGCTGCTATGGATACTACCTCCCCATCCACCTCCAACATTCCAGGAGCAGTGCTACTTATGGGCCAGTTACCTTCCTCTGTGGCACTGGTCAATTGCGTGGCATCACCTTCCTCACGGTTCCCATGCACCTCCCCATTTTCTTGAGCACCAACGCTTTCTCCTGTTAGAGGTGCCTCAGCCAACCCACCCCGTGGAGTGATGTGGCTGAGCACTCCTGCACCTGTGGACACATCAACCTTTACGGAAAAATGGTTATCAGGTTCAGTTGGCACATTTACATCAGTTTCAGCAACATTCCTAGGGAACAAATGGTTATCAGGTAAAACATGCCTATGTTCATCATTAGCATCATCAATATTACTCTCGGCATTTTCTGAAAAATCATTTTCCAATACATCATTACCCGGGGAAGCAATGTCAGGTAACACATGCAATTTCCCATCATTATCAGCATTCGATCGGGGAGGAGTCAGGGACATATTATGCAACCATCCTCCCCAAATCAGTCCCCAATAAAACATCAGTGGGCAAGTTATCGGACATCCCCACTTCCTTCACCCCGCTCCCGGCACCTCAATCTATATAAACCTGGGCCATTGGCAAGGGACAACTGATGCCCCGAAGCCCAGTGACAGTCAGGGTTTTCCCCAGAATTATGTCTTCAGGGGCCACCAGTTCGGGTCGGATGAGGGTCCGTTCAGCCCCGGTGTCTTTGAGGCCTGAAGCGACATGGCCCCCACGGTGACATGCTGCATGTTGTCACACACCCTTCCAACCACCCCATCCACCGAAAGAACTGCTGCATTAGGCCCTAGGGCCTTGGCTGGGGGGGTTCTTCTGCTTCTCCGGACAGTTGGCGCTGATATGACCAGTCTGTTTGCAGGAAAAGCAATGGTGAAGGTTGATGGTAGGTTTGGTGTTGTTGGCAACGAGGACAGGGCCTCTGGTGAGTTGGGTGGCAGGGGTACTGATGTTGGTTGCAGGCTTACCCCCTCTCCAGCTGGCAGTGACTGGCTTCCGCACATTCGATCTACGGTTGGCCTCATAGGCATTGGCAATCTGCGCTGCTTTCATCATGTCTTTGGGTTCTCTGTCCATCACGAACTGTCGCACCTCAGCTGGGCAAAGATGTAAGAACTGGTCTTTGATCATCAGGTCTCGCAGCTGTACAAAGGTGGTCACTGAGTCCTTGGGTCCACTGGTCAAAGTGGATCCTGAGTCCATGAACCACATCGCTGTAACTGTCGTGTGGGGCATGATTGAGGTTCCGGAACTTTCTACGGTAAACCTCAGGTGTAAGCTGGTACTTGGTTATCAGGGCCTGCTTGATGGCCTCATAGTCATCATTTTGGTCTTGAGGGAGAACAGCAAA
The DNA here is from genome assembly GCF_051348905.1 of Ranitomeya variabilis. Taxonomy (NCBI): domain Eukaryota; kingdom Metazoa; phylum Chordata; class Amphibia; order Anura; family Dendrobatidae; genus Ranitomeya; species Ranitomeya variabilis. The sequence continues at coordinate 170,577,416 of NC_135233.1, read as the reverse complement.
TGCCTCCAGAGCTTTGCCTCCTAGCCCTGGGGTCAGATATCTGGCCCTTTGGTCCCCAGGCAGCCGGTACTGTCTGCAGGCTTTCTCAAAGGCCCACTGAAAAGTTTCCAAGTTCCTGTCCTTTTCCATCACAGGAAAGTGTTCTGGCCGGGGTTTTGGAATCTGAGCGCCGCTGGGCTCACGGCTAGACTGGGACGACCCCTGCATTTGGAGTCGGGCTAACTCCAGCTGGTGCTCCCGCTCCGCTTGCTGCTCGGCTCTCTCAGCCTCCCGATGTGCTCTCTCTGCCTCCCGCTGGGCCTCTTTGAATTGCAGGACCAGCTGCAGACATCTCTCTGTGTCATCTGTGGAGCATTGTTGCAGAGCCAGCTGCAGGCAGAGGTCTGTGCTCCTCTGCTTGCAAGTAGGGCCAGCATTCAGCAGTTGGACCTCGGCAGCAGCACCACCTGCGCTGGTGCTGACTTCTGCGTCTGCTGGGCTCTGAGGCTAGGTTTGGTCTGCTTCAAATTGCACCAGTTCATTGACCATTTGAGCCTTGGATTTGCCCTGGGGGTGCAGGCCATGGTACATGCATACTCCAACAAGAGTGTCCTTCTGCTGGGCATACCAGGCTTCTCCTTTTTGCGGCCAACATTGCCAAATAAAAGATAGGATAGAAAAATGAAGAGAAAGGGATAGGGGTAATTGCTAGTACACACATTTGTCTCAAGACTAGTAAACCCTGAGTTTGCTCTCCAAACTTATTTGCTCAGAGTCCTCACAAGAACTTTGCAAGTTTTTAGTGAGAGGAATGATTGCTCAAACCAGATCACTAATGCTCTATTATCCCACCGCTCTGCCACCAATATGTCACGGTTCACACCTTGCTGCCAAGCCGTATGTCAGGGATCCCGGGGAGCATATCTTTATCGTCCCCACTATTCACACCAATTTGTCATGAACCGGGGTTGTTTGATTGCCCCTGTTTCGTTCTGAAGGGGATTTATCTATATCCAACTTCCCAGTCCCGGTTTGGAATCTGCAGCTCTCTCGCGCCCCCCTTACCCTCAGGTCAGAGTAGGTACTGCACCTATGGTAATTAGTCGCCAGAAAGGCTGCCTGCTATGTACTGGCTATTGGGCACACTGCAGCGAGGGCAATATAACTACTCCCACTCAGGCAGGAACAATAATTATCAACGCCGTCGCTACAAGATTCCCAATTGCACAGAACAAAGTATGCTGCCACCAGCTCCGATTAACGGGTCAGAAACCAACCCAAATCAGTAGCGTAAATAACATCAGAGGATACAGTTCGTTATAGAGCAGAAGAGACAAGCTAGCAATTAAATATTTTACTCCATCAAAAATTAGGCAGTGTTTACAAAGTATAAAAAGATATTAAAAAGGAGACAATTCGTATATACATTACAGATTACAAAATAGGATTAACGTTGAAAAGAGAACTTACAGGTTATGTCGTGATATCATCTTGGCTGGCCTGTGGCTTAGGAGGATAAATACATCCAGATGCATGGAACAGCTTTGCCAAGCTGGTGTTAGATGGCTTCCTGTCCAAGATTGAAGGCTGGGCTAAGAGTACAGTGGCTTATACTTCTGAGCTTGTGACATCACTAAAGGGCTGGTTAATGATATGCACTGATCTGGTAGATATTTATGCTTTTCCAAAGTCTCAGACAAAGGCATTCCTGAGTGAGGGGGGGACCACGAGTGGCTTTACAGGATTGGTCACCTGCAGTGTAAAGCCACACCCTGCTCACACACTAGGTTCAAGTTACACAGTGCATCATCAAAGGGCTTTGAGTCTATACCAAGGAATGCAGTGGAAACTGGAAGGGGGTCAAAGTTGCAGCGTGTGTGACATGGTACTTTCTAGACTAATCTCACTTGACATTGTTACAGTATCGTGACAGTCAGATTCAAGTTATTTCTGTATCTCTGCATGGACCAAGTGTTGGAAAGGAAGTATTGTGGAAGAAACCTGACAGACCCCATTCTAGGTCAGTGAGGTCCGCTGTACAGCGTCTAAGTCAGTTATGTGACCTGTAATTAAGCTGTGGTTTCCATTTTTGATTTAAAAAAATATAACATAGCTGTAAACAGAGCCTTAAGGCACATACAGTTTGTTTCCAATGCATTTTTCACTGCGATTTTCTGAAAATGTGGTAAAATTGCCGTGGTTTTACCATGTTTTTAGAAAATCACAGGAAAAAGAATTCAGTGTGTAAATACACCCTTAGGTTTCTACCTCCGTTTCATACTGAACCTGCATGTTGTAGACTGCAGATAACAGCTTAATCTGAATAACTGATACAACTAGTGTAAATAGGAAAACAGACTCATTCTGCAACTTTGTGCTACTGTTCTCATATATACTCTTATTTATATTTCAACACGCACCCTGAAATGTCATTACAGTCTGTAATACAGCGCAAAGCAATCTGTTATGTTGAAAAGCTAATTTTTCACTGTTTTTCCACTGGGGCCATGTAAAATCTCATTGAGCTTCTGGGTAATGGTGTAGCACTAGTATTCCGATCACGTATTACTCTCAGCCATCTGAAATAACCTGTATGCCAGTAAATAAGATTTTGAGTTGATCGTGTACGTTTAACCTATACATGCTTTTTTTTTAAGTCTGTGGTCTCATGACTATATCTTGTAATTGTTTTTAGCAACCAGAACATTTACTATAGGAGGAGAATAGTAATTTATTTTATGAATTAAGCTAATTGTTATATGAAATGAATCAGACAGTGGGAGGGTCTTTTCACATTATGGTTTTAACGGTGATGGACAATGGTGTTCTTACCCCTGGGCCGCTGGATACAAGCCGACACCACCTCTATCTCAGCAAGTTATGCTGTTCCCTTTATAAGCCTTTCGGCCAATGATATACTATATGCAGTTTTGACCTGTTACAGACTACCTTGATAAAGGCAGATGTTGCCGAAACGTTAGATATTATGATGTCTGTTGCTTCACAGTCGGCTGTTCATTAATAAATCTTCTTCATCTAAGAAACTTATGTGGACTTATTGAGTGCCAAAGGTCATCTTTATATAGTCTTTATTTTTTCCTTTGGGCACCACCTATACTGGAAGAGTGCGCCATTTCTAACCTTGTTCTTACCCCTGAAAACACGAATCGCGTTGTATTGTGTAATGAGCATAGTGTCGTGCGTCTTTTGTAAATATTGTGATACAATGTGCCCTCTAAAGTGTATATGATGTGATAATGTAAGGTATTCTAATGTACAGTGTTTAAGACAGGATGTAGGTAAGTGATTGTAATTTAAGTAGTGATGTTAAGGTAAGATAGGTTAGGGTTAATGTTGATACTAGCCCATAGTGGGAACTGTTTACTGTAAGGGAAAGAGACCACTTCCTGTTTTTAGTTTGTTGGAGTACTAAATGCACAGGCGCAAAATCCTCACAACACGAGCACAGACACCAAGCCAGGACCCACACTTTTATGTATCGCTCCAGGGCATAAAAGGAGGAGACTTCCTCGCAGCTACCATTCCGCGCCGCTCTACACTGTATCCAGAATGAGACTGTGTAAGGCTAAGTTCACATTTGCATATATGCGTTTGCGTATCATCTGCATGCGCAAACGCATGTCAAAACGCATGTGAACGCTGCATTTTTTATCCTCATCATACGCCTAAAAAACGCAGCTTTTGCATACGTTTTGGCAAGTGTTTGCATTTTTTATGCACATGCGTTCGGATGCTGTTCCAAAATTTCCTTGACACAAGCCATGTCCAATGTGCATGTGTCATGGAAATTCTGTATATATAAACTTGTACAGATGAAATCCTCATCTTTTATTGTTGTATCCAGCTGCAAGATGGATCTTCACATGGAGAGCTTATATCGTAATCTGGATTTGGATTTGAACTTGGCTTATGCCTTTGCTGTTGCTTGTTATGGAGAAAGATGGAGAAGATGTCATCGTCGCTACTGGCAACAGCCATGGAGCCTACCACTCCTTGTACACAGAGCTGCGTGCAAACCCTCAGAAGTTTTTCAACTACACGAGGATGTCACAGCAGAGCTTTGATGAGTTGCTGCAACATGTCCGAGGATCCATCACCAGGCAGTACACACAGCTATATCGATCCATTCCTGCTGAGGAGCGTCTGTTGGTCATGCTGAAGTACGTAATGTTGAAAAAAATCCTCCTGTCACTAATAACCCTAACCCTATCCATAACCCTATCCCTAACACTAACCCTATCCCTAGCACCCTAAGCAGTGTACTGATTTTTGTTTCTCATTTTCTGTTCCCCAGATTCCTGGCTACCGGGGAGACATTATTATCTTTACATTTCCAATTCAGGATTGGAGTGTCCACTCTCTCTGGGATTGTTAGAGAAACATGTTGTGCTATATGTGAAGTTCTACGTGAGGAATTCCTCCCCCAACCTACCACTGAACTGTGGCTGCAAAATGTATCTAAATTCATGGAAAATTGTAATTTTCCTAACTGTTTGGGGGCTGTGGACGGCAAACACATTTTGATTAGGAAACCTGCTGGAACTGGATCCGAGTACTTCAATTGCAAGAAATATTTTTCTATTGTACTAAAGGCTATTGCAGATGCTGACTGTAGATTTGTTGCTGTGGACATTGGCTCATTTGGACGAGGAAATGACTCACAGACTTTTAAAAACTCTTCCATGGGCTGACGTTTGTATCGTAATGAATTTAATTTTCCACAGCCACGACCTCTTCCCAACACTGAAGGATCGCCAATTCTGTTTGTTGTTGGGTATGAGGCCTTTCAAATGTGTGCCAACCTCATCAAACCATATTCAAGTCGGGACTTAAATCACACCAAACAGATTTTTAACTACCGACTGACAAGGGCACGAAGAACTGTGGAGTGTGCCCTTGGTTTGCTGGCATCTAAATGTCACATTTTGGGGACACCTATTAATCTAAAAACTGAGACCATTGATGAGGTTGTAAAAGCTTGCGTTGTTCTGCACAACTACATCATGGATAAAGAAAAACCCAACTTTGAACTTGATGAACCTGTTACTATCACATTGCCAGATTACGAAAGTCACCCTCTAAGGACTACAGTGGAAGTTACCCAAATGAGGGATACATTTGCTGCCTGCTTTGTTTCTGACAATGGATGTGTTTCATGGCAAGACCAAATGGTGTAATCTGCTAAAATGTACCTGTAATGTTATTTACCTTTAATGTTTCCTGTAAATAATAAAACACCTCTAGCTAAACCTCGTTCCAAGTTCCCTCAACAATACAATACACACAAGTGTGTGTTTTCAGCGATGGCGCATAAGTGTGTGTTTTCGGCGATGGCGCATAAAACACAGAAGAAAGAGTGATTGTGAAAACAAAAGTACAATTTTTTTTAACGAAAAAGAAAAATTAACTTGGGGGATTGTAAGAGGGTGAAATATGGACCTGAGGGTGTTGAGCTTGGATGACTGACTACCACATGTGGATGATGAAGGGGTTCCTGGGGAAGGGACTACAAAATGCGTGGGGTCTGGGAGGTCAGGGATGGGAGTAGACACACTAGGGAGAGACAAACTAGAAAAAAGAGACAGATTGGAAGGTGGGGGTGGAGATGATACAACTGTTTTTGGGGTGCGTTTTCCTTAGTCTTCCTGGTACCATGCAGCTGTTTGCGCTTTTTTTGGGGGAGGGTGGGAGTGGTGGCAAGAGCAAGGCGTCCAGCAGGACTAGGCATAGTGGTGGAGGAAGAAGGTTGTGCATCTGTACTCGTCATGGTGGTGGCGGTAACCTGGTGTGCAGCTGCCCTCATCATGGTGTAGGCTGTAGCCAGGTGTGCAGCTGTACTCGGCATGGTGGCGGCAGCAGACAGGTGTTCAGCTGAAATCGGCATGGTGGTCGCAGCAGACAGGTGTGCAGCTGTACTCGGCATTGTGGTGGCAGCAGACAGGTGCACAGCTATACTCGGCATGGTGGCAGCAGCAGACTGGTGTGCAGATGGACTCAGAATTGTGGTGAATCTGCTTAGTGGTGGAACAGCCGGAAATGCCATTGGTGGCTGCGGTAAAAACCATGTCTGCTGCATAGCCTGAACATAGGCAGAATTGCAGGCCTGCATCACAGTTAGCTGGAGATCAGGTGTAAGGTGTTCCGACATGCCCCACTCAATAGCATTAAAAAAATGTTGTGCCGGTCTCTGAAGGTCGGCTTCCATGTGGTCAAGGTGTCGGTGGACATCCTGGAAAAGTGTGCAAACCCACTTTCCGCTCTGTCTTGAGGCCATTCTGGAAGACCAAGCCTAAGTGAATAAACTTGGGCATGAGTGGCCTGTCACAGGCCTTCTGCCGCCAGTGGTAAGATCCAAAAAAACAGTGGCAGAGGACTGTGACAGGGGAAGACCTGAAGGACCAGCTGCCTGTTCTTCAGACTGTAAAGCAGGCCCACTTGCTGCAGTGCTGCTGGATGACTGGGACTGTTCGGTGTCTGGTCGATCAAGGGCCGCTCCAACCGAGGACAGTACCGGTTCGGTGGTGCTGCTCCAGGTTCTGTGTGGAAAAGAAATGAAAAACATTAGTACCAAAAAATAAACATTTTAAAAGCGCCAACATATCCTGAGGAATAGAGGTAATCATATCAACATATTGTTAGGGCTAGCGGAACGCACCGAGTAAATATAAATGTTTTATTGAAATAGATGCGTTCGCAGCCCGGGGTCCACCGTGCAGGAGAACCTGCTGCTATCAAACGGCGGCACTATATGGCGGTATGAACTAGCTCTGTTAGTTTCACAGAGTAGCCGTGAAAGCAAAGCTCTGTGCCCTGTTAGACTTCACAGAGGCACAGGCTAACTACCCAAATGAGAGCAGTCAGTGGTCATGCATGCACACAAAACTCCTCGCTGGAGGTGCCAGCATTCTAGGGGCTTATTTCAGCCAGGTCCCTGAACACAAACTCACATGACGACACTGGCGCAAAGCACATAACTTAGAAAGATACTAGCGCATGGCCATGCGGCCATGCGAGCCTTAAATAGTTGCAGCACGTAGAGGACCTTCCTAGAAGGACCAATGAGAGGCTGCTGCAGAGCCTGAGCACCTACAGGACCTTCCTAGAAGGACCAATAGATTTGACTGCAGTATCTGAACGTGTGACCCTCGATCTCCACTGAGAGATCTTACTCTGGGCATGCTCAGAACGAGAAAAGCAGGACTTAGTCCTAGAAGCGTCTGCTCGCCGCTGCCCAACACTGGCTTCAATGGCAGAAGCAGGAAAAGCAGCAGTAACTCTTTGTACAGAGTCAGCCTGAGCGAGACGCTGGGACCGACGTCTCCGCTGAGCAGGCTCCACTGCGGCAGGAGAAGAATGGGAGACCGCAGCGGAGATGGCCCGAGATTCCCCCTGTGCAGAGGCGGGAACTCGACACCTAACATTACCCCCCCTCCTAGGGCCCCCCCTCCTTGGACCTCGCTACGCTCGAAGGCAGCAATGAGCTGCGGAGCTCGAATGTGCTCAGCAGGCTCCCAGGACCTGTCCTCAGAGCCATAACCCTCCAGTCCACCAAATAAAATTTTTTGCCACATACCACCTTGCACCCCAAAATAGCGTTCACCTCGTAATCGTCCGTAGACGAACCCGATGTCCCAGCAGATGACTCGGAAAACCAGGACATGTATACGGGTTTCAAGAGGGACACATGAAAGGTGTCGGTGATACCCAGGCGTGGCGGAAGGGCTAAACGATAGACCACAGGGTTAACCTGCTCGAGGACCTTGAAAGGACCCAAGTAGCGAGGTGAAAACTTAGTGGACTCAACTTGCAGCCTGATGTTACGGGCGGAGAGCCACACCAAGTCGCCAGGAGCAAAGGTCGGAGCGGGGCGCTTATGTGCCTCGGCGGAGGACCTCATTCTCTCCTTGGAAGCCCGAATGGCATCCTGAGTGTGGTCCCAAATATCCCGTGCCTCCACAGCCCAGTCTGCCACCCTGGAGTCGGCGGAAGACACGGGCATAGGCACAGGTACCTGCGGATGCTGACCATAGTTGAGGAGGAATGGGGTTTGTCCAGTGGAGTCGGCTACGGCATTGTTCAGTGCAAACTCCGCCCACGATAGCAAGGATGCCCAGTCATCCTGCATGACTGAGACAAAATGTCGCAAATATGTGACCAAGGTCTGGTTGGCCCTCTCTACCAACCCATTCGTCTCGGGATGATATGCGGAGGAGAGATTTAACTCAATGCTGAGAAGACGACAATGCTCTCTCCAGAACTGAGATGCAAACTGGGGACCCCGGTCACTGACAATTTTGTCCGGCCTACCGTGTAGGCGGAAGATGTGTTTTATGAACAACGCTGCCAAGGCCCGTGCAGAAGGTAACCGTGGTAGCGGCACCAAATGCACCATTTTCGAGAAATGATCGGTGATGACCCAAATGATGGTACAGCCGCGAGACTTGGGCAAACCCACTACAAAGTCCATCCCGACCATCTCCCAGGGCCTGTCTGCCACCGGCAAGGGATAGAGTAACCAAGCTGGCCGTTGTCAAGGAGACTTATTTTTGGCGCAGGAGACACATGCATGAATATAATCTCTGACATCTCGGACCATATGTGGCCACCAGTACATCCTCGCCAGCAGCTCAGATGTCCTCTTTGTCCCTAAGTGTCCACCCACCCTGGATTAATGAGCACAAGAGAGAACCTCCGGTCGCAAATTAATGGGCACAAAAGTCTTGCCCGGAGGCACAGACTCTAGCGAAACCAGAGCTACGGTTCTCAGGCTCTCCGAAGGGACAATAAGCCGAGGCTCTCCTTCCTCCTCCTCAGATGACACAACAGAGCGAGAGAGGGCGTCAGCACGAATGTTCTTCTCCCCAGCGAGATAATGGAGGGTGAAGTGGAACCGGGAGAAGAACAAGGACCATCTGGCCTGGCGAGAATTTAGCCGCTGGGCTGTTTGCAAATATAACAAGTTTTTGTGGTCCGTGAAGACTTGAAAGGGAAAACGAGCCCCCTCCAAGAGATGTCTCCACTCCGAGAAAGCCAACTTCATCGCCAGCAACTCCCTGTCCCCGATGGAATAATTCCTCTCCGCTGGTGTGAAGGTCTTGGAGAAAAAGAAGCACGGATGCTTCCGACCTTGAGCATCCTTTTGGAAGAGGACTGCTCCTGCACTAACGGAAGAGGCATCCACCTCCATTATGAACGGCTTATCAACATCGGGACGATGTAGGATGGGAGCGCTAGTAAAATGAGACTTAATAGAAGAAAAGGCCCTGGAGACCTCTTCACACCACAATTTGGGATTTGCTCCCTTCTTGGTGAGGGCTACCAAGGGAGCTACCAAAGTTGAGAAGTGGGGAATGAACTGGTGATAATAATTAATGAACCCCATAAAGCGCTGCACCGCTTTAAGAGAATGGGGTTATTGCCAGTCCATCACAGCCTGTAGTTTGGCAGGATCCATAGCCAATCCCTGGGCTGAGATGATATAGCCCAGGAAAGGTAAAGACTCCTGCTCAAACATACACTTCTCCAACATTGCATAAAGAGAATTTGCCCGAAAGAGGTCGAAGACTCTGCCAACATCTCTCCGGTGGGAGTCAATATCTGGAGAGAAGATGAGAATATCATCTAGATAGACTACGACCGAGGTGGAGAGCATATCCCGGAAGATGTCGTTGACAAAGTCTTGGAAGATGGCTGGGGCATTACAGAGCCCGAAGCCCATCACCAGATACTCATAGTGCCCATCTCTGGTGTTAAACGCCGTCTTCCATTCATCCCCCTCACGGATGCAAATCAGGTTATAAGCACCCCGCAGATCTAATTTGGTAAATACCCTTGCTCCCCGAAGCCTATCAAAAAGCTCAGAAATCAGGGGCAGCGGATACTTATTCTTAACGTAACGGTTAAGACCCCTGTAATCTATGCAAGGATGTAACTCTCCATTCTTCTTCTGCACGAAGAAGAACCCCGCCCCTGCTGGTGACACTGACTTCCTAATGAACCCTCTTGCCAAATTCTCCTGGATGTATTGGGACATAGCCTCCGTTTCCGGGAGAGAGAGGGGATAGACACGTCCCAGAGGAGGTTCTGCTCCAGGCAAGAGATCTATAGGTCAGTCATAGGGACGGTGAGGCGGAAGGGTCTCCGCAGCCTTTTTGGAGAAGACGTCTGCATAGGACCAATAGCATTTGGGAAGAGAAGAGAGATCTGCGGGTATCTCAGTGGTGGAAACCTGAATGCACTCTTTCACACATCTGCCCTTACAAGCTTCACTCCAACCAAATATCCTCCCAGAGGTCCACTCAATATGTGGGGAGTGGAAACGGAGCCAGGGTATCCCCAACAGAATCTCATCCATTCCCTCGGGAAGGACAAGAAGGGAAATAATCTCCTGGTGGGATGGGGACATGGCTAACGTGAAAGGGACAGTCTGATGTGTGATTTGTAATGGAAGTGTTGACCCATTCACCACTCTAACAGTTACTGGTTTGGCAAGCATTACCAGAGGTATTGTGTGGCGCAAAGCAAAAGCAGAGGACATGAAATTTCCCTCTGCTCCTGAATCCACACAAAGCTCAACTGTATGAGTGGATGAGCTTAAGAGGATTGTCCCTTTAAAGGACAACTTGGAGGAAAATGCCACTGAGTCTAGTGAACCCCCTCCTATGGTCACTAGACGCGATCATTTCCCGACCGCCGTGGACATTGATTAGCGTAATGTCCCAGTTGTTGGCAATTTTTACACACCACCGGTTCTAGATCGGTCTGAGACCTAGGTCCTGCTCGAGAAACCTCCATGGCCTCATGGGAGTCGGACGCCAGAACAGGAGATTCTTGAGGTTTGGCAAAGGTGGGAGCCAGCCGAAACCTCTGCCTACACTGTGTCCACTCCAACCTCCGCTCGTTAAAACGCAGATCGATGCGGGTAGAAATGGAAATGAGCTCCTCCAGTGTGGCGGGAATCTCCCTGGTGGCTAAGGCATCCTTTACATGATCTGCCAGTCCTTTCCAGAACACCAGAATAAGGACTTTATTTGGCCATTCTAGCTCAGAGGCTAGAGTCTGGAATTGAATGGCAGACTGTCTGACCATGGACGAACCCTGAGTAATTGCCAACAATTGGAGCGTGGTATCGTGGGTGACACTTGGTCCCAAAAAGATCTGCCTCAGAGCGTCCAAGAAGAGAGGAGCACTCTACCACACAATCATCACGCTCCCAAAGCGGTGTTGCCCACTCCAACGCCCTGCCCGACAAAAGAGATATAATGAATCCCACTTTCGCCCGTTCCGTAGGAAAACGTGCAGCCAGGAGCTCGAGGTGTATGGAGCACTGGCTCACGAATCCCCGACATAGCTTACTATCACCAGCAAACTTGTCTGGAAGCCGGAGACGGGATATAGTCAGAGCAGGGGTGGCAGCGGACAAACTGGCTGCAGCTACACTTGCAGCCTGAACAGCGACAGCAGTGACGTCCACAGCTGAGGTTGTACGCTCTAGAGCCGCCAACCTACCCTCCAGCTGCTGGATGTACCACTGTAGACGCTAATCGTCCGCCATTTACTAGCCAGACTCTGGCGCTAGTATACTGTTAGGGCTAGCAGAACGCACCGAGTAAATATAAATGTTTTATTGAAATAGATGCATTCGCAGCCCGGGGTCCACCATGCAGGAGAACCTGCTGCTAACAAACGGCGGCGCTATATGGCGGTATGAACTAGCTCTGTTAGTGCAGCGCCCCAGAGTCCTGGTCGTTGCAGTACTGTGGCTCCGCCACTATGGGGAGCTATGGTACGTCTGATTGCACTAAAGGAGTTTCTCTGATCAGGTAACACCTCACTACACTTCACACTCCGGCCACCAGGGGGGGTGGTCCTATCTAGTAGGCCACTCCTCACACTCTGGTAAAACTGGGGGTTGGACAGGAAGACAGGGAGAAGTAACTGGGAAGAGCTGGTGAGAGGACCTGTCAGGGATGGGATCCTGGCAGACTCCTAAGAGCAGAACTAACCAGTGAACAACGGGAATACAGTAAAGAGGAATTAGGACCAGAAGGAGTTGTGCTGTTAGACCGAGGCAACATCCTTCTGAGGCGCAAACAGTCGGTGGCCGGAACGCCGAGCAAGTAAGAGACTCTAAGTACTACTGCAAACCACGGCAGGGCAGCCAATTATAGGTTGGCTGTCTCACACAAATCACCTAAGCAGACAACGGAGGCAGCTGTGGGAGAGGGGAGACTCTAGGGTCCCGGAAGAACTCCAGGCCTACCCCGTCATACGGGTGCGTCCTACTATATCACCTGGGGGGACGGAGAGAACGAACATCAGAGACAGACAGATTCAGTTGTGAGGACTATCCCGGGAGCTCAGCAGGGAAGGACTACAACACCCAGCGCTAGAAGGTAGACACTGATTCCCACCTGTAAAGAGAACTCCTGATATGCCTTTGGACCGGCCGGTCTCTGACAGCCCGGTGGACAGCGCTCTGGACTGAGGTCTCTAAAACCTTCAGTAAAGAGGTGAAGAGACTGCAACCTGGTGTCCTCGTTATTTACTGCACCGCACCATCTACATCCGTCACATCATTCACTGTGCGCCCCTCGGCAGGGTCACGGACCGGGCCTAGCCACCGTGACAACCCCAGAGCAGAGACTCAGAGGCCCGGCACCGGGTACCCCTCGGCCCTGCGGCAGTGGGGGCGCTTCATTAGTTTCACAGAGTAGCCGTGAAAGCAAAGCTCTGTGCCCTGTTAGACTTCACAGAGGCACAGGCTAACTACCCAAATGAGAGCAGTCAGTGGTCATGCATGCACACAAAACTCCTCGCTGGAGGTGCCAGCATTCTAGGGGCTTATTTCAGCCAGGTCCTTGAATACATACAAACACAATCTCCTCGCCGGAGGTGCCAGCATTCTAGGGGCTTATTTCAGCCTGGTCCCTGAACACAAACTCACATGATGACACTGGCGCAAAGCACATAGCTTAGAAAGATACTAGCGCATGGCCATGCGGCCAAGCGAGCCTTAAATAGTTGCAGCACGTACAGGACCTTCCTAGAAGGACCAATGAGAGGCAGCTACAGAGCCTGCGCACCTACAGGACCTTCCTAGAAGGAATAATAGATTTGACTGCAGTATCTGAACATGTGACCCTCGATCTCCACTGAGAGATCTTACTCTGGGCATGCTCAGAACGAGAAAAGCAGGACTTAGTCCTAGAAGCATCTGCTCGCCGCTGCCCAACACTGGCTTCAATGGCAGAAGCACGGAAAGCAGCAGTAACTCTTTGTACAGAGTCAGCTGGGACCGACGTCTCCGCTGAGCAGGCTCCACTGCGGCAGGAGAAGAATGGGAGACCGCAGCGGAGATGGCCCGAGATTCCCCCTGTGCAGAGGTGGGAACTCGACCCCTAACACATATGTGGAATAGACAAATTCAGATGGAATACAACACAAAAATAGTTACCTTCGATGACCAACTGCAGGCCTCAGGAAGGACAGCAGGTGATGGTATTTGTATTTGCTGATTTTTGAAGCAATAGCACTTCGAACTTGGATCTCATCTCTCAGGTCCTTATTGAAGTGATCCTTCATCAAACACCAACGGATTCTTACTTTATTCACTGTGGGAAAAAAAATTGTAAAACAATGCAACACAGGTTCACTGCCATGTCACACCACATTGAAATACTTACAAAAAGCCTTTCTGACTTGTGGCATGGCTCTGTCCCAGTCATCCAACAGCGCTCTGGCCACTTCATCCCATAGCTGCCAAATGACCACAGGGTCCAAGTGCTGCTGATCCCGGGTGTCCCACAATGGAACTCGCTCCTGCACAAGGGTGATGAGGAGGTCGTTATCGATGGCTACTTCACAATGTGGAACATAGAAATCAAAGAAAAACATTTTGCCACCTGAACTTGGGCCTGAGTCTGCTCCTGCTCTGTTGCACTGGAACTGTCCTGTAAAGATAAAACATGATTTTACCACGTGTCATATTGACAGTCAATACTTACCAATCAGTAGCAAATGTACTCCCTTCATCAGTTTCCTGTCCACTGTGGGAGGAATTCTGCTGTTTGCTTGAGGACATCTTTAAAGAAGGTTTCAAGAGAGACAGAAGTGAGTACAGACTGCCGCACAGATGCAAATGTGAAACCAGCCTAATACATGCCCCCCTTCGCTAAGCCCTCATAGGCTGAATTTACAATTCTGTGTTTTGGGGTCCAAGTATGGATTGTGATGCACAGACCAGGTTGTTCATGTCAAGAGATCTGCTGCTGGTTTGTGCATTTTCCAACCCATTCAGGTCAAGAGACCTATGGCCAGTCCTTGTATTGCTGTCTGTATTTGGACCACGAAACACTATCTGGACTAAGCCTATCGGGTTGTATGAAACATTTTTTTCAGCCTTAAATTATTAAAAGTAGGTTTCTGTTTTTGAAAAAGCCAGTGTGAATTTGGAATATGGGAAGGTTTTATGTACTTGAAGGATTTACCCACACATACAAGAAAATAACAAATGATCTTAAAGTTATTCTTTCATCATGTGAAGTCCACATTTCTTTTGGCATGTACCGCTTCTTCTGAGGCTAGAAGTTTTGAATCTCAGAAGAACTCTGTGAAGTGTTATGAGAGCCACATCTAGCTTTCCAACCACCCACGTTATATAACTATGTAAGTCAGCTTGGCTTATAAGTCTCCTTATGACACGCCGGACAGTTGTATGGGGGAGGTCACGGGGCCGTGATCCATTTCCGTGGCCCTGGCCGTGTCATAAAATGGAAGATAACTATGTGGTGCTTGGTCATGACGCCACCCGTGGTGTTCGGCAATGGGTCGCCGACGCTGCGGTTTAGGTCCACTGGGGCTGATGGTGACGCAGCAAAGATGGTTCAGTTTCCCACAGGTAGAGTGGGGCCCCAGCCCAGGGCAAATATATTTGATTGTTCAGATAGTGGTGAACGTTGGGGTGCAGAGAATAAGTGAAGGACACAGAGAGGTGCAGTTTTCTTTCCCTTTTACTTGAAAGTAGATGCAATCTGGGGTACCAATTATAGATTGAGTCCGGCTTGCCTGGAGGTTTTCAGGGGATCCACCCTGCCAGGTGGGTTAGGGACCTTCCTTCTGCGCTCTCTTATAGGGTCCCTGCTGCTTGTAGCTAAGCTGCGGCCCTCTCCTGCGTGATGATCTCTAACCTGTATGGCAGACAGCGTGAGCCTATTTCACAGGCACTGTCCTTTTCACTGTCAGCCCCGGGCTCTTGGTCTGCTACGTGCCTTCAGGTGTTCAGTGTGGCCAGGGAATTTGCAGTCCCCTGCCCTCCAGATTCGGCTGTTAGGGCGTACAGCACCTGTCCAGCCAAGGACTCTGGCATCCCTTTTTATCAGCGCTCCGCTCTGGGGTCAGCTATACACAATTTTTATTCCCCTGAGCTCTTGTCTCTGCTCCTGTCCCTTCCCTCTCTACAGACCAACTGCCAACTCTTCTCTCTCACTGTCCTGTCACGATTTCCAGCTCACTCCCGTTTTCATGACAACTCCCCTGTTTACTCAGCTGACTTCTTTCTGATTCACTAACCCCACCTGCTGGCCAGAATTTATAAGGAAGCAAGGAAGCTACCCTTTCTAGCCTGGAGCAGGAATTGACATGTACACTGTGTTACCTGGCATGGAGACCTTCCTTCTTACCTCCAGGCATGACATCACCCCTTAGAGGGAGGCAATGTCACCGTGGCTACCGGACTCTGGGGTGCCACACTTACACCGGCTTAGAACTCTCCACAAGGAGAAACGTCCCCCATTAAGTCTCCTGTCATAGGCCTTTCATCTGGCCAAATCAGACCTCTGGCTTCTCATTGGTGTCGGGCAAACACACCAAAACACATGTCTGTAGATGGAGTTTCTGCTTTGGCTTCTTAGCCTATATGATGTGGCAAGGCTAAATAAAGGGTTGATATGGACTTTTAAGCTATGTGGCACTAGAACACAAGTCGTCTTCCTCTCTGAAGACTTTATTTACACATTTAATTCTGTAGTGGGCCTGATTTAGCTAATAAACTATTAGTCATTTGATCACATGCTGACATGAGATTTTTTTTTATTAATAAGAATGTTTTTCTACAAGCAGATGGCCCCTCACAGCTTTGGTTTGTCATTATCACTGAACAGTTACATTTAATAAATAGCTTTATATCTTTTAATGGCATATTCAAAATGATTATTGTGACCTGAGTCATTGAAGTTATTATTATTATTATTATTATTATTATTCAGAAAAGCCCAGTCAGTCTTCAGAACTGCATTAGCTCCCTGTGAAATCAGAAGCATTCCAGTGGTAGAATTCATACTTCTAGTAGCTTTACTATTTAGGAGAGTGTGATGATTTTTCTCACTTGTCATTCATGTGCTGTCCATATACAATATGTTTTTTTACTGGGCAGTGTAGTGCAGCGGGGTTGGTGCAGTTTAACAGGCAGTGACCACAGGAAAGTTCACAGCAAAATGTGTTTAATGTCCAAACTCACACAGTGCACAGCAAGCGGTATCCTTCAGATCACAGCCTGGAAACAAGACGGTCCATGACCGGTTGCCGGGGGCTACTGCACTGCCATGTACGCTGAGGGTGCCAGGCCTTTTGGCTCCACTTGGTCCTGTGTTGCCTCACACAGGTTGAGCTCTGCATAGCCTTCTGCTCTGCTTGCTTGCAAGGCCAAAACTGACACACCCAACCCTGTGCTGCAGGGGTATTTACAAAACCTGTGGCCATCGGCCACATGGAAAACCCCAGGCCGGGGGAGGAAACAGACTGCTCCACTACCATCCTGTAGTTCATTTTAAAAATAAAATCCCTGACAAGGTTTTCCTAAATCTGCCTTGGACAAATGGCTTGCCCAAGATCAACACTTACTTCTATTCTGCCTTGCAATCACAGCTATGCCTGTGACTGCAATGCACTCCCACAGCCTCCACATGCTTCTTTGCACATCCTGGGGGACACATAGCGACCCTCGCATATAACATCGGTCACTCCCTCACAGCAGCTATTAATCTTTTCCAGGACCATTTTCCTATGTTACAGAATTGTAATGTATTCATAAAAATCGGGTACCATACTGATGGTCCATATGCATGCGATTTTGTTTTTTTTTCTCGCACTGTCCGATTTCAGAGTGAAATCGCAGCATTCTGCGATTTTTTTCTCTCATGCCGAATACAGCTGAAAAAAATATGAAGATCTTCACTGCCCCATTGAATAACATTGATCCAAGAGCAGTCCGAGTTTTTTATCAACTTGTACTCGTACGCAAGTGTGAGAGTACCCTTAAACTGTGTGAGTTGATTATTGCATTTATGTGCGAGAAGCAGATACAGTATATTTATCCACATTAACTCTACATTGATGCGACTCCTTCCAATGTCGTTGAGCACTGTTCTTAGTTTACCTCCAGAAAAATAACACACTAAAAACTCCATTTTTATGTTTACTGATCTTTCTGAACATATCATGATATGGTGGGCATTACAGAAATCTAGTTTGAAGACAGCCACAACTGGTTGATGAATGTGGAAGGGTACACTGTGTCTGAAAATTACAATTTCCAATTTATACATATTGTTTACAAAAGGTCTTCATTCACCAACAGATATTTGATGCTATATTAACTCATTTATTATTCCTAATTATCTTCCAACTTTCCTTGCTAGCTCCAGCCCCTCTAATTCCTGAATAACTCCTATTGTATATTTTTGCTCTATGTTCTTTTTTGTACAACCACTATTCTTGCACCCAAGTCTTAATTTTAAATCTTCTCCAGCTGTCTAAGCATTGTTTTCCCCAGTAGAGCTGCACCCTTCCCATTGAAGTGCCGCCCGTCTGTAATTTAGAGTCTGTAGCTAACAGAAAAGTCTGCACAGTTCTCCATTAACCCAAACCCTTTCTTGATGCACCACTAATCCACTTACTTAACTTTCTAAGTTCGTGCTGTCTTTCTTGTGAAGCTCTTGACACTGGCAATATTTCTGAAAACACCACCTTGGAAGACCTGAACCTCATCCTCTCCCTTCGTTCTCTGAAATAATTTTCAAAAACTTTCCATCTCCCTCTCACTTTGTCAATAGTACTTGTGAGTTACATGACCATTGGGTTTTCACAATTCCTACTCCGCAATCCGTCTATCTGATCCACAATATGCTGAACCTGGATACCCCAGCATCCACGTTCTTGGAGGTGTAAGGCACTATCTGCCAAATTGTAGCGCCTTCTACCTCCAACTTTTGTTTAGCCTTTGTTGCAACCCTATTTCTCTCATTTCTACTGCAGTGATTCTAGTGGTTGGTATGAGCAACATCCTGCTGTAGAGATGCTAATCTAGGACCTCCATACTTAATATCATACAAACATGCCTGTAGAAGTGTCAATAGACACAAAATGGCTGTTGCCTGCTATGTGTCTTGCCTCTGTATTCTTCTTGCTTATGTGTGCTTTGTTGTTATGGATTGATAAGGAATAGAATTTTATTAATCAGTGTAGCCAGTTATATTTTTTTCAATTTTTAACATGTTAAAAATTACTGCATACGGCTTAGCACCTATGCCTATTAAAATAGCTATCAGTCGTGCAGGCAACACCTACAAATGAAACCACGCACTTGAAAGGAGTGACAATAATGTCAAGTGTCTTCAAGGTATTTCAAACAGGCATATTTACTATGGTGTGGCAACTCAGTATTTGGCTACTGAGCACTTTTTTCCTACCCCATTTTCAAACTGTTACCCAGCTACCTACCTCTATGTTCTGATCTTGTCCACTTCCACCCACCTACATATCACTAGCCCCAGCATGAGCATGCTGTCATCACACTGCAGGCCGACATCTGCAGACACAGACAATGAAGAAAATGGAGAAATTAAGTTCTCCATCTTCTCCACACCTGTGCTCCAATCCTCTCATGCGGTAAAATACAATCACACTAAGATGACACTGAGCGAGTTTCAGCCGAGTGTCATTAGCATAATCGAGTCAATTCTCTCACATGAGAAAATAATCACTCGTGTGACCCCGACCTTACTTGTATACTCCACAAATTTGGCCTTTATTGAAGAATGGAATAAGAAAGACATTTTTGAAAGGAAGCCATAAGAAGGCTTGTTGGTAGTTTGCAAAAATCTGTGTAGAATTTGAGAACTGGACATCCAGTCCGGTCTCTAAGGCCGGCGTCACACTAGGCGTAAGTAAATACGGTCTGTTTTTTATGGCCGTAATACGCAGTAATTGTCCCAAAACACTGTTCTGTATTCAATGCGAGGATGCGATTTTTCTGCACAAATTTATCCGTGTGTCATCCGTATGGCTTCCGTATGGCGATTTTTTTTCTTGCTGGCTTACAAAATGGACATATCATGGATCCATCAGCTCAAATATTCTTAAAAACATATATATAGTTCATATACATACATATATATATATATATATATATATATATATATATATATATATATATATATATATATATACAGGGGTGTCAAACTGCATTTCTCAAGGGCTGCAAACAGGTCATGTTTTCAGTATTTCCTTGTATTGCACAGGTGATCATTTAATCACCTGCACAGAATGATTCCAGCACCTTGTGCAATGAGAAGGAAATCTTGAAAACGCGCATGGTTTGAGGCCCTCGAGGAATGCAGTTTGACACCCCTGTATATATATATATATATATATATATATATATATATATATATATATGTATATGTATATATATATATATATATATATATATATATATATATATATATATATATATATATATATATATATATACATACACTCACCGGCCACTTTATTAGGTACACCATGCTAGTAACGGGTTGGACCCCCTTTTGCCTTCAGAACTGCCTCAATTCTTCGTGGCATTGATTCAACAAGGTGCTGGAAGCATTCCTCAGAGATTTTGGTCCATATTGACATGATGGCATCACACAGTTGCCGCAGATTTGTCGGCTGCACATCCCAAAGATGCTCCATTCAAGGCAGGATGGATCCATGCTTTCATGTTGTTTACGCCAAATTCTGACCCTACCATCCGAATGTCGCAGCAGAAATCGAGACTCATCAGACCAAGCAACGTTTTTCCAATCTTCTACTGTCCAATTTCGATGAGCTTGTACAAATTGTAGCCTCAGTTTCCTGTTCTTAGCTGAAAGGAGTGGTACCCGGTGTGGTCTTCTGCTGCTGTAGCCCATCTGCCTCAAAGTTCGACGCACTGTGCGTTCAGAGATGCTCTTAGGCCTACCTTGGTTGTAACGGGTGGCGATTTGAGTCACTGTTGCCTTTCTATCAGCTCGAACCAGTCTGCCCATTCTCCTCTGACCTCTGGCATCAACAAGGCATTTCCGCCCACAGAACTGCCGCTCACTGGATTTTTTTTCTTTTTCGGACCATTCTCTGTAAACCCTAGAGATGGTTGTGCGTGAAAATCCCAGTAGATCAGCAGTTTCTGAAATACTCAGACCAGCCCTTCTGGCACCAACAACCATGCCACGTTCAAAGGCACTCAAATCACCTTTCTTCCCCATACTGATGCTCGGTTTGAACTGCAGGAGATTGTGTTGACCATGTCTACATGCCTAAATGCACTGAGTTGCCGCCATGTGATTGGCTGATTAGAAATTAAGTGTTAACAAAAAGTTGGACAGGTGTACCTAATAAAGTGGCCGGTGAGTGTATATATATATATATATATATATATATATATATATACATATATCAGTGAGACATATATATATATATATATATATATATATATATATAATTTAGTTCTAGATAGCAGAAAGGCCGGTAATTCAATTGCCGGCTTTTCCTATCTCCTTCACAACCCCGACAGGATATGAGACATGGTTTACATACAGTAAACCATTTCATATCCATTATTTTATTATATATTCCTCTTACTAATGTAAGAAGTGTCTTTGTGTAAAATTTGGTGGCTCTAGCTGTTAAAATAAAGGGTTAAATCCCGGAAAAAATTGGCGTGGGCTCCCGCGCAATTTTCTCCACCAGAGTGGGAAAGCCAGTGACTGAGGGCAGATATTAATAGCCTAGAGAGGGACCATGGTTATTGGCCCCCCTGGCTAAAAACATCTACCCCCAGCCACCCCAGAATAGGCACATCTGTAAGGTGCGCCTATTCTGGCTCTTAGCCACTCTCTTCCCACTCCCCTGTAGCGGTGGGATATGGGGTAATGAAGGGTTAATGTCACCTTGCTATTGTAAGGTGACAGTAAGCCAGGTTAATAATGGAGAGGCGTCAATTTTGACACCTATCCATTATTAATCCAATAGTATGAAATGGTTAATTGTTGTGAGTTTGGTTTTTGGGCTCCCCCGGTGGTCACTGGTGGTACTGGACTTGTGTGCTTCACTTTCTCTGTTCACCTGTTTCCATCAGGATATGGGTTATCCTATTTAGCCTTGCTGCTCAGTTATTCTAGTGCCGGCCATCAATGTAACCAGAGCTTTTCTGTTGCATGTTCCTGCTTCTAGACTACTATCAGCTAAGTTGGACTCTTAGTCCTAAGCTTGTTTTGCATTTTTGTTCCAGTTCACAGTTATGTTATTTTTCTGTAGCTGGAAGCTCTTGTGGGCCGAAATTGCCACTCCGGTGTCATGAGTTGACACATGAGTCTTAAAGTAATTTCGGGATGGTACTTTAATAGGGTTTTCAGCTGACCGTGAAGTTCCCTATTGTATCTTCTTGCTATCTAGTAAGCGGACCTCGCTTTGCTGAACCTACCTTCATACTGCGTATGTCTTTTCCTCTGAACTCACCGTCAATATATGTGGGGGGCTTCTGTCTCCTTTTTGGGGGAATTTCCCTAGAGGTAAGCCAGGTCTGTCTTTTCCTCTATTAGGGTTAGTTAGTCCTCCGGCTGGCGCTAGGCGTCTAGGGATAAAACGTAGGTACGCCACCCGGCCACTGTTAGTTGTGTGGTAGGTTTAGCTCACGGTCAGCTCGAGATTCCATCACCCAAGAGCTGTTCTGTTATTTATGTTCTCTGACGTTTCCTTGCCATTGGGAACCATGACAGTATGGCCGGCCCAGTGTTAAAACCGTTGGCAGAAGAAAGGAGAGAAAAAGAAGTCTGCAGATTTATTTTTTTTTTTCCTCTGAGCTTGCTCTTTAGTTGACTTAGTTGCATTTCTGCTCTAATTGCAGCCTTTGTCTCTCTCTCTCCTTCTAATCCTTGAATGGCTCTGATCTCACCTGAGTAAAATGGATCCTCAGAGTTCGGCTACAGGTTTGAATAATCTTGCTATGAAGGTTCAAAATTTACAGGATTTTGTTATTCATGCTCCTATATCTGAACCTAGAATTCCTATACCAGAATTTTTCTCCGGGGATAGATCTCTTTTCCTGAATTTCAAAAATAATTGTAAATTATTTCTTTCCCTGAGATCTCGCTCCGCTGGAGATCCCGCACAGCAGGTTAGGATAGTAATTTCCTTGCTGCGGGGTGACCCTCAAGACTGGGCATTTGCATTGGCACCCGGGGATCCTGCGTTGCTCAATGTGGATGCGTTTTTTCTGGCTTTGGGGTTGCTTTATGAGGAACCTAACTTAGAGATTCAGGCTGAAAAAGCCTTGATGGCCCTATCTCAAGGGCAAGATGAAGCTGAAATATACTGCCAAAAATTTCGTAAATGGTCTGTGCTTACTCAGTGGAATGAGTGCGCCCTGGCGGCGAATTTCAGAGAGGGTCTCTCTGATGCCATTAAAGATGTTATGGTGGGGTTCTCTGCACCTACAGGTCTGAATGAGTCCATGACAATGGCTATTCAGATTGATCGGCGTTTGCGGGAGCGCAAACCTGTGCACCATTTGGCGGTGTCTTCTGAGAAGGCTCCAGAAAATATGCAATGTGATGGAATTCTGTCCAGAAGCGAACGGCAGAATTTTAGGCGAAAAAATGGGTTGTGCTTCTATTGTGGTGATTCAACTCAGGCGCGGACTGGGCTGGGTGGCAAAGGGGCATGTGCCCCCCGGGCCGGTCACCAAGCAGCTGATTCGGGCTGCTGGTGGCCGGCGCTGTGTTCTCTATGTCCTGACAGCGGCCTCACAGTGGAGCAGACACGCCCCCTGCCCCCTGTGTGC